>NC_091069.1:229680623-230930623 GCF_032405125.1 Capricornis sumatraensis | reverse complement strand
GGATAAGAATTTAGCAGTTTAGTAATAACTTGCCCAGTTTACAAATCAGCAAAGACAGCAGCAAAGCTGACATCTCCAGACCAATCACATCAAACTCTCAATGATATCCTCATTGGATATATTGTTCATAATTCTACATTTCATGAAGTTATAGGATGCTCTGAAAGTAAGTTAAGTTACTGCCAAAGGCTTCAAAAAATCCTTAGCGTTATCAAACTTCCTCAGCAGTCACTTTGCACAAACTGGAAGAACTAAAACCGCCCAATTTGTTTGGAATCAGTGTAACATCATTTAATAGTCACTTCTACGCTGAATATATTTATTAATTGTACAAGTATGGTTTTTTCCCCCAAAGTTTGAATTCTTATATCAGAAAGGTCAAAACACTGACTACAACAGTACTTCTGGAATATAGCTCTTCCTTTTATAAGTAAACAGTGTTGAGAACACAAAGAAAGCAGTAGACTTTTCTCTTTAAGCCTGGAGAATCCCAGGGACAGGGGAGCCTGGTGGGCTGCCGTCTATGGGGTCGCACAGAGTCGGACACGACTGAAGGGACTTAGCAGCAGCAGCAGCAGCAGCAGCAGCAGAGTTGATTTCTATATGCCAATGAATGGGTCTCCTAAACATTGTTCAAACCCTATCATTAACTCGGTTAAAACCCAGGTGTTCTAACACCGCAAAAGGAATCACTTGTCCATCAGAAAAACTTCTCATTTTAATTACTTTAGCGCTATAATTGAAAGGCAGTATAACTGCATATTTCAGCTACTGTAGAGTCTGGGTTCCCTTAAACTTCTACCAAAATAAGGCGCTGGAGCTACAGATTTCCGAGTTATTTTTGCAGTCGTGGCGTGAAGCTGAGCCAAGGCGCAGGTGTGGAGCACCAGGCGGCTCGGGTCCCCATGGCTACTGTCACAGCAACGCGTCGCGGCTCTTGGGGCAGGCCTGAGTCCGAGGGGGGAAGTAAGGGCCCGCCCGCCCCTCAAGGGAGGCCCTGGGACAGACTCCCCGGAGTTGAAGAAAACGCCTTTAGTGGAAGGAAACCGGCTGGGGAAGCTGGCGGGAGCAAATTAGCTGCTAGTCCCAGCTCCTACGCAGTGGCTAGGGCAGATTTCCCGGAGACGCCAGGCCGCGTCTGTTCTCTCTTCATCCTACTTTGCCATTTTTTATGACGCTGCCTCGCAGACTTCTCTTTTCTGGTTACCACTCAGCTTTAATTTAAGATGCTTTCACAGACGCGACAGATGCCGAAGGTGAAGCCCCTAAACAGTCCCGCCACAACTCACGCCTTCTCCCACGTTTTCCTCGCAGGCCCGCCCCCGGAGTGAGCGGCGCGCGGGACCGGGGGAAGACGAGCTCCCGCCGCGGCCTCGCCTCGCCCCGCCCCCGGGCGCGCGCCCCCACCCATATAAGGCCCGGAGAGCCCGCCGCCCCGCCTACTCGGCCTCCACCCCGGGCGCGCCGTGCGGAGGGCAGGGGCTTGCAATAGGCTTCTGCGCCTCCTTTATTTTTTCCCCCTTAGGTGACTGTTTCCACAACGGCGAAAAACAGGTCCCAGGAAAAAGGCAACAATCTTAAAAGAGTAACTGTTACTAAAAGTATTAAATAATTTTACTACAGGAGCTCGCGAGTTTACCCCGCCTCCAAAAGCTCGAGCTCCGCCCCGTGGAGCAACCCTCCCCCCACCACACAGCTGCCCCCGGGAGTCCACGCCGACGCTCTCTCGGCGGCGCGCTAGCTCCGCCCCGCCAGCCCCGGCCCCCTGCCCCCTCGCTCTCCCTCTGGAGTCAGCGCGCACGAACCGGGGCGTGAGGCGTCAGGGACGCGCGGGCACCTCATCCTTCCCACCTTCCTACACTGTTGCTACTTTTCGGTGTGAGTCATTCCAGCTTCTCTTCCCCTTCCGTGAGTCCCTCCTTTTCTCAGAGACGCCGCTCGTCCCGCAGGCGGCCACCTCCGCAGCAGCTCTCGCGCCCCCAGCGAGTAGTGCGCGTGCGCGCACGGCGGAAGCGGGCGCGCGGCCGTCGAGTCCTCGCGCTCCCTCCCTCCTCCCGTTGCTGTATAACTTGACTGGCTTGGAGGAGGCGCCGCCGGAGTCGGAGGGCGGGGAGCTCGGAGGAGGGAGCTCGAGAGTTGTGGAGACTACTGACTGGAAGAAGTCGCAGCCTGCTCGGGCCGGCTGCTTCCCGCTCTCCGTCTCTCTTACACACCTACTCCGCTTCCCGCCCCAGCCCGCGCGCCTTGCTCCTTCTTTCGCTCGGGGGCCCCTGCCGGTCGCTCTCCGGGTTTCGGCGCGGCGGGGGCGCCCCGGGGGTGCCCTCGCCCTCCGGGTGCTGGCGGACGGGCGGCGGGCGGGATGTGGCGCCTGGTGCCCCCGAAGCTGGGCCGCCTGTCCCGCTCGCTGAAGCTGGCGGCGCTGGGCAGCCTGTTGGTGCTGATGGTGCTGCACTCGCCGTCGCTGCTCGCCTCCTGGCAGCGGAACGAGCTGGCCGACCGGCGCTTCCTGCAGCTCAATAAGTGCCCGGCGTGTTTCGGAACTAGCTGGTGCCGGCGCTTCCTCAACGGGCAGGTGGTGTTCGAGGCGTGGGGCCGCCTGCGCCTGCTGGACTTCCTCAACGTGAAGAACGTCTACTTCGCGCAGTACGGCGAGCCCCGCGAGGGCGGCCGCCGCCGAGTGGTGCTCAAGCGCCTCGGCTCGCAGCGCGAGCTGGCGCAGCTCGACCAGAGCATCTGCAAGCGGGCCACCGGCCGGCCCCGCTGCGACCTGCTCCAGGCCATGCCCCGCACCGAGTTCGCGCGCCTCAACGGCGACGTGCGGCTGCTCACGCCGGAGGCGGTGGAGGGCTGGTCCGACCTGGTGCACTGCCCCTCGCAGCGCCTGCTCGACCGCCTGGTGCGCCGCTATGCCGAGACCAAGGACTCGGGCAGCTTCCTGCTCCGCAACCTCAAGGACTCGGAGCGCATGCAGCTGCTGCTGACCCTGGCCTTCAACCCCGAACCGCTGGTGCTACAGGTAGGCGCGGGGTTCCGGTTGGGAGTGTCCTGCCGGGAGGGCCGCACGGGGAACGGGAATCGGGAGAAGCGGCCCCGCCCGCGCCGGTCGCCCTGTCTGGACCCGGCGCGGCGCGGCGGCGGGCGTGGGAAGACGGCGGCGCAGGGGGACCCCGGGCGCAGTGCGGGGTCGCGAAGGGCGACCCGCCTAAGGGTGAGTCGGCTCCGGTCAACTGGACTCGGGCGCATCTCCTATCCGACTGCGGATCCCTCAACGCCAGAGGGAGCGAGTCTCGTTCGCTCCCAAAATGTCTATTTGGCCAGTTTCCTGGGGCTCTTCTCCCTCCCTGCCTTTCTGCTTTGATCCGCCCGGGCTTGCGCTTCCGCGGCGCAGTCTGCTCACGAGCCATTGGACCTTTTTCTTAGTTCTCAAGTGTTTCTTGCTCTCCTCTTTAGTACCCCGCGCCGGCTGCCCTAACTTCGGCCCCGAAGTCTGTCTTTGTTTTATTCCTTAGCTCATTCACCTGGCACATCATCAGGGCAGCCAGACTGGGAGGATGAGGTTGGAAAATGGGGACCGTGGTCGGGGTGGGGTTCATCCTTGAGTCTTGTGCTTTGGTTGGGATTAGAAAGAAAAAAAATAAGGCACGTTGGAGTTGAGACAGCGAGGGTGTCAGGACGGACATTTTCATGCTGATCCGGTCGGTGACCTTCTCTGCTCGTTTGGTAATTTGGCCGCAGGGAGGAGATGAAGTGTTAGGCCAGGGCAAGAAACGGGGAAAGAAGAGTCACCTCTCTCCTAGTTGACGTATTGGCTCTCTCGTGACTTAGAGATAGGCTGTGATCTTTTTACTGGCGGTGACAGCCAAAAAAGAAAACAGAATCCCTCAAAACTGTGTTTACCTTGGGGAAAGTTATTGAGTTTATACACATTCCCATTCGCCTTTAGTGCGGTGTCCTTGGACAGTGGTTACAACTGTGGGGGTGTGATCTCTCCTGATAACCGCAGGGAAAGTTAACCTTGCTCCTTCCCCATACCAGTTGTGCTGTATTTCAGATACAAAGGGTGGGGGCAGGGGGAACATGACAAAACTAATCCCAAGTAATTTTAATATATTTCACGCCCTCTCTGCGCTGCTAAGAATGTCACCAATGGCTAGGAGGTTTGTACAGGGTTGCATTTTTTTTTTTAATCTAAAGTGCATGTATAGAAATGTCCAGTATTCATTTATATGGCTTATTTTTCTCAAGTTTTTAGCTGCCCAACTTAGCCAAAAGAAGCCAGCATCGTTTGATTAGTGTAGCCAAATAATTTTAACACAAAATAAGTATTTGCCTCAAACAAAACTGTAGTAAATTTTAAGGAGTCATAGGATGTATGTAATGGGTCATTTAAAGTACAGATTGTATATTAAATGGTGCTCTCTTATCAGTGAATAGGATATAAAACTGGTTAAACTTCTCTTGAAGAAATTATTTGGTAGTTACAAAATTAGTCAGCCTCTAAAGTCTAAGCCCATATTTAATGCGTACATTTTGATTTAAAACTTATTCCATTTAAGCTGCCTTTTCTCTCTGAGAAATAGATGTTTATGTTAGCAAGTTTGGTCTCTGGAGACAGCTCTAGCAATATAGTTGGCTGAGTAGTCTGTCAAATTCTCTGGGATCCAAAAATTTAGTAAAGATCTACCTTAATAATACACATTTTCTGCACCTATAATAATAGCTTCATATTCAAAGGTTTTTATCAGATGCTTCTGCTAATGTTAGAACACTTTAAGAATGTTGTATATGCAGTTCTATAAATGTATGTCATTTTAATATGAGAAATATTGACATTTGGTTTGTACTGAGATAAATGCTTTATTTAGGAAACACATGTTTTTGAAGCTTGAAGTTGTCTTGCCATTTTCTATTTACTTTACAGTTGAGATTGTCAAATATGTTTTCTGATTACTCTTCCCTTAAACTTTTTCTTCTCTTTTCACCTTTAGTGATAGACAACTTGAAAAAAAAAAAAGATCAGTTATATTTTTGTAATTTAAGCTTACTGACACAATCACTTGACCATGTGGCTAGGTGGATTATAGGATAAGAGTTTGTTTTTAGCATATGAGGAAATGCATATATCGGGATTATTGACGGCTGCTTGTAAATTGAAATGTTAATTTAGTTTTATAGCTAGTTATATGCTGTGTGAAATACAGATTTGAGGCCTTTAGTACCAGTCAATCATAGGAATGTTTATTTTTTTAACTCTTATTTATATATATTTTTGGGTTCATGTGTTTTTAAAAAATATTTTTAAAAGTACAAGTTTGTGCTTTACACCTTAACGGGGAACTCCTTTTTTTTTCCTTTCTCTGTTTCCAGGAGAGGGAGCTACTAATTGAGTTTCTGGACAGTTGGTGAAAAACTAGATTTTTTTTTATATTGCCCCAAAATTAACTACTTGGGAGAAAAAGTATTTTAAACTGAATTCATCAAGCTGTTCTTAACAATAGTTTCCATGTAGTAAACATGCTTTCAAAAATAAACATTTAAAAATCTCTTGATAAGGTATTAAAGAACTGAAAAGTATGTGTGAATTTAGCCCATTCAATTCGCCTCTTCAGATTTTAAGAAACAGTAAAAAACCTAAGTTTCTATTATGCCTTGAAAGGAGACATGAATGGTATTAAATGTCTGCAAGGTATGATATGGACCTAATTTATCTGTGTAAGGCTGTACAGATTTGTAGTATAAATTTCCCAGTGTGGACTGATACAGAAGTATGACTCCTTTCCCATTGTTGGATAGTTTTACTAGCTTACAGCAGCTTATCTAGCTCTAAGGAAAAATTATAAGCATCAACAGGATAATGCTAAAACCTTTATCTTCTACTCTGATACCTTCTTTTCCTCTTCACAGTTTTACTTTACCTAGAGGTGTATTTCATAACAAGTTTGCCATAATCTTACGGGGAAAAATGCAGAGAGGGACTTTGTAATACAATGTATAGCAGCATTCTTGGAATAGTTAAAAATGAGAGGTTGAAGTATTTCGCAAGATAGCAAAATGTTTTCTGTTACTGATAAAATTTTTACCAGTATTTGTGCTTAACCTATTCTTGAATTTATAAACATTGTGAGTATGTGAGGGAGAAAAATGCTGTCTGGATTTCCTGAAGCTCAAAATGTTCTCTCTGACTTTATAACTCAGAGATAGTGAAGATGGTCTTATTTATAGAAATAAGAAAGCTCTTTTTTGTTTAAGGGCAAGGATGTGGGAATTTGTCTTATTTGCCTAATTTTGTCTTAAGTTTTCTAAATCATGTTTTTAATAGGATTTCTTTAATTTTTAAAGTATGTAACTATCATTGTTTAAGCTATAGATTTTAAACCTTCAGTTCTTGTAAATGACATAGTACATGGAAAGCATTTTATATAGTGCTTGATGCATAGTAAGCACTCAATAATTAGAAAGTGTTTAGATATTAAATAAGTAAAAGTAACTTTATTATCTAATGCATTTGGTTAAGTTTTGAAGCTTGTCTGAAATCTGGATCACCTTAAAAATAGTTATGTTTTTGAATATCAACCATACCTTTACTTCACTAATTTAGTCCATTCCTACATTACAGGGTGAATTTTTACAATTAAACTTCGAGTGAATGTTGTGTCTGCCTTTAAAAATAATTTTTGTAGGTGAAGAATATATCTTTAGGATGTACTAAGATGCCCTTTTTGACATAAACAGATTATGACCATTTAGCTGATTTTTTTACTTTGGACTGTTGGTAAACTTTGTGTGGGACTCCCTTTACTTATCTATAAAATGAGACTATTGGATTAGGTCCTTTCCTTTTCAGCCTCAACACCCTGTGACTCTTACCCTTCAACCTGAAGTTGTCACTCTGCTTCTGAACTTGAGTTTAACTGGTGGGTTTAAGCTCTTCTAGAAGGGAGTCAGAGGTTTGTTACTTGATTCCTGCTAGCCTATGTGGGTCAGAGGCCAGATTAGCTAGTCCTGTTTTAAGCTTGTCTTCCTAGCCCCAATTTTTACACAGATGAAATCAGGTTAAAACAAATCAAAATTCGAGACTACCTTTAAAGGGTGATAGTCTGGAGCTAAGGGTAGCTAAGGTTCTTGTGGGGCAGTGGCACCTAGAAAGGATGTTCCAGACTTTGTCTCAGGAGTTTCTTTTCAAACCGGAGTTTAAGGGGCCACCTACTTCTCTACCGATGATTGCTGCTGTGGTAGCCACACTCTCAGATTTAGGCTTCAGAGATGTTCCTGACTAGGTAGTACTGAATAGGTTACTTTTTAATCTAATAAATGAATAAGCTTATATCTAGAGATTTTTTTTCCGTTCTGTTTTTCTTCTTTTTAAGAGGTTTTATTGACAGTTGATTGAGCTTAATGACAGAGCAAACAAAAAAATAACATCTGTGTGTAACCCAGGTCTCAAAAAGGAGACTTTTATTTTAGAAAGGTTGTAGAAACAGATGATCATCCATAGGAAATTCCTCCATTAATCTACTTCCAGATTAATGGAGCAAAATCATTTGATACCCTGGCCTATTTTCTGTTTATATTCATATCTTTTGGCCATCATTCTGAAAGTACAGAAATATTTTTTTCATCTAATATTTGAACTATTTTCCCTCGTATTTCCATTGCATGGGTCAGCACATATTCCTCTTATACGTTAATAGGGAGTCAATTTTTCAGGGAATCATCAGACATGTTTTTATTCTGATTTTCTGGCCTCTGGTCTCTGGCTCCTTCCTATATTGCTGTTATTGCTGCTTATTCTTCACAGAATGCTGGCATGTTTTCTTTCTTTACTTTTCACACTAAAACTAATATGTCCTTAGAATATAAGCCCTATACATACTGAACTTTAGTAAATGATTGTAAACTGTCTTAAAACAGTAAATTCTTGGCATAAAATTAGGATAGTTATTCATCCTGATCATAGACTTTGAAAGATTTTAAATTATGTAATCAGTAGAAGAACTGAATTTTGTTTGTTTGCTTGTTTGGTAAATAGTCTATTAGAAGGCATTTGGATTGAATAGGCCTTTCTAGGCAGCAAGTAGCTTAGCTGTGTGTAGCTGCCAGGTATATAAATGACTAATTAAAATCAGTATAGCATAATTAGCCCTACCAGTAAAGATACTATGCACCCTGTCAGATGACTCACTTAGGGAGGGACATCTAAGTGTACCTTCATAGGTGTAGATACCAGGGAGGATTTCACAGAGGAATTGAGTTCTGAGGATAAATGGAGTTATGCCCACGGGGACCAGGAGGTGTGGTGATGGCAGTATTGAAATAGCGTTCTAGACCACCACAAAGTTGTAGGGTGGCAATGAGCAAGTCACTTGATGGTTCAGACCCTGAGTTTTTAAATGGGTAAAATGGGAATGTTAATACTTATCAATGAATTGTTTTAAAGGAGAGAATTATTCAGATAATATATGTAAAATATCGTTAATTGTAAAGTTTTTACAGTATATTATTACTTTGCAAATCAGCTTATTTCACTTTTAGAGTGAAGTTCCTTAGTACACCATGACATCTGTCTTAGAAATATATAAATTTTACTCTTCCTATGGCAAATGTTTAAATGTCATTGTCTTTACATATATATACATACATACATTATAAATACCTATGTAGATGCTGCTTCAGGCTGTGGTTTTTTTGGAATAGTAATTAAAAGGGCATTAAGGATTTGACCCATATGATGATGACTGTTGTATAAACATAGTTTTCATAAGGATTCAGTAATATAAACCAAATAGTTTAATTTTTCTCAGTAAGTCATAAAGTTAATAATTCTATTTAGTAATTAGTAAATAATAGTTTTAAAAATAGAGGTTAAGTCAAGGTTTTTCTTGGCGTTCTTAGACTCTGAGATGGAATCTTAAAAGATGTATCATTGGAGGGAGATCTGACAGGAGTTGTGTGGCACTAAGTAGTACTGGGAACTGACCTCTGTACCCTTGGGGTGTAGTAAAGATGACAGGCCAGGGCACAATTGTGGATTCTTTGCTTTCTGGGGCATTAGATATAGGCAGCAAACAAATAAAGAGCAAGGTAATCTTAGATTTTACATACTATGAAAAGAACAAAGAGCAAGGTTATCTTAGATTTTACATACTATGAAAAGAACAAAGCAGATTCCTATAATGGAGAATTGGATTAGAGATACAATTTTAAATTCAGTGGTCAGAAGTTAAGAGTGACATTTTAGCTGAGATGTGAATGATGAGAAAAAGCCAGTGGTACACAATTCTGAGGGCAAATTCGGAGGTTCCAAAGCAAGATCAAGCATGGGGGTAGAAAAGCCTGGTAGAACTCAGGATCACAGAAGTAGGCAAGGTCCATGTTGTGGGTGACCTTGTAAACAGGCTTCTTGAGTTTAGAATTTCGTTTTCAGAGCAGTGGGAAACAATAAATGTGTTTTTAGCAGTGCGTGCTTTGTGGAGAATGGTTTAAGGAATCAAAGGCTTTTGCCCTGGTTTGTGGGCGAAAGCTTGGTATGTATTAAGGTGGTTGCAGTGGAGGTTATGAAAAGCAGTTAGACATGGTATGTTTGGAGAAATACCCAATAGGACTTGATGATGGGAATGGGTTACTGTATGAGAGAAAGAAACATAAAGGATATCACCAGGGTTTTTGCTCTAAGCAACTACTGCTGAGGAAGCCCAGAGAAGGAATGGCTTTGGGGGAGGGAGAACCAAGAGTTTTGTTTTGGTCATATTAAATTTAAGACAAAGGAATACACATTCAAAACCAGGCACCAGGTATTTAATGTGGAGAGATACTATGCTCCTAGCAGATAACTGTGTTATACTTCTGAAGGGCTGTGTTAATTCAGTTTGTTTTTTAAAGGGAAGAGAGGAAGTTAGTACTATTCTATTGACAGATTATTTAAAGAAGTCAGATCTTGACTAAAGAAAGTAGCATTCTTAGGTTATTGGGTCTAAAAGAAGCTGCTTATACCTCCCCCCCCCCCCCATTATTTGATAGTTTATTAGAAATAAATATTTGAGTATAGCGTTTCCAGGTATATCTTTCAATTTAAAAACATGGATCACAGTTGCTAGTTCTCATGAGTTCAGTTGAGACTAGTAAATACATATTTAAAATTTGTGGCCAAGCAGTTTTGGTTTCTTTCTTTTTTTTGGTGGCATGGAAGAATATTTCTTAAGATATTTATTCTAAAAGATGAGTTGTTTCTATTAAACTTGGTAGGTTTTTTTGTTATTGATGTGTTTTGACATTAGTTTCCTATTTTAGATACAGCTAGCTGTTGGACACGATATTCAGTGAAATAACACAACCTTGCTATTTTCAAGACATTGCTTAATATTGTTGGAATTCTAGGTGGGTGGAACTGGCATTCAGAAAACTACTTAGTGCACAAATGGAACATATCCTGTGACTTGAAAATCTTGAGATTATTAAGATTCTACAGTCTTTGCAATGGATTTTGGTTACTATTTGGCAGTATAAATTAAGAAGCTGAGGTCTTAAAGAAATTTTAGCAAAAATTAGCTAACCATTAAATCATTTCAGTAATTTTACTGTATTCCCCCTCTAGACAGTTCACAAAACTGTGAACACATTAGTCTGTCACCAGAACATTTGACTAATCTCTATGAACAGCTGTTATAACATGCGTTACTACAATGGGATTTTGTTCAAATTTTGGCTTTTAAAAATAATTTTGAAGCTCAGATTGAACCTCTAAGCATTTTGTATGCTTTTGGTAATTTTCTCTCTAGAAATGATCTCAAGTTTAAATTGTGTGTATGAGTAGACATGCCAGTTCTTTAGAAAACCTGTAACTAGATTTTTAGACTATATGTTTGATTATTTATGAGTTTTTTTTTAAGTCATTATCTTTTTACTAGGAATTTTCTCCTTTAAAAAAAAATCAGTCTTGCAGTCGTGTAACACATTTCCTTTTTAGGCAAACTGCAAAGTTATGTTCTTTTTAATGGCATGTTATGAGATAATAAATGGCTATAAAATATTTTATATTTTTTGTATTAAAGGAATTATGGTCTTTTAAACTTAGTATGCAAACCCCACTTTTGGTCATGTAAAGAGAGTAAAAGATAATAGAACATGAACATTTTAGAGTTGACTTTAGGTTTTTCTGTCAGTTTTACTTACACATCCCATGCCTCCTTTTTTCAGGACTGTATTCTTATATAATAGAATAAAATGATCTAATTAATATGGTAGGACCGTGGCTGTTGATTAAAAGTTATATAGCACAGCATATTGATTAACTCCAGTAAGTAATATGTTTCTGAATGTTCAAGATTTGACACGTTTGGTATTTTCATGGCATGTAGACTGTGTTGGGGAGTTTGTGTTTTATTCTGTAATTCCCAACATGATCGTGATCTGATCTCTACCTCCCTCTGCAGACCCCATTACTTCAAGCCATTCCCTCCTCATTTCACTGCAGCTTCTTTGGCCCTTTTTTTTTTTTTTCCTTTCAGTTCTGAAAAGACAGTTTCTGGCTCTAACATATTCCTGCAACATTCTTCCTGCCTCATCCCCAATCTGTGTAATATTATGCTCAGCATTTAGAGCTCTCCCTAAGTAGCACTTCCTTAGAGAGGCTGTCTTTTACTACACAATTTAAAATAGGTCCCTGTTTTTCTTTCTCAACATTTTCTGTACTTTTCTGTGATTTGTAACAAATTCTAGAATTTATCATTTATATGTGTTTATAATCATCTTCCCAACTCAGGCTAAAAAGCCTTGCTAAGAACAGGATTATGTTTTGTTTGCAACTCTTAACATTTCTGATGGAGTTAGGCTTGATATAGAATTTTTTAAATTCAAGATTTTCATTCCACAGTAACTCTCATTGCCTTTTACTCCAGCTTCTTGTAGTAGTCAGTGAAATGTGAGTTGACCTTATCTGCAATTCCAAATTTAAAAAGTGAAGAAAAATAGGCCTTGTCAAGTTAAAAAACAAATGTGAAAACACATGAGGTAATTCATTTGCTTTATCCAATTTGGGATGAATAAGCTTATGGTATTTTTGCAGTGAAATGTTTTCTTGTGAGGTGCTATCCCAAAGTCCTTGAAGCATTGCGTAATATGAGTGTGAAACATACGTACTGTCACCTTTCCAAAATTTGAAAGCTTCTGAAACAGGGCTGTTGGGATTGAGGGATTATATTAGCCTGACTTCACCTCTTAATACTTGCGTGTGTGTATGTACGCATGCTCAGTCATGTCCAACTCTTTGTGACCTCACAGACTGTAGTCTGCCAGGCTTCTCTGTCCATGGGATTATCCCAGCAAGAATCCTGGAGTGGGTTACCATTTCCTCCTCCGGGGGTTCTTCCCGACCCAGGGATCAAACTCGTGGCTCCCCATGTGTTCTGTGGCTCCTGCATTGGCAGGATGATTCTTTAGCACTGAGCCACTAGGGAAGCCCCACTACCTTTGTGACTTGAGGCAACTCACTTAAGGTATATGCTGATAAAGTTGAGCTGTATTTAAAACTTGAGTACCCTCCAACTCTAGAATTTTTAGATTGCACATCCCATTTGGTCACATGAAGGGTCCACAAAGCATTGTGACTTTTGGTTTTGATCAATAGATGTGATAGATATGTCAGCGTTTAGAATTTACTTTGTGGTACTTAGCTATTACAAATGAAAACCGAATTACAGTGCTGTGTTTATGTGTATACATATTACCAAGGTTTAAATCTTCTGTGTATTTACTGCTTGTAGATGCACTAGACGTCTCTCATAGCACCAAGCCTTTTTACAGTTTAGCATTTCATATTTTTTTCCCTTTGACGGCCCTGATGAATCTGGGGCAGGTATTATTCCAGTTTTACAGAGAAGAGACTAAAGCACTAAAAAATTTTGACTTTGCCACCATCACACAGCTAGTGAGATGCAGAGGTAAAGGTGAAACTTAGAAGCTACACTAGTGATTTCAAGTCCACTTTCTGCTTACATACTGTTTTACCCTTTAAATATAGAAAGTTTATAAAAGATTATGTATCTTAAAGAATATGAAATATCTGAATTGTCTCTTTACTTACTGATTGTATATATTTTATTTTCTCATAAAATGAAGATGATCCTAGTAGTTTCTGAAACCTTGATTTTAAGCTAAAAGATACCTAGACATGATGATATATCATAGGTTTCATATTCAAAATACTATGTCAGTTAACAGTGAAAGCATTTAATGTTGCTTTAAATCTTAGAGTTAAGCATTTTTGACTTGAAACTTAAATTTCCATTTTAAATTATTACACTGGTGGTAATACTCGGACTTTTTCTTTGAGTGGTCACCCACTTAATGTAAAAAAAAAAAGCAGTAATAGAGTAATACATATGTTTTTTAACCATTTTGTGTCTTTGTGTAATCCTAAACTAATACTTAGTTGTAACTTTGCATACTGTATGACATATTCAAACTTGATGAAAAACCCTGAACAATTAATTGGAGTGCCTCCAATCCAGTTAGAAGTTAAACCATTCCAAGTTTAAAGACTCTCTTTCAGATAAAAAGAATTTAAATGCATTTTTTCACTAGTAAATAAGCCTGTAAAATACACACATTTTCTCAGACAGCTCAACAAACAACCCCATCAAAAAATAGAAGATCTAAGCAGACATTTCTCCTAAGAAGACATACAGATCGCCAAAAGGCACATGAAAAGATGCTCAACACCATCACTAGAAAAATCAAAAATCTGATGACTGGTCAGAATGCCTGTCATCAAATAGTCCACAAATAATAAATGCTGGAGAGTGTGAGAAGAATAGGGAACCCTCCTGTTGGTGGGAATATAAATTGGTGCAGCCCTTATGGAGGGCAGTATGGAGGTTCCTTAAAAACCTAAAATAGAGTTGCCATGAAAGAAAGTAAAAGTGTTAGTCGCTCAGTCATGTCTGATTCTTTGAGACCCCATGGACTCTAGCCCACCAGGCTCTTCTGTCTGTGGAATCCTCCAGGCAAGAACACTGGAATGGGTTGCCATTCCTTTTTCCAAGGGATCTTCCTGACCCACAGACCAAGCCCGGGTCTCCTGCATTGCAGGCAGATTCTCTGCTGACTGAGCCACCAGGGAAGCCCATACGGGAAGCTGCCAGGGAAGAGTTACCACATGGTTCTGCAGTCCTGCTCCGAGGCATGTATCCAGAGAACACCATAATTCCAAAATATGCGTGTATCCTGTGGTTCCTTGCAGCACTATTTAGAATAACCAAGACATGGAAGCAACCTAAATATCCACCTACAGATGAATGGATCAAGAAGATGTGGAATATATAACAATGTGATATTACTCACCCATAAAAAGAGTGAAGTAATGGCATTTGCAGGGACATGGGTGGACCCAGAGGTTATCATACTAAGTGAACTAAGCAAGACAAAGCCAAATATCATATTGATATTGCTGTTTATATGTGGAATCTTAAAAAAAACAAGGATACAAATGAACTTAGTTCAAAAACAGAGACTTGTACACTTTTGAAAACATTTATGATTACCAAAAGAGAAGTGGGTGAGGGATAAATTAGGAGGTTGGGATTAACATATACTCACTACTATATCTAAAATAGATAACTAACAAGAATCTACTCTAGCATAGGAAACTATACTCAATAGTTTGGAATAACCTATAAGGGAAAAGAATAAAAACTCAATCACTGTGCTGTACAATAGAAACTAACATAATATTGTAAATCACCTATACATCAATAAAAAGTAAAGTAAAAATAGAAGTAAAAAATGAAACACACATTTTATTTCAAGTTACTTGAAATTGTGTGCCTGTTGTTAGGTAGTTTGAAAATCTGCCCAGCACAATGGGCAGATTTTTTAAGATTTTGTTTAAAGAAAAAAAAAAATGTGAACCTCAACAGTATGCTTCTTATCCTAGCTACTGTGTTTTATGCACTGTGGGAGTTTGGTAATCAGGAAGTAAGATGTTTTGTTTCTTATTGCTTGGTATACTTAATAAATCCAAGTGGTAACATCTTAAAATTTTTGTTTCTCAAACTCTGCTTGATCATGGTACATTTGGTTCTAAGCCAGAATTGTTTTAAATACAAATTATAAATATTTTGGCTTCCTTGGAGCATTTTCAATAGAACGCTGAGTAGAATTCTGTTCTTATTAATGAAGTATGACTTTTGATTATTCAATGAAAAATTATTTTCATATGAGCAAGTGATGTGAATTCATTTGTTAAAGTTCTTCTAAAAGATTTGGTAGCAAATTATATGAAGGAATTGCGCTCTTCTTAAAATGAGGCATAACATGATTTCAGCTAACATTGTCAGAAATTGCTATATGAATATAAAGTTGCTCAATATGACATTTGTTCATATATTTTATTCTCTTCCATGAGGGACTTGAGTAATGAGGTATATATTTGACTGTCGTTCACTTGGAAAGGCTCCAAAAACAAGGAGGCATTTGTACATGTGCAGATGTTGGCAGGGTTCCCCTTTCTCCTGTTGTCAAAGACCATTTTAGTTTCACAAAGATATGTTTGTATCTGTTTGACAATATGGCATGTGAATAATATGCCAATAGTGTATGTGGAGGAGTTCTTTATTTTTTGCACTGCAAAACTGTATAATCTCACATACTTAGTTATTTTCAGTGTTTTTGTTTTATATATCAGATTTTATACATGAATACTTCTGAGAAATAGTTAAATCTTTTGTAATCATTTTGCCTATAAATTTTCAAGATTATGGAGGTATTTTAAGTTGGGAGGAAAAGCTGAAAATAACGTGTGGTTAGCAGTTTTTGCATGTCACATTGGAAATGAGCAATCTGTCACTTTCCCCAGTGCCCACAAGAAGTTTTAAAATCTCAGATAAGATTAAAAATGTACTTTCCTCTAATTACTAAAACATCAGTAGATACTGTCTGTGAACAAAATTGAATTAATTCATTTACTATATTTAAAGATTCATACTAGCATATCTAAATTTTTAATTTACATAATTAGTATTATATCACAAAACTGCAGATATTGAAATTTAAACAGAAAAGGTGTATATACAAAGAACAAATACAGTTATTGTACATTTGATAGAGTTAAAAGGAAGCACAAATGAAAATATGAAAATAGGCAATTATGGATGAAGTATGACTATAAATCTTTTGTTTCAAAGTTGATAAAAGTTTTAAAGTAAGAGTGTTACTGAGTTTTGTCAATTTTATAAAAGCTCAGAGTAAAATTAATATCACCCACCTACTTTCTTGAGTTCCCAGAAGAGCCTCATCTCTGGCTCTTATGCAGATTGTTCAGTTTTTAGCAATAGAAGTAGGCTGTGTTTATATTCTGTAGTGTTTTGCTTTGTTTCCCCTGCAATCTGTGTACATATCATCTGCCTCTAATTTAAGGAAAGGGACTATACTGAAAGGGCTTACCTAGTGGCTCAGCTGGTAAAGAATCTGCCTGCAGTGCAGGAGACCTGGGTTTCATCCCTGGATTGGGCAGATCCCATGGAGAAGGAAACAGCTACCCACTCCAGTGTTCTGGCCAGGAGGATTCCATGGACTTGTACAGTCCATGGGAGTGACAAAGAATTGGACATGACTGAGTGACTTTCACTTCACTATTCTGAAAAATAGCTCTTTAGAAACACCTCTGGTCACGTGATCTTCCAACAGTTGTTTAAAGCATTACTTCCCACGCTTTTGCTCTTTTTTCAACCTGTAGCTGGGTGTTACAGTACTGCAGAGTACTTTAGAATAAGCCTGCCAGTTTACTTAGGTTGAAAATAACTTGTTCATAATCCTGGAAGACTTGTTTTAGGATGTTAATCTTCCTAGTAGTTAAAAATTCCATTGGAAAATCTTGGCCAGATCAGGAGAATAAGTAATTTTGAAGTTGGATTTAAGGTGAATAGACAATGTAGTGACATCGGAAAGGGAAGCAAAGCTAACTTGGCATCAGAGGTTCTTGGAGTGGAGGTTGCGTTGTAGGTTATCAGACTGCTCTTTACCAACCTGTGGGTACAGATTGGAAGACATTTCCCAAGAATCTTTCTCTGCATTCCTCTCCTGCCTGCTTCTGGACTAGATGAGGTCCCTATTAAAGACTCTTAGAACCAGAACCATTTTTTAGTAACTAATACTTAATTATACTCATAGTTATTTGTTTGGTATTTGTCTTCTAAAATTTTTATTTTAGAGACAGTGTAGTTCACTCTTACTGCCAGCATAACAGAGTGCCTGATGCCTGGTAACACTTGCTGGCTAATAGGTGTGCAGTCCTGTTCATTCAAAAGAAAGCTTTGGTTGATTGTACATACATGAGTCAAAAAGATAAAGGAAAACATCTCTGCTTTTAGATCTGGTAATAAAGAAGGTGTCTTGTGTTTTGTTGATCAATTTGATTCTGAGATTTCGATAAGCAAGACTTATTTTAGCTTTATAATGTGAGGTAATCTATTAAAAAGTTTCAAGTCCATAGTAATGGTATGAGTTAAAAAAAGAAGTAAAGTTACTCACAGACCTAGAGAACAGACTTGTGTTTGCCAAAGGGAAGGGGAAGGGTGAGGGAGGGGTGAACTTGGACTTAGCAGATGCAAACTGTTACGTGTAGAATTGGATAAATAACAAGATCCGACTGTGTAGCACAGGGAACTGTATTCAATATCCTGAGATAAACCATAATGGAAAAGAATATTCTTTTAAAAGAATGTATATATACATATAACTGAATTGCTTTGCTGTATAACAGAAATTAACATCACATCTTAAATTAATTATACCTACATTAAAAAACTGTTTATCTCTTTTGAACTATTGAATATAACCAAATCCAAGCTCATGCCTAGCAGGAATCTCTACTTCGAGGATCTGGGGACAGACCTAGGATATGCTCATCAGAATGTCTTGTAATAAAGATAATTCTTTCGTAGAGTTTTCCATCTGATGAAGGTTGGCCATTTGCAAAATATCTTGGAGCTTGTGGAAGAATGGTGGCTGTTAATTATGTTGGAGAAGAACTGTGGAGTTACTTTAATGCACCATGGGAGAAACGAGTTGACCTCGCTTGGCAATTAATGGAAATAGCAGAGCAGCTCACAAACAATGACTTTGAATTTGCACTCTACCTCCTGGATGTCAGCTTTGACAATTTTGCAGTTGGTCCTAGAGATGGGAAGGTAATCATTGTGGACGCTGAAAATGTTTTGGTTGCTGACAAAAGGTTAATCAGACAAAGTAAGTATATAACTTGTAGGGTTGTTTTTTTTTTTTTTTCCCCTGTGTCAATGTTTACATTTATATGATGCAGATTTTTAAAACTTCCTCCTTAGAAAGCAACCTTGCATCTTTTCTTTGTTTTATTTGACCGGTAAACAAATACTGATTTATTAGAGTTGTACTCTTAGTCACAGTTTGTCCATATATAGTAAAATATACTTCAGGTTCAAATGGACCCAGATATACTGTGTGTGGGGTGTGTGTGTGTGTACACGTCTTTTCCATACTGTCTGCTGTGTGCTGTGGTTTAGGATTCTAATGCAGTATTAAGTTTTTATTTAGTTAAAGGCTACCAGAGAGACTATACTGCTTTTGTAGTCTGTTTTTCTGTGGATTCTCTTACAGTGATATTCTGTGTTTCATTTTTCTGTGAGGTCCCTCCAGTGATTCTTTTTTTCCTTTGTAACCATGTAGATGATTCCTAGCACTGCAGATCTCTAACTTTGGTTTGACATTAAACTTTGCTTGCATTTATTTATGAGCTCTTCACTGAATAGGTGGGCAGAATGTCTAAAGTGTTTTGAAAATTAAGTGTCATAGGAATTTTAGTTTCAAGGACAAAGCCTGTGGTTCTATAACTAAGGTACTTAGTAAAAGAAACTGAAGGGTTGTTGTTCCATGGTAAAAGCCTTGTATGTTTAATCCCCTCCTGTCATGTGGGTCTGTTGATGAAGAGACCAAAAGTTTGTGGCACCTGTGGAATGCAGTGACTGTAACAGCAGTGTATTAGGTTGACACTTTTTACATTATCTCAGCTTATCTTGTTAAATACTTGATTTTTCTCAATGCCTTGTTCCAATTCCATACTCACAAAACTACTTTCTGATTCTTTCTTATTTGTCATGCCAATCCTTTCACAGGGAGTGGATGCCCTGCTCTGGAGTACATCTTTCCCCACTTAACCCCTTTATATATTTGTGGAAGTTAAAGCAGCTTAAATTGTGGTTTCTTTCAAGTGTTCAGTTTTTTTTAATATGTATGTTCACAGAGTTGTGCAACTTGCCTAAACTCTACAACATTATTATTCCAGTATTGTAAAAATAATTTTTTTGTAAATTTTTTTAAAATTTAACTTAAAAAAGAAGAAAAATTTTTTTTAACATGGACATTCCTGGAATACAATTTTGTACCAACTAATTCCTGACCTTGAATGAATACAATATAGTTTCTGTATTTTTGCATTTCATACAATGAACATTGCTCCAGTGCTTTTTTAGCTCTGGCTAATTCTTTTCAAATGTCTCATGGTAGAGCTGGCTAAATAGACACTTTGCAAAAGGCTGTATTTCTTTATTTACCCTCTTTTCTTAACTCTTTCTAGTAAATGACCTTTACAGGGAAATTGTGGTTTTGTTGTAGCAACTCCCTTAATGTCCTTCCCTTTATCATCTAAACTAGTAAAAGCAATACACATTTTTTTTCAGACAAAATAGATCCTTCATTGAGAAATTGTTGCATCAGTTAGTTTCTTCAATTTCCCACCCTCCTTCTTAAAATCTAGGTTTTCTTACTTTCCCATAAACAAGTATGCATAAGATTCTTTCCCGCTTTCCCTCTATTTTTAAAAGTTGTTTACTGCCTTTCTCTACTTCCTCAGCATCCACTCATTTCTCAGCCCATTAAACCCAACTTAGAAGATCACGTTACTCTTTGCAGTCACCCAACTGGCAAATTTGTGAAGTGACTGATTAGTAACAGCTTTCTGAAATTATTTCTTCCTTTGGTTTCCTTCTACTCAGGTAGTTCCTTTTTCAAAACATAAATCTGATCTTAGCACTCCCTTCCTTAATGCTCGTAATGACTTCCAGTGGTTTGTCAAGTAAAATTCGTGCACTTTCCCAGAGAATAATCTATGTGACTGGCCCTGTTCTGCTTCATTTTTAACATAACTCCAGTGTCATTAATGCTTCAGCTACAGTGGCCTTTTAGTTTCTTGAATGAATCCTTCTACTGAACACTTCACAGCTACTGTATATTATTCTGTATGTATAAAATATTAGTATTATCTTAATAGTGTCTACTTTGTCTTCCAATTAGAACCTTAGACTTTACTGTTAATTTTTGTGTCAAGTGTTTCTACAATCTGACTTTTTCCTGGACGTTCTTTAGTTGTCATCGTCCTAGCTCCTGCAGGCTTCAGCCCAGAGTTAGTTTCTATTAGGCAGATCACGGTCATGACCACAGGAGACGCAGCCTACTTCTCTGCATTGTCTGTGCCTCCTCCCCAGTCACCTGTCCCGTGCTCTGGCGACAGTGAGCTTATTTCCTGGGCCAGCTGTGCCAACCCCTTAGATCCATGCCTTTGTACACACTGTACCTTGGGCCTAGCGTGCTGTTTTCCCTCTTTTCAGACTTGTTTATCTTTCAAAACCTAAATCAGTTGTTCCCTGTGCAGCTTTCTGCAGTCTCGGGCACAGGTGCCTCTGTAGTCATGTAGCACTGTGTCAGACTTGCACATGGCACTTTCTCTGTATCATGGAGAGTTTCACTCTAAGCTGAACTCTTTGGCCTTTAGTATGGAGGGACTTTGTCTGATCCTTCTCCCCTGCCTTGGTGGGCTCCTTATAAATGTCTGTGTAGAAATTAATATAGTTAAATGTTTAATGTAATATAGTTTTAAGAACCAACATTATTACTGTGTGCATTAGTCAAATGTTACATTTTGGGAAACAATGAAAAGCCTTCTAAAATGTATTTTTCTTTCTCCTTTCCCTTTTCACAGATAAGCCTGAAAATTGGGATGTATGGTATGAAAGCAAATTTGATGACTGTGATAAGGAGGCTTGCTTATCATTTTCAAAAGAAATTCTTTGTGCTCGTGCCACTGTGGACCACAATTATTATGCTGTTTGTCAGAACCTCTTATCCAGACACGCCACGTGGCGTGGCACTTCTGGAGGACTCCTCCATGATCCACCAAGCGAAATTGCCAAAGATGGCCGCCTCGAGGCCTTGCTGGATGAGTGCGCCAACCCAAAGAAGCGCTACGGCAGATTCCAGGCTGCGAAAGAACTGCGTGAATATCTAGCACAATTAAGTAACAACGTGAGGTAGTCTACGGTGAACTTGTCTTTGCTTTTCTTCCTTTACATAGCACTGGCTAAAACGAAAACTTCCAAAAACTATCTGGAAAAATGAAATTTGGAAGTCCTATTTCCAAATGCCTGATAGACTTGCACTGACAGAGCTTACGGTAACATCCGCCAAAATAAGACATGATTTCAAAAATCACACGATGCTTCTGCAGATAAGTTTGTTCTTAAACTTTGGAGGCTTGAGCTCTCGTTGACCGCTTCAGCCCCTGAATGCCTGACTGGATTAATGAGTATTGTTAAGCTATTGGAAATGAGTCTGATAGTTACATTGGCTTGTGTATCAAAGGGTACTTGGTACTTGACTTAGTTTGCATTACTGTCATGATTTTGTGAATCTCTTTAATTTACTTTGAATATCAAGTTAGATTGGCCTGTTTTATAGGCTACTTTTTCCTTCTGATGTGTAGGGATTTTTTTTTTTTCCTCTTCCATTTTTATGTTTTTTATTAAATTTTACACATTCAGGTTACTATAGGTGTTCATTTACAGTTGGGCTAGTTTTCATTCAGTGCTATGCGGTACATATTTACTGTTAGGATTCCCAGGTTTACTGTGTTTTTCCGAAAAAACAGAATTCAGTTTTCAGAAAACTGAATATTTTGTTGTGTAAATACTTATATTTCTTCCCACTTTCTGTGGTTTCACCATTGCATGAGATCACTTAAGGTTATTTAACAGCTACATCCCTCTATGCCAATAAATTATAACTGTACACTAAATATGAACTTTGGCATATGTTGCAAAATGTCATCTTTGTCCCTTAAAATGCTTTAAGAGTATACTAGCAATCTATACCTTGATGTTAATTTGAGAGGAAAAAATTAATAAAACAGTATTTTTTAAATGCTAACTTGTCCAGGATAGTAATGCATATGCCAAAGAAATATTAGACCTAGTCTTAGATTTTAAAATTGGTCACCTACTTATTCTTACTATCCTACTTCCAGTACTTTGAGTCTGTCATTATTAAATTCATATGTTGAAAAATTGTGCTACTACTTCCAAATATATGTAACTTCCAATATATGTAACTTCAGTTACATTTCTGTAACTTCAGTGTGGTAGTTTCGCAAAAATCAGCGTGGTAGTCACTGTTTGAGTTTAATCTGGCATCATAACTTTTTAAATTTATTGATGGACTAGTAATTCTAACTATAAATAAAGCAGACAGGTTTAGCCAGTCTGTCCAACTTGGTCTCCATTACCCAACTGTTAACCATCAACAACATCAAATTTAAGTATGTGGATAAAAATTAACAAATGTGTGAAATTTCTCTCAGCTGTTTTTTAAAGTTAAAATATATGTACATATAAAGTGGCTAAAGCTAAGGTAGGCGATATTTTTCTGTTTGAAATCGTAACTTTTGTTTACAGCAAAGTTTGATGTAGCGTGCAGTATTTAGTTCTAGACTGATCTTATTCTAATCAGAACCTGATTAAAGTATGCACAACCAAAGCCAAGTTTTTCTTTTTCATTCATTCAGCAACTATTTATTGAGCATCAACTCTGTGCCAGGTACATTACTAGCTGCTACACACTGTCTGAACATGACATATGGTTAAGTAACTTTACAATGATTATCAAAGACTTTAATGTGGATATTTCTTAAGTTGAAGTAGCATTCATTAGGATGTTGCTTTCATGTTCTTTTATTGTTGTGATGGATGTTCTATCTGTACTATCTGTAACAGTTGCTAAAGAAAGAGCAGGAGGAAATCAATAAAGTTAATCCCAGTTTAAAAACTGGAAGAAGGGTAAGATCTCTTCCTTATAAAATACATTGCATTATGTTAATTTTATATGCCAACTAGCCCTCAAAGAGATATTGAAGTGTTGGAAATTTTACTAAGCTGACTTTTTACAGCTTTGGAAAACTTTTGAGGAGAGTAGGTAAAATTACTTGTCAGACATTTGCTTCTTGCCCAAAACTTCGAATAAAATACACATTTCAAAATGGAGCACCTTTTATATTTGTATAAGTATTCATTATAAACCTTAGAATGCCAGTCATTAGAGCAGTTGTCTTACTGTTTAGCAAACATCTATCTTACTTTTTGGAAGGGTGACTGTGATTGCAGAACAGGAAGTGAGAAAACACTGCCAGCAGTGATTGCTTCTTGAGGTAGCTTTTGATAACTACCATTTCCCCCTTGAGATTATGTGGAATTTCTTTTATCTTTGGAAAAGTTGAGAAGATAATAAAAGAATTAGGAATTTTAAATTACAGGGAAAAATATATATGTGAAAAGCAATAAATATTTTGTTCACTTTGCTATCGAGATGTTCACTATCAGATATTTATTATACAGTAGCAATTTATATTTTTAATCATTGCCCATTAATAGACACAGTAAAATATTTTTGAATCAGACATTTGGGGTTTGTATGTGCATTAAAATTGTCTTTTGTACTGTAAGTTGCTGTTTAATTTGAATATTTTATCAGAACTGTCTCCCTGTGCCTTTATAATATAAAGTTGTTTCTACAACTTTTAATAATCTTAATAAAGAATACTTTAAGAACCACACTTTTCAGACTATCTCTTAACTTCAGATATACAACTTTTTCTTGGATGTAAAGTGAGATAATATAGATAAGTTTTTTTTTTTTTTTCTCTTTCATGTACTTTGATACAATTTTGAGAAGCTGTCTGGCTGGGTGTGAGCTAGACTTAGGATATGTTTGTCTTCTGTTTTTCTATAATAGTTGGTGACTTTTTACAGTTTTACTAGTAAAATGAAATTAAAAGCTTCATTATGGGATTTTTCAAATGTGTACAAGAGAATGATACGAGGAACAATAATAAACTGTGCTTATACCAATTTCAGAAGTTAGCAGTGGGTAGCCAAGCTTGTTTTATCTATACTCCAGCCTCCTTGCCCCAGGTTATTTTGAGAGAGATCATTCGATTCATACATGCACGTTAGGCACTTTCTCCTTCCAACAAAAATTCCACGTCGGAAAAGTGAATACCTAAGTATTGCCAAAGCAAGAGAGCTTTCAGAAACTTGAAGATGTTTTCTCAGAAGCCCAAGATCCAATGAGGGATTCTAAACAACTAGTGATATATGTGGAGTACTTTGATGTTCATTAATAAATGAAATGAAATGCATTGAATATGTAACTTATGCGTTCAAAATGATAAAAGAGGGCAAAAACAAAACAAACCCAACTCAGTTACCTTTGGAAAGATGTTGAGGAATTATTCTGAAAACTGGATATCTGAAGAGAAAGAAGAATTTATCCTGCCTTATCCCAGGATAATCAAATAATTGAGGGGAAGAATTATAGAATTATTGTAGTTAATATATGGAGAATAAGTGTTAGAATATCACCATTTTAAAATTCCAGATAAATTGACAAGAGCTAGGCAGTGCTTATCAGTGGCTGCTGAAGCTATTAATTGAAAAGCTGATGACGAACTTTGGATGAAATGGCAGCACCTGATGAACTCATTGGTTAATCTTCATGATGTGCCTTATAATACAATTCAATTAAAAGTGCCCAGCACCATCTGTGACTTCCCTGGTGGCTCAGACAGTAAAGTGTCTGTCTACAATGCAGGAGACCCAGGTTCTATGCCTGGGTTGGGAAGATCCCCTGGAGAAGGAAATGGCAATCCACTCCAGTACTATTGCCTGGAAAATCCCATGGACAGAGGAGCCTGGTGGGCTACGATCCGTGGGGTCTCAAAGGGTTGGACACGACTGAGCCACTTCACTTCAGCACCATCTATGAAGTGTCTTGATGGGGGCAGGGGGCTAGGGACCTCGAATTTGATCAAGCCTCCAGATCTGTCCATTAATAGAAAATGAACAGCACAAAGGGACATGTTGCAGGACACCATAGGAATACAATCAACAAAATCCAGAATAGGGATAATTCTACAGGATAAATGTCTCGGCCTTGTTAACAAATTGCAAGAAAAGGGAGGGGGACCCTTTAAGTTAAAAGAAAGTGACACAAAGTAAATACAGATAGCACCTTTGTATCCTGATTTGAAAAAATCTACTTTAAAACCAAGTGGAAACATAAATTTGAACAACTGAACAATAAGATGGATGTCTTGAGTAATCTCATCCCTTTTAATTTTGTGCTTGCTTTATTATGTGGAAAAACCATGAAACTATGCTGCTGCTGCTAAATTGCTTCAGTCGTGTCCGACTCTGTGTGACCCCATAGACAGCAGCCCACCAGGCTCCCCCTTCCCTGGGATTCTCCAGGCAAGAACACGAGTGGGTTGCCATTTCCTTCTCCAGTGCGTGAAGGTGAAGACGCTTAGTCGTGTCTGACTCTTAGCGACCCCATGGACTGCAGCCTACCAGGCTCCTCCGCCCATGGGATTTTCCAGACAAGAGTACTGGAGTGGGGTGCCATTGCCTTTTCTGAAACTATGCTAAGTGAGCTATATATCTAAATTTTGAATAAAGACATTTTAGTTCTCTTTCTTTTGAAGTTATTTGCCACTGGTCACAAGAATAGTGGCAGATCTAGGGCTCACTGTTGATTTTCTGGTTGACTTCAGCATTCTCTCTGCAATGTGTGTGCTCATTTGCTTGGTGGTGTCTGACTCTTGTGACCTGTGGACCACAGCCCACTAGGCTCCTCTGCTCATGGACTTTTCAGGCAAATTGTTTCTGTGCTTGGTTTTTCAGTCATGTCTGACTTTGTGACCCTATGGACCATAGCCTGCTAGGCTTCTCTGTCCATGGGGATTCTCCAGGCAAGATTACTCAAGTCGATTGCCATATCCTTCTCTAGGGGATCTTCCCAATCCAGGGATTGAACCTAGGTCTTCCACATTGCAGGTGGATTCTTCACCATATGAGCTACCAAGGAAGCCCATGAATACTGGAGTGGATAGCCAGCCTATCCCTTCTCCAGGGGATCTTCCCAACTCAGGAATCAAACTGGGGTCTCCTGCATTGAAGGCAGATTCTATTACCAGCTGAGCTACCAGGGAAGTCTAGGCAAACTGTTAGTGGGCTGCTGTTTTCCAGGGGATCTCCCTGACCCAGGGATCAAACCCGCATCTCTGGCATCTCTTTTCATTGGCAGGTGGGTTGTTTACCACTGAGCCACCTGGGAATCCCTTCTATACCATGTTGCAACTTTTAAGAACCAGAAGGATATAGTTGAAGATGACCATATAAATATAATTGCATAGAACATTTACATGCATTCTCAATTTTTAATAAATTAGTGGAGGGAAAGTTTTGTGAGGGCAAGGAGAAGTAGAGAAATCCAAGTTAAGATGCAAGGTTAAAAAAGTTAGGAGAGAGACTTAGGAAAAAGAGTAGAAAGAGAAAAGGGTAAGATCTTTTTTGCTTTGACCTTGAAATGTTAGACCTCTCATAGATCTATATAGATTACTTAGATTACTCTTGCCAACAAGAGTGTACTAATATATTGTCAACTATAAACTGGCACTTGCCATCTACCTCTACAAGGATTAAATCATGTACTTCTGCAACTGCTGATTTTCAACAACCCCTGAAAGGAGTTCAGAGTGGAGAGCAGAAATGAGGCACTGCTGAGGAGAAAACTGTCAGGACAGGTCTTCAGATATTTTCAGGAGCCCATTTTATGAGCCTAATTCTTATATCACCTCATATCTAGAAAAGCACTGAAGTCCTTTGTGATGACAGTTGTCCGTCGTGACTGACAGAAACCCGCAAAAAATATGTACTATATTGATGTATTTCTGCTTCAGCAAATCAGCCTATATACTGACCTCCTCCCTGCCTCTTTGGCGCAGTTTCTCAGAGCTATCTGAAATGCAGTCTCCTGGCATATAGTCTCCACTTTACCCCAAATAAAACAACTTGCAGCTCTTGTGCTTTTTATTTTTTCAGCCGACAACATTCTGTCTCTGGGACCTGCCTCAGCCTTTCAAGGTTATTTATTTTTTCCACTTTTATTTATCCTATAGATAACTTGAAACTGTACATCATGTCTTATACTCCAGGTTCTAAGAATACATAAGGTCTGCCTTGTAAGGTGACAAACCATTAAAGTAAGCTCAACCCTATGCAGTCAGGCCTGGGAGTTAATTTTAGCTTTCCTTTTAGAAGTTTATCTCAGGTGTTTAGGTAACAAAATCCTGAGGGGTCACCTATAGGCTTTTAGATGAAGATAGAACAAGCAGAAGCAATATTGTTGCTGCTAAGTCGCTTGTTGTGTCTGACTTTGTGCGACCCCATAGACGGCAGCCCACCAGCTCCCCCATCTCTGGGATTCTCCAGGCAAGAACACTGGAGTGGGTTGCCATTTCCTTCTCCAATGCATGAAAGTGAAAGTGAAGTCACTCAGTCGTGTCCTACTCTTAGCGACCCCATGGACTTCAGCCCACCAGGCTCCTCCGTCCATGGGATTTTCCAGGCAAGAGTACTGGAGTGGGGTGCCTTTGCCTTCAGTACTCTGCTTGTTTCTTTTTAATCCTGGAACAACGTCAGTGGCTCTTCAGTGACATTGAGTGGTCTCACTGTTTTTACATTTTTTTAATTTTATACTTAAAGACATTAATTATTGGTTTTAGTTTTTTTGTAAAATGTATTCATTTTTTTTTTCCTTTTTTTTAGCTACCCAGATGACTTAATTCTACTTACAGTGTTCTAAGGACTTCCCATGTAGGTTATCTACATTTTTTAAAACAATCACTTGGTAACTTTGAAAGGTGTGTTTTCAATTGTCTCATCAACAATTCTAAAAGTCAATCTTTTATAATTTTTTTAAATCAATGCCAATATTTTTGAGTTACTTTGATTTTTTCCTACTATTACTGGGACCGTATATTATTGTGTTCCTTTTATATGATATTTTTCAGACATAAATTATTTTCAAATACTGGGGAAGTAGAATAAGGTAGCAATTAGGAGAAGTTACAGGCAGATTTTGGTCTTAAACTAGTTAACGATACGAGTGTACTCTTAGACATAATGAAGGTTTGAGTATAATTCTTTCCTGTCTTCCTCTGTAACTAATATTCTCATTTAAAAAGTCATTTGCTGTTGCTAAAGCCACAAATAGAAATCTCAAACACTTAACACATGTCCCCCATGGAAAAATAATTTCTCTGGTGTCATCTGAGAAAAGGCCATGAAAAAGAGATAGACATCTTTGAACTGCTAAAAATGTATACTTAGATGTTTCCAGAGAGTTTGAATTTCTTCCTTGACACTTTGCCAGTTGTTCTCCTGGACAGATTATTTAACATCCACGAGATAGCGTTCGCATTAAAGAAACACAGAATGTCCTCTCCGACTCTTTCTATAAGTTTACTGGCCAGATGCAGTAATGTATGGGAAAACACTTTGTAAGCTGTAAAGTTCTATACAAGTGCATGGTAATAACAAGCATTGATGGTTTGCCCAGAGAGAAAGACGAGGCTTCATTCAAGGATTAAATAATTGGCTTCTTGCTAGCTTTTAATGCACAGGCACCCATGCCTTTCACCTCTTTATAATGTAAGGCTTTTTTTTCCCATGATCCAGCGGATGTTGGCAATTTGATCTCTGGTTCCTCTGCCTTTTCTAAAACCAGCTTGAACATCAGGAAGTTCACGGTTCACGTATTGCTGAAGCCTGGCTTGGAGAATTTTGAGCATTACTTTACTAGCATGTGAGATGAGTGCAATTGTGTGGTAGTTTGAGCATTCTTTGGCATTGCCTTTCTTTGGAATTGGAATGAAAACTGACCTTTTTCAGTCCCATGGGCACTGCTGAGTTTTCCAAATTTGCTGGCATATTGAGTGCAGCACTTTCACAGCATCATCTTTTAGGATTTGAAATAGCTCAACTGGAATGCCATCACCTCCACTAGCTTTGTTCATAGTGATGCTTTCTAAGGCCCACTTGACTTCTCATTCCAGGATGTCTGGCTCTAGATGGACTGCAAGGAGGTCCAACCAGTCCATTCTGAGGGAGATTAGCCCTGGGATTTCTTTGGAAGGAATGATGCTAAAGCTGAAACTCCAGTACTTTGGCTACCTCATGCGAAGAGTTGACTCATTGAAAAAATTCTGATGCTGGGAGGGATTGGGGGCAGGAGGAGAAGGGGACGACAGAGGATGAGATGGCTGGATGGCATCACGGACTCGATGGATGTGAGTCTGAGTGAACTCCGGGAGTTGGTGATGGACAGGGAGGCCTGGTGTGCTGTGACTCATGGGGTCTCAAGGAGTCGGACACGACTGAGCGACTGAACTGAACTGAACTGAATGTAAGGCTCTAAACCAGTTTTAGCAGGGGGAGAGGAAGCAGATATTTTTAGAAAACATCCTGTGGTTTAGATGAAATTGCCAAAGATATGATTCAGCATGAGAAATTTGAGTTTCCAGGTTCTTATGCTTCACGTGTGTGTGTCCTTGGTTACTCAGTCATGTCTGACTGTTTGCGACCCCATGGACCATAGCCCGTCAGGCTCCTCTGTCCATGGGATCTTTTAGGCAAGGGTCCTGGAGTGGGTTGCCATTTCCTCCTCCAGGGGATCTTCCCAAGGCAGGGATCAAACTTGAGTCTCTTGCATTGGCAAGTGGATTCTTTACTGCTGATCTACCTGGGAAGCCCTCTTATGCTTCATAGGATAATTATAATCAAAAGGAAAACAAAAATCACCAACTCTCTTGGGGGGAGGGGAATTGTTTCAAGACTATTTGTTAAATTGTCACTTTTGAAGCTTAATTTTTGCATCTTTCCTTGAAATATCTAAAGTAAGAAAAATGTCAGTTACTTAAATAAATCTCAGTTATAGAAAAAAAATGATACTTAAGGTATAGCCACTTGTTTTCAGCTCATGGTTTTACTTAGAACTTTCTTTATCTGATCAAAATTAAATGAAACCAGTATAGTATATATAACTTGAGCCTTACAGTTTTCAAAAGAAATACAGTGGTGCTGATATGAAAAAATATGCAAAGTTACTACTAATAAATAATGGACACTTTATCCCTATAGTACCAGTAAAAATGGGACAGAATCAGATGAATTCTTCTACTTGGCTTGCCACAACATGAGTCTAGGGCAAGGATTTAGTAAAGGGATAGGGATACTGGAAGGCAAAGAGAAATTGCTTGACAGATCCAGAGATTTTCTTTACCCTTTTGGATGCCTATGTAAGAATTTCCAAAAGTAATACAAGAATATATGCCCATTGAAATCACCCCTCTCCCCCACCTCAGCTCTTCTTTCCTTCAAATAAGCAACGGCTTTTTTTGCTACCTGTGTTGAATTGCATTGATGTAACCATACATACAGATTTTTATATAATGAAGATCATACTATGTAATAGGCATTATACTAGTCTTCAGCTGGAGTGTGTGTGTGTGTGTGTGTGTGTGTGTGAATCAGAACCCATCAGTCTAAATCTATTTCATTTTTCTAAATCAGAGGTTGGCAAACATTTTCTGTGATACTTTGTAGTCCATGTGGTCTTTGTTGCAATTCCTGAACTCTATCCTATAGCACAAAAGCAGCTGTAGACAATACAAAAACTCCTGATGGTTGTGTTCAATAAAGCTTTATTTGCAAAAACAGGCCAAGTTTGGCCCATGGGAGGAGTTTGCCAACCTCTGTTCTAAACTGTTATATAGTGCTTCTGCTAAAAATAACCATTCTTCTGAAATCATACCCAAATTTTTCTCTATTAAACACAACTGTTTTGAATATCTTTATACAAAGAACACTGTACATATTTAAGTATTTCTGTAGAAGGTGAATACCAGCTCAAAGATATTTGTATTTAAATATGAAAACATAGCTTCCAAACTCTCCAAAGACTGACCAGCTTACACTCCCCAAAACTGTGTGAGAATGGGCTTCGTACTGCCTGCCAACACTGATTCTTTCTTTTATATTTACGTATATTTTTGGCTGTGCCCCACAGTTGGCAGTATCTTAGCTCCCCAACCAGCGATCAGACCCGGGCCCCAGCTGTGAAAGTGCTGAGTCCTAACTACTGGTCTGCCAAGGAATTCCTAGAGTCCACTGTTTAAAATTATCATCCTAGCCCTCAACATTATCACTTTTATCTGACCTACCTAAATTATTTGTGAATATGTCTATACATATCCATGAAAATAAGTTGAATTTAAGGAAGGAAAAAAAATGTATCATGGGCCCAAGAGCAGGACCTGATCTCATAACACCCAGGAATAATTTGTAAGTATAATGTACCAAGTTCATTGTCCAGAGCTCTTTATTCTCATCTGGAAAAAGAAAAATGAAAGAAATTGTGTTCATGTCACTATATTCCATTTCATAAAACACTGTTGCAAATGCTATAAGGAGTGATGGGCCAAGATAACGTCGTAGTTTACCTCTGTGCCTTCGAGGCTGGAGAGCCCCACTTTGGGGCTCAGATGGCAAAAAGATTCTGCCTGCAAGGCAGGAGCCACAGGTTTGATCACTAGGCCAGGAAGATTCCCTGGAGAGAAGAAAGGCTACCCACTTCAGTATTCTTGCCTGGAGAAATCCATGGACAGAGGAGCCTGGAGGGCTACAGTCTACGGGATCGCAGAGTGGGACACAGCTGAATGAATAACACTTTCACTTTTCAAAGGAGGTTAATGGTTTATTTTTATTTTTATGAGTATTATATGTAAAATACTATTTCCCTTACTACTGATACTTAGCTGATGAAGCTTGAGAGAGCTAATAATACCCTTTTACCTTCCTACCTTATTTAGAGTAAATTGAGAGACAGATGCTGCAATCAAAAAGACAGAGAATATTGCCTATGCTATTGAGAAAGCTGTTGGACAGCATGACCTATATCCCTCATAACAACAGCTTTCTTAATGCTATATCCTATAATGAAACTTCCGCACTTTTAGCAGAGTTGGAAAATGACAGACCTTCTGCCATTGGTAGTCTCTCCTTGGAAAACATCTCAGAGAGTTTGCGATTCATAAGATAGTCATATCCCATAAGGAAGGAGAAAGAGAAAGTGTCTGAACCACACATATCCAGTTCCCTTTCCTAACTCACCAGTTAGATGAGTCACTGGGGACGGGGAGAAGACCGGCCAGGAGTGTCCCTCTCAGTCAGTCCTTCCACTTGGAAATGAGTCAGTCAATGTCTTGCTCCAACACTATAGCTCTAGCCCTTGCATTTTTGATGGCCATGTAATTGTTTTGTGAACTGCTTGCTGTTATCCTTTGACCATTTTTAAAAAGCTGGTTCATATTTTTCTGTTGATTTATAGGAGTGCCTCATCTTATTAAGGATATTAATCTTTGGCTATTAGCCACAATGACTGCATTTATCAAATTTAAGCTGCCATTGCTTGTAAGATGCCTTTATTTTATATATTCATAAAGGAAGGGAGGTTAAAAAAATATTGCTGATGAAGCTGTGTCACAGTGAATATTATCACTTAGAATTTTCTTTTAATGTATTGAAAGAGCTTGTTTAGACATTTTGAGTGTGTACTTAAAAGGGAAAATATAAGAAAAATTGATTGGCTAAGGGATTTGCCAAGTCAAAATTCATCTACTGTCTAGACTTACTTTTCTCTACAGTACCCTCTCTGTATGTGTTTTTCCACACTCTATGTCATCCTTTGTGTCATCAAGTACATTGGTACAGCCACATTTCTCCAAAGAGTGCTTTGGTGCTGGGTCCAGAATTTTTTTCCAAGTCATAGCCACCAATTCTTTAGGTTTTGATACTGGAACTTTCTTGAGCTTACCAATAGAAGTAACGGGATTTCAGACAAAAAGGAAAAAGACTCATATTTTTCTCCTTAAATGGTTCTTGAATAGTGTGTCAACCAAAGTGTTAGGAGATTGCGCCTTTTCAATGATAAGGAGAGTATCAACCGCATTTGAACATGTGCAGGCAGTGGCTCCACTTCACAACCACAGCCTGGTAGACAGCAAATGTAAGACACAGAGATGGTAAAACGAATGTTGATTCAGATATATTAAAATTTAAAGACATGCTTGTGTTCTAACTGGTGAATTAGAGTGCTTTTTTCCAATGTGTCATGACTTTTTTTTTTTTCTTTCTGTGGTAAAATATATAAAACATTTGTCATTTAAGTATTTTAAGTGTGCAATTCAGTGGCTATTAATTACAGTCACAATATTGTGCAGCCATCACCAGATTTCAAAAATGTTACATCATCTCAAGCAAAACTCTGTACATAATTAAGCAACAGCTGCACATTATCCCTTTCCCCAACCCCAGGCTTCTAATTTACTTCCTATCTCTATGAATTTGTCTATTCTAGATATCTCATGTAAGTGGAGTCATACAACATTTGTCGTTTTGTGTCTGGCTTCCTTAGCTTGGCATAATATTTTTAAGGCTCACTCGTGTGGTAGTGTATGCTGCTGCTGCTGCTGCTAAGTCGTTTCAGTCATGTCTGACTTTGTGCGACACCATAGATGGTAGCCCAACAAGCTCCTCTGTCCCTGGGATTATCCAGGCAAGAATACTGGAGTGGGTTGTAGTGTATAGCAGACTTTTATTCCTTATTATGAATGAATAACATTCTATTGTGTGTCTCTACAACATCATCTATATATGTTGATGAATGCTCGGATAATTTCCATCTCTTGGCTACTGTAAATAATCCTGAATGGAACGTTGGCCTATGGGTGACTGAGTTCCTGTTTTCAATTTTGGAGGTTATATACAGGAGTAGAATTGCTGGGTAACGTGGGATTTTTATTTTTAACTTGCTCAGAGATCTCCAAACTGTCACACATATTTTAATTCTTATTATATCTGGTTTGCACTAAGGAGATGAATAGCAAGTTGTTCATTGTTGTCCCAGAGTTGGTAAGGGTGCAGCAATTGCTGTGAGAAAACCAGGAGCAACGTCAACAGTGTCCACAGAGGAGTATGTCTTACTAAGTGCAAGAGTGCCCAGAGGTTCCTTCTTAATTATATGTTTAGAAACAAAGGGATTAGCCATTGTAAATAAATCTAAGGAATAAGCCTCTATACCCAGAGTTACTGAACAGTTCATCTCTTGAAAATTTGGAGCAGCAGGTGAAGAGCTAAATGGCTCTGCCTAAGAAAAGAGAGAGACAGAAACCACAGAGATGACCTGGAGCTTGCGGAGAGAAGCCACCAGAAGGAAGGAGGGAGAGAGAAGAAAGAATTGATTTAAGTCTGTTAACATCATTTTAAATGCGGGTCCCCAGAGCACATACTAAGTGATAGGATTTGTGCTTAACACTTTAAATCAAATCTTTAAGGCAAGACAGGTAGGCTGTTTCCTTTTTACATACTGGAAACTATGGCCTTAGAAGTTAAGTGCCTGCCCAAGGCCACAGAGCTAGTGAACTGCAAAAATGGGGTTTGTCCCTCTCCCGCAGCCCTTTTCACTCTGCCACTCTGGCCCTATAAGTTCCATATTTGAGAGTCTTTCTTTCACAGCCACTCTTCCCTGCCTACCGTTGTCAGAAAGGACAAGGCCTCTTGTCCTTGCCTTGCCCTTCCCGGGACTCGCTGGTGTTCTGCGGTGATCCTGCCTGGAGCTGTGTGGCTCCTTCAGTGTGTCTAGCGTCTGGTTGTGTGCTGTGTGTTTGCTCAGTGTGTCCGACTCTCTGTGACCCCATGGTCTGTAGCCTGCCAAGCTCTTCTGTCCATGGAATCCCCCAGGCAAGAATACCGGAGTGGGTTGTCATTTTCTACTCCAGGGGATCTTTCCAACCGAGGAATCAAACCTACATCTCCTGCATTGGCAGGAGGACTCTTTGCCGTTGAGTAGCCACCAGGGAAGCCCCTGGTGTCTGGTTAGTGACATACAAAGCTTCATTCCTAAACTCTTAAACCATCCCTTGTGCTGCGGGTGTGAATTTGCTTTATTTTAGCTTCCTCTGTCGACTTTTGTGCATAGTTCAAAGTCCTATCTCTTCCTGCATGTTGGGGCCACCCATTTTTACAGGAGAAAAGATAATTTATGCACTACCCTTCTAAAGGATACCTACCCACATATTCTATCCCTGCCCTCTCAGGAGACCCTCTATTTCCTATTTATTTATTTATATTTCAAAGACTGTCTCTCCTAAGAGCCATATTCAGGGATCCTATGTCCCTGGGGCCATATCTGCCACTTCAAGGGGTCTCAGATTTGTCATACTTTCTTTCCCCTGTTACTCTGAGCATTACAGTTACCTAGCACACACGTGCGGTACTAATTTGGTGATTAAATGATTGTCATAATAATATTCTCCAAAACACAACTTCCTCTCACTGATTTCCTCCTCAAGTGATTTAGTCACTAAGTCATGTCCTGCTTTATGGACTGTAGCCCACCAGGCTCTCCGTCCATGGGATTCTCCAGGCAAGAATATTGGAGTGGGTTGCCATTTCCTTCTCCAGAGGATCTTTCCAACCCAGGGATCAAACCCGTATTTCCTGCATTGGCAGGCAGATTCTTTACCATCTGAGCCACCAGGGAATCCTCCTCAAGAATTTGCACTTATTTTCTGTTTTCAAAAATTTCATCCCAGTTCTCTGCTCAAGACCTATAGGGGACAGGAGCACCAAGAGCAGGGGTCCTAGCTAGGAACCTTAATTTACTGTGGGGCTTCAGGGCACAGAGGAAGCTGATTAGAGGTCCTAACTCAACACCCAAGGGCAAGTACTGGGTGATATTGTAAAGAATTTAGAAAAGCTAGACATCTCTTTAAGGGATTAATTGAAAAAAGGATGGTCCATCTATGCAGTCAAATACTGATACCTTCTGGCACTTAAAATGATAATGCAGAGATACATTTATTCACATGGAAATGGGTGAATCCAGATATGTAGGGCCTGAAGTTTACAGAATTTCTTTAAGAAGATAGATTCAGATACCTATAAAAGGGGTCTATGCTTATGGGAACTTTAAAGCTTAAGTTTCATAAATATACTTTGGGAAAAAAAACGGGTTTCTGAATAGCATCTAAAACTTTGTTCTTATTTCAGAAAAGCCTAATTGGCAACGTAGAGGGTTGCTAGCAGTCATTATCTGTTGTATTTTTACTTTTAGTATATTTTCACTTTGTATACTTGTAATGTGATTATATATGTGTGTATATGCATATACATATATGTGTGCATTTCAAATGTATATGTGATTTATATTTATATATATATAGGAATTCCCTGGCTATCCAGTGATTAAAACTCTGTGCTTCCACTGCACGGGTCCTGGATTTGATCCCTGGTTGGGGAACAAAGATCCCACTTGCTGCATGGAGTGGCCAAAACAAACAAGCAAATAAAAACAAAACAAATATATTGTTTTTCACTTGAAGACCATGAGTCATCCAGACTTCTTTAGTCCAAAGGGCTAGGCAAATTAAGAGACTCCAGGTCCTAGATAGTAGGATAGAAGGTTGGGAAAGCAGATGTAAGTAAGGTTTAAGCCAGAGAGTAGGAGCCAGAGGAATTCTCCAAGAATTGGTTGCCAGGTATGTTTTTATTTATTTATTTTTAAATTGAAGGGTAATTGCTTTATAGAATTGTATGGGTTTCTGCAAAACATCAGTAAGCTTTATTAAGCTTTCTAGAGTTACAGAAAAGTTGCAAAGATAGTACAAGATAGTTCCCGTATAACTCTCATCTGCTTTCCCCTATCATCAGCATTTTTCATCTCAGTGGTAATTTTGTCAGAACTAAAGACCCAATAGGTGCCCACTAGGTGCTAGGTGCTCAGTCGTGTCCAGCTCTTTGCAACCCCATGGACTGTAGCCCTCCCTCCAAGCTCCTCTGTCCACGGAATTTTCTAAGCAAGAATACTGGCGTGGGTTTCCATCTATCCTTCAGGGAATCTTCCTGACCCAGGAATTGAAACCGTGTCTCCTGCATTGGCAGGCGAATTATTTACCACCGAGCCATCTGGGAAGCCCAAGGACCCAATGTTGGTATATTGTTAACTTGGTTCCATACTCTATTTAGATTTCACTAGTTTTTGCTTAATGTCCCATTTCTGTTCCAGAATGTCACATTACTTTTAGTCCTCATCTCCCCAACCTCCTCTCGTCTATGACAATTTCTCAAACTTCCCTTGATCTTAATGTCCTTGGCAATTTTGAAGGGTACTGTCTGATGTTTTCCTCATAGTTAGACCAGGGTTATGGGATTTGGGGAGAATGACCAGACAGGTGTCGTACCATTCTTGTCCCATTAGGGTTGATGTTCATACCAAGAGTTCATGTTACCAGCATGACTTATCACTGATGAATGTCAACCTCGATCACCTCTTTTAGGTAGTTTTTACCAGGTTTTTCCACTGTAAAGTTACTTTTTTTTCACTTTTCTATTCTATTCTTTGAAAGCAGGTCACTAAGTACAGACTATACTGGAGCGGCAGGGAGTTAGGCTGCATCTTTCAGAGGAGAAGTATCTTCATAAATTATTTGGAATTCTATCATATGATAGATTTGTCTCTTCTCCCCCATTTGTTTACGTATTTAATCATTTATTTATATCAGTACAGACTTCTGGGTATTTATTTTATATTTTAGTGACAACCCAATACTGTATTATTTATTGTATTGTTTAAATTGTTTTAGCTTTGGCCATTGAGAGCTCTTCAGATGGGCTCCTGTGTCTTTTTGACATGATGGGATCATTTGTTTTTTGAGCATTTCCTTACCTGCTGGCACTACAAAGCCCTCCAGATTCATCTCTTGTATTCCCTGCTCCAGCCCTAGAATCAGCCATTTTTCCAAAGACCACTGGTTCCTTAATTGGAGAATGATACAGAAAGCAACATGTGGGCCCTCAGTAGGACTGTTGCTACTGGAGTGTCATTGCTTCTAAGCCTTTCAGTGCACAGAGCTAGGAAATGTATGCATGTTTATTAACATACATGTGTTGCTATTGTTTAGTTTCCAAGTCATATCCATGTTTTTGTGACCCCGATGGACTATAGCCTGCCAGGCTTCTTTGTCCATGGGATTTCCCAGGCAAGCATACTGGAGTGGGTTGCCATGCCCTCCTCCAAAGGATTGCATCTCTTATGTTTCCTGTATTGGCAGGCGGGTTCTTTACCACTAGCGCCACCTGGGAAGCCCAGCCTTTGGGAGAGGCTGTGTTAATTTCTTTCTTCCTGCCATCCACAGGTGGACACGGTCCTGAACAAAGGCATTTTAGTTTAATATTCAGACAGAGGGGCAGGGGTCCCTGAGGCAGGCCATTATGTGTGGACAGTATCCTTTTCATGAACAGAAGCAGCGGGAAGGAAAGGTTAAAGGAAAAGAAACAGATCCAACATGGAGTCAGAATTGCCTCTTCCCTGCAACACTGCCTTGGTTTGGGTCTTCTTTCATGACATAGGCCTTGGCTTTCCAGGTGGTTCAGTGGCAAAGACTGCCTGCTGATGCAGCAGACGTGGGATATGCCAGTTTGATCCTTGGGTCAGAAAAATCCTTTGGAGGAGGATAGAGGAGGAAATGCAACCCATTCCAGTATTCTTGCCTGGGAAATTCCATGGACGGAGCCTGGTGGGTCACAGTCCATGTGGTCTTAAAGAGTTGGACATGACTGAGTGACTAAGCACCTTGGCCCCTGAAATTCATATCCTCCTTCTCATTTGATCTGCTCCCACTCAATAAACTTCTATAATTTAAGTCCACATCACCAATATTTGAGGGTTTCCGACTCATATTGTTCTGTTAAGATATGTCTAAAATGGATTTGCTTTTGATGTACATAGTGCTAGGACGATGAATATTAAAAAGGAGTAGAAAATAAAGGCATGAGGCAATGCTTTTTTTAAAAAGATTTATCTCATTTTTTATGGTAGCCACAATAAAAATTGAAGGTAGAAAGATATAGAAGCATCGTTACATTTCTCTCTCAATTTTAATTTTTTTCTTGTGATGTATACTTTTTCAAGTACAGGTATTTCACTCTGATTTTGAGAAAATAATCTGTTCACTCTTCAGTTCAGTTCAGTTCAGTTCAGTCGCTCAGTCATGTCCGACTCTTTGCGACACCATGAATCGCAGCACACCAGGCCTCCTTGTCCATCACCAACTCCCGGAGTTCACTCAGATTCACGTCCATCGAGTCAGTGATGCCATCCAGCCATCTCATCCTCGGTTGTCCCCTTTTCCTCCTGCCCTCAATCCCTCCCAACATCAAAGTTTTTTCCAATGAGTCAACTCTTTGCATGAGGTGGCCAAAGTACTGGAGTTTCAGCTTTAGTATCATTCCTTCCAAAGAAATCCCAGGGTTGATCTCCTTCAGAATGGACTGGTTGGATCTTGCAGTCCAAGGGACTCTCAAGAGTCTTCTCCAACACCACAGTTCAAAAGCATCACTTCTTCAGCGCTCAGCCTTTTTCACAGTCCAACTCTCACATTCATACATGACTACTGGAAAAACCATAGCCTTGACTAGATGGACCTTAGTTGGCAAAGTAATGTCTCTGTTCACTCTTAATTGGATTCATAAAGCTAAGTTCTCAATTTTAAGTATGCTGTTACCATCTCTAAAATCTAGATGAATCTTGGCAATTATGGGGAATATAGTTAATCTCTCTAGATCTTTAGCAATACTTTTGTTATTCTGACAAGCTATCCAGATAGTCAAAAACATACCTAGGTGATTCAGTCCCTGAAGAAAAATGTATTTATGTCATACTTTTGGATGAATAAATTCCTTAAGAAAACATTATAGTATTTTGGGTCCTTTTAGAAATTCCTAGCAATTCTTTCCCCGTAAGTGTTTTTACTAATTAAGAAGCATTTACTTACTATCTTCTTGGTGTGGCTGGATGGCATCACTGACTCGATGGACGTGAGTCTGGGTGAACTCCGGGAGTTGGTGATGGACAGGGAGGTCTGGCGTGCTGCAATTCATGGGGTCGCAAAGAGTCGGACATGACTGAGCGACTGAACTGAACTGAACTGAGAGGGATAAAGGGAGAAGGAAATGGCACCCCACTCCAGTACTGCTGCCTGGAGAATCCCATGGGCGGAGGAGCCTGGTAGGCTGCAGTCCATGGGGTCTCTAAGAGTCGGACACGACTGAGTGACTTCGCATTGACTTTTCACTTTCATGTATTGGAGAAGGAAATGGCAATCCACTCCAGTGTTCTTGCCTGGAGAATCCCAGGGATGGGGAGCCTGGTGGGCTGCCATCTATGGGGTCGCACAGAGTCAGACACAACTGAAGCGACTTAGCAGCTGCAGCAGCAGCAGCAGAGGGATAAAGAGTGATTAAAAAACTATGAATTCAAGTCATTTGTTTTTTATTTACCCTGCCTGCCTGGTTTTAATAAAAATTCTGAGTTTTGGCCACTGCTACAAAGTAAGGTTCATATCTGTTTTGTGTTTCCTTTTAAAATACTTTCAAGTCACATGTTAGGAAATAACCCATCAGTTGAGATTAGCTTTTGAGTTTACATGCCACCTCAGATTATATTTAGTGCTACTGGCAAACGATTTTATGGGTCTGCGGATCTTTCAACTTTGTTCAAGTTTTTGGCAACATTTTTTTCTGTGTGTGATATTTGTTTCCTCTTGGCAAGTTTCTGACAACTTGATACCTTTAAAAATATATCTCTGTGATGTGATCTTCAATACTTGCCTTGCACCATTTTATATTTTGACACTAAAAAGTTAGTTTGTACCAGCCTTGAGCTCAACAAAATATATGCTCATATGTGTTGCCACATTTTAAGAGGTTGTCCTTTCTGTGGAGGGCATTTCTGTTTGTGGATGAATGTGCAGAGAATTACATATATGAGAAACTGGGAAAAAGAAGAAGAGTTGTGGACCAGGGAACTCATCCTTCACCTAACCACCGCCTGTCTTCAACAAGACCAGAAAGCAATGATGAAACAGTTTTCAGCCTGTTTCCAAAGAGAAGGCTGTTGAAAAATCATTCCTAAAGGCAGGAAAAGCTTAATCTGAAGAAGTAGGACACATTCTTTTTTTTTTTTCTGTCTGTTTACATTTGAAATCTTTAGAAGAGCAAGTTCATCTTTACCACTTTCAAGTGATTTAAAAGGACATCAGAATGAGCTGTCTCATCAAAGTAAACCATTAGTACCTTAGTTTACTGGGTTTCCCAGGTGGTGCAGTGGTATACCACCTGCCTACCAATGCAGAGATGCAAGAGATGCTAGTTCCATTTTCTCTGGGTCGGGAAGATCCCTTGGAGCAGGACAGAAAATGGCAACCCACTCCAGTATTCTTGCCTCGAAAATCAAATGGACAGAGGAGCGTGGTGGGCTACAGTCCATGGAGTCACAAAGAGTCGGACATGGTTGAGCTCTCACACACACACACCTTAGTTTACTGTAAGTTAACATTTTTGGAAAATGTTGAGTTTCCCCTTTTCCCTCTGAGCAGCTGCCTTGTATATATATATATATATATATATGCATGCCTGGGCAACAGTGATGCTGGTGGAAGGAAAGAGAATGTTTAGGACATTTTCTTTGCTCTCTACTGAGGAAAACCAAAATTCAATTGTGTGCTTTACTCTGTAGGATGCCAGGAGGCAGTCCTTGACAAAACCTCCAATGTAATTTCCATAGGGAAGCTGTGACCCTAAAAGAACTCTCTTATAGTGTTCCAGATTTGAATTCCATCTGTACCCACTTTTTAGTTTTTTTTTTCTGTCACCCCAGAGCTGAGACACTGTGAATAATCTCTTCATCTCTGAGGTTAGGTCAGACCTGGAGGATGACATAACAAAATGCCTGACCCTTAAGGTTGAATTAGCTCTTTGGCTTTGAGAACAGATGTTCTTTGCTGAGGGCTACTACAATGTCTACCTGAATGTCTTCATCTTAGACAGTGTGGCATCAAGATCAGGATGGCTGCAACCTCAGGGTGAAGGCTGTTTTTATTTCTGTTAAACATCATTTGACAGAGAAGACTTGAATGCTGCTGTTTAGCTATGACAAAGCTAGTGACGTCTATGGGTAAATTTAAGGATATACATTCTCAGAGCATACTTAAGCATTTTAAGGATACTTTGTCCAATTCTTTAAAAAATACAGTTTGTCTCTTGAATTGTAATAGTTCAGAATATTAAATTTTAAAATTGAGAGCATTTGCTGAGCTTTTGAGAAAAAAGATTTAGATGCCTGAATATTTATGAGTGAGGCCTCTCTTTACCACTACTGAGCTGAATAATCATGGGAAAATCACTTCTCATTGATTTTCATATTTTTCCTCTTACAAGGAAATAGGATTAAATTATTCCTAGGGATATTTGCAGCTGCAGTTTTTTATAATTTCAAGTTCTTATGAGTTGACTGTGGTCTTTATGATACACTTAAGTATCATATCTTAAAAATTCTCTAGAAATCCTGTTTTGAACATAGTAACTATGCTGTGTTCTGAAATAATATCTACTATATCATTGGATAAGTCATATTGAACAAGTTACTAAAAGGTGGTTAAATATTTTAAAATACTCTTCTGATAAACATTACAACTTTAAGGAACTGGAAGTCTATCAGCACGATGGGAAGTAAACACGCATAACTAGAATATGAGTTAAAATGGTTGTATTAAAAGCTTCCTGGAGAGTTAGATGTGTTTTGTAAACTTCAGTGGGTCATAGCAGACTTCGTGTGAGAAACAAGTTGGTGCAGAAAGATGAGACCAAGGGATAAAGTTCTTCTCAGATCTATTTTTCCATGTTTTCCTGTGAGTAATTTTACTAACTTAGTAAAATATATTTGCTTTCATAGACATTCATGTGTGTGTGATGTGTGCTTTGTTGGAGGAGGTGTGGTGTTGATGGAGACGAATGTGGATGATCTCATTGCTAAATAAATGCGATTCCCTATAATTTGGTAAAGCTTTTTTTTTTTTAATCTATAGGAACTGTTTTTAAATTTGTATTTATTTTTAATTGGAGGACAATTGCATTATAATGTTGTGGTGGTTTCTGCTGTACAACAGCGTGAATCATCTGTAAATACACATATATTCCCTCCCTTCTTGAGTCTCCCTCCCACCCACTTCCCATCCCACCCTTCTAGGTCATCACAGAGCACCAAGCTGAGCTCCCTGGGCTATACAGCAACTTCCCACTAGCTATCTATTTTACACATAATAGTGTATGTGATCATATCAGTGATACTCTCTCAATTTGTCCCATACAGGAACTGTTTTAAAGCATTATAACATTGTGTTTCCTTTACACATTTTTTAAGTCTCTAAATAGCTGTGTGTTTTATTAGATCCTAAATATTAAAAGTCTCATCAGATTTCTCTCAAATATTTATAAAATAAAATTATACTCATATTTAAAATAGAACATGAATGTTCCCCTGTGGAAAAGATGCATTAAATATGACTGAGCCCCTTCCTTGGTTTATTTTTCTCGATGACACTTTTTATAAGTAGTATGTATTTTAGTTGCTTATTTTCTTATTTTCACTTGCAAAACTGGCTGCCAGCATCTCAGCCCAGTGTGTCAGGGGGCATCTCAAAGAGAATGGGGTAAATGAGCTGGTCTGATGCTTTGAAAATACGTATATCTGGATGAAATTGCCTATTTACTACACTATTCTATTATACACCATCTATGGGCTTTAAATACCAAAATATGAACACATTACATCTCCAATATCTCCTTTTAGAGTTTCCATTAAACATCACTTACCTGTGATTTATCTTTTAATTAAAATATTTATTGGCATAATTAAATAAACTGTAGATGGATTACTAAAATCATCTTAGAAATAGTACCTAAGGATCATTTGTTTATACTAAGAAAGTGACTTAAATGGGTGAATCTTTCCAATAATTGTTTTTTTCCAACAATTCTTCTATTGAAATTATTCCTTATAAGTAAAAGGGATGATGGCTACTAAAAAGCAGAATTTGTATTCTCAGGAAAACTTTTTCTTATTAGGAACAAATTCCAAATTATTATCATTATTATTTTTTTTTTTTTTTGTGAAATAGTTTCTAATGCTTCTTGCCCTGTAAAGTTTAGCATCTATTCCTGATTTTGCTTTTATTATGTATTTGTGCTGTGCTGTGCTTAGTTGCTCAGTCTTGTCCGGCTCTTAGTGAACCCATGACTACAGCCCACCAGGCTCCTCTGTCCATGGGGATTCTCCAGGCAAGAATACTGGAGTGGATTGCCATGCCCTCCTCCAGGGGATCTTCCCAACTCAGGGATCAAACCCAGGTCTCCTACACTGCAGGTGGATTCTTTACCATCTGAGCCACCAGGGAAGCCCAAGAATACTGCAGTGGGTAGCCTATTCCTTCTCCAGAGGATCTTCCCAACCCGGAAATCGAACTGGGGTCTATGCGAGATTAAAATTGATACAGTCTCTGTGCTCAGTCATGTTCAACTCTTTGCGACCCCATGGACTGTAGCCTGTCAGGCTCCTCTGTCCATGGGGATTCTCCAGGCAAGGATACTGAGTGGGTTGCCATGCCCTCCTCCAGGGGATCTTTCCAACCCAGGGATTGAACCCAGGTCTCCTGCATTGCTGGCAGATTCTTTACCATCTAAGCCACCAGGGAAACCCTTAGATCCCTGAAATACTGAACTAAATTAACAAGTCAGAAGGAAAATGTGACATTTCTTTTATACGTAATTACTGATTGAAGAATAGAGCATTGGTATTTTGCTCCAACAGAACCTGTTTCAAAACTTTCAGTGCTATCAAGGCAAACATAATAAGATTTGTTAAAATATTTATAGGAAAGAAATGACTCTAATGTCAAAATGAACATTAAGAAAAGCATGTAAACATGACAGAATCAGGAAAATGACACATTATTATCAAAGTGCATAGCCATCAGATGAAAGATAGGAAATACACAGCAGCTGGGAAATTTGAAGGCTAAATGCTTCCAGTATTATATTTGGAAAATAGTACAAACCACCAGCATCTAAGAAATGACAGACTGTCTAGTGAAACTTCTCTACCATCAGGAAGAAAATGCATGAATGAGAAAGTGTGGTCACACACCATTATGTTAAATCACTAGGTGCAGAGTTCAGAACTGGCATTAAACAGAAATTCTTGCCTGCCAGAGGGAAAAGTGGAGGGGATATTATGGTCAATATCCTTTGATTGTAAGTAATTCAACCTAGCTTGTGTGTGTTTTTTTAAAGTATTGATTATAAGTGGCTCATATGCTGATGGCATGACTGTGGCTAGGCTTCAGAAAGGAAGTAACTCCAGGAACTGGGAAACATCAGTTTCTCCCCATTTCTTGACTCTCCTTCTTCCTTGAAGTGTGCTGTGAGCGCAGATCTAATTCTGGCTAGGAGGACATTCAAAGACTATGTATACATGAACTGATAGGATAAAGCTAATGTGGTTTTTGTAGTGTTGATCATGAACAGGTTGGACCTGGGATGGTGACTCTTTGAACAAATTTGAGAATCCTTCAGGCTTATGATCAATGTGAAGGGAACCTGGGGTTAGAGCTAGTGTGTCATAGTAGGGCAGATTAGAAAGTAAATGTTCATGAGATCTGATATATGGGAGGTGGAGGCTCTAGAAAAGGACCAGGGGCTTGGCTTGTCCTTCTTGTCCTTTTAATTGAGAGAAGATTCTTCCCTGGACTCCTCGCATGGCTTGCCTCCTTCTGCCTCAGTACAAATGTCACCTACTCAGAGAGGACTTCCCTGTCCATTCTATTTAATGAAACCCCTATACACATTTATGATACTCTTCCATAATTACTGTGTTCCCCTTTAAAGCTTTATTTTTTTGAAATTGTCATATTTGTTCACTCATCTTTTGTCTGTTTTCATCTTCTTCCTCTCTTTATGACATCTGAGACCTTTTCTGAGTTGTTCTCCTTAGTATCTCTATCATCTAGCATGATGCCTAGCACATAACAGGTGCACAATAGCCATCTGTTGCATAAATGACTAGGAGCATATTTGCTGCTCTAGAATTGGAGCTAGGAGTAGTGTGTGGTACTAGGAGCTGGGGATGTATAGTATCTTGATTCTGTAGCAGAGTGAAGCTTTCTCTGGTCCAATCAGAGGAGAGTCTGCCCTTACAAGTTATTGGGGCCTAAAAGGACTTATTTATTATATCTATGCTTTAGCATCATTGGGAAATCAAGACTTATCAGCTAAGTTGGGGCTCAGTCATAGTGTAGGAGAGGACATTATGTGCTCAGAGTGTAAAGGGGCCTTAGGTACATCAGACACCTCTGTGCTTTATCTCCAAGATTCAAGGAAAGAGAAATGCTGGTTTGGAGAAAGAAAGAAGTGCTTGGGGCTATTACAGTGAATTTCTAATAGAGACCTTGGAGGGTGTTAATGAAGCAAGAATTTATTTTAAGTCACATCTATACATTTGAAATACTTGAATTAGAGTCTATAAGAAGGTAGGATATCTGCAGGTAAGCTTGAATTTTGGTGTTAGGATGCCATGGTTTTCCTCATAAAGTTTATCAATGTCTTTAATATCATAGGACTCAAACAAGGTAACACAATTGTACAGTTTCTTCCTTTGGATTGTCTTTCTGAGGAAGGCATTTTATGAAAGGATAAGATGTATGTCCATTTAAAGAAGAGGATATTCCCTGAGAGGGGAGCTGGAGTGAAATTTGGATGAAGGTAGGAAAGTTGGTCACTCGCAAGGATTATCTTTTTCACTAGAGTTCAGTTCAGTTCAGTTGCTCAGTCGTGTTGACTCTTTGCGACCCCATGAATCACAGCACGCCAGGCCTCCCTGTCCATCACCAACGCCTGGAGTTCACTCAAACTCATGTCCATCGAGTCAGTGATGCCACTCAGCCATCTCATCCTCTGTCGCCCCCTTCTCCTCCTGCCCCCAATCCCTCCCAGAATCAGAATCTTTTCCAATGAGTCAACTCTTTGCATGAGGTGGCCAAAGTACTGGAGTTTCAGCTTTAGCATCATTCCTTCCAAAGAACACCAAGGATTGATCTCCTTTAGAATGGACTGGTTGGATCTCCTTGCAGTCCAAGGGACTCTCAAGAGTCTTCTCCAACACCACAGTTCAAAAGCATCAATTCTTCGGAGCTCAGCTTTCTTCACAGTCCAACTCTCACATCCATACATGACTACTGGAAAAACCATAGCCTTGACTAGACAGACCTTTGTTGGCAAAGTAATGTCTCTGCTTTTGAAAATGCTATCTAGATTGGTCATAACTTTCCTTCCAAGGAGTAAGCGTCTTTTAATTTCATGGCTGCAGTCATCATCTGCAGTGATTTTGGAGCCCCAAAAATAAATTCTCACACTGTTTCCACTGTTTCCCCACCTATTTCCCATGAAGTGATGGGACCAGATGCCATGATCTTCGTTTTCTGAATGTTGACCTTTAAGCCAACTTTTTCCCTCTCCTCTTTCACTTGCATCAAGAGGCTTTTAAGTTCCTCTTCACTTTCTGCCATAAGGGTGGTGTCATCTGCATATCTGAGGTTATTGATATTTCTCCCAGAAGTCTTGATTCCAGCTTGTGGTTCTTCCAGCCCAGTGTTTCTCATGATGTACTCTGCATGGAAGTTAAATAAACAGGGTGACAATATACAGCCTTGACATACTCCTTTTCCTATCTGGAACCAGTCTGTTGTTCCATGTCCAGTTCTAACTGTTGCTTCCTGACCTGCATATAGGTTTCTCAAGAGGCAGGTCAGGTGGTCTGGGATTCCCATCTCTTTTAGAATTTTCCACAGTTTATTGTGATCCACACAGTCAAAGGCTTTGGCATAGTCAATAAAGCAGAAATAGATGTTTTTCTGGAACTCTCTTGCTTTTTCCATGATCCAGCAGATGTTGGCAATTTGATCTCTGTTTCCTCTGCCTTTTCTAAAACCAGCTTGAACATCTGGAAGTTGATGGTTCACGTATTGCTGAAGCCTGGCTTGGAGAATTTTGAGTATTACTTTATTAGCGTGTGAGATGAGTACAATTGTGCGATAGTTTTAGCATTCTTTGGCATTGCCTTTCTTTGGGATTGGAATGAAAACTGACCTTTTCCAGTCCCATGGCCACTGCTGAGTTTTCCAAACTTGCTGGCATATTGAGTGCAGCACTTTCACAGCATCATCTTTCAGGATTTGAAACAGCTCAACTGGAATTCCATCACCTCCACTAGCTTTATTTGTAGTGATGCTTTCTAAGGCCCATTTGACTTCTCATTCCAGGATATCTGGCTCTAGGTGAGTGATCACACCATCATGATTATCTTGGTTGTGAAGATCTTTTTTGTGCAGTTCTTCTGTGTATTCCTGCCACCTCTTCTTAATATTTTCTGCTTCTTTTAGGTCCATACCATTTCTGTCCTTTATTGAGCCCAACTAGAACTTCGACTCAAATGGCAGATTTTGGTAACATTGCATTGAAAATATGTTGCAAGTTTGTCTATATTATAGCCTGAAAATCTATTTTAAAAATCTTTTTTATATACTGGTCACTACTTTAATTGTTTTTATCTAAGAATAAACTTGTTTTTGCACCATCAGGAAACTATGTTCCCTGAATGCCAATTTCAGCAATCTCAGACTAAACAAATGAGCCTAACTTTAGTAACTCGTGGCTTTTACCACAGTCTCTTCTCCCTATATTTATGAATCTCTGATTTATATTCTTTCTGGAGGAAATTAAGTAAGAGAGTTAAGATTTGCTTATTCTAGAATGTGTTAGAAAAAGTGATATTTTAGCTTAATCTCTCCTGAATTCTCCCCTTAGAGGAATTCGCACCTTTAGATCATCTGTGCTTCTCAGGGTTGGTGTGAAAACACATTCAAGAACTTCAGGCCTTCACAGGTTAAATGTCATGTCTTAATCTTAAGTCTGCATCCTCTGTTCCAAGTTCTGATGAAACTGCTGAGTGAATCTCCACTGGCTTTTCAGAAAAACCCAGCTCCTATACAGAGGAGTAGGACCTAGGTCCAGTATATGCGCCTTTCCTAAGAGCACATTTCCCTTAGGCTGAGGTATTCTAAGAACTGGTGAAGGTGGGGTCCAAGGAGAAAGAAAATGTAGTTTATGGTGACTATCAGAATGCCAGATCCCACTGAAGGGTAGACTGGAGTAGGCAGATATAGGGTTTTTTCTCTTCTGTCTGTACAATTTCCAAATCTAGTTTCTTTCAAGATCTTTTCACCAGACTTCTGCTTCTAGCCAAGAGAGAATACAGAGATTGAATTTAATCTCCTGCTTTAAACAAACAAGAAAACAAGACAAAAATATATGAAAAATAGTTTTCAAGACACTGACATAAGCAAAGACAGATAAGCAAAGATCTTTGAAAGATGTGAAGCATGTGAAGTTAGCCATAGCTGTACTTTTATTCCCTGAGAGAGTTTCTAGGCCTTGGTGAAGAAAAAGTACACTGAGGCAGAGAACAGTGGACTCTCTGAGTTAAGGAGATGCTGCCCAGCGTCCAGAGATATTATGGTAGGTAGGGTTAACAGGAAGAGTTCACAGTATTGAAAGGAGAGAACTGCATAGAGCGAGAGTCTCTGAAATCGGCAGAATTCTCTGGTATTCGAGAGTACTAATCAACACATACTGAGGTCAAGGAACAAATGTGTGTGCTGTGTTCAGTCATGTCCAGCTCCTTTCAACTTCATGAACTGTAGTGCACCAGGCTCCCCTGTCCATGGAATTTTCCAGGCAAGAATACTGGAGTGGATTGCCATTTCCTGCTCAAGGGTATCTTCCTAATCCAGGGATGAAACCCACATCTCCTTTGTCTCCTGCTTTGCAGGCAGATACTTTACCACTAAGCCATCCAAGAAGTTCAGGAAAGAACTATTAAAAAAAAAAAGATTAAAGGTGATAGAACCTGGTATTCACACACTGCTAAGAAGAGGGCCTGATTTTACTAGCCACACTCAATAAAATCTCGCAATTCAGGGCACTGACTTATGGAGAGTAATTAATCGGCCCTAAACTAAATGTTACTCTAGTTCTACTTAACATACCTTAAAAGCAAAGTCTAAAGATTTCAAAATTTCCCCAAATAACTGCGTTGAAGAAGAAAATTTGAGAACATACAAAAAACATGCAGCCTTCAATGATATAAAAATCACAATGTCTGGCATCCAATCAAAGATTATCAGGTGCTTAATGGAGCAGAGATACATGACCCATTATGATGTGAAAACTCCATCAGCTGAAGCTGACCCAGAACTGGATTAAGATAAGGACATTAAACCATATTCAAAAAGCTAAATAGAATATCTTTAAAAGACTCAAACTTCTGGAGATGAAAGCCACAAGGACTGAAATTTTAAATATGATGAATAGAATGAACAACAGATAAGACATTACAAGAAAGAAAAAGATTAGTATACCGGAGACATAACAATAAAATGTATCTAAAATGAACCATTGAGAGACAAAAGGACAGAAAAGAAAAGTGCATTAGTGAGCTTTGGGACAACTTCAGGCAGCCTAATATGATTGTCTTTGGAGTTTCTGGAGAAAGGGAGTGGGGCATAGAAAAATATTTAAATAAGTAACGGCTGAATAGTTTTCACAGTTGTTGAAATTTTAAACCCGCAGATCCTAGAGCTCAATGAATCCCATTCACGAGAAACATAAAGAAACTAAACCGTCATATCAAGACTGAATTATTTAGAAGGAGTGATGAAAAGGAAATTTTAAAAACAGCTAAAGGAGAAAAGAAAAAAAATACTATAGATGAATAAAGGTAAGACTGATGACAGATTTATCAGAAACGATGCAAGACAAAGATGTCCACACTGGTATGGAGGTTTTTGCTCCCCGCTTTCCTCGACACTGTCACAGAGAGGGTTTGGGGCATCGCATTATAGCCTTGCAAGGCTGGATCCCTTGTTTAGCCTGCCCACTCCACTTTTGAAAGTGTGTGTCACCCCTATGTTGTGAGCAAGTTTCTCTGTGCCATTTTTCCAACAGTGTTATTTCTTAATTAACGTATACACATTTTTTTTAGACATAATGTTATTGGACACTTACTGGACTATAGTGTAAACTTAGTTTTATATGCACTAGGAAACCAAAAAATTCGTGTGACTTGTTATTACAGTATTCACTTTATTGCAGTGGTCTGCAACCAAACTCACAATATCCTTAAGATGTGTCTGTATACTTAAAAAAATAATGATCTAAAATAATGTGAACTCTATCAATAAAATTTTATATGTGTTAAACATGATTAGTCAGATTCATATTAAACTCCTAAAATTGTCCTGAAAATGTAATTTATTTTATGTGTCCTTGTTTTAAAATGATTTTTTTTGGCCCATATTGGACATTAACCCTCAATGAGATTTATGATTTGGAATTAATTATATTGCCCTCTAGTGCTACAGACATCACATGATTTGGCTTTCCCATGGAAGCACAAGACATAAAGCCTCTGAGGACAAGGTTCTTGTGTTTGCTTGCATAGCCTTCTCTTTTTTCTTTATATGTTCACTCAAAAATATGTGCCAAGGAGGGATGGAATAGTAATTCCTGGAAAATAATTCCTCTTTGTCTTTTTCCTTTGGCATTGTGACTTTCATTTCTACCGACTGGAGAACAGTAAAAACTAATCTTTATTAATAATATTCTTCAAATTGCATTTTTACAATATTTCAGGAGTGTCATTTGTGTTAAGAAGTCCATATTAAGCATTTTTATAATTTTAAATATAAACTCTCATAAAATATCCTTAATTGCTCATCTGTGTTTCTGAAACATTTTCTTTTGGATTTAGAGACTTCTTTATGTCCCTGAGAAACTCCACTCAGAGGACAAATCTGCAGGTAATTTTTGTGACAATTGGTATAATTTAAATGGATTTGTTGGGATTGGGAGTGACTAAAAATTGTTGGTGGGATTGATAGCATAATCACATGAAAAGTTGCATACAGATGTTTATAGCAGCTTTATTCATATCTGTCTAAGCTTGGAAGCAACTAAGGATGTCCTTCAGTAGATGAATGAATGAATAAACTGCGGTACCACCAGATAATGGAATATTACTTACTGCTAAAAAGAAATGAACTATCAAGTCATTAAAAAAATGGGATAAGCTTGAATGCATATTACTAAGTAAAAGAAGACAATCCAAAGAGGCTATATACTGTATGATCCCAACTGTATGACACTTTGGAAAAAAGCGAAACTATTTGGAGACAGTAAAAATAACAGTGGTTGCCATGGGTACAAGGGTGAGGTAATGAATAGGTAAAGCAGTGAAAGGATTTCTGGGGCAGTGAAACTATTCTGCATGCTATAGTGATGTGTACTTGAATTGCATGTGTGCATGTGTGCTAAGTCCCTTTAGTCAGTCCGACTCTTGGCGACGCTATAGACCGTAGCCCACCAGGCTCCTCTGTCCATGAGATTCTCCAGGCAAGAATATTGGAGTGGGTTGCTGTGCTGTCCTCCAGGGGATCTTCTGGACCCAGCGATGGAACCCAATCTCTTAAGTCTCCCTCATTGGCAGGCAGGTTCTTTACCACTAGCACCACCTGGAGAGCCCTGTGCTTGAACTGCATGTGTATCAAAACACATGAAATGTATAACATCAAGAGTGAATGAAGGACTTCCCTGATGGTGCAATGGTTAAGAATCCGCCAGCCAAAGCAGAGGATGCAGGTATGACCCTTGGTCTGGGAGGGATCAACTAAGCACTCTGTGCCACAAATCCTGAGCCTGCACACCTAGAGCCCAGGCTTCGAAACAAGAGAAGCCACCACAATGAGAAGCCTGTGTTTTGCAATGAAGAGTAGCCCTGCTTGCTGCAAGTAGAGAAAGTCTGTGTGCATCAGGAAAAACTCAGTGCGGCCAAAACCAATAAATAAATAATTTTTAAAAAGAGTGAATCGATAGAAAGAAACATACTGCTCTGATGGGGAATGTTGATAGTCGAGGAGGCTATGCATATGAGGGGACAGAGGGTATACAAGAGCTCTGTACTTTCAGTCAGTTTCTATTCAGTTTCACTGTGAATCTAAAATTGTTCTTTTTTAAAACAAACAAACAAACAAACTTTTAGTTTAAAAAATTGTTGGTGGGCATTTGGAACTGAGATTCCATTTGATGCAATGAAAATAACATGAAGGCCCTTGAATCTGACAAGCATTACTTGAAATTTTATGATCATTAGTCTGAAAACTTTGTGAAGTTTAACTTCTCTAGGACTCAGTTTTCTTGAGAATAAGTTAAGTGAATAATATTTATCATATAGAATTTATATGAGGAGGAACTTAGATAACTCTCTACATGCTCAATAAATAGTAGCTATCATTTGTAACATAATATAATTCAGATTCAGGGCCAAGGGGACTCATCCTTCATACCAGTGGGAGAACAAGAAAGGCAATAGATAAAACTACACCTTTTCAGAAGCAGTTTATGGGAGACAGAGAAAAGATTAAATTTGACCAGGCTCAAGTATATTGTATTTAAATTTTTTCCCCTTTTACTCTAGCAGTGATAATGTGAGATCTCTTTTGATAAATTGTTTGTATCTTAAAAAATATCATGCATACTCCCCCTAGAAAAGGTATTCAAATGATCTAGTATTGGAAATGGTGCATAAAAAGCCATTATTTCTTGATGAATTTGCCCTCCAAATATTAGAAATGACTAATATTTCTAAAAAAATATTGTTGTTTAGTCACTCAGTCATGTCTGACTCTTTGCAGCCCCATCGACTGTAGCCTGACGGGCTCCTCTGTCCATGGGATTTCCCAGGCAGTGCTGGAGAAGGTTGCCATTTCCTTCTCCAGGGCATCTTCTTGACCCAGGGATCGAACCCAAGTCTCCTGCATTAGTAGTCGAATTCTTTACCACTGAACCACCAGGGAAGCCCCATTTCTAAAAATAGAAGAAAGGAAAATACATACCTGAAAAACATTGCTAGGAAGGAGTAGTAACAGTATGCTGTATCCTAGTCAGTAATCTTACTGAGAAATTAAACTTGCAGTGGGGCTGATAAATGGGGAGTAATGACAGGACAAATATCTTGAAAAATACAAAAAGGAAAATTGAAGGCAGTTAGGAGAAGTAGATAACTATAACTGTCAGATAGCTTCTTTTTCATTTTGTTTTACCCTACACCAAAAATCCTCACTTAAGAAAACAAAATTATGTGCCACAGCATCCATTCCTCCCTTTTTTCTTCCTAACAATCCCCTACCCCTCCTTTTTGTTAATATCGCCCCTTTGTCCCTTGAAGCCCATAGGCTTCAGGTAAGAAAACTTCCCCTGGTTCTAGGGACTGGGATCACTGACTACTCATAATCCCTCTTCTTTGTCAGTGATTGCTGCAGAAATGAGCATGTGATGTGGCCCAGTTTGTGCCAATGAGATGTAAAGAAAGGTTTGCTAAGTGCTTCAGGGAAAGACATTTTCTTGCTCTTAAGAAAGAGCCGCTCAAAAGGGTTATTCCCCCTTTCTCTGGTCATCACAGAGGTGCAGATAAAAAGCTCAGAACCGCCACAGCCCTTTTTCCACCATGCAAAAGCTAATCTACGGGTGAAACGAATTCACAGTGGAGGACTTAGTGAATGACAGAGAAGTAGGGCTGGAGTTACTGGCTTGTTCCAGACCTACACTATGCCTTCCTCTGGAATTCTGGGTATGAACCTATACATATTCTTATCCGAGATAGCTTATAGTTTAATTTGCAGCTGAAAGCATCCCAGCTAATATCTGCTGACTAATGAACTATTAGAAATGGTTATTTCTGACGTATTGGTTTTTATTAACATTGTACACAAAAAATGTTAACAAAGATATGGTAAGACTTTTAGGTCAAGGCATGCCGGGGTCCAGCCCCTGTGGATCCAGGGAATTCGAAGGGTGGATGGCGTTGGTGTGGAAAGACTTGTTTATTTATTAATATAAGATTAGATTAAGAAACTATAGTGTAGTAAGAAGATTAAGTGGAGGAAGAGGGCTGAATAGCTTGGTTTACGCGGAAGACCAATAAAATTCCAGGCAAGGAATTTGCACCATCTACATTGGGCCACCGGCGCCCGCTTGAATATCTAAGGGTGCCTCGCCTTAAGCTCCCTTTCGCGCGGGTCTTAACAGCCAGGGCAAGTAAGTAGACCTGGCGAGCCTCCACGCCCCAGATGGAAATTCAGCCTGAAATTAAAGTAAAGAGCAGAGGGAGGGAAAGAGAGAGAAGAAGAGAGAGAGAGAGACACGGTGGGGAGCCAGATTCCCAAGAAACCAGGCCGAGAGACTAGTTCTAGAAACTGGTCCGAGAAGCTGGTCCCATCCTTTATTGTTCAGAAGGCCTTTTATACTTTTGATAAAACACGGAGATCAATGGGTAACAGAAAATTATGTAGCATTCGCAACCCAGACTCTTTCTGTATATCATTTTGTATACAAAAGGTCTCAGGTGATTTACATTATCTTCTGGCCAAGAGGCTTGTTAACACTTTTTGGCTCTCTTCCTTAATGAATGTTAATTTTGTTTCTCCTGAAGTGTTTTTCTTTAATCTACATCTCCTTAAAGCGCTAAAGTTACATCTCTATAGAACAAAGGCGCAGTGGGTTATAACAAAGAAGGTACTTAACTCAAAGATCTAATGTTGCTCATACAAGGTCTACTACTTGTTTTTCTATATACCAACTATATCTAAAAATAAAGGATATGAAAATTCAGCAGCAAGCATTGACTCAACAAATGAAACTTTTAATCAGTCCTATTCTAAAGATTTTGACTCCTCGGAAGCTCCTACATTCCTAGGATGTTTTAAGGTTCCTGTGCCTCCTGCGGTCAGGAGGCCTCAAACAATCACATGCGCAGCTGTACAAGTCCTGCAGGCAGGCCAGAAAGCCATCAGAGGGGTATTTGGATTGAAACACTCTTTCAAATGCAGAAGACTAAAGCCCTGAATTGACTTTTTCCAGAGAATGTCAGAAGAGTGGAAAAGCAGAGCACAAAAACCGGCAGATTTTTGTTGGGGTACATGCTTAGGAATTTCCAGAGGGGTCCCTGAAGTCTGAGCACTCCTATGCGTATGTCAGCTTCCTTCCTCATGACCTTGTCACGGGCGGGATTCCTCACACTGGCTCCCGGCAAAGGCATAGGATAAAGAAGAGTTTCCCAGGTGGCACAGTGGTAAAGAATTCACCTGAAAGTTGGGAGACGTGTGTTCGATCCCTGGGTTGGGAAGATCCCCTGGAGCAGGAAATGACAACCCACTCCAGTATTCTTGTTTGGAAAATCCCCATGGACAGAGAAGCCTGGCAAACTACAGTCCATGGAGTTGTAAGAGTCTGACATGACAGAGCATACACACACACACACACACACACGCACACACACACACACACACACAGAATAAAGAAAATCAGGAATTTGATACCCTAGGAAAAGAGTTCTGAAAAGGTGTTTGATTTGACTATCTGGAGCTACCACACCATTCATTTTTTAATGATTAAGCCCTTATGCTAATATCCTTTTGATTCACTTTGTTTTTTGACAATTTTATGAATTATATGACCTCATACCTATCTGGGTTACAGACAGCAGAAACATCATGAATATCTGTGTAACAGAATTGGAATAGATTCATGGGACTTAATCATATCGTGAATAAGGGAAGCTGAGTAATACTAACAGTTATAGAAAGGATGATGGCAAGGGATTTTTTTTGTAACTGGATTTAATATAACTGTAACTTCAGATGTAATAGCCTTTTAAGACTAGGTTTGCTAACAGGTCTAAAGGATGAATGTGTTATCAGATTGTGGAGATAGAATCACACTGATGCTTTCTATGATATAAAAATAACCTGTCTTGATTTTTCAATATACAAGTAATTAGCAACATATAGGAGGACAGCACATTTTCCCTAGTTATCTTGGACTGACTTTCATGTACTTTGCATTTTACTTGTAAATCTTCTTGATGGGAATGGAATTAGAATGCCACTGATGACGAGTAAATGTAGTATGTCATTCATGATGAAATAAATGTGTATTTGTTAAATCAATCAATGAATGAAGACTTTTTCACCTTTGTTTTAGTTACCACTTAAGCACATGGCTAGTAGAATAATCCTATATAGTTAAGATGCTGGATGCTACAAACCACTCATGAAACTCTTCACATTGCTTTATTGTTAGATATTACTTTTTTGTTCTAGATCCAGGTTCATCTTTCCAGGTGCCTATAGAACATTTTCATATGCATGTTCTACTATCAGCTCAAACTTTATATCTTGTCTGGATCTTCTTCTCATCTCCCCACCCCTCTTTTCAACTGGTGACTTGCCTCTCTCCCCATCACTAAGGGATACGTCTACAAGGCACCATTCACTTTTTTCTCTCCATTATCTCTCTTATTTAATTAGCCATGGAGCCTTGTTTACTCTTCCTTTGGAATGTCCCTTTCTTCCCAGTCCCATGGCTACAGCCCTTCACTGACTCATTGTTGTTATAGGCATGTCACTCTTTCCTAGCCTCTATTTACCTCCAAGTCAAATCACACCACACATTTTGGCCAGATTAATCTAACTAAAACATTGCTTTCATTGTAGCTTTCTTTGTCTTGAGAACTCACAGCAACTGTATGTGACTTGAAGTTTGAAATCCAATTGAACTTGACTGTCATTCAAGGTCGTTTATTATCAGTCTAACATTACTGATAGTAATTGTCTTTTAAATCTCCTCAGACTAAACTCTCTGCTGTAAGTTGGTTTCTGGCACAAACTTGGCACAACCCCACAACATTACTTATGTTGTTTCTGCCAGAAATGCCCGTTTTTAAATCCTTATCCAATTCAATCCCTTCCCTTGCTTTTTTGCCTTCATACCTGACTCTCAATTCAAATATCTATGCCATGCTTTCTTCAAGTTGAGCTAAATCTTACTTCTATTAAGTTTGTGTGATATACTCAGTTGCTAAGTCATATCTGACTCTTTGCAATCCCAGGGACTGTATCCCACCACACTCCCCTGTCCATAGGGTTTTCCAGGCAAGAATATTGGAGTGGGCTGCCATTTCCTTCTCTAGGGGATCTTCCTGACCCAGGGATCGAACCTGTGTCTCCTGCATTGGCAGGTGAATTCTTGACCAGAGTCACCTGAGAAATAATTGTGACTATCTCAGTTCAGTTACTCCTTCCTGAAGGAGCATATCCCCAAGACTAAATTGCCTCAAGTTGTTTAAAGTTATAAAATTGGATTGTCAGTACTATGCAACTTTGAATGGAGGCCTCCCAGGTGGTGCTAGTGGTGAAGAACCCTGCTTGCCAATGCAGAAGGCATAAGAGACCTGGGTTCAATCCCTGGGTTGGGAAGATCCCTAAGGGGAGGGCATGGCAGCCCACTCCAGTATTCTTGCCTGGAGAATCCCACTGGACAAAGAGCCTGGCAGGCTCCAGTCCATATGGTCACATAGAGTCATTCATGACTGAATCAACTTAACACACACACACACACACACACACACACACACACACGCAGCCAAGCCTCTGCTCCATTTCTGGCTGGATGTAGGGAGTGACAAGCCCTGGAGCCATGATTCCAGTCATAATATAGCTTGGTGGTTATCTACTAACTGTGGTTTTCCTCTTTGTGGCTTCCTTAATAGGAATTTCTCCAATGGAAAAGATAATTAAATGTTGACTTTAAAAATTCTTTCCTTATGCATAGGTACACTGTAGTTATAAAATCTACCCTGTGTTGGGAGAATGCTTTAAAATCATTTAAAATAATATTTAGGAAAAAAAACCCCTAATGATTGGACTTGTACCAATATATGTAAAAAAGCATAATAAAAAATTGGTTATATTTTTATCTTAGTATATCAAAATTTATGTACTCGAAAAAAGACTGGAATATTATTATTAGCAGTGGTTATTTTGGATGATGGTTATTGAATGACTTGCTATCTTTTAAAATACTTTATTTTTTAAACTTGTGTTTCAGAGAAGTACAGTAATGCATAGTTCAAGTAGTCTATAGAAGATACTGTTTAAGCAGGTAAAGTCCAGATATGTGCTGCATTTTTTGAAAAGCATTAGGAGTATGAATAAATAGGTCAAAAATTATTTATTCGGGCTTACAGGACACAAAGATAGTTAAATGCAATATAGTAACTATTTTGCTTTGAATTTCTAAAATTAAGAAAGTAAAAGACGTTACTTTAACACTAATTTTTGTTTTGTTTATATTTTTATTATTATTAAAAATTTAAAGCATACTGAAAAGTATAGAGAACACTATATATAAACACCTGTATATCTCCTACTGGGATTTTACAATTATTGAAACTTCTGCTGTATTTCTATTTTATAGGAAATCTTATAGAATAAATTATAAGCATCCTAACATTTTATCCCTAAATAGTTCAGAATGAATTTCTTAGAAAATGATTGCAGTTTTATACATAATTACAGTTCTATTATCACCACTAAAAATAGAATAATGATTGCCTTACGCTATCTTGTATTGAGCCAATATTCCAATTTTCTGTCTTGTCCCTAACATGTCTTTTATAGCTAGTTACTGAACCCAAGATCCTAACCAGGAACACACAGTGTATTGGCTGTGATGTTTCTTATTTGTTTTTATTTACAACATCCACGTTGCCCTCCTTCCCTCCCTTCCTTCCTTTCTTCCCTCTCCATGGTATTAACTTGTGGATGAGCTGCTGCTGCTGCTGAGTCGCTTCAGTCGTGCCGAACTCTGTGCGACCCCATAGACAGCAGCCCACCAGGCTCCGCCGTCCTTGGGATTCTCCAGGCAAGAACACTGGAGTGGGTTGCCATTTCCTTCTCCAATGCATGAAGTGAAAAGTGAAAGTGAAGTCACTCAGCCGTGTCAGACTCTTTGCAACCGAATGGACTGCAGCCTACCAGGCTCCTCCGTCCATGGGATTTTCCAGGCAAGAGTACTGGAGTGGGTTGCCATTGCCTTCTGTGGATGAGCTAGTTGCCTGGTAAAAACCCCTGCTTTTTGAATTTGTTTAATTGCTTTCTGGTGATGCTGCTTTAACTTGTTCTTCCAGCTCCTGTTTTTCTATAAACCAGAAGTTTGATCTTTAGGAGTGCTTCCATTCAAGTACATTTCGACACAAATACTTTATTAGTAATGTCACCTAGTTCCTAATGCATCCAACTCTCTTCCACCATTGTGCTGACACTAATCCCTGAGTCCAAGAGGCCCCAGCCAGATCTTTTCCCACAAAGCCGCATTCCTCTCCTCCAGCCAAGTCTCTCCAGTGATGCCTCAGCATCAATTTAAGATTGATTAGTTTTCTGAAAATGAAATCCTCTAATTAAATTAAGTAGTTAACATTTAAATACACTTAAATTTTAGACAGTAAAATTGTCTAAATTGTCTGTCTACAATGCGAGAGACCTGGGTTCAGTTCCTGGGTTGGGAAGATCCCCTGGAGAAGGAAATGGCAATCCATTCTGGCACTATTGCCTGGAAAATCCCATGGACAGAGGAGCCTGGTAGGCTACAGTCCATGGGGTTGCAAAGAGTCAGACACGACTGAGTGACAGAGCTAAGTTTTAGAAATCCCTTGGAGTATGTGAAAAATATCTTTGACTCTGAAATATGGTCTTCCAAATATAAATACTGTATTAAAGCAAATGACTTAGCGGGTTAATTCATTTTTCTTCAAGTGTTCAGTTCAGTCGCTCAGTCATGTCTAACTCTTTGTGACCCCATGAATCACAGCACGCCAGGCCTCCCTGTCTATCACCAACTCCCGGAGTTCACTCAAACTCACATCCATCCAGTCAGTGATGCCATCCAGCCATCTTATCCTCTGTCATCCCCTTTTCCTCCTGCCCCCAATCCTTCCCTGAATCAGAGTCTTTTCCAATGAGTCAACTCTTCGCATGAGGTGGCCACAGTATTGGAGTTTCAGCTTTAGCATCAGTCCATCCAAAGAACACTCAGGACTGATCTCCTTTAGGATGGACTGGTTGGATCTTCTTGCAGTCCAAGGGACTCTCAAGAGTCTTCTCCAACACCACAGTTCAAAAGCATCAATTCTTCAGTGCTCAGCTTTCTTCACAGTCCAACTCTTACATCCATACGTGACTACTGGAAAAACCATAGCCTTGACTAGATGGACCTTTGTTGGACAACTAATGTCTCTGCAGGTGTTAGCTCAATTCTTTTTTCACATTTTGCTAAATAAACATATCGATATGTGTCATGCATGCTGCAGAACTGTTGGCTTCTGCTGTGTAGGCATCCCAGGGCCCTTATGCTGCCTCTTTTCTGGGGCTCACAGGAGCCAGAACACAAGTGCCCTTGTGTATGCTTCCCTGTGCTTCCCAAGGCATGCCTTCTGCCAGTCAAAACTGGCTGTTCCCACTGTGCCAACCTCTCACATCGGTCCCTGGGCTTTTGCCAGTTTTTAAACTTGGCATGAGAACTTGTACTGCAAAAGTTTGTGTTACTACATTTACAGCTCACTTTAAATTCTAGGCAAAAATATAACTCCCCAGTGTTTCTTTGGGAGAGTACTTAAATACCCCTTTTGAACTTTCGGCACTCGGCACATGCACTTGTGTGAAAGGTGCTAAATACTTATGCAATTTAAATAAAAATTTAAATGAAAGCCTGTAACCATAATCGACTGTGTATATTTGCTGTGGTTATTATAGGGCATCACTTACCTAATTAATGGAATATACACTTGATTCATTGACATTTCTGAATGGCGTCTAGGATGTGGCCACAAACTTGCTCATGCACTTCATAATATTCTTAGTGACATTATCATTGGAAGTTATGTGCTCAAAACAAGTGGAGGAGTGAATTGATTACTAACTTGGTCTTTAATCGAGCAGATTTATATATCAAGATGCGTTGTCCTTGTGTTATTTTCAGATTGCAGAAAAAAACACTCCTTTAAATATGGATTGTTGGGAAAAAGTATAAGTTAGAAATATGAGAAATGTAGATGAAGAAGTAGATAGAAATAGAAACACTTATTTTTTTCACAGTTATAGATAATCTGCTTTCCACTTTAGAAATGCCTTTGACTGGAAAGGATTATATAGTATATGTTCTTCAAGCTATTATGTAAAATTTTATTTCTCCATGAGTTCCTAAGCTAGAAGCCAAAACAATGTTTTTTTGGGCCTAAGTGCATTGCTTGATCTTGCAGAGCCTATTTCATGGTCTGCTAGATCCTAATGGAGACGGCTGGTAATGAGAAAATATTTATTTATATATAAAATAAATTTACAACAGAGTGCAAAAAGTGTGTAAGCAAGCAGTACCAGATTTAAAAAATTCATAGTGAGACCATATGAATGTTTCTAGTTTTTTCTGAGAGAACCATCTCTCTACACACACAATTTAGCTGCCTTGTGTTCGTGTGTGTGTGTGTGTGTGTGTGTGTGTGTGTGTTTGTGTGTGTTTATTAGTTGCTCAGTCCCGTCCAACTCTTTGCAACCCCATGGACTGTAGCCCACCAGGCTCCTCTCTCCACGGAGAATCCCATGAATAATATTGCAGTGGGTAGCCATTCCTTTCTCCAGGGGATTTTCTCAACCCAGTTTACCTACATTGCAGGCAGATTCTTTACCATCTGAACCATCAGGGAAGCCTCTGTGTGTGTGTGTGTGTGTGTGTGTCTGTGTGTGTGTATTCCTCTTACTCAGCGGTACGTGAGTGCCTTGGGGTATCATAGCGGATGACTCTTGCTGTATAACTTAAGCTCTAGGATTCTTACTATCCTAAGAACTATTTATCAGATTGCTGCTTTCCTGAAAATTGATTAATAGCAAATGTTGAGTTTATTTGTTTGAGGCAAGTTCTGTGCCCCAGTTAAGTGATTTATATATTTCACCATCTAAGAACTGTAAAAGAAACTTCTATAGGGTCTTTCAGTGACCTTAGTAGCTGATGTGTTAATAACATTTCACACTGACGATTTGTGGCAGGCTTCTTGCCCAAAGCTCTGTAGTGAATTATTGCTGCATTGCAGATTACAGTTTAATTCCTTTAAAAAAAAAAAAAAAAAGCCTCATTGATGTTTGGGCTGCAGGATCCAAAACCATACTCAGTCTGCTACATCTTGGAAAAACTCATCCGTTTAGATGGAACTCATGAGATTCATAAATACACTTTGTGCCAAAAAGCATAATGTGATACCTTGATTAGTGAAAGCTCTAGGAACTGGTCTCCTTTATGATGAAACTGGCACTATTAAAACTGTGGGAGGTAAAAGTTTGTATGTGGTAAACCGGCTTGACAAATGGCACCGCACGGCTTCCACTTGTCCCATCTAAATACAGGAGGCCAAGGCTACAAGGAACAAAATGGTGAGGCTGTCAAAATATGCCTCACCCTGTGGAACCAATGCCCTCCTATGCTCTTTACCCTCAACTTTCCCAGAAGAAGAAAGCCTAATAACTCTCACTTTCATTAGCTTTCCTTGTTGACTGAATGCCTCTTGATGAGCAAATTATAAAATGGCAGTCTATATCCTCAGTTTGGCACGAAACTTTTGTTTGCCCCAGAGTGTTTTGTTTTGTTTGCGGGAATGAGTTAGTTGTCAATGTTCTGAAAATACAAACATTTTACATAAAAGTAGGGGTCAGCATCTGTCTTGAAATACCAGAAGCTCTTGTAACATTTGTAACCATGCGGACTTTCCCCTGACCACCCAAACTTGAAGCTGGGGGGTGTCTGGCCTCTGCAGATGGAGTGTGCCCTTTATGGGAAACTCATCATTGCCCCTCCTCAGTTGCTTCACTCATCTATGTCCCCTGCTTGCCCTTGTGGACATTTTATTTTTATGTTTTTGTTGTTGAATACTTATTCATTTACTTGACTGTGTCAGGTCTTAACTGTGGCCCATGAGAGCTTCGTTGCAAATGTAGGATCTTCGTCTAGTTGCTGTGTATTGCCTTGGTTGCCCTGTGGCATGTAGGATCTTAGTTCCCTGGCCAGGGATTGAACCCACATACCCTGCATTGGAACACAGATTCCTAACCACTGGACCACCAAAGAAGTCCCTGGACATTTGTTTGGATTCTTGTATTTCATGACTATTTTACCCTCAACGGAATGCCCAGGTGATACAGTGGTGAAGAATTCGCTTGCCAAGGCAAGAAACACAGGTTCAATCCCTGGGTTAGAAAAATCCCCTGGAGTAGAAAATAGCAATCCACTTCACTGTTCTTGCCTGGGAAATGCCATGGACAAAGGAGCCCGGCCGGCTACAGTCCATGGGGTTGCAAAGAGTCAGACATGACTGAGCATGCACTCACACATGCCTACTCTCAATAGCACTTAATGTTTTACAAACTTAAGTTTTATACCTAAACATTCAAATTATGAAGGGGAATATTTGGTTTCCTCTTAAAAGAGTATTAGACCTTGGGAAGCAGGTATATAAGAGACTCAAGTCATATGGTCTGTAGACCATGAAAGTAAAGTTGTCACTCCTATTAAAGATAGCATGCTGGGTGTGGGTGGAGGAAAGAAATAGATGAAGGAGATTAAAAGGTACAAACTTCCCCTAGCAAAATAAACAAGTTTTGGGTATGAAGTGTACCATATGGGGACTGTAGTATGTAATATCTTTGTGTGACATGTCACACATGTCAACTAGACATATTGTGTATAAATATTGAATCACTATAATGTGTAATGGGCTTCCCTTGTGGCTCAGCTGGTAAAGAATCCACCTACAATGCGGGAGACCTGGGTTCTTTCCCTGGGTTGGGAAGATCCCCTGGAGAAGGGAAAGGCTACCCACTCTAGTATTTTGGCCTGGAGAATTCCATGGACCGTAGAGTCCATGGGGTTGCAAAGAGTTGGACGCGACTGAGTGACTTTCGCTTTCGCTTTCATATTGTGTAACTGGAGCTAACATAGTCTAGAAGGTCAATTATGCTTCAAAAACAAATAAAGCCATAGAAACAGAGATCAGATTTGTTATCAGAAATGAAGGCGTCAGAGGAAGGGGAATTGGATGAAGACAGTCAAAAGGTACAAACTCCCAGTTATAGATAAATAGGAACTAGGGATATGATGTACAACATGACAAATTAACACTGCTGAATGTTACATATGAAAGCTGTTGCTGCTGCTGCTACTACTGCTGCTAAGTCACTTCAGTCATGTCCAACTCTGTGCAACCCCATAAGAGCAACCCACCAGGCTCCCCCATCCCTGGGATTCTCTAGGCAAGAATACTGGAGTGGGTTGCCATTTCCTTCTCCAATGCATGAAAGTGAAAAGTGAAAGTGAAGTCACTCAGTCGTGTCCGACTCTTCGCTACCCCATGGACTGCAGCCTACCAGGCTCCTCCATCCATGGGATTTTCCAGGCAAGAGTACTGGAGTGGGGTGCCATTGCCTTCTCCAATGAAAGTTGTTAACTCTTAGCAAATACTAATAGGTCTCATCACATAAAAAGTATTTTTTTTCTGTTTCTTTAATTTTGTATCTATATGAGATGATGGATTCTCACTAAACTTATTATGCCAGTTCTTTAGTGATTTGTATAATTCAAATCATTATGCTGGGCACCTTAAATGTATATAGTTGTCATAGTAATGTGCTCAATCATGTCCGAGTCTTTGTGACCTCATGGACTGTAGCCTGCCAGGCTCCTCTGTCCATGGGATGTTCCAGGCAAGAATACTGGAGTGGGTTGCCCTGTCCTTTTCTAGGGATCATCCCAACCCAGGGATTGAACCCATGTCTCTTGTATCTCTTACACTGGCAGGTGGGCTCTTTACTACTGCATCACCTGCTGCTGCTGCTGCTGCTGCTGCTAAGTCGCTTCAGTTGTGTCCGACTCTGTGCGACCCCATAGACGGCACCACCTGGGACACCCTTAAATGTATATAGTGCTGTATGTCAATTATATCTGAATAAAACTCATAAAAAAATGAAAAAAATTCAAATGAAGGGGGAAGAATGATACTACATTGTTTTCCCTAGACTACTCTTCCCTGTCTCTCCTCCTCCTCTATTCTTCTGGGTCAGCACTGGTACTTACTGGGATATCTGGAGCTGGATGAAGATGTTTCCTTTGCTACAGGGTCTTACTGAAACCTGGACTGTCTTGCCCTTTAACATATCACCTGGTGAATCTTTTCCAATCAACTTTCCCCCAAACCTTCTGCTTTTAACTACAGGGTTAATACTAGGTTTCTTTCTTAAACTCCTTTAACATGACTTCTCATCATTTACTTGAACACTGACTTGTAGGAGGACTATTTTATGTTTTCCAGCAGATTTGATGCTATTTTCTTTAGTATTTTGTCATATTTCTATATTATATGTCATATTTTTACCTTCCAACTTGAAGGTCTGAAGCTAACACCTAGATCTTTTGATTTTTTTTTCTGTCTTGCTTATGAAATAGTTGATGAATAAGTGTGTCATTGTAACGCATTCTCTTCATTAATAGAGGTATTACTGCAAGCCTGTGTTAATGTCCCACTGGAAATAAGCCTGCAGGAATGCTCATATTTTCAACAGGTTTTATTTGCTGAATTTCTCCCCGGTGGATTCTTTCAGAGTAAAGTAAGAAAAATGCATTTTTATGCCTGGCATTTGGATTTTATTTTAAAATTGCCCATTGTTTTTACACACAGTTGTATATACTGCTGCCTAAGGGTGCTTTGTAAAATTGCTTGTTCTTGAAACCTGTTGATCATAAAGTTAGCACTTGGGGCTTTTCTGTTCTGTCCCAAGTTGGATTTGCTGGGGAGCAATGAATTCAGACTGAGCCGAGAGCATTCCTTCAGTCTACCCAGGATAGGATCATGTACAAAGATGCTTTTGTTTCTATCCATTGGGATGTATGGTAACGGGATTTTACTAACCTAATATTTGTCCGGGGCATTGATGGTATAAAAATAATGTCCTGAGAGGGAGAATACTTATTTCTCATATGAGCTTAGAGACAAAGACTTAGTTTGGAAACATGTAAGAATATGGTGTGCTCGGAGTCAGGCTTGGCCTTTTGTGCCCAGTGATGGTACAGATCCCAGGGTATATGCGGGAATGTGAACCTGAAGGTCAAGGAAAACCAAGTGGGAGACCAGGGAGAACACATGTGATGGGGACAGAAGTTTTTTCTTTTTCTAAGACCCCAAGCTTGCCAACTTATTTCTCTTTTTAAAATATTAATTATTTATTTACTTTTGGCTGCATCAGGCCTTAGTTGCAGCAGGCAGGATCTTAGGTGTGGTTGTGGGCTTCTCTCCAGCTGCAGAGCAAGGGCTTAGTTGCCCTGTGGCATGTGGGATACTAGTTCCCTGACCAAGGATCGAACCCGAGTCCCCTGCACTGGAAGGTAAATTCTTAACCACTGGACTGCCAGAGAAGTCCCAGAAGTTTGTTCTTTTTCTTTTTTAGCAACAACCTTGAAGGAAATTTGGGGGATATTCCTTTAATTACTCTACTTTTTCTCTCATTTTACCCACTTCTTAAATATGTAGACACTCTTCAGAGTTTTATCCACAATTACAGTGTTAGTGGAGTTGATTCAGTGGAAAAGTGAGTTGATTCAGCCAGGGCATTGAATCCCATGGATTCTCAGGGGCCCATTTTAGTACAATTTTCCCTAGTATTGATTATAGTCATTAACTAGACAATTACATTTACAGAGCATTGTGACACCAATAAAATTACACCTGAGTAAAATTTAGTTCTTTGGCTTCATTTTCTTAAACTGATAGAATATCAAATCTCAATATGATATCTAAGGCTCCCTATATGATTTGACTGTAGTTGATTTCTCCAGATTCATCTCTCACTTAAGGTTCTTATATGCTATGTGCCACTGAACTGCTTTTTTTTCATCCTTTCCCTTCATCAGTGAGTGTGGAATACAATTTAAAAAATTAATAAAAATATAAATCTCTTTTTAAAAAACAAAACAAGACAATAACAACAACAATAAAACCCAGAAAACTTTGCCCCTAGTTTCTGGCACAGAGCTCCTAAAACACTTGTAATTTCCCAAGTGAGAAGAGCACTAGGAGCATCTTTTGTCTTTATATTGGATCTTTGACTCCAGTTCCTAATACAAAACTCCTAAATCCATTGGAATTTCCTGGATGATAGAAGTATCTTTTGTTCTAATAAGATGACTCTTGGTGGACTCCTGCATGGGGGCTGGCTATGAGAAAGACCAAGCTGTGATTAAAAGATTGGAACTTTCAGCCCCACCACCATTCCTTAAGGAAGCAGACAGGAGCTAGGTATTAAGTTAATGTTCCATCATACCTTCATGATGAAGCCTCCATAAAAATCCCAATGCTACAGGATTTGAAGAGCTTTGGGGTTTGTGAACACATCTACATGTTAAGAGAGTGGCATATCCCACATCCACAGGGACAGAAGCTCCTGCACTGGGGACCCTTCTGAACCTCGCCATTTATGTTTCTTCCTCTAGCTCTTCATTCTTATCCTTTGTTGTATCCCTTGCAATAAACCAGTGTATGCTAAGTGACTTCCATAAGTTTTTCTAACGAATTATGGAACCCAAAGTGGGGTGGTGGGAACCCTGACCCATATAGACAGTGGGTAAGAAGTTCAGGTGACGATCAGAGATTTGCAGTTGCTGTCTGAAGTGGGTCAGTCTTGTGAGCCCTTAATTTGCGGGATCTGGTGCTCACTTCAGGTATACCATGTTGTTGCAGGAAGGGAGACCCCTTCCATGGCCCGAGAGTGGGCTCTTGTCTAACACTCGGAAATAAATTGTCTGAGGAGACACATGAGCTGACAAAGCAAGAGGCTTTGTTGGGAAAGGGCACCTGGGCAGAGAGCAGTAAGGTAAGGGAACCCAGAACTGCTCAGTCATGTGGCTCATAGTCTTGAGTTTTATGGTGATGGGACTGGTTTTTGGGTTGTCTTTGGCCAGTCATTCTGACTCAAGGTCCTTCCTAGTGGCACAGTCATTGCTCAGCCAAAATGGATGCCAGCAAGAAGGATTCTGGGAGGTGGTCGGACATGTGGTGTCTCCTTTAGACCTTTCCCAAACTCTCCTGGTTGGTGGGAGCTTATTAGCTCCGTGTTCCTTACTAGGACCTCCTGTCATAAAATAACTCACACAAATGGTTGTGATGGTGCCTGGTCAGGGTGGGCAGTTTTAGCCAGTGTGCTTCCCTTAAGAATGTCAGATTTCAATTATGAAGACCCAGCTCTCTGGTATTGCAGAGAATTGCTTGATGTGTGGAAAACCCAAACATCTTATGTCAGAAGTATTATGAGAACAAAGGAAAATACAGGAGTATTTTTCCTCGACCATGGAAGAAATATCCCTCTGTGCATTTTCGTTTGCTGTATGTCACCCACCTTTGAAGACCTAGGTCAAATGTCACCAACTCCACGAAGATTCCCAGAGCACCTTATAGAAGAAATCTGTTCTTCCTTTATTTTCCCCACTGTATTTTAATATCTCTATTTTATTGCACTCCATTTGCCTTTAAAAAAACACACATTTATTTATTTGGCTATGTTGAGTCTTAGTTGCAGTATTTGGGCTCTCTAGTTGTGGTTCACAGGCTCAGTAGTTGCCGCACAAAGACTTAATTCCTCCATAGCATATGAGATTTCAGTTCCCTGACCAGGATTGAATCCACGTTCCCTGCACTGGAAGGTGGATTCTTAACCACTGGACAATTAGGGAAGCCCCTGCCTTATGTTTGCAGTTGCTTGTATCTCTATCTTAATTCTCACAAAAAAGAGATACATATAAGTGTGTGTATATATACATACATATATATGATGTCTCACATAATATATATTATATATAATATCACAAAAAGTTATATATATGCATATAAAATGTCACAAAAGATTATATGTAGAGGCAGAATTGCCATGTTGCTCGTCTTTTTATTTCCTGTAGTACTCAACACAGTATCCTAAGCCCAATAGATGCACAGTTGGGGCAATAGATGTTTATATTAAAAGATTTGTAGATATTTGGAATAGCTACTTGCCAAAAGAATTAATTTGATACCCAAAATATGAAGTAGAAGGAAAGTATATTATTTGGGCAAAAAAATAGACTTGGACGTTTGGGAACATGGTAGTTTAGAGTATCATGAGGTAAGTATAAATTGGAAAGCGGTTAAAATAATATTAATGTGAGATTCAGGGAATAAGGGAGAACTGGGGCTGAAAATATTCATACCTAACAAGTTCTGATTGGCCCACTAATTCTCAACTTGTATGTGGTTCAGTTCAGGGAAATCTGCCAATTTGAGCAATGTGACTTAAGCTCCATGATTCAACTATTATCTCAGGCATAATGGGTATTTGTGCACAATGAAAGAAAAATTCTCTCACAATGTCATATATACCCACTGTGGGAGGGAAAAATGCATAAATGCAGGCATGCTAAGTCACTTCAGTTGTGTCTGACTCTTTGCAACCCTGAGAACTGTAGCCCACCAGGCTCCTCTGTCCATGGGATTTTCCAGGCCACTGGACCACCAAGAAAGCCTCTGACTTGCTTTTAAACTAAAAAAAAAAAACTTTTTTGTCTATGGGATAAAATATAAATTCCTTAAAGTGCCCTTGATGAATCATCCTCTACTCCTCTCCAGCCTCAGTTCCCATCGGTGGTGCTGTCCTCCCATGGGTGCTGTCCTCCAGCCACTGATTATCATCAGTCCCACAAACAAATTATTTCCTCTCATCCTGCTATGCCCTTTCTCATGCTGCTCCTCCTTCTTCAAATATGGACACCTTCAGCCTCCCTTCTCTACTGGTTAAAATTCTATTGCCCTTCAAGGCAAAACTAAAGGTTAGCTCATCAGTGCTTGCCTAGCATGATGGAGCTGTTCACCTGCAGTGCTTCCACAATATTTTATAGGCCTGTGTCAGACCACGAGTCACATTGTTCTGTCATTATTACTCCTCTGACAGCTTCCGCCACTGCTGTGGGACCTTTTTATAGGACATACAGTCAAGGATTCCATGACTTATGTTGGTCTCCCCTGCTGAGCACAGGATGGACTTGCTGCATAGTAGGCACTTTCTACCCAGGGTGTTTGCTGTACAATAATAACAACTGTGAAATTATTCTTTCTGCTGCAGTGTTTAAAACTTGTTGTTCCTGTTAAGGATGCAAGTGATTGAGGCTGCTGCTGCTGCTGCTGCTGCTGCTGCTAAGTCACTTCAGTCGTATCCGACTCTGTGCAACCCCATAGATGGCAGCCCACCAGGCTTCCCGGTCCCTGGGATTCTCCAGGCAAGAACGCTGGAGTGGGTTGCCATTTCCTTCTCCAATGCATGAAAGTGAAAAGTGAAAGTGAAGACGCTCAGTCTTGTCCAACTCTTAGTGGCCCCATGGACTGCAGCCTACCAGGCTCCTCTGTCCATGGGATTGTCCAGGCAAGAGTACTGGAGTGGGTTGACATTGCCTTCTCTGAGATATTGAGGCACTGTTTTTGAAATATTACCTTGCTGAAATATGTATAAAACCAGAATTGCTGCCAATGGCAACTCTAGCCAAAAAGGAAATCCATTGTTACTAAGCTTCACTAAATACCTTACCTGCAGCAATCACTAGAATTTCTGCTTGGAAGAAGGGCCTCCTTTTTATTTTTTATGAGTAAAAATTACACTTAAAAATATTTTTATTGGAGTATAGTTGCTTAACAAAGTTGTGTTAGTTTCTACTGTACAGTAAAGTGAATCACCTATATGTATACATATATCCCCTCTATTTTGGATTTCCTTCCCATTTAGGTCACCTCAGGTTGAAGTAGAGTTCCTTGAGCTATACCATAGGTTCTCAGTAGTTATCTATTTTATACATACTATCAATAGTGTATATGTGTCAATTTTAATCTCCCAATTCATCCCACCCTCCTCTCCTTCCTCCTTTGTATCATATATTTGTTCCCTGTGTCTATGTCTCTATTTCTGTTTGCAAATAGGATCATCTTTACCATATTTCAAAAATACGGACCACTTCACAAATTTGCATATCATCCTTGCACAAGGGTCATGCTAATCTTCACTGTATCATTCCAATTTTAGTAGATGTGCTACCAAAGCAAGCACAGAGTTGCACTTTATGGGGCTTGCCTGGCGGTTCAGTGGTAAAGAATCCACCTGCCAATGCAGGAAACGTGGGTTTGATCCCTTGTCTGGGAAGATCCCACAGGCCACAGAGCAACTAAGCCATTGAACCCCAACTACTGGGCCTGCGCTCTAGAGCCTGGGAGCCTCAACTACTGAAGCCCATGTGCCTAGGGCCCGTGCTCTACAACAAGAGAAGCCGCTGCAGTGAGAAGCCTGTGACCCACAACTAGAGAGTAGCCCTCGCTTGCTGCAACTAGAGAAAAGCCTGTGCCGCGACAGAGACCCTGCACAGCCCAAAGTAAATGAATAGCTTATTTTTTTTTTAAGTTACACTTTCCGATTAGAAAAGAAAGCACAGCAATTTGTGTTATCTGAATAGCATCTTTCTGCTTCCTGCCCATTTTTTTCCTCTCCCATATAGACTAGACAAAAGAGAGACTCTGGGGTCCTGATCTGTGGGAAATGATTCAGCAGCAGATCTTGAATGAGAAAAAGCACAAATATTGTTCTTTGACCTTAAATACTCATGAGCAGCAATTACAAGACCCTTCAAGAATATCAGCACTAAGCTGTTCTGGAGTCTAACTCCAGAAACTTTCCTCTCTACCATGTGTTTCTCAAGTGATTGTCTTACTATTATTACCCAAGGAGGGCAGAGAAAAATTGCCTTTAAAAAATTGATATTAAAAAAAAAGGTTTATTTTTTAATTTTATTTTTTATGTAAAATTGCAATTTAGAGTCTTCAAATAACTGACTTTATCTTTCATGTTTCTTTGTATAGCTGCTGAAAACTCAAAACCAAGCATCAAGCTGAAACTACATGTGATTCACTTTATTTCTGTTAGTGACAGCTTCCTGTGGTGGTTAAGAAGTGGGGTAGGTTTATATTTTAACTGCCTGGGCAAGTTGTATGAACTCTCTGTGCCTCAGTTTCCTCATCTGTAAAGCAGACATGATAAGGACATCTACTTCATAGGGAGTTGTGCATTCAATGACCTGTAATTTCCAAATAGTTAAGAAGGGTGCCTGAAACACAGGAAGTGTTGTGTGAGTGTTCATAAAATATATAAATGTTCCCATAGGAGTGGATGGTGTGTGTGAACCCCCTCTATCATATACTCTTTGGTAGTGTTGACAAAAATTAATCAGTTGATCTAAGAAAGAAGTAGAAAATTTTACTGGAGTCAAATTGAGGATTATAACCTAGGAATAGCATCTCAGAAAGCTCTGAAAACTGTTCTGCACAGTTATTTAACTTTTTTGAGACAGAGGGCTGTACATTAAATGACAGCTTGCACAATCTAGATACAAGATCAGAAAGGAATGTTATCTTTTAAGAAGTTGTCTTGTTGATGCTAGGAGAAAAATGCCAGAAGAATGCTTTGTATGGTTGAACCAGTATTTCTGCTGATGGGGGTTGTTTGGCAGATATATAATGCTGATACACAAGGCACAGTAGAGAGGAGAGAGGAAGCCAAAAGGCAGAGAAAAAAATTTAATGCTTATTTTTTTGTCTTGCCATGAAATACAAATTGTATTTCACAGTTGAAAAAGGAACAGTGAGAATGGTTGCCTTTTTTGTTTTTAACTTTTTGAAGCACTGTCAAGTATATTTTCTAGATTGATCTTTACTACAATACTGGGAGAAAGGGAACAATAGATAAAAACATTAACATCTGAGTGACTTGACCACAGATGATTAACAGCATGGAGAGGGGCAACTAAAGTCTTTTGACTTTCCGAGGGCATCTGCATTCTTAAAAAATTGGACTGCATGATTAGAAATCAATATGTGTTTAAGTCAAAAATATTTTATTGATAAAATGACAAGCTTTAGCCTGTTTGTTTTTAAAATGCCTACAAAGGTATTTTTAAAAAATTATTGTGTCCAACTTTATCTACAAAATACAAAGTCTGAGTTGTCATTATTGATTAATTTTGACCTAGTCAGTAAGAATGTTAATGTTTATAGAGAACAGACGGGTGGTTGCCAAGATGGGAGCAGGGTGGGAGAGAGAGGGATTGGGAGTTTAATAGATATATATACTGAATCACTTTGCTTTACAAAAGAAATTAACATCACATTGTAAACCAACTATATTTCAATCAAAAAGAATATTAATGTTTAATATAGTGAAATAGCCTGTGCTATGACTAGAGCTTTTCAGTAATTGCCAGGTTCTTCTGGTAAATATTGGGAGTCTACCTGCAATGCGGGAGACTTGAGCTCGATCCCTGGGTTGGGAAGATCCCCTGGAGAAAGAAATGGCAACCCACTCCAGTATTCTTGCCTGGAAAATTCCATGGACTGAGGAGCCTGGTAGGCTACAGTCCATGGGGTCGCAAAGAGTCGGACATGACTGAGCGACTTCACTTCTACTGATAATTCTGGATCTTTTAGGCCATCTGTCTCCCACCACCCTATCCGAGGTGTATATTAGAATTAAAGTAAGATTTTGGCCAAATTCTATGAAGCAAGCCATTACTTATTAGCAAACGGATGTCATAGAACCTATTCTTGAATCTTAAACACCCTACTCCCAGTCATCAGACACTTGATTAATGAGATACTAGGCTTTATCCCCAGGCTCTGCCATGGATGGGAGAGGGTATGTGTTAGTTGCTCAGTTGTGTCTGACTCTTTGCGACCCCACGGGGTGGAGCCTGATAGGCTCCTCCATCCATGTGATTTTCTAGGTAAGAATACTGGAGTGGGTTGCCATTTCCTTCTCCAGGGGATCTTCCTGACTCAGGGATCAAACCCTGGTCTCCAGCTTTGCAAGCAGACTCTTTATCATCTGAGCCACCAGGGAAGTCCAAAATGTCTATGGGATGACTTCCCTGGTGGTCCACTTGCTAAGAATCTGCCTGCCAATGCACGGGAAGTGGATTCAATCCCTGGTCTGGGAAGTTCATGCCGAGGGGCAACTAAGCCGTTGGGGAGGAAATAGTATCAAAGGCTTTTGAAACTAAGGCATTTGCTATTTGTAAAAAATTTGCATGCACGAAGAACAAGGGAGCATCTATCAGTCAGAAGTCAGATACTTCAATTCTTAGGAAATAAAAGTGACTCAAGTATATATTTTGAAAATGAGAATATTAACAGTAAATTAGATCAAATGTGAATTTTTTAAAAATAAAATATACATTTGAAACAAGGATGTTGTGCTTAGTCACTCAATTATATCCAAGTCTTTATAACCCCATGAGCTGTATCCCATCAAGCTCCTATGTCCATGGGGATTCTCCAGGCAAGAATACTGAGGAGGTTGCCTTTCTCAGGGGATCTTCCCAACCCAGGGGATGTCCCTCCTCCAGGGGATCTTCCCAACCCAGGGATGGAAACCAGGTCTTCCACATTGCAGGTGGATTCTTACTGTCTGAGCCACCAGGGAAGCCCTGAAACAAGGGAGACGTAAATGAAGTGAATACAGATCTGAAGAGAAATTCAGATATCCACCGAAAAGAATGAGTCAAGTTATTACTTTGGAAGAGCAAAGAGCATTGTGATTTTGAAGGGTTCATGAAATTGCTTCCAGAGAGAAAAAATTAAGGATTTTAAAAGTGAATTGGAAGTTAAAACTTTATAACATTTGTTATAAATGTCTGTTGATTATAGAGGTTCTGATTTTTGTCATCATCTTCTCTCTTCTCTGGATAGAAAAATCCACATATTTATACCTACATTTTATTGCTATTTATTTTATTTCTTATTTTATTTCTTTGACTGTGCCAGGCCTTAGTTGTGGCATGTTGGATCTTTGATACTCATTGAGGTATGCAGGAGCTTTAGTTGCAGCATGTGGAATATAGTTCCTTGACCAGGGGTAGAACCTGGGCCCCCTACATTGAGAGTGTAGGGTCTTAGCCACTGGGTCACCAGGGAAGTCCCTGTAACTGTTTTTTTTTTTTTTAATATAATTTTTAATTAACTCTGTTAACTCTGCTTTTTTAAGCACTGTTATTATTCACTGTAAGAGATACTTGGGAAAGGTGAACCTGTGAGAAATGGGTTAGAAGGAAAATGCCTTATACAGAGCAGCAAAAGTGAGATAAAGAAGGAATGAATGACTTTTCAAATTTATAGTGCAGTCTTGAGGTTACTTGTCCTGTGTCTCCATGCAGGACTTTCAGGCTTCCTTGTACCATGGTATTGCTCAAGGAGCTCCAGAGAGAGAGTCAATATAAAGAGATTTATTTTAAGGACTTGGCTCAAACAATTATGGAGGCTGGCAAGTTCCACAGTCTACCATGAATAAGTAGGGGACCCAGGAAAATCAATGGTGTGGTTCCAGTTTGACTCCAAAGGTCTGACAACCAGGATCAATAGTGTAACTTTTAGTCCAAGTCAAGACTTGAAAACCAGAGGGCCCAATGGTGTAAATCCCAGTGTGAAGGCAGAAGACCAATGTCTGTTCAAGCAATTAGACAGAGAGAGAAAATTCCCCCTTCCTCAACTTTCTGTTCTATTCAGGTCCTCCACCATTCGGATGATGCCCACCAGCGCTGAGGAGGAGCATCTGCTTAACTCAGTTCACCATTTCACATGTTAATCTCTTCTAGAAATACCTCCTTCCCCTCTCCCCGCATATCCAGAAGTAATGCTTAAACCAGATACCTGGGTACCCTGGAGACCAATCCCAGGTGGTCTTTTCAGGAATACTCTGAGTCCCACTTTTATTTGTTTATTTATTTATTTGGCTGCACCAGGTCTTAGTTGCAGCACGTGGGATCTAGTTCCGTAACCAGGGATCCAACTCAGGCCCCCTGCATTGGGAGCAGAGTCTTAGCCACTGGACCACCAATGACATTCTCCCACTTATGAATTTTGTGTCAATTATCCTCAGTCTTCAAGAGGTGGTGATCCTTTAGCCAGTTCCCCTGAATTCCATTTCTTTCTATTGCCTGATTCTTCTGTTTAACCATAGAACTCTGCAGTTCCCTCCCAAATCAATCTCCTCACTTGGGGATCCTGAGAAATTTAGTCTTGGGACCTGGTGAAATTTTGTGTTCTTTTATATTCTTCAGATCATGTATGTCTTAAAAATATTTAAGATGGTTTTAGTTGGATGTGTACCTTTTCTGTGGCTTTCTCTGTACCCAGGTTATGCCTTATTAAGTCTTTCTATTGATATTTTCCATGAATTAGAAAATGCCTTTTAACTGATGTTTTTACATTTATTTGCTTCTGTATTCTTCATTGACAGACGATTCAATAAGACCATCTTGATTGAGTACAAAGCAATAGAAATATTTTTTCAGTCCTTTTTTCTCAGGTTATTTTACACTAGCCTCCTCTACCCCCATGTATTATTATGGATTTATGGCTCTACAGATTTTAAGTATGAGTCAATTTCAGCCAGTTTTCTCCTTTTGATGCTCAGATAACCACAGCTTTGGGCAATGAGAGCCCCATTATAGTTGGTGTTATTTTGGTACAATCTCATAAGCTTGCTTACTTTTTGGCCAGTAAGATGCTTTTCACTTGCATTGTGATTTCTTTGAAATCTGGGAAAAGCAGTATTGGTGGTCATAGAACCTGGTGCTAGGATACATTTCAGAAGTGACATTGCAGAATCAGGAAAGGTTTAAGGGAGGAGGTTGTTTGTTAAATTTTCTAAAGAAATGAGGCAGTCTTGCCTAATGGGCATATTTCCCATGAGAAATTTCCACTCCCATTCTATCAACAGATAGAATTTAATTCTTGATTTAAAAATATTTCCTTCTTTCTTTTATACTACTATACAATATATAGTATACTATACATGTCTTATAGGAATCTATCAATAGATTTCTAAGACACTCAAAATAGTTACTTACTATATTAACAGTACCATAGCTTCAAGATAAATATACAACATTAATTAATACACATAGTAAAATTACTAAAATCCAAACATTTCTATGTATTTCCTTTTGTTTTTAAACTGCATTACTCTAAGGATTTGCAGTTAAATTGCTCTGTTCTAGAAATTATACAGCTTTTGTGTAGCTGTATAATTATAATGTGATGGATAATTTAGTTCAACTGTTTCCATTAGCTTTCATTTTGAGGGCCTTGGCATATTATTAGCTGATTATCTAATTCTTAAAACAGGAGGCTTTTAGCTGCTAGTCTTTCCTTGGAGGCTATTGTCAATTAGGAGAGAGAAAAGTCTGCTCTACTTGAGACAAAATAAAATGCAAATAGCTCAGTTTTCAAAATTCTGTACATTGTCTATAACATCATCATCCCTAATAAAAACATAAAAGTAAAGCATATTTAAAATATTTTCCTGATAGCTCAGTTGATAAAGAATCTGCCAGCAGTGCAGGAGACCCTGGGTTGATTCCTGGGTCAGGCAGATTCACTGGAGAAGGGATAGGCTATCCACTCCAGTATTCTTGGCCTTCCCTTGTAGCTCAGCTGGTAAAGAATCTGCCTGCAATGAGGAATAGCTGGGTTCAATCCCTAGGCTAGGAAGATCCCCTGAAGATGGGAAAGGCTACCCATTCCAATATTCTGGCCTAGAGAATTCCAAGGACTGTATAGTCCATGGGATCCCAAAGAGTCAGACACGACTGAGCAACTTTCATTTTGTTTCAATATTCTTAAATTTCTAGAATATCAACATCTATGCATTTTTTGTATAATATTTAGTTATATATATTTTGCATGCATGCTCTGCCCACCAGGCTCCTCTGTTCATGGGATTTTTTTCAGGCAAGAATACTGGAATGGATTGCCATTTCTTTCTCCAGGGGATCTTCCCAACCCAGGGATTGAACCAATCCAAATCACCTGCCTCTCCACATTGGCAGGTAAGATCTTTACCACTGAGCCACCTAGGAAGCTCTTATATATATTTTAAAATCTGCTAAATCATCTAATTTTAAAACATTTAAATTTATTTTGCTTCCTTTTCTGAGCTACAAATTCTTTTTTTTCTTTTGATTTTACAATATAACATCCTAAGGAATCAACGTCTCATGACTTACATTGTTATACCAAGTTTCAGTTCAGTTCAATTCAGTCGCTCAGTCGTGTCCGACTCTTTGTGACCTCATGAATCTCAGCATGCCAGGCCTCCCTGCCCATCACCAACTCCCGGAGTTCACTCAGATTCACATTCATCGAGTCAGTGATGCCATCCAGCCATCTCATCTTCTGTCGTCCCCTTCTCCCCCTGCCCCCAATCCATCCCAGCATCAAAGTCTTTTACAGTGAGTCAACTCCTCGTATGAGGTGGCCAAAGTACTGGAGTTTCAATATGATCCTAACTGAGAGATTTGGATTTGTATATTGTAAACTTGGTAAACTATCCAAATCTCTCCGTTAGGATCATATTGACCCAATAGTGTCAAAGTCTTCCATGTTGTTCCAGGGATATCAAGGCAACACCTCATATATTACAACTCATGTAATTATCAAAGAGCAAAACATGGATATATGGACTTTTCAGGCTTTTTCTGGAATAAAATATCAAAAATACTTCATATACGTTATTGATATCCTTAGTTTAATAATGATTCTAATAAACAATTCTAATAAAACAATTCTAATACAATTCTAATAAAAAATTCTGTGTTTTAGAAGCCCTTGCCAAAGCACAGATCGATAATATCTTAGGGTTTATGAATTCATACTTCAAGAATCCAATGAGGAATGTTATAAATCTATCAACAGTATATCCAAATAAAACGCAGCTGATTTAAAAAATAATTAGAGAATGTGGAAGATTTTATACTCAAAAAAATTCAAGTGGAAACTTTTCCATGGATTCATGTAAATTTCACATTATCTCAGGGTCTTGTTAGAATTGTATTTGTAAAGTATGAGTGAGTGAAGTCGCTCAGTCGTGTCTGACTCTTTGCTACCCCATGGACTGTAGCCCGCCAGGCTTCTCCATCCATGGGATTCTACAGGCAAGAATACTGGAGTGGGTTGTCGTTTCCTTCTCCAAGGGATCTTCCTGACCCAGGGATTGAACCCAGGTCTCCCGCATTGCAGGCAGACGCTTTAATCTCTGAGCCACCAGGGAGGCACCTGTAAAGTATACCCAGGTTTAAAATTATAACACACTTTAATTACACTTCATTTCAAGTGAAAGAAATGTCATATTTTACATAAAATGTTGGCTCTTCAGTTTTAGTGCAGAAATTCAAATTCTTGAATGGAAACAAATATGCTATGCTCAAGATTCCTCACTTCATATCTCATAGTAATTGTTCTTGTAGCTAGGGTACAATATAAAATTATATTCCTTGCAATTCATGTACACCAATAGAAATTTCATTTTGATTATTCAAGTTTTTTAATAAAATTATGGTGTGAGATTTAAAGATGTCAAAGATTAGTAGGTAGATAGTTAAAAACATAATGCTTATATAAATATAGAATGAGTCAAAGATATATTCAACTCCATTAAAGAGGAAACCAGCAGGGTGGCGCCCTGGACCAAAGGAATATTCAAAAAAGAGTGCTGAAATAAGAGCAGTAAATAGGTGCAAAACAGGACAATAAAGCTTCAATCTTTGGGTTGTATTTTCTATAGGGTAGACATTATTTACATCTCTATCAGATCAAAATCATTTGCAGTTTATCTCTATTCTGCAAGTTGATATCTAACTTTACAGCATCTGAACTTTAATTAATGGTAGATAGATAGTGAGTCAAACAAAAGAATACTCCCCTAGTTGACTGACTCTTATTAAATAATGTTCCAGTATGACAATGAAAAGGCATACATTCATCTTTTTGCCTTTTTTCCATGTACTGTATATATATTTCCTAACAGGGGTTTTGCAGCAACAGCACCAACAAAACCACCTCAAACTTGCAGTGAATGTTTTGGAAATGAAAGTAAGATAAACTATGAAATTAAAGTAGAGGGAAGTAATGAGGTCACCTCTTCCCCAATTTTCTAGAACTGAAGTCTTTACATTTCCAGATTCTAAACCGACATCTTCCTCACCTCCTTCCTCTCTTTTTATTTACTTTCAAAGACTGGCCTCAGACTCAGTCCGAGTATCAATTATTGGTACTTGTTACTGGTCTTTATCAGACCAAAGATAGCTGTTTTTGTTTTGAATGTAAAGTCGCTCAGTCCTGTTTGACTCTTTGCAACCCCACGGACTGTAATCTACTAGGCTCCTCCATCCAGGCAAGATACTGGTTTTCCAGGCAAGAATACTAGAGTGGGTTGCCATTTCCTTCTCCATAGACACTTCTAGTAAACAAATTAAAATTATTTAGTATATTTTTAAAATTTCATACACAGATTTTTCAGTGTCATCCTGTCTTTCTGGTTAAAAAATCAACTTTCATATTTGATGAAATAGTCTACTTTAGATTCAATATGTTTTATACTTTTTAACTGTATTCATTTAAAAATAGACATTTTATATGGTAAATGTGTTTGGAGTGCTCCTTTTCAAACAGACAGTTCTTAAGATTCTTAAAGAATTTAGAACACCATTTGTAATTCAGCAACTTTATACTTGTATCTATGCAAACAAGTTTTTTTTTTTTAAGATAATATTTTTTAGGAAAATACTTCTCATCTGTGGAAGAGAAATTATATTACAACCTAAAGCAGAGTTGCTTACAGTTACACCTGATTGAATTTCAACATCTACTCACTGCTTCCTGGTAGACTAATAATTTTTCTATCCTACTATTCTTTGTAGTTTAGTCTTACTTAAGGAGAGGGGTTATTTTGATCTGCTAAGCTCGACTCTGTGCGACCTCATAGGCGGCAGCCCAACAGGCTCCCCTGTCCCTGGGATTCTCCAGACAAGAACACTGGAGTGGGTTGCCATTTCCTTCTCCAATGCATGAAAGTGAAAAGTGAAAGTGAAGTCACTCAGTCGTGTCCAACTCTTTGCGACCCCATGGACTACAGCCTACCAGGCTCCTCTGTCCATGGGATTTTCCAGGCAAGAGTACTGGAGTGGGGTGCCATCACCTTCTCCCTATTTTGATCTACTTTATACTATTTAAAAATGAAGGAATGGAGAGCAGAAAAATTAATTTCTGAAAAAAAAAAGACTTTTCCTGGGGATAAGTTTCTGTTCCATTTACTATAAATGGAATGACCACCACTGGCCATTATTTCTAAGGTGTGACCTCCTCAGTGTTTAGGAACTTCAATAATACTGTTTTGAACATTTAATCTTATACTGCGGTAGTTGTTCAGAAACTTTCCTGCCATCCTGAGGAAGGAAATCTGGAAGCTGGTAGGGGCTTACTGTGTGGGTGGTTATAAGCCTAGAAACCAAGTATAAAGGTTGTCGAGGTTATTGGGCACTATTTATCAATGCCAGGAGTTTCACAGTCATAGTCTGGTGGTGAGACCTGGCCTGTACCCTCTAAGGTAGGAGGATTAGAATTTTTACTCCTGGGGCCTTTTAGCAGATTCATTTATAAGGTTTGTCCCCACATTCTCTCTTTGTACTTAGTAAGGTTTTCAACTGCTCCTGAGCATCTGAGAGGGAGTCAATTAAAATATGGTTTGTGTGTGTGTGTGTGTGCGCGCACATGTGTGTGCTTCTTTTTCCCATAGATACCAGACTTCATCTGGCCAGAATGAAATTTTTCCATCAGGAAAACATTTTCTATTTTTTCCTGAGATGATTCAGGTCATGATGATCCTAAAAGTGATCAAGGGAATACCTTGGGTCATCGCTGGTAAACCAAATTATACAGAATGTAGTCCATTTGGTTGAAAATAACTGAGCAGGGCATGGCTTCACCTTCCTAATTTTGGACAGAGAGTGTCTGTTAAAAGTGGATCCCTGGTAAAGAATCCAGCTGCCAATGCAGGAGACACGGGTTCAATCCCTGGTTTGGGAAGATCCCACAGGCCACAGAGCAGCTAGGCCAGTGTGTCACAACTACTGAGCCTGTGCTCTGGAGCCGGAGAGCTGCAGCTACTGAATCCTCGTGCCACAGCTGCTGAAGTCTGTTTACCCTGGAGTGCATGCTCTGCAGCAAGAGAAGACATTGCAATGAGGAGCCCGCGCACCACCACTAGAGAGTAGACCTTGCCCTCTGCAACTAGGGAAAAGCCAGCTCAGCAATGAACACCCAGCACAGCCAAAAATAAAAACAAATAAATGAAATTATCTTTTAAAAAGTGGATCTTGCTTAAGGATGAAAATAGGCTCCGTTGAAAAAAAATCTTTTATGGAATCTTTGTAGACAATGTATTATGTGGTGGGGAGCGATGACAGAGAATGGAGCAAGCAAGTGTGGAATCAAGCTCAATGTACCTGAAACAATGAAAGTCTTTGGAGAAGGAAATGGGAATCCACTCCAGTATTCTTGCCTGGAGAATTCCATGGACAGAGGAGCCTGGTGGGCTACAGTCCATGGAGTGCAAAGAGTCAGACATGACTGAGTGACTGACACTTTGGAAGTGAAACCTGCTCAGGAGAGGTTTTTGGAGATTTCCTAAGACTTTTTCCTGTAGCCCATCCACTCTTTTTCAGGAACTGTTCTTTTCCCCAACTACACCAAAGTATGGTGAGAAAAATCCAGCATAACATTTATCACTTTGGAGGATGAAATGATGGGTCAGTCATTTCAGTCAGAGTCCAGAACTATCATACAACAGTTTTTAACACACCAACTTAAAAGCAATTATTTATTTTGCAAGTTTAGGAGAAAACAGTAAAGAAAAGATCAAATACACATTTGAAAAGAAATTCAAATAAGCATTTTAAAAAGAAAGGATAATAGAGTAAATAAACATTTGAAATAGAAGGGAGTCAATTGAGAGTCAATTCAGAACAAAGGAGTGTTTCCTGCCATGTAATGTATTCAAGGCAGTTATACCGTAAGGCCTTTCCAGGTGGCTTTCCCAGGTGGGTAAAGAATTCACCTTCACTGTAGAACACGAAGGAGACTGGGGTTCAATCTCTGGTTAGGGAAGATCCCCTGGAGGAGGGCATGACAACCCACTCCAGTATTCTTGCCTGGAGAATCCCATGGATAGAGGAACCTGGTGGGCTACAGTTCATAGGTTAGAAAAGAGTCGGACAAGACTGAAGCAACTGGGCACTCAAGTGCACCTTAAGGATATCTTTGCTATTGGAATTACTACGTTTCTTAGAATATAGGACATAATAAAGTTCCATGGGTTAGGAAGGCTTCTTTCATTATCATCACTGTTTGGCAGTGAGACCTTTGGTGACTTATGTAACCTCTCTGTGCTTGTTTCTTCGTCTGTGCTACATGGCTCTGCATGTCTTAGAGGGTTCGGAGAGAATGCATGAGTTGCTACATGTATGAAGCTTAGAACAGTACACACAGTAAATGATCAGTAAATCTTAGTTCTTCCTACTTCCAAGCTTCACTCTGACATGGACACAAGCCGTGTTTTTCTGTTCTAGTGACCCCACATGAACTCTGGAGTGGTCAAGCCACAAAGTCACTGGGGAACTGGGGAGACCCCAGAACCCAATGGGGCAAGGGGCTTAGAGTGTGCGGCTTGCTGACTGTTGTGCTCTCTTCATTCAAGGGTAGTAGAATCTGTATAATCATTTTAGTCCAGGTTAACACTGTTGAACACCATTTTTTTCACACCTGAAATTTATTTTCTAAATATCCTCTATGTTTATTAGTAAACATCCTGGTGCATATTTCAATAATGGCATTTAAAGGACTTAATAGACACCCCTGTCATGTAGGTTTCTGACTGGAATCTTCTAGTCACTAACAAGCCGTCTGAGGATATAGATTAATGTTCAGTTCAGTTCAGTTCAGTCGCTCAGTCGTGTCCGACTCTTTGCGACCCCATGAATTGCAGCACGCCAGGTCTCCCTGTCCATCACCAACTCCCGGAGTTCACTCAGACTTACGTCCATCGAGTCAGTGATGCCATCCAGCCATCTCATCCTCTGTCATCCCCTTCTCCTCCTGCCCCCAGTCCCTCCCAGCATCAGAGTCTTTTCCAGTGAGTAATTTACACATATATATCGCACTATTTTGGAGAAGGCAATGGCACCCCACTCCAGTACTCTTGCCTGGCAAATCCCATGGAGGGAGGAGCCTGGTAGACTGCAGTCCATGGGGTCGCTGGGAGTCGGACATGACTGAGCGACTTCACTTTCACTTTTCACTTTCATGCATTGGAGAAGGAAATGGCAACCCACTCCAGTGTTCTTGCCTGGAGAATCCCAGGTACGGGGGAGCCTGGTGGGCTGCCGTCTATGGGGTCGCACAGAGTGTGACATGACTGAAGCGACTTAGCTTAGCATCACACTATTTGGGCTTCCCCTGTGGGTCAATGGTAAAGAATTTGCCTTAAATGCAGGAGACACAGGAGATATGGGTTCTATCCCTAGAGGAGGGCATGGCAACCCACCCCAATATTCTTGCCTGGAGAATCCCATGGACAGAGGAGCATGACAGTCTGGGATACATAGGATCACAAAGGGTTGGAAACGACTGAAGCAAGTGAGCACATATGCACACATCATACTATTTATACTTAAAAATCACCACACAGATAATATGACCTCTCAGTAAATATGGGAGAAAGTTTAAGACACAGATCAGTTTTGACCCCGAGATTCCTTGTTAGATTCCTCTGTCAGTCTAGACTATACTGAAATGTTTATAAAGCAGGGCCCACATATAATATTGATGCGTTTGAACTGTGGTGTTGGAGAAGACTCTTGAGAGTCCCTTGGACTGCAAGGAGATCCAACCAGTCCGTTCTGAAGGAGATCAACCCTGGGATTTCTTTGGAAAGAATAATGCTAAAGCTGAAGCTCCAGTACTTCGGACACCTCATACGAAGAGTTGACTCATTGGAAAAGACTCTGATGCTGGGAGGGATTGGGGGCAGGAGGAGAAGGGGACGACCGAGGATGAGATGGCTGGATGGCATCACTGACTCAATCGACATGGGTTTGGGTGGACTCCAGGAGCTGGTGATGGACAGGGAGGCCTGGAGTGCTGCGGTTCATGGGGTTGTAGAGTCGGACACGACTGAGCAACTGAACTGAACTCAACCGAACATACAATATTTTTACCATTTCTCTCCTTACCAATACAGCTGCATTGATTTAACTTAGACATCAGGTTGGTATCATAAAGTAAAATATTATTACAAAGGATAGTTTATGTGACAGGAAATAAATCATGCAAGCCGTATAAAGAATTTTAAGTCTCTTTATATCAAAGTTACAGTTTTTCATATTTGTGCAGAGAATTGTCTTAAAAGCAACTATTAGCGAAATATTGCAGAAAATTGTGGTGTGATGAATATAGAAATATTCTTTTTCTGAGCAAAGGGACTTGGAGACTTGAGATGGAAGCTTTGAAAATACAGAAGCATAAATTCACAGAATATATCTTCCTTGTTTAAAGTGAATATGCCTTCACTTTTGAAGGAGAAACATGGTGAAAGGTTTTGAAGAGATGGAAGTGAAAAAATAATGATGTAAAAAATAGAGAATCATAACTCTTAAAAAAGTTGAATGTAATTTTTATTTTAAAACATTTTTATCTTTATAGAAAAAAAATGTGAAATAATACAAGGTTCTAATATGTCCTACATGCAAGTTTCCCCTATTATGAAAATCTTAGTGTGATACATTCATTGTGATTAATGAACAAAGTTTGATAGATTACTATTAACGACAGTCCATTCTTCATTCAAATTGCCTCAGTTTTTCACCAGGATACCATATTTAGTTCTCATGCCTCCTTTAGACTCCTTGGGGATATGATAGCTTCTCATTCCTTCTTTTTGATGACCTTGACACTTTTAAATAGCATAGTTCTGGGATTTTGTAGAATGTCTCTCAATTTAAATTTTCTCTGAAGTTTTTCTCATGATTAGACTTGGGCCATGAGTTTTTAGGAGAAAGACCACTGAGATAAAGCGACCTTTATCACATCTTATCTAGGGTGCTGCTGCTGCTAAGTTGCTTCAGTCGTGTCCAACTCTGTGTGACGCCATAGACGGCAGCCCATTAAGCTCCCCCATCCCTGGGATTCTCCAGGCAAGAACACTGGAGTGGGTTGCCATTTCCTTCTCCAATGCATGAAAGTGAAAATGAAAGTGAAGTCGCTCAGTTGTGTCCGACTCTGTGCGACCCCATGGACTGCAGCTCACCAGGCTCCTCCATCCATGGATTTTCCAGGCAAGGGTACTGGAGTGGGGTGTCATTAGGGTACATTGTGTCAAAATGAAGGAATGATCACTGATCATGATACTGATCATGATTACCTGGCACAGGTAGTGTTTGTCAGGTGTCATCCCTGTAAAAGTGATTTTTTTTCCCTCTTACCATACTGTACTTTGGGTAAAAGTCATTCTGCACAGACTACATTTAAGGAATACAGAGAAAATCTTAAATTTTAGAAGCTATGTAAAATGCAAAAGTTAGGAAAATGCACACGCAGAAAGACATGCCTATACACATCATTCAGTAGCTTAAATTTTTTCACCTATGAATGAACTATGAAAATATTTTCATGCCAAAAAATGTTTCTCCAGCATTGATGGCAACAGCTGCAGTTATTCCATGGTGCTAATGAACCATCATCCATTCAGCTGTCCATTGTTGGTTGTGTGAATGTAGACTCTGGGAACAGTAAAGCCCGAGGACACGGGTGTGCATTCCTCACAACCAACAGCTTAGTGCAGAGCAACTTGAGAGAAGGCTTGTTGTTGTCATTATTTTTCTGAGTCTTCACTGTGCTGTGACACAGAGAAGCTCACCTATTTCCTAATTCTATCTTCTACTTTCGTAAGACACCAAAGTAGTACATACAATGCATTTAATATATTTTAAGATATTTTATACATGCAGAGCAGATATAAGCTAATCTCCAATATTGCCAGAAAAACTATTGACACTTGGAAGTGAAGTGAAAGTCGCTCAGTAATGTCCGACTCTTTGTGACTCCATGGACTATACACTCCATGGAATTCTCTAGGCCAGAATACTGGAGTGGGTAGCCTTTCCCATCTCCAGGGGATCTTCCCAACCCAGGGATCAAACCCAGGTGTCCTGCATTGCAAGCAGGTTCTTTACCAACTGAGCCACAAGGGAAGTCCTTGACACTTGGAAATAGGTAAAAGAGATTACTGGGTATTCTTTCAGTTTCGTGCTGAGCTCTTATTAACTGGGCCTTGTATAATTCTGTGGGACAAAAGTTAACTTGTAAATTTATGTCAGGTAATATGCAGATAATTTCTGTCCAGTGGAATAGGTAACCTCAGCTGTTGGTCATTAACCAGTTTCAAATCTAAACCAGTAATCTTATCCTAATATTTTCTCCTTAAATTGCCTACGCATACTTTTTCAAATGTTCTTTGAACCATTTCTCTCATTAAATAATGAGTTAAATAAAATCTTTAGCATGTGTTTATATTTGCTTGAGAGCCATGATTTGCCATTTTGAAATTATATTTTGACAATATTATATAATGAAGGTTGTTTATATTGACATTTAAGCACCACTTTAAGATCCTGAAAGGTGCTTTGATTATGATGTTTTAGCTGAATACTATTTTCTTTTCGTGGAATTTTCTATATAGTCTAGTAGCACAATATTCTGTGATACATTCTAGTTTAATGAATACTTATTCATTGAAAAGAAGGTTAACCTGATTATATAATCAGAAGGTTTCATTTCCTACATATTTGTGGAAATATGAATTTAGTACAGTTAGAAAATGAAGTTGGAATAAATGGCAGAATTATTAGGTAAAATTTGACAGCATTGTTGGATCCAATTTTTATACTGGGGTTTTGCTTTACTCAGGTGTTAACAAACTGTATTCTATGGGTCAAACTGAGTGTGTCACTTGTTTTAGTTAATGAAATTTTATTGGCCCACAGCCGTGTTCATTCTTCAAAGTGTCGTCGATGGCTGTTTTTATGGTATAACTGCAGAGCTGGATAGTTGTAACAGAGACCATGTGGCCTGCAAATCCTAAAATATTTGCTATATGACTTCTAACAGAAGAAGGTTTTCAACTCTTGGCTTTACTTGTTCTAGGATAAGACTTTTCATCATACTTGGGTAATTGTTCTCCTTTACTAACAGAGGACCTTGAAGAGCAAAATATAATAGCAACAGCTGCTTTTCTGTTTTGCAGTGGAAATACTTAAAAGCCTAATCTACTTCTAATATTTTATTGATCAACATACATATTTATTACATTTATTAAATAAATATACTTTGAACTTCTCATTTGTGAGCTAGTCTTATGCAATCAAACTTTCTAAAATATTTGCATTTTACTGTTGACAGTTGATTCTGAGTCATAAGATAGTTTAATAGTTTAGTCTGGCAAATAATTGCTTGCCTTGGGTATATAATAGCCTTTGCTGAACGGAGCAGATAAAATACTTCCGTCATTTTACTCTAGGCCCACTGTCTGATGAAATGACAGAAAGTAATATATTTTGGGTAATATTTATAAAACTGCATTTTGGTAAGTGTGTTTCCAAACAGAAGAAATCAGATTTCATGTTAGTGAAAAATTAAAGGAGAAGTACATATTTTCATTTATTACAGATAGAACATCTTTTACTTCATGAATTAGTAATTTTCAGAAAGGAAAGCTTTGGCATCATATAATTAAGAGACGACAATTTCTGAAAATGCCAAGTCTTTAAAATCCAGATAATACTGATGGTAGCTTGATCAGTTTCCAAACTCACTAAACCAACCTCTGTGTGTGATTCTTTCTTCCATTTTTTTTCTTTTTAATTCATAAGTGAATCTGTTGGCTCCTGTCCTTTAATCTATTGAAATGTTCCCATTCTCAGTTCTGGTCTGTGTGCCTTTTTAACAGATGCTCACTGAGGATTTTCAGGAGGCCAAGGGGTTGAATGGTGTTAGAGATAAAGGAAACTAGGGCGTAACAGGGAAAGGACCTTGCTGTACACCTGTTTCTTTCTGTGTGACCAGACCCTGCACATGACAGATACCTCACAGATACTTATTAAGCATGATAAGTGAGCACCTGCAGACAATTCACATAAAGCGAAAGGTAGAGGCTGCTGATGACTCTGGGATTACTTTTTCCAGCTGCTAGGTGGAAAAACGTGCAGACAGGTGCAGACTTCCAGTCTTCAACCATTGAGTTATCTCTCTAGCCCCCAAGGTTGCTGAGAAATCCATCACAATAGATTTACAACCTGTGTTGGCTCCATTGTCCCTTTTGTTCATATCCTACTCAGGCTGCTGGTGGAAGGGATTAAGAGACTATCCCAGGATTCTAGCTTTAAATCTGGATCATGAGAGTTAGTTGGATTTATATAACTTCCCAGCATGTGCTTGCTTTCTATGCTTCATAACTAATGATTTCCTGCTCATTCCTTCTAAGCTAGAGCCTAGAAGTTAGCTGGGAGTTTTCTTGATAAATCCAAGTCACATACACATAGGTGACAGAAATTTTGTGAGATTGAGCATACCAGCATTTCTTTTTAAAATGTGGACCATTTTTTAAAAAGCCTTTATGTAATTTGTTACAATATTGCTTCTGTTTTCTTTTCTTTTCTTTTTTTCTGGTTGCAAGGCATGTGGGATCTTAGCTCCCTGATCAAGGATCAAACCCACACCTCTCCCCGCTACATTGAAAGGTGAAGTCTTAACCACTGGACCACCAGGGAAGTCCTAAGCATACCGAGCTTTTTAGACTGTTCAGCTTTAGACATATTCCCAGTTACTGGAGGTCGCTCACATTGCTCTGTCTTGCACAGTGTAGGCCCTCTCAGGCAGATTTTTAGCATTAACCTTTTTTGTACTCAAGGGAAATGGTGAGTTCCAAAATAAGAAATGCTAAGAAACACTTAATGTACCTTTTGGGGTCCAGGAGAGGAGGCTCTTGATATGTGTCTGTCAATACTCTGCTCTGTTGACTCTGGATTGTGGCTGAGTTCATTCTGTCAATACTGTAAAATCAGATCCTATTTTTGTTTGCCTAACGCCTAATTAGGAAAGTAAGGCAGTGCTTTTCTAAGTAATTGTTGAAAACATCATTAGGACAATCGGGATAATCTTTGTTTAAAGAAGCAAATATAAAAGGTGTAATCACAGTCATGCTGTGGGTTATGGAGGAAATCCTAGACAAATATCTTCCTGTCTCTGATTCCCATTCTGGTAATCCTCTTATTTTTCATCGCCTAATGTTATGGTTCACCTCTTGTTGACTTGACCTCTCCTTTCTGTTTCGATTGATGGCTAATCTATGAAAGAGACAGGGCACATTCATCCAGCTTACCAATGTCCCAACCTTTGACTCTGCTTAAAAACATTTTTCAGGGACAAATACATCTAAAATTGAGGTTCTTGCCAGTGGTTCTTCTTTGTTGGTACATGAGCTGTTGATCATGCAATATTTAAAAAATTTTCAAATTTAAAATCTCTTCTCTTTCCCATCCATGGGCATGTGTGGTTATGGAGGTTAATATAATGACCATAAAGGAATCTTAATGTTATGTTGTAAATGATACTTGAACTTGACTATAACAAAACCCAAATTACACAAGAAGCAAAACTGGAATGACAGGTAATTTTCTGAAGTCAGTGATACAGGCCAGCCCTAAATTGAAGGTTATTCAGATACAGAGAACTTGGCAGGCTTGCAGACACTGTGTTTGAGTTTTGTTCCTGTCGGGGAACTCTCTGAAAAGTGCCAGGTTTAATGGAATTTCGATAAAGACATTCTCATTTCAACTCAAAGTTAAACATATTTCTGTGTCTGATTCATCCCTGTAATATTGCCAAGCCTGATAACATTTCAGAATCACTTCAATATTTTTAACAGTCTCAGTTGCTGAGTTAGCTGTCACAGCATCTCCACCTGGGGGTTAGGAGAAAAAAAAGAGAATCAGAGTCACTCTAGGCAGGTGAACTTGAGAGGTGCCAGATAAAGGAGATTTCTAGTATAGTGATAACATTCAAGAGAGAAGTGAATCAACTGGCACAGGTGAATTTAGGTAGCTTCAGTGGGTTGAGATTTAAGGAGTCCAGAGAAAGCCCTTACCCTTGCTCTAGAATTTTCCTCTCCCTGCCGTTAGACCAAGTAGAGATTTATAAACTAAAGCATAGCTCAGAAAGCAACTATGACTATTTCATGTGAGTCAGTTGACTAGCTTTCTCTTGCAGTGTTGCCACCTGCTGAGGACAGGTCCCTATAGGAATTACACAAAAAGTAATGAGGAACTGAGGTGGGCCAGTACCTGCGAGGCAGGCTTGGGCGGGTTGTTGCAGTGTGGCTCAGAGTAGATGTAGCAATTGGCTGTGTGCTTTGGAGAAAAGGAAAACTGAAAAAAGTGTCAGAGGAAGAGTTCAAAAGACATCTTGTGTGGATCATTAGTACTCAGAATAGTGTCTGTGTGGACCAGCAGTAGCAATAGCATCTGGGAGGTGTTTAGAAATGCCTGACTCAGAATGGGCATTTAACCAGATCCCCAGGTAATTCATATGCACACCAAAGTTTGAGAAGCGCTGGTCTCTTTTTGTCAAGGGCCTGTTCAAATAAGGTAGATTCTGTGTTCTCCTGAGATCCCTGATAGACATTCAGGATGCCCTCTTGAGCACATGGATTCACCAGCTAAATGGAGAATTGAATCAGGTTCACTTTTCAGCAGTGCCATTTCTCTTGGCAGCGATTCTATCAGAAAGAAAGGAAATTAAACCTTGTCTATTGCTATAAGGATGAAGGTGTCTTTGAACTGCCAGAAAGAAGAGTCAATACCTATTAAGGATGAAATGATGCCATAAGAGAGAATTAAATAGTAATCCCGAAGAAGCAGGAATTTGCAATCCAGGAGCTTCAGAAGTGACAGAGTTCAAGTCTTTATCATCATAAAGTCTTAGGAAGGTTATGGACTACATTAGGATAGTTTTCAGGTTTTATAAGAAATTGGGAAGATTTTGCATCAGGAATAATTTGTGAAATGTTAAGAAAAAGCTAGTTTTTAAAAAGACCATTTTCAATACCAAGACACAAATTTGGAGCTTGCATAATGGTACTATGAAAAGCAAACTTTGTTAAGACTTTCTGGATGGCAGATTCTGATAGGAGAAGTGAGAGATTGTTTTGATAAAGCTGGCAGCAGAGCCAGATAAGAAGGTAGCCAGATGTTCACTGGGTATAGCCAGAGCAGAAGGAGCTACCAGGAAGCACTAGGGAAACACCACCATCCATCAAATTCACATCAGAGTTTATGAAGCTGGTACTTTCTATCAGGACCCTGCTAGATATGTTAGTGATAACAGCATAACCATTTCCCGTCCTCCAGTTGTTAGGTGTAGACCATTAGCTATAGTACAAGCCAACCTATGGTAATGAAGGAGAATGAGAACATTGTACATTATCAAAAGAAACCAAGAGTGAATGTGGTCAGAATAGAGCTAATTGGAGGGTGAGGTGTTTTGGCCTCGTGGTACTTGGGATATATAATTTAGGACCTGGCAGTGCCCTTGCCTCAGTACTTGGCCCTCTTTTGAATCCTATAAGAACTTTCTAGCTTGCTACCCAACACCCATAAACAAATTGGCTTGCAAGAAAGACCAGCTGCTGTTCTATTACAATTCCTCTTTTGCTTTGATTCCTTCTTGGTTGCCAAGATTTGATGGCAGTTTAATAATATGATTCTTAAATGTTTTAATGCTTTGCATAACATTTAATATTACATGGTAAATGAAAGGAAAAGTTAGCAACTTTCTCCATATACTGTACTTGGTTGATTGATTGATTAACGGCTTAATACACCAAGTTGCCAATAGAAGTAGTTGTTTAAAACAGAGCTGGCCTCTTCCAACTTTGAGAAATTGATAACACGTTTGCAGTCTCATCCCTATTTCCTGGGACTGTTGAAGAACCTCTAGAACTTCATAGCTTCTCAAGTGCATCTAGTTTAGTTGCATTAAAATAAAATAAAATAAAAAAATCCCCGACCATTGTTTAATCTGCATCTGGGCTTTCTCATCTTAAAACCCATTGCTGTTCTCTTAACCAGGCTCTCTCCTTCATCTCCATTATCAAAACCAAGCCATTTTGTGTTTCATTTCTGTTAGTTTTAGATTAAATCTTTTTTCTGATTTTATAAAAGTATAATTGTGATTATTAATATTTCTTCTTTCAGATAGTATGATTACACTTAAACACTATGGTTTATACCTTTAAAGGAGCAGGTGCAGATAGAATTTCACTTCACATAGGGATTTCCTACTCCAGAAATAACAAAATGGTAGCTGGGATGCCCAACAAAATATGGAGCACAAACATTTTTTATTTGTGACTTAATTCTCAAGAGTTTTTTTTTTTTTAATATTTGTTGCTAATGGATATATTAATATAAATCCAAATTTCTGGCTTCTTTTGATGAACCAAAAGCTCTGATTTCATCTGGCCAATACTCTTTCCTAGAAAAAGTTGGCTGGTACGGAGTGGCACTTGCCTGCCTCAAATGGACCATATCCTCTTACTGTGCAGGGTAGTTCTCCTTTCCTCATAAATTCACAACTTTCCTGTCACTGGTAGTCATTGCATTTGGAAATCCTGGTCTAGTTATTCTGGGTGTGGGAGCTAGTCTAGATTTAGTGAGCAAGTGAAATGAAAGAATAAATTACGTAGTCTGCCTCTTTGACATCAAGCTAAGGTTTTACATAGGTATCAGCTCGTGAATAATAAGAAAAAGATCCATTTGGATTTAATAAGTTGGCAAACTCTTCTAAAATCTCAGATAAGTTCTCATATTACTGTGGTTGAAATTAACCATTATGTAGAAAATAAGCAATTTTGTCTGTTGAGAAGGCTATCATACTTTGCAGATATAATTTAGAGGTCTTTTGGAAACTGAGCCCATAGTAATAAAAAGAGATGCTGACTAAATTATTTTAACAAAACTCTAATAACATTTCACCTTAATGAAAACTTATGAAACTCTAGAAGTTGGAAGTTAGCAAAATTAATCTGTCAAAATGGAAGGTAGATTTTGAATATCTCTTAAGAATTGAGACAGAAAGTCAAGTATAACTAAAAAATGATAGGCTTTTACTAAGGGAGAGAGTAAGGTTAATAAACAAGATACTCTTAACATATTACAAACTTAGTTGTGCTAATGGATGCTTTCCATTAAAAAACTGAATTTCCTTATTGTTGTTCAGTCGCTCAGTCATGTCTAACTCTTTGCAGCACACCAGTCTTTCCTGTCCTTCACCATCTCTCGGAGTTTGCTCAAACTCATGTCCACTGAGTTGGTGATGCCATCCAACAATCTTGTCCTCTATCATCTGTTTCTCCTGCCTTCATGATGCCCTTTCCCAGCATCAGGGTCCACTGAATTGACTCTTCACATCAAGTGGCTAAAGTATTGAAGCTTCAGCTTCAGCATCTAATTCATATTCTAGTGAATATTCAGGGTTGATTTCCTTTAGGACTGACTGGTTTTATCTCCTTGTAGGCCAAGGGACTCTCAGGAGTCTTCTCTAACATCACAGTTTGAAAACATCAATTCTTCAGAGCTCAGACTTCTTTATGGTCCAGCTCTTACATCCATACACAAATACCAGAAAAACCACAGCTTTGACTATATGGACTTTTGTTGGCAAAATAATATCTCTGCTTTTTAATATGCTGTCTAGGTTGGTCATAGTTTTTCTTCCAAGAAGCAAGCATCTTTTAATTTCATGATTGCAGTCACCATCTACAGTAATTTTGGAGCCCAAGAAAATAAAGAAATTAGTATTCAATCATAAATACTAGTAAGGAAAATAAGATTTGTCTTATTAGTATTTATTTTTAAAGTTATTAAAGTGAAAGCCACTCAATTATGTCTGACTCTTTGTGACCCCATGGACTATACTGCTCATGGACTTCTCCAGGCCAGAATACTGGAGTGGGTGAAGTGAAGTCACTCAGTCGTGTTCGGCTCTTTGTGACCCCATGGACTGTAGCCTACCGGGCTCCTCCATCCATGGGATTTTCCAGGCAAGAGTACTGGAGTGGGCAGCCTTTCCCTTCTCCAGTCCCAACCCAGGGATCGAACCTAGGTCTCCTGCATTGAAGGCTGATTCTTTACCAGCTGAGCCACAGGGAAGTCCATGAATACTGGAGTGGATAGCCTATCCCTTCTGGAGTGAATCTGCCCGACCCAGGAATTGAACCAGGGTCTCCTGCATTGCAGGCAGATTCTTTACCAACTGAGCTATAAGGGAAGCCCTTACGTTATTAAAGATGAATTTATAACTGTGAATTAAGTTCTTTGTTTCAATACAGAATTTCATCTGAAGCAAGTAAAACAAAAAAAGGCAACTTTTGTTTAAGGTAGATTGAAGTAGAAGGGAAGTTGCTCAGTCGTGTGTGACTCTTTGCGATCCCATGGACGATAACATACCGGGCTCCTCTGTCCATGATATTTTCCAGGCAAGAGTACTGGAGTGGGCTGCCATTTCCTTCTCCAGGGCATCTTTCCAACCTGGGAAGCGAACCTAGGTCTCCCACATTGTGGAGAGACCCTCTGAGCCACCAGGGAAACCTGAATGAAGTAGAAGCAAGACATTTTTAATTGTACTAAGTAGTGCTAGAGAACTTTTGAGGACATGTAGCTGAATGGAAAAGAGAAAAGTGCGTATGAACGTGCTTCTAAAGTATGGCACTTGTGAATCCTTCTTAATCTCAAAAACAAAACATCAAGTTTGTGTTTCCTTACCTCAAGAATTTGTCTGTATACCTGTGGTAATTTTTGCCGCCAAGGCTTCAGTCCTGTAATGCAAATGTAGGCATCTATTTGAGGGGTATGCGTGTATTGTGGGGACAATACCTTTATTATCTATAATTATTTTACTATGAATTTTTTTGTAAGTAGGTATTGTTTTGTATTATAAACTTTAAGTTCTGATTTTGAAAGCATGGAAACAGTGTGAGAGACAGATTTTTTTTTTTTTTCCAGAATGACTTGCTCTAGGCCAGAAACTCAATGATCTTTTCAAAACCTGCTCTCTTGTTTTTTAGCTGGAAGATCTTATCTAGATCTCTAAGCCTCCTCCCTAAGTGTCATTCTGACAGGTGATGAATGGGTTTGAACATTGGGTTCTGAAACTAACCATCTAGATCAATTACTGTTCTTTTCTTTCAGTGGTTGTGTTTCAGTTTCATTTATTCCACTTTAAAAAGAAAGTGAAATAAAAAAATAAAGAAGTGAAATAAAATAAGATAAAGAAAAATAAAGAAGTGAAATAAGAATAAAGAAATGAAATAAAATAAAAATAAAAAAGAAGGCAGAGCACCAAAGAATTTATGCTTTCAAACTGTGATGTTGGAGAAGACTCCTGAGAGTCCCTTGGATAGTTAAGAGATTAAGGCAATCAATCCTAAAGGAAATCAACCCTGAATATTCATTGGAAGGATTCATGCTGAAGCTGAAGCTCCATCTTGGGCCAATTGATATGAAGAGCCGACTCATTGGCGAAGACCCTGATGCTGAGAAAGATTGCAGGCAGGAGGAGAAGGGGGCGACAGAGGATGAGATGGTTGGATGGTGTCACCAACTCAATGGGAAGGAGTTTGAGCAAACTCTGGGAGATGATGAAGGACAGGGAAGCCGGCATACTGCAGTTCATGGGGTCACAGAGAGTTGGACACGACTTGGTGACCGAACAACAATAACAACATTCCACTTTGGAAAGAAATTGATGTAGCAATTGATATAGCAATCTTGGGAGGGAATTTAAGATCTCTTTTTTATCCAGTTAGCAGTGTCAGCAGGAAAATCCACTAAAGAAGTAGAGATTCAGGTGTCCTGGCTTTAGAAGAAGTGAAGCTTCATCTCTATGCAACCCTTCCTGTGAGGGGCTGGCCTTACTAAGTGTAGGGTTTGGTATTTGTAAGAAATCTTGGAGACCATTTATTTTCTAGACTTTCTCCTTGATTGTCCCATGGATCATTCATTCTCTCCCATTTCCCTCGTAACCTAAATTTATTCTATGTGTTCAATACAAAATGGAGACCGAACTTGAGACATCCCCAAGCAGACAAAGCCATTTAAGCCATTTAAGCAAAGTGAATCTAGTTTGTTTCATGAACATAGGCAAACCTTAATTTAGGTTATTTCTTATAAATGCCCCTGTCCATCATAAAAGCAACAAGTTGTCTTCCTTAAAATTTTTTGAAATAATCCCTTTTAACCAGTACCCTGCTTCCTGAAAACCCTCACTGTAAAGGTTAGCAACTTTCTCATTTAAACTTTATAAGCCATCTTTAACTTCATGCCCCTGAGCTTCATATCAGTCTTGGAATTAATATGGCACAGATGAACTTACCTGCAAAACAGAAACAAACTCATAGACAGAGAACACACTTGGTGCTGCCAAGGGGGAGGTGGGAGAGGGAGAGGGATGGACTGGCAGTCTGGGATTGGTAGAAGCAAACTTACTACATTTAGAATGGGTAAACCACGAGTTCCTAATGTACAGAACAGGGAGCTATATTCAAGATCCTGTGATAAACCATAATGGGAGAGAAGATAAAGAGAAGAATGTCAGCATGCATGCACGCACATACGTGTATAACCGAGTCACTTTGTTGTACAGCAGAGATTGGCACAACAGTGTAAATCAATTATATTTCAATTAAAAAACAGAAAGCTCCCACCTTGCAAACTGTTCTTATATATACAATAAACTATTACTAAATACCATTTTTTGATTTGGTGGCTTTAATTTTGTTATTTTTGAATTTTTGACATATGAAAAAATATTGGATCAATATTTTCTGCCTTTACTATAGAAATGAAAAACATCTTTGATTGGTCAGACACATCATTTGAAAGATACTTGAATTCTGAAAAATGATTTTAATATCACTAAAACTGTAGGATGCTCAGAGGTACATAGGCAACCTCTTATTGGAACACATATAATTTATAGTTTCTTCCCTATTAAAGTAATACACAGTCACAGTAGAAATATTAGGAAAACTTAAAAAAACAATAGAAATCATTCATAACTTTACACAGAGATAAGTTTGATATATTGTCTTTAAATATATTTTATGTGGAATTCTGTATTTGTGATTTTTTTTAACAAAATTTGAAATTATGCTATATTCTTTTGTATTCTACTCTTCTAAAAATAACCTGAAAAGTTTCCTGTACCCTTATACATCTTCAAAAACATTTTAAGTGACTTAATAGCATTCTATTTATAGAAGAAGCATAATTTAATTAATTATTTTCAGTCATTTAGATTGCTTTCTGTGTTTTACTATTATAAAAAATTCTGTGACACCTTTTTACCTAATGTATTCTGTAATCTTCTAATTATTTCTTGAGAATAAATTCCTAGAAATAGAGTAATTTAAACTGTTTTACTGAAATACCAATGATCCCCAGGCTGCAAAATCCCAAGTGTACTTTAAAGGTTTTTTTTTTTAATAAATCATTTTATTTTCTAAAAATTTTACTTAATTAGACTGCACCAGGTCTTAGTTATGGCACACAGGAATCTTCCAACTTCACTGGGGCATATGAGACCTAGTTCCCTGACCAGGGATTGAAGCCTGGTCCCTCGCATTGGGAATGTGGAGCCTTAACCACTGGGGGACCACCAGGGAAGTCCCCCCAAAATGCTTTTCATTCTTACATTTACTTGACTTCTCAGAAGTGTTACATCCACAAAATTCTTTTTCTTCACAACTCAGCAGTTCCAACAGCAGTATCCCTTTCTCCCTCTGTTCTCTTTTCTTACCCTATCTTATCTATACTAATGGCCTTAAATATAAACTCTAGGTTGACAACTCACAAATTTCTATTTCCCAAACAGATCTCTTTTCTGACCTGTTCCTCACGTCTCTGAAATTCTCCCAAGAGTGTCACACCAGCATTTTCACACCTGGTCAACTTTTCCCTCCTAAGCCTTTTCCTTCTTAGCCTTTCCAGTGAAAGAGCCACCATCTACTCAGTTGTGCTGTTGATCAATTGCTCGTTAGAAACTTGTTCTTGGTAGCAGATACCTCACATCTCACATCCAGGTTTATGATTTCTACATCCAAAATAGGTCTCAAGTCCATTTCCTTTTCCAGTCGTCATCTCACACCATCACTGTATTACTATAACTATTTGTAAAGTGATTTGATGATGGCTTCTCCCCATCAGATCATAAGGAAACTTTTCACATCCTGCTGTCTCTCCAGTCTGCAGCAGAGTATCTGACTTTTATTTGGCACTCAGCAAATTTGTCTTAAACACGTAAAATAATTTCTATGGCCAAATGACCTTTCAGAAATGCTTTAACAAATTAAATTCTCATCACCCATTTATAATTGTGCTGGGTTTCTTGAAATCGTAAGTTCATAGGAGAAAAATGATTATGCTTTATTTTACAGTTTTTCTTATGGTTAAAATTGACAGTTAAAAGATATGTTTATTAACTATATTCTTTTGTGAACTGTCATATCAAATTTTTTATTGTACTCTTTATATTAATTGATTTTGAGTTATTTATATGTTAAGAATGCCAATCTTTTGTTAGCATATTGTAGATATTGCCCCATGTTGTCATTAGCCTTTTAATTTTTTATGATAGTTATGATATGCAGACATTTTAAACTTTTATCATTAAATTTTAACATGATTTGTTTTACAGTTTTTACTTTTCGTTTTATGTTTAGAAGGCTTTCCTTTTCATATGAAAAATTAGTTATTATTTTTTTTCTGGTTAGTTTAAATTAAAAAAAAATGCATTGTTTTTGTCACATAGAGTTTATTTTGGTGAATGGTATATGGTAAAGTTTTAGTTTTATTATTTTTCTCATATATGCATATTAAATAAAAATATTTTATCTATTGAAATCATATTAAATATTAATAACATAAAACAGATTCATTTTCTTTAATGAGATAACCAATATCTTAAATTTTCTCTTAAATATTTTTATCTCTTTTTTCACCCAAGTTACTCTTCATAGCTGGCTTTGATAAATTGGTGATGGACAGAGAAGCCTGGCATACTTTAGTCCATGGGGTCACAAAGAGTCAGACACAACTGAGTGACTGAACTGAACTGAGACCTGCGTGTGTGTATGAAAGAGAGACAGAGAGAGCATTTTATCATTCTATCTCGTTGCTTTATGATGTTCAAAGCACTTTTATGCCATTTTCTTTTTCAGATATCAAATAATTCATTGATGTTGACAGAGAAGGTATAAAAAACCCATTTTGTAGATGAGGAAACTGACAAGGAATTTCAATTTGCTTGCTCTAATTCGAACAGCTGCTAGAGGATGGAGCTGAGATTAGTATTTTGCTTTCTTTAATTCTCAGTCCAATTTTGTTATATTACATGTGAGTAATTAATATTTAACTTATATGCAGAGTACTGAGAAACGCTGGACTGGAAGAAACACAAGCTGGAATCAAGATTGCTGGGAGAAATATCAATAATCTCAGATATGCAGATGACACCACCCTTATGGCAGAAAGTGAAGAGGAGCTAAAAAGCCTCTTGATGAAAGTGGAAGAGGAGAGTGAAAAAGTTGGCTTAAAGCTCAACATTCAGAAAACGAAGATCATGGCATCTGGTCCCATCACTTCATGGCAAATAGATGGGGAAACAGTGGAAACAGTGTCAGACTTTATGTTTTTGGGCTCCCAAATCACTGCAGATGGTGACTGCAGCCATGAAATTAAAAGACGCTTACTCCTTGGAAGAAAAGTTATGACCAACCTAAATAGTATATTCAAAAGCAGAAACATTACTTTGCCGACTAAGATCCGTCTAGTCAAGGCTATGGTTTTTCCTGTGGTCATGTATGGATGTGAGAGTTGGACTGTGAAGAAAGCTGAGTGCCGAAGAATTGATGCTTTTGAACTGTGGTGTTGGAGAAGACTCTTGAGTCCCTTGGACTGCAAGGAGATGCAGCCAGTCCATTCTGAAGGAGATCAGCCCTGGGTGTTCTTTGGAAGGAATGATGCTAAAGCTGAAGCTCCAGTACTTTGGCCACCTCATACAAAGAGTTGACTCATTGGAAAAGACTCTGATGCTGGGAGGGATTGGGGGCAGGAGGAGAAGGGAACGACCGAGGATGAGATGGGTGGATGGCATCACGGACTTGATGGACGTGAGTCTGAGTGAACTCTGGGAGATGGTGATGGACAGGGAGGCCTGGCGTGCTGTGATTCATGGGGTCTTAAAGAGTTGGACACGACTGAGCGACTGAACTGAACTGAACTGAACTGAATTAATATAGAACCTTGTAAGAATGACCTCCTTTATTTTTGCCTTTGTTACACTGTATTGTGAAATGAGATTGCTTGCATTTAAAGTCTAGTTGGTTTTGTGTAATTAAAGCAGTTATTTCTTTTTTTTAGTGTATTAATTTGAGACTGGGCACACTCATCCAATTCATAGAAATGCATAAAAAATTACTTAGTTCCTCCAAAACAGACTCTGTATTTTCCAAATTTACTTCCCTTCTCACAAAATCAAATGGTTCTCACCATTCACTGAGAGCTACCTGGACACAGCAGTCTTGGTCCAGTCTATTATAGCAAGGGTTACAGCTGGAGATTTTGGCCCAGAGCTCTTTATTTGAAATTAAATATTGTGTAGTCCTCTAGGCAATGAAATTTGTCTTCTTAAAGAAAAGAAAATGATTTCATTGTTCTAATAACACTATTGTTTCTTACTTGATGACTTCTTTGTGCCAAAGTTCTTTAATGTTCACCTTCGTATTTTTCCATATCTAGTGGGTCTTTTAATCTGGAGCTCCAGTTGAGTGGTTGTTCGGGGTGTTGGCAAGAGTTATAAAGAATTTATATTTCATTCTTGACTGGATTCTGGTTGAAAATTGAATGGCACAGATGTTGAAAGACTAGCTTGCTGTAGACATAATGAAGCAAGCAAAATGAAATCTCCCAAGGATGAAAGTGTAATGTCCTTTCCTTTTTATCTTTTAGGTACAGGCTTGTGCCACATCTGACTTTCTTGCTGTGGGCAATAAAGCAGCCAGGGTGAAGAGATGAGTTTTTATGAAGAAAGACCAAGAAGAAAAAAAAGTGAGAGTGTAGTGGAGAGGGAAGAGAAGTGCACCTCAAACACAGACCACTGTCACAGAATTTTTCTTTTTTTGAGAATTATATTGAATTTAAACATTTTCCAGTGTTAATGAGCATTGGGAGGTGTGTTTATTTTTATATATAAGAGAGTGGTCTCTCATAGTTTATAGTACAGTTTGTAAGAAAGAGCTCTTAAACTTGGTTCTAACAGTAAGACTTATGGGCGCATTAACATCAAATTGAAGAAGGATGATTCAGATAATCTAGGAGATTCAACACTGTATATGAATCTTTCTAGACTTAAAAAAAGTCATAGAAATTCTTATTTTTATTTTATTCCCATGGCAACACACTAAAAGAGTCTAGCCAAGGTCTTTGAAACTGGAAAGTAAACTTTTCTTATCTGCCTCAAAGAATTTAGCTCTTTCTATAGTAACCTCAAAAACAGAAATCTTACTCATTACCAAAATGTTTATTGCATAACTTTTTGATAATTAGAACATATAATGGAGAGTTTACCTGTTCCATATAAACATGGAAAATAACTCAAAATCCTAATTCATAATTTCTACCTCTAAGAAATCAACATTCATTTTCTTGGTTGTTATTTTTTTTTTTAGTCTTTTCTCTTTTTTGTACATGAATATATTTGAAATATTCGGGACAACCTTAAAGGTTTAACTTTATTTTTGTTCCTTCAGTATCATATAATGTTTATTTTTATATGAGAACTAATATTTCTTTATAAAAAATATAAGAAACCAAGTCTGGGTCATTAATATGCAATACAAAACCACAGAACCTGGGAAAAGAACCATAACCAAGAAATCCTTTGTAGTATTTGAGTTTGGTTACTCTATGGATCATTGCTTAGTTGCTCAAAAATGTTTGTTGCAATTAAAAAAACAATTAACTAGGCTAAAAGAATAAGAAACATTATTTTTATCTCCTTTCCTCTATTTATTATTTTGGATTTCTGAGAAGCAGATGTCAAGATGGGACTAGATTGAAAGAAATTTATTGGAGAAAACACTTGTGTTTTAGTTACTATAATAGAGTGCCATAGCTAGATAGCATATAAACAATAGAAATTTACTTCTCACAGTTATGAAGTCTGAGAATTTCAGGATCTGAGTGCCAATAGATTTAGTGCCCGATGAGGGTCAACTTCCTACCGCATAGATTACTTACTTCTCATTATCCTCACATGGCAGGAGCAAAGAAAACTCTCTGAGTTCTTTTCTATAAGGACACCAATCTCATTCACTGGAGCTTTGCCCTTATGAGTTAACTGCCTTTCAAAGGCCGCCTCATTTCTAATGTCATAATATGGAGGTTCAGCATATGAATTTTGGGGTACACAAACATTTAATCTACAACAGTGCATTCACTGCTTGCTCCCTCAAGTCTTAACTTAGTCTGGCATCAACTTAAGTATAAAGTTCAAAGTCTTTCCTGAATATCATCTAAATCAGATATGGATGAGACTCACGGTACAGTCGTTTTGAGGCCAGTTCCTCTCCAGCTGTGAATCTGTGAAACCAAACAAGTTATGTGCTTCTAAAATATAAAGGTGGGACAGGCATAGGATAGACATTCCTTTCCAAGAGGGAGAAATAAGAAAAAAGAGGGGCAACTGATTCCAAGTAAGTCCAAACTCCACGAGATCTTAAGGTTTGTGAATAGTTCTCTTTGGCTCAGTGCTGTGCCTTCCAGGGTCACTGTGATGGCAGGGTTACCCATGGGCACAGTGGACCAGCACTGAAGCAGCTTTCTGCTTGGATCCTGGGGCTCTGCCAGGTTGGGGTCCTGTGCCAGAGACTCTGCTGGACAGTCTCATCCTTTGAAACCCAGGTGGAGGCAGTCCATTCAGCCCACATGAAAGTGAAAGTGTTAGTCCTTCAGTTGTTTCCGACTCTTTGAGACCCCATGGACTGTAGCCCACCAGGCTCCTCTGTCTGTGGAATTCTCCAGTCAAAAATACTGGAATGGGTTGCCATTCCCTTCTCCAGGGGACCTTCCCGACCCAGGGATCGAACCCAGGTCTCCCACATTGCAAGCAGATTCTTCATCATCTGAGACCCACAGGGAGACTGCTAAAATTTGCTCTTATACCCACTGGAGGGGCAGCCAGAGCAGCCTGTGCTGCAATGGGGCCCACAGGCACAAGTTTTTTGACTTTGGAATCATTCGATCCCTTCTGCACTCTGACCCTTCTCTGTTGTTCTGGAATTGTTGTGGACTGGCAGCTCTGATGCTTTCTGAATTGCCTTTGGGGTCATTCTCCCACTTGCTTGGAGAATAGTGCCCGACTTCTGTTGAGATAGCTAACTAGGTCCATGGTTCATACTCAGACTAAAATCTTTATCAAATGGTCACTTGACCACACTCTAGTGTTCCCTTCCTAATGCGCTCTCATCTTTTTTAATATCCACAGGCTGAGAGTTTTCCAAATCTTAAAACTAGAACTTAGTTTCTTTTTGCTTAACAATTCTTTTCAAAAGTCTCTGCCTTTAACACTCTGCTTAGAAATCACTTCAGCTAACTATCCGATGTCATCACTCACAAATTCTACCTTTCACAACGGAGCCAAGTTCTTTGCCACTTTGTTTAACAAGGATTGCCTTTCATCCATTGTTCAATAACATGTTCCTCATTTCTGTCTGAGACCTCATTAGGATAGCCTTGACTGTCCACCTCTGCCAGCACTGTTTGTGGCTAGTTAGGTCATCTCTCAGAAGACTGGAGCTTTCCCTGGAGATCTCCTCTCCTTTGTGAGCTCTCAGCACCACTGGCTTAATAGTCTGCTTGTGGCAATAGAGGCTTTTTCTAGCATGTACGTCCACGCTCTTCCAGATTCCACCTGTTACCCAGTTCCAAAGCTCCTTTCACACGTTCAGGTATTCCTTGCAGCAGCACACCCTCACCTCTGAGTACCAATTTCTGACCTAGTCAATGTGAGCTGCTGTATCAAAACACCAAAGCCTGAGTGGCTTATGAGCAGCAGAGGCTAATTGCAGTTCCAGAAGCCGGAAGTGTGAGATCAGGTTGCCCACCGGGTTGGGTTCTGGTAAGAAATATCTTCAGGGTTGCAGATGGCTGTCTTTTCACCATATTATCACATGGAGAAAGGAGGTGAAGGAGGCTGCTGAGAGTTTTTGTTTTGTAAGGACAAAACCCTAAGTCCATTCATAAAGGCTTCCCTCTCATTTTGTTGAGAGTCGGAGATATTAAATAATATTCTCTGAACTGAGAAGGAACTTTGAGACTGAAAAACTAAGTGTACAACTCCAAGAAGTACAATTATGAAGTTTGTTGTGGGTAGGTTACTTACAGGCAGGAAAGATTGGGCAGGAAGACCGAAGATCCAGAAGCACTGGCAGCTGCACTGTGCGCCACCGAAATGGGTATTGGAAGATTTAAAAGGAACAAAACTGAAAGTAGTATTTGACTATAAAGTAAGAAACACGTCTGTACCGACTGGAACTGAAATTTTTTCCTTCCCCCACAGGTGTCTCATGACCATTAACATCTGTATCAGAAAAAGGCACTCTTCCAGTTTTCATATCAGACAAAGGCAAGCGTGAAAATAGATGGGGAACTTATCAGGCTTGGGCTCATTCCTTGTGAATAGGCTAAAGTTCAGTTACATAGAGAAGTGAGTGGTAGGATTGTGGGTCTAAGATGGAGCTGACAAACTAGAGTCATTATGGTTCAGACACACATACCCTTAAATGTCCTTTTTTTAAAAAAATGAAGGTATAGTTGCTTTACAATGTTGTGTTAATTTTTGCCATAGAGCAAAGTGATCCAGTTATAATTATACAATCTTTTCCATTATGGTTTACATAGGATATTGAATATAGCTCCCTGGGTTATATAGAAGGACCTTGTTGTTTATCCATCCTATGTATACTAGCTTGCATCTACTAATCCTAAACTCCCAATCCATCCCTCCCACCACCCCTCCTCCTTGGCAACCACAAATCTGTTCTCTATGTCTGTGAGTCTGTTTCTGTTTTGTAGATAAGTTCATTTGTGCCAAATGTTATTTTATTTATTTTTTAAGGAATGCTTTCTTTTTAAAAAATAATTTTATTTATTTAGTTTTGACTGTGCAGGCTTTTCTGTAGTTGTGGCAAACAGGAGTTACTCTCTAGGTGCAGTGCATGGGCTTCTCATTGTGGTGGCTGCTCTTGTGCAGCCCAGGCTCTAAGGCACACAGGGTTCAGTAGTTGTGGTGCGAGGGTTCAAGAGCTGCAGTTCCCAGGCTCTAAAGCATGGGCTCAGTAGTTGCGGTGCATAGGCCTAGTTGCTCTGCAGCATGTGAGATCTTCCTGGATCAGGGACTGAACTCATGTCTCCTGCATTGGCAAGCAGATTCTTTACCACTAAGCCACTAGGGAAGCCCCTGTGTCATATTTTAGATTCCACCTATAAATGATTTTATCTTTCTCTTTCTGACTTACTGATAATCTCTAGTTCCATCCATGTTACTCCAAATGGCATTATTTCATTCTTTTTATATCTAAGGAGGAGTCTGGTGGGCTGCAGTCCATGGAGTCGCTGAGGGTCAGACACGGCTGAGCAACTTCCCTTTCACTTTTCACTTTCATGCATTGGAGAAGGAAATGGCAACCCACTCCAGTGTTCTTGCCTGGAGAATCCCAGGGATGGGGGAGCCTGGTGGGCTGCCATCTATGGGGTCACACGGAGTCGGACACGACTGAAGTGACGCAGCAGCAGCAGCAGCTTTCCATATACATGTACAAATTTATATACATATACCCAGTATTTTCTTTATCCATTCATTTGTCGATGGACATTTAGGTTGCTTCTATCATGGCATCCCATCCAGTCTCATCACCTCAAGGCAAATAGATGGGAAAAAGTGGAAACAGTGACAGATTTTATTCTCCTGGGCTCCAAAATCACTGCGGATGTTGACTGCAGCCATGACATTAAAAGACACTTCCTCCTTGGAAGAAGAGCTATGACAAACCTAGATGGCATATTAAAAAACAGAGACATCACTTTGCCAACAAATGTCTATATAGTCAAACTGTGGTTTTTCCAGTAGTCATGTAGGTATGTGAGAGTTCTACCATAAAGAAGGCTGAGTGCTGAAAAACTGATGCTTTTGAACTGTGGTGCTGTGAAGACTCTTGAGAATACCTTGGACAGCAAGGAGATAAAACCAGTCAGTCCTAAAGGAAATTGACCCTGAATTTTCAGGAGTGATGCTGAAGCTGAAGGTCTGGTACTTTCGCCACCTAATGTGAAGAGCTGAATCATTGGAAAAGACCATGATGCTGGAAAAGACTGAGGGCGAGAGGAGGGCTATAGAAGGTGATAGAAGATGAGATGATTGGATAGCGTCACTGACCGAATGGACCTAAGTTTGAGTGAACCCTGGGAGATAGCGAAGGACTGGGAAGGCCAGTGTGCTGCAGTTCATGGGGTTGCAAAGCTTCAGACACAACTGAGTGACTGAACAGCAATGAACAGCAGCATGTCTTGGCTGTTGTCAACAGCGTTGCTGTGAACATAGGGTTGCAACACATACCCCCAAAGGTCCTGACTCCTAAGACCATCATGTTGGGGGTTAAGATTTCAACATATGAATTTTAGGGAGACATAAGAATTCAGTCTAGAGACACTTGTAAGGGAAAAATGGGAATAAGCTGAAAGAGACCGAAAGAGTTGTCAGACCCATGGAGGTCAGACCTTAGCGAAGGAGAGAGGGAAGGAAGAAGTTGGGATAAATGGAGCCTCACTGCAGTGCAGTTCTAAGAAAGCTTCAGTAAGAAGTCCTTGAGTCAAATTTGCCTCTGAGACAAGGGCCATGTTTTGTAGAAAGGGACCTGCTTTAGTGCTCCAGCCACTTCAGTCATTGGCACAGAGTCCTTGGAGGCAGCGCAGCCTTGGTGGTAACACATTGGTGGATTCAGAGTATCTGAGCCTTCAGTCCTTATGCCCCTGCAGCAGAAGATCCCACCAGTGCATTTTCTTGGGCACTGCATCCTGAATTTTCTGGCTCTTACTCTAAGAGTTAAAGCTGATATCAGCAAGAATTTATTTCCCCAACCTAAAAATCTTACTGTGGCAAGTGACTTTTTCAGTCTTTTTGATTTTTCATAACTCGACTTTCAAATATCCCCTCTTTTCACTACTATCACATGTGCCAGGTCCTTGACCGACCTCTGGAAGATGATCATCGTCACCAGCCAACTGGTCTGTCTTGACTCCAGTCGCTACCTCAACAATCCACCCCACACCGCCAGACAAATATTCCTAAAACAGGACTCACTCTCTTGCTTAAAAGCATTTCATGTTTCTCAGCTAATTTCAGGGCAAATTCAGACTTCAACGCAAATTCCGATAATGCAAACTGCTTTCCAGCCTCAGCTCTCACCACTCCACACTCCACATTTTGTATACTCTTTTAGGACCATATTGGATTTGCCACTAATCTCTCAATACAACATGGTCTTTAATACCTCCATGGCCTTTCCTCTCTCCTGGAGTTCCCTTGCCTTGCTGTCCTCTGATAAACTTAAACCTACTTCCCCAGCCCCACAAGCATTAAGAAACATTAGCATTTTGTCATATTTCCTTTAGAACTTTAATAGCTCTGTTGAGATATAACTCACATTTCATAAAATCTACCTATTGAAAGAGTTTAATTTAACAGCCTTTAAGATGCTCATGATCAATTTTAGAATATTTTCATCACTCCAAAGAGAAACCTCGTATCCACTAGCAGTTATTCTCCATTTTCCCTCTCCCCAGCTCTTGGCAACCGCCAATCTACTTCCTGTCTCTGTGGATTTGCCTATTATGCACATTTTAGATAAAGGGAAATAGTCAATACGTGGCATCTTGTGACTTGTCTCTTCTACTTTGCGTAATGTTTTCAAGGTTCATCTGTGTTGCAGTATGTATCAGTACTTTATTACCAAGTAATATTTCATTGTATGGACATACCACATTTATTTATCTGTTATCAGTTGGAGGCTTATTTCTCTTTGGGGCTATTATTAACATTTGTATACAGGTTTTTGTGTGACCATATGCTTTAATTTTTCTTTGCTATATACCTACAAGTGAAATTGCTGTGTCATACGGTAACTCTACTTTTAATTTTTTGAGGAACTACCAAACTGTTTATAAAGCATCCACACAATTTAAAATTCCTGCCAGCAGTGTACAAGGATTCAGATTTCTCAACATTCTTGCCAAAACTTGTTATTACCTGTCTTTTTTTATTAGCCATCCTAGTATTTGTGAACTTGTATCCTCAAGGTTTTAAGTTGCATTTCCCTGATAATATGATTGTTGTGGTTGATTTTAATATTAATATTAATTTATTTATTTACTTCTGGCTTCACTGGTCTTCCTTTGTTGTGGTGCACAGGCTTAATTGCTCTGAGGCATGGGATCTTAGTTCCCCAACCAGGCAATGAACCCATGACTCCTGTGTTGGAATGTGGATTCTTAATCACTGGATCACCAGGGAAGTCCCTGAAAATGACTGTTAAAAATAAAACCCAGCTATCATTTCTTCTCATAGGCTTTGATTCCCTGGATCAGACCCCTGCCTTGCATTCCCATAGCTTTCTACATGTTACTCTTACTCTATCTATTATTAATATATCGGACAGTCACCCTTTGTTGGTGAGTAATTCCATCCTAAACTTTGAGCTTCTTGAGGGCAGAGATTGGTCATTTATTCATTCTTCACTTCTACCTAGATCTCATTGCTCCAATGTGATTGAGAGTGGACTGACCTCAAGCCATATGCTGCACATCCTTTATTTTATCCATTATCTGCATGGCATAGGCCTGCTCTTTTCATTTCTGCCAGGAAGCTTCCTGGTCACAGTGTTTGAGGGGATATGTATCAGAAAGGAATACAGCACAAAATTAAGATATGTGTGTTTCTATCCATATCTTCTCAAAGCTAATATCTTCATACAGTTCCATTTGCTCTGGGGATACTGGGACATTCTACAGTTGAGATGTACTATAGTTTGTTATCCATTTATTACTTGCAGGGTATTTGAGTTTTTGGCAATTATGAATTGTCATGAATAGGTTTTTGTGTGAACATAATTTTTTAGGAGTTTATCTTTTTTAAAAAATTGAAATATAGTTGATTTACAACATTAAATTAAATTAGTTTCAGGTGTACTGTAGAGTGATTCAGTATTTTTATGGATTATATTCCATTAAAAATGATCACTTTTAATGGGCTCTGGGGGCAGCAGACCTGGGTATGGCAAAAGCCGTCTTGGAGGAGGTTGCCATTAACCCCACCATAGAGCTGCCATAACTCACACAGGACTGGGGAAGCAGACTCTGGGAGGGCACAGACAAAACCTTTTGCACACCAGGACCCAGGAGAAAGGAGCAGGGACCCCACAAGAGACTGACCCAGACTTGCCCGTGAGTGTCCAGGAGTCTGCAGTAGAGGCGTGGGTCAGTAGTGGCCTGCTGCAGGGTCAGGAACACTGACTGCAGCAGTGCACGGTGGAGGTCACCATTTCTTCATTACCTCCACCATAGTTTGGCCTCAGGTCCAACAACAGGGAGGGAACACAGCCCCACGCATCAACAGAAAATTGGATTGAAGATTTACTGAGCATAGCCCCGCCCATCAGAACAAGACCCAGCTATCAGTCAGTCTCTCCCAACAGGAAGCTTCCATTAGCCTCTTATCCTTCTCCATCAGAGGGCAGACAGAATGAAAACCACAATCACAGAGAACTAACCAAACTGATCACATGGACCACAGCCTTGTCTAAGTCAATGAAACTATGAGCCATGGTGTATAGGGCCACCAAAGATGGACGGGTCATGGTGGAGCGTTCTGACAAAACGTGGTCCACTGGAGAAGCGAATGGCAAACCACTGCAGTATTCTTGCTTGAGAACTCCATGAACAGTATGATAAAGCAAAGAGATAGGACACTGAAAACTGAACTCCCCAGGTCAATAGGTGCCCAATATGCTACTGGAGATGGCTGGAGAAATAACTCCAGAAAGAATGAAGAGACGGAGCCAAAGCAAAAACAACACCAGACCATTTATGTATGACTTAACAAATCCCTTATGATTATACAGTGGAAGTGACAAATAGAGTCAAGGGATTAGATCTGATAGAGTGACAGAAGAACTATGGACAGAAGTTTATGACATGTACAGGAGGCAGGGATCAAGACCATCCCCCAAAAAAAGAAATGCAAAAAGGCAAAATGGTTGTCTGAGGAAGACTTAAAAATAGCTGGAAAAGAAGAGAAGCAAAAGGCAAAGGAGAAAAGGAAAGATATACCCATCTGAATGCAGAGTTCCAAAGAATAGCAAGGAGAGATAAGAAAGCCTTCCTCAGTGATCAATGCAAAGAAATAGAGGAAAACAATAGAATGGGAAAGACCAGAGATCTCTTCAAGAAAATTAGAGATATCAAAGGAACATTTCATGCAAAGATGGCATAATTAAGGGCAGAAATGGTATGGACCTAACAGAAGCAGAAGATACTAAGAAGAAATAGCAAGAATACAGAGAAGAATTATACAAAACAGATGTTCATGACCCAGATAATCATGATGGTGTGATCACTCACCTAGAGCCAGACATCCTAGAATGTGAAGTCAAGTGGGCTTTAGAAAGCATCACTACGAACAAAGCTAGTAGAGGTGATGGAATTCCAGTTATTTCAAATCTTAAAGATGATGTTGTGAAAGTGCTGCACTCAATATGCCAGCAAATTTGGACAACTCAACAGTGGTCACAGGACTGGAAAAGGTCAGTTTTCATTCCAATACCAAAAAAGGCAATGGCAAAGCATGTTCAAAGTACCACACAATTGCACTCATCTCACATGCTAGCAAAGTAATGCTCAAAATTCTCCAAGCCAGGCTTCAACAGTACATGAACTGTGAACTTCCAGATGTTCAAGCTGGATCTAGAAAAAGCAGAGGAACCAGAGATCAAGTTGCCAACATCCGTTGGATCATGGAAAAAGCAAGAGAGTTCCAGAAAAACATCTTCTGCTTTATTGACTATGCTAAAGCCTTTAACTGTATGGATCACAACAAACTGTGGAAAGTTCTTCAAGAGATGGGAATACCAGACCACCTTACATGCACTGGAGAAGTCTATATACAAGTCAAGCAGCAACAGTTAGAACTGGACATGGAACAACAGACTGGTTCCAAATCAGGAAAGGAGTATGTCAAGGCTGCATATTGTCACTCGGCTCATTTAACTTATATGCAGAGTACATCTTGTGAAATGCTGGGCTGGATAAGGCACAAGCTGGAATCAAGATTTCTGGGAGAAATATCAATAACCTCAGATATGCAGGTGACACCACCCTTATTGCAGAAAGCTAAGAAGAACTAAAGAGCGTCTTGTGAAAGTGAAAGTGAAGTTGCTCAGTCATGTCTGACTCTTTGCGACCCCATGGACTGTAGCCTATCAGGCTCCTCCGTCCATGGGATTTTCCAAGCAGGAGTGCTGGAGTGGATTGCCATTTCCTTCTCCAGGGGATCTTCCCCACCCAGGTATCGAACTGGGTCTCCCATATTGCAGGTGGACGCTTTACCGTCTGAGCCACCAGGGAAGGAAATTGAGAGAGGACAGTGAAAAAGTTGGCTTAAAACTCAACATTCAGAAGACTAAGATCAGGGCATCTGGTCCCATCACTTCATGGCAAATAGTTGGAGAAACAATAGAAACAGTGAGAGACTTTATAATTTTGGGCTCCAAAATTACTGCAGATGGTGACTGCAGCCATGAAATTAAGACACTTGCTCCTTGGAAGAAAAGCTATGACCAACCTAGATAGCATATTAGAAAACAGAGACATTACTTTGCCAACAAAGTTTCATCTAGGCAAAGCTATGGTTTTTCCAGTAGTCATGCATGGATGTGAGAGGTGGACTATAAAGACAGCTGAGTGCCGAAGAATTGATGCTTTTGAACTATGGTGTGGGAGAAGTCTCTTGAGAGTCCCTTAGACTGCAAGGAAATCCAACCAGTCTCTCCTAAAGGAAATCCGTCCTGAGTATTCATTGGAAGGACTGATGCTGAAGCTGAGACTCCAATACTTTGGCCACCTGATGCAAGGAATTGACTCATCTGAAAAGACCCCGAGGTTGGGAAAAATTGAAGGCAGGAGGAATAGGGGACAACAGAGGATGAGACAGTTGGATGTCATCACTGCCTCGATGGACATGAATTTGAATAAGCTCCGGCAGTTGGTGATGGACCGGGAAGCCCATTGTGCTGCAGTCCATGGGGTCACAAAGAGTTGCACAGGACTGAGCGACTGAACTGAACTGAAAAGTTATCACATGATAGTGCTATAATTCCCTGTGCTATCTGTATACATAGCTTATATAAACAGCACAGGAAATTATAGCCATTTTCTTGTTGCTTATCTGTTTAACACAGAGTAATTTGTATCTCTTAATCCCATATCCTAACTTTCCTCTTCCACTATCCTTTCCACTCTGGTAACCATAGTTTACTTTGTATATCTATGAGCCTGTTTCAGTTTTACTACATATATTTGCTGTTTATTTTTTAGATTCCACATATAAGTGATACCATACAGTTTTGTCTTAGTGACTAAGCATATTATTCTTTAAGTCTATCCATGTTGTTTCAAATGATATAATTTAATTATTTTTATGGCTGAAGAATATTCTATTATGTATGTATCTATACTTATATATCACATATTTTTTATTCATTGTCTGGGATGGACCCTTGGGCTTACTTCCATAATCTTGGCTATTGTAACTAGTGCTACTATGAACCTCATGGTGCACCAGTCTTTTCAAATTAGTGCTTTCATTTTTTTTTCCAGGTAAATACCTAGAAGGAGAATTGCTGGATCATATGGAAATTCTGTATTTCCACAGTACATGCATCATGAGATCCAATTTTTCCACATCCTTGTCAACACTTGTTATTTTCTTTTTTTTTTTTTTGATAGTAGCTATCTTAATGGATGTGAAGTGGCATTTTATTATGGTTTTAATGTACATTTCCCTTATAACTAGCAATGTTAATCATCTTGTCACATGCTTTTTGGCCATTTGATTATGTTCTTTGGGGAAATGTCAAGTCTTTTGCCCATTTTAAAAATTGGTTTGACTTTTTAAAATATTGTTGAATGAGAATAATTTTCAGTGGTTCTTGGAAGCAGAAATTCTCAACTTTTTTGACAAGGGTGAAGGTCAGTTCTGATAAAGAACAAAATTCTTGCACATTTATACTTCGACACTTACCGCAAGGTGGCTTGAACTATGGCTAATTATCTTCGCTTGAACAAACTGAGAGCAAGAAAAGGTCATGTTATTGATTCTTACTTGATAAATCTCAAGTTCCTAGGAAGGTAAGTAGTACAATAGAGTTCAAGGGAGGAAGTTAAGGGTGCATGGGCTTTTCAGAAAAGCTCTCAGGTGTTTCAGATATTTATTCTTGTTGCAAATCATTCCCAAACTGAGTGGTTTTAAACAACAACCATTTAATTTCTCGTGATCGTGTGGTTTGGCATAATGTATCTTCTGTTAGTGTTCCCTAGACTCACTCATGTTGCTGCACTCAGCTGTGCATTCAGCCGGCAGCTGGGAGGTGGGAAGGTCCAAGATGACTTCAGTCAAACCATCCTATCTGGGGCCTTGTTAAAGATGCCTAGGGGGCTGGGAGCATTCTCTGTCCACATGGTACCTCATTATTCCACCTCAGCTTTTTTCCACGGTGTCTGGCTTCCAAGAAGGTAATAACAGATGTTGTAAGTTCTCTTAGGATGTAGGTCCAAAACTCAGAAAGCGCCAAAGTCAAAATAAGTCACAGGGACAGCCCAGCTTTAAGTGGGGTGGAAATAGACACACCTCTTGATAAGCATGCATTTGTGCTAAGTCACTCTGGTTGTGTCTGTCTCTTTTTGACCCTGTGGAATGTAGCCTGACAGGCCCCTCTGTCCATGGAATTCTTCAGACAAATACTGAAGTGAATTGCTATGCCCTTCTCCAGGGGATCTTCCCAACCCAGGGACTGAACACGCGTCTCTTCTATCTCCTGTATTGTAGGTGGATGCTTTACCATTAGTACCACCTGGGAAGCCCACCTCTTGATAAGAAAAATTACATTAGTGAAAAACTACATTAGTGAAAGAGCACGAGGATGTGAGGGATCACTGTCATCCTCCTAGAACATACTATATAGTGGCAGGTGATTGTGAGGTCTCGCTAGGGACAGGATGACTCTGGTGTGAGAATCACTAGTATGTAAGCTCAACTACTCCAATAACTGTTTTGTTGTATTCCTCTCTCTCCTCCATGACTGTTCAATTCTGTGTCTATTTCTTATAGTTAGTAGCAACAAGACCCATACATGTAGGACCTGTTGTTCAAGTTTATGAAACTATAGCAACAGGTTTGTAAACATGGCATCAAGGCTATGGAAACAGAAATGGTTCCAAAGAACAAAGTATTTTTATTCTTGTTTGTATTTTCAGTGGGCTGTCTATAATATAATTTACAAGTACATTTTTCGTGTAAGATAATAGGGTGGAAGATTCATTTTGAGTTGTTATTGATTCACTCACAACCTTTCACTGATTGGTCTTGTGGCCCACAAAACACGTTTATGAGACAGCTGCCTGGTTCAGGTGCAGATGGGCTGAGAAACTTTACAAAGCAATGTTATCCATGCAAGGTTTGCAGTCCTTGCTGCTGTTGTTCAGTCGCTCAGTCATGTCCGACTCTTTGCAACCCTGTAGAAGCAGCGCACCAGCCTGCCCTGTCCTTCACCAGCCCCCAGAGTTTGCTCAAACTTATGTTCATTCAGTCTATGATGCCATCCAACCATCTCATCCTCTGTCACCCCCTTCTCCTTCTGCCCCCAATCTTTCCCATCATCAGATTCTTTTCCAAAGAGTCAGCTCTTTGCATCACGTGGCCAAAGTATTGGAACTTCAGCTTCAACATCAGTCCTTCCAATGAATATTCAGGGTTGATTTCCTTTAGGTTGACTGGTTTGATCTCCTCGTTGTCCAAAGGACTCTGAAGAGTCTTCTCCAGCACCACAGTTCAAATGCATCAGCTCTTCAGCGTTCAGCCTTCTTTATGGACCGACTCTCACATGCATACATGACTACTAGAAAAACCATAGCTTTGACTATATGGACCTTTGTCGGCAAACTGATGTCTCTTTTTACTATTAGGGTGGTGTAATCTGCATCTCTGATGTTATTGATATTTTCCTGGCAATCTTGATTCTAGCTTGTGCTACATCTCGCCTAGCATTTCTCATGATAATGTTATAGAGCCTTGACATATTCCTTTCTCAATTTTGAACCAGTTCATTCATTGTTCCATGTCCGATTCAAACTGTTGCTTTCTGTCTTGCATACAGGTTTCCAGGGAAACAAGTAAAGTGGTCTGGTATTCCCATCTCTTTATGAATTTTCTACAGTTGCAGTCCTTACCGCTTTATGAGAAGCAGGACAGTGGGCAGAAGCAGAAAGAACCCAAAATCTTGACCTCTTTTCAGTGCCAAGTTGTGGTAAAACCTTGACCATGTCAACTAAAGGTTCCTGAGCTTCATCATCAACATTTGTAAATTTATAATACACGTTTTGGTGTTGGAAAACCAATAAAATAACCTGTATAAAAGCTGGCAGCTGTATCACTTACTAGCATAAGTGTAGAAACGAGCATTCAGAGCAGGTAAACAAGACATAAAGATTCTGTTGATATATTATTGCATGTTGATCTCTGATACTGGCCTATTAGACTTAAAGGCAATTTCCAGGTGGTTTTTCCATTTGTACTTGGTGTCTAATCATTCTGATTAAGTCATGGCTGTGATGGCTGCTGCTCAAACATGTCCTTTGGTTGTGCTGATAAATGTATAATTAAAATAAAAAGGAAATGAAAGTGTCATTCAGTTTATAAAATTTTATCTTACTCTTCATCACAAGTACATTGTATTGTTATTTATTTTGTGTGTGTATCCAGTTTCTCAATTAAATTGGTTAGTGTTTGAGGGCAGAATTTGGGATCTTATGCTATGTGGACCTCCTCTATCTGTACCTGGAGAAAGGAATGGCAGCCCACTCCAGTATTCTTGCCTGGAGAATTCCATGAACAGAGGAGACTGACGGGCTACAGTCCATAGGGTCCCAAAGAGTTGGACACAACTTAGCGACTGAAAAACAATCTGTACCAGATTCTTATTAAAATTTGGTGATGGTCAAAATCAATAACTTGCTGCATAAGACATGGCACAGTTCATCTAAACTGTGCCTGATATTTAGCTAGCAGTGTCTCATTTTGGGCTAAGCCGTGTCCACTCTAAATTCATATGTTGAAATCCCAACTCCTTGTCATTTCAGAATGTGACTGTATGTGGAGATAGAATCTTTATGGAGACAATCAAGTTGAAATGAGGTCATTAGAGTGGGCCCTAATGCAACATGACTGATGTCCTAAGAAGGGGAAATTTGGACATGGAAGTGCACATAAAGGTAAGAAAATAGGAAGAGATGTAGGGAGAATGCTGCTGCTAAGGCGCTTCTGTCACTTCCGACTCTGTGCGACCCCATAGACGGCAGCCCACCAGGCTCCCCCGTCCCTGGGATTCTCCAGGCAAGAACACTGGAGTGGGTTGCCATTTCCTTCTCCAATGCATGAAAGTGAAAAGGGAAAGTGAAGTCGCTCAGTCAACCCCATGGACTGCAACCTACCAGTCTCCTTCATCCATGGGATTTTCCAGGCAAGAGTACTGGATTGGGGTGCCATTCCCTTCTCCGAGAATACAGCCATCTAAAACCAAGGAAGGAGGCCTGGGACATATTCTCCCTTGGAGCCCTCAGGTGGAATCAACCCTGGTGACATCTTAAGTTTGGATTTCTAGCCTCCGTAACTGTGAGCCAACACATTTCTGCTGTTTAAGTCACCCCGTCTGTAATGCTTTGTTATGGCAGCTCAAGCAAACTAATACATGTCTTAGGATGACAGAGTGTTGCTCAGCACCACTTGTTACATGCAGAGAGGAATTGTGTATCACCTGTGAACTCATTGGTGATAATCACAATGTTCAATACAAATTAAAGAAATTGTCCATGTGAGGCCTCTATGCATCTTCTTCCTGATGCCCTATTTGATAGGTGTCTGGAAGAAAATAAAGCTATTTCTCAATTCATATCTTTCTCATCTGAGAAAAAGAAGAGATTGGAGACTCAGTGATAGTTCTCATTTTCAATGTGGATTATGTTCCTTTTTCTAAGAATCCTTTTTAATCACAGGGACAGCTTTTTGGCAAAGGGGTGGAATATGTGTTTCATAGTAAGAGCAAACATTGCTTGATGAGTTGGTACCAGTGTGGGTAATTTGCATCAGTATGATCTTCTGCATGATAATAAGGTTAAATAATGAATGGTGAAAATCTATTTTTTACTCATCCTCTGTACAAAAATGAAAGCTTTCAGATAGTTAAAGGGGACATTTGGACACCATAATAAGACCTCTTATTCCAGGTTAAGTCTGATCCACAACAGGGGGCCACAATTGTGCATTTTGGATAAGTTTTAGTGTCCTTTTACTTTTGAGATTCTGAAGATACCTTTTTCCATTGCTTTCCCTTGCTGCTGTGAATAGCTAGCAAATGCCATGAAAATTAATGCCGGCACTGGTTAAAGACATGTTGAATGAGATGAGTACCTGTGAAACCGCCTGAGGCTAATTTCGTTATCAAACTTGGAGTCTAATTACTGGCCTAGTTATGTTTAAAGGTATGGTAGCAGTATTTCTTTCTGTATAATTGCAAGTGTTGCTTTGCTTACTAATTTTTGGGGGGATTTTTAAATATTTTTTTGGCTGCACTGTGCAGCTTGTGGGATCTTAGTTCCCCAACCAGGGATCAAACCTGGGCTCTCACCTGTGAAAGTGCAAAGTCCTAGCCACTGGACTGCTAAGGAAGTCCCTACTCACTAGTTTTTAAGAAAAGAAAATTGTGAGAAATTAAAATCTTGTGGAATCCCAGTGAAAATGACACAAATTCTTTTTGTCTGGGCTTGCAGAATCACCAGATGTTAATAAAGAAGACATAATATTGCAATTCAGGAGATGCAGGTTCCATCACTCGGTTGGGAAGATCCCCTGGAGGAGGAAATGGCAACCCATTCCAGTATTCTTGCCTGAAAAATCCCAAGGACAGAGGAACCTGGTGATCTGTAGTCCATAGGATCACAAGGAGTCGGACACGACTGAACAACTGAGCACCTGAGCACAATATTGTAATTATGACATAATATTGTAGTTTTTCTAATAAATAAATAAATAGGCACATGTGCACGTGTGTATGCATTGCATGCTTAAACATTATGGAGAAATTCACTTGATCGTGATTCTAGAATCTACCCAAGTTTTCTTTAAGGAAAATGAGGGAGAGGAGAGAGCAGGCAGTAGTGTCAGAATGGAAAGAAGCACTCCTTTGTAAAAAGCCACTGGGCTGTAAGTGTGGGTTAGAATTATATTCAACTAGAATGTATACTCTCCACCCTTCAGTTGTTTTTATTTGGGAAAAAAAAAATGTGCTAAATCTAAGATGATGAAATAAATCTTTCTCTCCTCCTGCAGGTTCTTTGGATGAGCTAGTTTAGAAATAGCAGTCTTTGGAAACTATGACTAATCATGAAATGTAGTAATTAAGTTTTATAGAAAGATGTTGTAAGGAATGAGATGATAGATATGAAAACACCATAAATTCTTAAGGAGAAAGTGATTACTAGAGTGGGTTTCATTATACATCTGGGTAGCTTACTTCCTGGTTTCAACATTTTGTGGATGCGGGATTCATTAAGGAAGCATGGCTTTGCTTGATTTGTTTTTAGAGGAAAAAGAGTTGTGTTTAATTTAAAATATTAAAAAAATGCCCACAATGTAAAGTCAAATTAGGATTAATCTTGGGACCTCCCTGGAGGTCCAGTGGTTGAGAATACACCCTCCCATGTAGGAGATGCAGGTTTGATCTCTGGTCAAGGAACTAAGATCCCACATACTGCAGGACAACTAATCCCGTGTGCCACAACTAGAGAGCCTGCATGCCACAGCTGCTGAACCTGAATGCTATGGTGCCTTCACACCACAACACGAGACACCCACGTGCTGCAACTAGAGAAAACCTGTGTGCTGCAATGAAGACCCCGCACAGCCAAAATAAAAAAACAAAACAACAACAATAAAGTATTTATCTTGCATGAGATAAGAGGAGTGTCTCAAGAAATTATATTCTGTCACTGTTGAGGTGAAAACAAGGCTGGAAACCCAGATCAGCAGGTTGTCCACATACTATTATGACATAGTGAGCTTTGGGGTAAACAGACAGTGGTCACTTGCTGGCTGTCTGCATTTGGGCAAGTTATTTAACTTTTTTGAGCTTCAGTGTACTCAGCTATACAAAGGAGATGTTATGGTGGTGGTTTAGTCACCAAATCATGTCCGACTCTTTGCCACCCATGAATTAAAGCCTGCCCGGCTCCTCTGCCATTTCCTTCTCTAGAGGATCTTCCCAACCCAGGGATCAAACCTTGATTTCCTGCATTGCAGGCAGATTCTTTACTGACTGAGCTACTAGGGAATATACAAAGACAGGATAATTTTGTCTTATCCATGCTCAAATGATGTCCTGAGAGCCCGTGGCTATTAGTAGAGGTTCAAAAGCTGGCTTTGGAAATTTCTTGCTCTAAGTTTTACATCCTTGGTGGGAAACATTGTAGAATGGGAATAAAAGTCATAGAACCGCTCCTGTGAAGGCTGCAACATTTAAACCAGGAAAACCTTCCCCAATCCACTTTATTTGCCAGGAGACTGTCAAAGAGCAGCCTTTTTTAGAGAGAACATTTGACTGTGGAGTTTCCTTATGCAAACCATTGCACGGAGGAGAAAAAAATGAGGATTTTAAAAATGTACACTCTTTTACTTCATCTATACTCCGTATGTGACTTTGCTTTCTGTCAAAGTAATAAATATTGGGAAGTCAGAAGATTGCTTCATTAAACTCTAGAGTATTTAAACTTTCTCTTCTGTTTTGGGACTGCTTTAGTCTCTGATAAGAATGCTAATTTCTAGGAAGGCAACTAGATCTAATTTAGGAGATAAAGGGCAGCTCTCTGACAGAAAATTGCCATCTGATGATAGAATTTTCCATTCATTCGGTAGAACTTATTTCATCCTTTCACATTAGTGTAGTCTTTGGAACATCAGAGTCTGACAAAATGCCAAGAGACAATTTTTAGATACAGTGTATGTTTGGCAGAAGGAATTACACGATATATTTAATTATATAAATAAAATGTTATTTCTTTGAATATGGAAATTTTCAACTATTTGAAGAAAAAGTCTCTCTCCCAACCCCCACCCTTCTGTCTTCTTATAATAGCATTTTGTAATTTAATCAACTTATATCCATTCCTTGAACAGAAACAGATCAGCACAAAGAAATTTATGACTTGTTTCTTATTGCATCACTCATTAGCCTTAATTTGATTGTCTTTGTCTTTCCTTAGAGATTCTACCAAAAAGGTAAGCCTTGTAGGGAAACGAAGTTTCCTATACACATTGTGTTTACATGGGAGTTGCTGAAGGATGCTATCTCTTACAACACATATTTTACAACAGGTATGTTTGGGCCTAGCCACATCCTTTCTCGTCTCTGGGCTTTATCTGCTTTTTTGCTTAGGAATATAAAGAAGAAAGAACAACTTTTCTCAGTATTAGACTGGTTCAATTAACTTTATTTTTGTAAGTATTTACATAAATCTTTGAAAAACGCTATATAACTTCTCTTCAAGAAAATAATTACAAGCAGCCTCTTACTTAGTTGCGTGTAGCTGGAGTGCTATTCATAATTATATATTCCAAGCTTCTCTAATAGTTGATACAAAAGGGATTCAAAAGGATGGAGAGACCTGTGTAAAGGCATGAATTAAGCCAGTAAAAAGGCTGAAATTAAATGTCAAAGTCTCAGGTCAGTACCCCTTCCTAGAAACCATTTTATCTTAGAGTGGAGATTTGAGTGTTATTGCGTCAAGACAGATTCATTTCATGAGAAAATTCATATTTGGGGAAAGAATGTAAGGTCTCATATGTCCTTGACAACAGATATTTTTCTGGAGCTTGAGAAGTGTAACAAAGGCTTGGCTCTGATCTTTTCCTAAAAAATCAGCTCTCTCATCCATTGTTAACCTTACGAGCTTCAATTCCATGCCGAGCATGGTCCAGGTCTGTGCTCAGTCTCACAGTCCAGTTCAGTTCAGTTCAGTCGCTCAGTCGTGTCCGACTCTTCGTGACCCCATGGACTGCAGCACGCCAGGCCTCCCTGTCCATCACCAACTCCCAGAGTCTACTCAACTCCTCTCCATTGAGTCGGTGATGCCATCCAACCGTCTCATCCCCTGTGGTCTGCTTCTCTTCCCATCTTCAGTCTTTCCCAGCATCAGAGTGTTTTCAAATGAGTCAGCTTTTTGCATCAGGTGGCCAAAGTACTGGAGTTTCAGCTTCAACATCAGTCCTTCCAATTAACACTTGGGACTGATCTCTTTTAGGATGGACTGGTTTGATCTCCTTACAGTCCAACGGACTCTCAAGAGTCTTCTCCAACACCACAGTTCAAAAGCATCCATTCTTTGGAGCTCAGATTTCTTTACAGTCCAACTCTCACATCCATACATGACTACTGGAAAAACCATAGCCCTGACGAGATGGACCTTTGTTGGCAAAGTATTGCCTCTGCTTTTTAATATGCTATCTAGGTTGGTCATAACTTTTCTTCCAAGGAGTAAGCATCTTTTAATTTTATGGCTGTAGTCATCATCTGCATTGATTTTAGAGCCCCCCAAAATAAAGTCAGCCACTGTTTCCACTGTTTTCCCATCTATTTGCCATGAAGTGATGGGATCAGATGCCATGATCTTAGTTTTCTGAATGTTGAGCTTTAAGCCATCTTTTTCACTCTCCTCTTTCACTTTCATCAAGAGGCTCTTTAGTTCTTCTTCATTTTCTGCCATAAGGGTGGTGTCACCTGTATATCTGAGGTTATTGATATTCTCTCAGAAATCTTGATTTCAGCTTGTGTTTCATCCAGCCCAGCATTCTCATGATATACTCTGCATATAAGTTAAATAAGCAGAGTGACAGTGTACAGCCTAATGTAATCTTTTTCCTATTTGGAACCAGTCTGTTGTTCCATGTCCAGTTCCTACTGTTGCTTCCTGACCTACATACAGATTTCTCATGAGGCAGGTCAGGTGGTCTGGTATTCCCGTCTCTTGAAGAATTTTCCACAGTTTATTGTGATCCACACAGTCAAAGGCTTTGGCATAGTCAATAAAGCAGAAAATAGATGTTTTTCTGGAACTCTCTTGCTTTTTTGATGATCCAGCAGATGTTGGCAATTTGATCTCTAGTTCCTCTGCTTTTCCTAAAACCAGCTTGAACATCTGGAAATTCATGGTTCACGTATTGCTGAAGCCTGGCCTGGAGAATTTAAACATGACTTTACTATCGTGTGAGATGAGTGCAATTGTCCTTTGGCATTGCCTTTCTTTGGGATTGGAATGAAAACTGACATTTTCCAGTCCTGTGGCCACTGCTGAGTTTTCCAAATTTGTTGGCCTATTGAGTGTAGCACTTTCACAGCATCATCTTTCAGGATTTGAAATAGCTCAACTGAAATTCCATCACCTCCACTAGCTTTGTTTGTAGTGATGCTTCCTAAAGCCCACTTGACTTCATATCCCAGGATATCTGGCTGTAGGTGAATGATCACACCATCGTGATTATCTGGGTCATGAAGATCTTTTTTGTACACATCTTCTGTGTATTCTTGCCATCTCTTCTTAATATCTTCTGCTTCTGTTAGGTCCCTACCATTTCTGTCCTTTATTGAGCCCATCTTTGCATGAAATGTTCCCTTGGTGTCTCTGATATTTTGAAGAGATCCCTCATCTTTCCCATTCTAATCTTTTCCTTTATTTCTTTGCATTGATCGCTGAGGAAGGCTTTCTTATCTCTCCTTGCTGTTCTTTGGAACTCTGCATTAAGATGGGTATATCTTTCCTTTCCTCCTTTGCTTTTCGCTTCTCTTCTTTTCACAGCTATTTGTAAGGCCTCCTCAGACAGCCATTTTGCTTTTTTTGCATTTCATTTTCTTGGGGATGGTCTTGATCCCTGTCTCCTGTACAATGTCATAAACTTTCATCCATAGTTCATCAGGCATTCTGTCTACCAGATCTAGTCTTAAATCTATTTCTCACTTCCACTGTATAGTCATAAGGGATTTGACTTAGGTCATACCTGAATGGGCTAGTGGTTTTCCCTACTTTCTTCAATTTAAGTCTGAATTTGGCAATAAGGAGTTCATCATCTGAGCCACAGTCAGCTGCTGGTCTTGTTTTTGCTGATTGTATAGAGCTTCTCCATCTTTGGCTGCAAAGAATATAATCAATCTGATTTTGGTGTTGACCATCTGGTGATGTCCATGTGTAGAGTCTTCTCGTGTGTTGTTGAAAAAGGGAGTTTGCAATGCCCAGTGCGTACTCTTGGCAAAATTCTGTTAGCCTTTGTCTGGCTTCATTCTGTATTCCAAGGCCAAATTTGCCTGTTACTCCAGGTGTTTCTTGACTTCCTACTTTTGCATTCCAGTCTGCTATAATGAAAAGGACATCTTTTTGGGTGTTAGTTCTGAAAAGTGTTGTAGGTCTTCATAGAACCGTTCAACTTCAGCTTCTTCAGCATTACTGGTCGGGGCATAGACTTGAATTACCATGATATCGAATGGTTTGCCTTGGAAGTGAACAGAGATCATTCTGTCGTTTTTGAGGCTGCAGCCAAGTACTGCATTTCAGTCTCTTTTGTGGACTATGATGGCTACTCCATATCTTGTAAGGGATTCTTGCCCACAATAGTAAATATAATGGCCATCTGAGTTAAATTCACCCATTCCAGTCCATTTAAGTTCGCTGATTCCTAAAATGTCAATGTTCATTGTTGTCATCTCCTGTTTCACCACTTCCAATTGGCTTTGATTCATGGACCTAACATTCCAGATTCCTATGCAATATTGCTCTTTACAGCATCGGACCTTGCTTCTATCACCAGTCCCATCCACAACCGGCTGTTGTTTTTGGTTTGGCTCCATCCCTTCATTCTTTCTTGAGTTATTTCTCCACTCTTCTCCAGTAGCATATTGGGAACCTACCAACTTGGGGAGTTCCTCTTTCAGTGTCCTATATTTTTGCCTTTTCATACTGTTCATGGGGTTCTTGAGGCAAGAATACTGAAGTGGTTTGCCATTGTCTTCTCCAGTGGACCACCATTTGTCAGAACTCTCCACCAAGACCCATCCATCTTGGGTGGCCCTACATAGCATGGCTCAGTTTCATTGAGTTATGAAACACAATCTGGAATCAAGATTGCCGGGAGAAATATCAATAACCTCAGATATGCAGATGACACCACCCTTATGGCAGAAAGGTTGCTGCTACTGACCTTGGACATAGGGTATCTCCTCTGGGCCACACAGTCTCGCAGAGTCAGAGGCAAATAAGACTCTATTGAGGACCTCAAGAAGGTCACAATTTAGCACTGGTCTCTAACTATCCTTCCTCTCACTTAATGGTGGAGGAAAAGATACTAAAACTTTTAGTTATATGTGTTCTCCAAAAATAAGAAAAACATCAGCTTTGTGAAACATATAACCCATGGATCAAAGTAGTCCAGGTAAACCATGTGTAAATCAATAAACTTGCTTTGAAGATAGATATGCAAAAAATTTACTAATAAGAATGCACGAAAAAAAAAAAAGAATCTATGACCAAAAATGTCTGGAGATAGTACACAGTGAGAACAACAAATAGCCTAGTGAATTTGGAGGTTGATATCAAGGTGATAGTTTTCCTGAACTGATTTTAATATTATAAATGATTGATTTTCAAATTGAGAGGGAAGTCTCCCATAGTAGATCATCATATATATATATATATATATATGATGATATATATATATCCCCTGGAGAAGGGATAAGAATACTCCAGTATTCTGGCCTGGAAAATTCCGTGGACTGTACAGTCCATGGGGTCACAAAGAGTCAGATAGGACTGAGCAACTTTCACTTTCACAGATACATATATGTGCGTGCTTGCTTAGTCACTCAGTTATGCCTGACTCTTTGTGACCCTTTGGACTGTAGCCCTCCAGGCTTCTCTGTCTGTGGATTCTTCAGGCAAGAATACTGGAATGGGTTGCCATTTTCCTCCCCCAGGGGATTTTCCCAACCCAGGGATCAACCCCACATCTTCTGTGTCTCCTGCATTGCAGGCAGATTCTTTACCCGCTGAGCCATCAGGGAAGCCATATATACGTGTGTGTGTCTGTGTGTGTGTGTGTGTGTGTACATATATATTGTATATATATACATATATATGCATATATTCTTTTTAATGGGAAGAGTATAGTTTGAAACAGTCCATGGGGTCGCAAAGAGTCAGACACAACTGAGTGACTTCACTGACTTCACTGATAGTTTGAAACAACTTATGTTCTGTCTTCTTGCTTGAATTCATTTTTGAAATTTAATACCCAATATATCTGTGGGATGGTGAGAATTTTTATCACTAAAAGTTATAGATGAACAAATGAGGAAGAGTTATTAAGTGCATTAAGTGAGGTTTGGAGGAAAAATGGACTTCAGAATCCATCACTGGAAGTTTCACATCTTTGCTGACCACTCTGATCAAGTCCTTGTAGTTAACTCAATTCTTTTATCTGTAAACAAGATATAGCAGTAAGATTGTGGTGAGAATTAAAATAAAATGGAGTGCCTGAGCACATCTATACATCCTGATAGATTCAGTGTGCCTGCTCGTTGCTTAGTCATGTCCAGCTCTTTGCAATTCCATGGACTATAACTCACTAGGCTCTTCTCTCCATAGAAGAACACTGGAGTGGGTGGGTTGCCTCACTCTTCTGCAGGGGATCGTCGCAGCCCAGGAATAGAACCCGTGTCTCCTGCAGGCAGATTCTTTACCACTGAGCCACCTGGGAAGCCCTGAGAGATCCTAGAAGAGGCAACAAATATAATGTTCTTTGAAAGAACATATCTTAAGAGTTAAATACCCATCTTCACGTTAAACACTGGTTTCTAAAGATTAAAATTCCACCTGAAACTTTCAGTTCCTTATGAGTGATTTTCATGTTGCTTTAAGTTATTCACTGTGACTGTTGACATCTTGATAAGATCTTCATATTTGTTCCAGAAAGAAGTACACAAAGAAACTGGCAGCATTGTGGTGAGATGTGAAATTCTATTATGGATTTAAAAATGAGCTGAGAGATTAGTAAAACAAGGAAGAGAAAAAGGCAGGTCACAGCTTGCAACAAAATTAGTTGTACAACATCCATGCCTTCTACCCTGGGACTTGAAATGTTCATATTTTCAAAGAAGTTTCTGACAAGCTGGGCAGAATGGCCAGACTGTTGACATGCCAGATGATAAATTATTTAGTCAGGGCAAAGATGAGAACAGAGCTTTAAAGACTCCCAGAACATATTAAAAAGATTCGATAATTGTGGAACAAACATAGTTAATTGAGCAAAATAACAGCAGGTGAAATTTGAAACAGGCAAGTGCGAAGTAGGACACATTGAAGAATAGGAAGTAAACCACTTATACACATGCTACCTTCCTAATTGACTGTAAAATCTCTCAGGGCCATGAACTAACAGATACTGTGGGTCAGTTAAGAAGGCATCTTGGCTGGTACATGGAACTTTCCATAGAGTGAATGAGCATTATCTTATTAATAGAATTATCTTCATTATTTAAAATATTATATTTGTACTCAGTATGGAACATTGCAAAGAGGAATGAGGAAATTCTTGGAAAACAACAAGTGGAACTGGGATGGAGGAAATGGGAAAGATATAGAAATAAAATTTACTGGATATCTAACATGTGCCTGGCACTGCGTTACCATAGTAAATTGTATCATTTGCCCACAATTTTTGCTATTCTCTGCATTCAAGGCCTTTGTCCTGTGACTTTGCAGTTTCTCCTACCAGAGGTGGGTATATTTCCAAGCTCTTATGAATGCTGGGCTTGCCATATGGCTTGCTTGAACTACTCAGATATTAGCAGATGTGATGTGAATGGATGCTTATATGGCTTGTACATGAAATGGGCACGTTCTCATGCATGTCTGCCACTGCTGTCAGATCATGGTTGTGGTAGCCATTGTCTAAGAAGAATGAATGCTCCTTGTGAACCACTAAGATCTTGTAGTGATGGTTAACTCTATGTGTTGACTTGACTGGCCCATGAGTGCCCAGATATTTGGTCAAACATTGTTCTGAGTGTGTGAGAGAAGGTATTTCTGGATGAGATTGACATGTGAATCTTTGGACTGAGTGAAGGAGATTGTCCTTCCAGTGTGGGTGGGCCTCATCCAATCAGTTGAAGACCTGGATCAACCAAAAGGGCTAACACCCTGACAATTAAGATAGATCTCTTCCTACCTGACTTCTTGAGCTGGAACATCAGTCTTTTCCTGCCTGAAACATTGGCTCTTCCTGAGTCTGAAGTCTGTTGGCTTTTTGACTGGAACTATATCATCAGCTCTTCTGAGTCTCCATAATCTTCATACTCTCTCTCTCTCCATGAATATATCTGTTAATTATATGCTTATCTATCTATGTATTTATCTGTCTATGTATTGATATCCATGTATTTATCCTTATATCTATGTATCTAACTATGTATGCAGGTATGTATGTAAGAATCTATCAATCATCTGTCTCATGTTGGTTCTGCTTCTTTAGAGAACCTAAATACAAGACTTTGTATACTAGCACTGAGTTGATACAGTTATAATGTTTGTATCAATATGTAGTTATCTCAGTTAATTTTCATGATTATCTCCTGTGGTAAAATTTTCTCCCCTTATTAAAAAATATATATATATATGTTTAATTTTTGCCTGTGCTGCATCGTTGCTGCTGCTCGGGCGTTTCTCTGGTTGTGGAGAGCGGGGACTGCTCTCTAGCTGAGGTGTGCAGGCTTCTCATTGCAGCGGCTTCCCTTCTCTTATGGCTCTACGGGGCTCAGGTTTCAGTAGTTGCCACTCCCGACCTTAGAGTACGTGCTCAGTAGCTGTGGTGCATGGGCTAAGTTGCTCTGTGGCACGTGGGATCTTCCAGGATCAGGCATGGAACCTGTGTCTCCTACTTTGGCAGGCAGATCCTTTAACACTGAGCAACCAGGGAATTCCCTCTCCTTATTTCCACAGATGCAAAAATTCAGTTTCAAGTGGTTAAATGACTTGTCCAAGGTCATATAAAAAGTGTCACATGGTGGCATTGGAATTTAAATCTAAGCCTTTGTAGTTTCAAAGCCTGTGATCCTTTACATAGGCTATGTTTTTTCCCAGAATCCTGGAGAGATCACAAGCAGAGGATATTAGAAAGTCAGTTATGGTGCAACTATAGTTCTTTTTGGAGGCCTGTTCTAGGCTAGGTTCAGTACTCAGCTGGGCATTACTCTCTAGTGCCTCTGATGTGGGATCAGCAGTCTAGGCTGACCCAGGGATCACTCTCATTGGGCGAAGAAATTACAGATGAGCACCTGGTACCTGAGTTAATTCCTGCCTAAATGAGACATAAGGAATGACCTCTCCTTTGCTTCTGTCACTGTCTGGTCTCTTTAGTCATGACATCACATGGATAAAGTATGTTTTTATTTATATCCAAGTGGCCCTGGGAGAGTTTTCATTAGGAGAAATGAATGTGTCTGGCCACTTGGTATAAAACAGCTCCCTTCAAGATAGTTGAGAAGGAAAAATACTAACCAATTTCAGAGGAATCCTGGAAACTTGTACCTTGTTGATTATCCACCATATACTGCCCCAAGCTAACTGTAGTTAGTAAAGTAAGTAAATGTCGCTCAGTCGTGTCCGACTCTTTGCGACCCCATGGACTGTAGCCTACCAGGTTTCTCCATCCATGGGATTTTCCAGGCAAGAATACTGGAATGCATTGCCATTTCCTTCTCCAGGAGATCTTCCCAACCGAGGGATAGAACCCAGGTCTCCCGCGTTGTAGGCAGGCGCTTTACCGTCTGAGCCACCAGGGAAGTCATGTTAATGTTAGTTAATGTTAGTACAAATGTGAGTTTCTGAGTAGACAAAGTCAATACACTTACTTTGTTTTTTATACTTTTGTTACATCTGATCCAAAAAATTAGGTTACTTAATTCTAGATTTAATAAAAATTTATTTTTTTTTCAGTTTAAGACTCCTCCTATGTTTGATATAATTTTTCTCCAGAGAATAAGATACTGCCAACATTTATTAAACTGTAAAATTAAAATTTAAATCTTTGTTTTAATACTTGGTGATGGAGTGATTTTAATAGGGGCAGTCCTGTATTGAAGCTCAAATTTTCTATCTTGACACTTAGAGTTATGTTTTCTCCCTCAAAGATTTTCTCCATGCCCAGATATATCTCTGTTCCTCTTCTAAGAATACAGAAGCCTGTTATAGAAGAAGACAGAGAGAATGTGCCCAATTCTACTAGGAATGTGAGAATACATAGCTTATTGTTTATAACTGGAACCATGTAGCCTCGAGAAAATTGATTCTTGCATTGTGTCCATTGGACTTTTGTGAAGTGTGATTTTTAGTCAGTAGAAGGATTTTTGAAACAGACCTCTTTTTTAGAGACATTTATGTTAAAAATCTTATCAAGGTTTAACAGAAAATTTGATTATCATTTATATTTTTGCATATTCTTTTTTACTGTTTTTCTTTTCTGTTTATAAGAATAACATATGTTCATTATAGAACACTGGAAGAAAAATTGATAAAATTCATTCATATATTCATAATGTTGACGGAATGATAATGTATTGATCATTTTGTTTTTACCTTTTATCTAGGAACATATATTTAAATACATTGCAACCGAAATCTATATATTACTTTTTTTCCACTTAAGAATAGTTTCCTGGACATTTTCCTATGTCTTCATGAACTCTTTGAAAATATTTACTTATAATTCTCATCTTGAATTTTCCTTTTTGGGGGCATGACTCGCAAATCTATCATTTCAATGTCAAGTTAACAACTTCTTAGTAGATTTTTTTAAAATAAAGTTTCCCTGGTTTAATTATTTTTCTTTTTTAATTTATTTGACCAGGTATTAATTGTGGTAGACAGGATCTAGTTCCCCAACAAAGGACTGAACCTGGGCCACGTGCATTGGGAGCACAGCAGCTTAACCACTGCACCACCAGGGAAGTCCTTCTACTGGACATCTTGACCTGGACAGTCTCTTACATATTTAACCTTGAAAGGCAGCAAAGTGTCCTCACCTCCTTCTCCTAAAATACTTTTCTTTTAAAATGCAAATTTCTCTGTTAATGGTCCTGAAATTCTCTTGAAATGCTAGGCTGGAAGAAGCACAAGCTGGAATCAAGATTGCCAGGAGAAATATCAATAACCTCAGATATGCAGATGACACCACCCTTATGGCAGAAAGTGAAGAGGAGCTAAAGAGCCTCTTGATGAAAGTGAAAGAGGAGAGTGAAAATGTTGGCTTAAAGCTCAACATTCAGAAAATGAAGATCATGGCATCTGGTCCCATCACTTCATGGGAAATAGATGGGGAAACAGTGGAAACAGTGTCAGACTTTATTTTTTTGGGCTCCAAAATCACTGCAGATGGTGACTGCAGCCATGAAATTAAAAGATGCTTACTCCTTGGAAGAAAAGTTATGACCAACCTAGAGAGCATATTCAAAAGCAGAGACATTACTTTGCCAACAAAGTTCTGTCTAGTCAAGGCTATGGTTTTTCCTGTGGTCATGTATGGATGTGAGAGTTGGACTGTGAAGAAAGCTGAGCACTGAAGAATTGATGCTTTTGAACTGTGGTGTTGGAGAAGACTCTTGAGAGTCCCTTGGACTGCAAGGAGATCCAACCAGTCCATTCTGAAGGAGATCAGCCCTGGAATTTCTTTGGAGGGAATGATGCTGAAGCTAAAACTCCAGTACTTTGGCCACCTCATGCGAAGAGTTGACTCATTGGAAAAGACTGATGCTGGGAGGGATTGGGGCAGGAGAAGAAGGGGACGACAGAGGATGAGATGGCTGGATGGCATCACTGACTTGATGGACGTGAGTCTGAGTGAACTCCAGGAGTTGGTAATGGACAGGAAGGCCTGGCGTGCTGCGATTCATGGGGTTGCAGAGTCGGAAACGACTGAGCGACTGAACTGAACTGAACTGAACTGAACTGAATGTAGGCTAACAAGTTTTGAATCCTCTTGCATTTCTCTCTCCTATCCACTTGTTTCCAATTACTCATTATGCCCTAGGGTATGATCTTGGCAATGACACTCATTCTTTCTTCCTTCCCGGTGTCATTTGGAAAATTTCTGAAGTAAAGCCTAGAGCAGGGTAATGATTGTTCCAGTGTTGTGGACATCATGGCCTTCTTCCATTGCCACCTCCCTAGTGTAGGCAACCATTACTCTCCTCTGGATTATTATGATATATATTTTAACTTTTTCATACTGTTCATGGTGTTCTCGGAAGGGGACGAAAGAAGGGGACAGAAGAAGGGGATGACAGAGGATGCAATGGTTGGATGGCATCACTGACTCAATGGACATGAGTTTGAGAAAACTCTGGGAGTGAGTGATGGACAGTGAGGCCTGGCATGCTGCAGTCCATGGGGTCACAAAGAGTTGGACACGAGTGAGGGACTGAATTGAACTTGTAACCGGATTCTAGATCACAGCAAAGCAAGCTCATAAATCCTTGAGGAATCATAAAATATTAGACATGAAAGAAGCTTTCATGTAGGAAAGAAAATACGGTTTAGAATGATTAATTTTCTTGATCTCAAATAACTGTAAGTAGAATTAGAACTGGGCTTCCTTACTCTCGTTTTAGAATTCTTTAAATTCTGTTACATCTTCTCCAGAGCTTTTTAATGAGTGTTAAGTAAACAGCAACATCCTTAGCCAGCAATTCAAGGTCCTTCACAATATGACTCCCAGTTCATACTTCCAGCTCATCTCTCCTTGTCCTTTGAATATTCCACATCCTTCTGCCATATTGCTCTTACATTTCTCCCTATGTAGAACCGAGTCACAGCCTACCATGTCCTGCCCAAACTCACCTCCATTTGTTGAAAAGCTCCTTGTTATTCAAAGATAAGGTGTAACGTAGCCTTCTCCAGTCATGTCTTTCTTGAAGATTCCTGTTGAATTACCTTTTAATTTGCCCTCTACAAATCATTTGAGTGTATGGTAGTTGTCAGTTCCTGGAAATGTAGATTTTACGTAAAACTACAGATTGCAACATCTCTTCTGAGTTCCATGCTCCTTAAGGACAAAAATAATGAGTTCTTAATCATTGCTTCATTCAAAACACATAGAAGACACCCTTCTGTGTAGTTCAGAATCATGAAATCTTTTTTTTTTATGAATTAAAAAATTTTTTTGGTCACTATGTGCTGCATCACTACAAACAAAGCTAGTGGAGGTGATGGAATTCCAGTTGAGCTATTTCAAATCTTAAAAGATGATGCTGTGAAAGTGCCACACTCAATATGCCAGCAAATATGGACAACTCAACAGTGGGCACAGGACTGGAAAAAGTCAGTTTTCATTCCAATCCCAAAAAAAGGCAATGCCAAAGAGTGCTCAAATTACTGCACAATTGCACTCATCTCACATGCTAGTAAAGTAATGCTCAAAATTCTCCAAGCCAGGCCTCAACAATACATGAACCATGAACTTTCAGACGTTCAAGCTGGATTTAGAAAAGGCAGAGGAGCCAGAGATCAAATTGCCAACATCCATTGGATCATTGAAAAAGCAGGAGAGTTCCAGAAAAACATATATTTCTTATTGAGTATGCCAAAGCCTTTGACTGTGTGGATCATAATAAACTGTGGAAAATTCTGAGAGAGATGGGAATATCAGACCACCTGACCTGTCTCTTGAGAAACCTATATTCAGGGCAGGAAGCAACAGTTAGAACTGAACATGGAACAACAGACTGGTCCCAAATAGGAAAAGGAGTACGTCAAGGCTGTATATTGTCACCTGCTTATTTAACTTCTATGCAGAGTACATCATGAGAAACGCTGGGCTGGAAGAAACACAAGCTGGAATCAAGATTTCTGGGAGAAATATCAATAACCTGAGATATGCAGATGAAACCACCTTTATGGCAGAATGTGAAGAGGAACTAAAAAGCCTCTTGATGAAAGTGAAAGAGGAGAGCGAAAAAGTTGGCTTAAAGGTCAACATTCAGAAAACTAAGATTGTGGCATCTGGTCCCATCACTTCATGGCAAATAGATGGGGTACAGATATTAATTATATTCACATGCAAAAATTCTTATAGTATGAACATTATGAGAAAATTACTGAGCTTTAATATTTTTATATTCTATGTTAGATTGTGTGTACCACAAGGAATACGTGATCCTGGAGTGCAGGAAGGAAATATTAAAACTTTTATAGGTGTTTATCTTTTGGTTTTTAAAAGGTTTTGCTATTTCTTTCAGAAGATTTTATGCATAGTTTATTACTAAAGAAGTCAATGTGTATAATTTAGAAATGAACTTATTGTAAATAGGATATGATGGATGTATAGGAAGCTATGAAGTCAAAAAATTATTTCCCTGGGGTGCAATCAGAAATGTACAAGGAGGAGTTTCATTTCTTGCAGTGGCTGACTATTCTGGACAGTCTTCCTGCTATCATAGTTTCCTCAAATAGCTTTGCTGCAGCTAAAATCATGGAAGTTTCTTATTGCCCAGTGTTCAAAATAGATATATGCGCCTGCTTAAATTGTGGTCCTGATTGTCATCTTTAAAGAAAGTCCAGTCTCCATAATGATACAGGTGAAGCTGAGGGCTGATCTTCATCATGGGTCTAGTCATATTTTGTTGGTTTGTAACAGATGAATCAGGAAATAGGGAAATGTATTGGCTCATCTCCTGCCCTGAAGTGGCTCCTTGTGAGTGAACTACATGATTGCCACAGCAGCTGATTGCAGGGTACCAAAGTTTGGATTTCTATACACAATCAGTTTCCAGATGCTCACAGATATAAACCATCAACTGCCCCAGAAGCAAAATTTTTAGGAACAGGCAATAATAATCATTGAGCAAATACTTTAAAAAAATCTACTTATATATTCTTTTGGTTGTTGCCTTTATTTATTTATTTGGCCGGGTCTTAGTTGCAGCATGTAGGATCTAGTTCCCTGATCCAGGGATTGAACCTGAGTTGCCTGCCTTGGGAACATGAAGCCTTAACTGCTGCACTGCCAAGGAAGTCCCTACATATATATATATATATATAAATTAAAAAGTCTACTTTTCCATGAATAGAAATTTATATTGTAGGTTTTTTCAACTTATGATGATTATTGTTATATTTTGTGAGACAGATGTTGAAGCAAACTTAGTTTTATGAGGCCTCTATCAAAATAATTTTAAAACATTTTATTTAACTTTGAATGGGCAATGTATCTATATAGTTAAATATTCAAAAATATAAAATAACTTACAGTGAAAACAGTTTTTTCTCAGCTCTGTATGTCAGCTGTCATTTTCCTTCACACTGGGAATCAACATGATTCATTTTTAAACTATTCATGAGCAAAAATAATAAATAAAAATTAAAATAAATATGAGCAAAAATCTTATATATCATTCACTTTTCTTGAGCAAATATTATCATACTATGTGCATTTTTTTGGACTGTACATCTTTAAAGATATTTTCACTATATATATATACACACACACACACACACACACACACACACACACACACACATTAGTATACTAGCACCTCAGTCTTCCTTTTTTTGCTTTTCCTCAGACATATCATTTTCCCTTTTCACTTTCATGCGTTGGAGAAGGAAATGGTAACCCACTCAAGTGTTCTTGCCTGGAGAATCCCAGGGATGGGAGAGCCTGGTGGGCTGCCGTCTATGGGGTCACACAGAGTCAGACATGAATGAAGTGACTTAGCAGCAGCAGCAGGGAGCTCAGTTGGTAAAGAATCTGCCTGCAGTGCAAGAGACCTGGGTTCAATCCCTGGGTCAGAATGATCCCTTGCAGAAGGAAATGTCAACCCATTCCAGTATACTTGCCTGGCAAATCCCATGAACAGAGGAGCGTGGCAGGCTACAGCCCATGGGGTCACAAGAGTCAGACATGACTTAGGGACTAAACCACCCATGCAGTATATTTAATTCTTTAAATCAGTCCTCTACTGACAGATATTTAGATGTTTCTAGTATTTTTCTTACAGTACATGTATGCTTGTTTGTTTATTTGGTATCACTTTTCAAAGATGGGAAGGTACATTGGGATAGAAGTAAGACTCAGTGGAAGTTTTCGAACATTGCTGATACCACAAGAACAGAGACATTTGACTGTGGCGATATTAAGCTTTTCTAACAATATTTTAACATCACCAGGGGTAGGGGCTTTACATTCATTTTTAAACCAAATCTCTATAAGTCAATGTTTTTCTTGAATTTCACAATCCATGTTGATGTGATGTGTGAATCAGAGCAGGGTCCAATAGTCTATTTATGACTTGGGGTTAGTAATTTTTATTAGTTTGAGGAAAGTATTTTTTATTTTAGAGTGGATATTTCTAATGTTACCAGTAAGATAAAAGTCTACCAATTTCTAAAGAGCATCTTAGTTTGGAAATTGTTTATATTTCCTTGCTGTCTACAGTAAGTTTTTAAATCTTATAAGTTGTAGTTGTATATCTGTTTTTGCTAAAGCATTTTATTTTGTTAATCTTTTATTAATTTTTATTGGAGTATGGTTACTTTTCAGTCAAGTATTTTGTTTTAAAAATAACTTTGCTGTGAATCATCTTGTTACCAGAGATACAATATGGGACAATATTTTAAAACTGACTTTGTTGGCTCAGCTGTTGTTCAGTCAGTCAATTGTGTGTCTGACTGTTTGCAACCCAATGGACTGCAGCACACCAGACTTCCCTGTCCTTTACTATTTCCTGGAGTTCGCTCAAACCCATGTCCAATGAGTTGATGATGCCATACAACCATTTCCTCTCTGTTGCCCCCTTCTTCTCCTGCCCTCAATCTTTCCCAGCCTCAGGGTCTTTTCCAATGCATTGGCTCTTAGCATCAGGTGGCTCTTCACTGGCTTAGAGGGCATGTGTATTTGTCTTGTGGAGTACTGTTAGTTCCTTACCCTCCAGAGAGGTCTCTCCATCTCCAGTTCTATAGGAATCACATGCAGCTCCTGCTTTCTTGAAGTTTTGCCCATAGAAGACATTACCAAGTTTTTGGCTCTTGCCCAGTCTAACAGGTAAAAAATTGTGTTGCAGTGCAGTTTTAATGTGAATTGCTCTCCCTATAACTAAACTGTGTCATTTTCATATACTTCCGAATCATTTGTATTTCTTCTTTCAGGATCTTTGTCTCTATGAACATTATCCAGTTTTTAATTTGACTTTTTTCTTTCCAATTTGAAGGGATTTTCTTTCATATATATATACACATACATATATATGAGCTTCCCAGGTGACTCAGTGGTAAAGCATCTACCTGCCAGTGTAGTAGATGCAGGAGACCCGGGTTCGATCCCTGAGTTGGGACGATCTGCTGGAGAAGGAAATGATAACCCATGCTAGTAATCTAGCCTGGGAAATCCCATGGACAGAGGAGCCTGGTGGGTCTAGAGTTTATGGGGTTGCAAAGAGTTGGATACAACTTAGTGACTAAACAACAACATATATAACTATATATATATATATAACATATATATATTCATCTATATATATAAAAAGTGAAAGTGTCAGTTATGTATATGTGTATATATATAATATATTTAAAATTAGCCATTTTTCTGTATAAATGGCAAATGTTTTTTACCTCTTTGTTTTCTCTTCATCTTCATGTTATCTGAAATGCCTTTGTAGCGTTAAACCACCAACTTCCTAAATTTCAACAAAAAGCAAGTAATACAAATAAAGAGAAGAAAATTTGGAAGAGGAAGATAACATTTCATGCAAGATAATTAACAGAAAGTTGAAAAGTAACATAGGGAACTAATAAAATTCCTTATTTTACAGATGAGGATGTCAAGTTAAACATTATATACACATAGTAATCCAGGATGGAGTGGTAGACTATACGACGTGCGTAGTTGGTTGCCAGCCCAAGGCCATTCACTCTTCCTTGGTGGGTGATTCTGATTTTTTAGGTTTTTACCTCTGATTCATTAACCCAGAGCTAATCCTGACTGGTCTCAGCCATAAGAAGAGGCATTGAATTCTTCCTGGCAATTAGCCAGTGAAATGAGAGAGAAAGTCTGTTGAAAGGGTTCGTGTAAGGTTTTTCTGGCTCATGAAAGCAGCCACACAGGACTGATGCCCTCCTTTTTTCCAGCTGGGTTTTGCTGATTGAGATTTGCTGCCTAGAACTGAGGCAGCCACCTTGTCACCATGAAGGGCATTAACCCTAAAGGCCAGTGGCATGCTGAGGATACAGAGTAGAAAGGGAAATCACTGGGGGTTTGGATGATGCTGTTGAGTTGCGGAATTAACCAGTTTTGGAAACTGTCTGCTTTGGATTTCTAGTTATATGATGCATTCATTTTTATATGTCTGTTTATTTTTACAAGTGATTCTTTTATTCTGTTTCCACTCTACTTGATGCCCCACAATGGAAGAAGTGAGGACAACTCAGGTGCTGCTGGGGGCTTAAGATTGTCAGTGTCATCTTCTCCTGTGCCCTCTGCTTTTCTCTCCTACCCCTCCTCCCAGCTCATGACTTCAGTTATCTTCTCAAGTGTGGGAAAACTCAACATGCAAATATATACCTGTGTCACTTACCAATGGCTTTTTGGCTTAAGAGTTGGTTATTTTCTTCATTTGTTTCTAGTTTTTCAGTATGTGCCCAACTCATCTTTAAAATTTTAATTAAATCTTTTTATTGAAGTACAGTTGATTTATAATATTATATTAGTTTCAGGTGTACAGTGCCATGATCCAGATTATATATATATATGTGTATATATATATCTCATTTTCCCTTATAGGTTATTGCAAAATACTGAATATAGTTCCCTGTGTTATACAATAGCTCCTTGTTGGTCTTATTTATTTACTTTATTAAACTGCTTTATTGACTTCACAATATATAATGAAGATCTCTCCATGCAATAGGAAAAGCTCTCCTGCTGGCAGAAATTTACAGGTTGGGTCAACAACACAACAGTCAATTAGAAGTTGATAATAGGAGACCTGCAAGAAACAAGTAACTCCAAAGTCTTACAACAAAAGCACATCACAGATATGTATATTTAGGAAGCAGGTGTGTCTCCCTATTAACTTCAGGGAAAACATCAGGATTTAAGGCATGTGGGAAAACTCATTAAGATGATCATGGTGAGGTGGGGGTGGGGTGGGGTTTGGGGGCTGTGGTGGGGTGGGATCGGTGCTAACTGCGCACCAACTATGACTCAACTGCTTTTCCTTCAGCCATCTCACCTTCTCCCCATCGTTTCCAAATTCTTTCTCATTCTTGCCTGTGGCTCTCCAAGCCTCTGAGTCATGCACCATCTGTATTATAGGATGCGCTGCCTAACAGGGAACCGCCTATGATTTCCTCCAGGTATGCAATAGTCACCAGCTTACAAAGGGAGGGATAAGGGCTCTTTCTTAGCATCTTGCTCTTTTTCACCCTTTATTTCATTCTCCTGGTTGGCATTTCCCACAGTCAGTTGTTGTTTTTTTTTTTTTTTTTTTTTACTGCTTGTTTGTTTTCGGACGCCATTGCTCCTGGGTTTATCCTTGCTGTTTCCTGCACCTCCTAAACCCACAGACCTGCAGAGGGTCGGGGTGGAGGCATTTGGCCCCTTTCTGGCCCTTATTTACTTTTTTATGCTAGTTTTATTTAAGCTTTCTATCACTTGCAGCTGAAAGCTTTTCAGTATTGATATAGCCCAGTACTTAAATCTTCCCACTCCAAGCGAAGTGGAGTTTTGAATACATTGTGTTCTTTACAGATAGACATCAGGTATGAAAATCTTATCATTTTCATGGAGAAAGATACTGGAAAACGTTTTCGCCCTGGATTAAGAGTGTAAAAATATGTGTTTAAGAAATTTAACAAACTAAATTAAAAGTTGAAATGCAAAATTCTTTACCCTGATGACTTTTCAAGCAGGCTAAGTCACCGGTCCTTTGTTGTAATGATTTTTCAAAATGCGTGGAAAAGTTTTACTTCTTTGTGACACTGAAATCAAAGATGATTCTGATATTTGCATTTAGTGCTGACACAGTAAAAGAACACACCTGTCCATTTTCGCTTTGCATTATCCTTTTTCTGTCAGTTGTGTAAGTGATATAAAATAAGACCCTTCTATGTATCACCCGAGAACCTCCAAATCCATCCTCAGTTTACCTCTCTGACCCCATTTCTGACAGATTCTCTTGATTTATCCTCTGTGCCAGCAAGCCTGAATCGATATCCTTCTTACACATGACCTCTCCATGTCCGTGATGCTCTGTTCACCTCCCAGTGTTACTTCCTTCTTTTGGCAGGTCATGGCTTACCCTGTGTTTGAAGTCCAAATTCTGCCTCTCCTGTCTCCAATTCCATCTTCCTGGTGACATTTTCCATGATACCTCCTTTCTCTGCTCTCAACCCTGCTGGAAGTAATACTCCTTATTCGGAACTCCTGGAACATTTTATCTTTGCCTCTTTAACAAATTGATGCCTTTTATTTATCCCTATCTTTTAAAATGCATTTTTCTTCCAGTTGCTTTCTCCTGCTTTTTAAATATGTCTAAATTTGTAAGTATGCCTTTAAAAATGGCAATACCTAAATGGTCTTCAATCTCCTATCATCTAAAGTTTTTTAAGGGAATATTCATATTTGCTTCATTGTTATAGCTGTCCAGCAGTGCTAGCACTGACACTGAGCTTTGCCCATAGTATTTGTAGAATAAATACATTGGATATTTTGTGATATTTTTCCTAAACACTTTTACAGCTTGCTTGTTTGTACTTGTGTCAACTGAACTAGCCACTAATAAATCTACAGAATGATCTTTCAGAGTTGAAAAGCAGTCAATCACATTCCATAATTCTTTAAAAAAGAAAGGGTTTCATTGGTGTCAGGTAATGTTGGTCAGAGTAACAAGCTATTCTTGCTAGCCATGTTGAAGTTCAATAATTAAAAGTCAGACCTTTTTTCCTGAATCACTTTCCACCTCTGTACCATTTGCTCCTAGGGAATCATAGCAGAACAATAAGACCCTAAGAAATGTATCTATTAAGTCAATTATCTTTGTGGGAGGGGTAAGCTATAATTACTTGCCTTACAGTAGACTAATAATAATGTACTTTTAAAATTTACCTATTTCTTGTGGAACCTGAAACAAAATGATACAAATGAGCTTATTTAAAAACAGAAATAGACTCAGAGACATAGAAAACAAAGTTACAGTTACCAAAGAGGGAAGGTGGGGGGGTAAATTAGGAGCTTGATAACAGATACCCACACTGCTGTGTATAAAATAAATAAACAATAAAGACCTACTGTATAGCACAGGGAACTATATTTAATATCTTGTAATAACCTATAATGGAAAAGAATCTGAAAAAGAATATATATTATATATACACGAAAGTGAAATTCACTCAGTCATGTCTGACTCTTCGTGACCTCCATTGACTAAGCAATCCATGGAATTCTCCAGGCCAGAATACGGGAGCAGGGAGCATTTCCCTTTTCCAGGGGATCTTCCCAACCCAGGGATTGAACCCAGGTCTCCCACATTGCAGGCAGATTCTTTACCAGCTGAGTCACAAGTATAGCTGAATCACTTTGCTGTATATCTGAAACATTGTAAATCAATTATACTTCAATTAAAAAATAAAAATAAAATGTGCATATTTCTATAAAATATAATTGTTGCTGTGTGTGCTTAGTAGTGTCCGACTCTTGCAAACCCATAGACTGTCAGTTGTATAGACTGCCTGCCAGGCTCCTCTGTCTATGGGATTCTCCAGGCAAGAATACTGGAGTGGGTTGCCATTTCCTTCTTTAGGGGATCTTCCTGACCCAGGAATCGAACCTGGGTCTCCTGCATTGCAGGCAGACTCTTTACTGACTGAGCTATGAGGGAAGCCCATAAAATATAATTAATGTATATTATATTCTAGATTAAAAATCCAATTTTCTGGTATGTGTTGTGTGACTATTTACATTTTACACATGAGTGTATGCATTGATCCTTCACTTTATAAGGTAGATATTGTTATCTTAATTCAATAGACAAGGAAGCTGAAACTCAGTACAGAGAAACTTCTCAAGTTAGGTCAAACATTTAGAGAGTGGCAGGGCTTGGAATGAAATCCAAGCCTTACTCACTCCTCAGTCTGGGGTTTTTCCACTGGCTAAGATGCCTTCTTTGATAGTTTTCATATAACTTAGTACATACACAGGTTAAAACTTAAGGTCCACACAAGAAATGAAGAGGGGAGGAGATAAATTTTATTGAGTCTTCTTTACTATATGACTGTCTTATCTCAAATATTGTAAAGTTGAAAGTAGCAGTTTCTGTAGAATTTAACTAGAGTTATAGAGATACTCCTCATATCCTCAGTTTTACTTTCTGTGGTTCCAGTTAATCCTTGTCAATCACAGTTTGCAAATACTAAATGACAAATTCCCAAAGTAAACAATTTGTAAGTTTTAAATGGTACCCATTTTTTTCTAGAGTGATGAAATCTTGCGCCATCCCACTCCATCCCACCTGATTCCATCCCTTTGTTCAGTGTTTCCCATCAGTTAGTCACTTAGAGGCTGTCTGGGTTATCAGGTCAGCTGTTGCAGTTTCTCAGTGCTGGTGTTCAAATAACCCTTCCTTATCGATAATAATGGCCCCAAAGCACAAGAGTAGTGATGCTGGTATCAGATATGCCAAAGGGGAGCTGTAAAATGATTTCTTGAAGTGAAAAGGCAAAAGTTTCTGACTTAATAAGGAAAGAAAAAAAAATCATATGCTGAGATTGCTGAAATCTACGGTAAGAACAATTCTCCATGAAATTGTGGAAAGGAGCAAAAAGAAATTTGTACTAGTTTTGCTGTTGTGCTTTAAACTGCAGAAGTTATGGCACAGGCATCTGTGATAAGTGCTTAGTGAAGATAGAAAAGACATTAAATTTGGACAAGATAATTGGAAGGACAAGTGGGATTCACATAACTTTTTGGCTTCCAAGTGGCTCAGTGGTAAAGTACCTGCCTGCCAATGCAAGAGACGCAGGAGACACAGGCTGGATCCCTATGTTGGGAAGATCCCCTGGAGAAGGGATGGCTACCCATTCCATTATTCTTGCCTGGAGAATTCCATGGACAGAGAGCCTGGTGGGCTACAGTCCATGGGGTTGCAAAGAGTCAGACCTGACTGAGTGACTGAGCACATTCACATAACTTTATTACAGTATATAATTATTTTGTTTTATTATTAGTTAGTATTGTTAATTTCTTTCTGTGCCTAAACAGTAAACTTTATCAAAGGGATGTATATATAGAAAAAGCAGTATTTTTACAGTTTGGTACTATCTGTGGTTTCAGGCATCCACTGGTGTTTTTGGAACACATCCCCTGTGACTAATACTATATTAGCAAACTTTTATGACATAAACATGCCAGTTAGAGCAGTTAATGTGTACACAATTGAAATGATTACATTTTGGTAAACTTTTGTTAAAAGAACTAACCATATTTTTTCCTCCCAGTTGTCTGAACAATTTGGGTAAGTATTTATCTCTTCCTTTAATAATTTACTATATTACTATCGACTAACAAGTCTTTAAATTCATATCAACAGAAGTATTTCCCGAGAATTTGCAAGTATGTGGAGTTAAACAGAATTACTGCATAAGGAAATTTAAGGATATTCTTCGGAATTTGTTAAAAGGAAGCTGTTTCATAAGTCAGGAAAGCTCTTTATATGTATAATACTTGATCCAAAAAATTATGTTTTTGAAACAAATATTGCCCTTTTTGTGAGAGAGACAGCTTTAAGATTACAAGTTACTAGTAAATTCAGCTGCAGTAAATTGTTAATATTTATAATTCTGACATATTTAAATGATAGCAGATAAGTACAGTAGCAAAAAAGACCCCTGGGTGCCCATTAATATAGTTGAAGCACTTCTTGTAACACTCCCAGATCCGATTTCCCTTCTTCATTTTTAAGAAGTGACCTCCATCATGAATCTTGTATTTATCATTCTCAAGTACATTTTCACACTTTATTCCATTTATATACATGTGTATACTCTTCCCCCACCCCCCAATAGACTCCTAGGTAATCCTTAAAGTGTTACATTTTCAAAGCTTGTATAGATAGTACTAGATTTTACATTACATCTTTAAGATTTATCTGTTTTGATACATATTGCCTTATACATGATCTAGAGATCATTCATTTTAGCATTAGGTAATATGGTATTGAATGAATATTAAATATACCTCGTGTAAAGAATCCATTCTCCTTGACATGTATGAGGTTGTTTCTAATTTTCACACTGACAAATAATGCTACTGTGGTACTCCTTCCTTACATTTCTTGCTCATAAGTAGGGGAGTTTCTCTAGTTCCAAGAATGGGACTGATGGTTTGAAATGCATCTTCAACTTTCCCTAAACAACAACAGGTTTTTGGAGATGCATCCTGCTTCTTCCCCCTGTGTGTGCGCTGTGTGTATATTGTGTGTGCTGCCTGCATAGCGACATTTCTTGGGTTCCTATTTGTGCATGTGGGGTTCCAATTGGGCAGATGAGGAGGCCATTGCTTATGCATCTGCCTCCATGTCTGAGTGGGAGGGGTGGGTATTAAGGAGCAGTATGTGGAGAAGGCTGGATGTGGCTACAGGAGTGAAGAGCTAGAAGGCTGAAGGACCCTCTGGTCACTGTAGTGTCCTCCGTCTTCCTCCTCATTCCATGTTCTCCTCTCAGGTCTTTTCCAGGCGGCAGTACCCAATGGAGCCTCCACTGTTATCTCTGAGGCCCTGGATCTAAGGGATAGGGACAAACTGCAAAACAATGGTGTTCTGAAGGCAATGGACCACATCAACATTGCCACCGTCTGCACCCTCATCAGCTTGTGTCCCTCTGGGATGGGACTTGAGAAGCTGGACAACCTGATGTTGAACTTGGATAAGACTGAGGACAAGTCCAAGTTTGTGGGCAAAGCCATCTTGTATGTGTCCTTGGCCATGTGCAAAGCAGGGGCAGCTGAACAGGAATTGCCCCTTCACCACCACATTGCTCAGCTGGTCAAGAACTCCGATCTCATCCTGCCTGTGCCTTCAACACGATCAGTGGTGGCTCTCATGCTGGGAACAAGCTGACCACACAGGAGTTTAGATCCTTGCCATGGGTTTTCATTCCAATCCCAAAGAAAGGCAATGCCTAAGAATGCTCAAACTACCACACAATTGCACTCATCTCACACACTAGCAAAGTAATGCTCAAAAGTCTCCAAGCCAGCCTTCAGCAATACGTGAACCATGAACTTCCAGATGTTCAAGCTGGTTTTAGAAAAGGCAGAGCAACCAGAGAACAAATTGTCAACATCTGCTGGATCATGGAAAAAGCAAGAGAGTTCCAGAAAAAGATCTATTTCTGCTTTATTGACTATGCCAAAGCCTTTGACTGTGTGGATCACAATCAACTGTGGAAAATTCTGAAAGAGATGGGAATACCAGACCACCTGACCTGCCTCTTGAGAAACCTATATGCAGGTCAGGAAGCAACAGTAGGAACTGGACATGGAACAACAGGCTGGTTCCAAATAAGAAAAGGAGTACGTCAAGGCTGTATATTGTCACCCTGCCTATTTAACTTCTATGCAGAGTATATCATGAGAAACGCTGGGCTGGATGAAGCACAAGCTGGAATCAAGATTGCCAAGAGAAATATCAATAACCTCAGATATGCAGATGACACCAGCTGTATGGCAGAAAGTGAAGAGGAGCTAAAAAGCCTCTTGATGAAAGTGAAAGAGGAGAGTGAAGAAGTTGGCTTAAAGCTCAACATTCAAAAAACTAAGATCATGGCATCTGGTCCCATCACTTCATGGCAAATAGATGGGGAAACAGTGGAAACAGTGTCAGACTTTATTTTTCTGGGCTCCAAAATCACTGCAGATGGTGACTGCAGCCATGAAATTAAAAGACGCTTACTCTTTGGAAGGAAAGTTATGATCAACCTAGATAGCATATTCAAAAGCAGAGACATTACTCTGCCAACAAAAGTCCGTCTAGTTAAGGCTATGGTTTTTCCTGTGGTCATGTATGGATGTGAGAGTTGGACTGTGAAGAAAGCTGAGCGCCGATGGAATTGATGCATTTGAACTGTGGTGTTGGAGAAAACTCTTGAGAGTCCCTTGGACTGCAAGGAGATGCAACCAGTCCATTCTGAAGGAGATCAGCCCTGGGATTTCTTTGGAAGGAATGATGCTAAAGCTGAAACTCCAGTACTTTGGCCACCTCATGCGAAGAGTTGACCCATTGGAAAAGACTCTGATGCTGGGAGGGATTGGGGGCAGGAGGAGAAGGGGACAACAGAGGATGAGATGGCTGGATGGCATCACCGACTTGATGGACGTGAGTTTGATTGAACTCCGGGAGTTGGTGATGGACAGGGAGGCCTGGCGTGCTGCAATTCATGGGTTGCAAAGAGTCAGACACGACTGAGTGACTGAACTGAACTGAACTGATGGGTGCTGAGAGCTTTCAGGATGTCATGCGACTCAAAGTGGAGGTCTGTCACACACTTATGTAGGAATAGCATGGCAAAGATGCCACCAATGTGCGAGATAAGCATGGCTTTGCCCCCTGAATTCTAGAGATCAGAAGCTTCCAATCAAAGCCTTGGAGCTGGTAAATGCAGCCATTGACAAGGCTGGCTGCACAGAAAAGATTGTCATCAGCATGAATGTTGCCACCTCAGAGTTTTATCATGGTAGCAGATATCACTTTAAGACTTTAAGTCTTACTGATACATCACTGGGGACCAGGACTTTGTTAGGGCCTATCTTGTTGTCTCCCTTGAGGCTGAAGTTTAGGCAGATCAGTTTGATCACCAAAGCCATCCAAGTGTGCAAGCCCAGGAGAATGGCTGAGGGTCATGATGAGTCACCATTTGGGAGAGATTGAAGACACGTTCATTGCCAACATGGTGGGGGAACTATTCACAGGCCAGATCAATACTGGTGCCTGGTGCACCTGGCTAAGTACAATCTGTTCATGAATGAGAATCACAGAAGAGCTAGGGCATGAAGCTCGATTTCCAGGACATAATGTCTGCAGTCCCAGCATACTGTGATCCTTCTACCTGGCCGGAGACTTGGAACCCCTGGCTCATCCTCCTGGAACTTCCTCCTTTTGATCCTGCTTGCAATTTCATTCCAGACACCCAGGCTGCCCTGTTGCACTGCTCATTGGCTGCTTCAGCCCCTACTGCCTCCACTCTCCGCTCTCTGGGCTCAGGTTGCTTGGAATGCAGGACCTGCGCAGTGCTGAATGAAGGCAGGTCCTGTCTGTGTGCACCGGCCTGGCCTAAGATTATGTATGTGTTTGGTGGTGGTAGTTTAGTCACTAAGTTGTGTCCAACTCTTGCAACCCCATGGACTGCCAGGCTCCTCTGTCCATGGGATTCTCCAGGCAAGAATATGGGATTGGGTTGCCATTTCTTTTTCCAAATAAATGTATGTTTTTATTTATTTTTTATTCATCCTGTTAGTTAATAAATCACTTTCCCATAACTCCAGGGGACAGTGTGTCTGTGTTTCTTGTGACTATAGATTACTAGATGGCTTGATGTGGGGATCTTGCTGAAACGGGAAGAGTAACAGAAAGGGGCCTCGATGATGGTTCCTGTGTGTGTTGAAAGCCTTCACTGCAACCTAGGTCAGTCCAGAGGTGGAGATATGTGCCTGGGGGCTCTACCCTTGTCCCACTTTTCCCAATCCTAGCTTCCCTGTTCTTCCTCTCCATCTATCTATCTATCATCTATATTAGGAGGGAAGTCCTGGTGGCATACGGTAAAGAATCTGCCTGTAATTTAGGAAACACAGGTTTGATCCCTAGGTCGAGAAAATCCCTTGGAGGAGGGCATGGCAACCCTCTCCAGTATTCTTGTCTGGAAAATCCCATGCACAGAGGAGGCTGGTGGGTTACAGTCCATTGGGGTCACAAAGAATTGGACACAACTGAGTGACTCAAAAACAGAACTATTTTAGGAGGAGATCTCCCTTAAGTGGGAATGGGGTTGCCTGGAACAAAGGCCACATTTCCCTGCTGCATTTGCTGCTGAGGGTGGACATTTCATTAAACTTCGGCAAAATATATGTAAATGAATGTGTTCTGTGAGACTTTGAGGAGTGTCTTTCAATGAGGAGGTCATGCCCCACTTCCCCTTTTTCTCCTTCCTGTTGGCTGCGATAAGATCATGGTGATCGAAGCATTAGGCAATACTTTAAAATCCTGTTTAAAAGCACTATAAGCATTCTTTGAATCTTGATATTATGAAATGGAGTTTGGGGCCAGTTTGGCAAAATAAAACATACACCGTTAAGGTCTCCTCTGATTTCTCTTTTAAATTATAGCTGCTTTCTTTCGATAAAAACCTGTAACTTTAACATTAAGATAACCCTTCTCATTCATTTTTAAACAGAAGCTACTGAATTTGATGTACTGTTATTTACTTCATATTTTTGAATCTGTGCTCATAAGAGAAACAGATATCAATTTTCTTTTGTTGTACTCTTACTATCCAGTGTGCCCACTAGGTTATATTGGCATTCCAAAATGAGTCAGGTAGCTTCCTCACTTTTTCTCATCACTGAGGCAATTTCTGTAAGATTTATACTATTAGTTACTTGAAGTTTTAGTAAAACTGCTGAGGTAATTTCCTATAATTGTCTAAGCCTGTCTTTAGGCGGGGGAAACTTTTGCTTTCTAATTTGATTTCTTTAGTGGTTATTATTTCATCTCAGCTTTCCTAGTTTCTACCCTCTTCATCTGTCATGTTAGTGTTTCATCATTGAGTCTGTCCTGACTTTCCTGATTTTCCTGGCCTCATTAGCCCATACAATTGATCTCTATGTGGAATTTCAAAATGCATTTTGCTTGATTTTTTTGTTGCTGCCTCTCAGCGTGGGAGGAAATAGGACAAAACAGGACACTTTCCTTCCCCTTCCCACCTGGTATCTTTTGTTGTTGTTCACTCACTAAGTTGTGTCTGACTCTTTGTGATCCCGGGGACTGTAGCACGCCAGGCCTCCCAGTACCTCACCATCTCCTGGAGTTCATCCAAGTTCATGTCCATTGAACTGGTGATGCCATCCAACCATCTCATCCTTTGCTGCCCTCTTCTCCTTTTGCCTTCAATCTTTCCTAGCGTCAGGGTCTTTTCCAATGAGTTGGCTGTTCGAATCAGGTGGCCAAAGTATTGGAGCTTCAGCTTCAGCATCATTCATTCCAGTGAGTATTCAGGGCTGATTTCCCTTAGAATTGACTGGTTTGATCTCTTTATTGGTATCTTCAGTCTCTCCAAAATTGGTGTTCCACAGTTGGCAGACATAGGTAGTTTTTTTGCTGCAGACTAGACCAGTTATTTTGGACTTTGCTCTGGGTCCTAGATACTTTAAAACATGTGTGTGTGTGTGTGAGTGTGTGTGTGTGAGGGGGCGTCCTGGTGACATTTCCTTTTTCTTCTAACCTGACCTTCCTTCCCTCAGGGTCTCCACTTCTATGCCCCAAACATCCCTGTCCTTTTCCACTTATCTAAAAATACCCCTTATCAAAGGAAAATATCTGGCAATTTGGAGCATCTCTCTCTTATCTTCCTTTATTTAGTGAATCTTGTTGTATTGAGTATGGGAAAGGAGAATTTTCAGTTCAATGGATAGGGGATATTGTTTCTCCAATTTAACTTTTCCTTTCGATGGTCCCTCATCAGGAGTCATGAATCAAGGACTCTTTTTTTTTTTTTTGTCTTTATAGTAGAATTTTACTGAGGGAGGCAGAAGGATAATGTGGAAAGAATTATAACCTTGGTTTTATCCTTTCCTGTTTTTCTTTCTTTAAAAAAATTTTTTTTTGAGTATAGTTGATTTACAATGCTGTGTTAATTTCTGCTGTACAGCAAAGTGAATCAGTTATATGCAAATATATATATATATATATATATGTACACACACACACACTTTTTAAGATTCTTTTCCCATATAGGTCATCACAGACTGTACAGAAGAGTTCTATGTGCTATACGGTAGGTCCTTACCGTGCGTCTGTGCTTAGTCTCTTAGTCATTTCCGACTCTTTGCGTCCCATTGGACTGTAACCTGCCAGGTTCCTCTGTCCATGGAATTTTTCAGGCAGGAATACTGGAGTGGGTTGTCATTTCCTTCACCAGGGGGTCTTTGCAAACCAGGGATCAAACTCATGTCTCTTTCATCTTCTGTATTCGTACGTGGATTCTTTACCACTGTACCACCTGGAAAGTCCAGGTCCTTATTAGTGATATATTTTATATATAGTAGGTTTAAAGTACCTAGGACCCAATGGAAAGTCCAAAATAACTGGTCTAGTCTGCAGTAAAAAAAAAACTACCCCAATTTCCCAATTTATTCCTCCCCCATTCCCTCCCTGGTAATCATGTCTGTTTGCTATATCTGTGATTCTGTTTCTGTTTTGTAAGTTCATTTGTACTATTTTTTTTTTTTTTAGATTCCACATATAAGTAATATCATATGATATTAGTCTTTCTCTGTCTGACTTATTTACTCAGTGTAATAATCCCTGGGTTTATCCATGTTGTTGCAAATGAGATTATTTGGTTCTTTTTAATGACTGCATAATATTCTATTGTGTCTATATACCACATCTTTTTTTTAATCTATTCCTCTGCCAATGGATTTAGGTTGCTTCTATGACCTGGCTGTTGTAAATTGTGCTTCAGTGAACATTGGGATGCATGTATCCTTCTGAATTATGGTTTTCTCTGGATATATGTCCAAGAGTGGGATTGCTGGATCATGTGGCAGCTCTATTTTTAGTTTTTTAAAGGAATCTCCTTGCTGTTCTCCATAATGGTTGTGAATTGTGGATTCTCAAACTGTATGCTTAATACAGGAAGCTTGTCCTGCAAAATTAAACTGTAATGATGGTGAAGTGGATATCTGGTTCTCATTTTTTAAAATGATTTAATCAATATTAAGATCTTAATCTTGCATCAGAAAACATGACAGGCATTTGGTTTTTATGATGCAGCTGAGGAACATTTGTTGCCTCAATTGTTGAGGAGTCAACTTGCTTCACGAAAGAGCTTTATGAACTTCCAATGACTATTCCTCCCATCTTGGAAAGTGTTACCTTATTAAATTATTTGGAGTCAGCAGTCCATGTATGATTGGGAGACTGAAATAGGAGAGAAAGATGAAGGAATTAACAATTTCTTCCACCCTAAAGTTTTGAGTATCACCTCTGCTCTCCAAATTTCCAGGAAGAATAAGGAGTAATGATAATAATAATTGTTCTTCCAGGCCTTGTGCCAAGAATTTACAAACATTACTTTATTTAATCCTTACAACAACCTTTAAATTACAATTATTATCTCCATTTTATAGATGAGAAAAGTAGGTTCAGTAATTAAGCAAGACCACCCAGCTGTAAGTGGTGGGACCAAATTTAGTGCTTGCATGCATGCTCAGTCGCTTCAGTTGTAGCCGGCCAGGCTTCTCTGTCCAGACGAGAATACTGGAGTGAGTTGCCTTGCCCTTCTCCAGGGGATATTCCTGACCCAGGGATCAAACCTGTGTCTTCTGCATTTCCTGCATTGCAGGCAAATTCTTTACCGCTGAGCCACTGGGGAAGCCCACCAAATTGAGTCCTAGGTCTAATTCCAGAAACCGCGTTCTTGGCCCCTAAGGGAGCTTCCTCTAGCATGCCATTCTTTGTGGGAGGGACATTCCTCCGTTAACGTGAAAATCTACCAGTTTTCTGGTGGGGAAAACCACCTGAACCAAGCAGCGCCAAGTCTACCACCTCTGAGACACTCTCTCCTGGCGTGACCATGCCACCTCGTACAGCTCTGGGTTGGGGGAGCTCTGTCTTCTCTGGAAAGTCCCACCACTGAGACAGGCTGATACGAAAAGACTCAGTTACTGGAGTGAGTACTGAGGGAGAACGTGAGAAAAACAAACCAAGAAAACACTCAGGGCATAGATACCGTCCAGCTGGCAGCTTTGTGATCCTGAAGCTCATTTTCTCTCTGGGCTTGCGAGTCTGGCCCCGTTCCACATGCTGCAAGGTGTTCCCAAAGGACTGGGGCATATTTGGCCCGCGTTATCAGGGAAACAGTTTGGGGCTTCAGCTGGCACAAGATGGGAGCTGGGCCCTGATTCCCCCACTAGCCCGAGGCTAGTCCTTCCTTATTTGTTTTCACTGCTTGGTATAAGACAGTTTGCTGCCTACCAGGTGCCTCCCACCAAGTTGATTTTCCAGTCCTCTTTGGCCAAGAGTTGGCAAGTCTCTGGCGATCAGCACGACAATGTGCTGTCCCTGCATGTCCAGGCATTTGCTCTGAGCCTGAAGGCAGTGGAAAAACAACATCTCCCAAACTCAATAGCGCAAGCGGAAATGGCAGGGATGGGTTGCTCCACCACCCGGCTCTGCTATTCATCATGCAGGGTGAGGAGGTTGTAGGAGGAAGCTCATGGCAGCTCCTTTGTTTGACAAGTGAAATTGATCTGTAGAAGGCTGAAGGCAACACTCAGCCACTTCCCATGACCCAGGCAGACCCCAGTGCCCCCAGTACCCCTGAGTGGGCCCTGCTGGCTCACACATCCTGACCCCCATGCCACTCATTTGCACGGGGCCCACACTTGCCAAGTGTGGAGAAGAAATGGAGCTAGAGAGAAAGGAAGTAATGGGACTGAAGTTTCTAGCAGTCTGTGTGCCATTCCTAGAAAAAATCTGCCTCCTCTAAGTCATCACTGACCTTCCCCATTCCTGTTGCTGATGTCTCTCCCTACCCTGAACCTACCCTCAGAGAGAAAAAATTCACCTGCAAAGTGAAACCGGTTTCTCAGGGCAATTGTTCCAATAAATATCTACTAACATATTGATTTTTGGTTCAGACTTGGCCTTTAGAAACTCTCATAGTGGTGATTTTTATTTAAGGAGAGGATGTTGCTAAATTTGTTTAATGCTAGCATTTCTCTCAGGAAGGCACTCAAGACTTTGGAATCACATTCCCTTCCATCCAGTTTCTTTACAGCTTTTAGGCTGCCAACATTGTCTATGGTCAAAAGTCCCATTTTGTAGAGACTGAGGCTCAGAAAGAATAAAGTGATTTACACAGTGGTGTCTGCTGCTTATTATCAAATGTGGCCTTTTATCTTTGTTTCTTTCTTCAATCTCCTTTTTTTTTTGACTTATGAGTTTAGCCATGTATTAGTAGATTTGAAGAAGTAGAGACAGTTCAGAAATTCATCAGAAAATATACTTAGGAGGTAGGAGCAAGGGTGTGAGATCAGGAAGGTTGTTTGGAGAGAATCATATTTCCCAGATCATGACTGGTAGTTTTTTCTTTTTCTGACATCTCAAGAGAGTCTTAAGTAGTTCCAGGTTTTTCTCACATTTGATTTTTGGTTATGATAGTGACCCAGGTGGCTGAGTATCAGAAAGAACTTGTTTCAGTCACTTGTCCATACTTGTTGAAGGAAGATGAAAGACGGCTAGAGTGGCTTTGGTCCCAGCATGCATTCTAGAACCAACCCACAGCCTGGAGCAGTCATGTCTGCAAAGCGAAAGACCTGTGTATAAAGAAGCAATGCTGGTGTTTCAGTCCTCTGATTTTTGACTCCAGTACTCTTGCCTGGAAAATCCCATGGACAGAGGAGCCTGGCAGGCTGCAGTCCATGGGTTTGCTAGGAGTCGGCTATAACTGAGCGGCTTCCCTTTCACTTTCCCCTTTCATGCATTGGAGAAGGAAATGGCAACCCACTCCAGTGTTCTTGCCTGGAGAATCCCAGGGAGAGAGGACCCTGGTAGGCTGCCGTCTATGGGGTCGCACGGAGTCAGACACGACTGACGTGACTTAGCAGCAGCAGTTATTATGCTGCCGCATTACAACAGTAGCTGACAAATCCGTTTTCTCTCCCCCTCCCACTTTCTCTTGTGAAACAATGTAATTCCTCCACCTCTAGCTCTGCCTTCATTCCTCTGGCTCACTTGGGATACCTTAAAGTGTCTAATATCTCCTTTTCTCTTTAGGACCCTTGTCTTGAAGCTGGGAAACAACACAAGGTCTTTTAGGATGTAAAATATTATAAGCTTGAGGACATAGGAAACTGAATGTTGTCTGTGTAATCTCAGTTGTCAAGCTATAAAGCTAAAATGTTTGCCCTGCACTCTCAGAATCATTCCTTCCACTACTGTTTCATGTTCTTTGGAAAATCAGAAAGAATCACTGGTACTTCTCAAAACAATGATATAATAAATAGGCAGATTACCGAGGTGTTTGATGTAATGCTGCCTTTATTCCCCTCCAGAGGGCTAAACACTCCAGACATGGCAAGATAATTTAACCACATCTTGCTGAAAAGAATCTTAGATGTATACCTATTTTTGTCTTTGAGTAGTTATTGAAATCTGTATGTGACATTATAGTTTTCACTTTAGAGTTTCTCTACTAGTAAGGATGTAAAGTATGTGTCAGTGGTCATCTGGCCTAGTTCATACGTCACTACTAGAAAGCTGAGCACAGAAGAATCGATGTGTTTGAGCTGTGGCGTTGGAGAAGTCTCTTGAGAGTCCCTTGGACTGCAAGGAGATCCAACCAGTCCATCCTAAAGGACATCAGTCCTGGGTGTTCATTGGAGGGACTGATGTTGAAACTGAAATTCCAATACTTTGGCCACCTGATGCGAAGAGCTGACTCATTGGAAAAGACACTGATGCTGGGTAAGATTGAGGGCAGGAGAAGGGGATGACAGAGGATGAGATGGTTGGATGGCATCACTGACACAATGGACATGGGTTTGGGTGGACTCCGTGAGCTGGTGATGGACAGGGAGGCCTGGCATGCTGCAATTCATGGGGTCGCAAAGAGTTGGACATGACTGAGCAACTGAACTGAACTGAACTGAACTGATGGATTACCTACATGGTCTAGAAACATTGCAGTGGAAAAATATAGCAATTTGAATAATTTTCATGATACATTTGGCCACAAAATTATAAGAAGCCATTCTATTGCAAGTAGTTTTTTTTTTTTTCCAAACAATTTTGTAAAGATTTTTTTTATGTGGGCCATTTTTTTAAAAGTGTTTATTGACTTTGTTACAATATTGCTTCTGTTTATGCTCTGGTTTTTTGGTTGCAAGTCATGTGGGACTTGGGATCTACCCTGACCAGGGATTGAACTCATGCCTCCTGCATTGGAAGGTAAAGTCTGAACCACTGGACTGCCAGGGAAATCCCTCCAAGTAAGTCCTTGCTTAACTATATAAGATTATTAAGAGAGCAAACCATGAAAAAAGTAGAGCCTAGACATGGCTTTACTGAGGACTTCCCTGATGATCTAGTGGGTAAGACTCCATGTTCTCAAGGCAGGGGACCCAGGTTTGAGAGCTAGAGCCCTCATGCATTCAATTAAGAGTTGACCTGCTGCAACTAAGAAACCCACTTGGTGCAAAAAAGATCCCATCAGCTGTAGCTAAGACCCATAGCAGCCAAAATAAAGAAATAAAATAAATATTAGAAAATATCATTACTCCCTGTGAAAGTGAAGTCACTCAGTCGTGTCCGACTCTTTGCGGCTCCACAGACGGTAGCCAACCAGGCTCCTCCGTCCATGGGATTTTCCATGCAAGAATACTGGAGTGGGTTGCCGTTTACTCCCTGTGGACCCCACCAATTCAGAAGTGATGCTTTCATCTGCTCTGTATTCCCTTTGCTATGAACATCTCATGCTCTTCTTTCAGTTCACATTTCACTAGTTCTTCATTGTCTATGCTCAGTCCCACAACTTCTCATCCTGTCTCATTTTTTTTTTTTTCTTAAAACATGAAGGTCCTGCACCCTTGGATGCAGTATACTTATTCCAGGGTGCTCTTGGTTTTATCTACATATATATATATATATATATATATATATATATATATATATATATATATATATATATTCTCAGTCAATAGAGGTTAAAAGTATAATCACAATCGTACACTTCCTTGCCACACACACACACACACACACACACACACACAGGCATGTAGAAAAGGATGCTTGCAGGCTGTCACATGCCACGACAGAGTTTGTGTATAGTAACTGTACCTGGCCGTAGATCCTCAAGTCCAAAATGAGAATCACTTGTCAATACCACACTCTCTCGCAATTGTGTTAGAGTTCTCTTAATTATTTTATATCTGTAGGGCTTGTCTCCTTGACAGTGCAAGCTCTTTGAGGGAAATATCCATGAAAAAGACATTTTCACAGCTACCAGAATTATGCACATGATAATAGAAGCAAAATAAGCATGTCTAGATCTGTTTACTTTCCCCCAAGCCCCCACTCTCCACCTGCCCCACCATTCTATTCAGGCTCCAACTCCTGCATCTCCTTCATGAAACTTGTTTTGAGGGGAGTTGGGAAGATCCACACTATCCTTTTTCTCCAAAGAGTAATGAGTAAGATTCTTTTTTTGAATCGTCAAAAGAATATCATCAGTTCATACAAGTCGAGTGTTTGTGTGCATGCATGCTTAGTTTTAGGATATAAAAGTTCAGAAAAACAAGGTTATGAATCATTTACCTTTATTGAAATTCTAACACTTCCACTGCCTCAGCGCCATCACAAATAATAGTAATGATCTGGACGAACAGATGGTACAGAAGTTCTGGCACCACAGAATGGTTTCTGCCACTCACGTGGAGGGAGGCAGATGAGCCCAGAGGATGAGCCTGTGTGCTCAGGAGGTGGCCAGGCTGGGTTCACATCCCCACTCTCCTACTGCTTCCTTTGCAAACTTGTGAGATCTTGACTTAGGGTTACAGGGCCTCCTGGTGCTCCATCTCCTCACTGAGTAACAACTGTACCTTCTGCCAGAGTTGTCCTGAACGTTAAGTGGGTTCACATACCTAAGCAGCAACAGCAGTGTCTGCACAGTGTGAACACTCCCTTCAGTCTTATTTTGTGCCGTGTCCCTTCTCTGAGCTTCAGCTTTCAGAAGACAGTACCTGTAAGATTCAAAAAGATCAGATGACGTAAACATGGGAAAGTGCTTGTCATGTGTAAAGATCTATACAAATACAACGCTTTGTGTCTTTAAAAAAATTATTTATTTATTATATATTTTTGGCTATACTGGGTCTTTGTTGCTGCGTGGTTGTTGTGCATAGGCTTCTCATTGCGGTGGGTTCTCTTGTTGCAGAGCACAGACTCTAGGGTGCTCACGCTTCAGTAGTTTGTGGCTCCTGGACTTTAAGAGCACAGGCTCAGTAGTTATGGTGCACAGGCCCAGCTGCTTCAAGACATGTGGGATCTCATCTTCCCAGACCAGGGATCGAACCCATGTACCCTGCACTGGCAGGCAGATTCTTCACCACTGAACCACCAGGGAAACCTAGCATAGTGTCTTTTAAAGGGCCACTTTGAAACGTAGCACTGATTTCTGTGCTGCTTCTTGGAAATCTCTCCCCAGATGCTGATTTCCTTGCTTGTGTGATTTGACAGCAATAATGTTGGTTATTACTTTGGATATACTGTTAGGAAGTAAGATATGTCAGGCCAGACCTTTGAAGATTCATTTAGGAAACAGGGTGGAGCATGAGGGAAAGAAAGAGAGTGAGGTTGTCAGATGTGTTGGGGAGAGATTGAAATGTTTGAGGAGCACATCGGGGATATGATCAGCGGCACAGCTCACAGGAATGCTCCTTTCATAGCAAAGCTGTGAAAACTGTGAAATTCTTGTGTTTCCTAACAGACAAGGCACAGGTATTATAGGTACTTCTGCATCCTGGACAGAATCCCACGGCTGCTTTCATAACATCTCATGCCCTTGACTTCACTCCACACTGCCACATGAGGTGTGTCAGATTCCACCGAGAGCACCCCACGATAAGCAGATCACTGTTGTCTCATTTCACAGAGGCTTGGTCTAGTTCTGCTGTTTGAACTCTAATTCAACGACCTGATTCATGTCCATGTGTAGACAACCTTACTGCGTCTGTGTCATTTGGAATCACTTAAGGCAGAGCACAAGGATTACTTACAGTGATGAATTACTTGCACATCAATTCACTGTGTGTCTTTAAAACAGGTTGGACAAACTCTCGTACCTGAATGAAGAAGGTGAAATTTAAGGATGAAAGTCTCAGAGTGCCTGACTCCTCACTTCTGCAACTCTGTAGGTTCAATTACTTCCTATTCTTAATCCCCACCCCTTACCCCTACACCCACCCACAATAGGTTCAGTCCTAGGCCCCTATTAGCTCTCTCCTCTCTGTATTTTCACAAAATTTTTGATAGCCAACTCTATGTCAGATAGCTGAGATTCACCAGTCCCCATTCTCATGGAGCTTACTCCCAGTTTTTAGGATAAAACCAGAGTATAGGAAGGAGGGATTTCATTATTTTCTAAAATATTTGTTTATTTATTTTCGGTTGCCTAAGCAAGAGTCCCTTAGAAGAAATGGAGTAACCATCATGGTCAACAAAAGAGTCCAAAATACAGTACTTGGATGCAATCTCAAAAATGACAGAATGATCTCTGTTTGTTTCCAAGGCAAACCATTCAATATCACAGTAGTCCAAGTCTATGCCCCAACCAGCAACGCTGAAGAAGCTGAAGTTGAACAGTTCTATGAAGACCTACAAGACCTTTTAGAACTAACACCCCAAAAAGATGTCCTTTTCATTATAGGGGACTGGAATGCAAACATAGGAAGTCAAGAAACACCTGGAGTAACAGGCAAATTTGGCTTTGGAATACAGAATGAAGCAGGGCAAAGGCTAATAGAGTTTTGCCAAGAGAACACACTGATCATAGCAGACACCCTTTTCCAACTACACAAGAGAAGACTCTACACATGGACATCACCAGATGGTCAACACCAAAATCAGATTGATTATATTCTTTGCAGCCAAAGATGGAGAAGTTCTATACAGTCAGCAAAAATAAGACCGAGAGCTGACTGTGGCTTAGATCATGAACTCCTTATTGACAAATTCAGACTTAAATGGAAGAAAGTAGGGAAAACCACTAGACCATTCAGGTATGACCTAAATCAAATCCCTTATGACTATACAGTGGAAGTGAAAAATAGATTTAAGGGACTAGATCTGATAGATAGAGTGCCTGATGAACTATGGATGGAGGTTTGTGACACTGTACAGGGGACAGGGATCAAGACCATCCCCATGGAAAAGAAATGCAAAAAAGCAAAATGGCTGTCTGGTGAGGCCTTACAAATAGCTGTGAAAAGACGAGAAGAGAAAAGCGAAGGAGAAAAGGAAAGAAAAAAATCTGAATGCAGAGTTCCAAAGAATAGCAAAGAGAGATATGAAAACCTTCCTCAGTGATCAAGGCAAAGAAATAGAGGAAAAGAACAGAATGGGAAAGACTAGAGATCTCTTCAAGAAAATTAGAGGTACCAAGGGAACATTTCATGCAAAGATGGGCTCAATAAAGTAAATATATTGTATGGACCTAACAGAAGCAGAAGATGTTAAGAAGAGGTGGCAAGAATACACAGAAGAACTGTACAAAAAAGATCTTCATGACTCAGATAATCATGATGGTGTGGTCACTCATCTAGAGCCAGACATCCTGGAATGTGAAGTCAAGTGGGCCTTAGAAAGCATCCCTATGAACAAAGATAGTGGAGGTGATGGAATTCCAGTGGAGCTGTTTCAAATCCTGAAAGATGATGCTGTGAAAGTGCTGCACTCAATATGTCAGCAAATTTGGAAAACTCAGCAGTGGCCACAGGACTGGAAAAGGTCAGTTTTCATTCCAATCCCAAAGAAAGGCAATGCTAAAGAATGCTCAAACTACCACACAATTGCACTCATCTCACATGCTAGTAAAGTAATGCTCAAAACTCTCCAAGCCAGGCTTCAGCAATATGTGAACCATGAACTTCCTGATGTTCAAGCTGGTTTTAGAAAAGGCAGAGGAAACAGAGATCAGATTGCCAACATCCGTTGGATCATCGAAAAAGCAAGAGAGTTCCAGAAAAAACATCTATTTCTGGTTTATTGACTATAAGCCAAAGCCTTTGACTTTGTGGATCACAATAAATTGTGGAGCATTCTTCAAGAGATGGGAATACCAGACCACCTGACCTACCTCTTGAGAAACCTATATGCAGGTCAGGAAGCAACAGTTAGAACTGGACATGGAAGAACAGACTGGTTTCAAATAGGAAAAGGAGTACGTCAAGGCTGTATATTGTCACCCTGCTTATTTAACTTCTATGCAGAGTACAACATAAGAAACGCTGGGCTGGAGGAAGCAGAAGCTGGAATCAAGATTGCCGGGAGAAATATCAATCACCTCAGATATGCAGATGACACCACCCTTCTGGCAGAAAGTGAAGAGGAACTAAAAAGCCTCTTGATGAAAGTGAAAGAGGAGAGTGAAAAAGTTGGCTTAAAGCTCAACATTCAGAAACCTAAGATCATGGCATCTGGTCCCATCACTTCATGGGAAATAGATGGAGAAACAGTGGAAACAGTGTCAGACTTTATTTTTCTGGGCTCCAAAATCACTGCAGATGGTGACTGCAGCCATGAAATTAAAAGATGCTTACTCCTTGGGAGAAAAGTTATGACCAACCTAGATAGCATATTCAAAAGCAGAGACATTACTTTTCCAACAAAGGTCCATGTAGTCAAGGCTATGATTTTTCCTGTGGTCATGAATGGATGTGAGAGTCGGACTGTGAAAAAGCTGAGCTCCAAAGAATTGATGCTTTTGAACTATGGTGTTGAAGACTCTTGAGAACCCCTTGGACTGCAAGGACATCCAACCAGTCCATCCTAAAGGAGATCAGACCTGGGCGTTCTTTGAAGGACTAATGCTAAAGCTGAAATTCCAATACTTTGGCCACCTCATGCAAAGAGTTGACTCATTGGATAAGACCCTGATGCTGGGAGGGATTGGGGGCAGGAGGAGAAGGGGACGACAGAGAGTGAGATGGCTGGATGGCATCACTGACTTGATGGACATGAGTTTGGGTGAACTCCGAGAGTTGGTGATGGACAGGGAGGCCTAGCGTGCTGCAGTTCATGGGGTCACAAAGAGCTGGACACGAGTGAGTGACTGAACTGAACTGAAGGTCTAATTGTGGCACATGGGCTCAGTAGTTGCACCACACAGGCTGTGTTCCTCCAAAGCAGGTGAGATCTTAGTTCCTAGCCCAGGGATCAAACCAGCGTCCCCTGAATTAGCAGGCACATTCTTAACCACTGGACCACTAGGAAAGCCCGGTTTCATAATTTATATTAAAATATTTTTTGAAAGCATAGTTTGTTTAGAGTAATTCATGCTTATTTTGGACAGAATGTTTGTGCTCTCACAAGATCCAAATGTTGAAGCCCTAACACCCAATAAGATGGCATTTGGAGATGGGGCCTTTGATAAATAATTAAGATTAGATGAGTTTTAAGAGTAGGGCTTTAAGATGGGGTCAGTGTCTTTATAAGAAAAAACACTAGAGAACTTGTTTGCTGTCTCCCCTCTCACGTGGACAGAGAAGATGTCATATGCGCATACAGAGAATGGTGGCTGCCTATAAGCCAAGAGAAGAGGCTGCAGAGTCATATTTACCCTGCAGTACCCTGATCTTGACACCCTAGCCTCCAGAATGATGAGAGGCATGTCTGTCCTTTCAGCCACCAGCTCTATGGCATTTTGTCATGGCAGTGGGTGCTTACTGTAAAACATTCAGTAAATAAGGATGTATAAAGCAGAGGCCCTGAACAGGAGAGTCTGCAGGCAATGTCAGGCCTGCAGATATGATTGTTTGGCTCATTGGTGTTTTTTTAAAACCAGTTTTACTGAGATATAGTTCATATACCATATAATTCACCTATTTATGATACACAATTTAGTGACTTTTTTAGTATATTCACACAGTCATGCATCCATCACCACTATCAATTTTAGAGCATTTCCATTACTTCAGGGAGAAGCATGTACCCGCTATCCTCCCAACCTCTGGCAGCCACTAATATGTTTTCAATCTCTATCAATTTGTCCATTCTGGACATTTTGTTTAAGTGGGAACACACAATATGTGGTCTTTTGAGAGTGACTTCGTTCATTTAACACATTTTCACATTTCTCTCTATTGTAGAATATATCAGTACCTCATGCATTTTCATTGCCAAATTACATGCCATTGTATAGATATAATACAGTTTAGCTTTTCATTCATCAGATGATGGACATCTGGGAGTTTCTACTTTTGTGAATATTGTGTACAAGTTTCTGTGTGAATGTTTTGTCTTGAGGATGTACCTAGGAGTGGGATTGTTGAATCATGCGGTAATTCTATGTCAAAGCATTTTAGAAACTGCCAGATTGTTTCTGAAGTACTGTTTTCTATTTCTACCAGAAGTGTATGAAGGCTGCAATTTTTTAACATCCTCACCAACACTTGTTATCTGACTTTTTGATTCTAGACATCCTAGTGGATGTGAAGTGGTATCTTCTTATGGTTTCAAATTTGCTTTTCCCTGATGGTAAATGGTATCTTTTTTCATGTGTTCATGACTATTTGCATTTCTCCTCTGAGGAGATGTCTATTTAGATCATTTACCCATTTTTAATTGGATGTTTTTTTCACTTTGGATCTGACAAAATCTCACAACTAGATGTGAGAGTTGGACCATAAAGAAAGCTGAGCACCAAAGAATTGATGCTTTTGAACTGTGGTGTTGGAGAAGATACTTGAGAGTCCCTTGGACTGCAGGGAGATCCAACCAGTCCATCCTAAAGGAGATCAGTCCTGAGTATTCATTGGAAGGACTGATATTGAAGCTGAAACTCCAATACTTTGGTCACCTGATGTGAAGAGCTGACTCATTGGAAAAGACTCTGATGATGGGAAAGATTGAGGGCAGGAGGAGAAGGGGACAGCAGAGGATGCAATGGTTGGATGCATCACTGACTTGATGGACATGAGTTTGAGCAAGGTTCGGGAGTTGATGAAGGACAGGGAAGCCTGGTGTTCTGCAGTCCATGGGGTCTCAAAGAGTTGGACATGATTGAGCGACTGAACTGAACTTTGTCATTTTAGTATTTTTGTTTAAATGAGCTATTACTTAAAGATCAGAAGAGTTTACATATATACTTGAATCTTGATGTTCCAGATAAAAATCTTCAGATCTGTTTCTTCTGGGTTCTAATTAAGTATTTGGGCACGCAAACTATTCTTTTTTTTTTTTATTTTTGTTTTGTATTGAGATATAGCTGATTAAAAATGTGATAGTTTCAGCAAAGGGACTCAGTCATACATACACATGTATCCATCCATCCCAAACTCCTCACCCATCCAGGCTGGGGCAGACTACTCTTAATTATGAAAATTTGAAGCAATGTATATGCATTAATTTTAGGGAAACCTATGTGCATTGAGGTAACCTGAGTACATTATATCAATATTCACAACTTTAAAAAATAAATCAGGCACCTATCTGACAAAGAAATGCTCTTGCAAACTTTGTTTCTTCTTTAGAAAAATATTACATCAGTTTGATTCAATTGGTTTTATTGCCTACCTAGTCCTGTAGGTATTTTTTTATTTCAACCTCTGATGCCCCATCTGCCAGATACAACTGCTGCTGATGTTTTGGTGCCTATACTTCCTAATTATATTTATGTGTATTGAGGCTAGAACATTTACTGCTTCCAAAATAGCCTTCACTTTGAGCAGGTTGATCTAGTAGGGTAGACAGTGTTTTGGGTAGATATGTTGGTGGGAGAAAACAGTAATAGGATGGTTTCAGTTCAGCTCCATTCAGTCACTCAGTCATGTTCGACTCTTTGCGGCCCCATGGACTGCAGAACGCCAGGCTTCCCTGTCCAACATCAACTCCTGGAGCTTGCTCAAACTCATGTCCATTGAGTCGGTGATGCCATCCAACCATCTCATCCTGTCGTCCCCTTCTCCTCCCACCTTCAATCTTTCCCAACATCAAGGTCTTTTCCAATGAGTCAGTTCTTTGCATCAGGTGGCCAAAGTATTGGAGTTTCAGCTTCAGCATCAGTCCTTCTGGATGAATATTCAAATGGGTTGGTTTAGTGGCTCAGAAAAGGAAAAGGAAAGGCTCTGGGCTCAGTGAGATGGAGAATTTGAGACCGAGAAGAGACCATAATTGCTGGCATAGTAAATGAACAGATATTTTGTTTCTAGAGCTACATGAGAGTAAGCATGGGGTACATCATGAACAAAGTCTTGGATGTGGGAAGATAAACATGTGAGGATAGGCCCAGGTAGTAAAGAGCTGATGAGGTAGATTCATGGGATGTTGGGATTAGGAGGGCCACAAGCATGGGAGTGAAGGTTCCTTGTCAAAGACTGCCTATACATTTAGGGATGGCAAATGATGCCTGACATTTATTTTCTTCTTCTTTTTAAATAGTTTTTACATTTATTTATTGTTGGAGTATGGTTGCTTTACAATGTGTTAGTTTCTGCTGTGCAGTGAAGTGAATCAGCTATACATATACATATATTCTTTCATTTTTGGATTTCTTTCCCATGTAGGTCACCACAGAGAACTGAGTAGAGTTTCCTGTGCTATACAGCAGGTTCTTATTACTTATCTATTTTATGCCTATTAGTATATCTGTTTGCAAGGCAGAAATAGAGACACAGATACAGAGAGCAAACATATGGACACTTAGGAGGGAAAAGGCAGATGGAATGAATTGAGAGATCGGAATTGATGGATATTTGTTTTCAAATTGCTCTGAAATGACCCTCCATTGTTCACATGTCTTCAGTTAAAATGTAGTGCTCAAAACAGTCTTTTTTTAGTGGTGAAAGAGGGAATAAAGAAGGACAGTCCATGCTGTGGTCAAGTGGTGGAGGAAGAGTCCAGAGAGATGCTGAAGTGAGAGCTGTGAAAAAGCTGAGCAGGAAATTGAAACGAGGTGACAGGCAACCACTAAGAGAGTATCAGCCCTCTCCTCTAGTAATATGTCCCTCTCTACTCCTAAGAAGTTGAAAATGATTAGGGCTAGAGTTGTTAATTTTGAGTATTTAAAGGAAAAGGCTAAACACTTGAGGACTTGTGAAACTTAAGTGAAATTGGACTATTCATACTATTTTGAAACTTAAAAAAAAAATACCAATTATCCCTTTCTGTGTGCTAAGTCGCTTCTGAAATGCCGGGCTGAATGAACCACAAGCTGGAATCAAGATTTCCAGGAGAAATAGCAACAACCTCAGATACGCAGATGACTCCACCCTTATGGCAGAAGGCAAAGAGGAACTAAAGAGCCTCTTGATTAAGGTGAAAGAGGAGAATGAAAAGCTGGCTTAAAACTCAACATTCAGAAAACTAATGTCATGGCATTTGGTCCCATCCCTTCATGGCAAATATATGGGGAAATAGTGACAATTTTCTCGGGCTCCAAAATCACTGTGGAGGTAACTGCAGCCATGAAATTAAAAGATGCTTGCTTCTTGGAAGAAAAGCTGTGACAAACCTAGACCATGTCTTAAAAAGCAGAGACATCATTTTGCTGACAAAGGTCCATATAGTTGAAGCTATGATTTTTCCAGTAGTTATGTATGGATATGAGAGTTGGGTCATAAAGAAACTTGAGTGCTGAAGAACTGATGCTTTTGAACTGTGGTGTTGGAGAAGACTCTTGAGAGTCCCTTGGACTTCAAGGAGATCAAACCAGTCAATTCTAAAGGAAACCAATCCTGAATATTCATTGAAAGGACTGATGCTGAAGCTGAAGCTCCAATAGTTTGGACACCTGATGAGAAGAACTGACTCATTAGAAAAGACCTTGATGCTGGCAAAGATTGAAGGCAGGAGGAGAAGGGGACAACAAAGGATGCAATGGTTGGATGACATCATTGATTTGACAGCCATGAGTTTGAGCAAGCTCCAGGAGATGGTGAAGGACAAGGAAACCTGGCATGCTACAGTGCATGGGGTTTCAAAGAGTTGGACCTGACTGAGCACCTGAATGATGAAGGAAGTCACTTCAAATGTGTTTGGCTCTATGTTATTATGGATCATAGCCCTCCAGGCTCCTCTGTCCATAGTATTCTCCAGGCAAGAATACTGGAGTGGGTTGCCTGCCCTCCTTCAGGGGATCTTCCCATCCTAGGGATCAAACCAGCATCTCATGTTTCCTGTATTGACAGGCATGTTCTTCACCACTAGCATCACCTGGGAAGCATTCTTTACATTCAGTGAATATTTATTGAACATCTACTGAATGCCACACATTTTTTCAGCCACTATGGATAGAGCAATTAACAATTGAGTAAACAAATTGCTTGCTTTTTTGGATTTGCACTCAGAATATATAGGTAAGCCACATCTTTTAAATATAACTGACCCTTGAACAGTGCAGGGGTTAGGGGCTCTGAGCCTCCACACAATCAAAAATTTGAGTATAACTTATGGTTAGTCCTCCACATGTGTGTAAGGTTCTACATCTGTGGAGTGTGTAGTATTATCATATTTACTATTGAAAACACTCATGTATAAATGCACCCACATAGTTCAAATCTGTGGTATTTAAGGTCAACTCTGAGTCAATTTGTTACCATTTAAAAAAACTTTTTAGATTCTGCATAGAAGTGATATCGCTTGATATAAAAAAGAGAAATGGACTCACAGATTTACAGAACATACTTACACTTACCAAGGGAAGAGGGTAGGGGAAAGGGGTAGATTGCACGTCTGGGATTGACATGTACACACTACCATATTTAAAATGGATAACCAGTGAAGACCTACAGTATAGCACAGGGAACGCTGCTCAATATTCTGTAGTGCTTTAAGTGGGAAAAGTATTTGAAAAAGAACAGATACACCCATATGTATGACTGAATCACTTTGCTGTACACCCCAAACTAACAACATTGTTAATCAATTTCTTCCAATATAAGATATAAATAAATAAATAGTAAACTCTAGTTGGGAACTATTTCATTGTATGGTTGCATGACAATTTATTTAATCAGTCACCCACTGATGGACATTGAAGTACCCTCTCCACCCTCCTGCAGTGTTTTTGCTATTAAAAAGCATGAGTAGATGGAGAGAGATGAAGGAAGGTCTGGGAATTTGAGTCTCACCACTTGTGTTTCCCTTCTGAATGTACCTGTGCCCTGATCTCTGTCTTGTTGGGCATGCTGGGCTTCTGTTTTGCTACTACATCTGGGTTTCTCTTTAACTCTGGGATCCATCGCTGAACTGCATGCAGAGGTAGAACTCTGATTCCTGTTTGACCTGCCCTGGAAGCAACTCCTCAACCTCCAGGCACTTTGCCTTGTTGGTGTGATTCGGAACATCTATTTGACGTTCTGCTTCCTGACGTACTGGGACTCTCTTCCTCTGCTTGTAGCTTAACCGAAAAGTCTGACACTGTACATTGGGTTTGTGATCTCACATTGCATTTCAAGCACCAGCAGCCAGTGCACTTCTTTCCAAATCCAAAACTTTCTGTTTTTTTTTAATATTGTAATTATTTTTATTTCAAAGCATGCTTGAACTTACCAAAAATATCCACATAAAGAATTTTGCTTTTACAGCACCATTCAAGGGTTAAGTTGCCAAGTTTTGAACATCTTAGGATATAAATCCCACAGTCAAGAACGTTCTCACAGGTAGCCATAACAACCATCAAATTCCGGAAGTTAACATCGACATATTGTCAACACTTTAAGCTGAGATCCCATTGAGTTTCTTCAGTTGTGCCAATAATGTAATTATGGCAAAAGGACCTACTTCAGACTCACGTGTTGCATTAAGTTGTCCTGTCTCTGTATCTCTTTCAGTCTGCAACATTTTCTCAGTTTTCCTTTGCATTTCATGACTTTAATGGTCAACTGTTTTGTAGAAGACCCCTCAGTTTGGATTGTCTTTCTAATGACAAGATTCAAGCATCTTTGAGGGGATTCTCTCAGATGTTGTGTGTGTGTGTGTGTGTGTGTGTGTATGCGTGCGCTCAGTTGTGTCTGATTCTTTGCGACTCTGTGGTCTGTAGCCCTCCAGGCTCCCCTGTCCTCGTGGCTTTCCAGGCAAGAATACTGAAGTGGGTTGCCATTTTCTTCTCCATGGAATCTTTTTGACCCAGGGATCGAACCTGTGTCTCCCGTGTCTTCTGCATTGCAGGCAGATTCTTTACCACTGAGCTACCGTGAAGCCCCATACTGTGTTTGTTCATACGACATCTTATCACTAGGTGGGTAATATTGAGTTGTCTCATATTTTATGACCTTCTCTTTGATCACTTGATTAAGGTGGTGTCTTTGGGTTTGTCCATCATTAAATTATTCTTTTCTTCTTGCAATTCATAAGCAATTTCTGCAAAGGTAATTTGAGACTCAAATATTCTTTCTTATCAAATTTCCATTTATTTGTTTGTTTTGAACTTATGGATTCCTATTTTACTTAATGGATTATTTTCCATCACTCTTATTATTTATTTGGTTCCTCAAATGTCCCAGGTGAGTTCATGGGAACCCCATGAAGCTCATAGCTAAAACTCCCAACCCTTACTCCATATCACCCTTCCCTCTAAGTGTAACACATTCTCTATGTAGCTGGTATATTCTGTTATCAGCTTGCTGTCTAAGAGTGCTTTGTCACCACTGAAAATTTGTATTGATTTCCATCCCAGAAAATATGGGTAAATTACTGCAGTTAAGCACTGAATGTCAGAGTATCCATACTTTTGGCTCATATCAATGTTTATTCCAGCCTATTGTCATAGTATATACATTAAATTACTTTAAAAAAACTAAAATCTCTTAGTCTCTGAGTACTAATATCCCTTGATTATGATGCAATCTGCTATAAAATAATCAGCTTTTCATTTGTTGTTTCCAACTTGGAAATATTTACAGTATTTATGTACATATGTGATTCTAGCTACCTCAAAAAAGATACGAGGAAAATGCTTATGAAATAAGAGAGCTAAAATAAGAAAGTAGGAATATAAACCATTATCAGAGGAGAATAAATTATGCCTTCTCCCTGGACTTCCCCTACCTGCCGTTTGGAAACCACCAGTCTGTTTTCCATTTCTGCGAGTTTGTTTGTTTGTTTGTTGTTTGTTTTCTGGGTTCCACAAATAAGTGAAATCATGCAGAATTTGTCTTTGTCTGTCTGACTTATTTAACTTAGCATAATGCCCTCAAGCTCCCTTCATGTTATCACAAATGGCAGGACTTCCTTTTCTTATAACTGAATAATATTCTACTGTAAATGCATATACCATATTTTCTTTATCCAATAGACTCTTACGTTGTTTCTTGTGTTGACTACTGTAAATAATGCTGCAAAAATCATGAGGGTACAGATGTCCTTTTGGTATAATGATTTCATTTCCTTTGTATATATACTCAGGAGTGAAATTGCTAGGTCATATAGCAGTTCTATTTTTAATTTTTTGAGAAACCTCCAGACTATTTTCCAATACTTTGGCCACCTAATGTGAAGAACTGACTCCTTGGGAAAGACCCTGATTCTGGGAAAGATTGAAAGCAGGAGGAGAAGGGGACTACAGAGGATGAGATGGCTGGATGGCATCACCAACTCAATGGACATGAGTTTGAGTAAACTCTGGGAGTTGGTGATGGATAGGGAGGCCTGGCATGCTGCAGTCCATGGCGTTGCAAAGAGTCAGACACGACCAAGTGACTGAACTGAACTGATACTATTTTCCATAGTCACTGCACTAATTCATATTCCCACAAATAATGCTCAAGAATTATTCTCTTTTCTCTACATCCTTGTCAACACTTGTTATCCTTTGCCTTTTTTATAATAACTAGTCTAACAAATATGATTTTCATTTCCCTGATAATTAGTGATATTGAGCTCCTCTTCATGTATACTTGTTGGGTGTTTGAATATCTTCTTTGGAAGAATTTACACTTTTAACAAGTTTCTATACAATGCTGACAGCTGCTTCACTTACTGCATTTTGATAACCACTAGCTCTAAACAAGTTGCCAATTCATGTACCCAAACTCACTATTATTGTTATTGTTACTATGAGTTTTTAGCCATTGAGCCTTTACCCAGACATTAGTCCTCACTATCCCCACCTGTCAAAACTCAATGCTTCTTCTCTTTTATCAGTTCAATTTAGTCGCTCAGTCGTGTCCGACTCTCTGCGACCCCATGAATCGCGGCACGCCAGGCCTCCCTGTCCATCACCAACTCCCGGAGTTCACTCAGATTCACGTTCATCGAGTCAGTGATGCTATCCAGCCATCTCATCCTCTGTCGTCCCGTTCTCCTCCTGCCCCCAATCCCTCCCAGCATCAAAGTCTTTCCCAATAAGTCAACTCTTCGCATGAGGTGGCCAAAGTACTCTTTCATAGCTCATTTCAAAGATGCTTCATCAGTAAAACACCTACTCTTTGTCTTAACTACGTGGGCTCCATCCTTCCCTGAGCCCCCATTACTGCTTTGATCACTGAATGCACCCTCGTTATTACCCTATCAGACAAAGATGAATAACAATTGAATTTTAATCCTTTTTTTTTTTAATCCTTCTAGATTGTTTCCCTGAGTTTATAGCAGAACTTTTAAATGGGACTCAAGGATACAATTATACCTATGGTGCAGTTTATTTCTTCCACCCTCATTTGTACAAAATCTAATATTAACTATGGTTAGACACAGTATGTACATTTCCCAACGTTTTCTATACTGGAAGCCAGCCTCATATGTGACATATTATATTAAAAATGTCCTATTTGTTCAATGGTTTGGAACCTCAAATCTCTTCTTTAGCATCATGCTTAATCCTTTCTAAAACAGTTTGTGATGGGAAAGGGAATGTCTTTGAAATAATCCAAATTTAATTAGAACACTGAGTGCTAAAATTTGATTTTTAAATTTTTCTTTTTGGATGAGAGACGCTTTGTTCCATTCTTTATGCAAACTGGTTCTGCCCTTTCTTCAACCCTCTCTCTCTTTTTGGCCATTTCTCTCTGCCAGCCATTAAATACAGGGGCTAAATTCCCAGAGATTTCATTCTTCATGGCAGCGTGAGGCTTTGGACAGTTACACAGACATTAATTACAAAAAGTCAAATAAGCTAATGTCTGCCATAGGCATTTGCTGGGAGGAGTTTTGGATATCCCTTCTTGAAAGCTCTTTCTGCCTGTCACCTGCTTAGACATGGAAAGTCCTGCTCTCACACAATTTCCTCCAAGAAGGGTAAACATGGGGGTCTCCTAGGAGATGGCTTTTTCCCAGAGTTTGAATACTTGCTTTTCCCATCCTTGTCCAGAGGGGCAAACTGCCAGAATGTTATATAGGGTTAGCTCCTTGGTTATCTAGCAAGGGAAAATGTCACCAGACTGTTAACTGTGGGAAAATATTAGAAATAATATTTTTCAAACTCTGCTTAAAATTTTGTTACTCATATAGTTGTTAATTTCTTTCAGGCAGGCAAAATATACTTTTTACTTGGAAGTTAGCCATTCATTTTTTTTTATAAGAAAGAAAAATGTTATTTAAAATTGTTTTGTAATAAAGATTAGTAATCTAAAAAACATTCGATTAACTATACTGTCACCCTAACCTCCTGCCCCAATATATCATTCTAAATGGCAGATTCTTTATCCTTTGACATAGAAACTTGAGTTGGTTTACTGTATATCAAGCCTTTTGGATATGAGCTGTGCCCCCATAAAACTTTCCCAGAGTCTGGAAGCCCAGTTTGGAAGGCCTCGGATGCCTTCTCAGTGTAATAAGATCACTTCTACTATATGGTGCCAGATATTTTTCAATCTCTTAGTCTATTCTTCAATGACTTGAAGATTGTTTATGCAAAGAAAATAAGAAAATAACATGGTTAGATTCTAAGAAGATTTTAAAAGTTTGTTTACAAAGACATAAGGAAAATGACCTACATATAAAAGTAACTAATTGAATAATGATAAAGACTATAATTTGGAAAAAAAAAGGTTCCTTTTCAAAGTCAGAAAAATACATTGAGACACCTCATAGTTCTGATCATTGTCATGTTTAACTTTCCAAGCCATACAATTCTTGAGACAATGTCCAAGTCAGAATTTGAAAATGTAGTTGGAATGAACCACTGAGAGGCTGAAGGAAAAAAATATGTAAATAAAATCCATATAGTCCAAAACAACCAATGCGGATTACTTATCCACAAAGAGGAGATAAACTTCAACAATAGCAATGTAGAACAGTGTTGATTAAATACAGTAGTGAACAGCCACTGGGTTAGTATTTGGATACTGAGGCCTTTGGGTGAAAAGTTTACCTAGCATCACGTGATGCGGCTGGTGGGGACAGGGAGCGGAGGAGGGATTGGTGGTATGTGGAGAGGGATGTGGCCCGTATATAGGCAATATATGTGCTATGCTGGGTTGTGCTCTTACTGTGCATTCCCTGGTAAAACACTGTTTAACTAGATTCTGTTTGGCCTTTCCAAGGTAGCAGCTTGATGAGAGCAGCCTTATGAAGTGTGTTGGGTTCTTTCTTCTCATGAAGTCACACAGAGATTCCATTAGCTGTTTATTCAACAACTTGGTAGAAACTGGCTCTCCTCGAGGCTAAGTAAACAGAAATGAGGCAGAAACACTCTGCTTTTTAAGGGACTAAGTATAAGTTGCCACTGCTGGGATGCAAATTGAAGTTCCAAGAAAAGTTAAGCTCTGGGTACCTTAAATGGATATCTTTATTATGTCCTCAGCTTTGTAGTCTGTGTGTGTGTGTTCGTGTGTGTGTGTGTGTGTGTGTGTGTGTGTGTGTGTGTGTGTGTGTGTAATTTGTACATCATGGTCACTAAAAGAATAATAATAATAAATTTAACATAGGCTCCTTTATCTAATTTTTTAAAACTTTCTAAAAGGTATCACAAGAAAACTTTAAATAATTTAGGACAAAGCCTCATGATCAGATGAAGACTGAATTTGAATTAGAGGCAGCTTTGGATAGTGAAAAAATTATGGGCTTAAGGGCTATACAACCCCAGGATTCAAAACATATGGTTTTGTTTTTGAAACTTGTGAGACTTGGGCAAGGGACTAAATTTGTTGACCTGTAGCTTCTTCATTTGTGAAGTTGAGATAATCACGTCTTCATCATAGAGTGGTACCTTCAGGTTAAATTCAACATGAATGCTCAGTATTTAATATAGTGCAGTATTTAATATACTGCAGCCTATAATCTCCAGTGTTCTTGCCTGGAGAATCCCAGGGACAGGGGAGCCTGGTAGGCTGCCATCTCTGAGGTCGCACAGAGTCGGACATGACTGAAGTGACTTAGCAGCAGCCTATAATCGATATTAGTTTCTTTTCTTCTTGGATCAGTGGCAAAAGCTACATGATTAATTTTTTTGGCTTTGGCCATTAGCAGCTCTTTTGGTTAGTTCATATATCTTTTTGACATATGCTTATCATTGTGGAGGTTTTTCTTTTTTTCTTTTTGAGTACTTTTTTACTTTCTTGGTCCAGGTTTTATTTCCTGCCCTAGTCCACGAATCAGCCAAGGAACCAAGCCAATTTCTCCAAGGAACCAAGATCTGGGTACTAGAGGTATTATTATTTTTTAAATATTTTATACTTTGCAAATATTTTCTCCCAACATGGGTTGGTTTTTCATTTTGTTTATGATTTCTTTAGATGTGCAAAAGCTTTTGAGTTTAATTACATCTTATTTGTTTAGCTTTGTTTTTATTTCTATTACTCTAGGAGACAGACTTAAAAAGATCTTGGTATGATTTACATCAAAGAGTGTTCTTCCTATGTTTTTCTCTAAGAGTTTATAGTATCAGGTCTTACATTTAGGTCTTTAATCTATTTTGAGTTTATTTTTGTATACGGTGTTAAAGAATGTTCTAATTTCATTCTTTTATGTGTAGCTGACCAGATTTCCCAGCACCACTTATTGAAGAGAGTATCTTTTCCCCTTACATATTCTTGCCTCCTTTGTCACACATTAATAGACCATAAGTGCATGGGTTTATTTCTGGGATATGTATCCTGTTCGATTGCTCTACATTTTTGTTTTTGTGCCAGTACCATATTGTTTCAATGACTGTAGCTTTGTTGTATAGTTTGAAGTCAGGGAGCCTGATTCCCCCAGCTCCATTTTTCTTTCTCAAGATTGCTTTTGTTGTTCAGCATCTTTTATGTTTCTATACAAATTAAAAAAAATTGTTATAGCTTGTGAAAATACTGTTGGTAATTTAATGGAGGTTTCATTGGATCGGTAGGCTGTCTTGGGTAGTAAAGTCATTTTGACAATATTGATTCAACAAACAAGGCGTTAATCTTCAAAAGCTACAAACAACTCAGACAGCTCAATATTTAAAAAAAAAAACAAAAACAAAAGCAAAACACAAGCCAATCAAAACATTGACAGAAGACCTAATAGACATTTCTCCAGAGAAGAGATTCAGATGGCCAAGAGGCACATGAAAAAATGTTCAACATTGTTAATTATTAGAGAAATGCAAATCAAAATTACAATGAGGTGTCATCTCACATCCATCAGAATGGTCATCATTAAAAATCTACAAATAATAAATGCTAGAGAGGGTGAGGAGAAAAGGGAATCCTCCTACTCTGTTGGTGGGAATGTAAACTGGTATAGCTGATATGGAGAACAGTATGGAGTTTCCTTAAAAAATTAAAAATAGAGCTAACATATGATCCAGCAATCCCACTTTTGGGCATATATCTGGCATAAGCCATACTTTTGAGAAGATACATGCACCCCAATGTTTATTGCAGTACTATTTACAATAGCCAAGACAGGGAAGCAACTTAAATGTCCTTCAACAGAGGAATGGATAAAGGTTGGTACATATATACAATGGAATATTACTCAGCCTTAAAACGAATGAAATAATGTCATTTGCAGCAACATATATAGACCTGGAGATCACCGTACTAAGTAGATCAGACAGAGAAAGATAAATATCATATGATAATACTTATATGTGGAATCTAAAAACATTATACAAATGAGCTTTTTATAAAAAAGAAACAGACTTACAGACTTAGAAATAAACTTATGGTCATCAAAGAGGGAAGGTTCAGCAGGAGGGATAAATTGGAAGTTTGGGATTGATATATACACACTACTATATTTAAAGTACATTACCAAAAAGACCTACTATATAGCACAGTGAATTCTGCTTAATTTTCTGTGATAACCTAAATAGGAAAAGAATTAGAAAAATAATAGATACAAGTATAACTGAATCACTTTGTGGTGTACCTGAAACTAACACAACATTGTTAATCAATTATTGTTGTTGTTCAATTGCTAAGTCATGTCTAACTCTTTGCAACCTCATGGACTATATCATGCCAGGCTCCTCACTTCACTGTCTCCTAGAGTTTGCTCAAATTTGTGTCCATTAAGCTGGTGATGCTATCTAACCATTTCGTCCTCTACCACCCCCTTCTCCTTTTGCTTTCACTCTTTCCCAGCATCAGGGTCTTTTCTAATGAGTTGGCTCTTCACATTAGGTGGCCAAAGTATTGAAGCTTCAGCTTCAGCAACAGTCCTTCCAATGAATATTCAGGGCTGATTTCCTTTAAGAGTGACTGGTTTGATCTAATTGTTGTCCAAAGGACTCTTAACAGTCTTCCCCAGCACCACTATTCAAAAGCATCAGTCCTTTGGTGCTCAACCTTCTTCATGGTCAAACTCTCACATCTGTGCATGACTACTGGAAAAACTATAGCTTTGACTATGTCAGACTTTTGTCAGCAGAATGATGTGTCTGATTTTTAATAAGCTGTCTAGGTTGGTCTTAGCCTTCCTTTGAAAAAACAAGTGTCTTTTAATTTCAGAATGCAGTAACCATCCACAGTGATTTTGAAGTCCAAGAAAATATAGAATTTGTCACTGTTTTCCCTTTTTATTTGCCACAAAGTGATGGGACCAATAATTCCATGATCTTAGGTTTTTTTTTTTTAATGTTGAGTTTTAAGCCAGCTTTTTCACTCTCCTCTTTTACCTTCATCAAGAGGCTGTTTAGTTCCTCTTCACTTTTTTCCATTAAAGCCATATCAATTATGTTCCAATATGAAATAAAAATTTAAAAATTATGTATATATATATATATTTCCTTTTATGTCAGTTTTAGATTTACAGAAAAATAGAGAAATTAATTCAGGAAATGTCTACATGCTCACGACTTTTCCTATTATTAACATATCAATATGGTATATTCTTTGTAATTCATGAGCCATTACTGATATTTTATGAGCTAAAGTCCATAATTTGTTCAGATTTCTTCAGTTTTTACTTAATCTCATTTTCTATTCCAGAATTCCATTCAGGATACCACATAATGCTTGGTTTTCATGTCTCTTTAGGACCTCTTGGTTGTGACAGTTTCTCAGACTTCCATTGTTTTTGATGACTTTAATGGTTTTGAGGAATACTGGTCAGGTATTTTGTAGGATGCTGCTCTAGTGGAATTTGGTTGGTGTTTTTCTCATGATTAGACTGAGATTACGGGCTTTTATGGGAGTAATAACCAGAGGTGTCATTGTCATCACAAAATATTAAGAGTGCATACTATCAGGATGAGCCACACTGTAAATACTGACCGTGGTCACCTAGCTGAGGTGGGGTTTGTCAGGTTTCTTGACTTCAGAGTTCTCTTCTTCCTCCTTACTCCTGGAGAATACTGTGCTCTTTGGCAGAAGTTACCATGTGGATCCCACACAAGCAGTGGGGTGTTACACTCCCCCTTTTTGAGGGCAGAGTATCTATGTAAATTATTTGGGCTTCTGTGCATGAGATCTTTAATCATTACTATCTTTTTGTTTTGTTTTCTGATCTCTGTTTTCAGTGCTAGAATTAAAGTGTCATTTGGGCAAATATTAATTAAACAAATATATAGGGCTTCACTTGTTAATATTCAGAACAACTGATGATAGATAAGCACTTTTAAGGACTTCCCAGATGGCTCATTGGTAAAGAATCTGCCTGCCAAAATAGGAGACATGGGTTTGATCCCTGAGTCAGGAAGATCCCCCAGAGGAGTAAATGGCAACCTGCTCCAGTATTCTTGCCTGGGAAATCCCTTGGACAGAAGAGCCTGGCAAGCTACCGTCCATAGAATTGCAAAGAGTTGGACATGAATGAGCACATGCGTGCACACGCACACACACGCAGCACTTTTAAACTAACATTGCTCGATTCTCACCTATTAAATCTATAGGGATATAGTGAGTTTGACTGTTTTTCCTTCTTGAACATCCATTTCCTAAGTCTCTATTCCTGCTTAAATGTATCAGAAATATTCCTACTAATGAAAAGTCACTTTTCATTTTTAATGTCTCTCTGAATTTCTACATTGCTGAGTTTCCTGATGGTTGACCATGAAAAATTAGGCTCTGATCTTACTTTAAAGAATAATTGGCCACTAAAGACATGAGGCAAACTCGACATACTGTGAAGAGCACATTTCCCACAATAATTACTAGGTTGTTTCCTATTAAATGGCAGAGCTGTGCAGCATCACATTTAGTATGAGAATACATTGAAGCTGAGAGGAGTTTAAGGTTAAAAGGAAAACAAAGTACTCCCTGAGGTTTTAATCACTAATTACAGGTCTATACATAGCCATTTCTTAGGTTCAGGAGGCATTTGGTCTCCTGGATATGATTTAGTTTGGCATATGGGCTTGCCAGTTTTTTCTCCTTCTTCCCTTTGTGAACTGCTTGAAATGATTGGAGAGGTCAGACATGAAGACAGGTGGTGAAAATGTTAGGGGGGAAATACAAAAAGTAATTGTCTTGATTTGCTGGCAGTCCTATTCAGTGACCTACAGGAGTTGACCCAGCACTATATTTAGATTTTGCAAGATGATATACCACAATATACCATTGATAGAGTCTCATTTTCTGATTAATTATTGTCTTTTTATTGAAAAGGTTTATACTGGTTTGTGTATCACCTGGTCCATGCAATATATGAAGAAATTACAAATAGTTGATGAGAAACACTGAAACAGAAAATTCAAACAAGACGGAGTGTAGTTATTTTCTCTCCTAATTTTGAACAAAATTTGCTTTGCATTTCAAAATCAGTAAAGATTTAATATGTTTATGATAACAAGAATAGGTTCTTTTGAGAAGAATAATATTTTACAATTGAATTTGCATAACTGGAATAAAGTGTTGTATGGATACCTGCCAATATTTGTACTCTTTGTTTTATTACCACTTTTCTGTGTAATTTAGGATTATGTCTATTTTTAAGGTCCTACTGGCTCTGGGATCACTATCTGTTTCCTACTATTTGAAGGAAACAATACCCAGATACTAGTTCTGTCACCTATTTTGATAAAATTTAAATTCATGTAAAACATAATTGGTTTCAAGGCACTTCCTGCAGAATCAGAAAATCTCATCTTGTGGTTCAAAGGGAGAAATGGTTGAATGTGAGTTAAAAGTTCCACTCCAATCAGAAAATCGTACTGTTCCTTTACTTCATAAAGTTCAGTTTTCCCCTCAAGCTACTCAGTGTTTTACATATATAATTTCGTATGTTTGAAGATGGACAAAAGTTTAAATTTTTATTTTTACATTATTTAGTAGAAAAAGAGCTTGAGGCCCTGAGAGGTTTAAGTCAATGGGTTTGCCACAGACTAACCATTTTGAATTTTAATCTAGGACTCATTCAGCTAGGATTTCATGCCAAGATTTGGATAACTACAGTAATAGAGGTAGGATAGGAATCTTCCGTAAGACTCTTTCTCTTTTGCTTTGTTCTCCCTTTCTCCCAACACATTCTGGACTTTCAACACTATAAGGAAACAGGAACAAGCTGTTGATCCAGTGGAGCTGAGTTATTTAGACCTCTGTAGCAAAGAAGAAAACCACCATGACAATCTTAGCAGTATCTTTGAAGTCAAGGATGATATTTATTGGATTTTATTAGATATTTATTTTATTGGATTTATTGGATTTTCACCAATTTTTAAGGTGAGTCTTCTAAGGCAAGAAGCTGGTTGAGATTAGGTAGAGTTTATAACATAATAATTTCAGTTAGGCTATTATGTCAAGGTTATTGTTCTGAAGCTGTTAGTCTTGACGGGTAAGCTATTTAGTTGGTTCTATAATTTCATGTTTACGTGAAAGTCACTCAGTCATGTCTGACTCTTTGCAACCCTGTGGTACTATACAGTCCATGGACTTCTCCAGGCCAGAATACTGGAGTGGGTATCTCATGTTTAAGAAGCTAGTATTTCCTCAAACAATTAGCTAAGTTAGTTCATGCTTGTTCTCATTACTATTTAACATGGAGAAAAGAAACTATGCCTGGTTCAGGATCCTTAACACAGGGACCAAGATTATGTTGGTTCCAGTCCGTGGTATCAGTTCAATTCAGTTCAGTCGCTCAGTTGTGTCTGACTCTTTGTGACCCCATGGACTGTGCCAGGCTTCCCTGTCCATCACCAACTCTTGAAGCTTACTCAAGCTTAAAACCGTCATTCTTGTTGGCTTCACCTCTTCCACCCGTACTGCTACTCCTGTGGATTTATCACCATCATCTCTCATCTGGAATGCCTTATAACTTTAAAATTTTTCTTCTTTTTCTTATATTTTTTCAAATCCATTTTCTACACAGTTTTCAACCAATCGCTCTTGTCTCCCACTTGAAGTCCTCTATTACATTTGTTTTTGCTTTTTTAAAAAAGTAGTGTTTTGGGAGAATGGCATATGAAACATGTATACTATCATGTAAGAAACGAATCACCAGTCTAGGTTCGATACAGGATGCTTGGGGCTGGTGCACTGGGATGAACAGAGAGATGATATGGGGAGAGAGGTGGGAGGGGTTTCAGGATTGGGAACTCATGTACACCTGTGGCAGATTCATGTCAACGTATGGCAAAACCAATACAGTATTGTAAAGTAAAATAAAAATAAATAAATAAATAAATAATGAAAAAATTAAGATAAAAGTAGTGTTAGCTTATCTTTTAGAAATGATAAAAGGTGGCAGAAATGCTTAGATTATTTCAGTCAATTCATTGATTTTTTAAATAATTAGTAAGTGTGTAGAATGTTTTATTTTCACTAGTAAACAAAGAAATACAAATTCATGAAAATCCATATTGTTTCTTGATTTTCAAACTAGTACAATATTTTTTGAAGATGATGGTATCTAATGCAGGGGAGAAACATGTTAGCATTTCTGGCATCAGAGTAAACTGGTCAACCCTTTAGGAAAGCAATGTGTCATTTTGTGAGAAGAAAGTCATCAATATTCTTACCCATTAACCCAGAAATTCTAGTTCAAGACTGATTCTAAGTGAGGAAATGCTCTGTACAAAGAAATCTAATACAATCACACTCTGGTTGTTGAGCAAGTGTTATCTGTTGCCTGTGGTGTTTTGTTAGCAGAGCTTCTGTCAAGCCCTGGATGGAACAATGCTTTACTAGAGAAGAGACAGAGCAAGACAGAGCTTCAGTGGTGAATGTCACACTTCTGGGTCCAGTAGGTTCCTTCCAGTAGCCAAGGCAGGGCTATTGGCCTGCACTCACCCTTTTTGTGCTGCAGTAGGACTGTGTCCTCATCTTGCAGGGGACAGATATAGCAGTGGGGCTGACCACATGTCCTATGACCCACACCCTTTAGCAGAACAAGGCAGAACCCAACTGTGTCTGAAACAGGGAAAGATATTCCCACGTAAGGTCATAAGCCTATCAAGGATTATAAGGTTGTGAGGCTCTTCTGCTCTTCGTAAGGAAAGGTTCCAAGTTCATGGTCCATTCTTTTTTTAAATTTTTATTTATTTTATTTTTGGCTGGGCTGGGTCTTCATTGCTGTGAGCAGGCTTTCTCTCATTGTGGAGAATGGGGACTATTCTTCGTTGCGGTGCACAGGATTCTCATTGTGGTGACATCTCTTGTTGCAGAACATGGACGCTAGGGCAGGTGGGCTTCGGTAATTGTGGCACAGGGGCTCAGTGGTTCCACAGCATGTGAGATCCTCCAGGACCAGGGATAGAACCCATGTCCCCTGCATTGGCAGGCAGATTCCTATCCATTGTACCACCAGGGAAGTCTCATGGCCCATTCTTATGTGACTGAGAGGGGGTTGAATACTGCATGCATGAGTCTGACTTCTTCAACAACACTAAGGACTCTCCTGGTGGTCCAGTGGCTAAGAGTCCAGGCTCCCAGTGCAGGGGTCCTGGGTTCGATCCCTGGTCAGAAAAAAAAACAACAAAACAAAATGAAACACTCAACGTGAAACCAAAACTTTTCACAATGACATAGTAGGTCCTGGCTATCTTTTCTGACTTGAAGTAGTCTCACCTTTGGTCCAGCAGTGTGTTCTGGCCTCAGTGAACTTCCTTCTGTTTTTCCCTTGAAGCCTATGATGGTTCCCTTAAGTCTATCTAGTGGGGCTCTGCCTCCAGTCTTGGGATAATTGTACCCTTGCAAATCAGATCTCATCTCAAAGATCATTTCACCTGAGAGAACTTCCTTAAACTACTGAATCCAGAGTATTCCCCTTTGCTCTCATATGTTATGTGATCTGATTCTACTCTTTTCATAGGATTCTACTTTTTTTTTTTATTGCTTGTTTTATTTAACTGCCCTGGGTCTTAGTTGCCACATGCAGGATCTTTTTAGCTGTGGCATGTGAACTCTTAGTTGCTACAGGTGGGATCTGTTTCCCTGACCAGGGAACACACCTAGGACCCTGCATTGAGAGCACAGGGTCTTAGCCACTGGACCACCAGGGAAGTCCCTAATTCTACTTTCTTCATATGATTTATCATTATTTGTTCACTAGTCATTTACTTATTTATTCCCTTCTTTCTTCATATAGAATGTAAACAGGAACCCTCTGCCTTGTTTAACGTTATATGTCCAGTGACCTCTTGCCTTCTATAGTCCATAGTATATGTTAAAGTATTTGTTTTACTCTGTCTGTGGGGATTTAGGGAAATACTCTCAACCATTGCAAGTGCTGGTGTACACTGGTAGAGTTTAGCAATATCTATTAGGATTGGAAATGTTCGTGTTCTTTGATACAGAGTTTTTATACCTAGGTATTTATCTTACAGATATACTCATACATGTGAAAAATCAGGTACATGAAAAGATATTCATGGTACAGAAAAAAGTTAGCATAGTAAATCTGAGGCTGCTCTCTTAGACATATTTGCTTACAAGGTAGCTCTTGGCTGGCTCTGAGAACTTGGCTGGTAAATAGTTTCCTGTATTGATACGAAGATTTCCTAAGTGATAAGGCTGTTATGCCTACTTGGGATACTGATCTACTGCTTTCCTTTTAGAAGTTTGGAATTTTGGTAGTGACTAGGCAGGTGGTACCTGTGTGACCAGTCCTCAGCGAAAATCTTGGTATTAAGTTTGGGTAAATAGTTTTCCTAGACAGAAACATTGTACACATGTTACTGCATATTTTGCTGCTGAGGGAAGATGTACACTCTGTGTGTCCCCTCAAGGAGGAAGAAAACATTGGAAGCCTATGCATGAATTTCTTCAGATTCCACTTATGTCTTTCCCCCTTACTGAACTTGCTATGTATCCTTCTGCTGTCAAAAACCTTAGCTGTGAGAGTAATAATATTCTGAATGCTAGAGTCCTTCTGTTGAATCTTGGAATATGTAGGTAGTGTTGGGACTTCTGAACTACTTATTATAAATTATTTTCACAAAAAAAATATTAAAGCAAGTAAAATGTCTATGAATAGAGAACAAGGGACTTCCTTGGTGGTCTGTCAGGGGCGTTCAACTTTAAGGAATCCAGTATGTTGCACTTTTCTTCCTTTGTGTGTCATTTCTCAAGGATTCTCTGTTCCTTAGTTCCTATTCCAGAACAAGTAGAGCAGCACACAGTTTTCAGGACTGAGATCATGGGAAAGGGGTACCTGCTTGGATTCCTTTCAGTAACTCCCTTCAGCGACTCTTTTCAGCATCAGCGACCTTGTAGGTATTAGACTATCCATTTTGTTGCAATTGATGGAATTTCATTCTTTGTAATAGCTGAGTAATCATTTTACTAAAGATATATAAGCCTGCGTTACTGCTAATAAAATACCCTTGCTCCACTAGAGACCTGGGTCCCCTGCACCCTTCTTTCTGTCTTCCTTCTTGTCGGAGCATGGAAACCTACTGAGTTCACTTTCTCGCCCGGGCTTTCAAGACCTACTTGAGAGGATGCCCTGTGCCTTCGTGAGTGGTACAGATCCTATGTATGGGCTTTATTGGTTTTCCACATAACCCGAGAGATACTGCTGTCTCTCTTTTTTTCTCTCTTTCTTTTCGTCAACTCTGGTCCACCAGGTCCAGGTCGGTAAAGAAGACCAACAGTGGTCCATTGATTAGGATTCCACATAGCCAGTGCAGGAGGTCTGCGTTCAATCCTTGGTCAGGAAACTAGATCCCAGTTTCTGCAACTAAGAGTTTACATGTTGTAACCAAAACAACAACAACAAAAAGCTCCTGCATGCTGCAATTAAAAATCCCACATGCTACAACTAAGGCACAGGCGAATAAATAAAAATATTTAAAAAAAGAAAAGAGAACTCGTCATGGCAAACATGCAGAAAGGAATTCTCTGCAGGACTATATAGTGCTCCTATATGAGGCAATCCTATATTCTGAGATGGAATTATAAACAAAACATCTGAAGGGAAAAACCAGAATCCCAAGTGGTTTATGTAATCCTCTATGCTTCTATTTGTGCACATTCACATCTATATGTGTTTGTAAATGTGTAGAATTTCACTGGAAAGATATTCAAGAATCTGATAATAATGAGTTCCTTTGAGGAGGGGAACTTGGTGACTGAGGGGAAACATTTGGGAAGTGAGGTTTTACTATTTACGTTATACTAAAATATGTTGGCCACTAGTCATATGTAGCTATTTAAATTTAGCTTAGTTAAAATATAATAAAACATTCAGTTCCTCATTTGTAGTAAGCATATTTCAAGGTTTAATAGCAACATGTGGATAGTGGTCACTGTATTGGCACAGAAATAGAAAATTTTCATCTTTGCAGAACAATGATTTGGAGAGTACTGACTATATTCTATTTTTTAACCATTTAATATTCATGCCATGCTCATGTTTTTTTTTTTCAAAAACCTAACTAAAATGAAACAAAATATTAGTTGAATGAATGAATCATGAATGCGCATCGTAAGTTCTCTACTAACAGACTGTTCTGAGAATCTCAAGAACTAAGGTCAAGTCACCCATTTTTGTGGTCGAAGTTTACACCTAGTTATATTAGGTAAGGTAAACAGCAACTTAAATTCTCTCAACCTATTAATCAAAGCATATCTTCATCTTAGGGGCTGAGGCCAATTCCATATCTTAGAAACTTTAGCAAATTCACCAAGGAGGGTGCCAAGAAACACAGGGCTCTCCTTCACCAGTTCCAGCAATTTATGCTATGGGCATTTGGCTAGCTCCAACATACTAAAGCAGACTTCTTTGCTGTTCTTCCTCACTCCTTCAGTAAACAGAGCTTATGTCCTCAAGTAAATTATCATCAATTTTATATGCTTAGATTGAGAGATGTCAGGAATGATATTTTTTATTAGTATTTGTATTTTTTAGTTCACAGTTTAGTATTTATTAAGTCCTACTGAATCATAAATGGTCTTTACGCTTGAAGTTCTTTTGGTCTAGTATGGGAGATGGAAAAAGAGAACAGACTGTGTTGATACATTTGCATTAAATGATGCCAGTGTAAAGGTTTGCTCAAGATGCCCCGGGATGTGGAGCAAGGCCGCCTGATCCATCATGAGGGAAGCATAAGGCATTTTTAGGTACAGAGATGGGGGAGTGTGCTTTAGGCAGAGGCCAAGACAGGAGGTTGAGAAGGAGTCCATCTTGTTGGGAGTCCCACAGTAGTTAAGTTAAAACTAGCCGTAGAGACCAGGGCAAGGAGTGACAAGAAAAGCAAATAACAGTAAAGTGGTGGGAGGCCTTGCGCTGAATGCTAGGTAGCTAGATTTATCTGTAGCTGGCAGGGGTCTGGAAGCCTAAAAAGGAGGAGTGTCAGATGCATCAGATGCGTGTTGATATGGATTTAACAAAGCAAAATATCTGCCTTCAATGCAGGAGACCCGGGTTTGATTCCTGGGTCAGGAAGATCCCCTGGAGAAGGGAATGGCAACCCACTCCAGTATTCTTGCCTGGAGAATTCCATGCACAGAGAAACCTGGCAGGCTACAATCTAGAGGGTCACAAAGAGTTGGACACGACTGAGTAACTAACACTTTACTTCACTCCTTGAATGTATGTTGATATGGATTTAGAAAAGCAAAATCTGGGCAAGGTGACTCATTAGGGGACTGCTGTCACAGCCCAGATGAGAATGAAGCTAATGAGGGCCTTTTCTTTTTTAAATTAAGTATTTCTTTTGATGAGGGCCTTTTAAAATGATTGACTCTCTGTGAGCATTTATCTCCTCCCTGTCTCACTTCCTTCTGCTTCCGCAATTGTGTTTCTTGAGGTCATTTTTCAAATAAACTTCTTGAACCCAAATCTTTGTCTTAGCATCTGCTACTGAGAGAATCCAAATGAAGAAAGGTAGTATATGACGAGTAGAGTCAGTGCAGCTCAGAGGACAAGTAAGAGGACTGAAGGGCTCCCCGCTGGCTTCCTCAATGTGGAAGTCATTAGTTACTTTTGCAAAGGCAGTTTCAATGAAGTTGTGGCAGTAGAGGCCAGATTGCAGAGAATCAAGGAGGGATCTTGAAGTGAGGAAGGAAATGAATGTCATATCCAAAATGTATGGCAACGGATAAGGTGAGATGTAGGAGGAGATTCAAATTTTCCAGAACAGGTGAGGTTTTTATATATGATCTTATCCTTCATGTAACCACTTCTCAAGTAATCTTATCCTGGTTGAAAAGACACCAGTATAGTAAAAGAAAGGCAGAGAGCTGGAAGTAAATTAGATTATTGACCGCATAATTTGAGTTTATGGATCCAGTTTTGCCTGAGGCTTCCAGATTCACCTCTGTAGCATGACTTTTGAGTTAAGTAATTTTCCATTTGTCCAAGTCAGATTGCACTGTAACTTGCAAACTATGAGTAGTCCAAATCTTTCTTCTATAAGACTAATTGGAATACATTTCTGTTTTTACAAAACCCACTCACACACATATACATGCACATATAGAATCTATTCAAAGTGTTGAAATGATGGAAGAACATGTAAGGAGAAAAAAAGAAAGTGGTATAAAACAGACCAAAAATAGTTCATAATTGATGAAGCAAGGAGCTTGAGAGGATGGTAGCTGATGAAAGCAAGAACTTGAGTAAAATGATTATTTCTAAAAATACTTTTTAGAACTTCTTAGTATGAACTTTTGAAACATGCAGAAAAGTTGAAAAATCATAAAGTTAGCACTCATGTATCTATTACCTAGAGTCTACAATTAATGCTTTGCTACATTTTCTACTTTTGCTTTATTACACATCTCATTTATCCATCCTTCTATCCATGGAACAAAGCATCTTGTATTTTTGATACATTTCAAAAGAAGTTGCAGATATTTGTACTCTTCACTTTAAAATATTTCAACAAGCATATCACTAACTTGACTTCCAAATTTGTTTACAGTTATAAGTACCAAATATTTAGGAAAAAACTTACCCTTAATACTTCTGTTATTCTAATGAACTATCTCTTTGATCTTTTAAAATTTAAGCAGCCTCATTATTTTGGTGCTTTATTATAAATTTAAAGGATTTTTTTTTTTTTACAAATTCCTCATATTTCAGAGTGTGATCCATTAGAAAATTTTCTGCAAAATATAAATTAGACTTATTCAAGTAGGTTTCTAATATGATACCTTATAAATGAGTCAGAAATAGTCACACAGAAGAGTATGAAGTTTGGCATATGTTTACTGTAGTCCTAAAAATCAATTGCAGGGACTTCTCTCGTGGTCCAGTGATTAAGACTTGAACTTCCCCTGTAGGAGGCATAGGTTCAATCCCTGGTCAGGGAACCAAGATCCTACATGTCATGTGGCGTGGCCAAACCAAAAAAAATTAATTGCATACCAGGGGCCCTTTCAGTATTATATTATAAATAGCCTTGCAGGTGACCATGCTTGAGTTTCAATTAATATTTTTCTTGATAGGTTGCTGACCCTGTAATGCATGGTCAGCCTAGGCCTACTAAGAGCTTTGACTTTGTAACAGAGCCTGGGAGAATATATATATATATATATATATTTTTTTTTTTTAATACAGAAATTTAAATATTCCATACAGAAATTCACCTTAGTTCTTGTCCTAGCCTTTCACTGTATTTAAATACTTTGTTCTCCATAATGTATAGCATAGAGAACTCCAGTTAATGCACTGTAGTGACATGAATGGGAAGGAAGTCCAAAAGGGAGGGGATATGTATATGTATGACTGATTCATTTTGCTGTACAGTAGAAACTGTCACAACATTGTGAGTGAGTGAGTGAAAGTCATCAAGTCATGTCCTACTCTTTGTGACCCCATGAATTATACAGTCCACAGAATTTTCCAGGCCAGAATACTGGAGTGGGTAACCTTTCTCTTCTCCAGGGGATCTTCCCAACCCAGGGATCGAACCCAGGTCTCCTGCATTGCCAGGTGGATTCTTTACTAGCTGAACCACAAGGGAAGCCCTCAAAACACTGCAAAGCAACTGTATTCTAATATAAATTAATTTTAAAATACTTTATTCTCTTTATATTATTAACCCTTGCACTCTGAGTTTCACCTCTGGATCTCTGAATATTTCTTGGTCTGGCATCATTTGCTAAATTGCTGCTGAATCCTCCTGGGTGCTCAATAGTCCATCATCGTCCCCTCCTCTTGACCTCACAAGGACTTACAGTCCAGCAATGTGGGGCTGAAAAGAAACTTCAGTTCTGTTTCATTCACTGTACTCACATTTATGTGATTTTTTTTTTACCTTAAGTCATAAGTACCATGTGTCTTAGTGTCCTTTTTTCTGCGATAGATTGAAAAAAAAAGTTCTGTTGATTGCACATATATAAAAAATATGTGGTCTCTGAAAAATGGTCTAACTGGTCTCTCAGAATTTGAGAATGTTCTTCTCATTTCTCTGTAGTTTATTCTTCCAATTGTTCTCTGGATTCCAATTTTGCTTTCCTTCCTGTGGGACTTGTACCAATGACACCTATGCCCTTTCCCTCCTGAAGCTTCACTGTAACCCTATCTATTGTCTATTTCCTATCAGCACTTAATTACACACAGAGCACTCCAGTATTCTTGCCTGAAAAATCTCAAGGACAGAGGAGCTTGGCAGGCTACAGTTGAAAGCACTGCAAAGAGTCAGACATGACCGAGCAACCAAGCACACACATCATAACATTTTTTGTTTTAAAAGTCTTTCTTTAGCCTCTTAGTTCCCTCTGGAAACCATTTTGCCTCTTATCCCTCCTTCTTCCAAGACTTATTCAGACTCGCCCTCTCTCCTTCTTTATCTCAGTTAGAACTACATGGACAGGTGCAAGTACAAAGGGTTATCACATCCTATCCACAGGTTGGCCAAGACCAAGAAGTCTGCAACAAGCAGCACCCACTAACACACACACATACACACACACACACACACACGCACATGCACACGCACACTTTTAGCATAAAGGGAGCCTGAATTCTAACTCAGGCAAAATTGCCTTTGGGACATTAGACTGCCATCTTTTTGGTCTGCTGGTCTCTGAATAAAGTTGCTATTTGTTGTGACAACATCTTGTCTCTCTAGCAGTATGAGCTTGGACTAGATAAGAATACTACTTAAAAAGGAAATGTCCCTAAAGCTGGCTTCCCATATCCTAAAATTCTAGCTAGAGAACAGTGACCACTCTTTTGTTGACAGGAATTTTAAGATGTTTTTGTTGTGGTTATCTTACCATTTTTTTTTTCTCTTCAGCATCCAACATTGATAATAGAAAAATGGACTTACAGTTGATAATTTGGTTACTTCTACTCCAAAAGTGAATAACAACTGAATTATTACATATTTTTTCCCAAATAATTCTTAATTAATAGGTGGATAAATCATGGCTTTAGACATATGTTTGTCTGCAGGCACAATGCTAAAATTGAAAAGGAAAAAGCCAGATTTTCTTAACTTCCCATGATACTTTAGGAAACTTTCTTAAAAAACAATAATTTTTTCAAAATCCAAGGCCCCTCTTTTTAAAAATCATGGCATAAGTGTTTAACATGTACCTGAGCTACCTAATAGTGTTCCATAAATTCTTTGCTTTCATCAAATAATTAATTACATCACCTATAAATACAAGGATCTTATAACAGAAAAAAAAAAATTACTCCAAGAAGCTGCTTTAGGTAAAATCTTCATAAGAATTTGTTTTGTTTTTCTTTTCTTCCAAACAGAACTTTAAAATAAATTTGCAATATGGAACAGAGTATAATTGTGACATCAGTGTGCCCATCAAAAGTTGAATTCTGTGTCAGAAATGGTAATTATCAGCTCTGAACCATAAAAACTATCTAATTCTGTCCTGATTACTAATTAATCAGGTGCTAAAGGCATTAAGTGACCTTGTTTCAGCAATGGAAATTAAAAAGTCATGCTTGAGATTTAAAGAGACATTGGGTTCTTCTTCCCATTCCTCATACCTCCAAAAGGTTAAATGCAGCATTAAAATAATTCCCTATTAGGTGTGTGTGTATGCGATCATTTGTCTTAGTCTCGATGAGGCAGAACTTAACAGAGAGAGCATCATTTTCTGAATGCTCAGTTTTGAATTCTACTTTAAAGGATCATATATCATGATCAAGTGGGATTTACTCTGGGGATGCAAGGATGGCTTAACATCTTCAAATCAATCAATGTGACACACCACATAAACAAAATGAAGGATAAAAACTATATAGTCATGTCAATAAGCATAAAAAATCCATTTGACAAGATTCAGCACCTATTTACAGCAAAAACTGAGTATAGAAGAAACATAATATAAGCCATAAATGACAGACCCAGAGGTGACATCACACTTCATGATGAAAAACTGAAAGTTATCCATTTATCCCATCAAAAGCTATCTAGGAACAAGATGCAGATGATAATCATGATGGTGTGATCACTCACCTAGAGCCAGACATCCTAGAATGTGAAGTCAAGTGGGCCTTAGGGAGGACCACTATGAACAAAGCTAGTGGAGGTGATAGAATTCCAGTTGAGCTATTTCAAATCCTGAAAGATGATGCTGTGAAAGTGCTACACTCAATAGGCCAACAAATTTGGAAAACTCAGCAGTGGCCACAGGACTGGAAAAGGTCAGTTTTCATTTCCAATTCCAAAGAAAGGCAATGCCAAAGAGTGCTCAAATGACTGCACAATTGCACTCATCTCACATGCTAGTAAAGTAATGCTCAAAATTCTCCAAGCCAGGCTTCAGCAATACATGAACCGTGAACTTCCTGATGTTCAAGCTGGTTTTAGAAAAGGCAGAGAAACCAGAGATCAAATTGCCAACATCCGCTGGATCATGGAAAAAGCAAGAGAGTTCCAGAAAAACATCTATTTCTGCTTTATTGACTATGCCAAAAACTTTGACTGTGTGGATCACAATCAACTGTGGAAAATTCTTCAAGAGATGGGAATACCAGACCACCTGACCTGTCTCTTGAGAAACCTGATGGAGGTCAGGAAGCAGCAGTTAGAACTGGACATGGAACAGACTGGTTCCAAATAAGGAAGTACATAGGAGTACATCAAGGCTGTATATTGTCACCCTGCTTATTTAACTTATATGCAGAGTACATCATGAGAAATGCTGGCCTGGAAGAAGCACAAGCTGGAATCAAGATTGCTGGGAGAAATATCAGTAACCTCAGATACGCAGATGACATCACCCTTATGGCAGAAAGTGAAGAGGAACTAAAAATCTTCTTGATGAAGGTGAAAGAGGAGAGTGAAAAAGTTGGCTTAAAGCTCAACATTCAGAAAACGAAGATCATGGCATCTGGTCCCATCACCTCCTGGCAAACAGATGGGGAAACAGAGGAAACAGTGTCAGACTTTATTTTTCTTGGCTCCAAAATCACTGCAGATGGTGATTGCAGCCATGAAATTAAAAGACACTTACTCCTTGGAAGGAAAGTTATGACCAACCTAGACAGCATATTGAAAAGCAGAGACATTACTTGCCAACAAAGGTCCAACCAGTCAAGGCTATGGTTTTTCCCATGGTCATGTATGGATGTGAGAGTTGGACTATAAAGAAAGCTAAGCACCGAAGAATTGATGCTTTTGAACTGTGGTGTTGGAGAAAACTCTTGAGAGTCCATTGGACTTCAAGGAGATCCAACCAGTCCATCCTAAAGGAGATCAGTCTTGGGTGTTCATTGGAAGGACTGATGTTGAAGCTGAAACTCCAATACTTTGGCCACCTGATGAGAAGAACTGACTCATTTGAAAAGACCCTGATTCTGGGAAAGATTGAGGGCAGGAGGAGAAAGGGGTGACAGAGGATGAGATGGTTGGATGGCATCACTGACTCTATGGACATGGGCTTGGGTGGACTCCGGGAGTTGATGATATACAGGGAGGCCTGGCGTGCTGTGGTTCATGGGTTCTCAAAGAGTCGGACATGACTGAGCGAATGAACTGAACTGAAATGAACTCTCACCACTGTTATTCAACACTGTTTTGGAAGTCCAGGCAAGAAAAATATAAGGCTTTCAAATTGGAAAATAAGTGAAATTGTCACTCTCTGTGGATGGCATGATTTTGCATACAGAAAACTTTAAAGACACTACCAAAAACCAAAAGAAATAACAAGTACATATGGTAAATTGCAGGGTACAAAATCAATATACAAAAATCTGTTGTATTACTATACATTAACAATGAGCTAGCAGAAAAATAATAAAATGATTCCATTTATAATCTCAACAAAAAGAATAAAATACTTAGGAATACATTTAACCAAGGAGGTAAAAAACCTGTACACTGAAAACTATAAGGCATTGTTAAAAAAAACTGAAGAAGACTCAGAGAAATGGAAAGATATCCCATGGTGATGGATTAGAAGAATTAACCTTGTTAAAATGTCCATATTACCTAAAACAATTGGAATTTAGTGCAAATTGCTGTCAAAATCCCAACAACATTTTTTACAGAAATGAAACAAAAATTCTAAAATTTATAGAGAGTTACAAAAGACTGTGAATAGCCAAAGCAATTCTGAGAAAAAAGAACAAAGCTAGAGGCATCACAATACCAGGTTTCAAACTATATTACAAAGGTATAGTAATCAAAATAGCATATTATTGACACAAAGACTGTTATATAGATCAATGGAACAAAACTGAGAGCCCAGAAACAAACCTGCTGCTGTTGCTGCTAAGTCGTGTCAGTTGTGTCCGACTCTGTGCGACCCCATAGACGCAGCCCACCAGGCTCCCCTGTCCCTGGGATTCTCCAGGCAAGAACACTGGAGTGGGTTGCCATTTCCTTCTCCAATGCATGAAAGTGAAAAGTGAAAGTGGAGTTGCTCAGTCATGTCTGACTCTTCACGACCCTGTGGACTGCAGCCTACCAGCCTCCTCCATCCATGGGATATTCCAGGCAAGAGTACTAGAGTGGGTTGCCATTGCCTTCTCCGAGAAACAAACCTACATATATATAAATAATTAATTTATGATAAAGGAACAAAGAACATACATTGGAGAAAAGAGTCTTTTTAATAAGTGGTGCTGGGAAAACTGGGCAGCTACCGGCAAAAAATGAAACTAGACCACTATCCCATATTATACACAAAAATCAATCCAAAATATATTAAGGACTCAAACATAAGACCTGAAACCATAAAACTCCAGGAAGAAAACTCTGGCAGTATGCTGTTTGACATTGGTCTTAGCAATATCTTTCTGTATATGTTTCATCAGGCAAGGGGAACAAAAGTAAAAATAGAAACATGGATTACATGAAACTCAAAAGCTTCTGCACAGCAAGAGAAGCCATCAACAAAATAAAATACCTCTCACTGAATGGAAGAAGATATTTGAAAATCATATTTCAATAAGGGATTAATATTCAAGATGTATAAAAAACTCTTATAACTCAACAACAACAAAAGTCAAACAACCTGATTAATGAGCAGAGTTGTTAAATAGATATTTATCCAAGAAAGACATAGAGATGGCCAATAGGTACATGCAAAGATGTTCAACATTATTAATTATTAGAGAAATACAGATAAAAACCAAGAGTTATCACCTCACACTTGTTAGAATGACTATTATCAAAAAGCAGGAAATAACAAGTGTTGGAAAGGATGTGGAGTCAAGGGCATGTAAATTGGTACAGTCAGCATGAGAAACAGGTTTCTGGAAAAATTAAAACTAGAACTACTATATGATCTAACAGCCAAGATAAAGAAAAAATCTGCGTGCCCATCGATGGATGAATAGATAAAGATATAGTATATACACCACTCCTTCCCTCCACCCGCCCCCCCCACCGGAATACTCCTCAGCCATAAAATGATGCAGTCTTGCCATTTGTGACAACATGGATGGACCTTGAGGGCATTACAGTAAATGAAATGTCAGTTGAGAAAGGCAAATATCATATGATTTCATGTATATATTGAATATAAACAACAAACAAAAACTCAAGAGAACAATCCAAACCAAACGAAAACAAACGCATAGATACAGGGAACAGAGTCGTGAATGCCAGAGGGTCAGAAGGGGGAGAGTGAAATGGGTGAAGGGGAAACTGTATGTAATGACGGGAAACGCATTTTTGATTGTGAGCATGTCGTAGTGTTTATAGAAGTAGAAATATAATGTGTACATTAAACTAATGTTCAGTTCAGTTCAGTTCAGTTCAGTTCAGTCGCTCAGTCGTGTCCGACTCTTTGTGACCCTATGAATCACAGCACACCAGGCCTCCCGTTACTCCAATTTAAAAAAACAATTGAGGGAACACATTATCCTTCTTCTCTCTCTCCATACTACCAAAAGGTTAAGTGTAGTATTCTTTTTAAGTGTGTGTGTGTGTGTGTGTGTGTGTGTGTGTGTGTGTGTGTGTGAGAGAGAGAGAGAGAGAGAGAGAGAGAGGGACAGAGAGAGAATTTGTCTTATTCTCACTGAAGCAGAATTCAACAGAATGTGGTTTTCCAAAGGCTCAGATTTGAATTATAAATGATATCCTTGAATGGGTTCCTAGAGATTATAAAAATTCTATATCCATGTTGACAAAGAAGTGAAATTTATCTTAGTAGATAAAATGTTATTTTTAAGTAACGTATGTTCATTGGTAAAGATTTGAAAAATTATCAAAAATAAATAGAAAAGAAAAAAATCACTCATGATGCTGGAGCTTTCCATTTTTGGTGTCTATTTTCTGTATATTTAGTTTTATTGGTGGATAAGTTTATTAAATCACATTAAGAAGGTTATATCTTCTAAACCTGGTAATTATATAAACTTTTTCATGACACTAAATTTACTTTGTCATATAACGTAATTACTGGGTAGTATTCAATTGCATAATGTACCAAAGTTTATTTACTCAATCTCTATTACTGGACTTTCATTTTATATCTTAATTTTTATTTTATATTAAAGTATAGTTATTTTAAAATATTGTGTTAGTGCCAAGTGTATAGAAAAGTGATTCAGTTATACAATACATATAAATACATCTATTCTTTTTCAGATTATTTTTCCAAATAGGTTATTTATAAAGCATTGAGTGGAGTTCCCTGTGCTATACAGGTCCTTGTTCATTATTTATTTTATATAGTAGTGCATATAATCCCAACTTCCTAATTTATCCTTTTCCCTTTTGGTAACCATAAGTTTGTTCCTATTTTGTAATTAAGTTCATTTTTATCATTTTTTAAAATCCCACATATAGGTGATACCATATGACATTTGTCTTTCTCTGTCTGACTTACTTCATTTAGTGTGATAATCTCTAGGTCCATCCGTGTGGCCACAAATGGCATTATTTCATTCTTTTTTTATAGCTGAGTAATATTCCACTGTTCAGTTCAGTTTAGTTGCTCAGTCGTGTCCGACTCTATATCCATATATTCTTTATCCACTCCTCTGTCACAGGACATTTAGGTTGCTTCAATGTCTTGTTTATTGTAAATAGTGCTACAATAGACATTCAGGTGCATGTATCTTTTCAGATTATGGATTTCTTTGTGTATATGCCCAGGAGTGGGATTGATGAATCATATGATAGCTCTATTTTTAGTTTTTTAAAGAACCTCTGTACTATACTCATAGTGGTTGTACCAGTTTACATTCCCATCAACAGTGTAGGAGGGTTCCCCTTTCTCCACACTTATCCAGCATTTATTTTTTGTAGACTTTTTAATGATGGCCATTCAGACTGGTGTGGGGTGATAGCTCATTGCAATTTTGATGTGTATTTCTCTAATAATTAGTAATGTTGAGCATCTTTTCATGTATTTCTTGGTCATCTGAATGTCTTCTTTGGAGAAATTTCTATTTAAATCTTCTGCCCATATTTTGATTGGATTTCTTTCTTTCTTTATTTTTATATTGAGCTCCATATGCTGTTTGTAGATATTGGAGATTAATCCCTTCTCAGTCACATTGTTTGCAAATATTTTTTTCCATTCTGTGGGTTGTTTTCTTATTCTGTTTATGGTTTCTATGGCTGTGTAAAAACCTTTAAGTTTAATTACTTCCTATTCATTTATTTTTGTTTTTATTTTGATCAATCTAGGAGGTGGATTGATCAATTATTTGATCAATTTAGGAGGTGGCTCTAAAAAAATCTTGCTGTGATTTATATAGTAGAGTGTTTCTGCCTGTGTTTTCCTCTAAGAGTTTTATAATATCTGGTCTTACATTTAGGTCTTTGATCCATTTTGAGTATATTTTTATATATGGTGTTAGAGAATGTTCTAATTTCATTTTACATGTGGCTGACCAGTTTTCCAAGCATCACTTATTGAAGAGAGTGTCTTTCTTCTATTACTGACTCTCAGACTGATTCCAATGCTTCATTGCTACAATGCTGCAGTAAACATCCTTTTAGATAATTATTTGTGTACATCTCTGTGTAATTCCTCATGATAAATGGTTAGAGGCTGAGTTCGTAGGTCAAAGGGAAAAATATTTTTAAGACTGTTCAGATTATATATATTGCTGTTCAGAAAATATGTACCAATTTCATGACTGTCAGCAGCAAATAAAGGGATTCCTTTCATTAACCTTTAGCAATATTGGATAGTAGCTTAAAAAAAATCTTTATTAGCAGATAGGTGAACATGGACTTTTATCTCAAATTGCATTGTTTTGCATTCTATTAAAATTGAACATTTATCAAGAATTCCTATGTAATCTTCATTAAATTGTCTATTAATGTTCTTTCCTTTTCCCTTTTGACTGTTCAACTTTTTAATTAGTGAGTAGGATACTCTTAACATATTAAGGGTATTAGCATCTTTATCTTATATAATGCAATTTTTTGTAGACTTTCATTTAAACTACAATTTCTTTTGCCCTTTTCTGTACTTTGAAATTAGAATGTGGGTTTTCAGATATAATAAATATGTAACCTAGAGAAAGGAATTTACTTTTCTGGTACTCAGTTGCCTCATCAGTAAAATGTGTGTGGGGGAAGAGGGATGGGAGTGGTTGGGAGGAAGAACTAGATAGATTAGATGGAATGATCTGTTCCAATTCTTCCAGGTCTAAAATTCTCTGATTTCATGACTTCCCAATTCAATACTAATTACTGCATATAATCAAGCCATATGGCACTTTTTTGATCTTGTATATTTTGGGCAAGCGTTACCATTGCTCATTAAATCACAGTGCTACAAATTCAGGGTTAATTTTCTTTTAATGAAGAAACTTCTGCATGCCTCCAAGGCTTTATTTTCTTCCATTAAACTGTTATGAACCATTTCCATTTAAAAACCACCGATAGCTTTAATGAGTTAGGCCTGCCACTTTCATAAAATTGCAGCTAATGAATGACCTTGCAGACAGAAATGGGCAACATAATTAGAATTACCAAAGTTTTCTTTCTGACTCTGAGCCAGTTTAACTTTTATATCATGAGCATGGACACACATATATGGCCTCTGAAAATAATGTGTTTGTGGCTGCAATGTTAATAAAAGAGACAAAAGAGTTAACACCTGAAGCCATCAGCAGTCGCCTGCTTTATAAAAAGACACTGCAGCTTGTTGACAAGTGGTTCTCATGTTCTCATGGTGATTTACTACTACTATGTTTGAAGATGTGTATATTTGTAGATTTATATATTCTATGGCTTATTCTCTATTTTTACACTTTAGTAGGAGTAGCCTGGGGAAGTCCCAAAGCACTTGCCTTGTATCAGAACAGCATTCTTTGCATCATAGTATTGGCAGAGTATTGAACAGGCAGATATTAAACTTCTGTGTGGCCTACCTTCGTATATCACCAGAGACCTCTTAGACAAGCCAGAGTCTCCTTTTTTTAGGGTTTTTTTTTTTTTTTTCTCTCTCTCTCTCTCTCTCTTTATTTTGGCATTACATTTAAAATAAAAAATCTTAATCGTCATGAACTCTCTAGAAGCTGACATTTCCTGCAGAAAGTGTCTATAAAAAACTCTGAGGGACTTTCCTGGCAGTCCAGTGGTTAAGACTCCTTCTTACAGGGGTGTGAGTTTGATCTTTGGTCAGGGAATTAAGATCCCACATGCTATGCCAAAATTTTTTTTTAAAAGAAAAAAGATCCCTAATTTCAGGTTGTTTTTCATTATGGTACTTGTTTCCTGTTTTGCTTTCTTCATGATAGTTTTGAAAGATCCATCTTATGGTCAATTTTCCCAGAAAATCTTAACTTTATAATTACCTGGAACTAGCAGTTTATTTCTACTTAAAATGTTTCCTCCTCTGCCAAATATCATTGAGGGAGGGGCTGAGAATTTCTCTTCAGGAAATTACTTCTATGAACTGAAATAGAGTGAATTTCTGTTACTTCTGTGAATGTTACTCTCAACCCAATATAACTGTTTTTACATTTTTTTCTTCCATTACTAAATATTTGAAGACAGTTCTTGCTGTTTTTTTAGGTTATAAGCTAGTGTGTGATAAGTATGATATTTTTGAAAGTTTTGTGATGCATGTTTCTTTGTTGCTAAGTTCTCCTCCACTGTCCATCACTGTGGACAGTTAGCTTAGCCAACTAAGCTAGAGGCTGGAAGAGGAAGATATCGTGCAAGGGAAGGAAGCCAGTAAGGAAAAGAAAGAGGAAAGCTCCTGGTAGCAGTTTCAGAGGGCTAGTGGAAGGAGGAAGAGAGTGACAGGTGAGAGAGACAAGAGAAACTGAGCCCAGCTTTTCTTTGGCATTCAGCCTGGGCATGGTGATTTCACAAGCCAAATGGAATGATGTGGCTGATATTTCCCTTTGATTCATTTTGGGATTTTAGGAGAAGGCTGCCTCACAGCTTGCCCTCCTGCTGACCTGGTTCTGGTCGCAATTGAGAATGCCCATGGGACAGCATGGGAAGACCACCTAGGTTGGCTCTCTGAGTTGCCTTTGGCTGGTGTGTGATCTAAACAGAATCTGGAGGTCCTTGCATACTCCTGTGGGAGGTGGAAATAAACTATCTGGCTGGACACCTTCCTGGCACAGTGGTGACAACAATGGTATTAAATGCTTATATAGCACTTATACGTGCTGTACTGCTAAAAGTATTTTACTGCTATTAATTCATCTGCATAGAAACTCTGAAAGGTAGATACTATTATTATTTTCCCCCCTCCACATTTTACAGATGTGGAGACTGAGGCACAAGGGATATTAAATTGCTTGCCCACAGTCAAATAGTAAGCAGAGATTTGAGAACAATCTTATGTCATACTCTAGGTGATGACCATTCTTCAGAATAAAGTGGTCCTATGCCTAGTGTTAGCCATTCAGTCAAGTCAGACTCTTTGTGACCCCATTAACGGTAGCCTGCCAGGCTCTTCTGTCCATACACTCTCTAGACAGGAATACTAAAGTGGACTACCATTCTCTTCTCCAGGAGATCTTCCCAACCCAGGGATCAAACCCAGTTCTCCTGCATTGCAGGTGGATTCTTTACCATATGAGCCAGTAGGTAAGCTCAAAAGTGATCCTATAACCAAAGCGTATAGGGCAAGCTCCAATACTTAGGCCACCTGATGAGAAGAACTGACTCATTGGAAAAGATCCTGATGTTGGAAAGATTGAAGGCAAAAGGAGAAGAGGCTGGCAGAAGATGAGATGGTGAGATAGCATCACCAACTCAATGGACATAAATCTGAGCAAACTTTGGGAGACAGTGAAGGACAAGGGAAGCCTGGCATGCTGCAGTCCATGGGTTGCAAAAGACATGACTTAGAGACGGACCAACAGCAACAATAGGGCAAATTGCCAGGGCCAGACCTCAGGATGCCCCCAAATCAACAAATGTCAGTTAGAGATTCCTGTGGAACCCTGACTGAATGAAGAGGCAGTTAAGTGATAGACTAATCTTTACTATTCAATAGGAGATGCTAGAAGGTTCAGTGCTGAGGAGGGTTGCACATGGAACACAAATACATATACAAACTCCCTCACATGCTGCTCCAAGAGCATGTCATTCTCTGTTACATTCCCACTGCCCACTCGAGGAAGGAAGTTCAGCTCAGTCACTCAGTCATGTTCCACTTTTTGCAATCCCATGGACTGCAGCACGCCAGGCTTCCATGTCCACCACCAACTCCCAGACCATGCTCAAATTCATGTCCATCGAGTCGGTGATGCCATCCAACTGTCTCATCCTCTGTTGTCTCCTTCTCCTCCTGCCTTCAATTTTTGCCAGCATCAGGGTCTTTTCCAAGGAGTCAGTTCTTCGCATCAGGTGGTCAAAGTATTAGAGCTTCAACTTCAGAATCAGTCCTTCCAATGAATATTCAGGATTGATTTCCTTTAGGATTGATTGGTTTCATCGCCTTGCAGTCTGAGGGACTCTCAAGATTCTTCTCCAACACCACAGTTCAAAAGTATCAATTCTTCAGTGCTCAGCTTTCTTTGTAGTCCAATTCTCACATTCATACATGACTACTGGAAAAATCATAGTTTTGACTAGGTGGACTTTGCTGGCAAAGTAATGTCTCTGCTTTTTAGCATGTTGTCTATGTTGGGCTTAACTTTTCTCTCAAGGAGCAAGTGTCTTTTAATTTCACGGCTGCAGTCACCATCTGCAGTAATTTTGGAGCCCCCAAAGCAAAGTCTTTCACTGCTTCCATTGTTTCCCCATCTATTTGCCATGAAGTCCCATGGGACTGGATGCCATGATCTTAAGTTTTTTGAAAGTTGAGTTTTAAGCCAGCTTTTTCACTCTCCTCTTTCACTTTCATCAAGTCTCTTTAGTTCTTCTTCACTTTCTGCCATAAGGGTGGTGTCATCTGCATATCTGAGGTTATCGGTATTTATCCCTGCAATCTTGATTCCAGTTTGTGCTTCATCCAGCCTGGCATTTTCCATGATGTACTCTGCATAGAAGTTAAATAAGCAGGGTGGCAATATACAGCCCTGATGTACTCCTTTCCTGATTTGGAACCAGTCTGTTGTTCCATGTCCAACTGTTGTTTCTTGACATGCATACAGATTTCTCAGGAGGCAGGTAAGGTGGTCTGGTATTCCCATCTCTTTAAGTATATTCCTATTTGTTGTGACCCACAGGAAGTAAGAGAAAAGGGTAAAGGACAGCCTTTATGTAAGCACAATTGTGTGACCTAAGTTGATGGTTCAGCAATGAGTTTGGCCTGGGATTATTCTCTCAAGCTAAAATCTAGTTATTTTTCCTGCCATCCTGTGGGTGGGGCTCAAGAGGGAAGTTGAACCTGTTATAGACAGGGTGAAGTGAAAATTGCTCAGTTGTGTCTGACTCTGTGGTCCATGGACTATACAGTCCATGGAATTCCCCAGCCCAGAATACTGGAGTGGGTAGCCTTTCCCTTCTGCAGAGGCCAATCCAGGCATCATACCCAGGTCTCCAGCAGGGTAAGGTAGCAACATTTGAGTGTAATGTCAATACCCAAAAGACTGAAGTCGTTTTCTTTTTCTCGGCACTAAAGGTACTGGGGTATAGGTTTGTCATCATCCATGGGGGAGAAAATAAACCCTAAATGTATTATTATTATTTTCCATTAACCAGGGTGAAGTATGACTCAACCAAAATTATCTACGTGTTTTTGTTTTGTTTTCTCTGTGAAAATTGCTGTAATTACGAGTCTAATTATTTACAATTACTGAAGTGCATTTTTCTTTTAAAGTGGCCGTTAGAACACAAGTCTCTGTAGCCACACAATTTATTCTGATGGCTAATGTAAGAGCCAATTACCTTTCTATTTCTGAAAGAATATAAAATAGTAAATCATATAAGACAGTTGCTTAATTTAAGAATTGTATATATTTGTCCATGACAAAGACTCTCTCAAGGGTTAAGGAGATGGTCCAGGGAGTGGGTAGACAGTGCAGTGAAGGTAAGCCAGGGCCTGACTTAGCAGGGTGTTATAAATGCCCAGGGTGCTTTCCAGTGAAGGAAGTGCTTATTCACACTTTGGCATTCTCAGACAGAATGTACTTTGACTTACTTGGGAGCAGTTTGGACCCTAGACAGACCTGGGGTTAAGGTTTTGATGTTAATTGGATTACGGTCTGGGAACTTTTGGGATTGGGTGCAGTCTTTCCTCCGCTTTATAGAAGTTTCTAACATTTTTTCATGGAATGTCCTAAGCTTTAAGCACTGCAGGACTATCTTCACTATGACTGTAGTGATGGATATTGAATACTTTTGTTTCAATTAATTCAGTGTTTCAGTTCAGTTCAGTCGCTCAGTCATGTCTGACTCTTTGCAACCCCATGAATCGCAACATGCCAGGCTTCCCTGTCCATCACCAACTCCCGGAGTTCACTCAGACTCACGTCCATCAAGTTGGTGATGCCATCCAGCCATCTCATCTTCTGTCATCCCCTTCTACTCCTGCCCACAATCCCTCCCAGCATCAGAGTCTTTTCCAATGAGTCAACTCTTCACATGAGATGGCCAAAGTATTGGAGTTTCAGCTTTAGCATCAGTCCTTCCAATGAACACCCAGGACTGATCTCTGTTAGAATGGACTGGTTGGATCTCCTTGCAGTCCAAGGGACTCTCAAGAGTCTTCTCCAACACCACAGTTCAAAAGCATCAATTCTTCGGTGCCCAGCTTTCTTCACAGTCCAATTCTCATGTCCATACATGACCACTGGAGAAACCATAGTCTTGACTAGATGGACCTTTGTTGGCAAAGTAATGTCTCTGCTTTTTAATATGCTGTCTAGGTCGGTCATAACTTTCCTTCCAAGGAGTAAGCATCTTTTAATTTCTTGGCTGCAATCACCATCTGCAATGATTTTGGAGCCCAGAAAAATAAAGTCATGTTTCCACTGTTTGCCCATCTATTTCCCATGAAGTGATGGGATCAGATGCCATGATCTTTGTTTTCTGAATGTTGAGCTTTAAGCCAACTTTTTCACTCTACTCTTTCACTTTCATCAAGAGGCTTTTTAGTTCCTCTTCACTTTCTGCCATAAGGGTGGTGTCATCTGCATAACTGCAGTTATTGATATTTCTCCTGTCAGTCTTGATTCCAGCTTGTGCTTCTTCCAGCTCAGCGTTTCTCATGATGTACTCTGCATAGAAGTTAAATAAGCAGGGTGACAATATACAGCCTTGATGGACTCCTTTCCCTATTTGGAACCAGTCTGTTGTTACATGTCCAGTTCTAACTGTTGCTTCCTGACCTACACACAGGTTTCTCAAAAGGCAAGTCAGGTGGTCTGTTATTCCCATCTCTTTCAGAATTTTCCACAGTTTGTTTTGATCCACACAGTCAAAGGCTTTGGCATAGTCAATAAAGCAGAAATAGATCTTTTTTCTGGAACTCTCTTGCTTTTCCCATGATCCAGCGGATGTTGGCAATTTGATCTCTGGTTCCTCTGCCTTTTCTAAAACCAGCTTGAACATCAGGAAGTTCATGGTTCACATATTGCTGAAGCCTGGCTTGGAGAATTTTGAGCATTACTTTACTAGTGTGTGAGATGAGTGCAATTGTGCGGTAGTTTGAGCATTCTTAGGCATTGCCTTTCTTTGGGATTGGAATGAAAAGTGATCTTTTCCAGTCCTGTGGCCACTGCTGAGTTTTCCAAATTAGCTGGCATATTGAGTGCAGCACTTTCGCAGCATCATCTTTCAGGATTTGAAACAGTTCAACTGGAATTCCATCATCCCCACTAGCTTTGTTTGTAGTGATGCTTTCTAAGGCCCTTGACTTCACATTCCAGGATGTCTGGCTCTAGATGAGTGATCACACCATCGTGATTATCTTTGTCGTGAAGATCTTTTTTGTACATAAATATATTTGTTTAAGAAGGAACACTTGTCTGATTATTATAAATGATTAGAAAAGGAAAACCTTTGCCATAAATAAGAGGTCATGATCAATGTAAGTACCTTTAGACTTCCTCCTTGATGTGAATAAGGATTGAGAGAGAATTGGAAAGGCAATGACACTAACTCGGTGTCCATGTACCACTGAAGACCATCTGCTCTATTACTTAATATCATTTCCACAAAATTTTTTGATGACTGGAAATACCAGCCTAGAAGAAAATATATGTTCTTCTACCCAGGACTGGTCCTGCCTCATCCAGCTAGAGGTTGTGGAGCACTGCTTGAGCTATACTAGCGATGAAAGGCTTGGGGGCAAACCAGTGGCAGGCTTTCAGTTGAAATCTAGTTGCACAGCATGCAAAAATGCCTCTTAGCCAACACGATCTGTGGAGTGGCATATCACGAGCTACTCAGGATCTTCTCTTTAAGGTGAAAAGTATGTAATTAAAGGGAATACAGACATTTTTTATTTGGGTGTGCTGAATGAATTGGTCTTCCCAGGTGGTGCTAGTGGTGTAGAACCTGCCTTCCAGTACAGGAGACATAAGAAACATGGGTTAGATCCCTGTGTTGGGAAGATCTCCTGGAAGAAGGCATGGCAACCCGCTCCAGTGATCTTTCCTGGAAAATCCCATGGACAGAGGATCCTGGTGGGCCTCAGTCCATGGGGTTGCAAAAGTCAAACACAACTGAAGCAACTTGGCACACACACTCACACACGCACACGTGCACACGCATGCATGCCAACCAAAGTGCATTGCATTTCATGACATAAACAAGACAATTGTCTTTGTGGACAATGAATGGAATTGCTGGTGGTCTTGAAAGAAATATGATCACTGTCTGGAATCATAGTGTGTGACTGAAGAAATTAAGGATGATATTAGTTTCATGAAGTTTCTGTAACAAAAGACCACAAACTTAGTGGGTTTTTAAAAATTAATTTCTATTGGAGTGTAGTTGCTTTACAATGTTGTGTTAGTTTCTCCTGTACAGCCAAGTGAATCAGCTATACATACACATATGCATGCGTGCTAAGTCTTCATATCCATCAAGGAGGGAGTCTAAATCCTTAACTTAATCACATGTCAAAGACATTGTCATAAATACTTTACACATACAGGTTCTAGGCATTGGAATATGGATAGCTTTGGGAGGGTTTGCTTTTCAGCCAACTACAGGGAGGGACTGTTATCTGACTTAGTGGAAAGGTAAGGTTTGTAAAGCACCCTCTATGAACCAGATATGGTGCTGAGCACTTTGTATATCAGCTTGTTTAATCCTGACACCAGTCTCAGGAGGTATTGTTATCCACATTTCACAGATGACAAAGCTGGAACAGAGAATTTGAGAACATGTCCAAGATTACAAAACCAGCAACTGGCACATGATTTCAGTAACCACATCCCATTATATTTACAACCTCACTGATCTTATGTTATCTAGTGAGCATACTCTGTTCTCCTGGGTGCAATGGATCCATCTAGTGTCTAGTCAGTCTCCTTGTTCTTTATTGAAGGCATGTTTATTTCACGCTGCCATGACAGTCTAGGGTGAGGACAGACATGATTTTAGACGGTGATCTGTAGTCCTGACAATCTTGGATTCATGGGTGAAGCTAGACTTTCTTAAACAAAAAGAGGGGGAAAAAAAACACCTCTCAACCTGGGAGCTAAAGCACAGCACATTATCTCCTTATTTAATATCTAAGCTGCTTCAGAGTTCATCATGTATTCAGTGGTGTAGTTGAATTATTCAATCATAATGATACGTTGTTTGTCTTGCCTATAGGAGGCAGAAACATTGCAATTATTCATGTTCACGTGCACTTTAAGTGATCCTAAATTATTTTTAGTAGATGTTGGAATTGCTGCTCAGAGGGGAATTTACCAAGGCTCTTAAATATGAACCTGTCCAACAGCTTTACTTGGATAGAACTTTCGCAAGGCCAATGAAACAAACATTCAGGCAGGAACAAACTTGCCTGGGACATTTCATTTAAGGTCTAGGTTTAGGGAAAATGTTAGCTAGGATTTCCATGTATCCTCCTTCAATCCAGTTGAAATTAGAAAGCAATGAAATCTTTTACCACCATCAGGTTAGATGTGGTTTCCTAGTTGCCTGTGTCATGCTAAGCTTAAAGAGGAAGAGTGACAAAGAAATAATTCCCTGTAGACCAAAGGTATGTTGACACTGCTTAAAACGCCTGCCAGGGCCTGGTTTCTGAATCCCAAATATAATGCTCCTCTACATGGGGAGAGGAAAAGAAGTGAGCCTGGGCATTGATGTGGGCACTTCCCACGTTACATAATGGAGAAAGAGATCATTGAAAAAAAAACATTCAGCATTTTGCTCCAAATATGCAAAAGTTTAACAACCATGTGTTTATTTTTGCAAAGGTGAGACTAAAACACAAATAAACAGATTTCTGTCATCATGCACATAGTTATAAGACTTTTTACACTTAATATTCAGAGCTGTTTTCTTTGGAAGGCTGTGTTTTCCCTTTGCAAGCTGGGTGAAATAAAGGTGTCTTCTCTCCAAAGCCCCTTCCTCCTTCCTCCCAAACTTCAACTCCAGGCAGTTTCCCCTGATCTCGAACAGCTGCTCCTTTCCAGTTCCTAAAGTTTTGTCTCTTTTCCAATTCCTAAAGGTTTGTGTCATAGCTCTGTATTTATCTTGGACACTCCCCTGCGTTGAGCTTATTATCTTATTGCTTTGCCACTGCAGAATTTATTGAATACAAGGGAGCTGCTGCTGACTGTGAGCTATGAGTGGAAAGTTCAGAGTTGCAGAGTCTCATGAATTAGGGCACCAGATGCATAAGTAAGATAAACCTGTTACCCCACTAGCCCCTGGGATGAGATTTCTCTCTTCTAAAGGCACCGTCTGCAGAGTTAACAATTTAGATTAAATTAGTTCAGAACACAAGAAGGCAATTTTCATTTGTAAAGGGATTGAAGGATTTTTTTTTTTTGCTTCTTTTTCTTTTTAAGCTAGACCAACAGTCTAAACACAAAGATAAATTGAAATGAGATTTCTTTTAGATGGCTTTCAGTAATACAAATAATAATATGAAAGGAAAGCTATTGGTATGGTGCTGAGCAACATCTGATCATGGCATTTTAATAATTGTAGGTAATAAATTTAAGGTTTTAATTTGCGATGTTGGTATTTTAACTGGTTTACAGAAATATATGATTGGGAACTGATAATAGCTGTTAGGACACTTCTTCCAAGAAAACTAGCAGAAATATTGATATATCAGTCTCTAGGGAGATATCCTAGGGCTACACGGAAGAGAACCATGAAGGAGATACTCTTTGGTTTAGAATAACTCACATTCCTAATGCATGTTAATCTATAAGGTATTTGGCTGAATGTTTTATACTGGGAAACTCCTATTCATCCTATAAAATATAATCAAATGCATTTCATGGCAATGAAATGCTCAGGTTTAATGAAGTTTTTTATTTCAATGTGTAGTTAATATCCTAGAGTTGCAGAGGATGAGATGGTCAGATAGCATCACTGACTCAATGGACATGAATCTGAGCAAACTCCGGGAGAGAGTGAAGGACAGGGAAGCCTGGCATGCTACAGTCCTTAGGCTCACAAAGGAGTCAGACACAACTTGGTGACTGAACAGCAACACGACAATGTCCTGTTTTAGAATTACTTTGTCCAGTGACTCTTTGAGTGAGTGATTAGTCACTTAAATATTCTATGGAGTCTTTCACAGACATCAGGAGAATGGTGACAAAATGTCCGTTCCTTATTTCCATTTGCTTCAAAAGTACAATGATTAAAAATAAACAGCACAGAGAGTCTAACACTTTGAGACACAGTTCATACTTTTCTGTGGCTCGGGTGACTTGTGGAGGAAGTCGTGCAGTCCCTGGTTACCACCTGCTCCTTTGGTCATAGATTAATAACATCTGACCAAGCATGAAGGCATGCTGAGGCCATCTGCCGTACACATAGCTGGTGGGTTTCAGCTTCCTTAAGTAGAATTCTGACTAATAGTCATCCTATTGGGCGGCATGACCTAGTTATTTTGATAAGAATTCGGTACTCATCTCAGTTAAACCAGAACTACTTAGTCTGAGATAGTGGTTAAAGTATTAGGCCAGCTGTGTAATTTCAATGATAATTATGAGCTCGCTTCTGAGTTTCCGTAGTAATAGGATGTCCAGTAAGATCTTTGCATTCATCTCTGTGCTTTGATGTGGTGTTCAAAACTGAGAAAAATAGATACCAAGAACCTATGTATTTTAAAATGAATTGGATCGTCTTTCCTCCACACTGATCCCTCACCTCCCACTTGCTTTACCATACAGACTCTGTCACCTTTACCACCATGATCTTCATAATTGTGACCACTGGACCACTGCTCTGTTTAAGATTTCTTCATGCTCTGGCCTTTTGATGCCAAGGAGCCATGAGCTGATTCTATGGAAGATAAAGAATGATGGGGTTACAGAGAAGGATGCTCCCCTCATCTGTTATCCTTAGTGTAAGGGTTCTTATGAGTTGGTGATACAACCCTCTCCTCACCTTTCTCCTTTAGAATAAAGAGTGGTCCCCAATGTCATCATTATTGGCATTCCAGAGGAATTCCACTCAATAGTCAGAGAGTGGGAGGAGGGGGGAGGGTGCAATAAAAATGACATTAGCCCAAAGAGTAAAAGCACTTATTCTAAATCTAAGAGGCTAGGCCATATATCAAAAACAATTCATCTCACAAAACAGTTGAAATTTTTCCACTCCTCAAAAATTAGAGGACTAGAATTGATAATCTTAAAATTATGTTATAAAATTTTATGGTGGTGTTCTTAGAACCACTGATCAGACCTCATACCTCCCTTCTTCATTCCATCTGGAATAAGACTGATTCAGTTCAGTTCAGTCACTCAGTCATGTCTGACTCTGCGACCCCATGAATCACAGCATGCCAGGCCTTCCTGTCCATCACCAACTCCCACAGTTCACACAAATCCATGCCCATTGAGTCAGTGATACCATCCAACCATCTTATCCTCTGTCGTCCCCTTCTCCTCCTGCACTCAATCTTTCCCAGCATCAGTGTCTTTTCCAATGAATCAGCTCTTCGCATCAGGTGGCCAAAGTATTGGAGTTTCAGCTTTAGCATCTATCCTTCCAATGAACACCCAGGACTGATCTCCTTTAGGATGAACTGGTTGGATCTCCTTGCAGTCCAAGGGACTCTCAAGAGTCTTTTCCAACACCACAGTTCAAAAGCATCAATCCTTCGGTGCTCAGCTTTCTTCATAGTCCAACTCTCACATCCATATGTGACTACTGGAAAAATCATAGCCTTGACTAGATGGACCTTTGTTGGCAAAGTAATGTCCCTGCTTTTCAATATGCTGTCTAGGTTGGGTATAACTTTCCTTCCAAGGAGTAAGCATCTTTTAATTTCTTGGCTGCAATCACCATCTGCAGTGATTTTGGAGCCCAGAAAAATAAAGTCAGCCACTGTTTCCACTGTTTCCCCATCTATTTCCCATGAAGTGATGGGACCAGATGCCATGATCTTCGTTTTCTGAATGTTGAGCTTTAAGCCAACTTCTACTTTCATCCTCTTTCACTTTCATCAAGAGGCTCTTTAGTTCTTCTTTGCTTTCTGCCATAAGGGTGGTGTCATCTGCATATCTGAGGTTATTGATATTTCCCCCAGCAATCTAGATTCCAGCTTGTGCTTCCTCCAGCCTAGCGTTTCTCATGATGTACTCTGCATAGAAGTTAAATAAGCAGGGTGACAATATACAGCCTTGATGTACTCCTTTTCCTATTTGGAACCAGTCTATTGTTTCATGTCCAGTTCTATCTGTTGCTTCCTGACCTGCATACAGATTTCTCAAGAGGCAGGTCAGATGGTCTGGTATTCCCATCTCTTTCACAATTTTCCACAGTTGATTGTGATCCACACAGTCAAAGGCTTTGGCATAGTCAATAAAGCAGAAATAGATGTTTTTCTGGAACACTGTTGCTTTTTCCATGATCCAGCGGATGTTGGCAATTTGATCTCTGGTTCCTCTGCCTTTTCTAAAACTGGCTGGAATATCAGGGAGTTCACGGTTCACGTATTACTGAAGCCTGGCTTGGCAAATTTTGAGCATTACTTTATTAGCATGTGAGATGAGTGCAATTGTGTGGTAGTGTGAGCATTCTTTGGCATTGCCTTTCTTTGGGATTGGAATGAAAACTGACCTTTTCCAGTCCTGTGGCCACTGCTGACTTTTCTGAATTTGCTGGCATATTGAGTGCAGCACTTTCACAGCATCATCTTTCAGGATTTGAAACAGCTCAACTGGAATTCCATCACCTCCATTAGCTTTGTTCGTAGGGATGTTTTCTAAGGCCCACTTGACTTCACATTCCAAGATGTCTGACTCTAGATTAGTGATCACATCATCATGATTATCTGGGTCGTGAAGATCTTTTCTGTACAGTTCTTCCATGTATTCTTGCCACTTCTTCTTATCTTCTGCTTCTGTTAGGTCCATACCATTCTGTCCTTTATCGAGCCCATCTTTGCATGAAATGTTCCCTTGGTATCTCTAATTTTCTTGAAGAGATCTCTAGTCTTTCCCATTCTGTTTTACTCTATTTCTTTGTATTGATCACTGAAGAAGGCTTTCTTATCTCTTCTTGGTATTCTTTGGAACTCTGCATTCAGATGCTCATATCTTTCCTTTTCTCCTTTGCTTTTCTCTTCTCTTCTTTTCACAGCTATTTGCAAGGCCTCCCCAGACAGCCATTTTGCTTTTTTGCATTTCTTTTCCATGGGGATGGTCTTGATCCCTGTCTCCTGAAACCAAGCCATGCCCGCGGGGCAACCCTAGACAGGCGGGTCATGGTGGAGAGGTCTGACAGAATGTGGTCCACTGGAGAAGGGAATGGCAAACCACTTCAGTATTCTTGCCTTGAGAACCCCATGAACAGTATGAAAAGGCAAAATGATAGGATACTGAAAGAAGAACTCCCCAGGTCAGTAGGTGCCCAATATGCTACTGGAGATTTGTGGAGAAATAACTCCAGAAAGAAGGAAGGAACAGAGCCAAAGCAAAAACAACACCCACTTGTAGATGTGACTGGTGATAGAAGCAGTGTTTGATGCTGTAAAGAGCAATATTGCATAGGAACCTGGAATGTTAGGTTCATGAATCAAGGCAAATTGGAAGTGGTCAAACAGGAGATGACAGGAGTGTACATTGACATTCTAAGAATCAGCGAACTAAGATGGACTGGAATGGGTGAATTTAACTCAGATGACCATTATATCTATTACTGTGGGAAGGAATCCCTTAGAAGAAATGGAATAGCCATCATGGTCAACAAAAGAGTCCGAAATGCAGTACTTGGATGCAATCTCAAAAACGACAGAATGATCTCTGTTCATTTCCAAGGCAAACCATTCAATAGCATGGTAATCCAAGTCTAAGACTGATTACCTGTGCATTAAGATTTGGGAATCTGGGCCCCTGATGACAGCACTCAAGTGCCATTCCAGCCCCAAACTACCTTTTCTCAACTTTTTGTTGTGTAAAACAATGCACTCATATAGTGAGAATACTTTTAGTTGTTTTTGTGTTACAAAGAACTGAATACAGTTTTAATGAATTCAGTCTTATACTAGTACCACTCATTAGGCAGTTTTGAGATCAATAAGCTAATTTTACTGAGCATTCAGTTAGTATTTTGTAACCATCTCAAGTTTAAACTGTTTCTATCAGATACTTGAAGATTTTAATTTCTTTTAAAAATAGAGTTTTTAGCACCCCTGCAGATAAAATTGCTTTAGTTTTCTCTTATAAATGTCTTATTTTTAAATGACAAATCTGAGCACAGTATTTATAATTCACCCCTTCCTTATAAACTCATAACCAAGAAAAGGTGATTCCATAAATCAAAATGGGAAATACCAAACCAGAGAAACTACTCCATCATTAACAACTAACATAGTTAATCACAATGATTTTTTAGACTAAAAGAGGATGATATTCTCATGCACTAAAGTCATAACCTAATCTCTTTGCTAATTTTAGATAGACATTCATTTCTTTTTACCTGAATAAACCAAATACAATATTTCCTACAATACTGAGTGACTGGCAATTTTAACTTTGAAATAAGACTTGGATTTGAATTGCATTTCAACAGTGAAATAGATTTAATAAGTAAATGTTTGTCTTTAAAAATGTGATTGAAATGTTCTAGTCTTCTATATATTCACATTTTGATAAGTATCAGTAGATTGCTAAAATAGATTGAAATTCAACTGTAGTCTTCAAACAAACACAAAAATCCTTTGGAATAAGATTCTGGCTTGAAATTTGAAAATGTTGAAGACATATTTGGTTGAAAGATGTAGTGGAAACATGTTACCTAGGTTACATGAATTTATGATCAAAAATATAAAATGGATCTTTTAAAAGCATACAATCCATCCTCCTCTAATTTAAATACATCTGAAGTCTGTTGCCAATTTGATGACTCCTGCTTTATAACATCACTCATATTTTTTATATCAAAGGGAAAACATGTTTTCAAGATAGTTAGTATCTCTGTTCCATAAAGGTACAATGGCTTATTTATAACATGAAATTTGTATCATAGGTCACCAGAGAGAGATATCAGGCTTTTTTTTAGAAGGAGTTCTTAATGGAAATAGAAAAAGTATGGATTTTTTAACCAATATATTAAATTTCTATGTAATAGTTTACACTTATGTAAAAGTTGTATAGATTAATGAAAGGGATGTAGCCTTTGAAGCCAGACAGGCTTGCATGGAATTCCAGTTCTTGTAATCCACCTGTGGCTGACACATGTTTAGCTCACCCAACTGGCTTTCCCAGCTTCCTTTTCTCTCCCCATCTTCCCACAGAGAAACTGAGAAAGTAAGATTCCTGCTTCCTCCTCCCTTCCCAATAAATTCTGTCCATGAAGCTGTACAGGGAAGCTTCCAGGGCACTTCTAGGAAAACTTTTTCCTTAAAACCACAGAACAACATGAGGAAAAAGTCATTTCCTTTTTTGCCACCACCTCGACTTCTTCCTGTATTGCATCTGTAAGTGGGTGAAGCCGTTGTATTTTTCTTCTGACCAGGAATCAGAGAACAAGATGCCAGGACCCCATCTGGCATTCCCATCTGGTTGAATCATTGACCCAGTCCTGGGGTTATCTGCTTTCTGATTCCTTGCTGTGTGGTTTAAAAAAAAAAAAAAAAAGTACTTTTATTGCTTGTATCCAAAAGCATTCCTTACTGATGTACAACACATTGTGATGGGCAAACATGTTAACTTTTCAGAGCTTCAATTTCCTTTTATGTAAAATGGGACTAATGATTGCTGTTCTGTAAAAATTCATTGAACAATGCATTTTTACAGACAAAGCAGCAATTCACTAATAAATACTTCTTTAGTTATGCTATTGGATTTGTGTTGCTTTAATCAACATGCAGAAGGGAGAATAAGGACCTTCTAGTTTGCCAAAACTTCAGCTTCTTCTTTCTCATTATTTAATTCTTCCAGCAAATCTACAAGTAGGCTATGATTTTCCATTTACACATAAGGAAACCAAAGCTTAGAAATAGAGACCCTTCCAAGATTACACAGTTTGAATGTGTTGGAGCTGGTGTTTGTACCCTAAAGATCACCCTACGTGCCTTAGAAGATAAGAGATCTCTGACCCTGGATCTTGAGAAAGTGTCAACTTAGAGAAACAGGATTTAAAACTCAGCCAGAGAAGTCCAAGGTGAGTGCCAAAGAGAGATACTGAGAGTTCCAGAATGTACATATCTAGGGATGCCAGTGGGAGGTGAAGTGGAGGACTTGGCAGCAACCAGGATAGAGTGCAAGAAATATGACTGAGAAACAGGAGCCAAGAACCAGGGTCCGGAAAAGCAGATAAGGCTGGTGGCTGATTCACATGTTTTCATGAGCTTAGTTGGTAATATGAATGTGTGAGTCTAGTGGAAGCAAGAAAAAATGGATGCGAAGCAAGAAAAAATTGGAGAGGAGGTACATGTCTCAACTAAAGCCATTAAATTTTTTTTTTTTAATACTGTGCTGACCAAATAAGACACATCTTTGGAAAATATTTTCTTGCTGGCCATTTGTTTGCAGCCTTTCAGAAAGTAATATAGCACAAAGTTTGCAAATGATTTCAAAGCCCAAGCTATTTTCCTTACCACGTATTATTTGATATTCATTTACTCCTCCATTCATTCATTGGTTTTACCAGTCAGTAGTTGGAGAAGGCAGTGGCACCCCACTCCAGTACTGTTGCCTGGAAAATCCCATGGATGGAGGAGGCTGGTAGGCTGCAGTCCATGGGGTCGCTGAGGGTTGGACACGACTGAGTGACTTCACTTTCACTTTTCACTTTCATGCATTGGAGAAGGAAATGGCACCCCACTCCAGTGTTCTTGCCTGGAGAATCTCAGGGATTGGGGAGCCTGGTGGGCTGCCATCTATGGGGTCGCACAGAGTCGGACACAACTGAAGTGACTTAGCAGCAGCAGCAGCAGCATTATTTAGTATCTTTGGGCCACATACTATGCTAGATTCTGGAGATACTGAGACTCCAGAATGGAACAAAACACAATCCCTGTTCTATATAGAAAGAATACCATATTTATACATGGGAATAATCAGTGAGAGGCCTTAGAGTAGTTATTTTACAGAGTGCCCAGATGGACAAAGGACAGAGCCACCGAGTCTGCTATGAGTGATCATGGGAGACTGCTCAGAGGAAGGGAGATTTTATTCAGTCTGTAGGAATAAATGGGATTTTGCTTTTGTTGTACATTGTGCATTGTATGAGGGCAGTAGTTGGCGTAAAGGAGATTAAGAAGAAACTGCTTTAGTGAATAGATGAGAATAGGTGGCTCAGATGGTAAATAATCTGCCTGAAAAGGGAACACTCTGGTTCATTCCTTGAGTCAGGAAGATCCCCTGGGCAAGGGAATGGCTATGCACTCCAGTATTCTTGCCTGAAGAATCTCACGGACAGAGGAGGCTGGCAAGCTACAGTCCATTGGGTCGCAAAGAGCTGGACACAACTGAGTGACTAACACTAATAATATTATTTTATAAATCCAGCTCTCTGGTTTAAGTAATTCATTTCAAGCATAGGAAACCATATGTGTAATGGACAAGAGGCATTAGAATGGGCGAAGGAGTGTTGCTTTTTGGGGTACACAGCCTTGAAGGAGGGCCAGATAATACCGGGCTTTTATGGCAGTTAAGGCATTTGAATTTTATCCTGCAGGCATTTGAAGAATTTTAGTTAGGAAAATTCATATGCAAATTAGTATTTAGAAAACTAGCTCTTGACTCTTTGTGAAGGCTGGATGCAGAAGGAGCAAGCTTGACAACAGGGAAACCATACACAGGTTTCTTCCATAGCATGGGTGAAATATGAACAGGGATTGGATTAGGATATGGGAAAGAATGGAACTGACAGGAAAAATAGGGAGGAAAGTGATAGGCTATGCTTATTGTTCAGAAAAGGCAGAAAAGAGAGAGAAATCTAGGGTGGTGGTTGTCAAACTCTAGTGAGCAACAGAACTGCCTGAAAGACCCCTAGCAGTTTGGGCTGGTGGTTAATTGGAATTTCTGACACCTTTCTAGCTGATTCTGCTGGTCTAGGTACCACAATTTGAGAAAGTCCAGTCTGGGTAACTATCAGGACTCTGCCTTGGGTGAGTGAAGGCTTAAATTAATTCTACCATGAACTTTAGAAATTGAGATAAGTGCTGAATTGGCAACATATCTTATTAATGAGTTATAAGCAAGTCATATGAAAATAAGTAGTTGTTAGACAGGGAGTTGATGATTTGTTGAGTCTCCTATTCTAATATGGACTAATATCAAAAGGTTTTTAAGACCACACAGTTTTATTTTCCATAAATGATACAGTCATTGAGACTTCTATAATTAGGAATATAGAATAATTTGGAGAGATGGTTCAGTGAGGTTTCTTTGTAGTAGTTATCATAAGAGGTATAAACAGGCAAATAATAAAAAAAAATTGAAGTAATAATTCATGCCCTGTAGAAAATATGGAAGTGTGATTTTCTCAGAAAAGCATCTTAGAAGTAAGGTTTGGCTGGAGGATAATAAATGGCACTATTGTTTCCTGAGGCTTTCTGTAGATTTCTGTGGTAGTCTACAGCTCCTCAACTCTTTGCTTCTGCTTCACTGTGAGTTAGTCCTATTTGTGTGTATATTTGGGTGTTTGATGGTGCAGCTGTGGCAGTGACCCTCCACCAAAGACTGACTGAAATCAGAGTCTCTGGGGAGAGAAGCTCTGAATCTACAGAAACAAATTCCCAGGTGAGTCACAGTCGCACTGAAGTTTGAGAACTGATAGCATAACTATTTGGTTCACAGGGAAAGAGGTTTTCTTCTCTCAAGAGACATTCCTACACTTATATAGTTGGTCCAGCTTGTGTGCCTCCAGTGTTTTCTCTTTAGTCCCCTCCAGTTTTATTGAGATTTAATTGACACATAATATTGTGAAAATTTAAGGTGTACAGCGTATATATGAGACACATATATATTGTGAAATTATTACCACAGTATGGTTAACGCTCCATAGCCTCATGTGATCCCTTGTGTGTGTGTTTCTGTGTGCATGTGGTGAGAACATTTAAGATCTAGTCTCTTGGCAGCTTTCAAGTATATAATACAGTGTTTTTAACATTGTCTCTTAACAAGCAATTATGGTAGGTGTTCATCTCAGTCTGCAAACTCTAGCTCTTCAAAAGCAGCTCTTTTTTTCTCTCTCCATTCCTCTCTTCTTCCCTCCCTCCCTCTCCCTCTATCTCTCTTCCTTCCTTCCTCCATCCCTCCCTTCCATTCTACCTCTTTGCTTCATTTCCCCTTGGTTGAAGCTTGGTTACCCTCAGTGTTGGGGAGGGGGAGAGAAGTATAGCTTTTATTTTCAGCAATGGCACAAGTGTTGCCCATAGCACTTTCACTCATGTCCAGTGGGTGAGAACTCAGCCATGTAGTGCCTTCTCGATTCAAGGGAGCCTGGCTAATGTCCTGGCTGGGCAAACCCATGCCCAGCTAAATTCTCATAATTTGGAAGGAGGGCAGAATGGATATTGGAGGACTAACTAGCAACCTGCCATGCTCTCTTTACATTTTTCTTTCCTTCTAATTTTGGCTAGCTCTCTAGAAGTTTACCTGAAGATTTAACTTGCATTAAGTGGTTTTTTCCTCAAAGCTTGAACAATATTATTTCAAGCCTGTTTTTTGAGGATTGAAGAGCTGCCTGGGAAAGCACTTAACCTGCATTCACTGCCAAGTTTAAGAAACATCTAGGCTTGTGGGGGAACCAGTGAATGTTCTGACAGAGGTCTGTGTGCAGAGGGAAGGGCCTCCCCAAGGACTTCTCATCCTGAAGCAAGAAGCCCGCCAAGGCCAGCAGAGCCTGCTAGCGTCAAAAGGGTACACCCAGCCAGTGCAGGGTGGTGATTGGCCCTAAGCCACTGATGGCATGTTTGTGCCCTTGGGAGGAAGAGCAGTATGCAACTAACACCCAAAAGAACTTTGTAATATTTTTGGACCCATGACACATTGCTTTTTGAGAACATTCTAGTAGTTTTTAACATGAATGGGAGCACTGATTTTTCTCCCATTGTGCACACATTTTGACACCCAAGAAACACAAGAGTACACCTGTGTAGGACTGTTGAATCTGAGGGGCTTTCAGAGAAGGGGTCCTCCCGGTGGAAGCAACACAAGGCAGCCTGAGTGTTTGGTAAAACTCTCATTTGCATCACAGTGAAATTTGTGTCCTAAAGACGCTGGTCCCAGATGAGGATGGAGGATGGCTGTATCCTGAGAAGCATAGGAGTTGATCAAAAGAACAAAGCAGAGCCAATTAATAACAGCGTCATTGGAAGGACTGATGCTGAACCTCCAATACTTTGGCCACCTGAGGCGAAGAGCCAACTCACTGGAAAAGGCCTTGATGCTTGGAAAGAATGAAGGCAGGAGGAGAAGGGGATGCCAGAGGATAAGATGCTTGGATGACATCGTTGACTCAATGGACATGAGTTTAGGCAAGCTCCAGGAGATGGTGAAGGACAGGGAAGCCTGCCATGCTGCAGTCCATGGGGTTGCAAAGAGTCAGACACGACTGAGTGACTGAACAACCACTGGGTGCCGCTTGGACAGGGGTGAATAGCCTGGAGGGTCCAGCGCATGTGAGACCCTCCCTGGGGACACCCCTGACAGGGAGTTTGTCATAGGTCAGGGCTCTTGTGCAAGCTGACAGAAGCCAGAGAGAGCATAATTTAGATTCCCTGTGTGGCTTAGGCCAGGTGAGAAATATTCCCTTTTACTGGTAAGGAACGGACTTCTACTCGATAAATTCTATACTTGAAAGCTCTGGAATTAGAACTTGAAAATATCTCATAATATAAATTGTACTGGTTTGTGCTAAAGAATACTTCCCAGACTGATCACATGCCTTAAACAATCTGAGTTAGTAGAGAATGAGCAACACTTTAAGATGAGACAGTATGTGAAATATAACTAAACCCGGAGAGACACTAACAATAATCTTCCTTCCTGTGGGCCCTCACAGCACTTTACGTTTCTCCTGTGTTGTTGTTCAGTCACTGAATCATGTCTGAATCATGTGACCCCTTGGACTACCGCATGCCAGACTCCTCTGTCCTCCACTATCTCCCAGAGTTTGCTCAAATTCATGTCCACTGAGGGGCTTCCCTGTTGGCTCAGCGGTGAAGAGCCCATTTGCCAGTGCAGGAGACACAGGAGATGCAGTTCAATCCCTGGTTCAGAAATACCCCCTGGAGGAGGAAAATGGCAGCCCAGTATAGTATTCTTGCCTGGAAAATTCCATGGACAGAGGATTCAGGGGGCTATAGTCCATGGGGTCTCAAAGAGTTGGACATGACTGAAGCAACTGAGCATGCATGCATGCACGTCCATTGAGTCAGTGATGCTATCTAATCATCTCATCCTCTGTTGCCCTCTTCTCCTTTTGCCTTCACTGCCTCCATTTTTCCCCTTCTATTTGCCATGCATATCTTTTTGCCTTTTCATACTCTCCATGGGGTTCTCTAAGCAAGATACTGGAGTGGGTTGCCATTTCCTTCTCCAGTGGACTATATATATATATATATATTTTTATTTTTTTTTCAGATTTTTTTCCCTTATAGGTCATTACAAAATATTGAGTATAGTTGCCTGTAAGTCCTTATTGGTCATCTATTTTATATATCATAGTGCTGTGCTATACGCAGAGTACAAAGAGTTGTGTCCCACAACTTTGTAATCCCATGGATTATAGCCTGTCAAGGTTTTCTGTCCATGGAGATTCTCTAGGCAAGAATGCTGGAGTGGGTTGCCATGGCCTCCTGCAAGAGATCTTCCCAACCCAGGGATTGAACCCCCGTCTCCCACATTGCAGGACAATTCTTTGCCATCTGAGTCATCAAGGAACCCCAAGAATACTGGAGTGGTTGGCCTATCCTTTCTCCAGGGGATCTTCCCAATCCAGAAATCAAATCGGGGTCTCCTGCATTTACAGGCAGATTTTTTTACAAGCTGAGCTACAAGGGAATCCCATATATAGTAGTATGTATGCTGCTGCTGCTAAGTCGCTTCAGTCGTGTTCAACTCTGTGCGACCCCAAAAATGGCAGCCCACCAGGCTCCCCGGTCCCTGGGATTCTCCAGGCAAGAACACTGGAGTGGGTTGCCATTTCCTTCAATGCATGAAAGTGAAAAGTGAAAGTGAAGTCGCTCAGTCGTGTCTGACTCTTAGCGACCCCATGGACTGCAGCCCACCAGGCTCCTCCGTCCAAGGGATTCTCCAGGCAAGAGGACTGGAGTGGGTGCCATTGCCTTCTCTGAGTAGTATGTATATGATAATCCCAAACATTTATGTGGGCTTCCTTGGTGGCTTAGACAGTAAAAAAGAATCCACCTACAATGTGGGGGACCTGGGTTTGATCCCTGGGTTGGGAAGATCCTTTGAAGAAGGGAACGGCTACCCACTCCAGTATTTCTGGCCTGGAGAATTCCATGGACAGAGGAGCCTGGAAGGCTACAATCCATGGGGTTGCAAAGAGTAGGACTTCACTAAGCAACTTTCATTTTAAGCATTTATGTAATTCTTACCACACATCAGGCATTGTTGCAACAGCTTTACAAACTTTCACTCCTTTGGCCTTCATAATAGGCCTAAGAATTCGATCCTATAATCTTCACTTTATAGATAAGGAAAGGAAGGTATGGAAAAGCAAGTAACTTGTGGTGGATCACACAATGAATAATGATAGAACTGAGATTCAAACCCAGTCAGCCTGGCTCCATGCTTTTTCTCCAGGAGTGTGGACTGCTTGAGACGTTCTGAGCAATTCTCCCTCTCTTTAAAATTATTACTGATATGCAAGGCTTCCTTTGGCAATTTCTCTAGCCTGGTCAGAAGCACCATGTGAGGTTCCAAGAAGTCGACATTGCCACGGCTGACATATATTCAAGTCTGTGTCAGCACAGGATGAACCACAGCCAAAGATGAGACAACTGTTGAGGGTCTGGGACAGGTGCCCTGATCAAATCCTCAGGCAGAATCAGCACAGGCAGAAACTTGTGTGACTTTGCTGACACAGCTTGCCAACCTCAAGAGACTTTTTGTGGTGATCAGAGTGGCTTGGGAGGAAGTTAAGACATCAGGGTTTGTAACTTTCTTCCTGCATCTTGCAGGGGTTGCAATTCATTCTGGCGAAAGCGCTGCAACTTCAAGCATTAGATCTATGTCCTTGAATAACTTTTCTTATCCAAGATTTGAACAAAGTAAGAAAGTGGTTAAACTGTCGTTTAGACTTGCCAGAGAACACAGAAGTGACTGGAACAATTTGCCATAAAAGGAAAAGCACTCATTTCCAAAGCTTTTACTGAAATGATGGCTTTCCTCAAATTTCAGATTTCCCCCCAAAAGATATAAACGTAGCCAGAGACTCTTGGTTCAAACTGAGGTTGTTTTGTCTTAATGACATGTGTGGATTCTACAGTAGAAAACTGTGGAGATTTTAAACCTCACATGTAACCTGAAGTTGGTATTTAGTGGGTTAGTGGGAAACAGATTGAGAATAAGTTGTGGATGAATACCAAAACTTGAAAGAAACCTTGAAATGTTCTTTGATGTGATTGTCATGAAATATCAGCATTCAATATCCTTACTTAAGCTCTTTTGAATTCCTACGCTGTTGTGATTTGGCCAGTATAAAGAAAGGAGTCATTCATCAACGTGTGGCAATTTCCAAGTCAAAGCCCTACCTTGGGACAGACTGCTTGTCTTCTGCTCAGTTGTTTCACAGAGACTCCGTAAAGGGAGCATCTTTCCCATTATAAAGAGGAAATTCCATTTTAAAAAGCTGTATAATTGGACACAGTGTAAATCAACCCTGAAATAATATTAGAACCAGATCACATTCTCAGGTTAAAATCATTACCTTGGGACATGGTCAACAGTTTGATGACAAAAGCCCACTTCCTGGGTTTTATAGCCTGAGAGACTTTCACTTTGTTTGGAAACAAATTAAAGAAAAAGATTTGAGCCAAAACATGTAGCTGCAAACAATATGTGGGGCTCAGATATTTTCCATTTGTTTTCAAGATCAAAATACATACTGAATTTCAACAAGGTGCCAGATATAATGTATAGTATGGTACAATGAGAGATAGTTCCGACCTCAACAAGTTTACAAATTAGATTAATTTAAGGGATTGTTGCATAGTTTTTACTCTTTTTTGTGTCAATGGATCCTAGATGGGTTAGGATTAAATTCAGCCGAAAGGGACCAAAAACTTCAAATAACTATGGCTTAAACTAGGTAGTAGTTAATTTTTCTTTCCTGCAAACCCAAGCAAACTGTAACTAGAACATGATCTTCATGATCATCAAGGATGAAGGATTCAAACTGATTTTCCTTTCATCTTCAACACTAGATTTCTATCTCATATTCCAAGATGGCTGATCAAGCCCTAGTCATCATGTTGATGGAAAGAAGATGAAGATACTCTTCTTATTTAATAACATAATCATCTGTTGATGCCTTGATGCAAGGCAAGGTGGATAATCCAACTTTTTTTTTCTCAGCTAAAAATGAAGGGAAGGATGAATACTGGAAAAGTTGACAATCATCATTCTATATAACAGACATCTTCAAGAATCTTTTCAAATACCAGGAAAAAAAAGGAACAACACAATTACATAAAGACTAAACAACATGTTACTACAAAAAATAAAAGGGGTCAACAATGAAATCAGGGAATACCTCAAGACAAACAACAATATAAACACAACCTCAAAAAAATCTATGGGATACAGTGAAAGAACTGAGAGGGATGTCCAAGGAATATGGGCCTTCCTCAAGAAACAAGAAAAATCTCAAAGAATCTTTTTTAAATGATAAGATGTCTTTTGAAAACTTCACATATGCACACATACATATATGATTTTAGGATTTTTTTCAGACTCACCCTCTGCCAGAGTCTGACCAAGATCCCTAGGAATATGAAAATATATAAATGACACTTTTCATCAGCACCACCTGTGTCACAAAGCGGATTCTCTCGGAAGCATATTTGAGATGGAGCTACAAATTTTAAAGGTTTTGTTGGAGGGAAAATTATTGTAAAAATAAAAGGAGAGGGAATAGGGTTGGGCAGGTGGGAGGCATCAGATAACTATGCAGAACTAAGAAAACTGTGTGAATTCAATGGAGGGACTTTTGGGCAAAAAGCAAGGACTTTTGCCTTTTAGAGAAGTCTCAGACTGGGCAGAAATGCCGAGGCCCTATTGCCTTGCTTAATCATTCATCTGTGGCTTTTCTGGTTAGAGAGGGACCTTGAGAGTAATGCTTAAGGGAGGTCTTAAAGGAGGTAAAAGCAGAGACATCACTTTGCTGACAAAGGTCCGTCTAGTCAAAGCTATGGCTTTTCCAGTAGTCATGTATGGACGTGAGAGTTGGACAATAAAGAAGACTGAGCAGGAAGAATTGGTGCTTTCAAATTGTGGTGCTGGAGAAGACTCTTGAGAGTCTCCTGGATAGCAAGATCAAACCAGTTAATCCTAAATGAAATCAACACAAATATTCATTGGAAGGACTAATGCTGAAGCTCTAATACTTTGGCCACCTGATGGGAAGAGCTGACTCATTGGAAAATAATCTGATGCTGGGAATGACTAAAGGCAGGAGGAGAAGGGGGTGACAGAGGATGAGATGGTTAGATGGTATCACTGACTCAATGGACATGTGAAGTGAAAGTTACTCAGTTGTGTCTGACTCTTTGCGACAGTACATGGAATTCTCCAGGTGAGAACACTGGTGTGGATAATCTTTCCCTTCTCCAGAGGGTCTCCCCAACCCAGGGATTGAATCCAGGTCTCCCAATCTGCAGGCAGATTCTTTACCAGCTGAGCCACAAGGGAAGCCCAGGAATACTGGAATGGGTAGCTTATCCCTTCTCCAGCAGATCTTCCTGACCCAGGAATCAAACCAGGGTCTCCTGCATTGAAGGCAGATTCTTTACCAACTGAGTTATCAGGGAAGCCCCAATGGACGTGAGTTTGAGCAAACTCCAGGGAACAGTGAAGGACAGGGAAGCCTGGTGTGCTAACAGTCCATGGGGTCTCAAAGCATTGGATCAACTGTCTGAACAAGAACAAAAGAGATAAAAGCTAGCGGCTATCTAGTAATCAAGGCTTGCAGCTGGGCAGGAGTCCTTTCTCGAAGGGATCTGAGTGGTGTGTCTCATTTTCTGCAACAAAAAACTACCATTCCGAGGTATGAGTTACCATAGGACCATCAAAGCCTGCTGTGGGTCTTAATGTCACTCTTGTAAAATTATACCTCTGTGTTACCACTGAAATTCACTGAGATTTTCCTCATTCATTAATCTTGCATATTGAGTTCATGATGAAGCCAGGTAACAATGCCTTTGGCCATTTTTAATGAATGGCTCAAGAAAGGAGCAGGACACCATCACTATAGGATAACAAAATGGAGGAGAAGCTTCAACATCTGAGCCATCTGTGTCTGAAATGTCATCTCTACCATTACCTACTAACCTGACAGGGGCTAATGTTGGTCAACAGATGAGTCATGGATATTCCCCATTACCTGAGAGCAAGTTTAATGGTATCAATTACTCTACCAGGCCAAAGAGTAACATCCCACACTCTAGGTCTTGTTCAGGGAGGAAGAATATAAATTCTACATATTGACAAAATAGCTTGATTACTCAAAGTGATCAAAATGGAGCACAGTTAGTTTTGTAGAAATTCAGCTCAATTCCTGTCATGAGTTCATGATTATTCACATAACTTAAAGCCTAGAAGTTGTTGCTGCATAACTTATCCATAAATGATGAGGTTGCTCAGTGCCAGGAAGAACTCCACCATAACAATATGTTAACCCTCTAGTGAAAATGTGAATTTGAGATATTCGGAGTCATTTTTTCTTTCTTTTTAGACAACAGGTACTAAAAGTTGATTTGATTATACTCTTCAATTAATGGCACACTTATTAAGTAACTATTGTACTCTGTGGCTTCCTTTATTCTTAATTTAATTTGATTATCCTTTGGTCAGTCTGTATCTTTTTAAAATCTGTATGGTTATTCTGTGTGTATCTGTATCTTAAATTTTATGCACATTACTCTATCAAACTCTCAATTTTTAAAGATATAACACTATGTTTTAAAGTTATTCTCATGTTGCTCTATATCCATCCAGTTCTTTACATCTAACTGCTGCCTAGGATTTCAGAGCATGTGCCATATGACTTTATTGACCCCTGTGCCTACTGGTAGATCTCTTGGGTCACTCTCAACTCTTTGATGCCACCATCAGTGCTTTTGAGAGTCACATCTGCTGAGATAAGATACAGGAAATGCAAGCCATAACTCAGTGCCATTAAAGCACTCTCAGAGTTGAACTGCAAAACCTGTTGAAATAGTAAAAAATCTAGCAAAGTGGTACCTAACAGGGGGTGTTCTGGCTCTCCTTAGGTCAGGAGACATTAGACAACGTCTGGAAACATTTTTGGTTGTCATAACTGGCATGTGGTGGGTGGAGGCTAAGAATGCTGTGATGAAGGATAGCTCTCTACCACAAAGAGTTATTCAATCTAGAATGTCAGTAGCATGAGATTGAGAGACTTTCTTATAGCACAATCACATTTAACTCTGTAAATGTATTCCTTATATACATTCTTAGAGGTTTTTCTTTAATTTTTTAATTAGAGTATAATTGCTTTACAATGTTGTGTTAGTTTCTGCTGTATAAGAGTGTTAATCAACTGTTTGTACATGCATATCCTCCTCCTTCCCTTCCCAGCCCCTCATCTCATCCCTCTAGGTCATCACAGAGTGTCAGGAGACTCCCCGTGTTATATAAAAGCTTTCCATTAGCTACCTATTTAACCTATAGTAGGACGGAGGAGTCTCGTAGGCTGCAGTCCATGGGGTCGCTAAGAGTCGGCCCGATTGAGCAACTTCACTTTCACTCTTCACTTTCATGCACTAGAGAAGGAAATGGCAACCCACTCCAGTATTCTTGCCTGGAGAATCTCAGGGACAGAGGAGCCTAGTGGGGTGCCATCTATGGGGTCGCACAGAGTCGGACACGACTGAAGCGACTTAGCAGCAGCAGCAGCAGCAGCAGTGTATACATGTCAATGCTACTTTCTAAACTCATCCCACCCTCTCCTTCCTCCACTGTGTTCAAAAGTCCATTCTCTACTCAGTATCTATTACTATCCTGAAAATAGATTCATCAGTACCATTTCCCTAGGTTCTATAGGTATGTGTAATATATGATATTCGTTTTTCTCTTTATGACCTATTTCACTTTGTATGGCAGACTCTAGGTTCATCCACATCATTAGAACTGACTCAATTTCATCCCTTTTCATAACTAGGTAATATTCCATTGTATATATGTACCACAACGTCTTTATTCATTCATCTGCTGATGGGCATTTATGTTCTTCCCATGGCCTGGCTATTGTAAATGGTGTTGCAATGAGCACTGAGGTGTATGTGTCTTTTTGAATGACAGTTTTCTCAAAGTATATGTCCAATAGTGGGATTGCTGAGTCATAGGGTAGTTTTATTTTTAGTTTTTTAAGGAAACTCCATGATGAGTGTATCAGTTTACATCCCCGCTAACAGTGAAGTTTTGTCCTGGGTTGTTTTCTTGTTTCTGCTTCCTTGCTGTTACACTGACATTCCTTTCCTTGTTTGTCCTGCTTTATTCATTGACTTTGATTTCTGCTCTGTCTTGTTCCTCAAACTGTGGTCACCTGTTTTGACTGGGATCAATTCTTGGCAATTTCCACTGGTCTGGGAACTAAGATCCCCCATGTTGTGCAGTGCAACCCAAAAAAGAAAAGAGATTGTGTCATAATAATTTAGTCCATGGATGGCCAATACAAAGGCGTCACAGAATTTCCCTTAATGATGGCATTATTTTTATGAGGTTGGATGACCAATAGTATTATCAGTATCCCTCTAATCCAGAAATATCAAGGGTTCATATTTTGACTGGATGCCTCATCTCTTAAGGATGTTTCAGAAACTATAAGGTGAACATGACAATAATCCTTCTTAGGACGCTACAACTGCTGAAGCTGTTCCAATCCACTTTGTGGATTTGGAAACATCACTCTAAATACCTCAGGATATGATATCTGATTGTTATATATAGATAATGTTAGATCAAGGTATAGAAGTGTTACAGGAGCTGGGGAGGCTGAGATTTATTATTTCTAGTCCTGAGGTGAGGGTATTTCTAGGCCAGTCTATAAACTGGGGAATGACCACTTTCCTCTGTCTACCTGAAATTCTGGGGCAGATGAGTGCTTGGCTGTACTCTAAAGAGAATGCTGTCTGAATGAATTAGTGCTGAGTCACTTGAAGTTACCCAGGGGAGTTTTATGAAACTTCATAAAAGCCTGACCAGTGTTTTGTTTTTTTTCAACCACTATTGACATAATCTGACAGAATTTTTGAAAAAAGTTAGAGTTGATTCCAGGAGCAAAGCTGGAAAATGGAGAACATCAGGATATACACAATAATTGATATTAGGGAAGACCAATCCTGTGGCCTTCCTCAATACTTCCAGGGATCTCAGAGGCCTACTTTTTCTGGTTCACTTTTAGTTTTGAATCCTGACTTCTAAATTTTCCCTTCTCTGTTGTGCATTTCATGTACAGCCTTTTAAAACTTGGCATCACCAGGCTGGGCATTATCTACATCCCTTTATTTTTTAAAGTGCAAGGAGATATGACATAAGTGTTGCCTTCTTGCAGGAAAAATGAGGTACAAAGTGGTTAATAAACTTGCCCAAAGTCACCCAGCTAGTGAGTTAGAAAGAAAACATCATGGACCATGTTCTCAGGTAACTTACAGTCTTGGGACAAGGCATACAATGACTATACAAAGTTCCAAGGAGTGCTGGAATGGAGGGATGGAGAGTGATGGGATAGTTGCTCTGCCTGGTAGAGGACCAATGCCCTCAGAGAGGAAAGACTGCCGTACACCAGAGTCAAGATGTGAAAGACGAAGAGACACTCAGAAAGAGGGTGGCGAATATGCAAACAAAACCCAGAGGCAGGAAGGTATGGCCGCATTCTGAATCACCAACTATTGGAAGTAGCAACAGTGGCTAGAAGGTTGCTTAGATAGAGGTGTGCCATGCTGAGGCTTTATACTGTGGGCCTTTGGGGGCCATTGGAGGATTTTGAGCAGGGTAGGGCTGAATTTCTAGGTTATTCTGTTTCAGTGAGTTCTCTGCTCACTGGCAGTGTCCTTATTCCCTACTGAAGCCTGTCACTGATGTGCTATGAAACCTGGGTCTATGGTCGAAGGAACTGTCCATATGAGCTGACTCCCTGTGAGAGTAAGCACCATATCAGGCATGCCATCATCTCTTCCTCAGTGACCAGGAAGCTACCTGCATCATCAGCTCTCTGGGTGTTTTGCTTTCCCAAGTCAGAAGAAGACAGCTTCAGGGATCCAAGTCAATTTCCTTCTAACTGAATCTCCAACTTCCCTTTGGAAATACAATTGTGCCCGACTCTTTTGAGACCCCCATGGACTGTGGCCCACCAGGCTCCTCTCTCCATAGGATTTCCCAGGGAAGAATACTGGAAGAATACCCATAGAAGAGAAGGATCACTTCTACCAGTCCCTAGGTCCTATGATACATATGGTGCTGGCCTCAGCCAAGCCTCTGTGATCTACCCAGTCATCTTCTCTATTCATCTCCCTTAAAGACTTTGAGATTCAAACCAGCAACCGCTTCCTTCTATTGCAAATGTCTCAAAAATGATGCTCCTTGTTCACACTACAGCAGTTAAAGGCATAAAGTGCTCTTGAGAGAGACTCGCTGGTTCTGAAAAATAAGGTTCTTTTCAATATTGTGAGAATATTCAAGAACTGATAAAGTTTCTGTGAATTTTGCCCTTTAAAGCCCCCACCCCAAATTCTAAACTGAAGCACTAAGCAGCAATTATCTAAAATTGTCCTAATCATTTTGCCACAAGTAACCTTTCCCCAAACAGTCTAATGACATAGTTTTCCTTCAAAAGAAATGTTCCAAACTTCATTTCTAATATTTTCCCCAAGATGGTTGAATTATCTGAAATGTACATAAGACTTATAAAATAGAAATAAAATTACCTTATTAAGACTTTCATCTCATATTGAGTTTCTGGTCATAGTTCTCCTCTGGGACAGGTCTGAGGCAAAATGATACTATAGGAAATATTTGTGCATACTTTGTTGGCATTTTTTTTTTCAGGGATATCTGCTTTCAGATTTTATACCTTAGTGTGGCTGTACAGTCATGTAATATCTCTCACAGGTTAATTCTCATTTTGAGACAAATAGCTACATTACAGGATCCAGATTTTCCCTAGCTGAGACTCAATGAATCAAGGAGTGGGGTTAGATGAATCCTCCCTGTCTTTAACAACTATCAGTGTGCATTTATTAACTAACCAGGGAGTGAGAAATTGCTAGGAAAAAAAAAATTTGAATCGTGTTCACAAATTGTCTTTGGACTTATATAGACTGCCTGATGAACTTGGGAACCAGGAAGCTCCATATCAATAATCAAATGGTTCTAAATGTGTGAGAGGATTTGATTCCTATTTACCCCTTCCACTAGACTGAGCTCCATGAGGGTGAGGGCCATGTCTCTTTTTTCTTATCCTGATATTTCGCATACACAGTATTGGGCACTTAGGTACAGGCAGAGAGAATAAGATGGCCTGGAAACTAATTGAGAGCGACACATGAGAGGAAAGGGAATGGGTGTTTTAGTCATCTCAGGCTGCTCTAACAAAATGCCAAAATCTGGGTCACTTAGACAATAGACTTTTATGTTTTACATTTCTGGGGGTTGGAAAATCCAAGCTCATAGTGCTGGTCAAGTTGGTTCCTGGTAAGAGCTCTCTTCTTGGCTTGCAGATGGCTGCCTTCTCACTGGGCACGGTGGCGGTAGTGTAGGGAGAGGGGAATGGAGAGAGGGAGGGATCTTCCATCTTCCTGTTCTTACAAGGCCACAGTCCTATTGAATTAGGGCCCCACCCTTATGACTTCGTTTAACCTCAATTACCTCCTAAAGGGGGCTTCCCTGGTGGCTCAGCAGTAAAGAATTCACTTGCAAAGCCAAAGATGTAGGTTTGATCCCCTGGAGAAGGAAATGGCAACTCCCTCCAGTATTCTTCCCTGGGAAATCCTATGGAGAGAGGAGCCTGGTGGGCCACAGTCCATGGGGTCTCAAAAGAGTCAGGCACAACTTAGGGACTAAACAACAACAAAATATCTCCTAAAGACCCTATCTCCAGATATAGTCACACTGGGAGTTAGAGCTTCAACATACACATTTTGGAAGGACGTAAACCTATAGCCATGGGTTTCAGAGAAAGAAGGGCCTGAGGTCAAATAATGATAATGTACTTATGCTCTGTATGATCTCAGGCAGCTTAAAGTTTTTGAGTCTCCATTTCTTTATATTAAAATGAAAATAATAATAGATACCTACAGGTTTATGAGAAGGATAAGTAATATAAACAACACTTGACTCAGGACTTAGGGAAAGAACTCAACAAATATTTGCTCCTTTGTTTGTCTTTGTGGGCTTTCTTAGGACTGGCTTCAGATGGGACTGAGGCATGCCTGGCAAACACTGGAGGGTGGGATGTCCAGAAGCCGCTTTACATGGGGATCCTCAGTGAGGAAGAATCTGGGTTCAAGAAGCCTGACTGTTGAACATCATACAGGTGAGAGGAGTTTGAATGATAACTGATTTGTCTGACCCCTCCTTTAACTTGTACTCAAGTACTGCGGTGACCAAGGACTTGAACAAAGAACAAAGACGTCGTCAGTAAAAATGGTGGTGAGAAATTTCACTATAAAACCTGTGAATGAAATATTAATAGCTTTACATGGATATTTCTGAAACAGAATGGAGGACAGGAGTGGGGAAGGAGAGAGAGAAAGAGAGATATACATATCTCTATGTATATGCTATAGTATATGTATATGTGTGTGTGTGTGTGTATATATATATATATGTATATAATACATGTATAGCATATAGATATGTTATAATACAACAGAACAAAATCCAGGTCTAGAATCTTGAGTTGTCTGGTTCGCTGGTGAAAATGCTTAGTGAATATCTGATGAGAAATGGTGGTGCCCTTCTGACCTGACAATACCCAATATATACCTGGCAGGAAGGAACATTTGAGAATTTGTGCCCAGATAGAAACATACGTTTTTCAAAGAAAATCTCCTAGAAATACTGTAGTTTTTTTTCAGGTGGATAGAATCCAACCTGGGAAGAAAAGGGCTAAAAGATAGGATGTTCTGGATGATTATTATTAATATGACTTCTTTGGGGCTGGTAAGTCTAGAGGTCTAAACCGCCTGGAACTTTTATTGGCTATTTGGTGAGATATACGGGGAAAAGAACTGGATCTGCAACCAGAAGTCCCACCTGGAGCAAACTCAGTTCTGCTACTTGCTAGGTATATAACTCTCTTTTTAAAAATGCAAGGTCTAGCTTACTTATATGTATGATGATGATCATGTATTATCCTATAGGATGATGCTATGGATTGAATGAAATAAAGCATGAAACACTCGCACCTTATGGGTCATGAACATGTTTATTGAACTGAGTTGCCTGGGTAGCAAGACTCGTGGAGTTTTTCCATCCCTACCTTCCACTAGCTGTATCCACTTTAGGAAGTCTTTAATAATTGCTGACTTATTACTAGATTCTACCTTTAAGCAATCTGTAAATACCACCAATTTTTCTGATCTGTTTCTACCTTGCCAGGTTTTATTTATTTATAATTTGTTCTGTAACTCATTGGTAATAGAGATTGGTTGTGAGAATGTAGCTGCATTGCACGAGTAGCATTTTTGAGTGAATCCCCATGGTGGTCCCAAGAAAGTGAATCCTACTGGACTCATGCTGCATAGAATTCATGAGACCATTTCATAAGTGATGTTTTCCAGAGGAATTCTGGCTTCGTCATCTCCACAGCAAACTTTGGACTCAGGTCAAGATTTTGTAAGTATTTTTACTCTCTGGGGCCAAATTCTTAATTTATAAAAGGGGAGGCGTTGAGGTGGCGGAGATGAGTTTAAAAGATTATAGTGACTCAGTGCTAAGGACAATCAGTCCTAAACAGAACTTGGTTGGTTTACCCTGAATTAGATCCTTTAACTTTAGCAAATGTTAAGCTTGTAATAGATTGTTATGAGAAATTAATTGGCACCTTGTGTTATTTTTGTATGATGTATGTTCTTTCTTTAGAAACAAGAGGACTTAAATTGGGCTTCTTCCCAAGGTTTGAGCTCTCCTTGTTCCCAAGAGAGGATTAACAGATTTTTGTGAAGAAAAGGGAAAGAGTTTTAGGCACGACCCAAAGAGCAGGAGAGAACTCTGTTGGTACATTGTGTTTTCACTGCTTAATTTCTCTATCCAAGAGGTTGATGGATCAAACACAGAAGGAACACAAAAGGGTTGCAAGTGAGTCGATGAGGGCACTGAGAGGTGGCAGGATCTTGAAGTGAATGCCTGCCTGGGAGTAAGGGGGCATGTCCACTGAACTCAGTGAAGTGTGCCTGGTGAGGCTTGGAGCAGAGGGAGAAGAGCCACAGAGCTTTGGAAGGATTCTGTGGACCTGGTCAGGGAACAGCCTCATCAGCCACCAGATGGACCGATAACTAGATGCCTCATTCTTAACAGTTTGAGGTTCTAGTAAAATGGAGGTGAGAGTGAGGAAACCACGAAAATTTATGATATTGGATGTCTAGTGAGCCTTGGTGAACAGATACAGAATTTTAGTCAGTTTAGTTCAAGCAAATAAATGTGACATGACTTGCACATTGAGGGCTGTTGAACAAATTATACATGTTACTAGTCCACCTAATCCTGGAATAAAGAGCCACCCCCTCAGGAAATTATTTACATGCCTAAATGGGAACCAGTTATGAAAACTTTAAGGTTCTGTTGATGGGAAAGTTTTCCTAAAAGCATAAAAGGAGCAAAATATCAAATCAGCATATTAAAATTTTAGAAAAGTTTAAATGTCCATTTGCAGAGAATAGAGTGTGAGGTTTTAACACTAAGGAATTCAATGACAGTATTTATCAGACTTGAGTGTACATCTCTATTATGCAGGAATCTTGTTAAAATGTGGGTTCTAATCCTTTAGGTCTGAAGTGGGTCCCAAGATTCCACATTTTTAACAGACTCCCAGGTAATGTGATACTGCTTGTCCACAGACACTACCTGGAGTAGAAAGGTTCTATCCAACAGTAAAAATGAACCAACCAAGATAAAGAAATCTCAAAGATATGTATTTGAGGTCAAGAAGTTGTATAGGCTATGCAGGATATGATACAATTTACATAAAATTTAAATAATCCAAAGCAATGTATATTTTGTTTTGATTCCTGACAGTACCTACTGCAAGTGTAAAAACAAAGGTAAGGGGGCTTCCCTGGTGGCTCAGTGGTGAAGAGTCCACCTGTCAGTGCAGGAGACATGGGGGTCCTTGATCTTGGGGGGGGTCCCACATGGCTCGGAGCAGCCAAGCTCATGTGCCTCAACTACTGAGCCTGCGCTCTAGAGCCCAGGAACCGCAGCTACTGAGCCATGTGCTCTGGAGCCTGTGCTTCACATAAGAGAAGCCACCGCAGTGAGAAAGCCTCACACAGCAACCAGAGAGTAGCTCCCACTTGCTGCAACTAGAGGAAAGCCCACGTAGAAACAAAGAACCAACACGGCCAAAAATAGATAAAATTATAAAAATGAAGCAAAGTGAGAGTAAAATTGATAAACATGGAGTTTATAGTAGTGGTCGTAAATAGTGGCCAAATTTGAGGGGATTGGAGAGGAAAGAGATCGAGGAGATTTTAGACAGGGATTTGATATGATCTGCAATGTTCATTTCTTAAGCTTGGTGGTACCTACAAAGGTTTATGTAACATCATTTTCTTTACTTTTGTATGTCAACTTTAGGACTTGTGTGTGTGTGTGTGTTTATTTATATTCAGTTGTTCATAGAGACTTTGTATAAAAATTTGATTTTTTTCCTTGTGATATTTTGTTTTGAAGATACAGTTAAAGAATAATCACCACTGATTTTATTCCTTGGAGACATGAAAGATGGGTAAAGGACAGTCAACAGTACCATACTGAGAAAAAGAAAACAAAATTTATTTAAGAAGAGATATGACATTTTCCTAAGTATCTTTAGCAGAAGTTTCTGTTTTTTCCACGTAGCTAATTCATCACATATTTCATTGTTAACATTTAAAATTTGCCAACCAATAAATGTTGACATTCTGGTAAGAGAGGAGCTGGTAACACATTGGAAGAGTGTTATTTAAAAACAGTTCATGTTTTATCATTAGCTGCATGTAGCATTGATGTACTTACAAGGAAACATTTTCTATTTAGTTATTCTGTATTTAAAATTAGAGGGGTTTTTGGTATCTTTATTATTTTTTAAATTTATTTATTTTTTATTGAAGGATAAGTGCTTTACAGAATTTTTTTGTTTTCTGTCAAACCTCAACATGAATCAGCCATAGGTATGTATATCCCCTCCCTGTTGAACCTCCCTCCCATCTCCCTCACCATCCCACCCCTCTAAGGCTGATACAGAGCCCCTGTTTAAGTTTCCTTATTTTTTTTTTTTAAGGAAATAAAGGAACTAGGACTTTTAGTGAATAAAAATAAATACCACAAAAAAAGTAAGATCTACAAAAAGTAAATGGATAAAATACACAAATATAATTCTAACAAAGGAAATACAATTTATGTACAAATCTCTACAATTATGCTCAAGTGTTTTTGGTTTGATATGTGTGTAACAAAACAGCTGTGAATGATGATTTGTACCCTCCTAATGAGCAAAAAGGTTTTATTTTTGTAAGTTATAATCTTTAATTTTGCTGAGGATTTGATATAACCACTTTTTGTTGAAACTAGAGTAATTTGTAACAATTTGAAACCTATTTGGCAGCATGTGCCAGGAGTTATAAAATGTTCATTTTGCTTACTGAAGAATCTCATTTAAGAATTTTATCTGAAATTCAGGAAGCATGCATAAATATTTTCATTAAATTTTATATATAATGGTGACAATTCTGACGTAACCTAAGTTGGTTTGTATCTTACAGAAAGATGATGTGAAGATGAGATTATACAAGTGAGATTTATTGGACAAATCTGTGAACGATAAAGAAGAGGGAACAGAGATCGGAAGAGCCTTCAGATTGTAGCGCAGTCTTAGAAAGCCTCAGCTATACTGATGGGGAGTATACATAACTTGAACAAAGGTTGTAGGGTTCTTGGATTAACCCAGCTGTAGTTTGCACCATGTGCTCAGTTGCTGACTGGGAGCAAGCAATCTAGAAGCAGCCTGACCTGGCTGTGAACACCAGGACAGAGCTGAGGAACAGTGCCTGAAGCTGTCAATTAACTATGCTGCCTGTTCCTCTTATAGAGGTGTGAGCAGAGCACTTCCATGACAACCACAGAACCAACATGTCTGGAAGGTAAAATGTTATGGTGGGTTATTCACCAATAAGGGTAACTTGAGGATGTAACATACAACCACTGTCATGACATAAAGAATAAAGTTTTAATTCTTGCTCATGTCACCATTCAATCAGGTATTTGGTAAATGGCTTTTTATAAAACAACACAGCCTGGTAGACACTGTTTGGTAAACAACACTGTTTTTTCAGCGGTGTAGATTCTTTCTGATTCCTGCCTCTTTAGCTTGTTCCTCTCTATCCAGCTGAGAGAAGAAGGAAGGGAAAGCAGAGGGGAGATTTGAAGGAGAGGCTTAAGAGTGATATACATCATTCTCATCTACAGTCCACTGACTGGAATATCACTAACCTAACTTCAAGGATATCTGGGAATGAGCAGAAACACATAGGTGCTGGTACCAAGAGTTCCAGTATTCTGCCACATCCACAATCCATCCATTCAGCAAAATATTATGCAGAGATTTACAAATGTCTTTAAAACTCATCCTTAGTTTTAATGAAATCTACAGGTAAAGGTAGTAAGGTAATAAGATTGTAAGGCATATATGTATATTAGCTTTTAAAAATAGCCTCATAGCATCACTGACTCAATGGATATGAATCTGAGGAAACTATAAGATAGTGAAGGATAGTGGCATGCTTCAGTTCACGGGGTTGAAAAGAGTCAGACATGACTTAGCAACTGAACAACATGAATAGAAATAATTCAAGAAAGAAATTTTCTAAAATATTATCTAAAATAAAATGATTTTCTTAGAACATTCCATTGTGGAAGCTTTGTCATTTTAACTGTTATTTTTCAGCCATTTTGTCAGGATTCCTGTAATCTGCTATTTTATGAAAATAATGTATAATAGAAAATTTGAAGAAATTAATTACAGGCATTTAATATTAATTCCTGAAAAATTGAATTAGGAATGGGGAAAGGTGAGCTGAATAAAAGGAAACAAAATTATTACACTAAGAGAAATGATATACAAAGGTAAAATGCCCTCCAGATATTTAGTACAGAAATTCAGCTGAAGTTAGAGTTTACATTTCAAAGATGTAATATTATTTATTTTTGAAAAACAAATGTTACATCATTTAAATAATTAAAATGAAGTCACTGACTTTTGTATCTATGTAACTCCTCCAGTTTAAGCAACTTCTACATGGTTAACATGGGGTGGTGTTGGGTATAGGCCTCTCCGATCTGCTGAAATGTCTGTACTCTGCCCCTCTCCTTTTCCCTGCCCTACCTCCGCCCTCAATGATGCACTATTCTTGCCCACAACTAGCGCTCTGCTCTGGTTTCTTCCAATGACACATTCTCTTCCAATAGGTTAGTGCCATTTAACTAAATGACAGCTTTAATGTCAGCCACTACGGTAGGCGTGAAGCCATTCCTGATTAAGTAGGATTGCTGCCATGCATACAGTGAAACTAGCGCTCTAAATTTTGGTTCTCTTTTCAAAACCTATCAGCTATTTCCAAAATAAATTAATCCAAATCCAGGGGTCTCCAATCTATAGTATGTTTACTTCTGATCACTGGCTTCCATCTTGAAGTCCAGATGGGGACTGGGAGCCTCTAAACTTTCTTTCTGATTGGATTGGGGGTTGCTGTAGCAGCTGGAGGCAATCTCTGGGGAATTTGATTGGTGTGAGTTCTGTCCCTTAAATGAAGAAGCTCACTTTATCTTCAACCCCAATTCTCTAAATCTGCTTACTTGCCATATACAAATACCAGCAGCAAATTGGCCTAGAATTTTAACCACTGCTATTTATTTGATGAAAATTCACCACAATTATCCTTATCTGGACCAATTTTGTACTGATTACTGGATTGGACTCTGATTTGGAAAACCTTTGGAAGAAATTGTAGGTGGCCTATTTGCATAAAATAGCCAATCGGGTACTTGCTTCATAATATGCTCATCTGATTTAGTTGGTGATTAAAAGGAAATATTCTAGATTCCCTCAGGAGCCATAGAAATATCACAGCCAACAGATGTTCTCAGGAACAAACCTTGATTCACCATGGAACCTAGTCTACCCACTCTTGGTGGCAGTTAGGCTCTGGAGCACAGATTACGACGAACATTTACTAGGTGATTTTATGTGTGAACACAGTGTTCCTGTAAGACTGGCACACAGATGATTTGTGGGCTTTGGTCTTTGTGGGCTTTGGAATTTGTACTACAATTCAATCTGTTAACACCTACCACTCCAAATATGGATGCTGGATGAGTGATTGCTGATGACACCTTCATATGTCCAGGACTTTGTGATCTTTTACTTCTTTTGTTTACTTTAAACTTTTTATTTTGTATTGGGGTATAGCTAACAATGTGGTGGCCGTTTCAGGTGAACAGCAAAGGGACTCTTTTACTTTTGGTAACTGCTTCCCAACTGCCCAATTCAAAGGCCTAGATATCTGACTTAGTGCCACACAGATGATGGTGTACACATATTTTACTATTTTTCTTCTTGGATTTCAGGCAAATGACTATGCTAATAATGGGAAAAGAAAGTACCATTCAACACTTGACTTAGATTTTTATCAACAGCTTTCAGGATTGTTATGGAGGTGTAATTAATAATATTTTCTCATCCCCAGGTTAGTTCTCTGATCTATTGCTGACTCTCAGCACTTCTTGTTTCTATAATGGCTTCAGCATCCTCGAGGAATAGCAGGCACTGGCTCTGTCTGACCAGCAAAGAAACATGGATTTGTTCTTCCACCAAAAAGCCTCTTCAAAGTCAAACTGGTTCTTCTTAGCAATTCTTTAACCTGTTTCTATATTTAATGTTAAGTTTAAATAATGCTTTTTATCTTGGTGCTGTTTAGCCCTCCTATTTTTTTTTTAATTAGGAGATAATTGCTTGACAATGCTATGCTAGTGCCTGCTGTACAAAACCTTGAATCAGCCATGAGTGTACATACTTTCTCTCCATCCTGAGCGTCCTCTTACCCTTACATCCTACTCCTCTAGGTCATCACAGAGCACCCCAGGTTGAGCTCCCTGTATTATGCAGTGGTTTCCCACTAGCTGTCTATTTTCATCTGGTAATGTATGTTGGGCGGCGGCCGAGAGGAGCTACCCTGTGTCCAAGGCCAGGGGCGACCAGGAGAAGCCACCTCACACCCAAGGCCAGGGGCGGTGGCCCTGAGGAGACACCCTATGCCCGAGGCCGGGGCAGCAGCCAGGAGGAGCAACCCAAGGAGTAGTGGCTGCACGGGCACAGGAGGGCCTAGAGGAGCCATCCCATGTTGAAGGTCAGGAACGGTGGTGGTAGGGAGATACCCCTCGTCCAAGGTAAGGAGCAGTGGCTGTGCTTTGCTGGAGCAGCCGTGAAGAGATACCCCACGCCCAAGATAAGAGAAACCCAAGTAAGACAGTAGATGTTGCAAGAGGGCATCAAAGGGCAGATACACTGAAACCATACTCACAGAAAACTAGTCATTCTAATCACATTAGGACCACAGCCTCGTCTAACTCAATGAAACTAAGCCAGGCCTGCGGGGCAACCCAAGATGGGCAGGTCATGGTGGAGAGGTCTGACAGAACGTGGTCCACTGGAGAAGGGAATGGCAAACCACTTCAGTATTCTTGCCTTGAGAAGCCCATGAACAGTATGAAAAGGCAGAATGAGAGGATACCGAAAGAGGAACTCTCCAGGTCAGTAGGTCCCAATATGCTACTGGAGATCAGTAGAGAAATAACTCCAGAAAGAATGAAGGGATGGAGCCAAAGCAAAAACAATACCCAGCTGTGGATGTGACTGGTGATAGAAGCAAGGTCCAAAGCTGTAAATATTGCATAGGAACCTGAAATGTCAGGTCCATGAATCAAGGCAAATTGGAAGTGGTCAAACAAGAGATGGCAAGGGTGAACGTCAACATTCTAGGAATCAGCTAACTAAAATGGACTGAAATGGGTGAATTTAATTCCGATGACCATTATATCTACTACTGCGGGTGGGAATCCCTCAGAAGAAATGGAGTAGCCATCATGGCCAACAAGAGTCTGAAATACAGTACTTGGATGCAATCACAAAAATGACAGAATGATCTCTGTTCGTTTCCAAGGCAAACCATTCAACATCCCAGTTATCCAAGTCTATGCCCCAACCAGTAACACTGAAGAAGCTGAAGTTGAATAGTTTTATGAAGACCTACAAGACCTTTTAGAACTAACACCCAAAAAAGATGTTATTTTCATTATAGGGGACTGGAATGCAAAAGTAGGAAGTCAAGAAACACCTGGAGTAACAGGCAAATTTGGCCTTGGAATGCGAAATGAAGCAGGGCAAAGACTAACAGAGTTTTGCCAAGAAAATGTACTGGTCATAGCAAACACCCCCTTCCAACAACACAAGAGAAGACTCTACACATGGACATCACCAAATGGTCAACACTGAAATCAGATTGATTATATTCTTTGCAGCCAAAGATGGAGAAGCTGTATACAGTCAGCAAAAATAAGACTGAGAGCTGACTGTGGCTTAGATCATGAACTCCTTATTGACAAATTCAGACTTAAATTGAAGAAAGTAGGGAAAACCACTAGACCATTCAGGTATGACCTAAATCAAATCCCTTATGACTATGCAGTGGAAGTGAAAAATAGATTTAAGGGACTAGATCTGATAGATAGAGTGCCTGATGAACTATGGATGGAGGTTTGTGACACTGTACAGGAGACAGGGATCAAGACCATCCCCATGGAAAAGAAATGCAAAAAAGCAAAATGGCTGTCTGGGGAGGCCTTACAAATAGCTGTGAAAAGAAGAGAAGAAAAAAGCAAAGAGAAAAGGAAAGATATAAACATCTGAACGCAGAGTTCCAAAGAACAGCAAGAAGAGATAAGAAAGCCTTCTTCAGTGATCAATGCAAAGAAATAGAGGAAAAGAACAGAATGGGAAAGACTAGAGATCTTTTCAAGAAAATCAGAGATATCAAGGGAACATTTCATGCAAAGATGGGCTTGATAAAGGACAGAAATGGTATGGACCTAACAGAAGCAGAAGATATTAAGAAGAGGTGGCAAGAATACATGGAAGAACTGTACAAAAAAGATCTTCACGACCATGATAATCATGATGGTGTGATTACTCATCTAGAGCCAGACATCTTGGAATGTGAAATCAAGTGGGCCTTAGAAAGCATCACTATGAACAAAGCTAGTGGAGGTGATGGAATTCCAGTTGAGCTGTTTCAAATCCTGAAAGATGATGCTGTGAAAGTGCTGCACTCAATATGCCAGCAAATTTGGGAAACTCAGCAGTGGCCACAGGACTGGAAAAGGTCAGTTTTCATTCCAATTCCAAAGAAAGGCAATGCCAAAGAATGCTCAAACTACTGCACAATTCCACTCATCTCACATGCTAGTAAAGTAATGCTCAAAATTCTCCAAGCCAGGCTTCAGCAATACGTGAACTGTTAATTTCCTGGTGTTCAAGCTGGTTTTAGAAAAGGCAGAGGAACCAGAGATCAAATTGCCAACATCCGTTGGATCATGGAAAAAGCAAGAGTGTTCCAGAAAAACATCTATTTCTGCTGTATTGACTATGCCAAAGCCTTTGACTGTGTGGATCACAATAAACTGTGGGAAATTCTGAAAGAGATGGGAATAGCAGACCACCTGACCTGCCTCTTGAGAAATCTGTATGCAGGTCAGGAAGCAACAGTTAGAACTGGACATGGAACAACAGACTGGTTCCAAACAGGGAAAAGGAGTACGTCACGGCTGTATATTGTCACCCTGCTTATTTAACTTATATGCAGAGTACATCATGAGAAACGCTGGACTGGAAGAAACAGAAGCTGGAATCAAGATTGCCGGGAGAAATATCAATAACCTCAGATATGCAGATAACACCACCTTTATGGCAGAAAGTGCGGAGGAACTAGAAAGCCTCTTGATGAAAGTGAAAGAGGAGAGTCAAAGGTTGGCCTAAAGCTCAACATTCAGAAAATGAAGATCATGGCATCTGGTCCCACCACTTCATGGGAAATAGATGGGGAAACAGTGGAAACACTGTCAGACTTTATTTTTCTGGGGCTCCAAAATCACTGCAGATGGTGACTGCAGCCATGTTGTGACCAACCTAGATTGCATATTCAAAAGCAGAGACATTATTTGCCGACTAAGGTCCGTCTAGTCAAGGCTATGGTTTTTCCTGTGGTCATGTATGGATGTGAGAGTTGGACTGTGAAGAGGGCAGAGTGCCGAAGAATTGATGCTTTTGAACTGTGGTGTTGGAGAAGACTCTTGAGAGTCCCGTGGACTGCATGGAGATCCAACCAGTCCATTTTGAAGGAGATCAGCCCTGGGATTTCTTTGGAAGGAATGATGCTAAAGCTGAAACTCCAGTGCTTTGGCCACCTCACGCGAAGAGATGACTTTGGAAAAGACTCTGATGCTGGGAGGGATTGGAGGCAGGAGGAGAAGGGGATGACCGAGGATGAGATGGATGGATGGCATCACCAACTCTATGGACACAAGTCTGAGTGAACTCCGGGAGATGGTGATGGACAGGGAGGCCTGGTGTGTTGCAATTCATGGGGTCGCAAAGAGCTGGACACGACTGAGCGACTAAACTGAATGTACGTTTCAGTGCTACTCTCTCAGTTTGTCCTATCCTTTCCTTCCTCTGCTGTGTCCACTGTCTGTGCTCTGTGTCTCTCTTCCTTCCTTGCGAATAGTTCACCAGTACTATTTTTCTACATTCCATATATATATATGTGTGTTAATATACAATATTTACTTTTCTCTTTCTAACTTACTTCACTCTGTATGACAGATTCTAGGTTCATCCACCTCACTACAACTGACTCAATTTCATTCTTTTTATGGATGAGCAATATTCCATTGTGGACAGTTACCATAGCTTCTTTATCCATTTATCTGTTGATGGACATCTAGGTTGCTTCCAAGTCTTGGCTATTATAAATAGTACTGCAGTGAACATTAGAGTACATGCGTCTTGTAGAATTATGGTTTTCTGAGGACATATGCCCGTAGTGGGACAGCTGGGTCATATGGTAATTAGCCCTTCTATTTACCCACTTGTTGGAATGGTCACTTTCCTGAGTAGAGGGTTTCCCCAACACCTATAGGGGAAGTGCTGCCTTGACCTCTGTCTCTGCCCTGTGAATCTGGGTCCTGTTGAATTCAGTGCAGAAGGAAGATCAATGTGTCATTTCTACTCTGTGTGGCCTTTGTAAAGCGTCAGGTGCACAAGGACTTATTTTGATTTGCGGGTGCTTTTTCCCATGAAGCATAGCTCTTCCATGACCATTTTCTTCACTCTGGAGTTCACTTGTCAACCACCTGTGAAAATTATTGCAGAGGTGTGAGAAAATTAATAGACTGAATGCTAGTCAGCGTTTTACAGATGATAAGTACTTAACCATGGCTAACTATAATTTATTTAATTATTAAATTTTTTTATTATGTGAAATTGTAGCTATAGAATTTCTATTGACAAGGTAAATGTGCTGAAACATTTTTGCTTTGAGCCAAAACAGATAAAGTAGTTTAAGCCAAAATGATGATTCCCCAAATTTTCTTTTGGAACGATTGGCTTAAAACCAAACTAAGTTTAACCAAATTAAAATGAACCAAGCCAAACTCTTCAGACAATAATATACTTAACAATAGCCAATACATCTTACTATGTCATCATATTATGGGGCAATGTCATGTGCTTAATGGTATGAGTTTTGAAGTTGCAGAAACTAGATACAAATTCACACTTTTCCCATTTATAGCTGTAAAATATAGAGCAGTTATTTAACCTTTCTCAAAATCAGTCTTCTTATCTGTAAAATAGGATGTTGGGAGTGAAACTGTAATTCATACCAGGATTGAACCCATATGCTGGGACTCAAACCCAGTCAAAAGCCACTGTCTTCCAACTGAGATCCCATACCTGGTTTCAGAATTTAATGAAACTCAGGTTCTTGATGCCTCATCATAGAAAGAGTTCAGCAAGAGGCAAAGTGATAGGCAAGTAGTGGATTTGTTTGGAGAGAAATGTTCTTTAAATTCAATTTAGTGGAATTTCATTCCATTATTCTTTAAATTTATTTAGTGTGGTCCATCTCAAAAGGTGAGAGGCCTTGGGAGAAACACACTCCACAGACAGAGTGTGTGTCACCTCAGAAGGTGAGAGTGGCCTTGAAATATGATGTGGTTAGCTTTTAAGGGCTGGGTGATTTTATAAGCTAATGAATGGGAGGATTATTCTAACTATTTTGGGGAAGGGGCAGTGATTTCCAGGAACTGGGCCACTGCCCACTTTTTGGTCTTTGTTGGTCCACCTTGGGTGTGTTATTTAGTTTGCTGATATATTGCAGTGAGCATATACTGATACTCAAATTCTAGTGGAAGTCAACTTGCCCACCATATTGGACCCATTTGGTTCTAATCAGTTTATGTCATGTTCTCGGGCTATGGCATTCTTTCAAAGGTTGAACCCTAGTCCCTTTTTCCTGTTTCAGGAGGACTAAGTATTATAATGTGTTTGTAAAATAGTGACTGGTTCAAAGTAAGTGCTTGATTAATCTGTTTGGGCTATTATAACAAAAATTCCATGGACTGGTGGCTTAAACAGCTATTTATTTCTTACATTTCTGGAGTCTGGGAAGTCCAAGGCTAAGGTGCTCGTGGATTCAATTTCTGCTGAGAGCCTGTTTCCTAGTTCATAATTGGCCATCTTCTTGGTGTGTCTTCAAATGATAAAGCTCTCTGGGCTCTTTTTTGTAAGGCACCAATCTCATTCACAAGCACTCTGTCTTTATAACCTAATCATCTCCCAAAGACCACACCTACTTAAATGAATACTCTGGGGGTTTCAATTTCAATATATGATTCTGGGTGGACACAAGCATTCACTCTATAACAGTGCTCAACAAAAACTAGGGCTATGACTTGTGAACATTGACATTCAGCCAGTGTGCACTAGTGTCTCATTTCTTTAAACCATAAGCTACAGTGAGCATCTGGACTGATTGGTGATATTGGAGACTAATTAATTGCTATTCTTGGTTCACCTGTGTTTTAACATTTGTTAGTATTACCCTTATGTAGTAATACATTGTGAGACTATTTCAAAGCAAAAAGAAAGTAGCCTCTTCATTCTCTAATTTCCCCACCTCAAATTTCATACCTCTTACCCCTTAAACAGACCTCACAATAAAAACAGACTAATAAAATAAAAAAACTAACCCAAACAATGATAAAATAATAAATTAAATTGTCTAAAGACAAATACAGATAAACAATAGCAAGAAACTTAAAATCTTCTACTGGTTTCAGAAAATCTTTGCTAAGCTTTATAAAACTTTGAGTTACTTCATATATTTGATTGAGTACCAACTTATCTCCCTTTGTTATCTTTTGCTTGATCTTCTACCTCAAGCAAAGACTCTCTTTGTAGGAGGTGGCTTAGCCTTTGTTGAATTCTAAATTAGGAAACACTTGTTCTAGTTCTGACTTGGTTGTTGACTTGCTGTGTGACTCTGACCTCCTCACATAGCTTCTCTGATCCTTAGTTTCCTCTACTCTTTTGGTAGCATGGTGTATGTAAGTGGTAACTATTGGGTGTTAATGATGATGTTATTTTGGCAAAATAGATATGAATTCTTGGGGCTTCCCAGGTGGTGCTAGTGGTAAAGAACCTGCCTGTCAATGCAGGAAACATGAGAGATGCAGGTTCGATCCCTGGGTTGGGAAGATCCCCTGGAGAAGGACATGGCAGCCCATTCCAGCATTCTTGCCTGTAGAATCACACAGACAGAGGAGCCTGACTGGCTATAGTCTGTAGGGTCAGACAAGAGTTGCGCGACTGAAGCGACTTAGCACACACAGCGCAGATATGAATTCTTAAATAGAAACTATTTTTTTTCTTCTCAGGAAGTCACCATTTGAGATAAACAAAAAATAAAAATAAGAATATAGTGGCAGCACAAACAGAATTGACAATGGCTTTGGTCTTTGAATTTAGGCAGTTCTGATAACTCAGCTGAACCTTGAGGAATTATTTTCTCTTTTGATTTAATGCTAAATAGGCCAAGAGAACATCAAACTAAATCTGGCTTTGCCTGTTTTTCTCCTAAGCACAAGCTAGAGACCTTTTTCTCACCCAGGAAACCTGAATATAAGGCATAAGAGAGAAAACCAGCAATTATCCAGGAGCCAGGATCACCTACCTTAAGGAGAGGGCAAGAGGGATGAAGAAGATGGGGGGCCTGGGGAGAGGTGGAGATTGAGGATCTGAACAAGAACAGCACATTGACCATTCAGAAATTATACAGTGAAGGAATACCTCTCATGACTAACATTAACTCGAGTAGAGTAACACCATTGTGCACTGCGCAGAATACGGGATGCTCAACATTTGTGGTGTTACTTGACAAAGTTGGGGTGCTATACTTTTTCAGTCATAAACAAAAGTCACTTTGGCTGTTATCCTGATTAAGAAATCACAGAATAGAAACAAGGCTTTTATTGTAAATAGGACTTCCCTGGTGGCTTAGATGGTAAAGCGTCTGTCTACAATGTGGGAGACCCAGGTTTGATCCCTGGGTCAGGAAGATCCCCCAGAGAAGGAAACCCACTCCAGTACTATTGCCTAGAAATCCCATGGATGGAGGAGCCTAGTAGGCTATAGTCTATGGGGTAGCAAAGAGTCAGACACGACTGAGTGACTTCACTTATAACGTGACTTGGATTAGGCTTGATTTCAAAGGGGTTAACAGCTTGGTTTGAAAGTAGCAGTAGCTGGAGGATGGACCAGTTATGGGGACTTGTTCTGGGTCTTCCTATGGATCAAACACAACAGTTCAGTGCTTAAAAGCATAAAGCCTGAGTTTGAACCCCATCTCTGCTACTACTTATACAGCCATGGGTAAGTCATTTGACCTCATACTTCAGTTTTTGTTTTTTTATTCTTAAAATGAGAGCTACTATGAAAAAATTCAACTTTGCACAAAGAGTGGTCTGACCTTTGCCTAAGTATTGGAGATTATATGTAAGTCCTTAGAATGTCCTGCCTGATAAGGATGTCTTTGTTTACCCAGGGGCTTTGAGCCTTGCCAGAAGGTCTGCTAATGTGATTTATGGTGATGATGTTGAATTCCATGCTATTACTTTGACCTCTGAAGGGACTAGAAACTGATGCTAGCTATGTGGACAGTCACTGATGGAGCCCCAGTAAAGACTCCAGAGTTCAAGTGAGCATTCCAGGTTGGCAATGCTCCATGTATACATTCACCCATCATCATCAGGAGGAGATAACACCACCCACAACTCCACGGAGAGGACCTGTGGAAGCTTGGGACCATCCTAGACTTGGCTCTATGCACCTCTTTCACTGGCTGATCTTTAATTTTTATTTTATGTTGAAGCATAGTTGATTAACAATGTTGTGTTAATTTCAAGTGTTCAACAAAGTGATTCAGTTGTAAATATATGTGTATCTATTCTTTTATCAATTCTTTTCTCATTCAAGTTGTTACAGAATATTGAGCAGAATAGTGAACCTATGCATAGCATAGGTTATCTATTTCATAGTAGGTATACATGTCAAGCCCTTGGTTGATTTTAATCCATATCATTATTATTATTATTATTATTTTGGTCTCACTGTGTAGGATTTTAGTTCCCTGATCAGGAATCCAACCCTGACCCCTTCAGTGAAAGCGTAGACTCCTAACCATTGGCCCATCAGGGAATTCCCTAATCTGTAGTGTTTAGTTTATAATAAACTGTAACTAGTGAGTGAGTGAAACTAAAAGTTGTCTTGAGGGTTTTGAACTTTCAACTGGTGTCAGCAGTGAGGCAGTCTTATGGCCTGTGCTCCTTCTGACTCACACCATCTTATAGGATTTTTGTAGAGGATTACGTTGAATAATAGATGTTGAAGACAAATATGCCTGACACAGAGAAAACTTTCAATAATTCAGTTACTGTCATTGTTTACATAATTTCAAATTATATCACACAAGACCCAAGAAGTTATTCAGCCAGGGTTGTCAAATTTAGCAAATAAAAATACCGAGCATACTTATTAAAAAAATTTTTTTTTTCATCTGAAACTCAAATTTAACAGAGCTTCCTGTATTTTACCTCATGACTGTAAACATAGCTCTACATGTTAATTTTCTAGATGAAGAAACTATATCCACAGGGGTTAAATATGCTGGTATCTATAGCTAGAATGTGGCTGACATGGGATAAGAATGAGGATCTTTTGATTCCTAGGTATTTAGGGGGGAAAAAAAAAACTGAAATATACTACATGTAGGAGAGAATTACTTTGAAAGGAAAGTGAATAAGGGAATATAAAAGCTGGTGGTGTATAATGAGGAGTTTTAAGTGCCCATTTTCAGCTACTCAATCAAGGAACCCTAAGAGGTCTTCTGGGTTCTATCCAAGGAGTGGGGTAATCACTTGACAGAGAAATTTAAATTTTATGTGTTAGGACAGGCTGTTTGAAATTTAGTCTGAGCGTTAGATCTACTCAATGCCTTGATACTATAAACATTTTCCACATCTGTTTGAAGGAAATTGATATTTTTTGGGTACCTGTCATTTGTACTTAGAATTTTACTTGCATCACTTTCCCAACAACGGTCCATATAGTTAAAGCTATGGTTTTCCAGTAGTCCTGTATGGATGTGAGTTGGTCCATAAAGAAGGCTAAGTGCTGAAGAATTGATGCTTTTGAATTTTGGTGCTCTAGAAGACACTTGAGAGTCTCTTGGACTGCAAAATCACACCAGTCATTCCTAAAGGAAATCAACCCTGTATGTTCATTGGAAGGACTCTTGCTGAAACTGAAGCTCCAAAGCTTTGGCCACCTTATACAAAGAGCCAATTCATTGGAAAAGCCCCTGATGCTGGCAAAGATTGAAGACAAAAGGAGAAGAGGGCAGCAGAGGATGGGATGGTTAGATAGCTTCATCAACTCAATGGACATGAATTTTAAGCAAACTCTGGGAGATAGTGGAGGACAGAGTAACCTGGTATGCTACAGTCCATGGGGTCAAAGGGAGTCAGACACGACTTAGAAACTGAACAACAACATTTCCTTGTGGTTGTTTAGTTCTTTACAGTTTATAAAGCACGAGTATTACGTCCATTTTCACAATAACTTGGAGGGCTGAGCAGTAGTAAAATCTCAGTTTTATAAATGAGTAAACTGGGGCTCAAAGAATTTTTGGCATGCCCACATTCACTGGCTGCTGTGTTGAGAGATGGTATAAAATCTTCCAACTCCTGGTCCAGGGATTTCTTTACTATTCAAAGTTTATGATTCCAGACATATGTAGTGAAATTATACATGAATTTAAAAATCATTCCTTTCTGTACTAGTTTTTTCTTGCTACCATACAGAATATCATAGACTAGGTGGTTTAAATGACAGAAATTTACTTTCTCAAAATTCTAGAGGCTGGAAGTCCAAGATCAAGATGCCAACATAGTTGGTCTTTAGATAGAGTCCTCTTCTTAGCTTATAGATGGCCACTGATCTCACTATGTCTTAAGATAACTTCTTTTTTGTGCACTTATGGAGAGAAAGAGATCTCTGGTGTCTCATCCTTTTGGTATGTTTGTTTGCATTTTAAAGAATTTTGTAAAAATTTTATTGAAGTATAGTTGATTTACAATGTTAATTTCTACTGAAGAGCAAAGTGATTCAACTATATATAAGTTAAGTCGCTCAGTTGTGTCCCACTCTTTGTGACCCCATGGACTGTAGCCCACAAGGCTCCTCTGTCCGTGGGATTCTCTAGGCAAGAATACTGGAGTGGGTTGCCATTTTCTTCTCCAGGGGATCCTCCTGACCCAGGGACCCAGGTCTCCCGTGTTAGAGGCAGATGCTTTAACCTCTGAGCCACCAGGGATATATATTCTTCTTCATATTCTTTTTCCATTAGGGCTTATCAGAGGATATCAAATATAGTTACCTGTGCTTTATAGGAGGACAATGTTGTTTATCCATTCTAAATTTAATAGTTTGCACCTGCTAGTCCCAAACTTCGAATCTCTCCCTCCTCCATCCCCCTCCCCCTTGACAACCACAAATCTGTTCTCTGTGTCTGTGAGTATATTGTGTCTCTGCTTCCTGTGAGCACATCAGTCTCAGCACATCTGGGCTCCACACTTACGGTGTCAATTAACCTTAATTACCTCCTTAAAGGCTTCATCTCCAAATGCAGTCACATTAGGCATTAGGGGCTTCAAAATATGAATTTTGTAGGGACACAATTCAGTCTATAATACCTTCATTAGGGACCTGTGTTCAATTCTTGGTTAATGCCAAGAGATGTAATGGGAAAGAGTGAGATTTCTTCATGAGACTGATGAGGTCCACTCTTACCTTCTTCTCCATAGAGTGGTTAAAGTACTTTAACCTCCACGAGCCTCAATAACAATACCTCATAGGGCTGTTGTGTGCGTGACAATGAAATGATGTTGGTAAAGTACCTAACATGTACAGAAGAAAGTGTTCAAATACTAACACCCTATCCCTTTCAATGCCATAAGGAAGAAATAAAATGAAATACTGATTAATTTGTCTTCAGCATTATATTTTTATTTTGGGGGGGAGAGAATTATGAGGTTGCTCACCAGTCAAATTCTTAATTTAAAAAAATTTAATTTTTTTTCAAAATTGTTTCTGCAAGTTCATTTTTAGACTGCATTTGCTTTTAAACCATACTTATTATGTTTTAAACATTCTTATTTTAACTTGAAGGATCCCTGTAAAATCTTTGTCTATGGGTGGTCTAAAAATGCTGTTTTAGGTGAAACTGTTTATTTTGCAGATAATTCAGTAACAATCCTGTTTTGACTTTCCTCCCCTGGATAGTATCATGTTTTACAAACATATGAGTGAAACACGCTAATGAAAAAAACAAAGAGGCCTTCATTCAGAACAGACATAACCTTCCCAAATCATGAGGATCAACTACAGACTTGCCTATGCAACCTGTCTGACTAATGTCTATAGTATATTTGGCTACAGAAATTGTTTGACTCATCAACATTGAAATATACAATGCTTACATTACAATGTGTCACAATATAGTTGTTGTGTTGGAAAAGCAATGCAGGACCACTTTGATTATCTCAAGAGCAAAGCCAGTTGATTTGAACTTAAAATTTTGTAAGCATTTAAGCTTGACTTTGGATGTTACAAATTTTGAAGCATGAGAAAAAGAGGATTCATTCCTTCAGCTTTTCATGATGTCGTTTCATCCTCTGTTCTACCTCCTTGAAATATTTAAAAAGAGAAGCCTTTAGTTTCTTGCTGCTATTTTGTTTAGAATGTTGTCTATAAATTGAAACCACCTGGGGAGTTTTTAACTCTAGGGATGCCAGAATCTCACATAAGCCAATTAAATCAGAATTTTTCTGGGTGGGGCTCAGGCATCCATATGTATTTGTGAAAGCTCTCCAGGTGCTTCCAGCCAGGGCTCCTCATAGACAAGACAGACAAACCTTTTTACCAGAACAGTAGTTTTCAACTTAGCTAAGCATTACTATCACCTGGGAGAATATGGAGAAACTGTCATTGCCTGGGGCCCCAGAGTAAGTTGCTTTAATTTTATGTGTTTGGGAATTTTCTCTACTAGACAGCAACTTACCTGCTGATATATATCTAGAGTTAAACCTACAGCTTTGAGCTGTGAGAACAAAGCAGTAAGCTCCTTTGCAAATCTCTGGGTGGTGATTAGATATATAATTCCCAGGTTCTGTTGTATTTTATGAGTGCTTTAACCTTCCATTTCCATACAAATTCTCACATGGTTAAAACAAAAGAAAAAAATGAATATGCACAGTACTCCAAAAAGATGAATTGTACATATAAAAAGAGCAAAATGTATATATAAAGCCAAAAATGTCAGGAAAAACACAAAGAGTAAAAATCAACACTAGTTAACTTACTTGTGAGCATTTACAGTTCCAGGAACTATGCTAAATATTTCTTGGGTGTTAATCTTATTTAAACATCTAGCAGTCCTGCAAGATAAGGACTGTTGTTAATCTCATTTTTCAGATGTGAAAACCAAAGGTTCATTTCCAAGGTCACATGCCGGTTAAGTGGCAGAGTGTCAGGTCTGAGGTTTTTACCCAAATTGTAAGTTAGCATGTTAACCCCTCATAGTTTCATGGATGCCTGCAAAAGACACAACACTCCTGGTTTAAAGATCCAGGTAGCATGAATTTCAGGCTCCTGTCTGTTACTCTGTCCCTCAAGTCCCAAGGAGGCAACGTGCAGGCAGACCCAGCTGGATGCTATGTGTTTGCCTCACAGTGGAGGAACCCCAAGTTTGTGAGATTCCTAACTTCTTAATGGGTTACACACAAACTTGTCCAATGATTGCTCCAGGTAGAGACATTATTATATTGGGCAACAAATAATATTCCCCCTGCTCCAGAGACACTTGGACCATCTCTGTTGTCAAAGGTTGTTTGCCATACAACAACTCTGAAAAATTAATCCAGAATGAAGGCCATTAGTACCTCTGCTGAAAGGATGTGTAGAAATGTGAGAGACACATGAAGAATTGTCTTCCAGTATGGAGTCATATTTTCAGCCCAGATGGTCTGACTCTAGCCTGTGCTTTCAACAATCACATAGCCTTTCCTTGATAAACTGGAATAAACAATCAGAAGAGAAGAGATAGGAAAATAAAATTCAAAGTGGATAGAGGGAGAAGCTGTGGAGTAAGTGTTGAAGTTGGCAAAGGAATTAACCAGTTACATATCATTTCCATTTGTCATGTAAAAGTGCCTGACTTAGGAATATGGACCACCTTTAACAGAAGGTAATCACCATTCTATTTCTCTTGAGCTTCTTTTTCTGGGGATAATTAAGATACTTTATTGTCTTTCCTACCTCTGGCATCTTGAGAAATCAATAAAGAAGGGACAGAGGTTGAGGGTTTTTTTCTGCTAGAACATCATGCTCAGAAATGAGGTCTTAGAGCTTCCTCTAGGATAGAATGACTTTCTTCACAGCACTGATATTGTAAGTAAGCATTATTGTTGATGATGCAGGTTCAATCCCTGGGTTAGGAAGATATTCTGTAGTAGGAAATGGCGATCCCAGTATTCTTGCCTGGGAAATTCCATGAACAGAGGAGCCTAGCAGGATACAGTTCATAGGGGGTAGCAAAGAGTTGGACACAACTGAATGACTGAACATGCGCATGTTATTATTGATATGGTACATTGCTATTGATAGGTATTGATGTAGTATAACCAAGTTGTGGGGCCCATAATTGTATTGTTTCCAAGTAGAATGTTATTTTAGGCAACTATCCTTTGAATGAAATTTTGGAGTGTAATATACCATAAATGGAGAGTATTTCTGTAATATCAGTTGTGTGCATATTTCTTTTAAAAAGGTAAATTTTTATTCCTAATTTCAATTGTTTCTTGAATGTAGCATGGTCAGATGCCATTTATTCTCTAATAACTCTTTAGTGGAAAAATTCAGCACTAAGAGAAAAATATGTTAGATTCAATAAGGCTGTATGCATGCTCATATCAACTGGACGTGTTATCCAAATATATTTTATAATTTAAGAGTGGAATGATAGAATATAAACTGAAATGGTGCATATACTAACATGACATGAATTATATTGCTTTAAGATATAAAGTGTCTGTTTCTCAATTTATAGATGGATGCAGAGGTTTGGTGAGTGCTTTGTTGGCTTCCTACCCTTATGAGAACAACCAATAATTATCTTAATATCTCCTGAAATGATCTACAAGTAATTCAAATTGATGACAACTTGAGTGGTGCCAAATGACTTGGCAGGAAGTCAGAGACATCTTTGAACACAGACATTTGTGCTGACCTGCTCTGTAACTCGATATAATGTGATTTGACTGATGCAGCCTAACATTAGGCATCTAGAATAAAACTGGGAAGTAGCATTCTCTGCAAGATATCAACATGAAAAAATATAGCTCTGAACTGTGTGTGGAAAGGATTCATTTTCTTCTTGCTATTTGCTAGTTTAACATGAGACCACTGAGTCTGGGATAACTGGCCTATGTAAATGAGCTGGATATGCCCCCAGAGATCTGTGATGCTTCACCATTCAGAAGTAATAAACTGGCCAATAGATGACAGATAGTTGAAAGCAGAGACATCTTTTGTCCAGGGTTATTTCTATATGGAGTCAGGGCTTAGAGAAATCTACTCCTGAATTCTAAATAATACTTTATTTTCAGGATTATGAATCCCAATTCTTTCCATCCCTAGCTTTCATTAGAGATGAGAAAATAATCCACTTATTGTCTTGAAATTATCCCTATGACATTCTTGGTCATTACATTACTTCTCTAAACGTGTCAATGATTTTTGTCAAGGAGTAAATTGACATGGTTGTGGAAGCTGGGGACAGCATGCCATCTCTCCCACTTATGATAATGGTGATATTTTGTGACCTTTCATTTCAATGTGAATCACATGGGTCAAACTCTTCTATTCATTATAATCCTTCTTTCACTGATTGTCATGTGCTTTAATTTTTTTAAGGAAAAATGTTTTATTTTTAGCTGCTTCAAAATGTAATGTCCATATTAGGCAGGAAAGTTTATATATAATTTTTATTTTTTAAGTTAATTCTTGCTGGAGTATGGTTGATTTACAATGTTGTGTTAGTTTCAGGTGTAGCACACAGTGACTCAGTTATATTTATACATACATACGCATATATGGGTATGCTTTATATATTATATACTTTTTCAGATTCTTTTCCCATGAGGTTATTACAAAATACTGAGTATGTTCCCTGTGCTATACAGTAGGTCCTTGTTGGCCATCTATTTTTTATATAGTAATGTGTGTTATGTTAATACCAACCTCTTTATTTATCCTTCCCCAACCCCTTGCCCCTTTGGTAACCATGTTTGTTTTCCATGTCTGTGGATCTATTTCTGTTTTATACATAAGTTCATTTATATATATATATATATATATATATATATATTTAAATTCCACATATAACTGATATTTGTCTTTCTCTGGCTTACTTCACTTGATATGATAATCTCTAGGAATAAAAGCTAATTTAAAAAATATATTAATTTCCCTTAATTATTAAACAAATAAACTGTGGATCAGCTATGAACCAAGCAAAGGGCTATATTTTACAGATAAAGAGATGAATTATACATGGCCTCCATAGTCGAGGAGTCTCTACCATTAAGTTCATAGCCCTGCTTGTCTCAGAAGTGTCAATTCTCCTTGCTAAGTAAGTTGCTTGGAAATTTTTCCTAATTTTTAACATTTATTTATTCTAGATGTCCAGATGCAAGTTTGCTAAAAGCCACATGCAGTAGACAGTAAACTGCATAGCCCAGATACCCATTACCTGTGTTGGCAGGCCTCAGTCTAAACTCTTTCCAGGAATCTTCCTCAGCCACTTCACTCAAGGAAGTGTCCCCTCCCTGGGGCATCCAATATCTACTCCTTGGAGGATCATGTAGAAAAGCCCAGCCCGCTCTCTCCAACTCAGAACAACTCTGCAAGGCCATCATAGCTCCAGGGCTCCCTATGGGATTTCTGCACAGCTGATGTATATATGAGTTTCCTAAAGTTGGAAATACAATTAGATGAATCATGTTAGAGTAAATACATTAATTTATGTCGGGTCCTTCATGAAACCCTATGAAAATGATATCAAAGATATTAAAAGGCAAAGAAACCTGCAGGGGAAAAAATGAGGAAAAAAAGAGAAGATTACAATAGATTAAAAACATTAATTTTTTTAAATGCTGGAACTGATGTAAGAGTGGTAATTGACTTATCAGACTACAGAAATCTCAAATCAAAACCTGCTGGTGGGAGAGTCATGAAGAACTGATCCGTTTGTCCTATGGATGCCTGGGAAGGCTAGAGTTGGTGACAGTGGGTACCTTAGGACGCAGGATATTTGATGGAAAAAAGAAAGATCAGATGAAAGTCTTAACAGTATCAAACCACAAGATCAGCTTCCTGATTGTACATGGTTACTTTTCTTTAATCCATGAAGAAGAGTGAGTAAGATTTTCTTACCCTAGATATTCAGTCAGGCAAATTCTGACTTGAAGAATACTGAATACATCCAAGGTGGCTGTGGCAGGACACACGGAAATTATAAGAATTAAGTGAAAGCTATGTACTGAATTGTGAGATCCTTACACCATACTTCCCTTCCTTGGTTCCCAGAATGCTCTGAGCTGGGTGATTTCCCCAGAAAAAGATAGGAAAATTGCTTTCTGCAAAGCTGATTAGCCTAAGAAAAAATTCCTATATGCTTAATCAGGGTTACTCAATGAAACTACTGGGTTTTAATTTGACTATGCTACAATAAAGCCCATCCATTGTCAAGGTCACCCAGATCTATAGAAATCCCAGTCATCAGTTTAGTGCCTTGGTCTTAAATGTGAAGAGATAGCCAAAAATCACCTAACTTCCAAGGAAGCTTCTCTAATGAAGATAGATGGAGAAAAGAAGAGGAGAGAGAATAAAGTGAAAGTAGAAGAGGCAATACAGGTAACAGGCTAACACATATGTGCACACACACTTACACACACTACTATAGACTAGACACTCCTGCCCCTTGCCCAGACACATATGTGAAACCTAATCTCCTGTGTAATAGTATTTGGAAGTGAGGACTTTGGGGAGTGATTAGGAAGCTCTGTCATGAATGGGATTGGTGCCTCTGTAAAGGAGACCTCAGAGAGCTCTTCACCATGTGAAAGCACTCTGAGAAGACAGTGCCCTATGAACCATAAAGAGCTCTCACAAGAAATCACATTTGTTAGTGCCTTGATCTTGGACTTTCCAGGCTCAAGAACTGTGAGAAATACATTTCTGTTGTTTATAAGCCACCTGGGTCAAGTCTGTGGTACTTTGTTATAGCAGCTCATACACACACACACACACACCCTAATTAACATCCTCATAGAGATTATACAAATGAAGTAAGAACAAGGAACCATAAAATAAAGATGAGTCAAATAGGAAGATACGGTAATATAATGTTAAAAAATGGTGATATAAAAGTCAAAAAGAAGGATTGAAAGTTAACTTCTAAATAACTTCCAAAGTGTGTAAAAATAGTGGAGGCAAGTTAAAAATAATATGCCTAATAAACCTGACATTCAGTGAAAATGAGTTTCAGAAGGACAGAACAAAGAAAGGAGATGCAAGAAAATTACCAATATATTTGAACCTTTTCCAGATTCTGCAGTTTGAAAAGCCCATCAAGTTTCCAGCAAAACATCTCAAGTTCTCAACAAAGTACATCATCTGTATATTTTAAGTGTCAAGGCCAAAGTGAAGAACCTTTAAAACTTACAGTCTAAAAACAAAACTAAAAATTATTGTGTAAATGAATTAGAAATCACAATGGATTAACCTAGACCAGGGAGTAGCAAATTATGGCCTGGTTTTGTAAAGTTTTACTGGAACATGGCCATTTGCTTATAAATTTTCTATGACTCCTTCCAGCCACAACAGTGGAGGTAGGTGACTGCAACAAAGTTTACACAATCTGCAAAGCCTAAAAATTTGACATCTGATTCCTTATTGAAAAAAATTGGCCAACCCCTGAACTAGAAGATAATTAAGGCCTTCCAAATGCTGAAAATGTATGATTTACAACTGATAATTTGTTACATAGCCACACTAAAAATCAAACATGTCTGTAGTCTAATGGCATTTTCAAACATGTAAAATCTTGAACATTTTACCACGCAAGCACCCTTCTCAGAAAGCTACTAAAAAATGAAGGGGAGTCACTAAGAAATTAAAGCATATTTTAGGGTGAAATGTATAGAATCAAATAATGCAGTTTGAAGTAGGTAGATGGGGGATTTAGTAGGGATATTCTGATGAATAACTAATATTTCTAGAACACTGAATATCTATATTTAGAGGGTGTTGCAACACTTGGAATGAATTCAGTTCAGTTCAGTCACTCAGTCGTGTCCAACTCTTTGCAACCCCATGAATTGCAGCACGCCAGGCCTCCCTGTCCATCACCAACTCCCGGAGTTCACTCAGACTCACGTCCATCGAGTCAGCGATGCCATCCAGCCATCTCATCCTCTCTCATCCCCTTCTCCTCCTGCCCCCAATCCCTCCCAGCATCAGAGTCTTTTCCAATGAGTCAGCTCTTTGCATGAGGTGGCCAAAGTACTGGAGTTTCAGCTTTAGCATCATTCCTTCCAAAGAAATCCCAGGGCTGATCTCCTTCAGAATGGACTGGTTGGATCTCCTTGCAGTCCAAGGGACTCTCAAGAGTCTTCTCCAACACCACAGTTCAAAAGCATCAATTCTTCGGAATGAATTACTGTCAGGTGTATGTACATTATGCAGCAGGTATAAAGTATAAGGAAAGTATACCTGCAGGGAAGTACAAGTTTGTGTGGGAAAGAAAATATAATAATAGTATACTTAGTAGCTTAACTGTGAACTATATTTAGCTGTCTGTAATAATGTGAACATCAAGTACTAATTTAACCCCAAAAGTTGATATAACTGTATTTGGAGGATGGGGGTGAGGAAGTGTGTGTGTCTGTGTGTGTGTGTGTGAAAGAGAGAGAGATAGATTGTATATGGACAATGGCATTATTCCATATAAGAATAAGAACTGATAGCAGTATTTTTGGTTGTTGTTTAGTCACTCAGTCATGTCTGACTCTTTGTGACCCCATGGACTATAGCCCTCCAGGTTTACCTGTTGATGGGATTTCCCAGGCAAGAATACTGGAGAGGGGATAGCAGTATAATCACCCACTTTCAACTCTTGTAGCTTTTTCTTAGGGTATATGCATTCATATTTTAAGATAGTAGTATAATCATGTTATTTTAAAATTTGGATGTATATATACCCTAAGAAAAAGCTACAAGAGTTGAAACTGGTTGCTTCTGATGAGTGAGAATCAGTTGTTGTCAAGGAAAATTGGGAGTGGGGAAAGAAAGGACAGAAGACAGCAGCTTTTCATTTTAAGTCTAGTATATACTTTGTTTTTAAACTGTGAACCTCTATTTTTTAAAAAATTGAAGTATAATTGATTTGCAATACTATTTCAGTTTGTGTATAGCAGCACAGTGATTCAGTTATACATATATATATATATTCATTTTCAGATTATTTTCCACTATAGGTTATTACATGGTATTGAATATTATTCCCTGTATATTGTATGTAGTTCCTTGCTATAGAATAGGTCCTTGTTGTTTATTTTATATGTAGCGGTGTGTATCTGTTGATCCCAAACTCCTAATTTTTCCCTCCCCACCACCTTTCCCCTTTTGTAATTATAAGTTTGTTTTCTCTGATTTAGATACAGATTCATTTATATTAGTTTTTAGATGCCATATATAAGTGATATAATATTTCTTTCTCTGACTTATTTTAATTAGTATGATAATTTGTAGATCCTAAAATGTGAACCTCTTAATTACTTTCAGAAAAATGAAACAAGTCTTAATTTAAAAAAGAGGTCTGAATTCTAGCCTTTTACTAATTTGAGCCTATTTGAAGTTCTTTAATTATGAGTTTTCATGTATAAAATCAGATATTCATGGATGCTGAAATTTTTTTTGAGGTGAAATGTCATCATTCTGTAGATTGAAAATTTCCCCATTTTCATTGCACATAGTTATTTCAGAATGAAGGAATAGCTCAGAATCACTGAGAATTTGAAAATGGTTCTCCTTCCTAGAAACAGGTCAAATATTCAAGGGAAAAGTGATGAAAATATAATTCATTTCTAGTAGTTATAGCAATCTATAATAAAGACATTCACTGAAAAGATTTTTAGAATGTAATACTAACTTTGAGGCAGATGGCTTCATGCCAGAAGAAAATTAATAATCCATAATTATAAAAGATGAAGATAAATATAAAAATGATAAATACAAAAATCTGCTCATTAGACTGAAAGATTAACTTGACCTACAATTTGGGAATTTCAACTACATTCCTAGACAGAGGCCTGCATGCACAGTAGCAATAATAACTATTGCATCTTTTATGCAGGATTAATAATACACTTCCACTGGTGATTATGATTTATAACATAATACATATTTCATAGAGGTTCAATCATGCATTTTCCAAAGAAATTATGCATTCTTGATACTAGAATCCAAAATTCACTAATGTTCTCATAGCATGGGTCTCTAAGACCCATGGCAACATGGCCATGCTCTTAGAACAATTAGAAATATAATTCATTTGAATGCAAAGAAGAATAAAATTTATGTATGAGTTTCTAGAAATATAAGAAAATTATAAGAACTACTCAATTTCCAATACTTTCTATTCCCAAGTCTTGGAAAAAGGAATTTACATAATAAAGAATAAAATAGTATATATATTAAGATATGCAAAATAGCAGACAACGATAGAATCCACATCAAACTTTAGAAAGGCACTCATTTTAGAATCTGGTTGTTAGGATTCCTTAGATTTCAGAGATTTTAGGGTTACATTTCTACTGATTTTGTCCAATTTAAAATTATTTTGTAAAGTGGATGTGGTCCAACTGCCAATTACTATACGAAAGTCTCTCAGCAAAGTACAGAAAATGATGGTCAAATGCACTCTCTAGTCATGGTTTTGAGCTTCTCCATTCAACTTCCATTTACTCTCCTACTGTAACAAGCTAGATGGGAAGGTAGGACATTGCACATCTACTGTCATTTCTATCTTGCTCTTTTATTTTAAAATGTATTAAAATATTTTTTCAAAATATGATATTAATATATATTTTTAAAGAAAACTTGTATTGGCATATAGTTGCTTTATAATGTGTTATTTTCTGCTATACAGTAAAGTAAATAAGGCATATGTACACATGTATCCCTTCTTATTTTGGATTTCCTCTCCATTTAGGTCACCACAGAGTATGAAGTACCATTTGCAGAGACGTGGATAGACCTAGAGTCTGTCATACAGAGTGAAGCAACTCAGAAAGAGGAAAACAAATAAACACACATATGTGGAGTCTAGAAAAATGATACAGGTGAATCTATTTGCAAAGCAGAAATGAGATATGGTTGTATAATACATAATTCAATTGGGGAGTTTCTCACTGAGATTTTTGGGGTGATAGTAGAAAGGGGATTTGGATACTGAAAAGAAAAAAAAAGTTTAGCAAGTATCCACGTAAGTCCTCCACTCTTGTGGGTGCCCGACAACCCTCTTTCCTTAGGACTAACCAGCCTAACATGCACAGTTACTCTGTATACCACCAGTGTCATGGTACTCCACTTTGCCTGGAAGGAATGATGTCATGAGGTAAAGATTTGTATACATGAGTGAATGACAGGTAATGCCTTGGTCACGTGTTTGGAAAATTGGAAGTGGCATAATTGGAGAAGTAGTGACAGGATGTTCTGGAAGAAAACATATAGATGAATCTCTCAAGCTAAGTCCCCAAATGCTGATGTATATCTCTATTACAAAAGAAATTGGTAAAAATCAGATGGATAAGATGTACACTATGATTTTCAGTCAGCCATTTACCACTGCTATCCTGATGTTCATTTACTGAGCTCATAAAAAAAATGGTCATATTGGTAGGATGGACATGGAGTCCATCTTGGGACTCAAGAGCATTTCCTTCTCATGAAGGGTGACGTGGCTATTCTTACTGAGAGCCCAATTTGCAAGAAAGCAGCTACTAACCTGGAGCTTTAATTTGGCTTTATATATCTATGACCATCCAACCATATGGTAGAAAGTTGATTACTCTTGGAACTGTTTACAGCTTATTCCCACTGGGATAAATGTCTGTTCTGAATTTGCATTGTTTTCTATTCACCTTAAGGCTCTGTTTACTGATGGAATTTCTTATACCTTGTCACAATATCCCTTATTTTATTATTTATGACCAAAGAATTGGATTTAAAGTAAAGAAGTTTCACTGAAATTATAAAATAGCTGAACTGACTATTGCAGGTTTACTAAAGATTCCGTTTGACACATATCATTTTATGAACTTTAGAGTTTCCCTAACATCAGAATATATGGATTAAATAATCAAGGAAAGTAAGTGAAGGGGGTTGACATTTGTTTTCTGACTCTATGTTGTCATTCAAAGTTTAGTTTTGTTTCCACCTGGGGAATGTTTCTGTTTGGAAATATAGCAGTGGATTCAATGCTTTTGGAAGCTTGGATTACCATCTAGTAGTCATACCTTTGTCATGCAACTGGGAAAATTGTGAAAAACAGAATAATGGCATTAATTAAGGTCACTGGCCCTGTTTATCAAGAGGAAATAGGGCTTCTGCTGTACAGTGGTGCAAAGAGACAAATGCAAGGAACCTGGAAAGCCACTGGGGGTACCAACCTGCTTTGGTATGACTAGAAGAAACAATTAAGACGATTACAATCCAACATATGCAAGACCACCAACGACTCAGATCTCTCAAACTTCAAATTTGGATTATGTCACAGAACAGATAATCTCCTCCAGCTGGGATACTGCTGATATCAGCTAAAAGCCAGGAAAGTATATAATAGGTAATAGGAAAAGGAAGAAAAAAGCAGTCTCATGACCAGTAGCAGAAATGATGGTATTAACCTTTACAATTATTTTACTTGTTATATGTTACACACCTATGTTTATACTTTAAATCAATATGTATTCTCATTTTTTCCCATTATTCCACTATTTTATAAAGGGAGTTCTGTGACAATTGAACTTCTCAGGTGGTGAAGTGGTAAAGAATTGCCTGCCAATGCAAGAGCCACAAGAGACTTGGATTTGATCCCTGGATGGGGAAGATCTTCTTGAGGAGGAAAATGGCAGTCCAATCCAGTATTCTTGCCTGCAAAATCCCATGGACAGAAGAGCCTGGTGGGCTGTAGTCCTTGGGGTCACAAAGAGTTGGACACACACACACACACACGTGGTTATTAGATATTCCATTTAGCTCCTACGCTGTAGAACAGAGGTCACCAACCTCCAGAATCTAATGCCTGATGATCGAAGGTGGAGCTGATGTGATAATAATAGAAATAAAGTCCACAATAAATGTAACACACTTGAATCATTCTGAATAATTGTCTTCTACAAAAATCGTCTCTGGTAACAAAAAGATTGGGAACTGCTACTGCAGAATATTGAGATGGTATCATGAAGGAATTAGATTAGGTAAAGAACAATGCCAGAAACAATGCCATCAGGCCTGGGTCTGAATGAATTTTTGTTGCTTCTCTAAGGGAATAGGTGGATTTGTGTTATATACGGATATTGTTGGACTTCTCTGGTGGCTCAGACGGTAAAGCATCTGTCTACAATGCGGGAGACCTGGGTTCGATCCCTGGGTTGGGAAGATCCCCTGGAGAAGGAAATGGCAATCCACTCCAGTGCTATTGCCTGGAAAATCCCATGGACAGAGGAGCCTGATAGATTATAGTCCATGGGGTCTAAAAGAGTCGGACACGACTGAGTGATGTTGGAAATATGACATATGACAGTTTGGGTGTACAAATATTGTATAGTCAGAGTAGACTGCAGTGGAATTTGTTTTCCATTGTCAGTATAGCATAATTTCCTCTTAAAAAAAAAAACAGTACTCTTATTTCCTCTGGAATGATTAGCTATTTATTGAATCTAGTCTTGTAGGTATGCTTTGATTGCTCACATCCTCCCTTAGACAGGGGCAGAACATCATCTGAGATAAGTGGATTGGATACTGTCTAAAATTTTGGTCAGTGAGACAAGTCAACTGACTGTTTGGAAGTAGATTTTGCCCTGGTGGTGGTGTATTGACTAGATTGCTCATGTTACAATCAAACTTGTTCCCTGCATAATTTCCTCACTAGGCTTCCTACCTTCAAACTGTGTTGTGAGACTCCAATAACTTCTCTTTTGTTTAAGTTAGCCAGAGTATTTTTGTTGTTTGCAATTACTTATTGGCACAGAAGCAAAAGGTGTGGAGAGTTCAGACAAGCATGCAAGATGCTGAATGGCATGTATGGTTTAAATGTTATGGAGAAAATAATGAACTGTAAGTAGCAGGATATGTTTAGGAGATTGCAGACCACACCTTCTCTTGGGTTATATTGGACATTAGAAGGTGCAGATTGCACTCAAGAAGAATATAAGGGGGTTATTTGTGGTTAAGGTATCAGTGGATTAATTGAGGTATGGAAAATCCTGTGAGGAGTTCAGAGATAATTTCTACTGAGTGTGAGCTGCAGGGAGAAATTAAAAAGCAGTCAATTTTGAGAGTTTTAGTAGGCTATTTACATAGTGATATTAAAGAAGTTTTAAAAAAATACCTGAAATGATTTTTTAAAAACTCTCTTAATAATCTTATATTATAGTCTGTATGAAAATCAAAAGGGCAAGTATCATAAAAATACACTGAAAATATATGAAGAACCATATAAAACCATGAATATTATTATGATTATTGTGACTATGATTGTTGTTGTTACTTAAATTGATTCATATTGGTTCATGAAATATTCTCTTTGAACCATTACAAAAAAATTTTCCAGATGCTGTAAGTCAAAAATGATGCTGTAAGTCACTGGGCACAGTAGTTTAAATATATCCTTCATTATTGAGGAGTTAAAAAGTACAGCACCCGGAAAAAAATCTATTGACTTTATAGTTTCTACATACACGAGTGAAAATGGAATGTGAATATGCCTTTTAGAATGCTTTTCTTTTAAAAGATGCATTTTTAATAGCTTTTGCTTATTGACTCCCTAGGAAAAATCATAAATGCTATGGTATGATGGAAATATCGGTGAACTTGGAATAAAAAAACCTGGAATCAAAACTCAGGCTAACATCTGTATGGGTCCTCTCAGTCACAGTATTCTTCATTTTTATAAAGAGAGTAATAATCTCAACTCCCAGGGTTGCAGTGATTTTTAAATGAGACATTTTAAATGAAAATATTTGTAAAACATAAAGCAGCATGTGAGCAATTATTATTAATAATTAATAGGCTTTTCAGTATATTTCAGCTTGCTTTTCAGAAAAGCAACCAAAGTAAGACAAGATTCATTCTTTCACCCCCAAAATATTTACTCAGTTATTACTCTGTGTTTGACAGTATTCTAAGTATTAAGGATGAAACAGTAAATGAAACAGGCAAGATTTCTTCTCTAATGCAACTTATCCTAATGATCAAATAGAAAATAAACAGGAATCAAATAAATGGAAGAAAAGATTCAGATATGTGTGTGTGTGTATTTGTTTGTTGGTCGTATAGTAGAACAAAGTAATGTGAAATAGGGTTATTGGGAGAGTTAGCTTAGGTTACATCTACTTGGAATGGCTATCAGAATTAAACAAGGGAGTCAAGAGCAGAAATCAAGAATTTGTCCATGGATATATTCCAGTGGGAATGATAGGTAAGAACATAATATTTGAAGGACAGGTTTAGACTCAGATATAAGTTTGAGAGTTTTCAGTATCTGGAATTTGTCTAAAGCCATCGCAAACCCTGAAATCATCTAGTGAGGAAATTACATTACAAATTAGAAATGATTCCAGGTGGTGAGAACCTTGGTAAACTCTTGTTTTTAAAGATTGAGGACAGGAGAAGAAACCACAAAAGAGAGTAAAACTGAATGACCAGAGAGGTAACAGGAAAAAACCTCAAAGAGAATGAAATCATAGAACAAGAAAAGAAATTGCTTCTGGAAGGTATAAGTAATCAGCAATGGAAAATACTGTTAAGAGTGTGAGTTGTCTGAGGAAAGAAATGTATTCACTGACTTGACAATGTGGAGAATATTGTTGACCTGAGAAATGCAATTGTGTGGAGTGTTAGCTGTCTGAAGGATGAATGGAAATTGAAGAAAATTGGATTACTGGTGTCATTTGAGAGCTAAGTTTCTCAAGATGCTTAGGAGATGGAGCCTGGAGCAAGTCATCTTGAGAAATAATTGAGACCCGAGGAAGTAAGGAACATGAATGGAAGGTAGTGTTTTTGAAAATTTGAGGAGCATTAAAAAGTATTGTGCATGTTTCCATGCAGGAGGAAAAAGGACTCTTGGCAGATATCAGTTCAGTTCAGTCGCTCAGTCGTGTCCGACTCTTTGCGACCCCATGAATTGCAACACACCAGGCCTCCCTGTCCATCACCAACTCCCGGAGTTCACTCAGACTCACATCCATTGAGTCCGTGATGCCATCCAGCCATCTCATCCTCAGTCGTCTCCTTCTCCTCCTGCCCCCAATCCCTCCCAGCATCAGAGTCTTTTCCAAAGAGTCAACTCTTCACATGAGGTGGCCAAAGTACTGGAGTTTCAGCTTTAGCATCATTCCTTCCAAAGAAATCCCAGGGTTGATCTTCAGAATGGATTGGTTGGATCTCCTTGCAGTCCAAGGGACTCTCAAGAGTCTTCTCCATCACGACAGTTCAAAAGCATCAATTCTTTGGTGCTCAGCCTTCTTCACAGTCTGACTCTCACATCCATACATGACCACTGGAAAAACCATAGCCTTGACTAGACAGACCTTAGTCGGCAAAGTAATGTCTCTGCTTTTCAATATGCGATCTAGGTTGGTCACAACTTTTCTTTCAAGGAGTAAGCATCTTTTAATTTCATGGCTGCAGTCACAATCTGCAGTGATTTTGGAGTCCAAAAAAATAAAGTCTGACACTGTTTCCACTGTTTCCCCATCTATTTTCCAAGAAGTGATGGGACCGGATGCCATGATCTTTGTTTTCTGAATGTTGAGCTTTAAGCCAACTTTTTCACTCTCCTCTTTCACTTTCATCAAGAGGCTTTTTAGTTCCTCTTCACTTTCTGCCATAAGGGTGGTGTCATCTGCATATCTGAGGTGATTGATATTTCTCCCGGCAATCTTGATTCCAGCTTGTGTTTCTTCCAGTCCAGCGTTTCTCATGATGTACTCTGCATATAAGTTAAATAAGCAGAGTGACAATATTCAGCCTTGACGCACTCCTTTTCCTATTTGGAACCAGTCTGTTGTTCCATGTCCAGTTCTAAATGTTGTTTCCTGACCTGCATACAGATTTCTCAAGAGGCAGGTTAGGTGGTCTGGTATTGCCATCTCTCTCAGAATTTTCCACACTTTCTTGTGATCCACACAGTCAAAGGCTTTGGAAGAGATACAGGGGAATGAAAACCAAGTTACTACTATGTGCCAGGTATGTGCAGATGTTACGTTTAATTCTTATAATCCAGTGAGATATGTTGGAGTGTCACTAATTAGTTGATGTAAAAAATGGAAGGAATACATGCACAAAACTTAACAGACCATCCCAGTTCCAAATACTGTACAGTAATACATACCCCTCATTCTTCCCCTTTGAGAAAAGAATAATCACAGGCACATGAAAAGATTCAATAGATTCCAATGAATATATCAATCCCTGGCATCAGTGAATGTATTTTTATATAAAAGAATCCTTGGATAGTGGTTAAGGGCATAAGCTTTTTAAAATTTTTGTCCAGATTTAAAGTGCTGTCATTTAATACATAGACCACTTGCATGAATGATTGTGTATTCAGTTAGGCAATCCAGATTCATCCCTTTTTCCCCCCTGTAACAGGCAGCTTTCTCCCACAAAAGGGTCAGGATATATTTCCTTACTTCTTTACTTTAAGTTCAGCCATGTGACTTTAAGAATTGATCATGTGCCAGTTTCCAGCATAAGCCTTCTGAATTCTTGCATATTTCTGCTTGTCTTCTTGCACTTTTTACTACCATCATTAAATGACCATATATAGCCTAGCTCACTGTTCCCAGAAGGAAGAGGAGAGTCACATGGAACAAAGTGTAACCACTTGGATAATCCCACCTAGATCAGCCAAGCTCCATCTAAGACCTGGACCCTTAAGCAAGCCAACCAAGATGAACTATGTCTTCCAAATGCAGCCAGCCAAGTCTAGCCTATGGCTTTTTAATGTTACTAAAGCTTTATAAACCCCAGGTTTCTTGTCTGTTGAATATGAATTATCTAAAGATATAATGTATGCAAATCTATGAAATATCAGTTCAGTTCAGTCATTCAGTCATGTCCTACTCTTTGCAACCCCATGGACTGCAGCATGCCAGGCTGTCCTGTCCATCATCAACTCCCAGAGCTTACTCAAACTTGTGTCCATAGAGTTGGTGTTGCCGTCCAACCATCTCATCCTCCATTGTCCCCCTTCTCCTGCTTTCAATCTTTCCCAGCATCAGGGTCTTTTCCAATGAGTCAGTTCTTTGCATCAGGTGGCCAAAAGTACTGGAGTTTAAGCTTCATCATCAGTCCTTCCAATGAATATTCAGGACTGACTTCCTTTAGGAAGGACTAGTTTGATCTCCTTGTAGTCCAAGGGACTCTTAAGAGTCTTCTCCAACACCACAGTTCAAGAGCATCAATTCTTTGGTGCTCAGGTTTCTTTATAGTTCAACTCTCATATCCATACATGACCACTGGAAAAACCATAGCCTTGACTAGATGGACCTTTGTTGGCAAAGTAATGTCTCTGCTTTTTAATATGCTGTCTAGGTTGGTCATAGCTTTTCTTCCAAGGAGCAAGCACCTTTTAATTTCATGGCTGCAGTCATCATCTGCAGTGATTTTGAAGTGCAAAAAAGTAAAGTCTGACACTGTTTCCATTGTTTCTCCATCTATTTCCCATGAAGTGATGGGATCAGATGCCATGAGCTTAGTTTTCTGAATGTTGAGCTTTAAGCCAACTTTTTGCTCTCTTCTTTCACTTTCATTAAGAGGCTTTTAGTTCTTCACTTTCTGCCATAAGGGTGATGCCATCTCCATATCTGAGGTTATTAATATTCTCCCAGCAATCTTGATTCCAACTTGTGCTTCCTCTAGCCTGGCATTTCGCATGATGTACTCTGCATATATGTTAAATAAGCAAGGTGACAATATACAGCCTTGACATACTCCTTTCCTGATTTGGAACCAGTCTCTTATTCCATGTCCAGTTCTAACTGTTACTTCTTGACCTGCATACAGATTTCCCAGGAGGCAGGTCATATGGTCTGGTATTCCCATCTCTTTAAATATTTTTCACAGTTTGTTGTGATCCACACATTCAAAGGCTTTTGCATGGTCAATAAAGCAGAAAGTGAAAGTGAAAGTGAATTCACTCAGTCCTGTCCAACTCTTTGCGACCCCATGGACTGTAGACTACCAGGCTCTTCCATCCATGGGATTCTCCAGGCAAGAGTACTGGAGTGGGTTGCCATTTCCTTCTCCAGGAGATCAGAAGTAGAAGTTTTTCTGGAACTCTCTTGCTTTTTTGATGATCCAGCAATGTTGGCAATTTGATTTCTGGTTCCTCTGCCTTTTCTAAATCCAGCTTGAACATCTGGAAGTTCATGGTTCACGTACTGTGGAAGCCTGGCTTGGAGAATTTTAAGCATTAATTTGCTAGCATGTGAGATGAGTGTAATTGTGAAACATGGTAAGCATGTAATGAAAATATTTAATATAGACTGAAACATATCATTTAATGAAATTATTATCACTATTATTATTTTGTTTGATTATTTAATAGGATAATATTCTCAATGAGATTGAGAGAAAATTGTTTTTTCTGGAGATGAAAAATGCAATAGCAAATAAAATATGCAATAAAATTAGTGAATAAAAGTTTGGTATTAAAAAATAACCTAATTTGACTTTTTAACAGTTTCCAATGAAAGCTCACAGACTCAGAAACAAAACATAAAGAGAAAACACAAAAGGCTGTAAATATAGATCCAGTAGATCCAAAATATATAAAACAGGAATTCTGAAAGTCAATAACTAAGAAGGCAGAAGAGAAAAAAAATTAAAAATATAGTAAATTAGTTGAGCCCACATACAGACTTGTATCTTCTGAATTATAGCATTTATTAAGTAGTAGACACTATTTTCAACTTTTTATTATGGAAAATTACAAGCCTATAGAAAGACAGACTAGGTTGATGAACCCCTGTATACCCATCAACCATCTAGTTATTAGTCCTTGGCCAATCTTGTTTCATCTACACATAAATTAACTTCTTCCTTCTCAATTATTTGGAATTAAATTCTAGACCCCAAGTCATTTCCTCTGTAAATATTTCAGTTCTTATTTCTAAAACAAATACTTTCAAAAAGCTTAACCATTACCATTCTTAAAAAAATGAATTGATACTATTTCCTTAATATCATCAAATACTTATGTAAGGCAAATGCTAACAAGTATGAAAGGGGAAATGAACAATAACACAATAGTAGTGGGAGACTTTAATACCCCACTCACACCTATGGATAGATCAACTAAACAAAAAATTTGCAAGGAAACACTAACTTTAAATGATACAATGGACCAGTTAGACCTAATTGATATCTACAGGACATTTCACCCCAAAATAATGAGTTTCACTTTTTTCCCAAGTGCACATGGAACCTTTTTCAGGATAGATCACATCCTGTAGGCTTGCTAAATTCAAAAAATTTGAAATCATTCCAAGCATCTATTCTGATCACAAAGCAGTAAGATTAGATGTCAATTATACGAAAAAATAACTATTAAAAATTCCAACATATGGAGGCTAAACAACACACTTCTGAATAACCAAGAAATCACAGAAGAAATCAAAAACAAAAATGAAAACACAACAACCTAAAAGCTATAGGACACTGTAAAAGCAGTGCTAAGGGGAAGATTCATAGCAATACAGGCTTACCTCAAGAAACGAGAAAAAAGTCAAATAAATGCCCTAACTCTACACCTAAAGCAACTAGAAAAGGAAGAAATGAAGAACCCCAGGGCTAGTAGAAGGAAAGAATGATAAAAATTAGGGCAGAAATAAATGCAAAAGAAACAAAAGAGACCATAGCAAAAATCAACAAAGCTAAAAGCTTGTTCTTTGAGAAGATAAATAAAATTGACAAAACATTAGCCAGACTCATCAAGAAACAAAAGGAGAAGAATCAAATCAATAAAACTAGAAATGAAAATGGAGAAATCACAACAGATAACACAGAAATACAAAGGATCATAAGAGACTACTATGAGTGATTATATGCCAATAAAATGGACAACTTGGAAAAAATGGGCAAATTCTTAAAAAGTGTAACTTTCCAAAATGGAAACAGGAAGAAATAGAAAATCTTAACAGATCTATCACAAGCATGGAAATAAAAACTGTAATCAGAAATTTTCCATCAAACAAAAGCCCAGGACCAGACGGCTTCACAGCTGAATTCTACCAAAAATATAGAAAAGAGCTAAACCTATCCTACACAAACTCTTCCAGAAAATTGCAGAGGAAGATAAACTTCCAAACTTATTCTATGGGGCCACCACCACCCTACTACCAAAACCAGACAAAGATATCACAAAAAAAGAAAACTACAAGCCAATATCACTGATGAACATAGCTGCAAAAATCCTTAATAAAATCCTAGCAAACAGAATCCAACAACATATTAAAAAGATCATACATCATGACCAAGTGGGCTTTATCCCAGGGATACAAGGATTCTTTAATATCCAAAAATCAATCAATGTAATACACCACATTAACAAATTGAAAGATAAAAACCATGTGATTATCTCAATAGAAGTAGAGAAAGTCTTTGACAAAATTCAACATCCATTTATGATAAAAACCCACCAGAAAGCAGGAATAGAAGGAACATACCTCAACATAATAAAAGCTATATATGACAAATCCACAGCAAACATTATCCTCAATGGTGAAAAATTGAAAGCATTTCCCCTAAAGTCAGGAACAAGACAAGGGTGCCCACTCTCACCACTACTATTCAGCATAGTTTTGAAAGTTTTAGCCATAGCAATCAGAGAAGAAAAAGAAATAAAAGGAATCCAGATTGGAAAAGAATAAGTAAAACTTTCACTGTTTGCAGATGACATGATCCTCTACATAGAAAACCCTGAAGACTCCACCAGAAAATTACTAGAGCTAATCAGTGAATATTGTAAAGTTGCAGGATATAAAATTAACACAGAGAAATCCCTTGCATTCCTATACACTAACAATGAGAAAACAGAAGGAAAAATTAAGGAAACAATCCCATTCACCATTGCAATGAAAAGAATAAAATACTTAGGAATAAATCTACCTAAAGAAACAAAAGACCTATATATAGGAAACTATAAAATACTGATGGAAGAAATCAAAGAGGACACAAATAGATGGAGAAATATACCATGTTCATGGATCGGAAGAATCAATATAGTGAAAATGAGTATACTACCCAAAGCAATTTACAAATTCAATGCAATCCCTATCAAGCTACCAGCCATATTTTTCACAGAACTAGAACAAATAATTTCAAGATTTGTATGGAAATACAAAAAACCTCGAATAGCCAAAGCAATCTTGAGAAAGAAGAATGGAACTGGAGGAATCAACCTGCCTGACTTCAGGCTCTACTACAAAGCCACAGTCATCAAGATAGTATGGTACTGGCACAAAGACAGACATATAGATCAATGGAACAAAATAGAAAGCCCAGAGATAAATCCATGCACCTATGGACACCTTATCTTTGACAAAGGAGGCAAAAATATACAATGGAAAAAAGACAATCTCTTTAACAAGTGGTGCTGGGAAAACTGGTCAACCACTTGTAAAAGAATGAAGCTAGAACAGTTTCTAACACCATACACAAAAGTAAACTCAAAATGGATTAAAGATCTAAATGTAAGACCAGAAACTATAAAACTCCTAAAGGAAAACATAGGCAAAACACTCTCTGACATAAATCACAGCACAATCCTCTATGAGCCACTGCCCAGAATACTGGAAATAAAAGCAAAAATAAACAAATGGGACCTAATTAAAATTAAAAGCTTCTGCACAACAAAGGAAACTATAAGCAAGGTGAAAAGACAGCCTTCTGAATGGGAGAAAATAATAGCAAATGAAGCAACTGACAAACAACTAATCTCAAAAATATGCAAGCAGCTCCTGCCGCTCAATTCCAGAAAAATAAATGACCCAATCAAAAAACAGACCAAAGAACTAAACAGATATTTCTCCAAAGAAGACATACAGATGGCTAACAAACACATGAAAAGATGCTCAACATCACTCATTATCAGAGGAATGCAAATAAAAACCACAATGAGGTACCATTTCATGACGGTCAGAATGGCTGCTATCAAAAAGTCTACAAGCAATAAATGCCGGAGAGGGTGTGGAGAAAAGTGAACCCTCTTATACTGTTGGTGGAAATGCAAACTAGTACAGCCACTATGGAGAACAGTGTGGAGATTCCTTAAAAAACTGGAAATAGAACTGCCATATGACCTAGCAATCCCACTGCTGGGCATACACACCAAGGAAACCAGAATTGAAAGAGACATGTGTACCCCAATGTTCATCACAGCACTGTTTATAATAGCCAGGACATGGAAGCAACCTAGCAATCTGCTGAGCAACCTCAGCAGATGAATGGATAAGAAAGCTGTGGTACATCTACACAATGGGGTATTACTCAGCCATTAAAAAGAAAACATTTGAATCAGTTCGAATGAGGTGGATGAAACTGGAGCCTATTATACAGAGTGAAGTAAGTCAGAACAAAAAATACCAATACAGTATACTAATGCATATATATGAAATTTAGAAAGATGGTAATGATGACCCTATATGTGAGACAGCAAAAGAGACACAGATGTATAGAACAGTCTTTTGGACTCTGTGGGAGAAGGTGAAGGTGGGATAATTTGAGAGAATAGCATTGAAATATGTATATTATCATATGTGATCACATGTGAAACAGATTGCCAGTCCAGGTTCGATGCAGGAGACACGGTGCTCAGGGCCGGTGCCCTGGGATGACTCTGAGGGATGGGATGGGGAATACATGTACACCCATGGCTTATTCATGTCAATGTATGGCAAAACCCACTACAATAGTGCAAAGTTACTAGCCTCCAATTAAAATAAATAAAATTTTAAAATGTCATCAAATACTGAATCTTGTTGAATTTCTAATTGTCTCATGAAGTGAAGTGTTAGTTAGTCAGTCATGTCTGAATCTTTGTGACCCCATGGACATAGCCCACCAGGCTTCTCTGTCCATGTAGTTCTCCAAGCAAGAATACTGGAAAGGGTAACCATTCCCTTTGCCATGGTATCTCCCTGACCCAGGAATCAAACCTAGGTCTCCTGCATTGCAGGCAATTTTTTTTTTTGTCATCTGAGCCACTAGGGAAGCCCAGCTGTGTTATAAATGTCAGAAAACAATTTTTAAAGTTTTTTGGCCATTTGGTTGAATCAAGGTCTAAATAATGTCCTCACATAGGAACTGGTTGATTTTGTCTTATGTGCCTTTTTATATTCCTTTCCATCTTTTTTGTTTGTTTTTAATTTTTACAAGTATTTCTTATTAAAGAAATGGTAGGTTTCTGTTTTGTTTTTAATCCTGGAGTTTTCCAGTCTGAGTTTTGTGAATTGCCTCCCTGGTGTATTAAATGACAAATATTTTTTAACTCTAGTATTTTCTAAAAGTTAGTATATGGATCTAGAGGCTTGATCAGAAAAGGCTTCTCTCTCTCTCTCTCTCTCTCTCTTTTGTAAGGCTGCTTCATGAGTGCTTTCTATTAGGAAGGATGGAATGTCTGTGTTTTTATCTTTTTGTGATATTATAAACAGTTGATGATCAATGCACAGACTCATTATGGTTTGAATAATAGTAATATTCTGTCATTCATTCCTTAGTTAGTAACTGGAATATTTCTGTAAAAGAAGTTTCCTTTCATCACTATCTGGTTACTCTGTTGTACAGAATAGGAAAGGCAGAAAAGGTATATAATCGTTTCCCTTTTTACTAGCTTTCAAAATTATGACTTGGTTCACTAACATCTTACGTGTTTAATTTTTCATACTATGGAAAAATAGATTTAAGTATTTCTGATGATTTTCAAACTACTTAATTTTTTTATTAATGCTAAAAATATCTGTCTTTGACTTATGCGAGCCTCTTCAGATTGACTTCTGAGACCTGTCTTGGAATGTTTTCTTGCTGTGAGGTCTGACGGTATATTGAGCTCACTTTGTAAAATTTCTACTCTAGACTCAAAATCAAAGAACCTCAGTCGTTTTTAATGAGAAACAGTATGTGGTGGCCATAATTTAAATGCTAAGAGCATTTGTTGTAAATGGGTTGTCATCTCTCTCAGCTTTTTTAACATGCAGAATTAGGAAATATTTTCTTTTAAAGGAAAATTAATCACAACTTTGCCTTGGTACTTTCAATTCAAATTCAAGATTACAAAATATTTTACTTAACTATATCAATGTTACATTTATATCTCCTCTATTCAATGCTGAGACTCCTGGTTCTCAATAACATGGGAGAATTATAGAATCAGAATATCACATTTATACTTTTTTATACCAAATAATACCCATTTCAGATTCAGACTAACAAAATCAACACCTTGCTTACAATATGATTACTTAAAAATTCATTTCTAAATTCTTTTTACTTCTTGTGTTATATCCTTCTAATTTACACTCAAATTACTGTTTTTAAAAGTCATTTGGAATAATCTCTATGCCATCAATTAAATACACATTGTTTACTCACAAACTATCATTTTAATTTTTCAGAAATTGCTTTAAAATAAATTTATTTATAAATATATAAAATGTATAAAGCAAGATATATTCAAATAAATTAGATTTTTAAATTTCTTTTCTCCTTTTATAGGAAACCATTGTTTTTATTTTTTTTATATTGTTTACTTCTTAAGATCAGAAAATGATTTCTTATTCTATTTTAGAGTTACATAGTACTACTTTGTGGGTATATTTATACTTTTAAAACTAGCTCTGTCGAAGGATATTTGGGTTTTACAAGGTAATAATCTTGTAATGAATAACTCTGTACAAATAGCTTCATACTTTTGCCAGGGTATCTTTGTGAAATTTTTTAGAAGTAGAATTGTTGGTTAGAAGGTAATATGTAAGTAATTTTATTAGATGTTAACAAATTACGTGCCATAGAAGTTATGCATTACATATTCATATGAGCAATATGAGAGAGTTCATTTCCCTATAGTCTCATTGACAGAGAATGTTGTCAAACTTCCAGATTTTAATTGCAGGCAAAAGTAACAAAAATCACACGTCCAAAGTATATCTTGGAAAAAGTTGAATTTTTATAACCAAAGGAAATCATACATTTTTTGCAGGTGGTAAAATTCCCTTCTTCTTAGCTTTACTAAACTAAAACCAGTTATCTAAACAAGGAGTTAAGAAACACACGTGCACACACACACACACACACACACGGGGTGCCACTGGATTCTCCATAATAGTGAATATAAGAGACATCAGGATAGTTTCTTCAATGTTTTAAAGGGATAATTGACACCAAAGCATTCCATAACCCATGAATCTATATTACTTAAATAAATACTTCAGAAAGAAATTTTAGACAGGCAATGATTTAGAAAGTAGACAACCCAAATAGACTTCCTAGTGAAAAAAAAAAAAAGTTAGGAAACTTTCTTTAGCTACTTAATAAATGAAACCAAATGAATATTTAAAGTATATGGAAAATCTGAGTTGTGAAAAAAATTAACATATTTATGCACTATTTATGTGTGTGCATAGTCACTCAGTTGTGCCTGACTCTTTGCAATGCTGTGAACTGTAGCCTACCATGCTCCTCTGTCCATGGGATTTTTTCAGGCTAGAATACTGGAGTGGGTTGACATTTCTTCCTCCAGGGGATCTTCCTGACCCAGGGATCAAACCTGGGTCTCCTGTGTCTCCTGCATCTACAGGTGAATACTTTGCCACTGAGCCATCGGAGAAGCCTGTTGTTGGGATCAGGGAGGCTTCCAGTGACAAGCAGCCCCTGAGGGATGGGGTCGGGGAGAGGTTCAGGTGTATGTTCTAGGGGAGGAACTAAACAGAGTGTGGGGACCAATGGGCAAGAAGGCCAGGAAGGAAACAGGCCAGAGGATAGAGAGCTGTGAAGGAAGGTTAAAGCTCTCCATTAAAAGGGAGCATGTCATGGGGGCAGAACTCAGGAGACAGCCTGGGGAAGCCACATTTGTGATCATGGCACCCAGGGTTACTGCCCTTTTCTCACCTCCCATCTTTGCTCTCTTGAATGAGGCCTGTGCCAAGTGGTGAGTCTGTGCCCCCATCCTCTAGAGGACACCTCCTCCCTCCAGGTGAGGATCCAGAACTGGTTGGAGTGGCTAGGTGCCCGATTGTACCAGGCCTGCTTGAATGCACTAATATGTGTCAAAGTATTGTTTTTAAAGAGAGGACACAATAAGAACAAATAAAATATTCTGGATACAAAGTTTCCAGACTATTCTAATGAAAACTATGAGTTGAGTGTGGTTAGAAAGAAATATATGCTAATTTTTTTATCCTGATGATGACAGAATTCTTTTCTTTAATGGTAATTAGAGATATGACAGCTTAGTTTTTAAAAGTTAATTTAATGATAAGCACTAAAACCAAAAATTTAAACTACTTGATGAAAAATATAAAGAAAACTCGAGTAATATAGCAATATTAGAAAGGAGAAAGCAAAGAAGCAAAAGAAAACATAAACACCAAAAAAAAAAAAAAAAGCCCAAAATAAGACCCGGGAAAAAAGACTTTATGCAATTTATATCCAATATACTTAAGACAAAAATTATATACAGAAGATTGAAAACAAGACTACACATCAGGAATAGTATAAGTGAAAGTTGCGCAGTCGTGTCTGACTCTTTGCAACCCCATGGACTATACAGTCCATGGAATTCTCCAGGCCAGAATATTGGAATGGGTTCAGTTCAGTTCAGTTCAGTGGCTCAGTCGTGTCTGACTCTTTGTGACCCCATGAATTGCAGCACGCTAGGCCTCCCTGTCCATCACCAACTTGCAGAGTTCACTCAGACTCACGTCCATCGAATCCGTGATGCCATCCAGCCATCTCATCCTCTGTCATCCCTTTCTCCTCCTGCCCCTAATCCCTCCCAGCATCAGAGTCTTTTCCAATGAGTCAACTCTTTGCATGAGGTGGCCAAAGTACTGGAGTTTCAGCTTCAACATCATTTCTTCCAAAGAACACCCAGGACTGATCTCCTTCAGAATGGACTGGTTGGATCTCCTTGCAGTCCAAGGGCCTCTCAAGAGTCTTCTCCAACATGACAGTTCAAAAGCATCAATCCTTCGGTGCTCAGCTTTCTTCACAGTCCAACTCTCACATCCATACATGACTACTGGTAGCCTATCCCTTCTCCAGGGGATCTTTCCAACCCAGGAATTGAACCGGGATCTTCCGCATTGGAGGTGGATTCTTTACTAACTGAGCTAACAGGAATAGTGAATATCTGTTATATTTTTTGATTATCTAGCATTTTTGAAAACTCCCCTATGTTTGGAGAATTTCCTCCTTATGTATTCAGCATACTCAGAGTAGAAACTAGAAAATTCATTTTGTCACCCACTGCACTTAAGGCACAAGTGTGTAACTTGGGTAAATCCAATTAAACATGATGCTAGACTATAGTTCAGAAGTGAGCCAGTTGTCAGAAAGGGGCTCCATGAAGAATTCATTGTACTAGCCATACTAGTCAGTATATACTTAAGCATTTGGCTGTCATGTATGAATTGCTTCCAGGACTGAATTCCTGGCACAGAAGTTCCATCAGTATCAGATGCAAATAAAGTTTTATCACTGACAGTCATGTAAACTCTAGTCTTTTCTGTTTGCTTTTTTTTTTTTTAATTTTTATTTTTACTTTATAATACTGTATTGGTTTTGCCATACATTCACATGAATCCACCACGGGTGTACATGCGTTCCCAAACTTGAACCCCACTCCCACCTCCCTCCCCATAACATCTCTCTGGGTCATCACCATGCACCAGCCCCAAGCATGCTGTATCCTGCGTCGGACATAGACTGGTGATTCGATTTTTACATGATAGTATACCTGTTACAATGCCATTCTCCCAAATCATCCCACCCTCTCCCTCTCCCTCTGAGTCCAAAAGTCCGTTATACACATCTCTGTCTTTTTTGCTGTCTTGCATACAGGGTCGTCATTGCCATCTTTCTAAATTCCATACATATGTGTTAGTATACTGTATTGGTGTTTTTCTTTCTGGCTTAGTTCACTCTGTATAATCGGCTCCGTTTCATCCATCTCATCAGAACTGATTGAAATGAATTCTTTTTAACAGCTGAGTGATACTCCATTGTGTATATGTACCACAGCTTTCTTATCCACTCATCTGCTGATGGACATCTAGGTTGCTTCCATGTCTGGCTATTATAAACAGTGCTGCGATGAACATTGGGGTACACGTGTCTCTTTCAATTCTGGTTTCCTTGGTGTGTATGCCCAGCAGCGGGATTGCTGGGTCATAAGGCAGTTCTATTTGCAATTTTTTAAGGAATCTCCACACTGCTCTCCATAGTGGCTGTACTAGTTTGCATTCCCACCAACAGTGTAGGAGGGTTCCCTTTTCTCCACACCCTCTCCAGCATTTATTGCTTGCAGATTTTTGGATCGCAGCCATTCTGACTGGTGTGAAGTGGTACCTCATTGTGGTTTTGATTTGCATTTCTCTAATAATGAGTGATGTTGAGCATCTTTTCATGTGTTTGTTAGCCATCCATACGTCTTCTTTGGAGAAATGTCTATTTAGTTCTTTGGCCCATTTTTTGATTGGGTCGTTTATTTTTCTGGAATTGAGCTGCATAAGTTGCTAATATATTTTTGAGATTAGTTGTTTGTCAGTTGCTTCATTTGCTATTATTTTCTCCCATTCAGAAGGCTGTCTTTTCACCTTGCTTATAGTTTCCTTTGTTGTGCAGAAGCTTTTAATTTTAATTAGATCCCATTTGTTTATTTTTGCTTTTATTTCCAGAATTCTGGGGGGTGGATCATAGAGGATCCTGCTGTGATTTATGTCAGAGAGTGTTTTGCCTATATTCTCCTCTAGGAGTTTTATAGTTTCTGGTCTTACATTTGATCTTTAATCCATTTTGAGTTTATTTTTGTGTGCGGTGTTAGAAAGTGATCTAGTTTCATTCTTTTACAAGTGGTTGACCAGTTTTCCCAGCACCACTTGTTAAAGAGATTGTCTTTTTTCCATTGTATATTCTTGCCTCCTTTGTCAAAGATAAGGTGTCCATAGGTGCATGGATTTATCTCTGGGCTTTCTATTTTGTTCCATTGATCTATATGTCTGTCTTTGTGCCAGTACCATACTGTCTTGATGACTGTGGCTTTGTAGTAGAGCCTGAAGTCAGGCAAGTTGATTCCTCCAGTTCCATTCTTCTTTCTCAAGATTGCTTTGGCTATTCAAGGTTTTTTGTATTTCCATACAAATCTTGAAATTATTTGTTCTAGTTCTGTGAAAAATATGGCTGGTAGCTTGATAGGGATTGCATTGAATTTGTAAATTGCTTTGGGTAGTATACTCATTTTCACTATATTGATTCTTCCGATCCATGAACATGGTATATTTCTCCATCTATTAGTGTCCTCTTTGATTTCTTTCATCAGTGTTTTATAGTTTTCTATATATAGGTCTTTAGTTTCTTTAGGTAGATATATTCCTAAGTATTTTATCCTTTTCGTTGCAATGGTGAATGGAATTGTTTCCTTAATTTCTTTTTCTACTTTCTCATTATTAGTGTATAGGAATGCAAGGGATTTCTGTGTGTTGATTTTATATCCTGCAACTTTACTATATTCATTGATTAGCTCTAGTAATTTTCTGGTGGAGTCTTTAGGGTTTTCTATGTAGAGGATCATGTCATCTGCAAACAGTGAGAGTTTTACTTCTTCTTTTCCAATTTGGATTCCTTTTATTTCTTTTTCTGCTCTGATTGCTGTGGCCAAAACTTCCAGAACTATGTTGAATAGTAGCGGTGAAAGTGGGCACCCTTGTCTTGTTCCTGACTTTAGGGGAAATGCTTTCAATTTTTCACCATTGAGGATAATGTTTGCTGTGGGTTTGTCATATATAGCTTTTATTATGTTGAGGTATGTTCCTTCTATTCCTGCTTTCTGGAGAGTTTTTATCATAAATGGATGTTGAATTTTGTCAAAGGCCTTCTCTGCATCTATTGAGATAATCATATGGCTTTTATTTTTCAATTTGTTAATGTGGTGAATTACATTGATTGATTTGCGGATATTGAAGAGTCCTTGCATCCCTGGGATAAAGCCCACTTGGTCATGGTGTATGATCTTTTTAATGTGTTGTTGGATTCTGATTGCTAGAATTTTGTTGAGGATTTTTGCATCTATGTTCATCAGTGATATTGGCCTGTAGTTTTCTTTTTTTGTGGCATCTTTGTCAGGTTTTGGTATTAGGGTGATGGTGGCCTCATAGAATGAGTTTGGAAGTTTACCTTCCTCTGCAATTTTCTGGAAGAGTTTGAGTAGGATAGGTTTAACTCTTCTCGAAATTTTTGGTAGAATTCAGCTGTGAAGCCGTCTGGACCTGGGCTTTTGTTTGCTGGAAGATTTCTGATTACAGTTTCAATTTCCGTGCTTGTGATGGGTCTGTTAAGATTTTCTATTCCTTCCTGGTTCAGTTTTGGAAAATTGTACTTTTCTAAGAATTTGCCCATTTTTTCCAAGTTGTCCATTTTATTGGCATATAATCACTCATAGTAGTCTCTTATGATCCTTTGTATTTCTGTGTTGTCTGTTGTGATCTCTCCATTTTCATTTCTAATTTTATTGATTTGATTTTTCTCTCTTTGCTTCTTGATGAGTCTGGCTAATGGTTTGTCAATTTTATTTATCCTTTCAAAGAACCAGCTTTTGGCTTTGTTGATTTTTGCTATGGTCTCTTTTGTTTCTTTTGCATTTATTTCTGCCCTAATTTTTAAGATTTCTTTCCTTCTACTAACTCTGGGGTTCTCCAATTCTTCCTTTTCTAGTTGCTTTAGTTGCAGAGTTAGGTTATTTATTTGACTTTTTTCTTGTTTCTTGAGGTATGCCTGTATTGCTATGAACTTTCCTCTAAGCACTGCTTTTATAGTGTCCCACAGGTTTTGGGTTGTTGTGTTTTCATTTTCATTAGTTTCTATGCATATTTTGATTTCTTTTTTGATTTCTTCTGTGATTTGTTGGTTATTCAGAAGTGTGTTGTTCAACCTCCATATGTTGGAATTTTTAGTAGTTTTTCTCCTGTAATTGAGATCTAATCTTAATGTATTATGGTCAGAAAAGATGCTTGGAATGATTTCGATTTTTTTGAATTTATCAAGTTTAGATTTATGGCCCAGGATGTGATCTATCCTGGAGAAGGTTCCATGAGCACTTGAAAAAAAGGTGAAATTCATTGTTTTGGGGTGAAATGTCCTATAGATATCAATTAGGTCTAACTGATCTAATGTATCATTTAAAGTCTGCGTTTCTTTGTTAATTTTCTGTTTAGTTGATCTGTCCATAGGTGTGAGTGGGGTATTAAAGTCTCCCACTATTATTGTGTTATTGTTTATTTCCCCTTTCATACTTGTTAGCATTTGTCTTACATATTGCGGTGCTCCTATATTGGGTGCATATATATTTATAATTGTTATATCTTCTTCTTGGATTGATCCTTTGATCATTATGTAATGGCCTTCTTTGTCTCTTTTCACAGCCTTTGTTTTAAAGTCTATTTTATCAGATATGAGTATTGCCACTCCTGCTTTCTTTTGGTCTCTATTTGCGTGGTATATCTTTTTCCAGCCGTTCACTTTCAGTCTGTATGTGTCCCTTGTTTTGGGGTGGGTCTCTTGTAAGCAGCATATAGAGGGGTCTTGTTTTTGTATCCATTCGGCCAGTGTTTGCCTTTTGGTTGGGGCATTCAACCCATTTACGTTTAAGGTAATTATTGATAAGTATGATCCCGTTACCATTTACTTTATTGTTTTGGGTTCGGGTTTATACACCCTTTTCGTGTTTCCTGTCTAGAGAATATCCTTTAGAATTTGTTGGAGAGCTGGTTTGGTGGTGCTGAATTCTCTCAGCTTTTGCTTGTCTGTAAAGCTTTTGATTTCTCCTTCGTATTTGAATGAGATCCTTGCTGGGTACAGTAATCTGGGCTGTAGGTTATTTTCTTTCATCACTTTAAGTATGTCTTACCATTCCCTCCTGGCCTGAAGAGTTTCTATTGAAAGATCAGCTGTTATTCTTATGGGAATCCCCTTGTGTGTTATTTGTTGTTTTTCCCTTGCTGCTTTTAATATTTGTTCTTTGTGTTTGATCTTTGTTAATTTGATTAACATGTGTCTTGGGGTGTTTCGCCTTGGGTTTATCCTATTTGGAACTCTCTGTGTTTCTTGGACTTGGGTGATTATTTCCTTCCCCATTTTAGGGAAGTTTTCAACTATTATCTCCTCAAGGATTTTCTCATGGTCTTTCTTTTTCTCTTCTTCTTCTGGGACTCCTATAATTCGAATGTTGGAGCATTTCATATTGTCCTGGAGGTCTCTGAGATTGTCTTCAATTCTTTTAATTCGTTTTTCTTGCTTCCTCTCTGATTCATTTATTTCTACCATTCTATCTTCTATTTCACTAATCCTATCTTCTGCCTCCGTTATTCTGCTATTTGTTGCCTCCAGAGTGTTTCTGATCTCATTTATTGCATTATTCATTATATATTGACTCTCTTTTATTTCTTCTAGGTTCTTGTTAAACCTTTCCTGCATCTTCTCAATCCTTGTCTCTAGGCTATTAATCTGTGATTCCATTTTGATTTCAAGATTTTGGATCATTTTCACTATCAATATTCGGAATTCTTTATCAGGTAGATTCCCTACCTCTTCCTCTTTTGTTTGGTTTGGTGGGCAACTCTCCTGTTCCTTTACCTGCTGAGTATTCCTCTGTCTCTTCATCTTGGTTATATTGCTGTGTTTGGAGTGGCCTTTTTATATTCTGGTAATTTGTGGAGTTCTCTTTATTATGGAGCTTCCTCACTGTGGGTGGGGTTCTATCAGTAGCTTGTCAAGGTTTCCTGGTTAGGAAGTCTTGTGTTGGAGTTCTGGTGGGTGGAGCTGGGTTTCTTCTCTCTGGAGTGCAGTGGAGTGACCAGTAATGGGTTATGAGACATCAAAGGTTTTGGAATAACTTTGAGCTGCCTGTATTTTGAAGCTCAGGGGAGTGTTCCTGTGTTGCTGGAGAATTTGCATGGTATGTCTTGTTCTGGAACTTGTTGGCCCTTGGGTGGAGCTTGGTTTCAGTGTAGGTATGGAGGCATTTGATGAGCTCCTATTGCTTAATGTTCCCTGAATTCAAGAGTTCTCTAATGTTTTCAGGCTTTGGACTTAAGCCTCCTGCTTCTGGTTTTCAGTTTTATTTTTACAGTAGCCTCTAGACTTCTCCATCTATACAGCACTGATGATAAAACATCTAGGTCAAAGATGAAAAGTTTCTCCACATTGAGGGACACTCAGAGAGGTTCACTGAGTTACAAGGAGAAGAGAAGAGGGAGGGGGTAGTTAGAGGTGACTGGAATGAGATGCGGTGAGATCAAAAGAGGAGAGAGCAAGCTAGCCAGTAGTCACTTCCTTATGTGCGCTCTATAGTCTGGACCGCTCAGAGGTATTTACAGAGTTATACGGGGAAGAGGAGAGGGAGGAAGTAGACAGAGGTGGCCAGGAGGATAAGAGAGAAGAATGAGAAGGAGAGAGACAAATCCTGCCAGTAACCAGTTCCTTAGGTGTTCTCCACCGTCTGGAACACACAGAGATTCACAGAGTTGGATAGAGAAGAGATGGGGGAGGAAAGAGACAGAGGCCACCTGGTGGAGAAAAAGGAGAGTCCAAAGGAGGGGAGAGTGGTCAAGCCAGTAATCTCGCTCTCAGGTAAAATTGGGTAGTGAAGTTTGGGTTTTTAAATGTACAAAATTGACAACAAAAACCAAAAAGCAAAGATTAAAAATCTGTTTTTGAAGACAATGGTCTGCTTTTCTGGTTGCCTGATGTCCTCTGCCAGCCTGCAGAAGTTGTTTTGTGGAGTTTGCTCAGTGTTGAAATGTTCTTTTGAGGAATTTGTGAGGGAGAAAGTGGTCTTCCCGTCCTATTCCTCCACCATCTTTGATTCTCCTCTAAACTCTAGTCTTAAATACTCAGTACTGGTGGCAGTGAATTTCCCTCCTTGGGCTGGTTCTGTGATATGGTTATGGGCTTTAATTCTAAAATCTTTCACCTGTTCCTCCATCCCTCTCAAAATTTCATCAGCTGTCATATCTTTATAACAAATTCATTTTCTGCTTCAACTATTAAAATTAGCTTCCTTTGCTTGCAACTTATAACCCTGACTGATATAGACACTGACTCTGGAAATCATATAAGAAAACATCATATTAGAACCTCGGGAAAATAGAAAGTATTTGGAATTGATTATCTGACTGATTCAGGCTGAAGGCTCTGAAATCTAGCCAATATGAAAGGTTTTTGGCAAACAGTGTGAAACAGCCCTCTAATTTTCATCTGTGGTCACCTGCAATGAAGTAGCCACAGAAGGTAAGTCTTTGAGAGAACCAGGGCTACAGCCAAATAACCATTTGCAGAGACATAAGAAACTCAAGGAAAATAGAGTGTTTGATTCTAACAGCATTTAATGACTTAAAAAAGAATTACAAGTTCAAAACCTGAGGTTCATACTAAAGATAGAAAGAAAGAATTTCTTGGCCAAAAGGCTGAAAAATATTTTATCAAATTGTGGCATAGGTCTGAGGATACATAAAAAAGTAATTCACATTTTGATCCTGCAGTTGCCAGTATTTTGCAGTTAAATTCACAGTCTTGTCTGGAGTAGGAAATGACAACCCACTCCAGTATTCTTGCCTGAAAAATTCCATGGACAGAGAAGCCTGGTGGGCTACAGTCCATAAGGTCACAAAGAATCAGACGTGACTGAGCAACTAAGCACACACATCACTGTCTTGTCTGATCTCATATGTGACAGTCAAGGCTTTGGGAAGGACTCTGAAGACAGAGAGAAATGGATTGATCACGTACAACACATTCATTTATGTCTGCCCCTAACCCATGTTGCCCAAAAGGGCTCTGAAAAAGGATCTCTAAAGGCATAATTATTGGGAAAAAAATTGTTGGTAACATCAGTCCCATCATTATCTTTGAAAAGCACTTGAAACTGTTCTCTGTTAACTTGGGATGCTGGTAAGAGACACTGCCATTGAAATGGAATGCCTCATTTAAGATGCAAAGACAGCTCCTGGAGTGGTAGATTCAAGCCATTAAATGCCAGAGCATGGACATGACTCTAGTAATTGGTAGAAAGATAGGTTTGTTCATTAGACTGGTTTGACTCACAGTGATCCATGGTGAGTAATTGTTTATTGATCCTAGACCTGAAAAAAATGTGAAGTCTATCTTATCAAGAAGAATAGTATTTGACTTTTATAATTAAAAAAGAAAAGTATGGTGAACAGAAACCAAAGAGTCATAGCTTTTCACTCAAATCTTAAAAGTATTCTTGCCTGGAGAATTCCATGGACTGGAGGAGCATGGTGGGCTACAGTCCATGGGGTCATAAAGAATCGGACATGACTAAGTAACTAACATACACATGGCCCCTAAAAAGAGGGAAGACATTCTTGGGGAAAAAGCAGGTAAGAATCTCACAAACATATACTGAGAGCCTCCTAAGTTTCTATGTGGGCTTTACCTGGTAGCCCAGATGGTAAATAATCTGCCTGCAATGGAGGAGACCCTGATTCAATCCCTGGGTCAGAAAGATCCCTTGGAGATGGAAATAGCACCCTACTCCAGTATTCTTGCCTGGAGAATTCCATGGATAGAGAATGCTGGTGGGTTACAGTCCATGGGATTGCAAAGAGTTGGACGTGACTGAGCAACTAACACTTTCACTTTTCTTTTTTTACCTGAGTTACTATACTGGGAAGAGACAAGTGATCAGAGTTTTCAGATATTGTTGGAGATGGACTTGAACAGACAGAAAAATCACAGCTCTCAGAACATCATTTTTGTCCACCAATCAGAATGGAAGCTCGTGTGGATCAATAGAGGAGATTTGGACCCAATTCATCTTCATGGACAACTTATTGGTACCCCCAAACCATTATCTGGCTTTTCTCCAAATTCTGTGTATATAGTTTTATGTAAATATGCTTAGCAAATGATAGGATTTCCATAGTGATTTTCCAATTCTTTGAGTGACAGATTTTAGGATACAATGAAGCATGTAGAAGCTCCTCAAGATTCCCCTTTCATCAAAACTGAAAACCAAGGGCAAATTTCTTACTAAAGCATCTTGGTGAAACAAATGCAAAATGCAAGCCAGAAGAAGAGTTTGCTTCCTTATTGAAATTTTTGAGATCCAGCAGAATGGGGCTTGCAGTCAATTTCTGAAAAAGCAAAGGACAGCTTGCTGTAACTTGAATTTTGTAAGCAACATATATTACAATTGAGAATTTTACTCCATTTACTATTGTTTTGTTGTTGTCTAGTCACTAAGTCATATCCAACTCTTTGTGACCTGCAGCTTGCCAAGGCTTACCAGCCCTTCACTATCTTCGAGAGTTTGCTCAAACTGAGATCCACTGAGTCAGTGATGCCATTCAACCATCTCATTCTCTGTCACCTTCTCCTCTTGCCCTCAATCTTTCCCAGCATCAAGGTCCAACTATTTTTTAATGGGTAGAAGGAGCTAGCTCCCAGCTCTAGATTTATGCTTTTAGATTTGTGATTGGAGGAAAATTAGCCAACTTTAAAGGTATATCTTAAAAGGGGGACAGTTTGACAGTTGAGACAGATTCAGAAAGTATAACAATCTTATGTGTCATCGAGGCAGTCTTGTGAGACACTATTTGATTGTGAGAAGGAATTTACTTGGCATTGATATTCTAGACTTAAGTTTGTCAATAATTTTGTCTTCATATCTTTCATCATACATAACAAGAACAAAATATTGTAAATAAAGTCTCAGGAGCAGGGCCATGAGAGGGCATTAGAGAAAGAGAGAAAGAGCCACCAGAAGACAGCTCTCCCCACCCTTAAAATACTCATTATGAATCATGAAACAGGCAGAAAAGGTAAGGTAAATTTCTAAACTATTTTAGTATCAGTTCAGTTCAGTTCAGTCGCTCAGTCGTGTCCAACTCTGTGACCCCAGGAATCGCAGCATGCCAGGCCTCTCTGTCAATCACCAACTCCTGGAGTTCACAGAAACTCACATCCATCGAGTTGGTGATGCCATCTAGCCATCTCATCCTCTGTCATCCCCTTCTCTTCCTGCCCCTAATCCCTCCCAGCATCAGAGTCTTTTCCAATGAGTCAACTCTTCGCATGAGATGGCCAAAGTACTGGAGTTTCAGCTTTAGCGTCGTTCCTTCGAAAGAACACCCAGGGCTGATCTCCTTTAGAATGGACTGGTTGGATCTCCTTGCAGTCCAAGGGACTCTCAAGAGTCTTCTCCAACACTACAGTTCAAAAGCATCAATTCTTTGGTGCTCGGCTTTCTTCACAGTCCAATTCTCACATCCATACATGACCACTGAAAAAACCATAGCCTTGACTAGACAGACCTTTGTTGGCAAAGTAATGTCTCTGCTTCTCAATATGCTATCTAGTTTGGTCATAACTTTCCTAGCATATTATGTAGAAATTACTAAATTATTGTGGATATAAAAGTACATTGTAAGATAATAAGACTTTTGAACCCCCATTCTTGGATAAATTTTCTGCAGAGTTTCCATAAACTTTGAGTAGTACTTTAAATAAACACAACTAGCAATATGAAACAGTCAGATTTGATCATCCTTTTCCTTTGCACTATTTTCTAATCACTGTATTGTTATGTTCAACCTTATTTACTATTCATGAATATGCATATGATTGACCTTCTTGTATCAATTCCTACTTAAATTTGACTCTCTTAATTTCAGGGTTATGATAATTTGGAAATGGAATAGAATGAAAATTATCATTAATGCATACCTATAATTATTTTTAAAAAATGAAAAATAAAGAACATTGAAAAAAATAGTAAAACAAATATCCATAAACCTCCTTGGAGATTAAGCAGGGATTATTTTTCACTAATTATTCCAGATTTTTAAAAAATTAAATATTACAAATAAAATCTGATTCTCTTTCCTTTATTTTTTTAGCCTGTTTCCTCTTTGAGACAATCCTAATCTAAAACTTTGGGATATTATTTTCTATAGCTATGTATCCATATATGATATGTTATATTGTATTAGTATATTATTATGTGTACTTGAAAAGGGACATACACATTTACAAGTATAAGTCTAGAACTGGGTGCTAGCTCTATCTTCCTCACTGCTATGATTTTCCATAAATTTACTCAATAATTTTCCCTATTTTTTGTTTCTGAGATATATATATATATATTTCTAGTTTAATAATTTGTAATATGTCATATTAATATATGTATATGTATATATTTCACTGGTCTCATTGGAAAATACCCTGATGCTGAGAATGACTGACAGCAAAAGAAGGGATGGCAGAGATTGAGATGGTTAGATAGCATCACCAACGCAAAGGACTTGAGTCTGAGCAAACTCATGGAGATAGTGGAGAACAGAGGACTCTGACATGTTGCACTCCATGGAGTTGTGAAGAGTTGGACATGACTTAGCAACTGAGCAACAACATTTCATTGACTTTATCTAATGTGTAGGTTTCCATTGCACACATAAATCACGGTTATGCCTCTTTCTCCCACTGAGAATCAGATTGCTCCTCTCTTTATTATTATCAGAGCTGCTATGGCTAATTTTGAATTTGTCCCCATGTGCACATGTAATGCCTTCTCTAAGGTAGACACCAAAAAATGATATTGTCAAACAGTCTCCAAAGAAACCGTAACATTCTACAGTTTCACCAGTAGAGTATAAAAGTTTCCTTTACATTTTCACTTTCATTACTTTCTAACCTGCTGTATAGTAAATCTCTTTGTTCCCTAATTTTTATGTTACTTTTGTGGTAGGCAGGCTAATGAAATGTCCAAATGTCCATGTTCTAATCCCAGAATCTGTAAATATATTCCCCTCCATTGCAAAAGGGAATTTGCAGGTGTGATTAATTTAAGGTTTTAAAAATAGGAATATTATCCTAGATTCCCTTGGTGGCCCAAATAAAATCACAAAGGTCCTTAAAAGATGTAAGAGGGAGGCAGAAGAGTCAGAGAAGGAGATAGGAAGCAAATGTTGAAGATAGAGTAGGGCCACAAATCAAAGAATGTGGACAGCCTCTGAAAGCTGGCAAAGTCAATTTATTACTGGTTGAATTCCAGATGGTACATATTAAATTGCAGAGATCTGCTTAATACTTTCTTTATCAAGCTTCACTTTTTGAATGGGTCAGGTAAGAATGGGGCTGAGCTCATTAATCCAGTCAGAAACCAGGTTGGCTTGAAACTGATTTGTAATTTTGGTGGAGCTCAGTTTACCTTTCTTTCTTCTCTGCTCCACATCGTAGCCCTCCAGAACATTCAACTGGGAGGGTATTGTATGCCCTCGGACTCTTCTCCCTGGTTATTTCTGAACTCTAGTCCTTACCTCTTTGGCCCACCGGGTTTCTAGAAAATTCTGCTCTGCCTATCTGGGTCTCCAAGCCTCAGCCTCCTTCCTCCTCCAGCATCAACATTTGGCAATTGTCTAAAGGAGAACACCATTAAGTCTCCAATTAGAGAATCATCAAGTCTCTAATTTTATCTCTCCATCTTTTAGACTACTAAGATCTCTGATGATTTTTCTATTCCTAGGAGAATTTTCTGCCCAGGCAAAGTCTAAATTCTTAGCCTTTCACCCAGTTTCTAAAATCAACAAATGAACCAGAGAAAAAAATAGCTGCAAAAAAGTCAGCTCATTTTTTCATGATTCTGTCTCCATAATTCAGACCCTCCTGCATTTCATTGATCTGTAGTCCTCCAATAATTTTTCCCAGTAGAGAGTTTTTGTTATCACCCAGCTTTTCCTACTGTTCTGATAAGAAATAAAAGTTCAACTTATCTAGAAATTGATGTGTTGTTCTATTACATAAAATTCTATGGGGTCAAATCTTGTTTTTACGTCTCTTGACTCTTGCTTGGGTACATTTCCCATGTGTTATGCCATGGTCGCGAGCTGAGTTTTAGCAAGGTCTGCTTTATCCATTAGCCTTGGGTGGCTAATTAGTCTCTGTGAGCAGAGCCCTTCATAGCCATTTGAGAGTTTTTCTCCATACTCCAAAGCCACCAGTTCATAGAGTGGGCAGCCCATTTAAGGATTATGACTTTTTGCTAGGATCTCAAGTAGTGTGGTTCTATTGCTACTTTAAGTCCCTAGATTAATCTCAAAACTCAAGTCCCTAGATTACTAGTACTGGATTCTTTCAGTATTATTTCATACACACAGAATGGAGTCTTCAGAACCCTCTTGAGGTTTACCATCTGAGATTTCCCCTTACTGTTTTATTAAGTTATGCTTTGTATTGAAAAAACAAATATTCTATTTTACCCAGCTTTTATAAAAGTTTGTATCAGAAGACTTTTTATATAGTAGTCTACCAATTTGCTTTTTCTACTGATTATAAAACAAGGATTGGGAAGAATAATTTGCTACCAAAAAAAAAAATCTTTGTAATTTAGTGAATGAACCATATTTGCACTTGAGAATATATTTGATGTACTATTTAGAAATATTTTTTATTCATAGTCTTTGAAACAAGTTGTTAGGAATATTTTTGGTCTGGTTTGAGTTACTGCATATCCTTGAAAGAGAAAAAAAAGGTACAAGAAGAAAAACAAGACAAAACAAATATTCCATAATTCAGATTTATCATCCACCAGAATTGATGAAGATATTCAAAATTCCTTCTTATCAGGATATAATTTTTAAATACTTTAAACTTCAATGCTTGAAGCAACTTGGCAATCATAAAATTTATCTAGAACTAGAATTTTCTCTGATACCTCCTCCTACAAGTATGCACACACTTCCACCAATAAAAAGCAGAATAGGAATAGGAAAAGTCTTTGCAATCATAACAGCATTTAAATGTTATCATCTAATTCCAAGGAGCTGAATTATTTGTCCTTTAATAAATTTAGAGCCAGGATTTTCTTTTTTTTTTTTTTTGCTGTTGTTATGGGATAAAATACTTTATAATATTGGAAAGGAAAGAGGCGATTAACACAGGAATGAGGTTTCTTTGATTAGGACTAGCCATTTTGAAAACTTTATTGTTGCAGAATTTTAGTCATGCCTAACAGACTATACTAAAATTGATGTGCAAATTTCTCATTGCTTGATGAAATTTTCAGTAAATGAGTTTTCCCTTAGAAGTCAGAATAGAGGTCCTTTTATGATCCAGTAGCAAACATCATTAGTAGAGATGGTAGAGACTTCCTGAGTTTTTAATGCATTCTAAGAAACCACCACAACTTGGCAAATTTTCTCTGTGGTTGCTTTATTGTGCAGAGCCTCACTCTGTGTAGCAAAACTAAAACCAAATTCATTTGGGCACAGTCTTTTTGTTGCTTTATTTAATTTTCACTTTGGCATATGGCCCTTCAATCTTTAATAGGGCAGATGTAGCTTTGGAAGAGTTTACTAATCCAACTTGGTTAATGACTTCCACAGCAGAAGCCAGCTCAGCAGTTTTCTCTCTGTTCATCTTTAGTTCCTCTTCTCTTTGATTTTGCCTATGGAGGGAAATGTCCCCATGGGGTCACTTATTATCAGTAGACATGTTCTTGAATTTTGAGGCAACTGCCTACAGGCTTTTGGGCTGCAAAAGCACAGGCAGAGTAAATGCTACTAACAGCAAGTTATTGATTCCTGGAGGGAAGAAGCAAGTTGCAACTCCTTTCATGACCCACAGCATGGTAGTTCTAGATTGCTCTGTAGGAGAGAGAGTTGATTACATAGAGTTAGTGTTTGGGAAAATCCTGCATGAATTAGAATTTTTGATGATCTCTGGCCTTCCTGACATCAAGGCAGCACCATGAGGGAATATGAGCTGCAGAACCAGGCAGTCCATCCATTAGTTCCTGAGGGACTGGATAATGTTCTAGTTTTTCTGAGTCTAATTTCTGGCAGCAATATATATGAGTGACTAGTTGACAGGATTTTGTGAGAATCCAGTGTCTCAAAGTGGTGTTTCTCAAACTTTAGTTATTCATATACCATGTGAGCAATTTTGAATGTTATATCTGGGTTCTATGTATATTACTATTTACTTAATCATGTTCTAACAAGTAGTATTTCCCACTCCCATTTTTAAACTTATGCTTCCTGGGCCTTATCTCAAAGTAATATTTTCAAAAGTTTGATGCGCTGGACTTTCCTATTACACAGTAAAAAATGTAAAATTTTCTCTTGTGCATTTTGGACAACACTGGCATTATGTTCAGATAGTATTTAATATGGTAGCCTTAATTGTATTAGCTTGTATCTCCCACTAGACTACAAGTTACTTGACAGCCAGCACTTTTATCCAATTTATTTATGCTTATATTCTTGATACCTAGCATAAACTATGGCATATAGGAGAGCCTCAAATTGTCTGAACATTACTCTGAAGGTTTTTGTTTCCTTGGTAAAGGAGACAGATGAGAGGGGAGACTATTCCTTTTCTCCATGGAAGGCATTGCACCCACACTGAGTAACCCACAGGACTGGGGCATGAGGGGTGCTGGCAGGAGCGTCTGGACTTGAATGAAACTTCCCATGAGCTCTTAGAGCTATATGATTTTACTTTCCCAGATGACTACAGAGACTTCTAGAACTTTACCCAACCTGCCTGGTTTCCCAGTATTCTGATTCTCATGTCCACATTCTCACTTCTAAACTTTTCTTTTCACACCTACCCACATCCTCTTTCTCTCTTTTAAATACACACACACACACTGAGTTTTTATGATCACCTTATAAGAAGGGAGACACATACAGTGGCATGGGCCCTCTCCTGGAACCTTCACCCATGGCATGTCGAAGCACATTGATCTGCTGGATGACAAAAGGTTGGAGGCTTTGCCTTCCCTTCTCTTGTAAACCTAGGTTTGCTACACATGTCCGCACTGTAGCCTTTTCCTTAGCCTATACAAAATGATATTGTGAAGCTCTTCCCTAGTCCTCCTTCATGACAACTGGCAAGAAAAAAGGAACACGCCGTACAACCAAAGGATGGCAGTGTATATTTGTAAACTCATGTTTAGTTAAATAAAATACCCTGAAATTAGATCATGTCCTGACCCAGTGCCTAGTCTCTGGCACATAGCAGCTACACAATAAACATCTGTTGGCCCATAATGAGTGGATAAATGAATACTTGTAGCCAGTGAAATACTATATGGTTAAAAAAAAAAAGAAAACTTTTCACAAGTTGTTGTTTCAGGTCTAATAGAGTGAAATGCAGAAATCTCAGAGTAGTAGTAAACTAGAACTTAAGTTAGCTGGTACTTTTAGAGGATAAATTATTCTAGGTAGTCAACTTCCCCAAACAAGTGAAATTTATTCTTTAAAATATATATGCATTTACTTTTGAATAAGCTCTTTTAAAGGATAACCTATTTATCTGCCTTATTAAATTGAATATGCTTTATATAATTCAACATTACCCTTAATGCTTATTAGTAAAAACCCCATTTTAAAGACAATTAAAATTAGATATAGACCTAGAAAGTCTAGGAGTCTTCTTTGCTGTAATTTTTGCTTTGCTGCAAAAATAACCTGTGTAACCAAGGGATACAGACACAAAGTGTGTAGAATGTGAGTAGTCTTTGCTTGGAGTCTATTCTTTATTTTTATAATGTTTATCTAACATGGATACTTCTCTAGAGAAAGGAATTTGAAAAGATACCTGGGTAGACCTCAGAGATTTTTCAGGTTTGGTTCCAGACTACTGCAATAAAGTGAATATTGCCACAATCATGTGATTTTTTTTTGTTGTTGTTGTTTCCCAGTGCATAGCAAATTTATGTTTACATTATATTGTAGTCTATTAAGTGTGTGGTAGCATATGTATGAAAAATGTACGCCATAATTAAAAAATAATTTATTGCTAAAGAATGCTAACTATCATCTGAGCCTCTGTAAAGTTGTAATCTTTTTGCTGGTGGAGGGTCTTGCCTCAATACTGATGGATGCTGACTGGTTAGGGTGTTAGTTGCTAAAGGTTAGAGTAGCTGTAGTAATTTCTTAAAATGAAACAGCAGTGAAGCTTGCTGCATTAAATGATTCTTCCTTTTGTGAATAATTTCTCTGTAGCATGCAATGCTGTTGGCAGCATTTTAACCACAGTAGAAGTTCTTTCAAAATTGGAGTCAATTCTGACTACTACTCAAAGCAGTCTGCTGATTGAATTAAATCCTTATCAAATTATCAATGGCATTATTAACAGAAATCAATAAAAAAAATCTTAAATTTCTTTGGAAACACAAAAGACCCTGATTAACCAAAGCAATCTCAAGAAAGAAAAAACTGACCTGCAGGGATCAGATTTCTTGACTTCAGGCTCTTCTACAAAGCTACATTTTTCAGAACAGTATGGTATTGGCACAAAAGTAGGAATATAGATCAATGGAACAGGAGAGAAAATTCAGAGATAAACCCACACACCTAATCTGTGGCAAAGGAGGCAAAAATATAAAATGGAGGAGAGATGGTCTCTTCAATATGTGGTTCTGGAAAAACTGGACAGCTACATATAAAACAATGAAATTAGAAAACTCCCTAACAACATACACAAAAATAAACTCAAAATGGATTAAATACCTAAGTCTAAGACCAGATACTATAGAGCTCTTAGAGGAAAACAGGCAGAGCACTCTCTGACATAAACTGCAGCAAGATCTTTTTTGATCCACCTCCTAGAGTAGTGCCAATAAAAACAAAAATAAATAAATGGGATTTAACTAAACTTAAAAGCTTTTCCCCAGCAAAGGAAATGATAAACAAAACAAAAGACAACCACAGAACAGGAGAAAATATTTGCAAACAAAGCAACCAGGGATTAATCTCAAAATACACAGACAGCTTCATGTAGCTCTCTCTCTTAAAAAAAATATATATATATATTTATATATGTATATATAAATAAAATTATTTATAAATTATATAATATAATTTTATTTATATAATATAAATATAACTATAAATAATATTATTTATAAATACATATGTATATATAAAACAAACAACCCAATCATAAAATGGGCAGAAGATCTACATAGACATTTTTCAAAAAAAGACATACAGATGTCCAGCAAAGACATTAATATATGCTCGACATTACAAATTATTAGAGAAATGCAAATAAAACTACAATGAGGTATCACCTCACACTGGTCAGAATGGCCATCATCTACAAACAATGAGTGCTAGAGAGGGTGTGGAGGAAAAGGAGCCCTCCTACATTGTTGGGAATGTAAATTGATACAGCTGCTATGGAGAAGAGTATGGCAATTCCTTAAAAAACTAAAATTAGAGCTACCAATATGATCCTGCAACCCCACTCCTGGGCATATATCTGGAGAAAACCATAATTCAAAATGATACATGCCCTCCAGTCTTCATTGTGGCACTATTTATAATAGCCATCACGTGGAAGCAACCTAAATGTCCATTGACAGGGGAATGGATAAGGAAGATTTTATTCAGCTATAAAAAACAATAAATACTGAGAGGGTGTGGAGAAAAGGGAATCCTCATGCACTGTTGATGGGAATACAAGTTGATACAGCCACTATGGAGAACAGTATGGAGATTCCTTAAAAAGCTAGGAATAAAACTACCATATGACCCCACAATCCCACTACTGGGCATATACCTTGAGGAAACCATAACTGAAAAAGACACATGTACCCCAATGTTCATTGCAGCACTATTTACAATAGCTAGGACATGGAATCAACTTGGATGTCCCTTGACAGATGAATGGGTAAAGAAGTTGTGGTACAAATACACATGGAATATAACTCAGCTATAAAAAAGGAAAGCATTTGAGTCAGTTCTAATGAGGTGGACAAACCTAGATGCTATCATACAGAGTGAAGTAAGTCAGAAAGAGATAAATAGATATCATATGTTAATGTATGTATATGGAATCTAGAAAGATAGTATTGATGAACCTATTTGCAGGGCAGCAATGGAGATGTAGACAGACATAGAGACCAGACTTGCTGACTTGGGAGAAAGAGAGGATGAATGAAAGGATAATATGCATTATTATACTGATAATATACAGTTGCATTATCTACTGTGTATTACATAAACATTATCATATGTAAAACAGATAGCCAGTGGAATTGCTGTATAGGATTCACCAGGCAAGAATACTGGAGTGGGTTGCCATTTCCTTCTCCATGGGAACTTCCCGACCCAGGGATCAAACCCAGGTCTCCCACATTGCAGGCAGACACTTTAACCTCTGAGCCACCACGGAAGCAGCCCATTACATATACATTATCATGTAAAACAGATAGCCAGTGGAATTGCTGTATGACTCAGGGAGCTCAAACTTTTGTTCTGTGACAACCTAGAGGGGTAGAATGGGGTGCGAGGTGGGAAGGAAGTTCAAAAGGGATGGGACATACATATACCTATGTTGATGTATGGCAGAAAGCAATACAATATTGTAAAGCAATCATCCCTCAAAAATAAATACATTTTAAAAAGAATGAAAAAATGCCATTTGCAGCAACATGGATGGATCAAAAGATTATCATACTAAGTGAAGTAAGACAAAGACAAATATCATATGATACCACTTAAATATAGAATCTAGTAAAATGTGACACATATAAACTTATTTATAAAACAGATATAGACTCACAGATCTTGAAATCAAACTCTTGGTTACCAAAGGAGAAATGTGGGGGAAAGTGATAAATTAAGATAGTGGGATAAATATATATACACTACTATATATAAAATAGATAACTAATAAGGACCTGCTGTATAGCACAGGGAACCCTACTCAATTTTCTGTAATAACCTAGGTGGGAAAAGAATCTGAATAAATGGATTTATATATAATACATAACTGATTCACTTTGCTATGCAACTGAAGCTAACACAACATTGTAAGTCAACTCTATTCCAATCTTGAAATGAGGCCAATTAAATACAGAGACTGTCTCTAAGTGTTCATGTGACAAGAACAATTGCATATCTTTCACTTTAAATCAGAACCTAGAAATGATTAAACTTAGTGAGGGAAGCATGTCAAAAGCCAAGACAGGCTGAAAATCAGGATTCTTATACCAGGTAGCCAAGTTGTGAATGCAAAGGAAAAGTTCTTGGAGGAAATTAGAAGCACTACTCCAGTGAACATATGAGTTATAAGAAAGTAAGACAGACATTGCTGATATGGAGAAAGGTTTAGTGGCCTGGATAGAAGATCAAACCAGTCACATTTCCTTAAGCCAAAGCCTAGTTGAGTGCAAGATCTTAATACTCTTGAATTCTGTGAAGGCTGAGAGAGATAGAGAAGATGCAGAAGAAAAGCTTAAAGCTAGCAGAGGTTGGTTCATGACGTTTAAGGAAAGAAGCTATTTCCGTAACATAAAAGTACAAGATGAATCAGCAGGTGCTGATGCAGAAGCTGCAGAAAGGTATCCGGCTGCTAAGTCAGTTCAGTTGTGTCCGACTCTGTGTGACCCCATAGACGGCAGCCCACCAGGCTCCCCCGTCCCTGGGATTCTCCAGGCAAGAACACTGGAGTGGGTTGCCACTTCCTTCTCCAATGCATGAAAGTGAAAAGTGAAAATGAAGTCGCTCAGTTGTGTCTGACTCTTAGCAACCCCATGGACTGCAGCCTTCCAGGCTCCTCTGTCCAGGGGTTTTCCAGGCAAGAGTACTGGAGTGGGGTGCCATTGCCTTCTCCGAAGGTATCCAGACTATCTAGCTGAAATAATCTATGAAGTTGGCTACTCTAAACAGCTGCTTGTCAATGGACAGCTACATGTAAAAGAATGAAATTAGAACACAAAGATAAAGTCAAAGTGGATTGAGGACTTAATGGTGTTTGGCCTTACTAGGTCTTCAATCCACTTTGACTTTATTTTTGTGTTCTAATTTCATTCTTTTACATGTATCTGTCCAGTTTACCTAGTATCACTTATTGAAGAGGCTGTCTTTTTTCCATTGTATATTCTTGCCTCCTTTGTCAAAGGTAAGGTACCCATAGGTGGGAGGGCTTATATATGGGTTTTCTATCCTTTCCCTTTGATCTATATTTCTGTTTTTATGCCAGTACCATATTGTCTTGATTACTATAGCTTTGTGTGTGTATGTGTGTGCTTAGTCGATCAGTCGTGTCCAACTCTTGCAACCCCATAGACTGTAGCCTGCCAGGCTCCTGTGTCCATGAGAATCTCCAGACAAGAATACTGAAGTGGGTTGCCATTTCCTTCTCCAGGGGATCTTCTCAACCCAGGGATCGAACCCGGGTCTCTTGCATTGCAGGAGGCAGTGTTATAGGCAGCTTCATAGTTTTGCAGTATAGTCCAAAGTCAAGGACCTTGATTCTTCCAGCTTCATTTGCTTCTCAAGACTGCTTTGGCTATTTAGGGTCTTTTGTGCTTCCATACAAGTTGTAAAAATTTTTCTAGTTCTGTGGATAATGCCATTAGTAATTTAATAGGGATTCCAGTTCACTTTATAATTCCAGTTCCTCTTTATAATTTCCTCTTCCTTCAGACCATGAATGGTTTGGTGTTCCTCATTCCCTAAGAGGATTTTCTAGATATTTCCCTAAACAAAGGTCTGTCTCCATTAGTATATGGAAATAGTGATGGTTAATGTTTTTTTTTTTGTCTTAAATATTAATATTTTCTTATCATTACATCTATTACTATTGAAAATTACTTAAGTGTGTGATAAGACAGTGACAACAGAAAGATATGGCTATAGGATGAATTGTATGCTTAATTTCATAGGAAAGTATCCACTAAACATTAGTGCAAAAAGCAGATTATGAAGGATTACAAAACACTATGTGCAGTTCGATACTTGATAAGTCTATTAGTTGTCATAGACTAAAACAAGTGATCCCCTCTGGGTCCATCCTGATATAGAAGAGCCTTTGTTCTCACTCAAATCCTCATAACTGTTGTGCCTTCCTATACCACTTTCACAAACAGTTACAGACTCTGGGGGCTTATTCTGCCCCAAATACTGTTCTGTGCACTTCACAAGAACTAATTCATTTAAACTCATTCAAAACAACCCACAGAGGAATGCACCACTATTATTCCCACTTTATAACTGGGTAAACTGAGGCACAGAGAAGTTAAGTGCCTTGTTCAACTCATAAAGCAATCAGTAGGCAAACCAAATTTGAACCCAGAAAATCTGGTTTGGGACCATACATTCTTTCTACTAAGCTGGGCTGTTTATCCTCTTTCCTCTCTACTTCTTGGCTATTTGTTCCTACTTCAATCGGTTCTGCTTCAATTGACATTTGCCATCTCTCCTGTGTGTTCCTCTGTTTGTTAAGGCAGAGTGAGGATGTTCAGAGTAAATATAATCTAACTTAGTAAATCAATAACCTTAATTTTATGTACAATTCTAAATCAACACCTTGTGGTCAAAGGAATGTTTATTAAAGCTCTCCTGGCCCTCCCATATAGAAAGGCAATAGGTCTTTCCTTGTCGTTTAGAAACCTCTTCTTGTTTAACACAGGTATGAGGCTGTTTCCAGTAGCTGAGTAGCTGGGAATCTGATTGTCGGATGTCATCATACCGTGATGGTTATACACGTAGTGCTATTTGCTGGTTGGCCCCTTTACTGTCTATGGACGAGCTCAGCGATAAGGGGGTTAAGGGAGCATCTGGTGCCTCCAGTGATAAACTTGAAAAAGCCTCAGGCCTGTAAATAATAGATGTGGGTGGATTATTTTCTTTTTTAATTTACCCATGGACAGTCTCTGAGATGAAGAATAATGGGTGGGAGATTCCCACACAGCTTAGTGACCCTGAGAACACACTTGACAGTGAGCAGTGCCCTTTCTTCCCTGTTCCACTGTAGCGAGGCCCTCCACAGGACTTCTGAAGCATACCCACTCAGCCGATGTTTGTTTCCTCCACGGGAGAAATGAGCAGGCCGGTTGGCAGGAGAACAGTGGGCCTCCCAGGATGTTGTTCTGAAGTTATGTTTTCATCTTGTTCCAACCTCTGCCTGGTTGGAGAGAACTTTCTTCTCTGTAAGGGTGCATCGTAAATGTGTCACCACATGCTTTCTTGGTAAGAACTGGTAATTCTTCATGTCTTCCTTCAAATGTTTTAGTAATCAATTTCCCTGAAGTCTCCTGATGGAGAATATTAAGCCAGGATATCAAAGACAGCTGCACAAGTGAGGGTGCTAAGAGAGGGGGAAGGTGACACTGATTTCCAGTAGATAAGATGATGTTTGTTACTGTGGTCTCCAAAACCAAATACATGATGAAAATTAATAGGACATTCCTGGAGCTTGGTTATACATGAACTGATTTTTCTTGTGCTCTCTGTGGCTGCAGTGGGAGAAAAGGCCTCGGAAGATGATATGAGATGATTGAAAAGCAAATGCCTTTGCACCGAATTTATTATCGAGTCTTTGCAGTTGGTTGACAGTGGGATTCTGCTCTCCACCCTTCTTACTGCTCTACCATGTCTTATCTATTATTATAAGGTATCCAGGTGGCTCAGAGGCAAAGAGCCCGCCTGCCGATGCAGGAGACCTGGATTCCATCCCTGGGTCAGGAAGATCCCCTGGAGAAGGAAATGGCAACCCACTCCAGTATTCTTGCCCGGGAAATCCCATGGACAAAGGAGCCTGGAGGGCTACAGTCCATGGAGTCACAAAAGAGTCAGTCACGACTTAGTGACTAAACAACAGCAATACTTTAAATGAATACATGTGAAAAATTGATGCTTTTGAACTGTGGTGTTGGAGAAGACTCTTGAGAGTCCCTTGGACTGTAAGGAGATCCAACCAGTCCATCCTAAAAGAAATCAGTCCTGAATATTCATTGGAAGGACTGATGCTAACACTGAAACTCTAATACTTTGGCCACCTAATGGGAAGAACTGACTCATTTGCAAAGACCCTGATGCTGGGAAAGATTGAAGGTGGGAGGAAAAGAGGGGATGACAGATGATGAGATGGTTGGATGGCATCACCGACTCAATGGACATGAGTTTGAGTAAACTCCGAGAGTTGGTGATGGACAGGGAGGCCTGGCATGCTGCACTCCATGGGGTCACAGAGTCAGACCTGACTGAGCGACTGAACTGAACTGAAGGGCCTCGCATAATCTCCCTTTAAATCATGTGTTCTTCTGGACATGTACAGATTGCCTTGGGCTCCTGTAAGATGCCAAACTTTTGTATGTTAGGATTGCTGCCCCATGGCCCTTTGATTGACTGTGTTGCCTTTGTTATCACAGTAACTCAACCTAGATTTGCCCTTTCACACAAATGTGCCATCAGTAGCTTAATTTTGACAGTTTTAGTTATGTGTCTTCTTGTACCATATTGTCACACACTGACAAGAAGCAGTGTAGTTTGCTAAATATAAATCCTATGGGAAAAAGAAAGAAATAGCTCTTGGGGTAAAAGCCATAAATTATTTTTGAGTTCATTTGCTGCATGTTGGATCAAGAACCATTTCTAGGTGATGAAAAAATGCTTTAATGCTTAGTTTATAAAAAACAAAGTGTTTTAAGCAGAAAACTAATGAATGATTTAATAACACTGAAAATTTATCCTTCAATTGTATGCAGTTACCATAAAATTTTTAATTGCATACAAAAAAAAAATTGGGTTTTCCTGGTGGCTCAGACGGTAAAGCGTCTGCCTGTAATGCAGGAGACCTGGGTTCGATTCCTGGGTCGGGAAGATCCCCTGGAGAAGGAAATGGCAATCCACTCCAGCACTCTTGCCTGGAAAATCCCATGGATGGAGGAGCCTGATAGGCTACAGTCCATGGGGTTGCAAAGAGTCGGACACAACTGAGCAACTTCACTTTCACCACAAAATACTAGTAAAAATAAGGATGTAGTAAGACCAACCTCACTTATGGCACCAAATTTATACATGCTCCGCTCTACTGAAGGAAGTTCATGATGGTTTGTGACTCCAAACATGAAGGATCACAGGGTGATGCTGGTATAGACATACACTGACCATCTAGTATGGAGGAGGTCAGTTACCTTGGAGACATCTGATCTCAAACATAATTTTGTGAGGAATACAACAGAATTAAAAAAAAAATGGATTATAGACGTCCCTGGTGGTCGAATGGTTACGAATCCACCTGCCAATGCAAGGGTTGCAGTTTTGACCCCTGGTCTTGGAAGATTCCACATGCTGTGGAGCAACTAAGCCTAGGTGCCACCACTACTGAGCCCAAGTACTGCAGCTACTGAAGCCCACATGCCTAGAACCTGTGCTCTACAAAAGAAGCCACTGCAACAAGAAGCCAGCACCCTGCAACTGGAAAGTAGCCCCCGTTTGCCACAACTAGAGAAAAGCCTGCATGCACCAACAAAGACCCAGTGCAGCCAAAAATAACTAAATGAATAAAACTTAGAAACAGGTTTCAACAGGCTGGCTCAGGTGGTAGAATATGAACATGAAACTGTTCAACTCATTGTTGAGTCCATGTTCCTAACAACAGCAACCATAACAACAGGTTTCAGTGCTTATGTGCACAGAATATTCGCTCTGCCTCTATTCCCATCAATCCCCGCTCAAGGTTTCTTATATTTTGTCTTCTCTTTTAGATTATTTTTTATTTGGTCAGCATTTGATATGATAAAAGCTTAGCCTTATGAATGAAATGTTTTTTATCTGATATATCTGAAGTCTGAATGCCCAAATGTGGCTTTCCAGAGATGAAACAGTCTGCCCTTTGGCCAGTGCGGCCCTTTGGTTGGGGACATCCTGATGTCTTCTTGGTTTCTCTCAATCTATTTTTTCCCTTCATGGCTAATTCTTTCCTCTATCTTATCATGCAAATGGGCCTACCTTCTTAGAGGCTATTTTGTTCTTATATTCCTTTTCTTTTAATTGAAGCACAGTTAATTTATAATGTTGTGTTAGTTTCAAGTATACAGCAAAGTGATTCAGATATATCTATTCTTTTTCAGATTCTTTCCATTATAGATTATTATAAGGTATGAAGTACAGTTCCCTGTGTGATACAGTAGATCCTTGGTGTTTACTTACAGTAGAGACTATATGTTAATCTCAAACTCCAAGTTTATCTCCATCCCCAGCCCCCCCTTTCCTCTTTAGGAATCATAAGCTTGTTTTCTATGTCTGTGAGTCTATTTCTGTTTTGTAAAGAAGTCTTTTTGTATCACTTTTTAGATTCCACATATAAATGATATCATATGATATCTGTCTTTCTCTTTCTGACTTATTTTACTTACTATGACAATCTCTAGGTCCATCCATGTTGCTGCAAATGACATGATTTCACTTTTTCTTATGGCTGAGTAGTATTCTGTTATATATGTATACAGTGCATCTTTACCCCTTCATAATGGGTTTCCCTGGTGGCTTGGATGGTAAAGAATCTGCCTGCAATGCAGGAGACCTGGGTTTGATCCCTGGGTTGGGAAGATCCTTTGGAGAAGGGCATGGCTATCCACTCCAGTATTCTTGCCTGGAGAATTCCAAGGACAGAGGAGTCTGGAGGGCTACAGTCACTTGGGTCACAAAGGAGTGGGACAGGACTGAGCAACTAACACTTACCCATTCATCTGTGGATGGACATCTCTTTCTTATATTCCTGTCAGCTAACTTCATGTCTATCTTAAAGTCTGTCTACAGTTGATGTCCTATCAACTGTAAATTCCTCAAGTGATAGGAATATTTCTTCTTTAACTTTGTTTCCTGCAGGGAGAGTACATGCTCAGTAATTACAAACGTAAGTAGAAGGCCCTGAAGGAGGCCTGAGAGCATGGAGCACATGGTGTCATTATCCTTGTAAAAGAGTCCAGGAGCTTCTAGTCTGAGTGATGTTTCATTTCATGGTGCCTCTATACATCTGGATGATTTATTGGCCAAGTGGATGAACCTGACAATAATTTTCTCCTCTCAGAGTTGACGTCATTGTTGCTTTTATTCTTTTATTCAAGAGTACATTCATCATAAAAGATACAGAAACAATAAAACTAAACAGAACAAAACCAACAACAATAAAACATATAACAAAAATTAGACAAAACAACAACAACAACAAAAACAAACACAAAAACCAAAATGAAATGCTGCTGCTGCTGCTGCTGCTGTGCTAAGTCACTTCAGTCGTGTCCAACTGTGTGCGACCCCATAGACGGCAGCCCACCAGGCTCCCCCATCCCTGGGATTCTCCAGGCAAGAACACTGGAGTCGGTTGCCATTTCCTTCTCCAATGCATGAAAGTGAAAAGTGAAAGTGAAGTCACTCAGTCGTGTCTGACTCTTAGCAACCCCATGGACTGCAGCCCACCAGGCTCCTCCGTCCATGGGATTTTCCAGGCAAGAGTACTGGAGTGGGGTGCCATTGCCTTCTCCAAAAATGAAATGATTAAAGCCAAATAATAAAAGGTAGAAGATAAAAAGAAAGCTAGGAAGTTTAGCTTAATTAAGGTACTCTCTTGTACATTTACTGACTCTCTTGTACATTTACTGTAAGGGAACATTGAAAGCATTTGCAGTGTCTCTGACATAATTAAACCAGTGGCCATTATGGCAATTCTTTGAGAGCACAGATGAATTAATTAGCATATTCCATAGCACTAATGAAGTTCCCAGGTGGCTCTAGTAGTAAAGAACCCATTTGCCAATGCAGGGGAAGTAAGAGACATGGGTCAGGAAGATCCCCTGGAGTCGGAAATGGCAATCAACTCCAGTATTCTTGCCTGGAGAATCCCTTGGACAGAAGAGCCTGACAGGCTACAGTCCATAGAGTCGCAAAGAGTTGGACAGGACTGAAGCAACTTAGCATGCACATATAGCATTAATAAGATCAGCTGGGCTTTTTCAGGACCTGTACAAGAAACACACACTGAAATTTCTAATAAGTATCTTAATTGGAGATATTGTGAGCTGTTGAAAGAACTTCCCCATCTAAGGCCCCTGTTTCTTGGATTACCTGCCCCAAGACTGATATGTGGGTGGAAAAGTGTCCTTAACCAATGAGTCTGTGATGCTGGGTGTTCAGTAATCCATTAGTAACCACCTCTAGGTATATAAAAAATGTCAGTGGTATTTCTGTGTACATATTGCCACTGGTTAAAACAAATGGTCACAGAGTCAGAGTTAAGACGTGTAAAGCACTGACAGGTAAATTGATCACAGAACAAAAGGTTTCCTCAAGCCTGTCCAGTCCTAACCAATTAAAGTAAAAGGCAGGGAGAAGGTAAGGGATGCTTACAAGAAAACAGTGGAACTTTACCAAATGGAAGGGCAGACCGTGGATCCAGAGCTAAAAGGTCAAAAATAGAGGTTCTTCCACTTCTCCCTTGACTGCCTCTATTTGTCTCAGTCCATCTGCTTCACCTTCTGCCTCTTTAAAGATCATTTTTCTCTACTTCTTCATGTCAGAACTACAAGTACCAATATGAGGCACATCATTTATGTGTCCTTAAAAATTTAGTGTCATCAGGTAAGTGACCAGAATCTCTGAGTCTTAACAATAAACTCACAGGTGGGAGGATCTCATTAATCCAGCTTGGATCAATGTTTACCTTAAGTGAACAACTTACGCAAAGGGAGTAGGGTCCGAGAGGGTAACTGCTATTGTTCAGTCACTAAGTCGTGTCCAATTCTTTGCAACCCCATTGACTGCAGCATGCCAGGCCTCCCTGTCCCTCACTATCTCCCAGAGTTTGCCCAAGTTCATGTCCATTAAATTGGTGATGCAAACCAATCATCTCATCCTCTGCCACCCTCTTCTTCTTTAACCTCCAAGTGAACTGCTGGAAAGGGGTTAGAGAGAAGGACAGAGCCTGGGCAGTGTTCACAAAGATCTCATTTAAAGAATGTAGGACCAACCACATTTGCAGAAAGTGAGGACCATGAAGGGGCTTTGGTCTGTTGCAGGAAAGGAACATTCCAGAATACTCAGGAGTCAGTTTTCATCTCCTTTTAGGTTAATGGAAGTATTTTGTACCTTAATAAAAGCTCTGCTTGGATCATAAGTAGCATTACTTAGAAACACTGAGTCTCAGCCACTCCTATAGAAAGCAGGAGAGTGAAGTGCAAACACACTGGTGAAATGTAAAGGCAGGAATAATCACTTACATAATCATTTCTGCCTACTTATCTTGAGAAAAGCAGTATCGGGGACAAAAATTAGTGATTTTAATAATAGTTGTCCTTTTTTGCTGTGGACATTAGTCAGTATCTGGCCTTTGGCTGTGACACTATCCTCTCAGCCATCTAATCACTTTTTTTTTTTTATAGATCCATGTAGAACAAGACACAAATATCAGCTGCCTTTGAACCATCAAAAATGATGATAGCTGTGGTGATGGTCGCTACTTCCTTTCCCCTGCACTCCTCCGGGGCTCCCGGCAGGATTGCTGTCTTCCTTTGTCATCATTGGCTCCTTGCCTTCTCCTCTCCCCGTGGATCCTTGTGCTGCTCTTATGTCTGCTGTAGACACTGCTCAGCTCTACACTCACAGCCTCCACACTTCCAGTCAGTACACGGAGCCACGCTTTATGCTTGACACTTTTCCCATGAAATGTAGACCTTTACGAACATGAAGTTTAAAATATAAATTGCATATCTGAGTCAGACCAACCTACAGCAAGTCCATTTTAAGAATGACTCTGTAATATATCTTTCTCCTTTTCCTTTTACCTTTTCAAGTGATGATTTTTCTTTTTTACATTATACTGTGACTTTCATTATTGTGGTTTAGTTATGATGATGGCATTACCAAAATAATAATGGTGTCTGTTCTAGTAATTTCACAGAGGAAAATTTACCATCAACCATTCTGAAGCATTAGTAAAAAGCTTGGAGCTAAGGGAGCTCCAATGGTGCTGGAAGGAAAGACATGAGATATCAAGGAGGGGAAAGGTTACTTCTAAGCAAACTAGGTATTATGACAATTTGAGAATCTAATAGTTACCTATTTTCCTTTTTGTGTTTCTATTGTTATGGAAATATAGTGAGCCTTTATTCTATTCTTTGTTTAGTCTCTCATATAATTTCAAGTAGATGTGTGACAGAAACCTTTTCAGATTCCTAATGCCTCAGCTGAGCACACAGCAGGTGCTCAATAAATGTTTGTTGATTGATTGATATGAACAAATGTTAATAAATAGTTACCCTTGTAAAAAGTTTTCCTGGGCCTTAAATAAATCTTAGAAAAGCTCAGTGTAGCACAGAGTACAGTTTTTGTTTTTTTTCTTATTCCTGCTTCTTGTTCCTCCTGAAATAATTCAAATGGGATTGACAAAGGTATCCATGTCATTGGAAATGGGAAGCCAGGAGGGCCCAGAGTGAACTGGCAGTCAGACGTTTCACAGGGTCAGAAGGTCACCTACATCATCTCAGGGTGGCTCAGTATGTTTAGTCAGAACCTGAGCAGGGTGACTTCACTGAGTCATCCAGTGGTTAAGAATCTGCCTTCCAATGCAGAGGACATGGGTTAGATCCTGGTCAGGTAACTAAGATCTCACATGCTGCAAGGCAACTAAGCCCATGTACCACAGCTACTGAACCCCTGCATCACAACTGCTGAAGTCCACGTGCTCTAAAGCCTGTGCTCTACAACCAGAGAAGCCCACGTACTGCAACTAGAGAAAGCCCGTGTGCCGCCGCAAAGTGCCTGTGTGCCGCTGCAAACAAGACCCAGTTCAGCCAAAATAAATAAATAAATAAATAAATAAATATATATATATAAAACTGAGCTGGAAGAGAGAGAAATTCGTGTGGATGGGTGGTATTGTGTAGCATGTCAGAGTATAAGCAAGTTGAAGAGGTCTTCACAGACAAGGTGGACAGATGCCATGGGGAGACAGAGGCCGAGCAGGCTGGAGTGGACATCCAAGCTTGCTTTTTGAGTTTTTGCATGAGAATATCCAAAAGTGGAATACTGACTGTGTAAAGAGTCAGACATAGAGTCACAGTCCTTAGAGTTACAAAAAGCTGGACACACCTGAGCACGGATGCACTTATGCACATGGAGAAACTGCTCAAATAAATAAGTATTCTAAAGATAACAGGTATCAGTTTCTTATGGTTGGAAAAGGCATTGCAAATATAGCAAGGGAGAAAACTGGAATGAACTCTGTGGTTCTGATTCAACAGTAGGTGTGTGAATTCATGGTGTTTAGTATAGATTGAGAAAGATAGAATTAAATATAGTTAGAGATCAAACCAGTCAATCTTAAAGGAAATCAGTCCTGAATATTCATTGAAAAGACTGATGCTGAAGCTGAAACTCCAATAATTTGGCCACCTGATGCAAAGAACTGACTTATTGGAAAAGACCCTGATGCTGGGAAAGACTGAGGACAGGAGGAGAAGGGGACAACAGAGGATAAGATAGTTGGATGGCATCACTGACTCTATAGACATAAGTTTGAGTAAGCTCTGGGAGTTGGTGATGGACAGGGAAGTAAGCCTGGTGTACTACAGTCCGTGGTGTCACAATGAGTCTGACATGACTGAGTGACTGAACTGAATTGAACTGATGTGTTTGTAAACACACTGAATATTGATGCACATGTATGTCTGTGAATGTGTTATGTGTATACTCACATATATTCCCTATGTCTGTCTACTGAGAGCCTCTGAAACAACTATTCTCCACGAAAAGATCCAGAGCTCCTTTGAGAAATGCCGCTTTCAGGGCTGGAGTGGGAGAAGTTTGAGAAGCCTGTGTTATCTGTGGCAGAAGAAAGCACTCAGAAGTCTTCTTGGAGAGGTTCCCAGTAACCAAACCAAGTAGAATTTGAGTATTGAAACAATGAATGATTTTAATGAATTATAACACATTGGCAAAGTAGGAAATCATGAGTCTACCATGATATAATTAAATAAATAAACAAACTAAAACCTTGATGAGAAACAGGATATTTAGATCCCATTTAATTAAGGGATCAAAGTGAATATCACTATCAATTGGACAAACTGAAATTATGCCCCAATTCTTATATCTTAGGTGAATAAGTGAATGACTAATAAAATATGAAGAAGGAATTAATGTAGATAAAAGTTGAAATATATAGACAGAATAAAAGTTTATTAATCAATAAAAGCAATAGATAGCAAAATTGATAAGCATTTGCTAATTCTGATTGAGGGGGAAAAGAAATGGATAATAATACAGTAATAGAAAAGAGGAAATAGGACTGCTAATTAGAGCTGCGGAAATTAATGAATTTGAAGAAAATGCTTTTTAGCATTTTGGACCAAACACATTTGCAATTCTACAAGAAAAAAATCATTTTTCTAAGAAGTTGTAAACAAATAGCAATGACTCAAAAAGAAGTAGAAAACTTTAAAGCCATCAATAACCACAGAAAAAACAGCAAATGTAGTCAGAAAATCACCCTCAAAGGAAGAACTAGTGCCAGACGGTTTACTCTGTTTCATAAAAATAAAAAGGAAGAGCTAATTCTGATGTTTTAGAAATTCTTCCAGATGATTAAAAAAGCTGGAAAACTAAGTAATTTTTCACGGCTAGTTTTAGAGTATGATATTAATACAAAAAGGAACATTTCTAGTAGTATTCTGATTATAAACATAGATGCAAAAATTCAAAGTAAGCTATTAGCAAGGAAATTGCAGCAGAGTATTGAAGGTATGGCTAAGTAGGGATTATCTCAGAAATTCAGTGTTTTCATCAAGAGATCTAATGTAATGCTCTGTAGAAAGAAGGGGGAAATACCATATAATTATCTTAATTGATGTCCTTCAAAAACAGTTTAAAAATATAATACCAATTCATATTTAAAACTCTTGGAACAGAAGGGAAGTTCCTTAATGTGCAAATAGGTAACCTATCCACAGCAAGTGTCTGAGAAAATGGTGTAGCTACTGAAGAATTCTTAAAGTCAGGAATAAAATAAAGATACTAACAATCACTGAAGCTCTTCAACACTGCCAGAGGAATAAGCCCAAACAGTAAGTTTGATAAGAAAAAGAGAGGAACTGTTGGAGAGTAAGAAACAATGGTCATTATCTATAGATGACACAATTACTTTACATAGAAAACCATAAAGTTAAACCAGAAACATTTAAGATCAGCAAGACAAATGTATAATAGAATGGAAACTCTAGGCTTATGAGAGGGACCACTGTCAATGATATCGCTCCATTTCTGGTCCCTTTTTGGCCAGGAAACAAAATTAATTTTATATTTATAAGCATTATTAAATATGTGTACTATGTTAGCTCAAGTTGGTTCTATACGAAATCACTTTGTTATCTTTAGCAATGTAGCTTCTATGTGTTATGTCATTATTTGGAAAAAGTTTCAAAATAGAAAATAGAATTAGGCTGGATTCCAATAATTTTTCTGTACTTTCAAAATTACCATTTCCAGATATTTACTTTCCTTTTTCTGATGATTATGAAAAGCTAGCAGATTCCCACATTTGAATATATACAAATTCACATTTTATATTGGCACTGGAGTTCTTTTTTTATTTGTATGACCTTCTGAGTTGAAGAAATTATTATTATTGCCATTATTATTTTCATGCATCATTGAACCCTTTTCAAGCCATTGAGCTAAGTTTTCAAACCGAGGCATTAACTCAGCATGATATCTTTAGTAGAAAATATTAAATTCACAATTATGAAAAAACATATCATAAGCGATGGAAAAAATCATCAGCCAAGACAAAAATATGCTCTATTAACTGAAGAACAGGCAAGAAGAATTGATCAATACACTCACAGAACCTACAAAACTTTTCAAAAGAAGATGATGATTAGATGTGCGACAAGATTTCTGTGAATATCAGATCATTTTACATTTCATCTCGTTTCTGTTAGCATAATCATTTCATTGCTTTTTCTTTTAAAGTTTCCATGTTATCTAAGACCACTTGATTGACAACTGTGGACCACCAGCTGCCTGGAAACCTCACTGCAGGAAACCCTGTTCCCGAATTTGAGGATAGAAAGTTGAGACAACATCTGAATTGAAATCATATAGATGAAATGGCTGAGAAAACGGCTTACCTCCACCCCGTTTCCATTGGAAGTGAAGTGAAGTGAAGTGAAGTGAAGTTGCTCAGTCGTGTCCGACTCTTTGCAACCCCATGGACTGTAGCCCACCAGGCTCCTCCGTCCATGGGATTCTCCAGGCAAGAATCCTGGAGTGGGTTGCCATTTCCTTCTCCGGGGGATCTCCCCGACCCAGGGATCGAACCCAGGTCTCCCGCATTAGAGGCAGACGCTTTAACCTCTGAGTCACCAGGGAAGCCTCAAAGCCATTCCCTGGAACTGAGCTTGGATTTAATCCTTCCTTTTCCATATTTGAGGACTTAAGTGTCAAAGTCTGGAATCTTCCACTGTGATGATGATGCTTTAGAAGTCATTGGGAGCAGGAACACAGAACCTCATGGGACTTTTTTTCTCAATAAAATTACCTTTAAAACTATTTATATCTTGTCTTTGTTTTCAAAAGGCACATATTCGTCTTCTAAGTTTAAAGGAAGCTTTCTAAAAACATTTTTCAAAAGTATAAAATCTACTTTTTTATTGTAATAATCAAGAAATTTGAGTCCATTTAGTATAATATTTGGTGACTTTTAGACAAAGAAAGCAAACAAAACCTTCACATTGCTTAGGAAAACATTCAAACTTGATGGAGCCTCTAGCCATGGATATAGGCATATGGCTTTTGGTTTCTGCAATATTGAAGGGATTGGCTATGGCAAAGTAAAATAAAAATGTATGCGTGTGTGAGTGAGAGGAAAAAGGAAAGAGAGAGAAGAGACTTTTGTGGAAGATTCCCTTTGCTAACCTCATGTTTCCTTGGTTTTGAAGTGGAAATATCTGGCATTTCCAGCTTGGACTAAATCACAGATTTCTAATGAGTTTTCTTGATATTTGCTCTGACCTGATTCAGGTCAGCTTATTGCTTTTTTCTTGTAGTCTAAAAGCAAAGGAACAGGAGGTAAGCCTTCCTTTGCTCATTAAGGTTTCAGCGAGTGATCTTAACTCAAGCATTTCTAATTAAAATATAAAGATCATTAGTATGCATCATTAATAGAGGTTTGTCTTTGGACTCAGAATGCTCAGATGGAAGTGCCAGGCGCACTCCTGCACCCACTGGGGCTGAACAATTGCTGCTCTTGGCAAGGTCTCAAAACAGGCTGGGGTTTCTGTCTGCTACCTAGGCTGCTGGTGACAACTGCAACTTATGTCAGGCTCACGGGCAAGGAGGAGCCGAGAGGAGAAACAAATTGCAAAGGCAGGTTTTCTTTTTACTGTGACAGATTTCCAGCACTGGCATTGCTGAATCAGAAAGAGGAAGAAGAATAGTGAGGTTGATAAGAAAGACATTAAATACTATTTTAAAATTATTTGCCACCTCTCCCTTCCCCCTCAAAAATAAGATATATATTCATATGGTGGCATCATTTGTATTCCTTTTGGCTGGAGGGATTCAAGTCTCTATGCAATCCCTAATCATGCTGAACATTTTAATATGTTTTATCTTTTCCTAAATGAATATTAATTGTAGCTTGTCATTTAAGTTGAGAGATCAGCTGAAAGAAATTTTAATTGTAATGACTAAATTATTTAATTTTAAATATAAAAATTGTAATTAATTGAATTGTTAAAGGCATATTATGTGTGTATAGGAATTTAATGAAGGGTTTAACCCAGAGCTTGTAATACTTACTGCTTGTTTTATATATGTTAAAAGACTAAACTGAAGAGACATAATAAACAAATTAAAACACAGAGAGCTATGAGAATGGCCTATTATTTTTACATGGCCTTCATTTTAGAATTAATAATATTAATGCAGGGATTTAAGGCAAATCAGAAATAAGAATAAATTAATGATGTTCTAGACACTTTTTAATTATAGACATTTTTTGTTAATTTATCTGCTTCTCTGTGCAATCATCTGAACTTCTGACTCATTTCAAATAAGTTACAATAAAATTTGGAGCTAATAGAATAAAAATAGTTTCTTCCCTAATCAAGGCTACAGTGTTATCTAGGGAAGACTTTGCTGGTATATATGTGTGTGTGTGTGTGTGTTTATGTGTGTGTGTGGCAGGAGGAGGTGGGAGGGGATGGCTATTTGTGATTTCAAATTTGGTTAGATTCAATGGCAAATACTCATAATTTGTTGTTGTTCAGTTGCTAAGTTGTGTCCAACTCTTCGCAGCTCTCTGGAGCATAGCCTGCCAGGCTCCTCTGTCCATAGGATTTCCCAAGTAAGAATATTGGAGGGCATTGCCGTTTCTTTCTCTAGGGATCTTCCAGACCCAGGGATCGAACCCATCTCTCCTGCATTGCAGATGGATTATTTATCACTGAGCCACCTGGGAAACCCCATTCATAACTTACATTTATATTATTATGCCTTTCTTTTTTTTTCTTTTTGGAAATCACTCCTTAACAGGTGTTTTTGTTTGTTTACTTAAAAAGAGATTCTCATTCTTAAAAAGTCTGAAAATTGTTGCCACGTACAATCTCAAAAAGGATTTAGAGCCCCCTCCCATGTTACTGAGTCAAGAATTGTACGTTGAATAATTGGTCTTCTTCAGCACCAAAGAATCCACCTTTGAATTAACCTTGTTTGAATTATTTGAAGAATAAAATTCATTGAAGATTTAGAAAGTTTGGAGGCTGAAAATTTATTCTATGCTATGACAAGAGGAAGAAGATTGCTGTTCCCCATATACTTGTTATAAGAAGGTGCTGGGTTTTCATCTGCATCATGAATGAAATGCTCACTCCATATAAGGCTGTAAGTAGTTGGAGGACATCAAGGAATATAATTATCTGACTGCTGTGACAGAGAAAAAGGGTGATAGAAGCAGAGTTGAAGTCAAAGAAGAGGTATGTTACAATCACTTTCTTTTATACTAACAGACACTGTCCAGTTTTCATTTAGATATGGCTATATACACAACCTGGTGACTGAAGAGCAACAGAGTGACCAATTGATTCCCTCTCAAATACTGAGTAAGCCTAGTGTGCCCAATATAAAAATCCGCTGAAAGACGTTGAGTAACACACATGGTTTCCGTGCCATGTTGAGCTTATTAGAGTGTGCAAGACCGTAATGGTTAGACTAGTTCCCAAGCCTGAATGGTCATCAGACTCACCTGAGGGCTCATTCAATCCATACTGCTGGGCCCTACCCTCAGATTTTCTCATAAGTTCCCAGGAAACATTGATACTGCTATCTAGGGGCCCTATTTTGAGAACTATTGCATTAGAAGATGCTTAAGAGATTTTGAGAAAAGATTTTTCTGCCTTTTTCTGCCTTTACATATGACAAGATTTTTTTTTTTCCTGCGTAATTTATCAGAAAAAAAAACCAACTGTGACATCACTCTAAGATACAATATGCAAATATTTTCACATTGTTTTACGTTACAACAAACATATATTATGTATATCTAAAACATATATGGTTTTATATCTATCCATTTATCTCTATGACTTATTAAAATATAGTTTTTTGACAGAACGGTTTGGTTAGAAAAGGATTGGAAATAAATCTCTAAGGATTAAATACCACAGCTCCCCCACCCCCAGGTTGATGTCAGTGATTTGCTATTGGCTTTTGCAGAGAAAAGGGTAAGAAAAATTCACAAGAGATCTCAAACATATCAAATATCTTGATTTGTTCTGTACTTTTCCAAAAATACTTTAGCACTGAGATGTTCTAATATTTGAGATTAATAATATTTTAAAATGATAAAATTAGTTAAAAGTGAATACTTTGGTTTGACTCATCTACACATTTGGGTGTCTTTCCTTTAAACTATACACTTTAGACTTCTTCAATTCAATCTTTTTTTTTTTTATTATTTAGTTTTGGTTGCCCTAGGCCTTCATCGCTGCGCATGGGCTTTCTCTAGTAGCACTGAGTTGGGGCTCTTCTTTGTTGTGCATGGGCTTTTCATAGCAGTGGCTTCTCTTGTTGCAGAGCATGAGCTCTAGATGCATGGGTTTCAATATTGCAGCAGCTGGGCTCCATAGTTTTGGCTCAGGGACTCTAGAGTGAGGGCTCAATAGTTGCCCTGGAGCATGTGAGAATATCCTAGAACAGGGATCTAACCCATGTCCCCTGCATTGCCAGGCAGATTCATTCTCAGCCACTGTACCACCAGGGAAATTTCCCAATCTTAAAACCCTGTCTGGAAAAGGGGTTGCTGGGAGAAGATGTTGGGTGAATAGCTGTGGAGTATCTGTCTGAGCCACCCATTCTTCCTTGTTGTGGGCTGGTGGAGACTTAGAAGGGCTCTCACTCTCTCCTCTGGCTCCCACCTGCCCACCCTTGATAGGAATTTGAAAATGACAGACCCTTTTGAAAATGGCAGAATTTGAAAATGAAAATGACCCTTACAAGGGGCAGGCCTCTTAGCAGAGAACACGCCTCCAGTTCTCCTCCTAGGAGTCTGTCTGATCTCGGCGGGAAGTATCACCATCATGGGTCTCCTGGCACATTATCTCCATGTCTTGTTTTGTCTGGAGACAGACTAGGCAAACAGTTGAGGCTTCAAGTTTTTGTTGGAAGATGGCCTCTGATTTTTTTTTTTTCCCAGCATGGTTTTTGTTATCTGGGGCATGGCAAATTAGCATATATTTGTGAAAGTTCGGTACCCTATGTCTACTGAAAAACATCTCATTTTTTTTAACTTTTATTTTTTATTGAAGTATAGTTAATTTACAATGTTGCATTAGTTTCAGCTGTACAACACAGTGATTCTGACAGACAGATAGATAGATATTCTTTTTCAGAATATTTTCTCCTGTAGATTATTACCAAATTAAGTCTTGTTCCCTGTGTTTTACAGTAGATCCTTGTTGGTAATGTATTTTACATATAGAAGTGTGTATTAATATATGTTAATCCCAGCCTCTTAATTTATCCCTTCTCCCTATCTTCCCTTTTGATACCCATACATTTGTTTTACATGTCTCTAGGTCTATTTCTCTTTTGTAAATAAGTTTGTTTTCTTTTCCTTTTTTTTTTTCACTGAGAAGCATTTTAATCTTTATTTGATCAGAAGCTACAAGGGTGTGATGGTAGTGGAATTGTAGTTGTCTTCATAAGGTATGAATTTGAGAGGTGGATCTCATATTCACAAGGAAATTGAGAAAGGTTCAAAAGGAGATGACTCATAAGTAGGTTGAAACATGCATGTATAATTACACCATGTGTATCTATAACATTAATTTTTTAATTTGTATGTATAAGTTTTCAATGCATATTGTTCTTAAACAGTTTGTTTTGACTTCAAAGCATATCATGAACATTTTTCCAACTTGGTTAGTATAGACATACTTTATGCTTTTTAATGGTAGCCTATATTTGTTGTTGTATGGTTGAGTTCTAATTTATTTAACCAATCTCCTGTTGATGCACTTTTGTTATCTCCATGTTGTTGCTATATATAGCAAATGATACTACAATGACTATGTGTGTATGTGTTTGTGTGTCTTTGTATGCATGTAAGAATATAACTATGAGACAGATTCCTCAAAACTAAAGTTTCTGGATTGACATATATGCACATTTGGAATTTGGAGTTATTGTCTAAATGTCCTTTAAAATCCATATTTAGAATTCCACTCACATTTGAGAATGACTTTTTTCATTCCTCTCACATATTTATAAGATATTCTGATAAGTGATAAGATGTATATACTAGATATTTTGATTTATACTTATCTAATCGTTATTGAGTTTATCATCATATATATTAATAGTTATTTGCATCCTATGTTTACTTGTTTTTTTTCTATAACTTTGCACACTGTAACTGATTTTTAGAAAAATTATTTTTATAAATGATATTCTAATAGTTATATAATTTTATTTTTAATTTTCAAACTACTAAAGTTCTGGAATCTAGTTTTGAATAAACCATAAGGCAGGGGTCTAGGTTTACTTATTTTCTAAATAATTTGCAAATTCTTCCAATGCTTTTTGTGGACAAAATAATTAACTCACTGATTTGATTTGTCATCTTTATAATATAAAAAATTATCTCGTGCCTATATCTGTATCTGGATTCTCTTTTGTTCATATGAACAAAAAACTTCCTTGTTGGCTAGTTTTCTGTGTATCAGAGATTGTAGAAAATGCATATTCTCCACAGAACAATAGCCTGTGGAAAACCATAGGGCCATGAGACAAGTGCTTCATTAAATGCAAAGATTTTAGTGTAGTTGGAGCTGTAAGTTTAAGAAAAAATAATTACAAACGTTATTAGGAAGTCCAGAGAAAAATCAATGAAAAAATTACTGTAAATAAAACACCACTCTCCAATAGAAACATATTAATAATATTTATCCATTTCAATTTGTTTTAGATTATCTGTATGTGGCCTTATTTTAGGCCTTTATGATTTTCTTATAGAAGATCAATATATTTAAGTACAAAATTTTAATGAATCTTTGCCTTTAACCCATTATTATTAGTTTCTCAAAGTAAATATTTTCATCGATTTCTGTAGTTTTCCTCTCTTTCCTTCGGAAGAAGAAATACTGAGAAAAAGATGTTCTGGGATTTTGGTGTTTGCATCTAATCTTACTGAATTTCTCAGCTTCTTCCTCCCTCCCTCCCTCCTTTCCTTCCTTCCTCTGGAATTCAACAGAACCTAAATATAAGATCATGTGACAGTGGAAGCAATGGCATACATGTAGACAGAAATTGTGCATTACAGTGTTGGTTCTTAATTTTTCATCCTCAATGTTGACACTTTTGTAAAACAATTGCAACCATAGTAGCCTGCATGCTCACGTGTCCAAACGTTGCCTACTGCACCTACATCTTTCCATGGCTATTATCAACCCTAATGCAAATAAACAACAAAAAAACCCAGACCCACAACTCATTAGATTTTTTAGTTAGAACTTATTCTCTTTGTATTCTCTTTTCCTATTTCCTTCCTGTTAGGTATCCAGATAGCTGCAGGCAAGAAAAACACTCTCAAAAGTTATTTTGACTTAAATCAGCATCACTTCCAAGGTTTAACCATTAACGTGTAATTAAAATGTCATAATACTTACTTTTAAATTGCTGATTCAGAGTCAGATATCTTAATGTAATCTAAATTTTTCAAAAACATCGGCTTCCCTGCACCAAACAAACAGACAAATAAAACAACAATATTGTGTCAGATTTGCTAATAAAATTAACGTACGGTTCTACAACTCCAAAATATTCACTTAAATAAATTTAAGCTTCTTTTTGTTGTTGTGGAAAGGCTGAATGTTTAAGGATATTTCCTTTCCAATATCATAGGTATGGTACACAGGGAAAATAATGTAAGAGATTCCTGGGAAAATAACTAACATAAGAGAAATGTGAGAGAATGCTGTTTATAATGATTGGTAGTTTCAAAGCTCTACATTGGAGCATGTAAATATGCCAAATTGACTGTTGCGAAAATAGACAATTTGTGAAATTCTGGACAGTTTCCACATCCAGTGATGCCAGACCCTGGAGGGGGTGAGTATTCTGGTCTAGAGGCAAGTAAACAAGTCAATAGAAAAACTGATTGTTGGAAAGACTGACCTCTGAACAATGGTATTGTTTTGCTGAGCTCCTCAAAGGGTCAAGCTGGATTTGGGAAATATTTCAGTTCTCACTGTGACATGAAACCTTGGGTGCTGATCAAAGTGCTTTGTTTTGGTATCTAAAAGCTTAGCCTCTGAGATGGTGCCAAAGGTTTGGCTGTCATGATGTGTGGGGTATGTGAGCCAGGCATTGCTGGCTTGAGAACTCTGCACATTGTTCTAAACTAGAGAATTTGCTTCTTACTGTTCCCCTTCTTGGTTTGTATAATAAAAACTCCATAATAAGACACCGTTCTTCTTTTTTTTTTTTCCTAGTAGACTTGGAAAAGAATTAAGGAGCAGCCTTCTTAGTACCGTGGTATTGGGAGAGCTTAGGGGAGACAATGACTTGGTTGAAATGAAAAATGATATAAAAGACTCTATGAAGACCACTAATGTGAGTCTCAAATAGTTGAGTTGCAACCTAAGTTGAATGTGTGTCCAACCCTTGCTTTTAACATTTCTATTTATAGAAGGAAGGCAAACAGGCTGTGTTGTATCTTGTTTTCTGGAAAAGTATTAGAACCTTGTTAATTATGGTAGAGTGAACATGGCAGGAAAAGGAAAAATATAATTTTAAATATAATGGTGCATGCTGGAAACACAGATTGGCAAGCATATGGGATTCTGGCATCTGGACAGAAGCCTTCATAACCATCTGCTTCTCAGAGGTTATTTTGGCAATTTTTGCAGCCGTTTTAGTGATTCACAGGTCTGGGATAAGGATGTTAGCAAGCAGCTAGAGGGCACGGGTACACAGAGGCAGTTACTGGGTTTTCTGTCCATACATTAGTTTCATTGTTGTGAATCTTGTCACTTTAAAATGGTCTATGTGCCTGTATTTCATTGTGATGGCAGCAGATGCTCCTTCATGCTAATAATTTTTTCCCAATTTTATTCCCCCAGTGACACTCATTTTTTGCCTTCAGAATTAATTTGGTGTATTGCCTCCCTTGGCTGTGGAGATGTTAGAAATATGTGAAGGGACTGGTGTTTTTGTGCTGCTGCTGGTTCTGAAGTGTGGAGACCTTGTTGGTAACCTCCAGCTCTCCTTGACTTTCTCATTCTACCAATGTGCCTTGGGGATTTTGAGAGTTACAGCATGTTATTAATAGTGTGATGTCATGTAATAATATAATAAGAACTCACATGCATAGAGTCATTTAACATAGGACTTTTATGGTTAATGATAAAGCAAAATATTAACTAACTTGATGCATTATAAATTGAAAATCTATATTAATTTTTAAAATTGAAATGCAGTTGATTTGCAATGTTATGTTAGTTTCAGGTGGACAACAAAGCAATTCAGCTACATCTATCTATCAATCTAGTTATCTATTTATCCTTTTTCAGATTCATTTCCATTATAGTTTATTACAAGATATTGAATATAGTTCCCTGTACTATACAGTAGGTCCTTGTGGTTTATCTATTTCATATATATACTAGTGTGTTTTTGCTAATCCCAAACTCCTAATTTATCCTTCTACCTTCCAATTTTCATTTGGTAACCATAAGTTTGTTTTCTATGTCTGGTAGTTCATTTATATATATATTTTTAGGTTCCACATATAAGTGATATCATGATATTCTTCTCTCTCTCTCACTTCACTTAGTATGAAAATCTCTGCTAAGTCACTTCAGTCATGTCCAACTCTGTGTGACCCCATAGACAGCATCCTACCAGGCTCCTCCATCCCTGGGATTCTCCAGGCAAGAACACTGGAGTGGGTTGCGATTTTCTTCTCCAACACATGAAAGTGAAAAGTGAAAGGGAAGTCGCTCAGTCGTGTCCGACTCTAGCGACCCCATGGACTGCAGCCCACCAGGCTCCTACATCTGTGGGATTTTCCAGGCAAGAGTACTGGAGTGGGGTGCCACTGCTTTCTCCATGATAATCTTTAGGTCCATGCACGTTGCTTCATACAGTATGATTCATCCTTTGTGTGGCTGAGTAGTATTCCATTGTATAATGTACCATACCTTCTTTATCCATTCATCTGTTGATGGACACCTAAGTTACTTCCATGTCTTGGCTATTGTAAATAGTGCTTCTATGAACATTGGGGTTTGTGTATCTTTTCAAATTTGAGTTTTCACTTTTTCTGGGTATACACCCAGTCTATATCAATTTTTCATCATAAAAATACTATTGCTTGCTCATGCAGATCAATAAAAGAAAAAAAAAAAACAATCAAAAAGTGGGCCAAGGAACTAGCAGACATTTCTTCAAAAAAGACATTCAGATGGCTAATAAACACATGAAAAGATGCTCAACATCACTCATTATTAGAGAAAAGCAAATCAAAACTGCAATGAGGTATCATCTCATATCGGTCAGAATGACTAGAATTAAAAAAAAAAGTCTACAAGCAATAAATGCTGGAGAGGGTGTGGAAAAAAGGGAACCTTCTTACTCTGCTGGTGGGAATGCAAACTGGTACAAACTATGGTGAATAGTGTGGCGATTCCTTAAAAAACTGGAAATACAGCTGTCATACAACCCAGCAATCGCACTGCTGGGCATACACACTGAGGAAACCGGAATTGAAAGAGACACATGTACCCTAATGTTCATTGCAGGCTTTCTTACAATAACTAGTACATGGAAGCAACCTTGATGTCCATCAGCAGATGAATGGATAAGGATGTTGTGGTACATGTACAGAATGGGGTATTACTCAGCTATAAGAAATAACATATTTGAGTCAGTTCTAATGAGGTGGATGAAGCTGGAGTCCATTATACAGAGTAAAGTAAGTTAGAAAGAGAAACGCCAATACAGTATACTAACACACATATATGGAATTTAGAAAGATAGTAACAACGATCCTATATACAAGGCAGCAAAAGAGACACAGATGTAAAGAACAGACTTTTGGACTATGGGAGAAGGTGAGGGTGGGATGATTTGAGAGAATAGCATTTAAACATGTATATAGATAAGAATACCAGACCACCTGACCTGCCTCTTGAGAAATCTGTATGCAGGTCAGGAAGCAGCAGTTAGAACTGGACATGGAACAACAGACTGGTTCCAAATAGGAAAAGGAGTACATCAAGGCTGTACATTGTCACCCTGCTTATTTAACTTCTATGCAGAGTACATCACGAGAAACGCTGGACTGGAAGAAACACAAGCTGGAATCAAGATTGCCGGGAGAAATATCAATGACCTCAGATATGCAGATGACACCACCCTTATGGCAGAAAGTGAAGAGGAGCTAAAAAGCCTCTTGATGAAAGTGAAAGAGGAGAGTGAAAAAGTTGGCCTAAAGCTCAACATTCAGAAAATGAAGATCATGACATCTGGTCCCATCACTTCATGGGAAATAGATGGGGAAACAGTGGAAACAGTGTCAGACTTTATTTTGGGGGGCTCCAAAATCACTGCAGATGGTGATTGCAGCCATGAAATTTAAAGACGCTTACTCCTTGGAAGGAAAGTTATGACCAACCTAGATAGCATATTCAAAAGCAGAGACATTACTTTGCCAACAAAGGTCCATCTAGTCAAGGCTATGGTTTTTCCTGTGGTCATGTATGGATGTGAGAGTTGGACTGTGAAGAAGGCTGAGCACCAAAGAATTGATGCTTTTGAACTGTGGTGTTGGAGAAGACTCTTGAGAGTCCCTTGGACTGCAAGGAGATTCAACCAGTCCATTCTGAAGGAGATCAACCCTGGGATTTCTTTGGAAGGAATGATGCTAAAGCTGAAACTCCAGTACTTTGGCCACCTCATGTGAAGAGTTGACTCATTGGAAAAGACTCTGATGCTGGGAGGGATTGGGGGCAGAAGGAGAAGGGGACAACAGAGGATAAGATGGCTGGATGACATCACAGACTCGATGGATGTGAGTCTGAGTGAACTCCGGGAGTTGGTGATGGACAGGGAGGCCTGGCGTGCTGCGATTCATGGAGTCACAAAGAGTCAGATACGACTGAGCGACAGAACTGAACTGAACTGATCTGATTACCATGTATAAAATAGATGACCAGTGCAAGTTCAATACATAAAGCAGGGCACTCAAAGCTCGTGCTCTGGGACAACCCAGAGAGATGGGGTAGGGAGGGATGTGGGAGGGAGGTTCAGGGTGGAAGGATACACGTGCACTCATGGCTGATTCATGTAAATGTATGGCAAAAACCACTACAATATTGTAAAGTAATTATCCTCCAATTAAGATAAATTAATTAATTTAAAAATAGTATTGCTTGAGCATTTGCAGAGTATCAGAAAATAGCATAAACATTTGAAACAAAGAATTGTCAATACAAGGATGTGAGTGAAGGGCTTGTGGGTGAGAATGAAAAAAACGGGAGTGGGAGAGCCCTCTGCAGGACCATTTGGTAGTGGCTCTCAATGTCTTAAAAGCATGCGTTCTATGACTACTCAGCCCAACCTCATTCTTCTAAGACTCTATCTATCCTGTAGAAATATTATAACATACTCATAGGATTGTATATGCTAACTGAAAGATTAGTAGGGAAAAATGAAAATGACCTAAGTGTCATTCAATAGAAAATGGTTAAATAAGTTTTGGAAATGCCATACTATGGACTATCATATACTATTTTAAAACGTTAGATTGATCCACAAGGAGTGATATGCAAGGATATCCGTGATCTATTTTTAAGTTAAAAAACTTACTTAAAAGAACATATACAGCATATTTCTGTTGTAAAAACCAGTATTGATTTATTTAAATGTGTAAATATACAGAAGATATGTACTGAGGATTGAATGTTTTTGTCCCTAATCCCCAGTTTGATAGCATTTGAAGGTGAGGCCTTTGGGAGGTAATTAGATTTAGGTGAAGTCACAAGAGTGAAGCTTTAATACTTTGGCCACCTGATGTGAAGAGCCGTGCCATTAGGAAAGACCCTGATTCTGGGAATGATTGAAGGCAACGAGAGAAGGGGGCGGCAGATGATAGCACCACCAACTCAATGGGCATGAATTTGACCAAACTCCAGGTAATAGTGCAGAACAGGGGAGCCTGGTGTGCTGCTGTCCAGGGGTCACAAACAGTCAGACAGGACTTAGTGACTGAACAACAACAACGAGTGTGATCATGATGGCATTAGTGTTTTCATGAAAAGAGATCAGAACTCGTGCCCCTCTCACCCTCTGTCATGTGAGGAAACAGCAAGAAGGTGGCCATCTGCAAACCAGTAAGACAGCACTCGCCAGAAATGAGCCATGCTGGCATCCCGAACTTAGACTTCCCAGCCTTTCAGAACTTTGAGAAATATCTATCTGTTGTTTAGCCTTCCATGCATGCATCCATGCTCAGTTGCATCTGACTCTTTGTGACCCCAAGTACTGTAGCTCTCCAGGCTCTTCTGTCCATGGAATTCTCCAGGCAGGAAAACTGGACTGGATCTCCATTCCCTTCTCCAGGGGATCTTCCCAACTCTGGGATCGAACGCGCCTCTCTTGCATCTCCTGCACTGGCAGGCAGATTCTTTACCAAGGTACCACTTGAGAAGTCCTTAAGCCTTCCGGTCTGGAGAATTTTGTTACAGCAGCTTGAATTGAGATGATATGGAGGAATTCCAGGTAGATTCTAAATACAGCATGATTACCTCTGGGGTGAGATGAGGTGGACAGAATAAGAGATTCTCCTTTTTTAAATATATGGTTCTTTATTGTTTGAATCTTGTCAAATAAGTGTTTTATTTGTAGAGGAAAGAAGAACAGAAGCCCTGCCTCAGCTGAGGATTGATATTTGGCAATAAAGCAACTGATACAACATATATCACAAAAGCCCTTGAGAGAGATCTCAAAAACACAATTCCAACTTCCTGGAGCAGCTCATACTGGTATCCAAGCTTTCTTTGTCCTTATAATGTGCCTATTGATGATCATGCAATGTGGGGGTCATAAGTAATAGAGAGGCCAGATATCAGGGAGGGCGGCCAAATCTAGCAATGAGAGAGAAGGTTTTGGCTTAAGAAAGTCTCTGACATAGGAAAAGACCATCAAGTTGTCTGTTTCCGCACTCTGATGAATGTTATGAGACCAATCCAGTTTTATGAGATGCTCTGAGTCAGGGATTTCCCTGGTGGTCCAGCAGTTAAGAATCTGTGTTTCAATGCATGGAATGAGGGTTGGATCCCTGGTCATGAAACTAAGATCCCACATGCCGGGGGGCAGCTAAGCTAGTGTGCCATGACTACTGAACCTGTGTGCTCTGGAGCCCATGCATCACAACTAGAGAAGCCTGCACACGGTGCAACTAAGACCTGGTACAGCTAAGTAAGTAAGTAAATAAATATAAAAAAGATGCTCTGAGCCAGATGTGTTCCCGTGCTCAGTTCTTTGAGCTCTCAGGGATCTAGGACTACTGCAGGGGTTTCTCATATTGGTTTTGGAAAGCTTTTTAAAAGCAAAAATTAGATCCCATTATACTCTAATTTTTGTCTATAACAAATTCCGAGTGCTGCAAAGAAATTTGCACAAAATCTCTTATCCTCAAGGATTTAAAAATAGTGGAAGTGCTGTTTAAGGTGGTGAGTGCCAGCAAAAGGGATTTTGATATATTTACTAAACAAGCTTTGGTTTGCAGTAATTAGTAAAGCACAGAGGAAGAGTCTACATCATATATACAGATATATTTATTTTTCTATTTTTTAAACTGTGTTCTGAACATATCCAAGACAGAGAAGAGTGCAATGAATATTCAGGTACCTCTTACCTTAATACATTAACCAACAACGTTCTGCATTAACTTCCATTTGTGCACCTTAAAAAAATTTTTTTTTTTCCTGGAGTATTGTAAAGAAAATCCTAGGCATAGTATCACATTAGCCATAAATACTTCAATGTGAAAAGGACATTGAAAATAAAGATAAACCAAATGACATATCTACATAGACAATAATAGAGTTTCACCTACTACTTTGATACTTGAAATCTCACTTTTGTTTTACGTTTTACACTTGTTCTAATTTAAGATGAATAATATAGGATTATCATAAGAATTATTTATAAAATAAACTGAGTAGAAAGATAATTTATAAAACAGATGTTAAAACTCTTTGGAGAGCAACATTATAACCTACAAAGAGAAGTGTTTCTTTTGTAAATTATTATGTTTGTTTTACTGTACTTCAATAAGAAAAATGAAAAAATTATTGACCCAGAGGGATGGGATGGGGAGGGAGGTGGGAAGGGGGTTCAGGATGGGGAACACATGTACACCCATGGCTGATTCATGTCAATATATAGCAAAACCACTACAATATTGTAATTAACCTCTAATTAAAATAAATAAATTTATATTAAAAAAAAGAAAAAGGAAAAAGTCTACAATATCAAATTCTGCAATGGGCACCAAGGCAAATGAGACTGCTGGTCCTATGAAATTGTGCATGTATTCTTATTTATCTATAAAATGGGAGACTTGGAATAAATGTCAAAAATGTCTTCAAGAAAAGAAAAAGGATACTAATACAAGACATATAAAACATTTTCATATATGATTACTATTAATTAGATAAAAATATTCAGGAGCAATCAAAATAATCCTGGATATCTGTAAATACTGTCAATAATTGGGAAAAACATAGTTATCCATAAGAGAATTCAACTTATTATTTATTTGTATATTTGCTAAAAATTTTATTTTATTGATATATAATTGGCATATAATATTATGTTAGTTTCAAGTGTACAGCACAATTATTCTATATCTGTATATATTGTTAAATGATTACAATAATAAGTCTAGACAACATCCGTTACCTGATGTAGTTACAAATCTATTTCTCTTGTAAGGAGAACTTTTTAGATATAGTCTCTTAGCAATCAAATATTCAGTATTATTAATTGTAGTCACCATACTGTATATTACATTCCTATAACTTATTTATTTTACAACTGGAAGTTGTGCCTTTTGCCTCTGTTCACCCATTTTGTCCACCTCTCAGTCTCTGCTCTCATCTCTGGCAAACACCTATTTATTCTCTGTATTTATGAGTTGTTTTTTTTTTTTGAATTCCACATGTAACTGAGAGAATACATCATTTGTCTTTCTGTGTCTGACTAATTTAGTGAAGCATAATGCCCTTCAAATGTATTTATGTTGTCACAATGGCAAGATTGCCTTCATTTTGATGGTTGAATAGTATTCCATGTGTATTTCTATATATGTGTATATACATAAAAATTCCATGTGTTTTTATATATATGTGTATGATAGAAAGTTCTGACAAAACATGGCCCACCAGAGAAAAGAATGGCAAAACACTCCAGTATCGTTGCTTTGAGAACCACATGAAGTGAAGTGAAATGAAGTGAATTTGCTCAGTCGTTTCCGACTCTTTGTGACCCCATGGACTCTTGCCCACCCAGCTCCTCCTTCCATGGGATTCTCCAGGCAAGAGTACTGGAGTGGGTTGCCATTTCATTCTCCAGGGGATCTTCCCGACCCAGGGATCAAACCCGGGTCTCCTGCATTCCAGGCAGACGCTTTAACCTCCTGAACAGTATGAAAAGGCAAAAAGATGGGAAACTAAAAGATGAACTCCCCAGGTCGGTTGGTGCCCAATATGCTACTGGAGAAGAGTCGAGAAATAACTCCAGAAAGAATGAAGAGATGGAGCCAAAGCAAAAACAATACCCAGTTGTGGATGTGACTAGTGATGGAAGTAAAATCCGATGTGGTAAAGAACAATATTGCATATGAACCTGGAACATAAGGTTTATGAATCAACGTAAACTGGAAGTGCTCAGACAGGAGATGGCAAGAGTGAACATTGATATTTTAGGAATCACTGAACTAAAATGGACTGGAATGGGTGATTTTAACTCAGATGACCATTATATCTACTACTGTGGTCAAGAATCCCTTAGAAGAAATGGAGTAGCCCTCATAGTCAACAAAAGAGTCCAAAATGCAGTACTTGGATGCAGTCTCAAAAATGACGGAATGATCTCTGTTTGCTTCCAAGACAAACCATTCAATATCAGAGTAATCCAAATATATGCCCCAACCAGTAATGCTAAATGAGCTGAAGTTGAATGGTTCTATGAAGACCTATAAGAGCTTCTAGAACTAACACCAAGAAAAGATATCTTTTTCATCATAGGGGACTGGAATGAAAAAGTAGGAAATCAAGAGATACCTGGAATAATAGGCAAATTTGGCCTCAGAGTACAAAATGAAGCAGGACAAAGGCTAATAGAGTTTTGCCAAGAGAATGCACTGGTCATAGCAAACACCCTCTCCCAATAACACAAGAGAACACTTTACACATGGACATCACCAGATGGTCAATACAAAAATCTGATTATGTTCTTTGCAGCCAAAGATATAGAATTCTATACAGTCAGCAAAAGCAAGACTGGGAGCTGACTATGGCTCAGCTCATGAACTCCTTGTTGCCAAATTCAGAGTTAAATTGAAGAAAGTAGGGAAAACCACTAGATCATTCAGGTATGACCTAAATCAAATCGCTTACGAATATACAGTGGACGTGACAAACAGATTCAAGGGATTAGATTTGGTAGACAGAGTGCCTGAAGAATTATGGATGGAGGCTCATGACATTGTACAAAAGGCAGTGATCAAGACCATTCCCAAGGAAAAAAAATGCAAAAGGCAAAATGATTGTCTAGGAGGCCTTAAAAGTAGCTGAGAAAAGAAGAGACGCTAAAGTCAAAGGAGAAATGGAAAGATATACCCATTTGAATGCAGAGTTCCAAAGAATAGGAAGGAGAGATATGAAAGCCTTCTTCAGTGATCAATGCAAAGAAATAGAGGAAAACAATAGAATGGGAAAGACTAGAGATCTCTTTAAGAAAATTAACGATATCAAGAGAACGTTTTATGCAAAGATGGGCACAATTAAGGACAGAAAGGGTATGGACCTAACAAGCAATTAAGAAGAGTTGGCAACAATGCACAGAAGAACTATACAGAAATGATCTTCATGACCCAGATAACCATGATGTGTGATCATTCACCTAGAGCCAACATCCTAGAATGCGAAGTCAAGTGGGACTTAGAAAGCATCACTGTGAACAAAGCTAGTGGAGGTGATGGAATTTTAGTTGAGCTATTTCAAATCCTAAAAGATGATGCTGTGAAAGCACTGCTCTCAATATGCCAGCAAATTTGGAAAACTCAGCAATGGCCATAGGACTGGAAAAGGTCAGTTTTCATTCCAATCCCATTAAAAGGCAATGTCAAAGAATGTTCAAACTACCGCACAATTGCACTCATCTCATCTGCTAGTAAAATAATGCTCAAAATTCTCCAAGTCAGGCTTAAACAATACGTGAACCAAGAAATTCCAGATGTTCAAGCTGGATCTAGAAAAAGCAGAGGAACCAGAGATCAAACTGCCAACATCCACTGGGTCATCGAAAAAGCAAGAGAGTTCCAGAAGAACATCTATTTTTGCTTTATTGACTATGCCAAAGCCTTTGACTGTGTGGATCACAATAAACTGGAAAATTCTTCAACAGATGGGAATACCAGACCACCTTACTTGCCTCCTGAGAAATCTGTATGGAGCTCAAGAAACAACAGTTAGAACTGGACATGGAACAACAGACTGGTTCCAAATTGGGAAAGGAGTATGTCAAGGTTGTATATTGTCACCCTGCTTATATAAATTATATGCATGATGTCGCATATGAAATGCCAGGCTGGAAGAAGCACAAGCTAGAATCAAGATATCTGGGAGAAATATCAATAATCTCAGATATGCAGATGACACCACCCTTATGGTAGAAAGCAAAGAAGAACTATAGAGCCTCCTGATGAAAGTGAAGAAGGAGAGTGAAAAAGTTGGCTTAAAACTCAACATTCAGAAAACTAAGATTATGACGTTTGTTCCCATCACTTCATGGCAAATAGATGGGGAAACAATGGAAACAGTGAGAGACTTTATTTTGGGGGGCTCCAAAATCACTGCAGATGGTGACTTCAGCCATGAAATGAAAAGATGCATGCTCTTTGGAAGAAAAGCTATGAGCAACCTAGACAGCATATTAAAAAGCAGAGACATACCCTTGTCAACAAAGGTCTGTCTCATCAAAGCTATGGTTTTTCCCAGTAGTCACGTATGGATGTGTGCGTTGGACTATAAATAAAGCTGTGAGTGAGTGAGTGAAGTCGCTCAGTCATGTCCGACTCTTTGCGACCCCATGGACTGTAGCCTACCAGGCTCCTCCATCCATGGGATTTTCCAGGCAAGAATACTGGAGTGAGTTGCCATTTCCTTCTCCAGGAGACCTTCCCGATCCAGGGATTGAACCCTGGTTTCCTGCATTGTAGGTAGATGCTATACCGTCTGAACTGGGAGTGCCGAATAATTGATGCTTTTTAACTGTTGTGTTGGAGAAGACTTGAGAGTCCCTTGGACTGCAAGGATATCCAACCAGTCAATCCTAAAGGAAATCAGTCCTGATTATTCACTGGAAGGTCTGATGCTGAAGCTAAAAACCAATACTTTGGCCTCCTGATGAGAAGGACGACTTATTGAAAAGACCCTGATGCTGGGAAAGATTGCAGGCAGGAGGAGAAGGGGATGACAGAGGATGAGATGGTTGAATAGCATCACTCACTTGATCGACATGAGTTTGAGTAAGCTCCAGGGGTTGGTGATGGACAGGGAAGCCTGGTGTGCTGCAGTCCAAAGAGTCCAGAGAGTCTGACATGACTGAGCTACTGGACTGAAACTGAAATATATATGTATATATACACACACACACACATTTTCTTTATCCATTATTCATCAATAGACACTTAGATTACTTCATGTCTTGGCCACTATAAATAATAATGTGGTATAAGTAGTACTATTATAAACTGGGGGTGCATGCATCTTTTTGAGTTACCATTTTCCTTTCTTTCAGATGAACCGAAAATTGGAAATGATGGATCATACGGTAATTGTACTTTTAATATTTTTATCAAATTCTATACTGTTTTCCCTAATGTCTGCACCAATTTTCATCTTTTTTTTTTTTTAATGACTCTCTAAACCAAAAGAGCAGAGTGTAGTCCTAAAAAATATAAATGGGATTATTTGGGTTGTCTTTATTTACTTGTTGTTGTTACTAATAATGCATTAACAATAAATTTAGGCTTGCAAACTATTTAAAGCAGATGCTGATTACTTTATTTCTTTACTATTCACTCACATATTTAGTTTAGGAAAGACTCAGCCCATTTGAAGATAGTGGTGCCTCTTGTGTTTTTCCATAATTAATCACATTTGCCAGTTCCAAACTTTCCAGTCTGCACGGATGACCTTAACCAACAGGATTTAAATAAAACTGCTTCAACTTCCATCACAAGACTAGGAACCTGTGAGAAATTCTGTTCCCATCTTAAGAGATTGGGGATCTTTGTCAGATTTCAATTTATCACTGTCTCCTCTTGCTCTACTTTTTGGTGTTGGTCAAGCTCCCCACTCTCAGGCATTCTGTTCCTTTCATACCTACATTGACCCACACACCACCCAGTTTATTTCACCTTCAAAAGGCTCATCCTCAGGAGATAGCCAACTGATGCTGGTGTTTGGGGAATTAGCTCATGGATAATTATTTCATCTCCACCCCCAACTGCCTCTTAGTCCTTCTTGCCCTCTGCTTACCTCACCAGCTTCACCCACAGAGGTGGGCAGCCACTGCATCCAGTCATCTTGCTGGGCCTTCTCTTCTTCCTTCTTAGACCCTTCATCATGCATGTCCCAGCCTTTGACGCTTAAACTTCTTCTAACATATCCTCTGCTAAATGATTCAGTATCCTTTGTTTAACATATCTGGCTGAATAACTGTTCCTGAGCACTTCATTTTTTATATGTAGGAAGGATTTGTTTGAATGCAGTGTGCCAAAGGGAGAAAAATTATTCTATTCCCCTAGAAGACGGGGATCCTAGTTATGGGCAGATTTAAATGGCAATTTTTACCCTCTTGATTACATTCTCTCTATATATCCTCTTTCTCTGCTGTACTCTCTTTCCTTGTTTCTCTTGCTCTCCATCTGTCTCTATTTATCAACTCACCCAACCATCTACACAGTTTCACAAATATTTGAGCAAGGGCAAGCTGACATACACATACTCTCAAACATTAGCTCGCCTGTCTCTGAGCTCATTCTTCCAAGAGACAAGTAAGAAAATATCCTGTGGGCAAGTTAAGTGATTTTGGAAATGTGAGAAAATTCTTATATGGATGGCTTTTCATATAAGCCCCTCTGGATGATAAAGCAGAGGGATTCAGTGAAGATTGTTTTATTGCTGGGTAAGTGGGAAATTATCAGAAGGCTTCACAGATTGGCAGAGCTTGGGGAGAGAGAGAGAGAGAGGCCACCCCACTCCCCTAAACAGATCTCTTCACTATGACCCCTTTACACCTCTGCTTATATACTTAGAGGAATGTAAGCCTTGTTCCTCTGTGAGAGGGCCAATTTTATTTTTTCAATAGTCCTAATTGTAAATGTTCCCTTTGCATTGCATCAAAATGCGATTCTGTAACATCTATTCATTGGCCTTGGCTTTATTCTCTGGAGTCTCACAACATAAGCTTATTCATTCTTTCAAAGAATAGCAATTCAAATATTTGAAAATAACTCTCATTTATTTCATGTAGTCATCTCTTGCCAGGCTAGACACCTCCTTTTCCTTCAGCAATGTCTTTTTTGTTGCAGCTTCCAGACCCCTTACCTTTCTCATTGCAGTGCTTTGGTGTCAGCTGTTTTGACACTGTATATTCTCAAAATGCCATATCCAGCTAAATGACACTCACAAAGCAGAAGGATAAATGCTGACAGAATTGAATGTAAGTGAACCCCATACATTACCTCCATGACCAAGTCCAGAGAAACTATCCCCATCTTTCATCTGGACATTATACTTTTATTAATACAATGTAAGATTGCATTAGCTTTATTATAAATCACATGGCCTTCTAATATAACATGTCCTGACCTTTTCCTCTTAATCTCCATTCCTTTATCTGAATCTGAGCATTGTTTTCCTGAATTGCAATGCAAAGTTTTGCATTTTACCTTATACATTTCATTTTGTCAATTCTATCCCAGGTTTTTTGGAAATTTGAATCTCTATCCTATCATCAAAAATATCAATTTTCCTACCAATTTGGGGGGATTTTTTTTTACCTTTTATTGAGGATTTGATTCTTTCAATGAAAGTCCATTGCAGTGATGGACTTGCAACCTAAATTTCTTTGTTTCTGTCTCTGACTGGCATTGTAGGACCACATATCTTTTGGGGAGATCACAGGACTTGCGTCCAGAGGATGCAATGGCACCCCACGCCAGTACTCTTGCCTGGAAAATCCCATGGATGGAGGAGCCCAGTGGGCTGCAGTCCATGGAGTCGCTAAGAGTCAGATACGACTGAGCGACTTCACTTTTTTCACTTTTCACTTTCATGCATTGGAGAAGGAAATGGCAACCCACTCCAGTGTTCTTGCCTGGAGAATCCCAGGGACGGGGGAGCCTGGTGGGCTTCCGTCCATGGGGTCGCATAGAGTCGGACACGACTGAAGCGACTCAGCAGCAGCAGCAGCAGCAGCAGGACTTGTGTCACACCTGGTCATGCACAGTAGAATCGGCTACAGTGTGGGATCTGTGAGGCTGTTCTTCCCTTTTGCCCCTCCTGTGTGCCTATTAAGCATCTCCACACACAAGTTCCCACCACTACTGTCACTCAGTACCCACGAGGGACATTGCCACTTGTTCCCAGGCAACAGGCACTGTTCCTCCTGTCACTTCTGTTGCCCTGAATCATTCAAGGTGCTACAACCCTGAGTGCTCAGTAGTAAAATCAAGGGTGACTATTTCCTTCGAACGCTAGTGTTCTGTGTGCCCTGATGTCAAACAGCATTTTAATCAAAACTGCTTGTCTTAATCAATTTTGTTTTTCACTGTGACAATGCTGCCCAACAAGGAACACCAAAATATGTGAGCTTACAGTCACCAGCATTTAATTTTGACATATGGGCTCATGGGTTGGCCATGGCTCTGCTGGGTTTGGGTAGAGTTGCCCGGGCTTAGGCTGCAGGTTGCATTCATGTATATGTTCTTATGGAAATGGCAAAAGCTCAAGTACTCAGGAAAGGCATGATACCTTTTACCACCACAGAAAATATTTTAACTTCCATCCACCTATTGGTCCAAACAGGTCACATGGCCAAGAAGTATCTACTCCAGTCATAGTGAACCATGGTGAGGAAGGAAAGAAATTTTTGGAGATAAATCTCATTTTTTATACAGCCTTCAGTTTCATTCTCTTCAGGAGTCTAGAGGGCAGCAAAAGAATCCCTTTGATAAATATCATATCAGAATCACCTCTTCACCATGAGGCATAGAGCTCTAAGTCAAGCCTATTTTCCCATTTCAAGATGCTTTGTCTTCCTAAAAATATCCTATTAAAGAGATGCCAGCAGGCCTACTCCACCACTCCCCCAAGCATGTCCAGGCCTGTTTGAAACTAGCAGTAGATATAGTTATGCTCAAGCTGAGGAGAGCTTTGCACGCTTTGTCACCTTCTGAATCAAACCTATTTGGGGAAATAGGTGGGATTCCATAGGGAAACACAGTAAAGCGTCTTTATTTTTCTACCATCTGTCTCTTTTAACCTGCTCAGGGCACTAGTTCCCCCCACCCCCCACCACTCTTTAGGTAAAAAGTTGGGTAAATTTAGAGACTTTTCTCATCACTCTCAGATAATGGAATATCTTCCAGTCATTTGTGTATACTAAGATAATTTTTAAAGATAGTTTTATTTATGTATTTATTTGGCTGCATTAGGTCTAGCTTTATCATCTGGGATCTTCAGTAGGGCTCATGGACTTCCCAGTTGTGGCCCACAGGCTCAGTAGTTGCCACGAGGGGGCTTAGTTAGTCCATCGGCATGTGGGCTCTTAGTTCCCCAACCAAGGATGAAACCCGTGCTCTCTGCATTGCAAGGGCAGATTCTTAACCACTGAAACACCAATGAAGTTCCAAGATAACTTTAGTTCAGTATTTAACATGTTCAGTCCTCTACAAAAATCCAAACTCCAAATGTCATTCTGTTTTTCCAACTTGGCATGGCTGTGGCTACAAGCCTGTTGGGCAGTGCGCACATGGCCAGCGTCTTCTCTATTTCCTTGTTGAGTGACAGCCCCTCCCCGACTCAGAAGGCTTCCCTGACTCTCCAAGAATGGAAGCAGGTAGGGAGGAGAGGTAAGGGGCAAGATTTTGATATTGTTGTTTAGTGGTCAATTCCTGTCTGACTCTTTCGCTGACTGCATGGACTGTAGCCTGCCAGGCTCCTCTGTCCATGGGCTTTCCCAGGCAAGAATATCAAAATGGGTTGCTATTTCCTTCTCCAGGGGATCTTCCCACCCCAGGGATCGAACCTAAGTCTCTTGCATTACAGGTGGATTCTATACTACTGAGCCACCTGGGAAGTCCAAGGGGTAGGGTTAGTACTAAAGAAATCTGGCATTGGTTCCTCTTGGCCTTGGCAGGTGCTTAAAGCTGAAGTTTTATCTGTGGTAGCATCCTGAATATCTTTCCCGAGTTCCAGACTAATCCTTTGGTGTGGTGCGAACCTCCCCTGCCAATGGCTGCTTATACTGTCCTTCCACTCCCACCCCCTCTCTGGCCTCTCTCTGCTGAGAAAGCCTTACCCTGGCCATGCCCTGACAGACTGCTGTACTGTAGTGTTGGGCTGTACTCCACAGGCCCGGAAGCCCTTTACTTGCCCAGCTTCAAGACTGAAGAAAAAAGCCCAGAGTCAGCAACAGAGACATCAGTGGTTTAGTGGATAAAGAACTCTTGGACATCTGAAGCAAAGTCTTGGAGTGACACCCCACTGTGGGGGGCAGGTGGTGGGCAGGGCATGGTGGCAATAGTCACTACATTGGGAGGAGGGGTTGTTACCAATTATAGGGGGAATTGATATCAGGTTGTCTCATCAGTTACCACAGGAACCAGCAGAGCTGGCATCCCCCTCTCCACCTCTTTGATAAGAACAATCACCAGCTGGGGCCTGGGGCGAGTATGTCAGAAGGTCAGTCATGTGAGCAGGGAGTTGGTGAAGCAGGCACTGGTCAGGCAGGGAATGTACAGAGAGCAAGAGAACAACCATCTTGAGTGGCCTGACCATACAAGTAGGTTTCACATTTGGGGAAATAGATACACATGCCTTTGATCTGCTCTCAGAGGTAATGCAGGCATTTCCCAAATACTGCCTTTTCATCATTGCTACAAATTATTTCAGTTAGGACCTTTTAGAAAATGAGACACCATTTTACTGTAAATCCTAAATTTCAAAGAGCTGTTCTGCGCTGTCCCTAGGAAGCTCCTGGCAAGTAGCTGAAGGTCAAGGGAAAGGACTTTTTTCCTCTGCCCTGCCCAGCAGGAACAGCTACGGTGGGGAGAGGAGAGGGTATGTGAGGTACATGGCCACAGCACATCAGTGACTTTCTCCAGTAAGACTGTTTTGCCCTCTTCAACCTTCATCTGGTTAAACTTTCAGAGTGGGTGTTGGCTGACTAGACAGAACATGTTTTTGGCCCCTCCTGGATAAGTCTTGTGATGGCACCCCATTCCAGTACTCTTGCCTGGAAAATCCCATGGACAGAGGGGCCTGGTGGGCTGCGGTCCATGGGGTCGCAAAGAGTCGGACGCAACTGAGCGACTTCCCTTTCACTTTTCACTTTCATGCACTGGAGGAGGAAATGGCAACCTACTCCAGTGTTCTTGCCTGGAGAATCCCAGGGACAGAGGAGCCTGGTGGGCTGCCATCTCTGGGGTTGCACAGAGTTGGACACAACTGAAGCGACTTAGCAGCAGCAGCAGCAGGTAAGTCTTGGGCTTCACAGGTGGCGCTAGTGGTAAAGAACGCACCTGCCAATGCAGGAGACATAAGAAAGTCAGGTTCAATCACTGGGTCAGGAAGATCCCCTGGAGGAGGGCACAGCAACCCACTCTAATATTCTTGCCTAGAGAATCCCATGGACAGAGGAGCCTGGTACAGTACAGTCCATAGGGTCACACAGAGTTGGACATGACTGAAGTGCCTTAGCACGCACGCAGATAAGTCTTACCTAAGTGGTTTTGTATCTTCAGATTGGAATTTGGAGATACCTCAAGGTATTGGCAGCATTCTTTCTATTAAAGAAAGAGATCTGAACATCTTATTTATTTTATAAATGAGATAAGTTTCTGAGAAGTTAGGCAAATGGTCCAAAGTCACACAGCTTCTTGCCATAAAAGTATTCAAGTTATGTGTAATCTGTGATCCTCTTAACGCCTCTTTTCTTAAATTGATCATAGTTAGAATGGGCTAATATACAAGAGAAGATGGTAAGTCAAGGCTTACAGTAAAGGTTAAATGAATGTTAGTGTTGAAAGCTTTTAGCAGAATGTGATAGAGATGAAGCACTCAGTGCTGGCCCCTTCTTCTCTTTTCCTTCCTTCTCTCCCTCCATCTTTTGACTTCTTTCACTTTCTCAAAAGATTCTTGTGTACAATATTGCATACATAAGCAAGTTGAATAAAAATTTCCATTAATCACAAACCAATTTGGCAAAAATCATCTTTAAAGTTATAAAGCCTAGTTTTATCCTTTATACTTAAAAGTTATGAAGGAATATGTAACAAGAACTTCCAAACTGTAGCATTAGTTCCACTCTCTCTATAAAAGCAAGTGATTTAGGAAAACTTAAACGTCCAAAAATAAGGGAATCTTTAAAGGAATTAAGGGAGGTCTGCACAGTGATGACATGGACACTAAAATCTCATAGACAAGCAAAAACACATTAAATGAACAAAAGTATTTTTCAAAACTGTGGTATAGTCTAATGTCAGTTTTATTAATAAATATTTTTATTCCTTTATATTTTATTTCTGGAAGGATAAACCTGAGGTTGTGAACCACAATGGTTATCTTTGGGTTGGGAGTTATTGGTGATGTTTTACTTTTACACTTACCTTTTTTTCCCAAACATTTATACTATAATTTTTGTTTGTTTGTTTTGTTTTTTAGTGTATATGAAAAAAAGGGTGAGGGGTGATTGTAAAATTGAAAAACAGTGTTGAACTTTAGGATAAATGGGTTTTGCCAGAGTTATGCTCTATTGGTGAAAGGAAGATCTAACCCCACATATATGCAGGAGGCTATGCTCACTGATTCTCTGCCCAGGAGCAATGGTAGAAACGTAGAGAATAAGAGGCTCTTTCGACCAGGAGCAGATGTTTCATCTGAGCACAAGCCTCCAAGGCTTCATATCATGCTCAAAAAACCATTTTATAAAGTCTGTAAATTTGACAGAAGTAAACAAATGCTCCTAGTCAGTGAAACCATTTAAAATGTCTGCTTTTCCAAAGAGGTTGATGAGAAATAATAGTTTCTCCACTCATTTCATTTTTCTCTAAAGAAAGCAAGATAGAAAGTGAAACGTGACGTAATAGAAAAATAGAAGAGCCAGCAGGCTGAATATACTGTTTCTTTTCTTTTCTCTTTTTTTTTTGATGTGCAGGGGACAGGCCATCACTCTCTCAGTGGGGAGAACTCTCCTTCTGTTTCATTCAGACATCCATGTAGCCAGCAAGTGTTCAAACACCCACAGAATGCCTGCAGGTGAATTTGGTGAGACATCTGAAAGTTTTGCAAATTTGGTATTTCACTGAAAGGCAGGAAGAAAATTTCTATATTAAATTGAATTTTAAATTTTCTGACAATAAGAACGGAGTCAAGGATGAATGATAACTGAACTTCAAGGGATATCTTTTAAAGAAATTGTAGTGGAAAAGTTGTACTTATAAAATTTAAAAATGCATACTATATATAATATATATATATATATACACACACACATAACAGGCAAAAATCAAATTCCTTTTTCTTTGGCCTTTATATACCTTGTGTGTGTGTGTGTGTGTGTGTGTGTGTGTGTGTGTGTATGGGCAGGGTTCTAAAGGGAAGAAAAAAATAAATACCTGCTGGTTTTTAATCTTATAGAAATGTATTAATAAAATGGCATGAAATAAGTGAAATGAAAGATTGGCTTATTGGCTCATTATGGAAGAGGTTCAGACTTTGGAGTTCTTGAGACAGATCATTATTTACGATGCTCAAATCAGGGAAGTATATCTGCAATATTCAAACCTTTCATTTCTTAAAGAATTAATCCCATATGAGTCGGTTCCGGTTGCCAGGACCAATGTTTACTCAGTGTAGAAACAGATGGAGGCTCTATATATTCTGTCTTGATCATGGTAATTAACTTCTGGTCTGTTGTCAAGTACTGGTCAGGGTAGTGTTAGGATCCAAGATAAAGCAAGATTGACATATAAATTTATCCCTAGTATAAGCAATCCAAATGGCAAAAGGACACAGCAATAAGGATGGTGCTTGAGAATTCCAAATCTTGCCAAGAGTGGTGTTTTTCTCAACCCAAGGCAAGACCTGGAGCAGCAAGTTAAAAACAAAACAAAACTCTACAGGTCAGGAAGGAGAGGGAAGAAGGCATTTTAGCAGGCAATGATCACAACTGATTCAGTGATGTTTAAATGGGCCCCATAAGTATTAAAATGACACCTCATTCAGAAACCGATACAGCTACAGGCTTAAAGGCCAGGAAACTGCAAAGCTGTGATAAACCTTTGAATACCAATAATTGCACTGCTTTAGGTAAAAGGCTGAAAGTACATCAACATTTCAATTATTAGGTTAAATTGGTTAATATGCTTTCCAAATAATAAAATGACTTTGAAAATGTCAGAACAATCTACAACTTTTCTGCTTATCATACCTAGCTTTAACCAATTTCAGATATAAGTGTGTTAGTCACTCAGTCATGTCCAATTCTTTATGACCCCACAGACTGTAGCCCACTAGGCTCCTCTGTCCATGGGATTCTCCAGGCAAGAATAATGAAATGGGTTGCCATTCCCTTCTCTAGGGGATCTTCCTGACTTAGGGATCAAACAGGTCTCCCGCATTGCAGGCAGATTCTTTACCGTCTGAGCCACCCTTGAAATGATGTCCTTTGTTAAATTCTCCTTAATATTTTCCAACTTAGGGCATTCTTTTGTTTTGAACACTTGTTATAGGAAAAATATGTATTGGCCACTAATCTGTTATAATAGGCAGATGTATTTAAAGAGAACAATACATTGTTTCTCAAGAATTATGTTCACATTTATGATGATAAAATATTAATCAGATTCCTATATCCCATGAAATGCTAAAGGGAAAATAATAATTTAAGTGATATTCTTAACTTTTACCATGATGTCACTTATCAAAGGCATCAGTGATATCAAAGAATTGTGTATTAAAATGGTATTTTGCCCCTAAAGGAAAGCACAGCTGTTTTAAAAGCTCTGTAAAGGTTTTAATTCTGTTAAAAGTCCTTTGAACACTCAAGGAAAAAGAAGTTGCAAAAAAGACAAAGTATTTGTGATAACCAAGTCAGTTTAGGGTCTTATTATTGTACACCTGATTAGTAATAAAACATGAACATATCATTTGTGGTTAACTGCAAGAGGTTTAAAAAAATATTTATTTATAACTACATCAGGTCTCAGTTGCAGCACTCAGGGGGCTTCTTTCTAGTTGTGGCTTGAGGACTGTCTGGTTGTGGCACACAGATTCAGTAGCCCCATGACATGTAGATTTTAGTTCCCTGACTAGGGACCAAACCTGCATCTCCTGCATTGGAAGGTGGATTCTTAACCACCAGACCACCAGGGAAATTCTTGCATGAATTTTAAATAAAATCTAAAGACTTTTCCCTCTGCTTATGCAAAATGTATTTAAATAGGCAGGAGAATTTTCTGCTACAATATATTTCTATCACTCAGACACAAATCGATGTTTTCAAGGTTTAAATTGAAAATATGTTAATTCTCCAAGCTCTCAGATTTCAGGAAAGATTATAATTGCCAAGAGAAGAACAAAGAAACTATGAGATTTTCTGCACTCTTAAAAGCTCAAAGTTGTTTAATTCATGTTTTATCATTCAGATAAAACCAGGAGCTCCATGATCTCTGATGTAATGTTTTCACAGATAAGTGATTAGTTTTTTGGAAAGCTTTACCGGATGCCATAGCTTCATTAGTTGCACAAGCCCCATTTGCCACTCCAGGGCTGTGATTCATGAACAAAACTAGTGGAGGTGATGGGATTCCAACTGAGCTATTTAAAATCCTAAAAGATGGTGATGTTAAAGTGCTGCCCTGAATATGTTGGAATAATCAGCAGTGGCCACAGGACTGGAAAAAGCAAGTTTAAGAAGGGCAATCCCAAGGAATGTTCAAATTACTATACAATTGCACTCATTTTGCATGCTAGTAGAGTTGTACTCAAAATCCTGCAAGCTAGATTTCAGCAGTACATGAACTGAGAACTTCCAGATATGCAAGCTATATTTAGAAAAGGCAGAGGAACCAGAGATCAAATTGTCTACATTTTCTGGATCATAGAGAAAGGAGGAGAGGTCCAAAAAAACATCTACTTCTGCTTCACTGACTACACTAAAGCCTTTGACTATGTGGATCACAAAAAACTGTAGAAAATTATTAAAGAGATGGGAATACTAGATCATTTTACCTGTCTCCTGAGACATCTGTGTGAGGGTCAAGAAGCAACAGTTACAACCAGACATGGAGTAAAGAACTGGTTCAAAATTGGGAAAGAAGTACATCAAGGCTGTATATTGTCACCCTGCTTATTTAACTTATATGCAGAGTACATCATGCGAAATGCAGGTGTGGATGAGTTGCACATTAGAATCAAGATTGCCAGAAATATCAACAACCTCAGATATACAGATGATACCACCTTAATGACAGAAAGTGAAGAGGAACTAAAGAGACTCGGTGATGGTGAAAGAGGAAAGTGAAAAAGCCAGCTTAAAACTCATCATTAAAAAAACTAAGATTATAGTATCCATCCCTATCGCTTCTTGGAAAATAGAAGGGGAAAAAGTGGAAGCAGTAACAGATTTTATTTTCTTGGGCTCTCAAATGACTGTGAATAGTGACTGCAGCCATAAATTTAAAAGACACATGCTCCTTAGAAGGAAAGCTATGACAAACCTAGACAGCATATTATAAAACAGAGACATCACTTAGCTGACAAAGGTCTGTATAGTCAAAGCTATGGTTTCTCTGGGCTTCCCTGGTGGCTCAGATGGTAAAGCATCTGCCTGCAGTGCAGGAGACCCGGGTTCGATTCCTGGGTTGGGAAGATCCCCTGGAGAAGGAAATGGCAATCCACTCCAGCGCTCTTGCCTGGAAAATTCTCTAGTAGCATGTACAGATGTGGAGAGTTGGACCATAAATAAGGCTGAGTGCCAGAATCGATACTTTCAAACTGTGGTATTGGAGAAGACTTCTGAGAGTCCCTTGGACTGAATGGAGATCAAACCAGTCAATCCTAAAGGAAATCAACCCTGAATATTAATTGGAAGGACTGATGCTGAAGCTCCAATAGTTTGGCTACCTGATGCAAAGAGCTGACTCATTGAAAAAGACCCTGAAGCTGCGAGAGATCGAAGGCAATATGAGAAGCGGGTATCAGAGGATAAGATGAATAGATAGCATCACTGACTCAATGGACATGTATTTGAACAAACTCCAGGAGATAGTGAAATACAGGGGAACCTGTGATGCTGCAGTCCATGGGTCACAGAGTCAGACACAACTTAGTGACTGAACAACAACAACAACCAGATGCCATGTTTCATACGTGTTTCAACATGTGCTTAGGCTAATAAACTGACACGTTTAGATTTAGTAAAATATCTCATTATTTTTTAAGAATTTAAATGCAGTGCATTCTTTCAGGTGGCACAGTGGTAAAAAATTTGCCTGCCAATGCAGGAGATGTGGGTTTGATCCTTGGGTCAGGAAGATCCCCTTGAGAAAGTGAAAGAAGTGAAAGTCACTCAGTCCTGTCTGACTCTTTGTGACTCCATGGACTATACAGTCCATGGATTTCTCCAGGCCAGAATACTGGAGTGGGTAGCCTTTCCCTTCACCAGGGGATCTTCCTAACCCAGGAATCGAACCAGGGTCTCCTGCATTTCAGGCAAATTCTTTACCAACTGAGCTATCAAGGAAGCCCTAGGAACTGGCAACCCACTCTAGTATTCTTGGCTGGAAAGTTTCATGGACAGAGGAGCTTGTTTGACTATAGTCCCTAGAGTCACAAAAGTGACAAACACAACTGAACACACACACACACACACACACACACACACATTTTCTTTTGCTTGTACAAAAATGTGTTTAATTAATGGAGGAGAATTTTCTGTTACAATAGATTTCAATCACTGAGACACAAATGGACATTTTCAAGGTTCAATTAGAAAATATGTAAATTCTCCAAGCTCTCAGATTTCAGGAAAGACTGTAATTGCCAAGAGAAGAATAAAGAAAATATGAGATTTCTGTACTCTTAAAAACCCAAAGCTGTTTAATGTATGTTTTATCATTCAGATGAAGGCAGAAACTCCATGTACTCTGCTGTAATTGTTTCACAGATAGATGATTAGTTTTTTGGAAAGCCTTACCAGATATTGTTTCATATGTGTTTCAACATGTGGTTAGGCTAATAAAATAAGTTCAGATGTAAAATTTCTTGTTATTTTTTAAAATGTAAATGCTGTGCATTTTCCTCTGGATTTTGATCAATCTAAAATGATTCAAAGTGTTCTAGGCTATCACAATTATTATGTTACCAAAACTTTACTTGTAAGGTGAAATACACAGTCTAGGTAATAATAATAATATCCAGTTTGAAGAGCTTCTGAGCATTGATCTTTATGTGTTTTGTAGTAAGTAGTGGATAAAATAATACCAGGAAGACTGTGAATCTGTGTTTTCATACTATCAGAAACAGATTTTGAGATGGAAAATTACACACAGGAAGTTTAACAGGAGTAAGTTCCTGAACAACACCTATGGGGGTTGAAGGAAGCAGAATTGTCAGCAGGAGAAGATGGAAAGCTATCATGAGTCCAAATGGTATTCTCTGTTTCTCTCTGTTTCATGCATTTGTTTCAATCTTTGCATCTTTTCTATTCTTTACCAGGATCTGGTTTATCTCCTTTTCCATGCACATGGCAAGATTAAGATGACTGACTGATTGGTTCCCTTCTCCTTAGTTTATATCCCTTCTGTACAAGTTCCCAGGGAAGAAAGAATCTGATTGGCCCAATTTGGATCAGATGTTTATTTTGAGCCAATCATCTGTGGCCAGAATGGCAGAGTCACTGTGTTTTAAACATGGCTACTGAAATCCTTCCCTGGTGGGTGGAATTAGTTCTCAGAAGGAGGGACTTACCATAGGCTGAGAAGACAGCACAAAAACACCTACTGCACCTGTTTTATTCTCCTTAGGTCCCTCTGCATCTCTGCAAATTGCAGGACATTCTTGATGGGAAGTTTCCTTAGTATTTTTCAGCTTTACAAATATGGATGCAGAAAGCTAGATATAAATGTGAATCTTTCCAAATTGAAATAATGTATTAATTAGTTTAACCACATGGAGCAATATCACATGCTGTAGTTGAAAATAAATTGCTTCATACAGAGATCTTCAAATAGAGCTCTTTCTCCTATCAAAAAAAAAAAAAAAAAAAAACACTGAAGTTGATCTGTGTAATGCTTAGAGTGGTACATTTACCAGATACCAGGGAGAACATCCTCCATAATCCTTGACACCCAGGTGTTTACACTGAAAAATAGATCTTTCTGAATTAAACCAGAAAAGCTTTAGATAATATTTTCTTTACGAATTATACTTTTTTTACTCTGTAAGTCACTCTGCCTCACTGCTATCAGCAGTGGGTTTAAGTAAAAAAAGGAAGAAACATGTAAGCTGGGTCCACAGATTGCAAAGTGTGTGGTGATCATCTTTGTTTTTTGCCTTTAGCATAACATTTACTTGTACCTTATCTTAACTGCCAGTCTTTATCCCTGTAGTAAAAGTAAGATACCAGACATGAATGTGGATGATTTCTTCTTCCAAAAGACAGTGAAATCCTTTGACTCTGCCAAGTAAACAAAAGCAAGCCCTTATCCATTAGTTGGCCAGTTCCTTGGTTTCTCAAATGCCTGGTCCCTATGCATGGGCAGAATCAGTGCAGCTCCCTGTAAAGGGAATGCCAGTTCATCCCCAGGAAAGTACAAGGGTGACAAGTTTCTGTGATAATTGCTTTCTGTTCTGTTCCTAACTCACATCTTTTAAAAAGGAAATTTTATCATGCCAGTCTTGGGCTTGGAGCCTCAGGTGAGACCCAACAAGAAGAGAGCTGTACTTCTTAACACGAGTGAACATGGTTTGAAGAATAGAGTGTTTGTAAAACATGTTTAGGGTAGATTGAGCACACCATCCTGCAGGGATGGGTTGGGGGAGGGTGATTGGTGGGGAGAGGAGGGAGATTGAAAGTTCGATAAGTGGAATCATCTAAATGTCTAAGGTAAGATGACAGATGAGCTTCCTCATATATAAACTTCACTTCTTATTAAAGGAAGGAGAGAAAGAAAGTGCAATAGATAAAAGACATGCAGCTACTGGAACACTCGCAGCAGCTGGATCATTCTTTCCCTATCATGGGCCTGAATAAGTTGCAAGGCAGAACAAATGTTCATTTTTCTTGTTGGGAACACGGACTCTAATTTTTATGGTCATGATATATCACCAAGTTTTTAAAGTGAAACTAAATGGTCACAGGAAGATGAAAATAGAAAAGGCAATGTTAGAATATTATTTTGAGACCTTTCTTGTGCTGGTAGCATACAACTTTACACTGGTAATAACAAATGATTTCCTTTTGTGAGAGTTTTCCTTTCAGTGCAAGGTCACTCTCCTTATACTGATTTCTGACTTTTGCAGTAGCTGAGTTTAGCACACCAACTTATAGGTTTCTGTTGTTTTTCCATTTGGTGTTCGATTATTTTGTCAAACATTTCTGTCATTTTTAGTGATATTCCTTTTGTATCTTGTGATTTTTTTTTCTTATTTTGTTTATGGGCTTTATTTTTGTTGAAATGCTTGAATGTGGATTTTGTGAGATGTTGGTAACTTAAATCTGGTCTTAAATTGTATGTTTTTTCATACTTCTACCTTTATTCAGTCTCCCTTTTTAGTCAGTCTCTAAATTTGGCTATTCAGTTCAGTTCAGTTCAGTCGCTTTGTCGTGTCCAACTCTTTGCGACCCATGAACTGCAGCACGCCAGGCCTCCCTGTCCATCACCAACTCCCGGAGTCCACCCAAACCCATGTCCATTGAGTCGGTGATGCCATCCAACCATCTCATCCTCTGTCATCCCCTTCTCTTCCTGCCCTCATTCTTTCCCAGCATCAAGGTTTTTCAAATGAGTCAGCTCTTCTCATCAGGTGGCCAAAGTATTGGAGTTTCAACTTCAACATCAGTCCTTCCAATGAACATCCAGGCCTGATCTCCTTTAGAATGGACTGGTTGGATCTCCTTGCAGTCCAAGGGACTCTCAAGAGTCTTCTCCAACACCACAGTTCAAAAGCATCAATTCTTCTGCGCTCAGCTTTCTTTATAGTCCAACTGTCACATCCATACATGATTATTGGGGAAAGCCACAGCCTTGACTAGACAGACCTTTGTTGACAAAGTAATGTCTGTGTATTTTAATATGCTGTCTAGGTTGGTCATAACTTTCCTTCCAAGGAGTAACCATCTTTTGATTTCATGGCTGCAATCACCATCTGCAGGGATTTTGGAGCCCCTGAAATAAAGTCAGCTACTCTTTCCACTGTTTCCCCATCTATTTCCCATTAAGTGATGGGAGTGGACGCCATGATCTTAGTTTTCTGAATGTTGAGCGTTAAGCCAACTTTTTCATTCTCCTCTTTCACTTTCATCAAGAGGCTCTCTAGTTCGTCTTTACTTTTTTGACTATTGGCATTCTTATTTATAATGACCATGGGGTTCTCCCCTAAATATTCATTGGAAGGACTGATATTGAAGCTCCAATACTTTGGACACCTGATATAAAGAGCGAGCTCATTAGAAAAGACCCTGATATTTGGAAAGATTGAGAACAGGAGGAGAAGTAGGCAACAGAAGATGACATGATTGGATGGCATCATTGACTCTATGGACATAAGTTTGAGCAAACTCTGGAAGATAATGAAGGATAGGGAGCTGCAGTCCATGAGGTCACAAAGAGTCAGACATGACTTAGCAATTGAACAGTAAACAAAAATTCTTTCATATGTTTACCTTGCATTACAAAAAGTAACTTTTTCTGGTATAATTTAAACCAATAAAATCACCATTTCACCATTAAAAACCAATTCTGTGAGTGCATTTCACTCTTATCTGGTCAACAGTGCTCAGAGGGCTTTGTAGTTATTCCTTGGTGATTAGACCTAAGGATCTTAGCTTAGTTAATAATATTTCATTATTAGTATTAATATCTATTGGCATTTTTCCTACTTTTTTCTTATAATTCATTTCAGACTGACTTTGAGAATTTGCTATGTATTTTATGATCGAGGATAATGAGGTGTATTTATAATTAGTGAGAATTCTCAGGTTTTTCTTAAAACTGCTGGTGCAGTTGCAAAAGCAACATGGCTTTTCTGAGTCCATTCTGGTGTGGCTAAGCTTACCTTGTCACTTCAAGACACCCCAGTGAGAATCTGCAATGTCTGGTATTGCTATTAATCTATCAACTTCATGAACAAGATTGCCCTTTTCTGTCGTTTCTGCAATATAATTTTTCAAAGCACATATATATAATATCTTATATCGCTGTGATATATTTACCACTAAGCCACCTGTGAGGCTCCATATGTGTATATAATATCACATATATCTGTGAAGTTTCTATGGTATCATATATATGATGTACTTATGATATATGATATTACTTTAAAATATATCATGTGTGTGTGTTAGTTGCTCAGTTGGCTTGGACTTTTTGTGATCCCATGAACTGTAGCTGGCCAGGCACCTGTGTCCGTGGAATTCTCAAGGCAAGAATACTGCAGTGGGTTATCATTCCCCTTGCCAGGGGATCTTCCCAACCCAGGGATCAAACCCAGGTCTCCTGCATTGCAGGCAGGTTCTTTACCATCTGAGCCACCAGGGAAGCCCCAAATGTATCATAGATATATATTATATAGATCTCCTTCAATTCACTATATTAGAATCATCTCAGAATTCTAAAAATACTTTCAGTAATCTCTTAGTTTTAATTTTTTGAGAATTAAAGAATCTAATGTGTCTGTAACTACCCTGTAAGTTGGTGAGAAAAGATACCACCATATGAAAATGATTGCTTTCAGGCACACCATTCATACCTCTCTGGCCAGTATATGAGGATTGGTTATTGTTTTGAAAACTGGGATTTAGCAAGAAATGCTGCATTTGTGATTTGTCGGGGCAGTCTGGCTGGTGGAAACCCTGGAAGCCAAGGAACCTGGGCAGTTAGAAGCAGGCCACCTCTTCAGCCACCTCTGTTGTGAATCCCATTGCTTCTCCCTCACACTGACATAAAATCAATGAACCGGCTGCTAGATCATTCTGGAACTGCATACATTTTAATGTCTCTGTTTCCTGTAATGCAGAAGCCCTATAACGCTGCAAAACAATTTTCTCCAGGGAGGCCTAGAGAAGAAGCCCAATCAAGGAGGCCTAATATAAAATGCTGGAACCCTGGGCTTGTTGATTTCCGAACTGCCCCTGTGAATTTCTCCTTTAATATCCACTAGACTCCATAGGGGTTCGCACAACTGGAATTTTGATAAAGCTAACCACTTCAAATGCTGCTGTGGAGGAAGAGTCCAGAGCAGTTGTTCTGGGGCAGTTTATGGCTGTAAATTCTACTTGTTTTATCAATTGTAGCATCACCCTCTATTCCATTCCTACTTTTACCAGAGAGTGTGGCTATTTTTTTGAGTGGCTTGCATTATCATAAATATTTTGTGTCTGTGTAGGACTTTTGTGGTGGCAATATTCCCTTTAGGTGTAGGAAACTGAATCAAGACAAAGAGAACAACATATTTCATGAGAAATGTTTTAGAAAAGATTATGTGTGTGTGTGTGTGTGTGTGTGTTGTGTATGGTATGTGTGTGTGTTCTTCCCTAGAAGAGCTATTAAAATGTTGGATTATGAGTAAAGCTTTTTTCATTGTTTCCATATTCTCTAGGATTATACTAATTATATTTTAAGCTTTTTTTGTATTTCATTTACATTTTAAGGTTTTGAGGGGCATAGCATTGGACCATTAGCAATTATTGAAAACTTCAGAAAGTAAATATAATTTTGTTGATTTCTTTCTTAACTTAGAACGTATTTTCCTTTCAGTATATTCAAGAGATTTCTATAAATCTTTACTAAATCAACCTTATTTTGTTGAACTAAATCTTCTGTAACTTACTATTTTTTTATTTTAGTCTTTACAATTTGTTGATTTCTAAGACTTCCCTGGTGGCTCAGATGGTAAAGTGTCTGTCTACAATGCGGGAGACCCAGGTTCAATCCCTGGATTGGGAAGATCCCCTGGAGAAGGAAATGGCAATCCACTCCGGTACTATTGCTTGGGGAATCCAATGGACAGAGGAGCCTGGTAGGCTACAGTCCATGGGGTCGCAAAGAGTCGGACGCGACTGAGAGACTTCACTTTCATTTTCAAGAGTAGTATAGATTTCTGGACAGGTAAAATCCCTCCTTAGTGAAAGTTGAATGCTCAGTTTTTACTGTGTTCTGAAATTGCAGGGCATTTGGGGAGGGTGGAACAGTTTGCCAGGCATCCTGCTTGGAACTTATTGGGCCGTTTTAAATTAAAGACAAGGTGCAAATGAAATTATTTACAAAACAGAAGTAGAGTCACAGATATAGAAAACAAACTCATGGTTACCAGGGGTTAAGGGTGGTAGAGGGATAAACTGAGAGATTGGAATGAACATGTACACACTACTATACATAAAATAGACAATTAATAACGAGCTGCTGTATAACATAGGGAACTCTGGTTAATACTGTGCAATGGCCTATATGGGAAAAGAATCTAAAAAAGAAAGGCTATATGTATATATAGCTGATTGACTTTGCTGTTCAGCAGAAACTAATACAACATGGTAAGTCAACTACACTCCAATAAAAATTAGAAAAAATAAAAATAAACTAAAGACATATTTCTCTAGAACTTTGTGATTTTTTTATTATGATTCTTTTTTTTAAACTGGGAAGTTTTTTGTTTTGTTTTGGTCATGCCATGCAGCTTGTGGAATCTTATATCCCTGACTAGGGATTGAAACCAGGCCTTGGGCAGTGAAAGTCTGGAGTCCTAACAACTAAGTCACTAGGGTACTCTGAGGTTCTCTTGGGTTCATTTATTTATTTATTTCTGTTATCTGTGCTTATGTTTTCATGGTGTTTTTCTTGAATCACATAGTGATTCGCCATCATGTATTTATTTTTGCATTTGAAAATTTCTTATTCTCCTTTTTCTAGGGGTTATTCAGATAAGCAGAAGTCATCTGGTGTGACTGTGATAGGGGTGGGTGTGTGAGTGTTGCAGTGAGGGACTTATACCCATAGCATGCCTTCTGGTGGTTCATAATTAGCTGAGGCACTCCCATCCTTATTACTCTTCTTTATGGACACATGCTTCTGCTGCCAGTTTCTCAGCACAAATGTGGAAGCGGTATATTTGCTTATAACACAGTTTCTTATTTCCCGTTATTGCCCTGGGGTCTCTCATGTTGTTGTTGTTTAGTTGCTAAGTCTTTTTTTTGCAACCCCATGATCTGTAGACCTCCAGCCTCCTCTGTCCATGGGATTTGTCAGGCAAGAATAAAGGGAGGGGTTGCCATTCCCTTCTCCAAGGGATCTTCTTTACCCAAGGATCGAACCCGCATCTCCTGCTCGGTAGGCAGGTTCTTTACCAATTGAGCCCCTGGGGAATTGAGGGCCTCTCACAAGTCCATGAAAAAGCTTGGATAACCCTGGAGACGCCCTCATTTCTGCGGTCATCCCTGCCTGCATGTGTGTGATCTGTGGCTTTCTCCACTTTAACTTAACTTTATCCTGGTTTCTATTTTTTCACAGATTCATCCATGTTTCTGATTCACAACTGACAGTATTTCCTGGTTAGCGGTGATGTTATGCATATATTTTCAGATGAATTTATTTAAATGTCTAGCTAACTCTCTATATATTCTGACAAATTTGAACGGCTTCAGTCAGCCATCTTAACCTAGTTTCTTCTCTTGTAATATTTCAGAGAGATAGAAGGCTGTGGTTGTAAATAGAATCCTCTTTTGCTTATGCTTTTTATTTTAAAGCTGAAGGTCTATTTTGATTAATCTTCATATTGAAGTTTCTATTACTACACTAATGGAAATATGGTTTGATACAAGAGTTACTGCTGAACTAAACAGAGATGTTCTTTATTCAAATCAGAGTGATTTCTAATTTCAGGATTTAAGAAACCCTCAAGCAACATTTTATAATGCAGCACAGGTAGAATATTTCAGAAGCTAAATCTCTGCCTCATTAGCAATCAATGAAAATATCACTAATAAATGCCCATAATTACTCTGGGAGGAAAAAATTATGACAGGATGAAGCAATGTCTTAGAAGAGTCAAGATGATCTCTCTAATCAATGATTTTCTTCTTTGGAGTTGAGTGATGAGACAGTTTTGCCCTTTATCTTACCCTGGTGAAGCAGAGTGGCATGAGATTCAGCAGAATCAGTTTTAAGTTGTAGTGGTACCATGGAAGACTAGTGGACTGGCTCCCAAGATGTTTCTGGTGGCTAGACTTAGAAGAGATTAAAGTGAATATACCCCTAAATATACTGAGCTCATATGGTCAGTTTCTCTAATACTGTGTTCAGAGATTCAGTTGATTCCAGAGTCCAAATATTTTGTTGAGAGACAAGATATTTTGGGCTTTTTTTGTATGAATCTTCATAAATCCAGTCCAGGTGGAACTATTTAGAAATGAAGTGAGGAAATGTAGCAGCTTAATAATCCTTGGGTTTCCTGCCAGAAATAGCTTGCTAATACAAAGAAAAGATGGTTAGGCAGAAGGAAATGCCTCTATTAGTTGATGCCTTAATTGAAGGTGAGGTGACCGTTAGCTATATTATCTCAAAACTGTATAATTTCTATTTTTGAGGTGGTAGAGTATACTGTGTAATTTCCTCAATTCAGTGAGGTACATTAAGATGATTGGTTGTGTTAACAGCTTTTTTTCTTGATACCAAACAACTCTGAGAAAAGGGAAGTAGAGCAGGAGAAAGTAATATGATAGGCCTTGGACACTGAAGGGACCACTGAGCCATTGTCAGACCTTGGCAGCACCGGTAAGCCTCTGCTGGATGCTGGCTACAGAGATAAGAATCTGGAATAGAGGACCTGAGCTGGGCCGGGAGTATGGCTGGTTTCAGCCTCATGGAAAAAGGCAGCTCTTTGCAAAATGGAAAAAAAAAAAAAAGTCACATTAGAGGAATCTGAACTCAAAGAATTGAAGAATATGATGAATGATGATCACACATAAATGGAAACCAAAAGGGCTAATTAGCCCCAAGTTGATGGGAGCTGGTCCCTTTCAGCTCTAAAATTCTGCTCACAAAATGAACTCAGTCAAACAATCATGACCTCTGCCTTCTGTTTTCTTGGAAAGAAAAAGGGTAGAAAATAAGAACATCTCAACAATCTGTGTTTTCAACACTGTCGCTTCCCATTTCTACTCCCCGTGTCCTGCAGCTGGATTGGAAGTAAGATCTGGAAGCTTAGGCATTCCAGGCTGGGAAATCAGGTTGAGTTTGAGCTAATTCCTTGCTTTCTGTTCACTCTCCCTTTCTTCCTTCTTTATTATTTTCTAAGTCTTGTGATAATAGTCTTTATTATTTTCCCACTAAGTGCTGATGCTCCCTGTTCACAAAGATATGAAGGAAATAAAGGGATTAGATAGAATGAAGAAGTAGGAAGAAACTGAGGAAAGAAAGACTGAAAGGGAGGGAGTCGCTCAGTCAGGTCCGACTCTTTGCCATCTCACAGACTGTAAGCCGTCAGGCTCCTCTGTCCATGGAATTTTCCAGGCAAGAGTACTGGAGTGGGTTGCCTTTCCCTTCTCCTGGGGATCTTTCCAACCTAGGGGTTGAACCCAGGTCTCCTGCACGCAGGCAGATTCTTTACCATCTAAGCCACCAAGGAAGCCCAGAGGGAGGGAAGAGAACAGAACAAAGATGTGGGATGCAAAAGAAGAGGCAGTTTCAGTTGGTGATGAACATAATATTTGGTTTTAAATAAATGATTGGACAAAAGCTTTACTGAAACACAGGATTTCCCTAAGAGTGTTTGGTGAAGAAAGAGTGGTTGGATGTAAAGAAAAGTAAAGATGTGACAAGAGAAGGCTACAACAAAAGAATATCCCCTCTCCTGAAACTTTTTCCAAAGCCATTCCATTTTGGGATTATTTCTGTGTGCTACTGCAGAATGTATAATATCTCTATGCCCTTTCCTTGAATGTATGTGTTTTTTTCCTAATGAGTGTTTGATGAATGAAAGGAATATTGGGGAAAATGGCAATTCTCTTAATTCAGGTTTAAAATTGAAGCCCTTGAATGTAATTTCTAAGTTTTAGTCAAATGAGTTAGTGAGTGAAGGGACAGAAATGGGAAAATGGGGAGAAGCGAAAAGTCCCAAGTGTGTGTCATATCTACGTGCAGGTATGAAATCTCTTAGGGCAGGGAGACCCAATCCCCAGGCCATGGACCAGTACTGGTCCATGGTCCACGGCCTGTTAGAAACCAGGCCGCACATGGGAGGTGAGTGGCAGGTGAGCTAGAGAAGCTTCATCTGTAATTACAGCCTCTCCCCATCGCTTATATTACAGCCTGAGCTCCACCTCCCGTCAGATCAGCTGCAGCATAATACATGTGATGTTCTTGAATCATCCCCCACTGTCAGTCTGTGGAAAAATTTTCATCCATGCAACTTGCCCTTTGTGCCAAAAAGGTTGGGGACCACTGTCTTAGGCATGTGCCTAGTTGAAATCTATAATAATATTATGAATAAAATGTAGATAACTCAGAGTTAGTTCTAAATGTTCCCAAATAGTCTGGAGCTTTTTTAAATCAGTGCATCTTCTCACTAGTAGAGATGATGTCTCCTCCTTACAGAGATATTTAGCTGTAGTTTGGGATAGATGTAGATCAATTCCAGCCTAATGATCAGCATTATATCTTCACTCTGTGCTCCAAGATGGGTACTGATTAGATATAATCTACAAAAATGAAAATGAAACTAAGCTTTTAATATATATTTGAAGATAAGTAGATGAGAGAATCTCTGCTTGGACAGCAGCTATCTAAGCAGTGAAGATTATGGCTTAACTCAGCAGTTATTTAAGTGTGTTTTCTCCTTTTCTGGCATGATGATAATGGCTAGTGTAGTGCTTTTCATTTTTCTCTAGAGTAATGATGCAGCCTCTAATCATCCCATTGCCTGAAATTACTTTCAATATTGGTGAGAGAGGAGCAGGATGCTCTCATGGTTAAAAAATATATAAATAATTTTATAAAAAGAAGAGGGAGGGGCAGAAATGTGAAAAAGAAGCCATTGCTAGAAGTAGAGAAATGAATGAAGATTGTTAGGGTGAGATTTTTTAATTTTCTTCAAGGGAACCATATATATTTTTGAAACACTGCTCTGTTTTGCTTTCTTCATCTTGCCAAAATGCTTTAACGGCCTCATTGATTTGTTACTGCCAAGAATCTCTTGCTTCTCCTAATAACATCCAACAGCAAAGGACCATTCATAAACACATGGATGGGAGAAGTAAAGAGAGTCAGCCTTTAGTGAACTCAGGTTAAAAGAGGGAGCTGGATTTACTTGCTGAAATAACAAGCCACTGAGGCATCTGAGGGTCAGTCTGTGCATGAGTGTGGACATGTGGTGTGAGTGTGTTTGTGTCCTCAACTTGCTCAGGAGTGCCTACACATTAAGCCAGAATATGACCTGAAGTCAAGCATTTACCATGGTTTATTCTAAAGGTGTGAGAACATTGCTTTCATCCCTATTACATATGTTCTATCTTAGCTTGTTGAAAAATCTCCTGCTAAATTTAACACTAAAAATGATTGGAATGATGAAATTTGTTTTGAGTAACAACACAATCTATAAACAGGCACACCACGCAATGCCTCACTTAAGTAAAAGCTGCTTAAATGCCACATTCTGCTGTTTAGGAAATAGTCAAGAATCTGAAAGTAAGGATTGAAAAGACTTTTGATTAGCCCAAATGTTATAGTCTTTGCCAACAACAACAACAACAAATCCTCACTTAGAATTTATGTTTAGCTTAAGTTGACTTTTAACAAGCTTGTTTATCTAGTTTCTGAGACTACAGGATATTAGAGTATCCGATTAGAGAAAAAGTCATTTTAGTAAACCCTTAAAAAGTCTGTTTGACCTTTTTTTCATATAGCAAAGGAGAGATGACAACTTGGCTAATATGGTGATGAAAAGCAATTAGAAACAGACAAAAGTCCTTCCAACAACAAGAGTGTATTTTGTGGATATACACCATTCTTTGGGAGCCTATAAGTATGATATATTATTTAGAACAATTAATGCCAAGGATCTTAAGAAACAAAAACAAAATAAAATAAATATTTTAAAGAGTGTATATTATTTTCAAATGACCAAATGAGCTTGGTTATGAGAAACATGGCAGAGTACCTGCTAATATTGAATAAATAAGGATTTTCTGTACACCTGTACTGCTTTCCATTTCTTCATAAAATATATATCTATTAGTATTTTTTATGGTAAATTCATCCCTTTTTAACAAATTTTCCGCTCTCTGGTGCTAAACACTTTGGCAGTAGTCATTCTTGGTCACATGCTTGGGGAGGTAAACAGTGTTTTAGAGCACAACCAAGTATACCTCTGTATGTAGGTTTGTGGTTTCTAAGTTGTAAGTCCCGAGGTTCCATGAGGTTGAGGCCAAAATGGTGAGAATTTTCTCTATTACTTTTCTCTTGACTCCTTTACCGATGCAATTTATTTTCCAAATAGGGATCTCAGTTCCAAATTTTTCTCAAGGTAGTAAGTGATTGAACTTTGGCAATGACGGGTGGCAGGAGGGGGAAGGAAATTAAGTTAAAGAAATGGGGCAAAGATAATGGGAATCAGAGTTGAAAAAGTTTCATTTAGCTGTAAAAGTGTTCCAGAATAGAATTAGTTTCTGGCTATTCCAGAGCACAAATATACTTGCTGTCAACCTTGGATCTTTTATACCTGACTGGTACTTTTTGAAAGGGCAAAATTTCTCTCAACACATTGGCTTGTTTCTATTTATTCCTTCCATGAACATGTTTATTTATAGTGCTTTTTTTATATGTGTTTTATTTCAAGAACACATTCTTGAAAATTTGATTAAGCTCATCTTTTCTTTAAGGAGTTTGTAATTTTTCTTTAAATGTTTTTTTAGATAAATGGAAGTTTGATGTGTGCTCAAGGATCAACATTATGGCACTATAATTACCTAGGGTCTTAAGTCTCCTCTTGTGAATCTAAAAGGCCATCTATGGGAATTCCTGTTGAAAGTTACACCCATCAGAGAAGCTCAGAGCAGGTCAGGCAGCTTGACATTCTTTTAGCTGGATACTGGATGCAGTTATCAAACATCCTCCTAATACGATGACTGTAGAAAGGCAGGTGTAACCTGAGATAGGGTGTTGATTTCTCTTCTGGTTTGAAATAATCACTTTGGCAATAATTTGTACTCTGTTATAGATCACATGGTGTGCTAATTGATTTAAGAACTTCATTAGTCTTAGGCTTCCCAGGTGGTACTAGTGGTAAAGAACACACCTGTCAATAGGAGCTGCAGGAGAGGAGGGTTTGATCCCTGAGTTGGGAAGATCCCCTGGAGGAGGGCAAGACAACCCATTCCAGTATTCTTGCCTGAAGAATCCCATGGACAGAGGAGTCTGGTGGGCTACAGTCCATAGGGTTGCAAAGAATGAAGTGACTTAGCATGCACTGGTCTTACTTCATTCATTCTAAAAGATCTTTGGTTTCTTTTTTTTTTTTTTTTTTTTAACAGAAGTATTACAGAAGCAGCTGACATATCACCTCACTAACTTTATTTTTTTTTTTTTTATTAAATTTTAAAATCTTTAATTCTTACATGTGTTCCCAAACATGAAACCCCCTCCCACCTCCCTCCCCATAACATCTCTGTGGGTGATCCCCATGTACCAGCCCCAATCATGCTGTATCCTGCGTCAGACATAGACTGGCGATTCAATTCTTACATGATAGTATACATGATAGAATGCCATTCTCCCAAATCATCCCGCCCTCTCCCTCTCTCTCTGAGTCCAAAAGTCCGTTATACACAGCTGTGTCTTTTTTCCTGTCTTGCATACAGGGTCGTCATTGCCATCTTTCTAAATTCCATATATATGTGTTAGTATACTGTATTGGTGTTTTTCTTTCTGGCTTACTTCACTCTGTATAATCGGCTCCAGTTTCATCCATCTCATCAGAACTGATTCAAATGAATTCTTTTTAACGGCTGAGTAATACTCCATCGTGTATATGTACCAAAGCTTCCTTATCCATTCATCTGCTGATGGACATCTAGGTTGTTTCCATGTCCTGGCTATTATAAACAGTGCTGCGATGAACATTGGGGTACATGTGTCTCTTTCAATTCTGGTTTCCTCGGTGTGTATACCCAGCAGTGGGATTGCTGGGTCATAAGGTAGTTCTATTTGCAATTTTTTAAGGAATCTCCACACTGTTCTCCATAGTGGCTGTACTAGTTTGCATTCCCACCAACAGTGTAGGAGGGTTCCCTTTTCTCCACACCCTCTCCAGCATTTGTTGCTTGCAGATTTTTGGATCGCAGCCATTCTGACTGGTGTGAAGTGGTACCTCATTGTGGTTTTGATTTGCATTTCTCTGATAATGAGTGATGTTGAGCATCTTTTCATGTGTTTGTTAGCCATCCGTATGTCTTCTTTGGAGAAATGTCTATTTAGTTCTTTGGCCCATTTTTTGATTGGGTCGTTTATTTTTCTGGAATTGAGCTGCATAAGTTGCTTGTATATTTTTGAGATTAGTTGTTTGTCAGTTGCTTCATTTGCTATTATTTTCTCCCATTCAGAAGGCTGTCTTTTCACCTTGCTTATAGTTTCCTTTGTTGTGCAGAAGCTTTTAATTTTAATTAGATCCCATTTGTTTATTTTTGCTTTTATTTCCAGAATTCTGGGAGGTGGATCATAGAGGATCCTGCTGTGATTTATGTCTGAGAGTGTTTTGCCTATATTCTCCTCTAGGAGTTTTATAGTTTCTGGTCTTACATTTAGATCTTTAATCCATTTTGAGTTTATTTTTGTGTGCGGTGTTAGAAAGTGATCTAGTTTCATTCTTTTACAGGTGGTTGACCAGTTTTCCCAGCACCACTTGTTAAAGAGATTGTCTTTACTCCATTGTATATTCTTGCCTCCTTTGTCAAAGATAAGGTGTCCATATGTGTGTGGATTTATCTCTGGGCTTTCTATTTTGTTCCATTGATCTATATGTCTGTCTTTGTGCCAGTACCATACTGTTTTGATGACTGTGGCTTTGTAGTAGAGCCTGAAGTCAGGCAAGTTGATTCCTCCAGTTCCATTCTTCTTTCTCAAGATTGCTTTGGCTATTCGAGGTTTTTTGTATTTCCATACAAATCTTGAAATTATTTGTTCTAGTTCTGTGAAAAATATGGCTGGTAGCTTGATAGGGATTGCGTTGAATTTGTAAATTGCTTTGGGTAGTATACTCATTTTCACTATATTGATTCTTCGAATCCATGAACATGGTATATTTCTCCATCTATTAGTGTCCTCTTTGATTTCTTTCATCAGTGTTTTATAGTTTTCTATATATAGGTCTTTAGTTTCTTTGGGTAGATATATTCCTAAGTATTTTATTCTTTTTGTTGCAATGGTGAATGGAATTGTTTCCTTAATTTCTTTTTCTACTTTCTCATTATTAGTGTATAGGAATGCAAGGGATTTCTGTGTGTTGATTTTATATCCTGCAACTTTACTATATTCATTGATGAGCTCTAGTAATTTTCTGGTGGAGTCTTTAGGGTTTTCCATGTAGAGGATCATGTCATCTGCAAACAGTGAGAGTTTTACTTCTTCTTTTCCAATTTGGATTCCTTTTATTTCTTTTTCTGCTCTGATTGCTGTGGCCAAAACTTCCAGAACTATGTTGAATAGTAGCGGTGAAAGTGGACACCCTTGTCTTGTTCCTGACTTTAGGGGAAATGCTTTCAATTTTTCACCATTAAGGATAATGTTTGCTGTGGGTTTGTCATATATAGCTTTTATTATGTTGAGGTATGTTCCTTCTATTCCTGCTTTCTGGAGAGTTTTTATCATAAATGGATGTTGAATTTTGTCAAAGGCCTTCTCTGCATCTATTGAGATAATCATATGGTTTTTATTTTTCAATTTGTTAATGTGGTGAATTACATTGATTGATTTGCGGATATTGAAGAATCCTTGCATCCCTGGGATAAAGCCCACTTGGTCATGGTGTATGATCTTTTTAATATGTTGTTGGATTCTGATTGCTAGAATTTTGTTGAGGATTTTTGCATCTATGTTCATCAGTGATATTGGCCTGTAGTTTTCTTTTTTTGTGACATCTTTGTCAGGTTTTGGTATTAGGGTGATGGTGGCCTCATAGAATGAGTTTGGAAGTTTACCTTCCTCTGCAATTTTCTGGAAGAGTTTGAGTAGGATAGGTGTTAGCTCTTCTCGAAATTTTTGGTAGAATTCAGCTGTGAAGCCGTCTGGACCTGGGCTTTTGTTTGCTGGAAGATTTCTGATTACAGTTTCAATTTCCGTGCTGGTGATGGGTCTGTTAAGATTTTCTATTTCTTCCTGGTTCAGTTTTGGAAAATTGTACTTTTCTAAGAATTTGTCCATTTCTTCCACGTTGTCCATTTTATTGGCATACAACTGCTGATAGTAGTCTCTTATGATCTTTTGTATTTCTGTGTCGTCTGTTGTGATCTCTCCATTTTCATTTCTAATTTTATTGATTTGATTTTTCTCTCTTTGCTTCTTGATGAGTCTGGCTGGTGGTTTGTCAATTTTATTTATCCTTTCAAAGAACCAGCTTTTGGCCTTGTTGATTTTTGCTATGGTCTCTTTTGTTTCTTTAGCATTTATTTCTGCCCTAATTTTTAAGATTTCTTTCCTTCTACTAACTCTGGGGTTCTCCAATTCTTCCTTTTCTAGTTGCTTTAGTTGTAGAGTTAAGTTATTTATTTGACTTTTTTCTTGTTTCTTGAGGTATGCCTGTATTGCTATGAACTTTCCTCTTAGCACTGCTTTTATAGTGTCCCACAGGTTTTGGGTTGTTGTGTTTTCATTTTCATTAGTTTCTATGCATATTTTGATTTCTTTTTTGATTTCTTCTGTGATTTGTTGGTTATTCAGAAGTGTGTTGTTCAACCTCCATATGTTGGAATTTTTAGTAGTTTTTCTCCTGTAATTGAGATCTAATCTTAATGCATTATGGTCAGAAAAGATGCTTGGAATGATTTCAGATCTTTGGTTTCAAGCAGTCACTTTAGTTTCAAGAAACAGATGTGAAAATTGTCTCCATTTTTACCTGTGTGTTGTGCACGCATAATATTGCTTATTTTAATGTGCTTCAAAAGAAATTCTATTTTTATTTCAAAGTTTGTTTGTTATCATGTTTGATATACATGAACCTTGCTTATGAAAATTCACTTTCAGCATTTGACTACTTCTCAATATTATCACAGTCTTTTGGAATTCTAAAATTACCTCACCTACATACCCTTCAAAGCATTCCCATCTAAGAGACAGAGAAAACGCTTATAATCTTCTCTGCATCTCTATCTTTCTCCAATTTATGTTTTCCAGGTAACTAGCATTCAAGAGTATACAACTGGAAATATACTAGGGCCATCAGTGAACAGGAATAAATTAGCCTTTGGCTGGAGGCCATATTACTATGTACTTCTATTTTGTAATCTTCTAATGTACAAAGTGATGACTATCTGTGTGACTCAGGCTAAACCACAGGTTTTACTCTTTGAGAGAAAGTAATATATGAGAAAGGCAGATCCCAAACTCTAACCAGTAAATAATGACATAATTAAAGATGGGCCTTGTAAAATCTGGAGGTACTCTGATATGGTAGTAACCATGCATATAGTCTCATAGCAACAAAATTAAATTTCAATGAAAACTTTATCATTTGAACATGTTAGCCTTTTGTACAAATTGGTTGAGTTAGTGAAGTCTTACTGTATTTCATAACTAGTTTTGGATGTTTCAGAGAGACATGATACATATGATCTGCTGCTGCTGCTGCTAAGTCGCTTCAGTTGTGTCTGACTCTGTGCGACCCCAGAGGGGGCAGCCCACCAGGCTCCCCCATCCCTGGGATTCTCCAGGCAAAAACACTGGAGTGGGTTGCCATTTCCTTCTCCTGGGCCATATCCAACCTGATTCATAAACTTTAGAGATACTTTTGAAGGAATACTCTGGACAGGAAATATCTTCCTGAAAAGTTAGTAGTCATAGTACATTTCAGTTTTATTTTCAGGTTCTAGTGAGAACAACGAACAAATAATACAATCCTGGGAATTGACCGGCTTGTGTTAGACAGTATAACTACTTTGGAAAGCTTACAATGGACCATAGTCTTTCAGCACAACACTTCAGCATGTTTCCAATATTTGGTTATTTTTCTATCCAGAGCCATTTTTCCAACTATCCTAGTAAAATTTACCTGAGGTTTTAGCTTTTGTTTGTTTGTTCCTTTGAGGAAAAATTTCACAGTAAAACCAGCTGGGATAATTCTTTAGCTAAAAGGAAGAAATGAGGAGTGTTGCATTTGAATATACTTGTCTATCATCTCTTCCATCATTTCCATTGCTATTGTTTGAATCAGTTATTAACCCATAGCTACTTTCAAGAAAAAAGAAATTATAGCAAAAAAAAAAAAAGTATACTGTATGCTGTTGCCTGTGGCCTTAAACAGACATCTGGTTTGCATTTTCTGTCTGCTTCAGAATTTTACTGGCTCTTGAAAACATAATAGGAAAATTAAACCATGGATTAAAAAAAAGAAAAAAGCTGTTTCAGAATTAGACTGAAGAGGAAGAATAGGCTGTAATAGAAGAAAAAGTAAAAAGATCTAGCTCCTTCAGAGGAGGTAAGAAGACTTTACACCCCTCTTCACAAGGTGACATATGCATTTTGGGAGCATGTTCTCTGGGAGCAGGGCCTAAATATATGGCCCCTTTCTTGCACCAGAATGAAGGCATTAGGACCAGTATCTTCTGTTATCTACTTACTCTCTTGCTGCCTTCTTGAGTTAATCCTAAGGAGAAGAGAGGCTTCCCTGGTAGCTCATATGGTAAAGAATCTGCCTGTAATGCAAGAGACTCAGGTTTGATTCCTGGGTCAGAAAGACCCCCTGGAAAAGGGAATGGCAACCCCCTCCAGTATTCTTGCCTGGGAAAGCCCATGGACAGAGGAGCCTGGAGGGTTGTCCTTGGGTCGCACAGAGCAAGACACAACTGAGTGACTAACACTGTAATGTTAAGAAGAGAGGAGGATCTGGATGCTCCTGAGGGAAATTTAATTTCAGGAAAAAGATACATCTAGGTCCTTTTTTCACCTCTCTTCTTTCCTCTCCTTTTTTTCCAAAAATTTATATTTACATTTATTATTTTTAAAATTTTTTTAAAATGTTGTGTTGGTTTCTGCCATACAACAATGTGAATTAGCCATAGTAATACATACATCCCCTCCCTCTCAAGCTTCCCTCCCCTCCCCCATCCCACCCATCTAGGTCTTCATAGAGCGCCAGACTGGACTCCCTGTGTAATACAGCAACTCACTAGCTATCCACTTTACATATGACAGTGTATATATGTTAATGCTATTTCTCCCACTCATCCCACTCTCTCTCCCCACCATTGCATCCACAAGCCCATTCTCTGTGTGTGTGTCTCCATTCCTTCCCTGTAAATAGGTTCATCTGTACCATTTTTCTAGATTCCATATAAATGTATTAATATATTTGTTTTCCTCTTTCTGACTTACTTCACTCTGTAACAGACTCTAGGTTCACCTTTCTCTACTTCTTACTTTATTAAACATCCACAAATCTAGTTAACAAGGTCATGATGTTGTGTTATTAGCAAGTGGTACAAAATAATTTCCAATTTAGAAGATAGAGCTCTGGAAAAAAAGAAAAAAAGAAGAGGACAATGACAAACAGTACTGTTGGGAAAATATGTGTTGAGATTGGGTGAGGGCTAGAATAATCAAACTATGAAAAAGGGAAGACATACAGCATCTGCTGTTTCTGGATAAAAATCCCTTTTGGCCAAGGTCTGATAATGGTCTTGACTGCTTTAATGAATCATACCATTAGCTTTAACCCAAATCTTAAGCAGTATACAACTCCATGAAATATCAACGTGAAGACACTTACTTATTTTCTTTCAACAAGTACTTCTAATCAGAAATGTATCCAAGTTTCCAAAGGTTAGCAATGATTGGCTTAGCACAATCTGTATCCTTTTTGTCCAGAATTAATGAACAATTTTATTCAATCTCCTCCAGGGTTTCAGTTTAATTCAGTTCAGTTCAGTCGCTCAGTCGTGTCTGACTCTGCGACCCTGTGAATTACAGCACGCCAGGCCTCCCTGTCCATAACCAACTTCCGGAGTCTACCCAAACTCATGTCCATTGAGTCAGTGATGCCATCCAGCCATCTCATCATCTGTTGTCCCCTTCTCCTCCTGCCCCCAATCCCTCCCAGGATCAGGGTCTTTTCCAATGAGTCAGCTCTTTTGCATGAGGTGGCCAAAGTATTGGAGTTTCAGCTTCAGCATCAGTCCTTCCAATGAAAACCCAGGACTGATCTCCTTTAGCATGGACTAGATGTAGAAATAATAACTTGCCTGAGGTTTGGGGGGTTTTGCTTTGTTTTTAATTGTTATGCCTTATTTTGTTCTCTTTCCTGAGCTGGGAAACATAGGAGGGGTCAAGAAACTAGGTTTTGTCCATCAGAGCTTTTAATGATTTAGGGTGCCCACTAAATGGTGGGCACAAGTGGTGAGAGAGCCATAAGTGGTGGAGACAGAGAGAGGCAACAGCTGTGTACAAGCTGGGGCTTCAGCGGGCGTACATCCTGACCCAAAGTTCTCCAGCTCCGGGAGGCCTGGTTTTCTTCCTCAGAAAGACCAGGGATGGTGCTACTAAAATGCGCTGAGCAGTGCTTCTAGTCCTACTTCAGATCCCAGAGTTTCATTTCCTTATGTCCTATTAGGAATAATAACAGATACAAAGCATACTTATGCTCACCACCTTTGACACTCTCAAATTTGTCCATTTGATATTCTGAAACAACACCTGTTGTTTTTCCCCATTTCCTACCTTCTTTTTCTTGTTTTTTCTTTAAGATTTTTTGATGCCTGTTTTAAAGTCTTTATTGAATTTGTTACAATATTGCTTGTTTTATGTTTTGCTTTTTGTCTGCAAGGCAAGGCATGTGGGATCTTAGTTCTCCAAGCAGGGATTGAACCTGCACCGCCTGCAGGGGAAGGCAAAGTTCTAACCACTGGACCACCAGGGAGGTCTTCACATTCTTCCTCTTTGTCTTTCCATTTTCCTTTATTTTCACTTAAAGATTGATTATCTGGGTTCAAATATCAGTTTTCCTACTTCCTATATGATCTTGGACAAAGATGTACCTCAGTTTCCTCTTCTTTAGAGAAGGGATGATAATACCATCTCCACTTAGAAGGGTTTTGTGGGGTTAAAGTACTTGCACACATGAAAGATTTAGAACAATGTGTGGCTTATTATAAAGATGGGCTGTTACAGGTGGGAATATGGAGTTGCAGATGTTGGTTGAATTTTGAGTCAATGAAGTTAAATGAAAGAGCTTTATCAATTTTCTTTGCATGGTCCTTGAATCTTGTTCATGAGAAGAGATGTTTAGGTGCTCTCACTGAGTGTTTCAAGGCTTCTTTTTTGTAGAGGTACAGAACAAAAGAGGCTTCAGCCAGGAAGAATTCACAGTAGCCAAATAAGTAAATAATATGCAGCAACAATAAAAGAGGAAAGTGCCGCACTCATGAGTTGAGAATTGGCAAGTAATTTAGTACAACCTTTCTCGAAGTCAATTTGGCAATGTGTATTGAAAGACATAAAATGTGCAAGCTTTTTGACATAGTAATTTTGCTTTTGGGCATTGTACCGAAGGACATAACTAAGGATGTGGGAAAGATTGAGCTTCCAGAGTATTCACTGGAGTATTATTTGAAAAAGCAAAAGCTGGAAATCACCTAGCACTCAGTTGGTTAAGCAAACTATAGTGCTTTCAAACAATGAGCCACTATGCTATAAAATTTTTGAATTTGTTAAAATGGAGAGATGATCATAATATACCAGTAAACGAAAACAGCACCTTCAAAATCAATAGGGTTTGGTTTGCATATGGTGTGATAGAAAGGGGAGTTTAGGGGCTTATTCACCAAGATGCTACGGTGGTCCTCTTTGAGTGGGTTAGATTGGGTATGGCTTTAATTTTTCTTTCTTTTTCTACATGAATTCTGATTTCTGATTGTAGACAAGTATCCCTTGTCTACAATGGATGGTATGGACCTAACAGAAGCAGAAATGGTATGGACCTAACAGAAGCAGAAGATACTAAGAAGAGGTGGCAAGAATACACAGAAGAAGTGTACAAAAAAGATCTTCACAACCAAGATAATCACGATGGTGTGATCACTCACTTAGAGCCAGACATCCTGGAATGTGAAGTCAAACGGGCCTTAGAAAGCATCAATATGAACAAAGCTAGTGGAGGTGATGAAATTCCAGTTGAGCTGTTTCAAATCCTGAAAGATGACGCTGTGAAAGTGCTGCACTTAATATGCCAGCAAATTTGGAAAACTCAGCAGTGGCCACAGCACTGGAAAAGGTCAGTTTTTATTCTAATCCCAAAGAAAGGCAATGCCAAAGAATGCTCAAACTACTGCACAATTGCACTCATCTCATCTGCTAGTAAAGTAATGTTCAAAATTCTCCAAGCCAGGCTTCAGCAGTACGTTAACTGTGAACTTCCAGATGTTCAAACTGGTTTTAGAAAAGGCAGTGGAACCAGAGATCAAATTGCTAACATCCGCTGGATCATCGAAAATGCAAGAGAGTTCCAGAAAACCATCTATTTTTGCTTTATTGACTATGCCAAAACTTTTGACTGTGTGGATCACAATAAACTGTGGAAAATTTTTCAAGAGATGGGAATACCAGAGCACCTGACCTGCCTCTTGAGAAACCTATATACAGGTCAGGAAGCAACAGTTAGAAGTGGAAATGGGACAACAGACTGCTTCCAAATAGGAAAAGGAGTATGTCAAGGCTGTATATTGTCACCCTGCTTATTTAACTTCTATGCAGAGTACATCATGAGAAACGCTGGGCTGGAAAAAGCACAAGCTTGAATCAAGATTGCTGGGAGAAATATCAATAACTTCAGATACGCAGATGACACCACCCATATGGCAGAAAGTGAAGAGGAACTAAAAAGCCTCTTGATGAAAGTGAAAGAGGAGAGTGAAAAAGTTGGCTTAAAGCTCAACATTCAGAAAACAAAGATCATGGCATCTGGTCCCATCACTTCATGGGAAATAGATGGGGAAAGAGTGGAAACAGTGTCAGACTTTATTTTGGGGGGCTCCAAAATCACTGCAGATGGTGAGTGCAGCCATGAAATTAAAAAACGCTTACTCCTTGGAAGAAAAGTTATGACCAACCTCGAGAGCATATTCAAAAGCAGAGACATTACTTTGCCAACAAAGGTCCATCTAGTCAAGGCTATGGTTTTTCCAGTAGTCATGTATGGATGTGAGAGTTGGACTGTGAAGAAGGCTGAGCACTGAAGAATTGATGCTTTTGAACTGTGGTGTTGGAGAAGACGCTTGAGAGTCCCCTAGACTGCAAGGAGATCCAACCAGTCCATTCTCAAGGAGATCAGCCCTGGGATTTCTTTGGAAGGAATGATGCTGAAGCTGAAACTCCAGTACTCTGGCCACCTCATGTGAAGAGTTGACTCATCGGAAAAGACTGATGCTGGGAGGGATTAGGGGCAGAAGGAGAAGGGGACAACAGATGATGAGATGGCTGGATGGCATCACTGACTCGATGGACGTGAGTCTGGGTGAACTCTGGGAGTTGGTGATGGACAGGGAGGCCTGGTGTGCTGTGATTCATGGTGTTGCAAAGAGTCAGACATGACTGAGCTACTGGACTGAAGTGAACTGAACTGATCCCTTTTTCAGTTTTAACTGCCAGTCAAATGAAAATTGAAAGGCTTCAAGGGTCCAAGTTTCATGTTTGATTTTTAAGAATTCTGAAAACATGTTGTGCCCACATTGTATGTAAATCTTGGCTTCCAAAAAATCCAGCAAATGTCAGTCCAGATATTTACTTTCTCATCTGTGGGATGGTTACAGGAATGAGAAAACTGCCTCTGTGAGGCTGTGTGGATCAGAATAATCCAAACCCAAATCCAAAATAATAAATGTGAAAGTAATTTGAAGCTTGCACAAGTGTCATTTGGAACTTACAATTATTCTGGAAGAGCAATTTACTTGATGAAGAGAGGGATAATCTATGATTGAATAGCCAAAGTGACATGATTCCTTTTTGCCCAGTTTGTGCAGAACTGTTGTTTCCCAGGGTTCTTTGGAGTAGGGATCCCCAACCTTTTTGGCACCAGGGACTGGTTTCGTGGAAGACAATTTTTCCATAGACTAGGGGCGGGAGTAAGGGGGAATGGTTCTGGAATGATTCTCTTATCGAGCACACAACCTAGGTCTCTCACAGTGCAATTCACAGTAGGGTTTGAGCTCCTATGAGAATCTAATGCCACTGTTGATCTGACAGGAAGCAGGGCTCAGGCAGTGATGCAAATGATGGGGAGCGGCTGTAAATACAGATGAAGCTTTGCTCACTTGCTCACTGCTCACCTCCTGCTGGGCAGCCTGGCTCCTAACAGGCCATGATCCGGTACCTTTCACGGTTGGGGGATGGGGGACCCCTGCTTTAGACAGTACCTGATCATCTCATGAGATAGGTACTGAAGAACCCAATTGCTCAAGAAACTGCCAACACTGGCTAACAATTTTGTGAAAGTTCAGATTTCCAAATACAGAAATAATCAGAGTGAAGAAATAGTCAAGATAGGAGTTTTTAGACATAGATTTAGCAACTCACTTATAATGGCAAATAAATATGTCATAGGGGAATAGTCTATCACCAAAAACCTCTTACATGCCTTGATGTTTAGTTGTAATTACATCACAAAAGATAACCGGCTAAAGTCAGCATGAACTCTCCGCCAGCATTAGAAATGATATAGCAGATGCTTCATTTTAAAAACCCTCAAATATAACACATTTTTTTGCATTAAGAGTAAGTAAAAACTGTAGGTTAAAAATGATAGCTAAAACATATTTACTGCTTGCTGTTTCCCAAGAACTGTGCTAAGTAATTTGCTTGTATTATCTTATGTGGTTCTCAAAGTCTGGTTTCCAGATCAGTAGCATCAGCATCATCTGTTAACTTAATAAAAATACAAATTCCTTGGGCCCCATCATCTCAAATGTTTTACATCAGAAACTATAGTGAGGCCCAGTGATCCATAGGTCAACAGTTTCTCCAGGTGATTGTTTTAAACCATTTTAAAATTGCATATAGTTTACAATGCCTCATTAGTTTCAGGTGTACAGCAAAGTTATACATACATACATATATATATAAGAATATCTATATGTGTATACATGTACGAAAGTGAAAGTGAAGTCGCTAAGTTGTGTCTGACATTCTGCGACCCCATTGACTGTAGCCTACAATGCTCCTCCGTCCATGAGATTTTCCAGGCAAGAGTGCTGGAGTGGGTTGCCATTTCCTTCTCCAGAGGATCTTCCTAACCCAGGGATCGAACCTGGGTCTCCCACATTGTAGGCAGATGCTTTACCATCTGAGCTGCCGGGGAAGTCAAGAATATCTATAGGGTTGGCCAAAATGTTCATTCAGGTTTTTCCATAGCATCTCACTATGTACATCTTACTATGTATGTATACATACATACATAGTATGTATGTCTTAGTAATGCTTAGTAATGTCTGACTCTTAGTGACCCCATGGACTGTAGCTCGCCAGGCTCCTCTGTCCATGGAATTCTCCAGGCAAGAATCCTAAATTGGTTTACTATTCGCTTCACTGGGGGATCTTCCTGACTCAGGGATTCAAAGCTGATCTTTGCCCTGCAGGCAGATTCTTTACCATCTGAGCCACCAGGAAGCCTATATATATATGTGTATATACATATATATATAAACACACACACATTTTATTTCAGATTATTTTCCATTATAAGTTATTTGTTTTTTGTTTAGTCGCTAAGTCATATCCAACTCTTTTTTGACCCCATAACTGTAGCTTGCAAGGTTCCTTTGTCCACGGGATTTCACAGGCAAGAATACTGGAGTGGGTTGCCCTTTCCTTCTCCAGGGATCTTCCCAGACCTGGGATTGAACCTGCATCTCCTGTATTGGCAGGTGGATAATTTACCACGGAGTCATCAGGGAAGCCCTGTTATAGGTTCTTAAAAGACAAAAAAGGTCTTCACAAACCAGATAATCATGACAATATGATCACTCACCTGGAGCCAGACATCCTGGAATGTAAAGTCAAGTGGGCCTTAGAAAGCATCACTATGAACAAAGCTAGTGGAGGTGATGGAATTCCAGTTGAGCTATTTCAAATCCTAAAAGATGATGCTGTGAAAGTGCTGCACTCAGTATGCCAGCAAATTTGGAAAACTCAGCAGTGGCCACAGGCCTGTAAAAGGTCAGTTTTCATTTCAATCCCAAAGGCAATGCCAAAGAATGCTCAAAGTAACGCACAATTGCACTCTCACACGCTAGTAAAAAAATGCTCAAAATTCTCCAAGCCAGGCTTAAGCAATACATGAACTGTGAACTTCCAGATGTTCAAGCTGGTTTTAGAAAAGGCAGTGGAACCAGAGATCAAATTGCCAACATCCACTGGATCATTGAAAATGCAAGAGAGTTCCAGAAAACCATCTTTTTCTGCTTTATTGACTATGCCAAAACCTTTGACTGTGTGGATCACAATAAACTGTGGAAAATTCTGAAAGAGATGGGAATACCAGACCACCTGACCTGCCTCTTGAGAAACCTGTATGCAGGTCAGGAAGCAACAGTTAGAACTGGACATGGAACAACAGACTGGTTCCAAATAGGAAAAGGAGTGCGTCAAGGCTGTATATTGTCACCCTGCTTATTTAGCTTATATGCAGAGTACATCATGAGAAACGCTGGACTGGAAAAAGCACAAGCTGGAATCAAGATTACCAGGAGAAATATCAATAACCTCAGATATGCAGATGACACCACCTTTATGGCAGGAAGTGAAGAAGAACTAAAGGGCCTCTTGATGAAAGTGAAAGAGGAGAGTGCAAAAGTTGGCTTAAAGCTCAATAGTCAGAAACCTAGGATCATGACATTCAGTTCCATCACTTCATGCAAATTGATGAGGAAACAGTGTTAGACTTTATTTTTTGGGGCTCCAAAATCACTGCAGACGGTGATTGCAGCCATGAAATTAAAAGACGCTTACTTCTTGGAAGGAAAGTTATGACCAACCTAGATAGCATATTTAAAAGCAGAGACATTATTTTGTCAACAAAGGTCTGTCTAGTCAAGGCTATGGTTTTTCCAGTGGTCATGTATGGATATGAGAGTTGGACTATAAAGAAAGCTGAGTGCTGAAGAATTGATGCTTTTGAACTGTGGTGTTGGAGAAGACTCTTGAGAGTCCCTTGGAGTGCGAAGCAATTCAACCAGCCTATCCTAAAGGAGATCAGTCCTGGATGTTCATTGGTAGGACTGATGTTGAAGCTGAAACTCCAATACTTTGGCCACCTTATGCGAAGAGCTGACTCATCTGAAAAGACCCTGATGCTGGGAAAGTTTGGGGGCAGGAGGAGAAGGGGACGACAGAGGATGAGATGGTTGGATGGCATCACTGACTCAATGGATACGGGTTTGGGTGGACTCCGAGAGTTGGTGATGGACAGGGAGGCCTGGCGTGCTGCAGTTCATGGGGTCGCAAAGTGTTGGATATGACTGAGCTACTGAACTGAAGTGAAAAGACATTGCATATGCTACCCTGTTCCATACAGTTGGTTCCTGTCATTTATTGATTTTTATACAGCAGTCTGTATCTCTTAATCTCAAGATCCTAATATATCCCCTTACCTCTTTTTGTAATTGTAAGTTTGTTTTTTGTTTTCTGTTTTGTAAATACATCCTTTTATATCATATTTTTAGATTCTATATATAAGTGATATCGTATGGTATTTATCTTTGTCTGACTTCACTTAGTATGATAATCTCTAGGTCCATCCATGTTGCTGCACATGCCATTATGTCACTATTTTTTACGAGTGAGTAATATTCTGTTCTGTAGGTATTGCTTTATACGATCTTTATATGTGCTCATTTTGAGGCTGTTGAAATTATTCCTCATTCTAACTGCATGTTTCTGCTGTTATTATACCTATTCTATAGTTAAAGAAATGAAAAGATAAAGATTATAAGCATTTTTTCTGAGGGCCAATAAGTAAGTTTTCAGTCCAGGATATGAAATCATATCTCCCTGTGTTTCAAAGCCAGTGACGACTATCACTGCTGAACCTGAATATTAAATGCTCTTCTTTTCCTACTCTTATTTCATCTCCAAAGTAAGTGGTAGCATGAGTTGTATTGAGATGAAAGAGATTTAGACAGAATCCAGGATTCCAAACATCCATTTCAGTTTAGTTATTGATATTTCTCCCAGCAATTCAGATTCCAGCTTGTGCTCCATCCAGCCTGGCATTTCGGCATGATGTACTCTGCATATGTTAAATAAGCAGGGTGACAATATACAGCCTTGATGTACTCCTTTCCTGATTTGGAATCAGTCCATTGTTCCATGTCCGGTTCTAACTGTTGCTTCTTAACCTGCATACTGATTTCTCAAGAGGCAGGTAAAGTTGTCTGGTAGTCCTATCTCTTTAAGAATTTTCCACAGTTTGTTGTGAGCCACACAGTCAAAGCCTATTTCATCATCAATAAAGAAGTTTTTATGGAACACTGTTGCTTTATCTGTGATCCATCAGATGTTGGCAATTTGATCTCGTTCCTCTACCTTTTCTAAATCCAGCTTGAACATCTGGAAGTTCTCAGTTCATGTACTGTTGAAGCCTAGCTTGGAGAATTTTGAGCATCACTTTGCTAGTGTGAGATGAGTGCAATTGTGCGGTAGTCTGAACATTCTTTGACATTGGCTTTCTTTGGGACTGGAATGGAAACTGACCTTTTCCAGTCCTGTGGCCAGTGCTGAGTTTTCCAAATTTGCTGGCATATTGAGTGCAGCACTTTCACAGCATCATCTATTAGGATTTGGAATAGCTCAACTGGAATTCCATCACCTCCCCTATGTTTGTTCACAGTGATGTTTGCTCAGGCCCGCTTGATTTCACACTCCAGGATGTCTGGCTCTAGAGTGATCACACCATCATAGTTATCTGAGTCATGAAGATCTTTTTTGTATAGTTCTTCTGTGTATTCTTGCCACATCTTCTTAAATATCTTTTACTTCTCTTAGGTCCATACGATTTCTTTATTGTGCCTGTCTTTTCATGAAATATACTCTTGGTATCTCCAGTTTTCTTGAAGAGATTTCTAGTCTTTCCTATTTTATTGTTTTCCTCTATTTCTTTCCATTGATCACTGAGGAATGCTTTCTTATCTCTCCTTGCTATTCTTTGGAACTCTGCATTCAGATGCTTATATCCTTCCTTTTCTCCTTTGCGTTTAGCTTCTCTTCTTTTTCCAGATATTTGTAAGGCCCCCTCAGACAACCATTTTGCCTTTTTGCATTTCTTTTTCTTGGGGATGATTTTGATCCCTGCCTCCTGTACAATGTCAGGAACCTCCATCCATAGTTCTTCAGGCACTCTGTCTATCAGATCTAATCTCTTGAATCTATTTGTTACTTCCACTGTATAATCATAAAGTATTTGATTCAGGTCATACCTGAATGGTCTGGTGGTTTTCCCTACTTTCTTAAATTTTGCGATAACGAGTTTATGGTCTGAGCCGCAGTCAGCTCCCAGTCTTGTTTTTGCTGACTGTATAGAGCTTCTCCATCTTTGACTGCAAAAAATATAATCAATCTGAATGTGATATTGACTATCTGGTGATGTCCACATGTAGAGTCTTCTCTTGTGTTGTTGGAAGAGGGTGTCTGCTATGATCAGTGTGTTCTCTTGGCAAAACTGTGTTAGCCTTTGTCCTGCTTCATTTTGTATTCTGAGGCCAAATTTGCCTGTTACTCCAGGTATCTCTTGACTTCCTACTTTGCATTCCAGTCCCCTATATTGAATAGGACATCTTTTTTTTTTGGTGTTAGTTCTAGAAGTTCTTGTAGGTCTTCATAGAACCGTTCATCAATTGTTCAGCTTCTTCAGCATTACTGGTTAGGGCATATATTTGAATTACTCTTATATTGAATGGTTTGCCTTGGAAATGAACAGAGCTCATTCTGTCACTTTTGAGACTTATCCAAGTACTGAAGTTTGGACTCTTTTGTTGACTATGATGGCTACTCCATTTCTTCTAAGGGATTCTTGCCTACAGTAGGAGATATAATGGTCATCTGAGTTAAATTCTCCCATTCCAGTCCATTTGGCTCCATCTCTTCATTCTTTCTGGAGTGATTTCTCCACTCTTCTCTAGTAGCAGGTTGGACACCTACTCACCTGGATAGTTTATCGTTCAGTTTCCTGTCTTTTTTCTTTTTGATACTGTTCATGGGGTTGTCAAGGGAAGAATACTGAAGTGGTTTGCCATTCCCTTCTCCAGTGACGACATTTTGTTAGAACTCTCCACCATGACCCATCCGTCTTGGTTGGCCTTACATGGCATGGCTCATAGTTTCATTGAGTTAGACAAGGCTGTGGTCCATGTGATCGGTTTGGTTTACTCTGGAAGCACTTCTAAGTGAGAAGTTGTTCATGTGAAGGAGGTTTTGGTTCCAAACCCCAGTGTTGATCTTTACCTCTGATAAGCTGGCCTAAATCATATGGATCCAGAAGGACTTTATTAGCTTATTGATGGCCTCAGTGTCTCAACTACAACTGGGTAGCCTTGGAGGTAATCTCTCTGAGCCCTCACACAGATCTCAGCTCTCTAGGATCTGTTAATAGCAAGACCAGGCTATTCTTTGGAATAGAAGAGAACAGAAAGAATAGAACAGAAAGTCCCTTTTGCCAGAAATTTGTACAGATTATGTAGGATGGGCTTCTTTCTAGTGATTCTATAGGGTAAAGCAATTTGTAAGACACAGTTCTGAGATTTCCAAAAGGGGAAGAGACTGCTTCCACATAGACTTAGAACTTAATCCTTTTCCATTGAGCTCAGAAAGATCAATGCTCTTCATCCCTCCAATGTGACATCCCTTTTATTTTTGTAATTATTTTTTATTGGAGTACAGCTGATATACAATGGTATGTTAGTTTCCGCTGTACGACAAATGAAGCAGCTATACATATTATATATATGTATATATATACCGGAGAAGGCAATGGCAACCCACTCCAGTACTCTTGCCTGGAAAACCCCATGAGCAGAGGAGCCTGGTAGGCTGCAGTCCATGGGGTTGGTTCGAGTCGGACACAACTGAACAACTTCACTTTCACTTTTCACTTTCATGCATTGGAGAAGGAAATGGCAACCCACTCCAGTGTTCTTGCCTGGAGAATCCCAGGGATGGGGGAGACTGGTGGGCTGCTGTCTGTGGGGTTGCACAGAGTCGGACATGACTGAAGCGACTCATCAGCATATATATACCACTTTTTTTAGATTCTATTCACATACGAGTCATTATAGAGTATTGAGTAGAGTTCCCCGTGGTATACAATAGTCCTTATTAGTTATCCATTTTATATATAGTGGGACTCCCCTGGTGGCTCAGACATTAAAGAATCTACCTGCAATGTGGGAGACCCGAGTTCGATTCCTGGGTCAGGAAGATCTCCTGGAGAAGGGAATGGCCAGCCACTCCAGTATTCTTGGCTAGAAAAGCCCATGGCCATAGGAGCCTGGTAGGCTACAGTCCATAGGTTGCAAACAGTTGGACACACCTGAGAGATGACCACTTTTACTTTCCCTTTTTTGTATATAGAGTAGTATGTGCATGTCCCTTTTAGCCCATCTGCCCTGAGCCTCCCAGGGAGAGTGAAGAGGAAACTTATACTTCCCCTAGAGGTCACCAAGATAGTGGTCATAAGATCATCTCCTAGAGGGAGCAGAAACAGATATCAAACCTATTACTAAACATTTCAAAGTGTGACTTTATTTTTACAAAGAGAAAGATTAGAACATTTTATTTGGCGGAAGCCTTCATAGAGACTTTTAAAGCTGCTCGGGTTTTTCTCTAGTTGTACTGAGTGGGGTCACCTCTAATTGTGGTGCACGGGCTTCTCATTGTGGTGGCTTCTCTTGTTGCAGAGCACAGGTTCTAGGCACACGGGCTTCTCAAGATGTGGCTTAGGGGCTCAGCAGTTGTGGCTCCTGGGCTCTAGAACATGAGCTCAATAGCTGTGGCACCTGGGCTTAGTTGTCCCCACGTTTGTGGGATCTTCCTGGACCAGGGATAGAACCCATGTTCCCTGCATTGGCAGGTGAATTCTTATCCACTGTACCACAAGGGAAGCCCCATAGAGGCATTTTTAAGTGTTTGGTTTATCAATTATCAGGAATGTAAATAAAATGTGAAATGTGAATTTGAATGGAAAATAGTGTTTTTTTTTTCAATCCTTCAAGTTAAATAAAAAATCAATTGCTCACCCCTCTCATGAATCTTCTTTCTATGAACAACCCAGATTACCTGTGATATGTTTTATGGTTTGCCTGATAGTCATTTTAACCTTCCTCTTTCTTAACCTAACCTTGTTTTTACTGTCCTACTGCATGTGTGGGCAGGGGTTTGAGATGTGGTAAGTGTCACCATTGGTAAATGATGACACCTCTCCCTCTCAGGTCCCACCCTACTGATTGGTTCTGGGCTTTGATAAAATGTTGTCAGGGTGGAGTTGAGTTAGCCATTAAGACAAATGTAGCTGAGGGTTCTTGGAAAGGTTGTTCGCACTGACTTCTCTAAACAATAAGATTACAAGAAATAAACACCTCTCTTTCTTTGCATGATATTATATTCGCTTGTCATTCCTGCAACACTAACAGCCATCTTGAAACCCTGAGGTGCCTAGCCCAAGAGGATGAACAGATGTGCTATGGGGAGGGGCATGAATGAAGATGGTCGAGGCTTCATTCTTGACAGTATTGGCTCAGAGCCACCTTATCTTCAGATTTATTTCTATGTGCAATCATACATAGGCTTTAAGGTATTTTTCAAATTCTTAAAAATTATTTGCAGCCAGGAATATTGTGATCAACTCACCTGTTTTCAGGGAATAACTAATGTCACTAGCTCTAATTGACTGTACAGTTTTGGTCAAAGCTTAGGCTGAGGCAACTATTTTAAAGTGTGATTAGAGTGGTTCTCAATTCAGAGGATGGACGGTGATGGGAAGGAATATAACAGAATCATCTAGGGGGATTTTATAAAAACAGACATATATCCTATCTCAGCTCTTTGGGAAGATGGGGTGTATTGGAATCATGGGGGTAAGTATTATACACAGAGGAAAAACTAGGGAAACATTTTGAAAAACTTCCTAGGTAATTTGGATATATTTCCACATATACCTCATCTGGAATGAGGAAAGTATTAGCTTCTTACTAATCATTTAAATCAGGGCTTCCCTGGTGGCTCAGTGGTAAAGAATTTCCCTGCTAGTGCAGGAAACATGGGTTCAATCCCTGGGACAGGAAAATCTCCTGGAGAAGAACATGGCAACTCACTCCACTATTCTTCCCTGGGAAAGCCCATGGACAGAGGAGACTGTCAGGCTATAATCCATGGGGTCACAAAAGAGTCAGACAGGACTTAGAGACTGACCATGAGCACCAGCTTTCCTTTAAATTACAAGACTCTAAATTTCAACTCTATAGTAAACTAGAGTACAAGAAATATCTGGTCTTTATTGTAGTCTATGAATAATTAGATTTTGTTCAACTGATCCTGCCCTCATTGATTTCCTTTACAGTGTGTGTGCTAAGTTGCTTCAATCGTGTCTGACTCTTTGTGACCCCATTGACTATAGTCCACCAGACTCCTCTATCCATGAGATTCTCCAGAGCCATGATTAAACATTGTCTTCATTGTTCACAAATCTTTACATGTTGTTCAGTGGCTAAGTAATGTGCAACTCTTTGCAACCCCATGGACTGCAGTGCTCTAGACTTCCCTATCCTTCACTATCTCCCAGAGTTTGCTCAAACTCATGTTCACTGAATTGGTGATGCCGTCCAACCACCCTGTCCTCTATTGCCCCCTTCTTCTCCTGATCTAATCTTTACTTGGATATAAAATACTTAAATATATATATGTGTGTGTGTATATATATATATACAACTTATAAAAACTATAATTTGTACAGTTGCTTATCTCCAAGAATCCCAAGGACATTTTTAGGAGACTCAAATGTTTCTTGACAAATGCAATCATCCTGTAGCTTATTGTGGCACGCAGTAAGCTGCATCTCCACAGCCAGTGTCTTGATGGCAGAATTGTCACTGTGGCCGGTCTGGAGGTTTTTTCCCACCCTTTGAACTGTGGTGTTGGAGAAGACTCTTGAGAGTCCCTTGGACTGCAAGGAGATCCAACCAGTCCATTCTGAAGGAGATCAACCCTGGGATTTCTTTGGAAGGAATGATGCTAAAGCTGAAACTCCAGTACTTTGGCCACCTCATGAGAAGAGTTGACTCATTGGAAAAGACTCTGATGCTGGGAGGGATTGGGGGCAGGAGGAGAAGGGGACGACAGAGGATGAGATGGCTGGATGGCATCACGGACTCGATGGATGTGAATCTGAGTGAACTCTGGGAGTTGGTGATGGACAGGGAGGCCTGGTGTGCTGCGATTCATGGGGTCTCACAGAGTCGGACACGACTGAGCGACTGAACTGAACTGAACTGAATTGAAGCTACTTTTGGCTCCAAAGAAAGTACTTTTGCCCCAGAAGGGCATGTTGGTCACTAAGTGTAGGGTTCAGGGGGACAGTACTTGCAGCTCATGTGTCCAGCCCCTCCTCTCAAGTGCTCTGAAGTTGTTGGCTGAGGACAGTCTCATGGCCAAAAGCCACCACTTCCACTAGACCTGCATTCCTTAGCTGGAGACTGGAAGCCAGATTTTTCTCCCTGAGAGCAAGCTTTCTTTCAATGTTCTCATGGTCCTATTCATTAGCCTGATTGGTATGTCCAAATATCAGTGCCGTTTGTGGAAGGCCTTTTGTTTTTCCTCCAGAAGGTTTTCTAACCCCCACTGAACATAAGTAGATGCAATATTCAAGGGGTGATTTCCTTTAGGATTGACTGACCTTCTCATGGTACTTACCAATATCTAGAATGATTCTATAATTCATTTGTGATATAAACTCTATGAAGGCAGAGTTGCTTGCTCTGTGCACTGCTGAATCCTCTGTTTATATCAACATGTTTTGGATAATGTGTGTGCTCAGTCACTTCAGTCATGTCCAATTCTTTGTGAACCTATGGACTGTAGTCCACTAGGCTCCTTTGTCAATGGGATTTTCCTGGCAAGAATGCTGGAGTGGGTTACCATGCCTTTCTCCAACAGATCTTCTCAACCTGGGGGTGTACGCGGGTCTCCTGAGTCTCCTACATTGCAGGTGGATTCTTTGCTGCTGAGCCACTGTGGAAGCCCATTTTGAATAATGTCATGGATGAAATCACACAGATACACCCTTTTGAAGGAATTAGATGAATTTTACTAAAGCTGGAAATGTCTGATCTTCTTTTTGAAGCACTAAGACAGGAAAATGAGTGTAGGAGGGCATGCAGGTAGGTAAAGGACTGTGTGAATTTCTCCCGAAACTGAAGGTGGTCCACAGTGCAGGGTGTACAGTACTTAGTGAAAGGGGAAGCTGGCCAAGCATCCATGAGTCATATCATCTTGGAGCAAGGGCTTAGCAGGGGGTTGGAAGTGGCAAAATTTATGTTTCAGGACAATTCAAAGTTATTTCTCCAACTGGGACTTGCAGTATATGGCTTCTTGGGTTTCTCCAGCATATGAATATGGCATTGCTGCCTGGGCTGAGCTGGGATGGAATAAATATAGATTCAACTCCAAGCTTTGCTGTGTTACTGAAGGCTGGCATCTAAGGCAACATTTGTGATGTTGCACTTCATCATTCACAGGTGGCTCAGTGATAAAGAATCTGTCTGCCAATGTAGAAAACACAAGAAATGTGGCTTCGATCCTGGGTTGAGAAGATCCCCTGGAGAGAAAATCCCCAAGAATTTCCTACCCCAATATTCTTGCCTGGAAAATGCCTTGGACTGAGGAATCTGGAGGGCTACCGTCCATGGGGTCCCAAAGAGTGGGACATGACTGACCACATACACACACATCCTTAGTTGGTCTTTTCCATCCTTCTCTTCTTCCACAATGCTTTAGATCCACCCAGAACAAGGCAGATGAGGTTAGTGGAGGAGTTTATCTTTTTGAGAAACTGAGGAGTACACCACCCATTGGATTTCTTTTTTTTTTTTCTTTCTCAATACATTTATTTCATTGTGAAAAAAAGTCATTAAAATCATGTTAAAATGTTTTAAATTGCTTCATGACTATTATAATAGGTTTATTATTATTTTAAGTAAGTTGATAAATATTTTAATTTTTTAGTTTTAAATTTCTAATATGATAAATATTGTTAGGCATCCAGATAAACAAAAGCTTTTTTTTTTTTTAAGGTTTTTTTTTTTTTTTAATTTTAAAATCTTTAATTCTTACATGTGTTCCCAAACATGAACCCCCCTCCCACCTCCCTCCCCATAACATCTCTCTGGGTCATCCCCATGCACCAACCCCAAGCATGCTGTATCCTGCGTCAGACATAGATTGGTGATTCAATTCTTACATGATAGTAGACATGATAGAATGCCATTCTCCAAAATCATCCCACCCATTGGATTTCTTGCAGCCTTGGTTCATTTGTATTTTAATTCTCTTCTTGAGCATCCTCTCTACTCAATGAGTGTGGAGCCAGGCTATAGTCATCATTATTTCATCCACATTTGACAGAGTATTTTGCAAATCAGCTCTCAATAAAGATGTGTAAATAAATGTCACATTTAAACTTAAGTTTTGCTTTTGCCCATGGTAAACATCTGCACTGTATTCTTGGCTGGATTGATTGTCTTTTGTCTATAATCAGTTCAGTTCAGTTCAGTCACTCGGTCGTGTCCGACTCTTTGCGACCCCATGAATCGCAGCACGCCAGGCCTCCCTGTCCATCACCAACTCCCGGAGTTCACTCAGACTCACGTCCATTGAGTCCGTGATGCCATCCAGCCATCTCATCCTCTGTCATCCCCTTTTCCTCCTGCCCCCAATCCCTCCCAGCATCAGAGATTTTTTCCAATGAGTCAACTCTTCTCATGAGGTGGCTAAAGTACTGGAGTTTCAGCTTTAGCATCATTCCTTCCAAAGAAATCCCAGGGTTGATCTCCTTCAGAATGGACTGGTTGGATCTCCTTGCAGTCCAAGGGACTCTCAAGAGTCTTCTCCAACACCACAGTTCAAAAGCATCAATTCTTCGGGGGCTCCAAAATAGAGTGCGAAAGACTACAGATTTCTTCAAGAAAATTAGAGATACCAAGGGAACATTTCATGAAAAGATGGGCATAATAAAGGACAGAAATGGACCTAACATAAGCAAAAGAGATTAAGAAGAGGTGGGAAGAATACACAGAAGAATTCAACCAAAAAGATCTTTATGACCCAGATAAAAATGACGGTGTGATCACTCACTTAGAGTCAGAAATCCTGGAATGCAAAGTCAAGTGGGCCTTAGAAAACAAAAGTACGAACAAAGCTAGTGGAGGTAATGTAATACCAGTTGAGCTATTTCAATCCTCAAAGATGATGCTGTGAAAGCGCTGCACTCAATATGCCAGCAAATTTGGAAAACTCAGCAGTGACCACAGGACTCAAAAAAGTCAGTTTTCATTCCAATCTCATTAAAAGGCAATGCCAAAGAATGTTCAAACTACCTCACAATTGTACTCATCTCACATGCTAGCAAAGCAATGCTCAAAATTCTCCAAGCTAAGCTACAAGAGTAAATGAACTGAGAATTTCCAGATGTCCAAGCTGGATCTAGAAAAGGCAGAGGAATCAGAAATCAAATTGTCAACATCTGATGGATCACAGAAAAAGCAACAGAGTTCCAGAAACACTTCTGCTTTATTGACTATGCTATAGCCTTTGACTGTGTGGCTCACAACAAACTGTGGACAATTCTTAAAGAGATGGGAATACCAGACAACCTTACCTGCTTCCTGAGAAATCAGTATGCAGCTTAAGAAGCAACAGTCAGAACTGGACATGGAACAACAGACTGATTCTAAATCAGGGAAGGAGTATGTCAAGGCTGTACACTTGTTCCCTTGCTTATTTAACTTATATGCAGAGTATATCACGTGAAATACTGGGCTGGCCAAATCACAAGTAGGAATCAAGATTGCCAGGAGAAATATCAATAACCTCAGATATGCAGATGATATCAACCTTGTGGCAGAAAGTGAAGAGAAATTAAAGAGCCTCTTGATGAAAGTGAAAGAAAAGAGTGAAAAATCTGGCTTAAAACTCAACATTTGAAAAACTAAGATCAAGGCATCTGGTCCCATCACTTCATGGCAAATAGATGGGAAAACAATAGAAACAGTGAAAAGCTGTATTTTCTTGGGCTCCAAATTCACTGCAGATAGTGACTGCAGCCATGAAATTAAAAGATGGTTATTTTAGAAGAAAAGCTATTAAAAACCTAGACAACATATTAAAAAGCAGAGACATAACTTTACAGGCAAATGTCCATATAGTCAAAGCTATAGTTTTTCCAGTAATCATGTATGGATGTGAGATTTGGACCATAAAGAAAGCTGAGTGCTGAAGAGTTAATGCTTTTGCACTGTGATGTTGGAGAAGACTCTTGAGAGTCCATTGGACTGCACGGAGATCAAACCAATCAACCCTAAATGAAATCAGTCCTGAATATTCATTGGAAGGTCTGATTTTGAAGTTGAAACCCCAATATTTTGGCCACTTGATGCAAAGAACTAACTCATTGGAAAAGACCCTGATTCTGGGAAAGACTGAAGGCAGGAGAAGGGGATTACAGAGGATGAGACGGTTGGATGGCATCACCAAGTCGATGGACATGAGTCTGAGCAAGCCCCAGGAGTTGGTATGGACAGGGAAGCCTGGCATGCTGCAGTCCATGGGGTCATAAAGAGTCGAACAGGACTAAGCAAATGAACTGGACTGACTTCCTGAGTTTCTTAAGTAATTTTCCTAGATGGTCCTTGGAGCTACCTTGCATATATGCACGCTAAGTCACTTCAGTCATGTCTGACTCTTTTTGACCTCATGGACTGTAGCTCGCCTGGCTCCTCTCTCCCTGAGATTTTTCCAGGCAAGAATATTGGAGTGGGTTGTCAAGCTCTCCTCCAGGGGAGCTTCCCAACACAGGGATCAAAGCTGTGTCTCTTATGTCTACAGCACTGGCAGGTGAGTTCTTTTCCACTACCCCCACCTGTGAAGCCTGGAGCTACCTTGATACTTGCTTATTTCAATACTTTGAAATATCAGCCTCCCAAACATCATTGCTGCTGAGAATCATGATGGCTGATGGAGAGCATCACTCTCTCTCTGAATCCTAGTAACTGAAGGTGAGCTATTGTCTCTCATTTGGTAATTTTAGATTGTGTATGAGCATCAGTTAGGAAAACAAGCATTTTGCTTAGGACTGCAGAAGTTGCAGTGTGCTTTGTAATTATGATTGCATGGGTAATCCTGCACCATCTAGGGAACTTTCGGAAAGTAATGACAGTAATTTACGGCCATGTGGTTACATCTGGATGCTCAAGTACTGGGTCAGTGGCCTGCTTGCATGCTCCATTGCCTTCCTGATGGACCCATTCTCCACCTGCAATATTTTCCCCTTTCTTGGTGGGACATAGTATAATGGACACTGAGATTGTGTGAAAGACAAAGGAAAAAGAATGTGTGTTGGGAAAGGGAGATTGGGAGAAATTTCTTTCATTGTATTTTTAGCATTTCAATCGATGAAAAAAAAAACCCACTGTTTTCTTTTTTTCCAAGAGAATGGAATATAAAGTCAGTACAAATTAGGTCCCTTGGTGGCTATCCAAAGTTTTAAAAGAACTTGGAAAATTCCTGTAGGCTTCAGGTAAACTCTGTGAATGTTTCCTTTTAACTGTGTATTTTTAGATAATTGAAAATGAATTGAGGTAACTTTCCATGGCTTACAGTTACTCATAAGCATGTTTTATTCATGATGACAAACTCCTTCAAAAAATAAAATAAAAGCTTCGTGTTTAAGTCAAATTCAGATTTTGGGGGAAAGTCAGGAATGACAAAGTTAAGAGAAAACAGTAATTGAGCATCTACTTTCTGCCTATTGCTTTTGAAAACGTGCCACATCCTGAAAGGAAATTCTGTTTATGGTCTCCAAAAGGAAAATGAAGACATTGGTTCAATTCTTCAATAAGCCAGTCCCAAAGAATTTCCTTTGAAGTTTTTTTATAAGCTTCTCCACTGAAAACTTTAAGATAAGTTATAACCCTGCTTTGTGCTTTGAAAATAAATTCAGCACATTAATTGTATTTATGGGAGAAAGTAGTAAATGTCCCAGAATGAATACACAGCCGTAATTTACTCGGCAGCAAATGCTACTGCCCATAAACTTCTCTTCTTCGCCTCTCCTGGTTTATGACATCAGCCAGCCTCGCAGATGAATCACTGCTTTGTGCAACATCAGGTCCCTGCTCTATGTAAATTTCTACCAAATGCATATCAAATAGGATTATTACTTATGGCATATTTTCTTTGCTGATTTTCCAGGAGATTAAATACAGTCTCTATTTTATAGGGAGGGCTTGGTTTATCTGAGCTACATATTCATTTGGGTTCAGAAATACTTTAGTATCACTGGCAGAATATGATGTATATGCCAGGAGTCTCTGCATCAGAAATTGAGAGGTTCTGTAAGGAAACCTTATCTTGTAGGGGAAAGAATTGGGTATATACATGAACTTGGTCTAAAATTGAGCCACACCTTGCCATCAAATGGAAAAGGTGGCTAATGCATTGTAGCACGTGTCACACTGCTCTTTAGTTGCTAAGTCATGTCCAGTTCTTTGTGACTCCACGGACTGTAGCCCTCCAGGCTTCTCTGTCCATGGGATTTTCCAAGCAAGAATACTGGAGTGGTTTGCATTTCCTCCTCCAGAAGATCTTCTCCACCCTGGGATGGAACCCATGTCTCCTGCATTGGCAGGCAGATTCTTTACCACTGAGCCACCAGGGAAGCCCCCTGTAACACTAGTACAATGGTCATACGTACACACTTGAGTTTTAGGAGCAAAATGGTGCATGCTGCTGCTGCTGCTAAGTCGCTTCAGTCGTGTCCGACTCTGTGCGAGCCCATAGACGGCAGCCCACCAGCTCCCCCATCCCTGGGATTCTCCAGGCAAGAACACTGGAGTGGGTTGCCATTTCCTTCTCCAATGCATGAAAGTGAAAAGTGAAAGTGAAGTCTCTCAGTTCTGTCCATCTCTTAGCGACCCCATGGACTGCAGCCTACCAGGCTCCTCTGTCGATGGGATTTTCCCGGCAGGAGGACTGGGGTGGGTTGCCATTGTCTTCTCTGAATGGTGCATGGGTAAAAGCAAAAGAGAGTTGTCTTTCTATACAACATCTCTGTGCTATGTTGAGAGCAAAGGACAGCTCTGGTGGTCAAGATAATAGAATAGTAGTAAAAGAGGAAGCATGCAAATTCCACTTTGGCCAAGGACACTTCTGGCTTGGGTGAACTGACGCTTCAGGTAACCCAGGTGCAGTGGTGACAGAGGCCCTCAGCCATGTCACATCAGTACTTGAAGGAGATTGGGCCTTGAGGGAACTGGGAGGCACAGGCTTTGCCATTCTATCGTCTTCCTCCTTCTGGAGAGCAGGTGAGGCTGCTTCATGTACCACTGGGAGCAGCTGAAGCCTCTGGACTTCGCAGCTGCTGAGAGAATGGGTTGTAAGCCCGCACGTGCTGGTGCTTAGAGACTCGGAAGCAAGTGTGATATGGCTTTGAGGACTGAAAGGATCTTCACAGTTTGGGGAATGAAATCCAGGATAATGCTGTTTATTACTAATACTGAGACACTATTTCTGTTTGTAGGTTGATGTGATCTGAAGTTCAGTTCAGTTCAGTTCAGTTACTCAGGCTTGTCCGACTCTTTGTGACCCTATGAACTGCAGCACGCCAGGCCTCTGTGTCCATCACCAACTCCCGGAGTCTACCCAAACCCATGTCCATTGAGTCGGTGATGCCATCCAACCATCTCATCCTCTGCTGTCCCCTTCTCCTCCTGCCCTCAATCTTTCCCAGCATCATGGTCTTTTCCAATGAGTCAGCTCTTCACATCAGGTGGCCAAAGTATTGGAGTTTCAGCTTCAACATCAGTCCTACCAATGAACACCCAGGACTGATCTCCTTTAGGATGGACTGGTTGGATCTCCTTGCAGTCCAAGGGACTCAAGAGTCTTTGCCAACACTACAGTTCAACCATAGCCTTGACTAGATGGACCTTTGTTGGCAAAGTAATGTCTCTGCTTTTTAATATGCTGTCTAGGTTGGTCATAAGAAATAGGGATAATCCACTTGCATTCTCTAATTTCCCATTTATTTAGTTTATACTTGTTTTGGATATGAAGTGAAAGTGAGAGTGTTAGTCACTAAGTCCTGTCCAACTCTTTGTGACCTCATGGACTGTAGCCCACCAGGTTCCTCTGTTCATGGGATTTTTCCAAGTAAGAATACTAGAATGGGTTGCCATTTCCTTCTTCAGGGAATCTTCCCAACCTAGGGATCGAAACCATGTCTTCTACACTGGAGGCAAATGTTTCTATTGTCACCAGGGAAGCCTTGTTGTTAATGTACTAATGGTTAAAAAAAAAAAAAAATCAATCAATGGTAGAGCCTTTACTAATTCATTTTTGTAACTTAGCTCTTATGCTATCAAATATTGCAAATGATTTTCCAAATAAATATCACTTGATCCCAACAAATTCTCTGTGATCTCCTACACTTGCATTGGTTCTATCTCCTATGCCAAAAGCATCTGCTTTTTGGATTTCTCTGGTGGTCCAGTGGCTAAGATTTCATGATCCCAATACTAAGGGTCCACGTATGATCCCCAGGTCATGGAAGGAGATCCCACATGCTGTAACCAAGACGTGGTGCAGGCAAAATTTATATATATATTTATATATATATACACACACACACATACATACATATAAATTTAAAAGTGTTTGCTTTTCTATTGCTCCCTGTGCCACCAGACCTAGAAGAAGTGGTAAAAACTAAGATTTATGAGTTTTCACATCCAAAGGTAATAAAAAAAGTAAATTAAAAGCCACAATCTTGCTCCTATCTATTTGAAGAGGGTGAAGGCTAGAACAGCAGCACCAATGTATTTAAAATACTTTTCAGGCCTTTTCTCTGATTTCTCATTGGTCATGCTGTTTGATTTCCTGTGAGGTTATCTGAGTTTTTCAGACGTACTCAGGTGAATCAGGCTTGTTTTTTATCTCTTGCCGATTATTTGCCTCTCATGACTCTAAGAGATGTTCGAGACCAATTCACAGTTTACTTTTTTTGTTTTATATTTTAAAGGTTTATTTATTTATTAATTTTGGCTGTGCTGGGTGTTTGTTGCTGTGCAGTCTTTCTCTAGTTGGGGCTCCTCTTTTCCTTGGTGCGCAGGCTTCACATTTTGGTATTTTCTCTTGTTGTGGAGCACGGGCTTCAGTAGTTGTGGGGTGTGAACTCAGTAGCTGTGACTTACTGGACTTAGTTGCTCCACTGCATGTGGAATCTTCCTGGACCAGGGATCCAACTGGTGTCCCTGAATTGGCAGGCAGATTGTTAACCACTAGATCATCAGGCAAGTCCCATAATTTATTTTTAAATAGATGGAATACTGTCAAAAGTTTGAACAAATTCTAGCAAATTATCAATGAAAAATAATTTAAAACAATGCGGGAGCCATGTAAACTCTTTTAAAAAATAAATTAAAAAATATTTGCAAAGAAGAACACACACATGCCATCCGATTCTACTTTTAGCAAGTGCTTGTCCCATGAATGCAGTTCTCTAATAATTTAAAATTAAATGACAAAGGATGCATAAGACCTGTGAGAAGAGGTCAAAGAGAAACAATAGAGGTTTTGGAGTCTGAAATATACTTATTATGATAATAAATGAAATGTCCTCAACTCAAGGAGTTATTACAGAAAAATAAATTCAAGCAAAGTAGAAATTATTAAATATGAGTGTTGAAATTAAAGAGAGGAAAAAGCTGTTAAAAATGAGAACCTGGTGCATTGAAAATAATTTTTAAAAGACATCTTTTTGTTGATAGAATAGACATCTAAGATACAAAATTTAGAAAACAAGAACAATGAAAATATAAGTGCAGAAAAATTGAAGCAATTAAAAATTATGAAAGAATTCTATGAAAAGCCTTACATGAGCAATTTGAAAACAGATAAAATAACTGTCTAAGTTAACATTAGCTCAAGAAGAACCAAGACATTTGTATAGACCAATGCTATGGAGAAATTTAAAACAGTGATTGGTATTATTGATAATGGGGCAAATTAATTATCTTAGAAAGATCTAACAACCTACAAGGACTCTATCATTTCCTTATTAGGTAAAATTTTCCAGAAAAACAAACAAACAAAAAAACATGAAACTTTAAACTCAATGAACGAATGAGTTGAGAGTTACCCTGGTACCAAAACTTGATGAAAATAATGCAGAATTGGTACTTTTTTTTGCTTATGGTAATTTTGAGTTTGCACTTGACAATTGTCTAGTTTTCAAGATGTTATTAAAAACTAACTTTACTTAGTATATTCAAAATATGATTTAGTTTTTAGAAACATTATATGTGTAATTCTCCAAAATATACCTGATTTACAAGCAAATTTTACTCATGAAAGATATCAAGTCAATGGAGGGGCATTTGAAAATGAGCAAAGATTGAGTTCAAGTTGCCACACAGAGTAAATGTACTTCATGAAATAACAAAGAAGATTTTGAAAAAAACAAAAAACAAAAAACTATACAACAGGAAAACAAGAGTGCCATATGCAAGCTCTATATTTATGAAAGAGAGAAAACAGATAGGATGAGACCTATGGGCAAAAATAAGATGAAATGACAGGTAAAAACACATAGGAGAATATTGCTATGGCAATAGAATAGTTCTAGAAGCTAAAACCCAGGAATAAATGGACTAAAAAACTCAAGAGAAATCAATGGGTAAACTCTCATTAGATTTAATAAAATTCAGTGTCTGTCAGATCAATTTATAAAAATAGTTTGTTTTTCTATATACTATATAATTTAAAACAGTACAAAAGTAATTGATCCCATTAAAGGAAGTAAAATAGCCAAAATAAAAATTTCTAAAATACCAGGAAATAAACCTTATAAAATATAATAATTTTATGAAAAAATATGAACCTTTACTGAGAGATCTAAAAGAAAATCTTAATGAATAAAACATAGAAAAATTAAAATAGCTTTATGAGATTTGGAAAGGATATGAAGCTAGAAAAAGAGCATCTCCCATTCTAACAGCAAGAAGAAGCCAGGAAATCTATGAAATCATTGTTTTTCTCAAACTCATAAAGAAGTTCAAGAATGAGACCTAGATAAGGTCTCTTAGTAACTAAGTAGCCAGAAATTTAGGGGAAGGAAAGTCTCCAAGGAATGTTAGGATGCCAGGAACATTTATTTGTAGGACAGCGGGGAGATAGATTCACTGTGAACCAATGGAGAAAGAGTGGTCTTTTCAACAAAGAGTACTGGAACGATTGGACATCCATACACACAGACACACACACAGACACACACACACACACACACACACACAATGACTTTTGATTCATGTTATAGACTGAACTGCGTCCTCCACCCTCAACTTAAATTGCTGAAATCCTAATCCAATACCTGGGCATGTGACTCTATTCGAAGGCAAGGCCTTAAAAGAGGTGACTAAAATGGCTTCCCTGGTGGCTCAGGCGGTAAAGCGTCTGCCTGCAATGCAGACCTGGGTTCGATTCCTGGGTTGGGAAGATCCCCTGGAGAAGGAAATGGCAGTCCACTCCAGCACTCTTGCCTGGAAAATCCCATGGACAGAGGAGCCTGATAGGCTACAGTCTATGGGGTCGCAAAGAGTCGGACGCGACTGAGCGACTTCACTTCAAGTTAAAATGAGGTCATTAGAAGCAATGACCAGTTAGACAGCGTATTAAAAAGCAGAGACATTACCTTGCCAACAAAGGTCCTTCTAGTCAAAGCTATGGTTTTTCCAGTAGTCATGTATGGATGTGAGAGTTGGACTGTAAAGAAAGCTGAGCACCAAAGAATTGATGCTTTGCACCAAAGAATTGATGCTTTTGAACTATGGTGTTGGAGATTTTTGAGTCCGTTGAACAGCAAGGAATTCAAACTAGTCAATCCTAAAGGAAATCAGTCCTGAATACTCATTGAAAGGGCTGATGCTGAAGCTGAAACTCCAATACTTTGGCCACCTGATATGAAGAACTGACTCACTGGAAAAGACCCTGATGCTTAGAAAGATTGAAGGCAAGAGGAGAAGGGGACGACAGAGGATAAGATGCTTGGATGGCATCACTGACTCAATGGACATGAATTTGAGCAAGCTCTGGGAGTTGATGGTGAAGGAGAAGCCTGGCATGCTGCAGTCCATGGGGTCGCAAAGAGTTGGACATGATGAGCAACTGAACTGAGAAGGGTGGTGCCTTCTCTGACTGGTGCTCTTATAAGAAGAGAAGCTTGGAACACAGAGAAAGACATCAGTTCTGCCTTCTCACAGTGGAAAGGCCACATGAGGACACAGCAAGAAGGTGAGCCAAAGAAGGAGGTCTCAGAAGAAATCAAATCTGCCTTAATTGTGGATTTTGGGCCTCTTAAACTGTGAGAACATAAATGCCTATTGTTTAATCCACCCAGTCTTATGTCAGACCTAGCAAATGAATCTAATTCGTAAATCTAATTCAAAACTCAAAATAAGGGAAAGAGAGAGTGGAACAAATGGAGAAAGTAACATTGACATATATACACTATCAAGTGTAATATAGTTAGTGGAAAGTTGCCATATAACACAGGGAGCCCAGCTTGGCACCCTGTGACCTAGAGAGGTGGGATGGTGGGGACAGGAGGGAGGCTCAAGTAGAGGGAATATATGTATAATTATATCTGATTCACATTGTCATATCATATGGCAGAAATCAAGACAGCATTGTAAAAAAAAAAAACTAAAAAAACTAAAAATAAGTTATAGACTTCGGAGAAGGCAATAGCACCTCACTCCGATAACTCTTGCTTGGAAAATCCCATGGATGGAGGAACCTGGTAAGCTGCAGTCCACGGGGTCACTAAGAGTTGGACACGACTGAGCAACTTCACTTTCACTTTTCACTTTCATGCATTGGAGAAGGAAATGGCAACCCACTCCAGTGTTCTTGCCTGGAGAATCCCAGGGATGGTTGAGCCTAATGGGCTGCCGTCTATGGGGTCGCACAGAGTCGGACACGACTGAAGCGACTTAGCAGCAGCAGCAGCAGCAAGTTATAGGCTTTAATATAAAACCTACAGCATATAACTTTTAGAAGAAAGTATACAATGCAAATCTTTATGACCCTGGATTTAACAAAGATTTCTTAGGTAAGACACTATATATCTGATAAAGAACTTGTATCTAGACTATATAAGTAATGTTCAAAATACAATGAGAAGTAAACCCATGAAAATGGACACAAGATTTGAACAGATACTACACCTCAGAAGATATTGGAATTACAAACACATGACAAGATGCTTATTATCATTAATCAAAGAGGAAATACAAGGTAAAACCACCATGCTAATCACTGCACACTTTTTAGAATGGCTAGAGGAAAAAAAAAATTCAAAACCCTGATGATATCAAGTGCTGCTGCTGCTGATGACAGGCAATTGGAACTTTCATACACTACAGGCAAGAATGCAGAACTGTACACTCCCTTTGCAAAACACTTTAGCAAGATTTTTTTTTTTTTTTTTGGTTGCCTTGCATGACTTGTTGTATCTTAGTTGCCTGATCAGGGATTGAACCTTTGTCCCAGCAGTGAAAGCACTGAGTCTTAACCATGGCACTGCCGGGGAATTCCCATGCAATTTCAGTTTTTAAAAATATTCATTTACCAAATGAATTCATATTCTTACCCCTAGGGTTTACGTAAGATAAATAAAAGCATATATCCAAAAATCTTATAGTGACAATTTATAGTGATTTGTTATCACCCAGATGAAATCTACCCAAATGTTTTTCAGCTGGTCAGTGGTAAGATAAGATGTGGTCATCTGTACAATAGAACAACACTTTGCAATAAAAAGTAACCATTTCTTGACACCTTCAACTAATGAGGTGAATCTTAAGAACATTATGCTAAGTGAAAGATGCTAGATTCAAAAGGCTACATGGGGGGACTTCCCTGGTGGTCTAGTTGTTAAGACTTAGCCTTCCAATGTAGGGAGTGGGGGTTCCATCTCTGGTCCAGGAACTAAGATCCCGTATGCCAGGTGGCCAAAAAAAACAAAAGATAAAACAGAAACAATATTGTAACAAATTCAATAAAGACTTTACAGTTCACGTTAAAAAAATTCTAAAAAAAAAAAAAGTCTGCATGGTATATGATACAATTAATACGACTTGATGCAAAAGAAAACTATTGTTTTTCAGTCACTAAGCCATGTTCAACTCTTTGTGACCCCATGGACTAGCATGCCAGTCTTCTCTTGTCCTCCTCTATCTCCCAGAGTTTGCTCAAATTCATAGCCATTGAGTCGGTGATACTATCCAACCGTCTCATCCTATGCCTCTTCTCTTCTCCTTTTGCCTCACTCTTTCCCAGCATCAGGGTCTTTTCCAATGAGTCAGCTCTTCTCATGGTGGCCAAAGTATTGGAACTTCAGCATCAATCCTTCTAATAAATATTCAAGACTGATTTCCTTCAGGATTGACTGATTTGATCTCTTTGCAGTCCAAGGGACTTTCAAGAGCTTTTTCCAGCCCCACAATTTGCAGGCATCAAATCTGCAGTGCTCAGTCTTCTTTATGGTCCAGTTCTCACAACCATACATGACCACTGGAAAAACCATAGCTTTGACTATATAGACCTTTGTTGACAGTGATGTTTCTTCTTTTTAATATGCTGTCTATGTTTGTCATAGTTTTTCTTCTAAGGAGCAAACATCTTTGAATTCCATGGCTGCAGTCACCATCTGCAGTGATTTTAGAGCCCTAGAAAATAAAATCTGTCACTGCTTCCTCCTTTTCTGTTTGCCATGAAGTGATGGGACTTGATGCCACGATCTTAACTTTTTTTTAACGTTGAGTTTTATGACTCAATGACAAAGGCAGCCTTAGAAACAGAAAAGAAAAAAAAAATCAGTAGTTGTTAGCCTCTGGGTACTGGGCTAAGGACTGACAAAAGGGACGTGAAGGAATCCTTTTGGAAGATTAAACTGTTCTGTTTCTTAAATTGTGGTAGTGGTATCACCTGCCTGCATTTGTCAAAACTTTTGCACTAAAAAGAATGAATGTTATTGCTTGTAAATAATACCTCAATCGATTTGGCTTCAAAGAAAGGGTTTGGAGAAAGAATAAGATACTAGATTGGCTTAATTTAGGAAGAGAAAGGTCTTCCTAAGCAAACACAAAAGGTGCAAATGTTTTTGGATACAAAAAGATTTAAATTTCAGTAGGACAAAATTCACTAAAATACAAAGTCATACTTGTGTTAAGCTGGAGAAATACTTACAACATAATTAACAGACATAAGTTTGTTATGCAGAATATCTAAACTGTTTCTATAAGTGATTAAGAAAAATACAAAAATCACAGTTAAAAGATGTCTTCTAACATGAATTTTAGTTCACTGAAGTACAATTCAATGAAAACATGCTCATTTATATTGTTAATCAGGGAAAACCTAAACAACTGATGTGTTTTTACATATTAGATTGGCATGAGCTGTTGAGGGTGAAGGGCAAGCTGGAAGTACTGGGAAGGTGTTATAATATCTCTTAAAAATTTAAAAAAGTATACCAAGGGGACTTCCCCGGTGGTACAGTGATTAAGACTTCACCTTCTAATGCAGGGGGTGTGGGTTCAATCCCTGGTCAGGGAGCTTATATCTCACATGCCTCATGGCTAAAAAACAGCAATATTATAATAAATTCACTAAAACCTAAAAAAGCATACCATTGACACAGCAATTCCACTGCTAAAATTCTACCTAAGGGTATATTTAAAAAAATTGTACCTTATCTTTAATAAAATTTTGGAAATGGTCCACAGTAACTGTCAGCAGGGGACATGTTAAATAATAGCACTTAACTATATTATACAACCAATTAAAAGATAGGATAAAGCTATATGTATTTACATGGAATCTCTGCAAGTCGTAATGTTAAGTTGAAAAAGTTAATTATATTCTATTATTTTTGAATGCTTACTTTATATTGGGGTTTAGTTGATTAACAATGTTGTGTTATTTTCAGGTATACAACAAAGTGGTTCAGTTGTACATATACCTGTATCTATTCTTTTTAAAATTCTTTTCCCATTTAGGTTATTACAGAAATTTGAGCAGAGTTTCCTATGCTATACTAGAGGTCCTTGTTGGCTATAAATTGTATTTTAATATGTAGGCTTTCATATGATTTATGTAGAAAAAACGTTATACAGATGTGTTTATGCATATGTGTACATTGCATGCATGCTTAGTTGCTCAGTTGTGTCCCACTCTTTGTGACCCTATGGACTGTAGCCCACCAGGCCCTGCAGTCCATGGGATTCTCCAGGAAAGAATACTGGAGTGGTTTGCCATGCCCACTTCCAGGGGATCTTCCCAAGCCAGGGACTGAACCTGCCATCTCTTACATCTAGTCTGCATTGGCAAGCATGTTCTTTAATACTGTGTAAGTAATATGAGACTTGTCAAGCTTAGAGGCCGCCACTATCTGTGAGAGTGAGGTAAATGGAGAAGGAGTTGAGGTTTTGTACTGTATGTTTTTATATCTGAATTGTTACACTGACAAAAATATTTATCAATTACTTAGGTAGTTTGAACAGAAGAAACAGAAAACAGAGTAAATAAATCGTAGAAAAAAATAATGTGCAGTGCTGCACAATGCCTGTGTTTTGAAAGGTCTTATTTAAAGCAGTTTATAATTGTTCAAATATTTTGATCATTATTGAGTTAGGATCACTTAAAGCATCATTACTTTGATGCTTAAGTTATTCCTAACAATATCTGCTTCCTGCCTGCCATTATTTACAACATTGCTAGAAAATAGTTTGTCTTTATAGAAATTATGTCTGCTCCCTCTTCTTGGGACTCTTTACTAGGTAACTAAGACATTCACATTGGGATATATAAATATCCCAGTACTGGGATAAATGCACTACTGTGTAACTAGTTCCTGGTCATGCCTGTGTTACTATGGGGAAAATTCAGAGCCGTATTTGAAGCTGTAGATTTTCTTTTTCCATAAGTGTGAAACAGAGGAAGGAATACAACATGCTCATATATAAGAACTCTTTACAATATAGACAGCCCATCACATAGGATTCGAAACACTTTGCATGTCAGGGTTTTGCTTCTTTACTGTCAGTCATTGAGTAGTTCAGGCTTCCATCTGATGGGAAGATTTCACTATTAATCTCAACCATCTCCTTACGCTGCTCAGAAATGTTCCACCGCCAGTCAGTCATTACATCTCCTTATTTTCTCGAAGGGTGGTGTTATTAAACAACTTGCCTTAAGCCACAGAAGATATTAGTGGTAAAACCTAGATAGAAATACCAGTTCCTAGTTCAGTACATGTATCAGTAAGCTTTGCTCCCTTAAAGGAACCTTTTCCTTTTGCAGATCTAAGTTCAGATTTGCTACAGAAAGTATGATAGCTCTTGTAGTTTCCAGACAGAGTTCTCACTGCCTGTTTATAAAGATTACTGAGGTAGCTAAAGGGTTTATTTCCATTCAGGGAATCAAACGAAGTGGGTATGGAACTGTGAATGTTAAACTCAAGAGTGGCAGCTATTAGTGTTCAGAAATATTCAGCTTTCTCCTTTTAAGAACCTGAAAGGAATACACAACTGTGACCAATTGCAGTTATGTGTAATCACATGATTGGGGCTAGCCTTTGAGATGTGAAGAAAGTGATGTGTGTCACTCCAGGGGGCAGCTTTAAGAGCCAGTGTGTGCCTTACTACATATTTTCCCCATTAGAGTAATGGGCGCTGTTCCAGATAGTGATTGTTCCATCAGCCAAGGTCTTAAAGTGAAAACAATGAGTCAGAGCACATGTGCGGTAACATGTGACATTAGTGAGGAAACCCCCCAGAAATCTATGTTTTAATCCCTTAAAATTGGCTTATATATTGGTATAATATATGTCTATATTTTTAAAATATGTGGCTTCTCCAATTCTTATTTAAGGTAACATTTTGCATTTTAGTTTCTTAATTGTCTTTAAGTTCTGTAACAATGGATTTTCATACCAAGGAATAAAATTAGTCTACATTTTATTGGTATATATTTCTTTTAAAGGTTAAAGTTGGGAGCTTAAGTTTTTTTTTTTTTTTTTTAATAATGTACTCCTAGGGAAAACTGATTAGGAATCATTGTCAGTTCAGTCAGTCAGTTCAGTTGCCCTATCCTGATTGACTGTGACCCCATGGACTGCAGCATGCCAGGTTTCCCTATCCATCACCAACTCCCAGAGCTTACTCAAACTCATGTCCATCGAGTCAGTGATGCCGTACAACCATCTCATCCTTTGTCATCCCCTTCTCTCTCCTTCAGTATTTCCCAGCATGAGGGTCTTTTCCAGGGAGTCAGTTCTTTGCATCAGGTGGCCAAAGTATTGGAGTTTCAGATTCAGCATCAGCCCTTCCATTGAATATACAGGACTGATTTCCTTTAGGATTGACTGGTTTGATCTTGCAGCCAAGGGATTCTCAAGAGTCTTCTCCAACACCACAGTTCAAAAACATCAGTTCTTTGGTGCTCAACTTTCTTTATAGTCCAATTCTCACATCCATACATGACTACTGGAAAAATCATAGTTTTGACTAGACAGACTTTTGTTGGCAAAGTAATGGCTCTGCTTTTTAATATACTATCTTTGTTGGTCATAGCTTTTCTTCGAAGGAGCAAACATCTTTTAATTTCATGGTTTCAGTCACCATCTGTAGTAATTTTGGAGCCCCCCAAAATAAAGTCTGACACTGTTTCCACTGTTTCCCCATCTATTTCCCATGAAGTGATGGGACCAGATGCCATGATCTTTGTTTTCTAAATGTTGGGCTTTAGGCCAACTTTTTCACTCTCCACTTTCACTTTCATCAAGAGGCTTTTTAGTTCCTCTTCACTTTCTGCCATAAGGGTGGTGTCATCTGCATATCTGAGGTTATTGATATCTCTTCCAGCAATCTTGATTCCAGCTTGTGCTTCATCAACCCCAGCATTTTGCATGATGCACTATGCATAAATGTGAAGTAAGCAGGGTAACAATATACAGCCTTGACCTACTCCTTTCCCAATTTTGAACCAGTCTGTTGTGCTTTGTCCAGTTCTAACTGTTGCTTCTTGACCTGCACACAGATTTCTCAGGAGGCAGGTATGGTGGCCTGGTATTCCCATCTCTTTCAGAATTTTCAACAATAGGTTGAAATTCTTTACCTAGGAATTTTAATTGTCCCAGGACTATGTTATGGGTCCCAGGATATTATGTTTGCTCCTACTAATAGTAATAGCCATTGTTCATTAAATATCTATGATCCAAGCTTAATGCTTGGTTCCTGATATATTTTGTTTCATCAAATCCTGCTTGTATTTATGCAAGGTATACCACAACTGAGGCTCAGAGAGATTAAGTAACTGCATTGTTTCAGGATGCTGGGAAAAGATTACCAACTGAAAACCTGGGAAGGAATATTGAGATAAGAGAGAAACCAAAAGAGTGATGTCTTGGAATCAAATTAAAGCAAGTTATTTTAGAAAGAAATGCTCAACTGTGCAAAATGTCACTGACCATTCAAATCAGAGGGGGACTAAAGCTTGAATATGAAATTTGGCAACAGAGGGGCCACAGTGACCTTAACAAAAGTGTGGTGACAAAAACCTTAGGGTGGTGGTGGAGCTAATCTGCCTGGAATGGGTTAAGAGGGAACGAGGGGAGATGATGGGAGAGAGAAAACACAGATCACTCTTTCAAGGAGTTTGACACTAATTAGAAACAGGAAAGTAGGATGTAGCTGGAGAGAGAAGTGAAGTGGTGTTGTTTGTTTTGATTTAGCATTGGAGAACTAATGGTATGAGATGTTCAGTAATGCAGAGAATTACTAGAATGCTCTCCTTGAGCTGGTATGAAGAGGGACTTCAGTGCACGTGGAGGGCTGGGCCTTCCACAGGAGCCTGGAGAGCTCATCCACTCACCTGCTGGGAAGACTAAGTGTGTGCTCACCTGTTGGGTAGATGTGGAAGAGGGTGCGGGACTTGTGGAAAGTTGTGTTGTCTCAGAGACAGAAAGCAAGGCCCATCACAAGTGAAAATGGGCAGAGATTTAAGAGGAGAGGATGCAAGCATATCATCTCTTGGAGTGATGGAGGGAACAGACTTTGGTAGAGGATGGCAACCCTGAGCAGTTAGTGTGATACACTGTGATGACGGGATTCAGAGATGCAGGATTTCAGGGAAGGGAGGGAGAAAACGGCCTGGGACCAGCAACAAGGGCCAAAGGAAAGATATACCTTCTCCAAATGTTGGAACCAAGGATTGAGAAGAAATAATAGCCTTCACTTGTGGAAGCTGCTGAGGTTGTATTGTGTTCTGAAGGGGTACAGGGCTCAATTAGAGGAGGGACACATAGAGAGATGAGGTTTAGATTGACACACCAAGGGGTAGAGAGAGCTAGGGAGGCTTCTGCAACTTAGATAACATTGGGCTTCCTCTTGATCTCTCTAGGTGGAAGGTAAGAGTTAGGTGTGTTCTTCACACATGGAACTTACTTGGGACCTCTGTTAGTGGGCAAGCTTCACACTAGACCATTGTTGAAAGGGAAACCCAAATGACTAAGTATGTAAAGGAATGTTCAGCTGTACTTTAACCTCAGATTCCAGAGAAATTAAGTCATAACAATGAATTCCTCTGTCTCTCATTAGATTTGCAAAAATTAAAAGTTGGATGTTATCAGATGTTTGAGAAAATGAGTAGAAATGGGGCCTTTTGTGCCCAGTGGTAAGATGGTAATTTGTTGCACTATTTCTAATGAATAATCTGGCAGGAATTAGGAAAGTTAATATGCTTGCACACTACCCTAGCATTTCTATCCCTGGGTGTATCTGTCAGGGAAGAACTTTCACTAGTCCATAAGGAACATATAGGAAGATTTTCACTCTAGCACTGCTTATAGGAGCAAAGATTGGAGGCAACAGCGACTTAGCAGCTAAGGATGTGAATAGAAAAATGCAGTGTATGCACATGATGGAACTGACAAGGCTGTATGAGATGAGACGAGGACAAATTAGACACAGAACATGGACTCGTTTTAAAGTATAGTATTGAATGTAAAAAAAGACCTGTGTTGATACTTATAGTGCAATTTAACTCATGTGTATTGTGTCACACACAAGAAATACTATATATTTCTGGAGATGCATATACACTAAGGACATGTATTAAATTATATTATAGTGAGTGACCAAGGGGGAGAATGGATTTGGAAATAGGGATCAAGGGAAACACACTAAAGTAAAGTAGGAGAAAGAAAAAGAAAGTGAAGTTGCTTGGTCATGTCTGACTCTTTGCGACCCCATGGAGTATAGCCTGCCAGGCTCCTCTGTCCATGGGATTTTCCAGGCAAGAATACTGGAGTGGGTTACTGTTTCCTTCTTCAGGAGATCTTCCTGACCCAGGGATTGAACCTGGGTCTCCTGCATTGTAGGTGACGCTTTACCATCTAAGCCACTAGGGAAGTACAAAATAATGTAGGAAAGGAGTTTGTAAAGATGACAAAAGGCCAGAAAGGAAGGAGTCTGATTAACTTCGTTTCACATTTGAAGTCTGGAAGAAAAAAAAATTCCTTTATGGTCCACTTCTTGGATCATAGATTAAATTACATTTGTCATTTTACAGGCTTTTATTCAAAGATAAAGTTGTAATCCAGTGCTATAATGATTTTGGACACTATGTACATGTTAATAAATTTAAATAAAGAACAAAGAAAAAATGCATTTCGTGTTACCTCCCTACTTTTCTCTAATATATTTTTGTAGTGAATGCTTATATCAACATCCAAGAAATATTAGCAGTTACTTTCTACAAAGATGGTGAGCAACTCAAGGAAGAGGATGATGATGTTATCAAGTCTCCAATATAGTGCTAACCAAGGTGAATACTTAATAAATTTTTGCTGAATAAAAGTGGATTCTACTTATTGAGGAAATAATAGTCAACAGTAATATTTTCAAATACCAGCAGTGAAATCCTTTGTATGATGTTACACATTTTGTTGGTTGCTGACAAGGTAGCATAAAGCAATTACTGAGTTTTAGGTTTACTTCTTGTATAAGATGCATTTTCCCATGGAGCTCATATTTCTAGTTAATACATACATTCTTAAACCTGCATTGAGAACTACTGCAAAACTTAAGTAGGTCCTATTTAATAATTTCGTATTTAATCTATGAATCATGACAAATGGGATGCTGTTCCAATTGGCAGATCTGAAAGTCATGTTTGCCTGGATTGTAAAACCCAAAACTTTATTAGATAATACATTTTAGGCACAATGGCATGTCACCACACATTTATTGATTTCTTTTATGAGTAGAACCAGAGTATGCATTCTTCTATCTAAAAATATTTTTATGGCATTGAATCATATTGAATCATGTGTAAATCTTACCTTGGCTACAGTCCAAAAATCATGCATTTCTGATCTCTTCTGGGGACTCAGTGTCTATCCCCAACTACAGAGAATGCCAGGACCCTGAGAAGAATCTGAGGAAAAGCTAGAAGCCAGATGAGACCAGATCTGCAAGAGACTGGAGACCCTTAGAAGGCCAGAAAAGCTGAAATCACTCTTCTGTTTGAGAGAGATTCCTACCTTAAGCAGAAATTATTAAAATTGGAAGAAAAAAAAAAAAAAGAAGCATGCCGGGCATGGGCGGAGTTCCTTACGCTGGCTCCCAGCAGAAGCATAACTGGTCTTGCCTAGAAAAGAAGAAATTTGGCCACCTGGTCCTTGATCTTAAATAGTACTTGTAGCAAAGTCATTCCACAGGGTCAAGATTTCAGTTGACACTAGAAATAAAGATTAGTTTAACCCACCCACAGACTGTAATGTTTTACAATTTAAATACTTTTTATACTTAATGTGCCATTCTCTTCTTGTTGGACTTTAGGGTATTTCCATTATATATATTGTGGCAATAAATATTTTCAACACATTTTTTTCTTTAGATTGCTTAATAATTTTTAAGGTAGATTTCTTTGCATGGAATGTACTAATTTCCATAGTAGAAAATGTTAATGATTCTATATTACCAAATTATTTTTTAAAAATTCCAATTTATCTCTTCATGCTAGTTTATAAGACAATTACTCTCAATAATTTCAACAACTTTTATCTTTTTTGGAACTTTTTTCAATTTGGCAAAATGTTAAGTCCTTTTTTAAATATTTTTTGAAATATGTGCAATTGACCAATATTTATATGCTTTGGGAATGTATGTTTCTTTTTAAATTTCTTTTGTTAAAATTTTTATTGGAGTACAGTTTATTTACAATGTTCTATTAGTTTCTGCTGTACAGCAAAAGTAAATCAGCTACACATATAGATATGTTGCTGTTCTTGTTCAGTCTCCAAGTCATTCCCAACCCTTCACGACTCCATGGACTGCAGCACACTAGGCTTCCCTATGCCGCACATCTCCCAGAGTTTGCCCAAGTTCATGTCCATTGAATCAGTGATGCCATCCAACCATCTCATCCTCTGTGCCCTCTTCTTCTTCTGCCCTCGTCTTTCCCAGTATCAAGGTCTTTTCCAATGTGCATCATGTGGCCAAAGTATTGGAGATTCAGCTTCAGCCTAAGTCCTTTCAAAGAGTATTCAGGATTGGTTTCCTTTAAGATTGACTGGTTTGATCTCCTTGCTTTCCAAGGGACTCTCAAGAGTCTTCTCTAGCACCACAGATCAAAAACATCAATTATTTGGTGCTCTGCCATCTTCATTGTCCAGCTCTTGCATTCATGCATGACTACTGGAAAAGACAGCCTTGACTTTATGGACCTTTGTTAGCAAAGTGATGTCTTTGCTTTTTAACACACTGCATAGCTTTCCTACCAAGGAGCAATCGTCTTCTAATTTCATGGCTGCAGTCACCATCTGCAGTGATTTTAGAGCCCAAGAAGTGGAAATCTGTCACTGCTTCAATCTTTTCCCCTTCTGTTTGCTATGAAGTGATGGGACTGGATGCCGTGATCTTAATTTTTTTAATAATGAGTTTTAAGCTGGCTTTTTCACTCTCCTCTTTCACCTTCATCAAGAAGCTCTTTAGTTCCTCTTAACTTTCTGCCCTTAGAGTGGTATCATCTGCATATCTGAGGTTGTTGATATTTCTCTCGGAAATCTTCATTCCAGCTTGTAACTCATCTAGCCTGGCATTTTGCATGATGTACTCTGCTTATTAGTTAAATAAACAGGGTGACAATAAACAACCTTGTTGTACTCCTTTCTTAATCCTGAACCAGTCAGTTGTTCCATACAGGTTCTAACTGTTGTTTCTTGGCCCGCATACTGGTTTCTCAAGAGACAGGTAAGAGGGTCTGGTATTCCCATCTCTTTAAGAGTTTTCCACAGTTTGTTGTGATCCACACAGTCAAAGGCTTTAGTGTAGTCAATGAAATAGAAGTAGATGCTTTTCTGGAATTCCCTTGCTTTCTCTATGATCCAGTGAATGTTGGCAGTTTGATCTCTGGTTACTCTGCCTTTTCTAAACCCAGTTTGAACATCTGGAAGTTCTTGGTTCACATAATGCTGAAGCCTAGCTTGGAGGATTTTCAGCATGACCTTACTAGCATGGGATGAGCGCAACTGCCCAGTGGTTTGAACATTCTTTACTATAGCCTTCTTGGAATTGGGATGAGGATTGACCTTTTCCAGTCCTGTGGCCCCTGCTGGCTTTCCAAATTTGCAGACATATTGAGAGCATCACTTTAATAGCATCATCTTTTAGGATTTTAAATAGCTCTGCTGGAATTCCATTGCCTCCACTAGTTTTACTGATAGCAGTGCTTTCTAAGGCCCACTTGACTTCACACTCTGGAATGTCTGGCTCTGGGTAAGTGTTCAGACCTTTGTAGTTATCCAGGTCATTAAGATTTTTTGGCACAGTTCTGTGTATTCTTGCCATCTCTTCTTGATCTCTTCTGCTTCTATTAGGTCTTCACTGTTTCTGTCCTTTATTGTACTCATCTTTGGAAAAAAGTTCCTTTGATATTTTCAATTTTCTTGAAGAGATATCTAGTCTTACTCTTTCTGTTGTTTTTCTCTATTTCTTTGCATTGTTCATTCTTCTTGTCTCTCCTATTTTTCTGGAGCTCTGCATTTAGTTGGGTGTACTTTTCCCTTTCACCCTTGCTTTTTGCTTCTCTTCTTTCCTCAGCTATTTGTAGAGACTCCTCATACAACCACTTTGTCTTCTTGTATTTCTATTCTCATATAGACCAGTATAGTATTGAGTCCTTATTAGCTGTCTATTTTATATATAGTAGTGTGTATATGTAGAGAAGGAAATGGCACCCCACTTCAGTATTCTTGCCTGGAGAATCCTGTGGACGGAAGAACCTGGCGGGCTATATAGTCCATGTGGTTGCAACAAGTTGGACTCAACTGAAGTGGCTTAGCACAGCACAGTGTGTATATGTTAATCCCCATCTCCAAATCTATCCCTCTTGCTTTTCTTCCCATATTTCCCCTCTGGTAACCATAAACTTGTTTTCTATATCTATGACCCTTTTCTGTTTTGTAAGTTCATTTGTATCTTTTTTTTTAGATTCCACATGTAAGAGATATCATATGATATTTATCTTTCTCTCTCTGAATTTATTTCACTTAGTATGATCATCCTAGGCCCATCTATGTTGCTGCAAATGGCATTATTTCATTCTTTTTAAGGCTGAGTAGTCTTCTTTATCCATTCTTCTGTTGATGGACGTTTAGGTTGCTTCTATGTCTTGGCTATTGTAAACAGTGCTGCAGTGAACATTGGGCTGCATGTTTCCTTTGGATTATGGTTTTGTATGGAACTTCTTCAAATATTTTGTCTTATTTGTATGTTTTGTCTGTAATGTAATATTATTTTGCCTGTTTTATAGTGATGCTTTGGAGTTTTATTACTGTATTATTTGTGTTATTAATACTTTAAAATACCAGTATATCACTTCTGGCAAATAGTTATCTCTGTGTATTATTATTTTTCCTTTATTTATGGTAGTTCTGGGAATAAATTTATTTTATTGGATTTTTGAAATCAGAAAAATAATACATATACCTGTAACAAATCAAATAATATAGAGATCTCTGCCCTGGCCCACATACTAACATGTCACCAACTCAAAGATGACCAATATTGGGACTTCCCTGGTGGTCTAGTAGTTAAGAATCCACCTTCTAATGCAGGGGACGCTGGTTCAATTCTTGGTCAGGGAACTAATATCCTACTTTGCTGTGGGGCAACTAAGCCTGCACACCACAACTAGAGAAGTCCAGGCATTGCAATAAAGAGCCAAAACAGTCAAAATAAAAGCTAAATAATTAAAAAAATAAATTGTACCAGTTTTTTTTTTTAAGATGACCACTATTAAGCTTGATTTGCAACATTCTACATATTCTCTGTTTATATAAGCATATGCACATAGATGCTTTTTTAAATCGTTTTGGAGAAGGAAATGGCAATCCACTCCAGTAGTATTGCCTGGAAAATCCCATGGACAGAGTGAGCCTGGTAGGCTACAGTCCATGGGGTCGCAAAGACTCGGACATGACTGCGCGACTTCACTTTCACTTTCACTTTCTTAAATTACATGTAATTATAGCATAATTATGAAAGTAATTTATAATTATTTTAGAAAACTTAGTAAGGTTAAAAAATACTCTACTAACTCAAAATACTATACTACCCAGAAACAAAACCTTGCTAACATTGCTATATTTTATTTCATTGATCATTAATTTTTTATATTCTAGCAAGGTCTAACAATTGCTGATTATTGGCACAAATGATAAGGTTTCCCTGGTAGCTCAGATGGTAAAGAATCTGCCTGCATGCAGGAGACCAGGGTTTGATCCCTGGGTTGGAAAGACCCCCTGAAGAAGGGAATGGCTACCCACTCTGATATTCTTATCTGGAGAATTCCAGGGACAGAGGAGCCTGATAGGCTACAGTTCGTGGAGTCACAAAGAGTCAGACCTGAGGGATTAATGCCTTCACCTAACTTCAGCACAGATGATAGTAATTCTTTAAAACTGAATTCTCTGAAGGCCTTAACTAGTCATGAAGAGAAGAAAAAAAAAAGTCATGAAGAGAAAACATGTTATGCAAATATTTCCTTTCTAATTATCTGCAACAGCATTTTTTGATGGTTACTTTATATCTACTTCATATATTGCTAAAGTAGTACCCTATTGTTAGGCATTATATTGATCCTAGAATAATATTAAGCCACAAAGGTAATGGGAGCTTTTGAGTCTTATTCCTGCTTTTAATAAGAAGGCCTCTAGTCTGCACTGACCTTGAGAATGATGAACTAATGGCGTCATTTGGTGCATTATTGACTAGTGGTTTTAGTTGTTTTCTTATCATGCTCCCTAATTACTTCCAATTTCCCCTTTTCTAAGTTCTTTGGTCTAGTTTGTTAAAAGGTTTAATGAAGGATTTTTAAAATACTGTTTCTGTATCAGTTGATCAACGGCTTTATTTTTTAAATGATCTATTCTCTCTAATAAATTTTCCAATTTTAAACTTACTTGTATTTGAAAGTCTTACTAAGTTCAAATTCTTTTACCATAGCACATCATCTGAGAAATTTGGAGTCCCACTAGAACCTGATAAAAGTTAAAAATTTAACTGCTGGGATTAAATAGTGAGTACAAATATTCAAATTCATATTCACCAAGAACTGTGAGATCCTTCTGCGCTTGTATGGGACCCCTTTTCCTGCACCAAAGTTTGGAAAGTGCTTCCAGGCAGCAACCTAGAGTGATCATAGGGCTCATCTCATCTTTTTCGTTTTGTTTTGTTTTAGCTGTTCTCTCAGGTATCACAGTGCTGCCTTGTATGTCATCCAATATCTACAAAGAGTTATTTTGTCAAATTTTTCATTGTTTTTTGGGGGAAAGGGATTTGGTTCAAATTAATACATTATGGCTGGAAGTGGAAATCTAACAGATAAAATCTTAGAGCAAAATGCAGATAAGTTATATGTCTTTACATTATTACTTTTATTCCCTCTTAATGGAAATTTATTTCATTTGGACAATTTTTAGGAGAGCTAGTTGCATGTTCTACTATATAGTCTTTAAGAAAAACTTCTCAACATTCTAGATTACTCATTTTAATCAGGAAGCATCTTAAGATATAGACTATTAGCAAATCACTACATAAAGGGACAACTCAGCATCAAATATAAATTGAAATAATCTGGACACTCACTAATATTTAATTAAGATTAATCCAGCTAATAGATTGGTTTGGGTAGTTATATAAGGATACATTTTTCAGCTCACTTCTAATCATGAGATCTTTAGGGGTAGTATTATTCTTTCTTTACTTTTGGCCCTGTTGGGTCTTCGATGCTTTGCATGGACTTTCTCTAGTTGCAGTAAGCAGGGGCTACTCATTGTTGTGGTATGCAGGCCTCTCATGGCGGTGTCTTCTCTTGTTGGGGAGCACAGGCCCTAGGTGTGTGGGCTTCAGTAGTTGTGGTACACAGGCTTAGTTGCCCTATGTATGTGTAATCTTCCCAGATCAGGGATCGAACCTGTGTCCCTTGCATTGGCAGGCAGATTCTTATCCATTGCACCACCAGAGAAGCCCAGATAGTGTTATTCTTAATCTTTAAGAGGTGTGGCACTGAGGTTCTTCGACAGTTGACAATAACTAATCATAAAACAAAGCAAACACAGTCACATAAGCTTTAAAAAATATTTCTGAGTGAAACTATGTTGCTCATATTAGAACATTTAGACAAGAGTCTTTACTGATATTCTGTCCAAGATTAATTACAAGAAATACAATTGTTCTTAAGCGGGCATCCTGCTGTAGGGAGACTACTTGTTTCTGATGAGAACAAATGCAGTTGTTGACAAAAATGGCAAATCTTGGCTAGTAACTAAAGCAAGGAGGTTTAGTTTTAACTGACAACTGAGAATATTTACCCTGTAGTTTCTTGTGAGAATTTAATCATGAGCTGGCAGTAATCTAGCCTCAGCCAGAGTTACCTAAGGAATCTGGTATTTGAGAGGATCTAACAGACATGTTCATTGTTTCACTATTGGAAATTATCCCCCAGCTTAATTTAGAGCCTGAGAATGTGAAGCTCTAGACTATATTGTCTTACCTTCTCTCCCAAATGCTCTCATTACATTATACTTCAATGTGATGCATACTGTTTTCACAAAGGGTGGTCTGAATGGAATTTTTGTAATCACATAATTCTATAATCACTTAATTGAAGTGGTGTGTTACTTGCTGTGTCTTCCACAGGTTTCATGTTATAAATTCCCACTTGAATTTCATTCCAGGAAGTAACACAAACTACAGAGATAGTTGTGTATACTTTTGTTTGTCAGAAAAGAACGCAGTTCAACATGTTTCTATTGGAGTTTCCAACTCGTAGAAAATGGGGAGCTCAGTGGTGCCCAACCCAACCTGCTTTTACTTCAAGCAAGGGATGATATCCTCTTGCCTTTGGGTTCAGGTGTGTGGTTAAAATTGTTTTATCCTTACTTGCTCTATTTTATTTTATGTTTACCTAGTAAGACAGTTTAAATGCCTTTTGGAAGGACATGGGATATACAACCTAAATTAAAAAGTCAATTTATTATTATTATTTTTCTAGTGTGGCCTTCTTTGTTCACCTAGAGAAGTTATTTTAGCATTTACTATAAAGCTGATTTGGTGGTGCTAAACTTTTAGCTTTTGTTTGTTGGTAAGTCTTTTGATCTCTCCATCAAATCTGAATGAGAGCCTCACTGGATAGAGTATTCTTGGTTGTAGATTTCTCCCTTCCATCATGTTAAATATATTGTGCTACTCTCTTCTGGACTGCAGAGTTTTTGCTATTATCCCCCGAAAAAAGTCAAATAATAAATGTTAGTGCGGATGTAGAGAAAAGGGAGTACTTGTACATTATTGGTGGGAATGTATATTGGTGCAGCCACTGAGGAAAGCAACATGGAGGTTTCTCAAGAAACTCCAAGTAGAAATACCACATGACCCAGAAATTCCACTACTGAGTATGCATCTGAAAAAAACAAAAATACTAATTCAAAAAGATATCTACATATACCCATCACATTCATAGCAGCATTATTTATAACTGCCAAGCTATGGAAGCAACTTAAATTTTCATCAACAGGTGAATGAATAAAGAAGATGTGTGTGTGTGTGTGTGTGTGTGTGTATTGCAACATGAGAAGTATAGCAAATATTTTATAATGACTACAAATGCAAAATAACCTTTAAAAACTGTGAATCACTATATTGCATACCTGGTACTCATATAATGAGTGTACATGAACTATATTTGAATAAAAAATCAAATTTAAAAAAGTGAATGTAAGAAGACAGAGGAGTCTAGAGTGGATGATCTGGGTTTATCACAAGCTAACAAGAAAATGATCAGAGCAAGAAAGTGATTTTAGGACTAACAGTTCATTCAGGAGTATGGAATTTAGCAAAAAATCATGATGCTGTTAAAAGTTGACCAGGGACCTTGGGATTTGGCTGCTTTACTAGATCAGGGGCTCAATGCAAAGGAAACCAAATTTCAGGGATTTGAGAAATTAGATGTTAAGAAGTAAAGCTCAGAGAACTAGATTGTCTACATAATTAATCTAAAACATGAAATGTTTAAGGAAGAAGAAATACAAAACACCATAGCTTGGCCATTTGCAATCAAGAGCTCTGATTTAGGGCAGAGGAGAAACCTATAATTTTGTATCCTACTTCAGTTTCTCATTATCTATGCTAAATATTCTGTGTGCTGTGACCTAAAAGCACTTGTTCTTTTTTAATTTTAGAGTTTTTATTTTTGGGTGATTAAGAAAATCTATCTTGTTTGGGGAGGATATTTTTTTCACATGTTTGGTGTAATTAAGTAGTTTTCCAGAAAAAAAAAAAAATCATGCTTGTTTCCCCAGACTTTTCACCCATGCAACTAGCTTTTTTTTATTATACTGATGCATTTTTAAAAAACTGTTGAGTAGAGCTTGGAAAGTAGCACAGATAAATTATAAAAAGTTTTGCCACAAGGAAAGTCCCACAAAGGCAGAGACTATAAGTAGCAGGTTTGCTCTGATTTCTCTCTGATGTTTGGCTCAATAAAGACTTATTGAATGAATTGCAAATGGCCACATACAAGAAGTAGTGCCCACAATCTTGGGGGTGCAGCTTCTGTATATTTTAACTAGCACGCTTAGAATTTCTCCAGAATGGCTCCCATTTGGGAAGCTGAGATAACTCAACACTTGTTAGGACTTAGATGAGCTGATTTCTGGGTATTTGCTACTTGTGGGAAAAGCAAATGTCTGGTGTCCTCGCTGTCCATCAGGAGCTCAGAGTTCCAGGCTAGTTCTGCTTCTCTCTTAGCTGAGTGCCAGTTTCATGGACTGAATGCAATTCCCTTCAGCTTTCTGAACATTGGCACACACTTTTTCAGTCAGAAGGTTGCTTTTCTACTGTCTTTTCCAACTGCAAAGCTTTATGATCCTATTTTAGGTACCAGGTGTGCAGTATTTCAGATATCCACCTGTCCAGGAACTGCTCATTCCTCATTGAACTGAGAAACCACCTATTCTTTATGCCAAATTAGACCCTTCTTTACTCTTCTCAGGTGCCACTAATGGCAAAGAACCTGCCTGCCAAGGCAGGCGACACAGCCCATGGCATTTTGATCTCTGGGTAGAGACAATCCCCAGGAGGAGGAAATGGCAACTCACTCTAGTATTCTTGCCTGGAGAATTCCATGGACAGAGGAGCCTGGTGGACTACAGTTCATAGGGTTGCAAAGAATAGGACACGTCTGAAGCGATTTAGCACACCCATAAATAATATGCTTGTTTGTCCTTTGTGCATATTTTAGAATGCAGGTTCTGAGAAAATTTTTAGTGCCTTAGGTATAAGAGCTGAGCCTTCAGTTCAGAAGCAGGTGGTTTCGGTAAGTTCATAACTTTGTTGACAGAGACAAATGCGTGCCTAGCACAACTGTCACCCACTTGTTTATGAGATCACTGTGTCTGCCAGCCGGGTACAAAATGAAGAGAACAAGACTGCTTCAGCACCTCTGCAAAACAGAAAGTGCTTTTGCTATTTCTAAAGTTTTCTATGTTCTGACATATGACTGTGATAAAGAAATTTTATGCACCACCAGCAATATATTTGGGTTTAAGAATCAACAAAAAAAGAATGACTCCTCTGTTCTTTTTCAGGATTCCTAACAGATAAAATGTTAGATATTTTGGAAAGAATAAGACAGTTTTTGTTGGTTTGGTTTCTGATTTCTAATGACATTCTTTTTGAGGTATTCATCAGAGTGGAAGAATAGGTTGAAACTGAAAGCACAGATTCCCTCACCAACGTTATTTATTTTTATGTCATGTCCCCACCACCTGTGTCTCTCTCCATTCCTTTCCAATCCTTCTGCCCAATGAGGATAAAGAGATAAAATTGTCTTTCTGGACAGAGGGAATGGAGAAGGCAAGCTGGGAGTGAGGGCAGTCAATTAGCTATTATGGTTGCAATAACCCAGGTAAGCAGAGAAGGCAATGGCACCCCATCCAGTACTCTTGCCTGGAAAATCCCATGGATAGAGGAGCCTGGTAGGCTGCAGTCCATGGGGTCGCTAGGAGTCGGACACGACTGAGCGACTTCACTTTCACTTTTCACTTTCATGCATTGGAGAAGGAAATGGCAACCCACTCCAGTGTTCTTGCCTGGAGAACCCAGGGATGGGGGAGCCTGGTGGGCTGCTGTCTATGGGGTTGCACAGAGTCGGACATGACTGATGAGACTTAGCAGCAGCAGCAGCAGCAACCCAGGAAAGTAATAAGAATCAGAACAAAGACAGGGTCAGGAGGAGTCGTTTCAAGAAATATCTGTTTAGCAGAGGTCTAAACTGTGTGCCAAGAAATCCAGAAAGACCTTTATCTTCTGGCTTAGAGGGCTGGTAGATGTGGTGATACCAGCTATTGAGAGAAGATAGCAGATTTGGGGAAAGATGCTGAAATTCATTAGGAAATTTGTGATTTTGAGCTTCTTTGGTCTCTTCAAGTGGTGGTTGGTGTCTAAGACAGTTGATTATGTAGGTCTGTTGCTTAAAAAGATTTGCAAGACTACGAATTTGAAATATTGTTGTTTTTGTTTTTAAAGTCAAAGAGGCTAATTAATTTAAGCAAAGTAAAATTTCAATATATGGCACAGTGGGCATTCAAAGTTTTGTGCATTCTTTCTGTCCTTTTTTTGAAACAACTGCAGTGAAACTTTAAAACAAAGACAAGCACAATTTTTTTTTTCTATAAAATTCTATATTAGAGTATCTTCCTGACATCAAAGGAAACTGTGTTTGAGAAAAATGAAAGAGTCTGGAAGAAGTTTCAGTGCTAATGTATCAGGACCTTTCACCTGCCTCCCCATCTAGTCTCTTTCAAAGTGGGTACTTGCTGCCCCAGAGTCATCACACATACAACAAACACAGGGTTCCGGTAGGCTCTGGGAGCTACACAGACCATGGTGGCTCTGATGTTTGTCTGGCTCTTGGTGTTTGCTGACTCGACTTCCTATCAAATAAACCACTTTCATTTGATGCTGTGGTTCCTGTGGTTATGCTTCAGGTAGGGGGTCGAGAGAGTTGACAAGCAAAGCAAATGAACTCTTTTCTGTCTAGCACTGTTGGTAGCCAGATGGCTTCACTCTGTTCTCTTTTTCCTCTCCAGACTCTCCCCGTTCACAGCTCTTTTATGCCTTTTCCACTCAACACCAAATTTGCCCCAGCACCAGCACTGGCCAGTCAGCTCCCTTGGACATAAGCTTTCTACCTGTTGGCTCCCTGTTCCAACTGACGTGAGAGAGTGGGTACTTCTATACCAGGCAAACTAGAGCTTTAAAAAAAATTTATTGGAGTACAGTTGCTTTACAATGTTGTGTTAGTTTCTGCTGTACAGTGAAGTATATCAGCTATGTGTATAATCGGTTCCCTCCTTCTTGGACCTCTCTCCCACCCCACCCCCTATCCCACCACACTCGGTCATCACAGAGCACCAAGCTAAGCTCCTTGTGCCATACAACAGCTTCCCACCAGGCATCGATTTTAGACATGGTAGTGTAGAAATGTCGATCCCAATCTCCCAATTCATCCCACTCCCCCTCATCCCACCCTCGCATTCACAAGTTCTTTACCTTTGCATCTTTATTCCTGCCCTGCAAATAAGTTCAACCACACCTTTTTTTAGATTCTGCATGTATTCATTAATGCATGATATTTGTCTCTTTCTGACTTATTTCACTCAGTGTGGGGGACTCTGGGTCCATCCACATCTCTACAAATGACCCAGTTTTGTTCCTTTTTATAACTGAGTAGGCTAGATCTTGATTAAGAAGTGAACATGCTGTTTAAAAACAGCGAGCTTCCTGCAAAGGTCCCTTACCTTTGAAAAAAAAATCCTATCCCATCTCCTAGCTCCATATGGATTTGCAGATCAGAACTTATAGTAACTTTTAAAAAGCATTACCTAAACATTTTTTTAACTTTTAATTCTTTGTTCTAATTTCAGTTGTGCTGCCACCATAATCTCAGAACTTTTTTTCATTTCAAGCCACTTTATTTCATTACCTGCTCTTTAATGCTTTGAAGCTGGCATGAAAATTTTATAGACTAATTTTTTAAAGTACCACAAAAGTGAAGCAGAGGCAATATATTGCATAATATCAGAATGCAACAGCATTACTCTGTATTTTCAAATCTCTTGGAATCTGATGATCCCATGGGGCTTTATGAAATACACAATAAAATATAGCCCAGTTTGAAATTTTTGGAACCCAGAATGGCAATTCTTATTAGCGCCTTACCAAGGATTTTAGTAACTATATGAAAAGGGAAGCTCACTAATGCAAGAAATGACTTTAAAATGCCCATTTTGGTAGGGTTGGGGTGGGTGGAAGGGAGATAGAGAGGATATACATATACTTATAGTGAAGGCTCAATTGCTAAAGAATCTGCCTGTAATGCAGGAGACCCCAGTTCCATTCCTGGATCAGGAAGATTCACTGGAGAAGGGATGGGCGACCTACTCCAGTATTCTTGGGCTTCTCTTGTAGCTCAGCTGCTAAAGAATCTGCCGGCAATGTGGGAGACCTGGGTTTGATCCCTGGGTTGGGATGATCCCCTGGAGAAGGGAAAGGCTACCCACTCCAGTATTCTGGCCTGGAGAATTCCATGGACTATATAATCAATGGGGTTGAAAAGAGTTGGACACAACTGAGCGACTTTCACTTTCACTTTCATAGCTGGTTCATGTTGTATACCAGAGACTAACACAACAATATCAAGCAATTATCCTCTAATTAAAAAAAAAAAAGCCCATTTTTCAATTGCTAATTAGAGGAAAATTTCCTAGCACTGAAACAGCTGAAAGAACATACTATTTGTTAAGTTGACTAGAAACAACCTTCGTACCACTAAAAAGTGCAATATAAGACTTGTCAGATAAGAAAGGAGTGAGGCAAGATGTGCAGAAAACTTATTCAAATACCCTTCCGACAGGGCACAGTTTTTTTTTTTCCAAAAGAGGAAAATAAATTTTCAGTCTTTTATTTGCCTTTTTTACCTATTTCCACTACAGGGTTTTTCTTTTCTTTTCTTTTTTTTCTTTTTTTTTTTTTTTTAGGGTTTTTCTTATAATGCTAGTCTTTTGCTGGAATCAGGGCTATGACAGAACTTCAACAGTCTTTATGCAGCATTGTCCTGCTTGCATAGGATCAACTGGGCTTTAGCAAATAATGTCCTTCAGAGCTGTGGGCGGAAATAGTCTGGCAGGAGCCATGGTGTCAGGGAAGGGTCTATCTAGGACATCTCATTCCTAGTTCATTGTGCAGCCCATCAAAGTGCTATTTCCTCTCCACTTGGCAAATACTGTTCTGTATTGTTCTGACCTTATTATTTATTCTGCTGGTCTAATATGCCTATTCTTTTCTGAAAGTCATGCATGGCATGACTGTGATTAAAAATTGGCTGTGATTAGAAATTGTGAAACTTCACTTTGAATTAGTATATTTGCTATAAATAATTTGCAAATTTCAGACTTCTGAAATTTGCAAATTATTTATGTAAGTCTATCCTAGTCTTCTAACCTTTGTATTCTACACTCTTATCTTTATGGTTCAGGTAGAGACACGAAAAAGACATTGTCAATTGGAATACAAAGTGAGAAGGATGATGAAAAATTTCCTCTAAAATTTATACACAACAGAACCACCTGGAGAACTTATTCAACACAAAATTTTTCCCCTCCACAACCAACAACCCCTAGAGTTTCTGATCCAATAGCCTAGAGTGGGACTGAGAATGTACATTTCTTTTAAAAAAATTTTATTGAAGTATTGTTGCTTTACAATGTTGTGTTAATTTCTACTGTTCAGTTCACTTCAGTTCAATCGCTCAGTCATGACTGACTCTTTGCTACCCCATAGACTGCAGCATGCTAGGCTTCCCTGTCCATCATCAACTCCTGGAGCTTACTCAAACTCATGTCCATCACATCTGTGATGCCAACCAGCCATCTCATCCTCTGTCGTCCCCTTCTCCTCCTGCCTTCAATCTTTCCCAGCATCAGGGTCTTTTCCAATGCCACATCAGGTGGCCAAAGTATTCCTTTAAGATTGACTGGTTGGAACTCCTTGCAGTCCAAGGAATTCTCAAGAGTTTTCTCCAACAACACAGTTCAAAAGCATGAATTCTTCAATGCTCAGCTTTCTTTGTAGTCCAAATCTCACATCCATACATGACTACTAGAAAAACCATAGCTTTGACTAGATGGACCTTTGTTGGTAAAGTAATGGCTGTGCTTTTTAATATGCTGTCAAAGTTGGTTGTAGCTTTTCTTCCAAGGAGCAAGCATCTTTTAATTACATGGCTGCAATCACCATCTGTAGTGATTTTGGATACCCCAAAAAAGAAAGTCTGTCACTGTTTCCATTGTTTCCCCATCTATTTGCCTTGAAGTGATGGGACCAGATGCTATCCATGATCTTATTTTTTGACTGTTGAGCTTTAAGCCAACTTTTCCACTCTCCTCTTTCACTTTCATTAAGAGGCCCTTTAGTTCTTAGCTTTCTGCCGTAAGGGTCATGTTATCTGTGTATCTGAGGTTACTGATATTTCTCCTGGCAATCTTGATTCCAGCTTGTGCTTCATCAAACCCAGCATTTCACATGATGTACTCTGCATATAAGTCAAATAAGCAGGGCGACTATATACAGCCTTGACGTACTTCTTCCCCAGTTTGGAACCAGTCTGTTGTTTCATGTCCAGGTCTAACTCTTGCTTCTTGACCTGCATACAGGTTTCTCAAGAGGCAGATCAGGTGGTCTGGTATTACTATCTGTTTAAGAATTTTCCACAGTTTGTTGTGACCCATGCAGTCAAAGGTTTTGACATAGTCAATAAAGCAGAAGTAGATGTTTTTTCTTGAACTCTCTTGCTGTTTCAGTGATCCAGTGGATGCTGGCAATTTGATCTCTGGTTTCTCTGCCTTTTCTAAATTCAGCTTGAACATCTGAAAGTTCATGGTTCATGTACTGTTGAAGCCTGGCTTGGAGAATTTTGAACATTACTTTACTAGCATGTGAGATGAGTGCAATTGTGTGGTAGTTTGAGCATTCTTTGGCATTGCCTTTCTTTGGGATTGGAATAAAAACTGACCTTTTCCAGTCCTGTGGCCGCTGCTGAGTTGTCCAGATTTGCTGACATATTGAGTGCAGCACTTTCACAGCATCCTCTTTTAGGATTTGAAATAGATTGACTGGAATTCCATCACCTCCACTAGCTTTGTTCATAGTAGTGCTTCCTAAAGCCCACTTGACTTCACATTCTAGGATGTCTGGCTCTAGGTGAGTGATCAACCATCGTTGTTATCTGGGTCATGAAGATCTTTTTTGTTTAGTTCTTTTGTGTATTCTTGCCACCTATTCTTAATATCTTCTGCTTCTGTTTGGTCCATACCATTTCTGTCCTTTATTGTGCCCATCTTTGCATGAAATGTTCCTTTGGTATCTCTAATTTTCTTAAAGAGATCTCAAGTCTTTTCCAGTCTATTGTTTTCCTCTATTCTATTTCTTTGCAATGATCACTGAGGAAGGCTTTCTTGTCTCTCCTTGCTCTTCTTTGGAACTCTGCATTCAAATAGGTATATATTTCCTTTTTTCCTTTGCATTTAACTTCTCTTCTTTTCTCAGCTATTTGTAAGGCCTCCTCAGACAACTATTTTACCTTTTTTCATTTCTTTTTCTTGGGAATGATCTTGATCACTCCCTCCTATGCAGTGTCACAAACCTCCATCCATAGTTCTTCAGGCACTTCTTCCATCATATCTAATCACTTGAATCTATTTGTCACTTCCACTGTATAATCGTAAGGTATTTGATTTAGGTCATACCTGAATGGTCTATTGGTTTTCCCTACTTTTTCAACTTAAGTCTGAATTTGGCAGTAAGGAGTTCATGATCTGAACCACAGTCAGGTCCCAGTTTTTTATGACTATATAGAGCTTCTCCATCTTTGGCTGCAAAGAATATAATCAATCTGATTTTTGTTTTGACCATTTGGTGATGTCTATGTGTAGAGCCTTCTTTTTTGTTGTTGGAAGAGGGTGTTTGCTATTACCAGGGCACTGTCTTGGCAAAACTCTGTTAGCCTTTGACCTGCTTTGTTTTGTACTCCAAGGCCAAATTTGCCTGTTAATCCAGGTATCTCTTGACTTCCTACTTTTGCATTCCAGTCCGCTATAATGAAGAGGACATCTTTTTTTGGGTTTTAGTTCTAAAAGTTCTTGTAGGTCTGCATAGAACCATTCAACCTCAGCTTCTTCAGCATTACTTGTTGGGGCATAGACTTGGATTACTGTGATATTGAACTGCTTGCCTTGGAAGCAAACAGAGATCATTCTGTCATTTTTGAGATTTCATCCAAGTAATGCATTTTGGAACCCTTTGTTGACTATCATGGCTACTCTATTTCTTTTAATGGATCCTTACCCACAGTGACAGTACTGTACACCAAAGTAAATCAGCTATATGTATGTGTATGTATATATGCATGTATGTATATATGTGTATATATATATGTATATACATATATAGTTTTTTGGGGATTTCCTTCCCCTTTAGTTTACCACAGAGCATCAGTTAGAGTTTCATGCATTACTCAATAAGTTTTCATTAGTTATAGGCTGCATATGGGAATGTACATTTCTAACAAGTTCTCACCTAAGTTGATATTATGGGTCGAGAGACTGTGCTTTGAGAACCACTGTCCTAAGTCAAATTAAATGTCAAGTTGAAATATTTTTCTTGATATCTTGCTTTTCTATTCCATGTATTTTACCTTTTTCTATCCACTCAGTCTTATCTCTTTAAACGCAAAGTGGCATCTGATCACGCACATCAGGAAAACAACAAAGCTTAGCTAGCCTCAGTCGTGGCCACCTCATCCATGCACAGGTTTTCTTTTCTCCATCCCCTCAACCCTCACATACATCCTCCTGTTGGCTGTATTGTTGTCCTTCCACTGCATCTCACATTCTCTTGATGATTCCTTTCTGAAGAACTATCCTGGTTTGACCCAGGGACTCTCCTTAAGGTCAAAATCCAGGGTTTTTACTCTTTTATATTACACAAAATAAGAGTTAAGAGATGCCTGGCCATTTTCCACTTCCTCCTCTCAGCTGTAACACACAAGTTGGTATTGACCAGTAAACAGGCTAAATCCCCTAAATAGATCTATACCCCATTCTTTCCCAGGAGAGGATATTAAATGCTTAATTTTTCTCTTTAGTTTCATTGTTCTCAGTTTACACTTAAACACAGAAAGTGAAAATGTTAGTTACTCAGTTGTGTCTGACTCTTTGCAGCCTCAGGGACTGTAGTGTGCCAGGCTCCTTTGCCCATGGAATTCTCCAGGGAGGAATACTGGAGTGGGTAGCCATTCCCTTCTCCAGGAGATCTTCCCAATGCACGGAATGAACCTGGGTCTCCTGCATTGCAGGCAGATCCTTTACTGTCTGAGCCACCAGGGAAGCCCCTTAAACACAGGAGGCTGTGGACAAATAGCTGAATAGAAAAGCAAACCTAGGAAAATTAAGTGAAGTTATGTCACGGCTGTATATTGTCACCCTGCTTATTTAACTTCTATGCAGAGTACATCATGAGAAACGCTGGACTGGAAGAAACACAAGCTGGAATCAAGATTGCTGGGAGAAATATCAACAACTTCAGATTTGCAGATGACACCACCCTTATGGCAGAAAGTGAAGAGGAACTAAAAAGCCTCTTGATGAAAGTGAAAGAGGAAAGTGAAAAAGTTGGCTTAAAGCTCAACATTCAGAAAACGAAGATCATGGCATCCGGTCCCATCACTTCATGGGAAATAGATGGGGAAACAGTGGAAACAGTGTCAGACTTTATTTTGGGGGGCTGCAAAATCACAGCAGATGGTGACTGCAGCCATGAAATTAAAAGACGCTTACTCCTTGGAAGGAAAGTTATGACCAATCTAGATAGCATATTCAAAAGCAGAGACATTACTTTGCTGACTAAGTCTAGTCAAGGCTATGGTTTTTCCTGTGGTCATGTACAGATGTGAGATTTGGACTGTGACGAAGGCTAGGTGCCAAAGAATTGATGCTTTTGAACTGTGTTGTTGGAGAAGACTCTTGAGAGTCCCTTGGACTGCAAGGAGATCCAACCAGTCCATTCTGAAGGAGATCAGCCCTAGAATTTCTTTGGAAGGAATGATGCTAAAGCTGAAGCTCCAGTACTTTGGCCACCTCATGTGAAGAGTTGACTCATTGGAAAAGTCTCTGATGCTGGGAAGGATTGCGGGCAGGAGGAGAAGGGGACGACAGAGGATGAGATGGCTGGATGGCATCACTGACTTGATGGACGTGAGTCTGAGTGAACTCCAGGAGATGGTGATGGACAGGGAGGCCTGGCGTGCTGCAATTCATGGGGTCACAAAGAGTCGGAAATGACTGAGCGACTGAACTGAACTGAACTGAACTGAACTGAAACACATTGCCTAGATGCAGTACTCTTGCTGACCTCTGGGCTCTTTCTCTACACTGTATTGTTGGCATGAACCACAAAACCTTCAAAGTGTTTAATAATGTAATATAATAAATCATGATGGTTGCAGTAATTTACTGAAAACTTTAATAAATAAGAGGAGGATACTTTTTTCCCTGTGCCTTTCCTCTTAAAGCTCACTACTCTAGTAGATATTGATAGTATCACTCTATTTTTTACCTAGAAAAATGAATGTTAGGATTTTCAAGAGTTAGCTCAAGATGCATCAGTTAGTAATTGGAAATGCTGGCATTTGTGCTCAGATCTGTCTCATTTCAAAGTTCATCATCAAGATACTTTTAAAAAGTAGAACAATAATTTTGAGAAGGAATACTAATTTTCCTGTGGGAAACTAGCTGCAGTTAGTGAATTGGTAACTAATTATAATATTAATAATAGTAATAATAAATATCAATAACAATTATGGTATGCTATGTTCCAGGCTATTAGCTTTACATGATCTTTCTCACTTAATTTTCAGAACAGCAGTATGTTGTGGGTACAATTATTATTTTCATTTTACAGGTGTAAAAATTGAGATTCAGGAGGATTAAATGAATTTGCCCAGCTTTTGTGTTTGTCCGCTGATATAATAGCTAAGTGAGTCTCAATGGCAAGGAACACCAAACATATATTATGAAAAAGTAACAGAAGCCTTGACCTACCAATAAGAAGAGGTTAGTTCTAGGCCGGACTTTAGCACCAATTATGCCCAAACTTGTATAGTACTTAATAGTTTTAATGACTTCTATGTGTATTTCTATTAAATAAGCTTACTTTCTGACTGTATCCAAGTTTCATACAATTTCTTGGTCTCAGTTTCCTCATTTGTAAAATAAGGTGGTTAGATGTTAGGGGTGTGTGTGTGTGTGCATGTTAGTTGCTCAGTCATGTCCAATTCTTTGTGAACCCATGGACTATAGCCCTCTAGGCTTTCTGTCCAAGGGAATATCCAGGCAAGAATACCGGACTGGATCACCATCCCCTCCTCCAGGAGATCTTCCTGACCTAGAGACTGAACTGTGTCTCTTGTGTCTCCAGCAGTGCAGGCGGATACTTTACCACTGAGCCCCTGGGCAAGCCCCGAGGGACTACAACTCCATGAATGAACTCTTTTCCTAGCTGGATAGCTCCAGATAATAGAATACATTTTCCTTCAGGAAGTCAAAAACTGGACTTCCTCTAAAACCTTCCCATTATTCTTAGTTCCGAATTCTGCAACAGCTCACTAAGTTGAGTGCATGGTATCTCTTCACATGTTTTGTAAGATTGTTTGCATACTTTTTATCTTTTTAGGGCTGAGAACTCCTCAAAAATTATTCTGTAGTCTGGCATCTAGACACCTTATTATGTTCACTACCAACATTTTCCTCTCAGAACTTTTTATCCCCTGACCTTAGCCTGCTCATAAAATTTTTCTGCTTTCTGGGCATCCCCAATGTAGCATCCTACTTGATTAGTGATTCTTTATTTTTTAACTTCACTACTCAAAGAAGTCTTACTTGCCCAAGATATATTCTCAAAAATAAATTCCTATGATAATTCAGTGAATTAATTCAAAGTTTATTTATGTTTCATAGGTGGGTTTCATTTGGTATCTGGAAGTAAAGTCAATAAATAATTACAACAAATACATGAGGGATGTAATATATTTGTGTGGGAGAGAGCAAATTGGCCAAGATGGTGTGTTCAGACTCTCTAGCCCCACATTTTGTAAATAATGATTCTGTAACAGCTGAGATCATCTATAGCACTGAGCATGCGCATCAAGATCTACTTGCTTGTCATGGGTTATGTTTGGTACACATATTTATGAGCTCCACCCAGAAGAAGTGGCATCATATTACTGCTGCCTCATGGCTGTGTCTGTTGAGTCAGCCATGAGAGGAGAGAATATAGTGTGTCTGCTGATATGGCTGCTGCATATCCAGGAGAGAGTAAACGTATCTGCAGTTCCTAGGGCCCCTTGAGTCTTCTCCCAGCCTCTTAGTTCACACCTTGCTTAGCTGGGTTCAGCAAACAGTGTAAACAGCAAGACAATTGGTGTCACAAAGAAGATCAATGATATAATTTGATTTGCGTTTTTCTTCTGTAAACTGGTAAGCAAGACATAACAATAAAAGTTCTGAATTTTGGAGGCAGGCTGACTAAAGTTTTCATCACCAGTTGTATTATCATGGACAGTATGTTCAAGTTTCTTAATTTAGAGGGATCACATGCAGTAAAACATGTGAGAACAATGAGTTCAGGTCTTGCTACATCAAGGGGCACTTATGAGTTTTCATTGTGTTGTATCTTCCAAATGCTTCTCTCTTAGTTCAGTTCAATCACTCAGTCATGTCTGACTCTTGGCGACCCTATGAACTGCATCAAGCCAGGCTTCCCTGTCCATCACCATCTTCCAGAACTTTTTCAAAATCATGTCCATCACACTGATAATGCCATCCAACCATCTCATCCTCTGTTGTCCTCTTCTCCTCCTGTCTTCACTTTTTCCCAGCATGATGGTCTTTTCCAGTGAGTCAGTTCTTTGAATGAGGAGGCGAAAATATTGGAGATTCAGCTTCAGCATCAGCCCTTCCAAAGAATATTCAGAACTAATTTCCTTTAGAATTAACTGGTTTGATCTCCTTGTAGTCCAAGGGACTCTCAAGAGTCTTCTCCAACACCACAGTTCAAAAGCATCATTTCTTCAATGCTTAGCTTTCTTTATAGTCCAACTCTCACATCCATACATGACTACTGGAAACACCGTAGCTTTGACTAGACAGACTTTTGTTTGCAAAGTAGTCTCTGCTTTTTAATATGCTGTCAGGGTTTGTCATAGCTTTTCCTCCAAGGAACAAATGTCTTTTAATTTTATGGCTGCAGTCACCATCATGATTTTGGAGCCCCCCAAAATAAAGTCTGTCACCATTTCCATTGTTTCCCCATCCATTTGCCATGAAGTGATAGGACCAGATCCCATGATCTTAGTTTTTGAATGTTGAGTTTTAAGCCAACTTTTTCACTCTCCTCTTTCACTTTCATAAGGAGATTCTTCAGTTCCTCTCCCCTTTCTGGCATAAGGGTGGTGTCATCTGCATATCTGAGGTTTTTGATATTTCTCCCGGCAATCTTGATTCCAGCTTGTGCTTCAACCAGTTTGGCATTTCTCATGATGTACTCTGCATATAAGTTAAATAAGCAGGGTGATAATATACAGCCTTGAGAACTTCTTTCCCAGTTTAGAACCAGTCTGTTGTTCCATATCCAGTTCTAACTGTTGCTTCCTGACCTGCACACAGATTTCCCAGGAGGCAGGTCAGGTGGTCTGATATTCCCATCTCTTTCAGAATTTTCTACAGTTTATTGTGATCCACACAGTCAAAGGCTTTGGCGTAGTCAATAAAGCAGAAATAGATGTTTTTCTGGAACTTGCTTGCTTTTTCAATGATCCAGTGGATGTTGGCAACTTGATCTCTGGTTCCTCTGCCTTTTCGAAATTCAGCTTGAACATCTGGAAGTTCACAGCTCATGCATTGATGAAGCCTGGCTTGGAGAACTTTGAGCATTACTTTGCTAGCATGTGAGATGAATACAATTGTGCAATAGTTTGAGCATTCTCTGGGATTGCCTTTCTTAGGGATTGGAATGAAAACTGACATTTTCCAGTCCTGTGACCACTGCTGAGTTTTCCATATTTGTTGGTACATTGAATGCAACACTTTAACAGCATCATCTGTTAAGATTTGAAATAGCTCAACTGGAATTCTATCACAGCCACTAGCTTTTTTTGTAGTGGTGCTTCCTAAGGCTCACTTGACTTCACATTCCAGGATGTCTGACTCTAGGTGAGTGATCACACCATCGTGGTTATCTGGGTCATGAAGATCTTTTTTGTATAGTCCTCTGTGTATTCTTGACACTTTTTCTTAATACCTCCTAATTCTGTTAGTTCCATACCATTTGTGTCCTTTATTGTGCCCATCTTTTCATGAAGTATTTCCTTGGTATCTCTATGTTTCTTGAAGAGATTTCTAATTTTCCCATTTTATTGTTTTCTTCTATTTCTTTCTATTGATTCTGAATGAATGCTTTCTTATGTCTCCTTGCTATTGTTTGGCATTCTGCATTCAGATGGGTATATCTTTCCTTTTCTCATTTGCATTTAGCTTTTCTTTTCTTAGCTATTTGTAAGGCCACCTTAGACAACCATTTTGCCTTTTTGCATTTATTTTTCTTGGGGATGATCTTGATCACTGCCCCCTGTACAATGTCATGAAATTCTGTCTATAGTTCTTGAGGCACTCTATCAGATCTAATCCCTTGAATCTGTTTGTCACTTCCACTGTATAATCGTAAGGGATTTGACTTTGGTCATACCTGGATGGTCTAGTGGTTTCCCCTACTTTCTTCAGTTTACTTCTGAATTTTGCAATAAGGAGTTCATGATCTCTACTTTATTTTTTTTTTTCTAGTTCTTTAATTTTCCCACTTAGATCACATTCTGACCATTTTTCACCTCAATGATTGTGTTTACTTTCCTCCCTCCAATCTTTTATCTACACTGATACCAGAATTTCATGTCTAAAATAGATTTTGTTATATTCACCTTCTTAGAAACCTCTGATGATGTATATTACATAAAGAAGGAAGTCATTTTTGCTTAGCCAGATATATGAATAGCTTTTCCATGTAACATGCTAGCCTTGTTTGAGACCATTTTTCCTCTTACACTTTCCACTTTTGTTAAATCAAACAGTTAGGCAAGATGGCCATATGACAGGTGCTTTCATATCTTTCAGTTTTTGTACAGTAAGTTTCTTTAACCTAGAATGCCTTCCATGCTTTTCTTCATAGTAACTTTTGCTTTACCAAATCCTTCTTATCCTTTTGTATTTGACAAATGCCTCCTTCTATAAATCTATCCCTGAGTCTCCCAGACAGAATTCATCATTTGCTTTCTCTGGGTTTACTTGCATGTTTATACCTCTCTGGAAAAATACATTATTATGTTGTAGCTATTTGTTTTTGTGTAATTGCAGTCATAATAACATTTCATTTAGTATCTTATAGTTATAATACGTCTACTTGCATTTGATCTTCATAATCATTCTGCAAATCAGAACTCCTGTTTTATTTATGAGTAAAGTTGGAGACAAAAGAGTCTCATTTGAATATGGTAATAACTCAATAAATAATTTTAGATAGCATATTTTAAGACTTACCATGTATGAAGGATTTTAAAGGTATTAGGTGAATTAATTTCTTAACATAGCTTGTTAAGGTGCATATTAGTACTATTCTTCATTGATTTTTAAGATATATGTTGTTCAGCTAGCTATTGTATGATAATACTCCCCAAAATAAAATGCCTAAAAAAGTAAATATTCTTGCTTACTAGCTTATATGGTGGTTTGCTTACCTGGGTGGGCTTACACGATGTCATACAAACTTGCTTATGCATGTGTGATCAGCTGCTGGGTTGGCTGGGAGCTGGGTGGTCTAGCAAAACCTGGGTTGAGGTACACTGGCTCTATTCCATATGAGCCCTCTGTTTATCAGCAGATTAGTGAGGATTCATTTGCCTGGAAATGGCAGAGTTCAAAAACCAAATGGAAGTTTTGCAACGCCTCTTGAGCTTAGGTTTGCAATGAGCACACCATATGTTTGTCATATTGTATTGGTCCAAACAGATCATGAGGCAAGCAGAAACTGGAGTGTTGGGGAAATAGACTTCTTCATGGAAGAACCTGCAAAGTCATGGTGCAAAGAGCATGAATTCAGGGAAGAAAAGTAGTGGGATCATATTTGCAGTCAATTTGCAACATATCCTTTTTCCTTCACTATAACCTCTCTGAAATTTATCTTATAATCAATGTTGTCCTGGAAAGGCTTCAGACTGGATTTCCATCAAATTATTCCAGAGATAATTTGTGTTTGCTTCTGCCAGTCACCTGGAGCATGATCAACCTAAAGCCACTTTCCAGTAAATTCTTTTTAGGTTTTGCAGACCATACAATTCACTGGGCTGAACAGCATGATTCCTGGCTTCTTGTTCATATTTTAGGGGACATTTTTTTTTCTCTCTCTACACTCTGTGCCAGGATGGAAGTATGCAAGTTTTCTAGTGCTCTTCTCTGTGTGTCAAGACGTCTTCTCATTTTTCTCATGTTGATATCATCAGTTCAGTTCAGTTCAGTCGCTCAGTCGTGTCCAACTCTTTGCAACCCCATGAATTGCAGCACGCCAGGCCTCCCTGTCCATCACCAACAACCGGAGTTCACATCCATCGAGTCAGTGATGCCATCCAGCCATCTCATCCTCTGTCGTCCCCTTTTCCTCCTGCCCCCAATCCCTCCCAGAATCATAGCCTTTTCCAATGAGTCAACTCTTCGCATGAGGTGGCCAAAGTACTGGAGTTTCAGCTTTAACATCATTCCTTCTGGAGAAATCTCAGGGTTGATCTCCTTCAGAATGGACTGGTTGGATCTCCTTGCAGTCCAAGGGACTCTCAAGAGTCTTCTCCAACACCACAGTTCAAAAGCATCAATTCTTCAGCTCTTAGCCTTCTTCACAGTCCCAATTCTCACATCCATACATGACCACAGGAAAAACCATAGCCTTGACTAGACAGAACTTTGTTGGCAAAGTAATGTCTCTGCTTTTGAGTAGGCTATCTAGGTTGGTCATAACTTTCCTTCCAAGGAGTAAGCGTTTTTTAATTTCATGGCTGCAGTCACAATCTGCAGTGATTTTGGAGCCCCCCAGAATAAAGTCTGACACTGTTTCCACTGTTTCCCCATCTATTTCCCATGAAGTGATGGGACCGGATGCCATGATCTTCGTTTTCTGAATGTTGAGCTTTAAGTGAACTTTTTCACTCTCCTCTTTCACTTTCATCAAGAGGCTTTTTAGTTCCTCTTCACTTTCTGCCATAAGGGTGGTGTCACCTGCATATCTGAGGTTATTGATATTTCTTCCAGCAATCTTGATTCCAGCTTGTGCTTCTTCCAGCCCAGCGTTTCTCATGATGCACTCTGCATAGAAGTTCAATAAGCAGGGTGAAAATATACAGCCTTGATGGACTCCTTTTCCTATTTGGAACCAGTCTGTTGTTCCATGTCCAGTTCTAACTGTTGCTTCCTGACCTGCATATAGGTTTCTCAAGAGGCAGGTCAGGAGTCTGGTATTCCCATCTCTTTCAGAATTTTCCACAGTTTGTTGTGATCCACACAGTCAAAGGCTTTGGCATAGTCAATAAAGCAGAAATAGATGTTTTTCTGGAGCTCTCTTGCTTTTTCGATGATCCAGCAGATGTTGGCAAGGTGATCTCTGGTTCCTCTGCTTTTTCTAAAACCACCTTGAACATCTGCAAGTTCATGGTTCATGAATTGCTGAAGCCTGGCTTGGAGAATTTTGAGCATTACTTTACTAGCCTGTGACATGTGTGCAATGGTGCAATTGAGCATTCTTTGGCATTGCCTTTCTTTGGAATTAGAATGAAAACTGACCTTTTCCAGTCCTGTGGCCACTGATGAATTTTCGAGATTTGCAGGCATATTGAGTGCAGCACTTTCACAGCATCGTCTTTCAGGATATTAAATAGCTCAACAGGCATTCCATCACCTCCACTAGCTTTGTTTGTAGTGATGCTTTCTAAGGCCCACTTGACTTCACATTCCAGGATGTCTCACTCTAGATGAGTGACCACACCATCGTGATTATCTTGGTCATGAAGATCTTTTTTGTACAGTTCTTCTGTGTATTCCTGCCACCTCTCTTAATATCTTCTGCTTCTGTTAGATCCGTACCATTTCTGTCCTTTATTGTGCCCATCCTTGCATGAAATATTCCCTTGGTATCTTTAATTTTCTTTAAGACATCTCTAGTCTTTCCCATTCTATTGTTTTCCTCTATTTCTTTGCATTGATCACTGAAAAAGGCTTTCTTATCTCTTCTTGCTATTCCTTGGAACTCTGCATTCACATGCTTATATTTTTCCTTTTCTTCTTTGCTTTTCGCTTCTCTTCTTTTCACAGGTATCTGTAAGGCCTCCTCAGACAGCCATTTTGCTTTTTTGCATTTCTTTTCCATGGGGATGGTCTTGATCCCTGTCTCCTGTACCATGTCATGAACCTCCGTCCACAGTTCATCAGACACTCTATCTATCAGATCTAGTCCCTTAAATCTATTTCTTCCTCTGTATAATCATAAGGGATTTGATTTAGATCATACCTGAATGATCTAGTGGTTTTCCCTACTTTCTTCAATTTAAGTCTGAATTTGTCAATAAGGAGTTCATGATCTGAGCCACAGTCAGCTCCCAGACTTTTTTTTATTGACTGTATAGAGCTTCTCCATCTTTGAGTGCAAAGAGTATAATCAATCTGATTTCGATGTTGACCATCTTGTGATGTCCATGTGTAGAGTCTTCTCTTGTGTTGTTGGAAGAGGGTGTTTGCTATTACCAGTGCATTTTCTTGGCAAAATTCTGTTAGTCTTTGCCCTGCTTCATTCCGTATTCCAAGGCCAAATTTACCTGCTACTCCAGGTGTTTCTTGACTTCCTACTTTTGCATTCCGGTCCTCTATAATGAAAAGGACATCTTTTTTGGGGGTTAGTTCTAAAAGTTCTTGTAGGTCTTCATAGAACCCTTCTACTTCAGCTTCTTCAGCATTACTTGTTGGGGCATAGACTTGGATTACTGTGATATTGTATAGTTTGCTTTGGAAACGAACAGAGACCATTCTGTTATTTTGAGTTTGCATCCAACTATTGCATTTCAGACTCTTTTGTTAACCATGATGGCTACTCCATTTCTTCTGAGGGATTCCTGCCCGCAGTAGTAGATATAATGATCATCTGAGTTAAATTCACCCATTCTAGTCCATTTTAGTTTGCTGATTCCTAGAATGTCGACGTTCACTCTTGCCATCTCCTGTTTGACCCCTTCCAATTTGTCTTGATTCATGGACCTGACATTCCAATATTGCTCTTTACAGTATCAGACCTTGCTTCTATCTCCAGTCACATTACAACTGGGTATTGTTTTTTCTTTGACTCCATCCCTTCATTCTTTCTGGAGTTATTTCTCCACTGATCTCCAGTAGCATATTGGGCACCTACTGCCCTGGGGAGTTCCTCTTTCAAATTCCTGTCATTTTGCCTTTTCATACTGTTCATGGGGTTCTCAAGGCAAGAATACTGAAGTGGCTTGCCATTCCCTTCTCCAGTGGACCACATTCTGTCAGACCTCTCCACCATGACCTGCCCATCTTGGGTGGACCTACAGGCATGGCTTAGTTTCATTGAGTTAGACAAGGCTGTAGTCCTAGTGTGATTAGATTGACTAGTTTTCTGTGATTATGGTTTCAGTGTGTCTGCCCCCTGATGCCCGCTTGCAACACCTACCATCATACTTGGGTTTCTCGTACCTTGGATGTGGGGTATCTCTCCACGGCTGCTCCAGCAAAGTGCAACTGCTGCTCCTTACCTTAGATGAGGAGTATCTCCTCACTGCTGTCCCTCCTGACCTTGAACGTGGAATAACTCCTCTCGGCCCTTCTGCGCCCGCGCAGCCACCGCTCCTCCCGTTGATGTCATAGCCCTTTGGTATATCCACTTAACACAGCATCTTCTCCTCAGCTCTTTCCTTTGGGTAATTTTTCTTTTGTTGTAATACATAAAATAATGGTGTGACTTATAATCAAAGGCTTCTTAGACAAAATATGATACATCTCTAAAGATGAAGAATTTGCACCATGGTGATTTTAATTAAGTTGCCAAAGGCCTATAAGATGGTGGTGGTTTAATCACTAAGTCATGTCCAGCTCTTGCAACCTCATAGACTGAAGCCTGCCAGGCTCCTCTGTCCATGGGATTCTCCAGGCAAGAATACTGGAGTGGGTTGCCATTTTCTCCTCCAAGGGATCTTCCCAACCCAGGAATCGAACCCAGGTCTCCTGCATTCCAGGCAGATTCTTTACTGACTGAGCTCTGAGGAAAGCCCACCCATAAGACATGAGTGTTAAATAGTAGACAAAAGATTGAAGTCCTATTATTCTGGCTGTAGGAGAGCCACTTCTCAGCACTGTATTATTGAATTATGGAACCAAATATTTAACTTTAAAGATACATTGTAGCTTAAGAATTTTCTTATAGTGTGTCTGTATTACCATTTGTCATGATAATCCTTTCTGACAGTACATAGAAAACTGAATAAAGTGAAACTCGCACAGTCATGTCCAACTCTCTGCAACCCCATGGACTATACTGTTCATGGAATCCTCCAGCCCAGAATACTGGAGTGAGTAGCCTTTCCTTTCTCCAGGGAATCTTCCCAACCCAGGGATTGAACCCAGGCCTCCCACATTGCAGGTGGATTCTTTACCAGCTGAGCCACAAAGGAAGCCAGACAGTACTCAGGGATTACATAATAAATAAATAAATAAATAATTTAATATGTAAAACTATATAAAGGATCCAAAATAAATAAATAATATTCTCTATTTTCCAGGCAATACCTATTATTTTATTTTATTGTTTTAAACTATACATAAATTTTTAATGATTCTTTTAATGTAGATCATTTTGAAGTCTTTATTGATTTTGTTACGATACTCCTGTTTTGTGTTTTGACTTTTGGCTAGGAGGTATATGGGATCTTAGTTCCCCAAACAGGGATCGAACCCACACCCCCTGCATTGGTAGATGAAGTCTTAACCACTAGACCACCAGGAAATTCTCAATATACACTATTTTTTAAAAACTTTTTTATTTTGTATTAGAGCATAGATGATTAACCCAGTACACAATATTCTAATAGTAACTTAACTTTATGAGGCTAATAGTATATGTGATTACAAATGCATTCAGTTCAGTTCAGTTCAGTTCAGTTCAGTTCAGTTCATTTGCTCAGTCATGTCTGACTCTTTGTGATCCAATGGACTGCATCATACCAGGCTTCCCGGTCCATCCCCAGGTTCCAGGTAGGAGTTGGACAGGAATCAAACTCTTGTCCATTGAGTCAGTGATGCCATCCAGTCATCTCATTCTCTGTCGTCCCCTTCTCCTCCTGCCTTCAATCTTTCCCACCATCAGGTTCTTTCCCAAGGAGTCAGTTCTTCGCATCAGGAGTTTCAACTTCCAATGAATATTCAGGACTGACTTCCTTTAGGGTCGACTGGTTTGACCTCCTTGCCGTCCAAGGAACTCTCAAGAGTCTTCTCCAACACCACATTTCAAAAGCATCAGTTCTTCGGCTCCAAATCTCTAGTAGGTTCCATTAAGAGAGACTTTCCAGCAGTTTAAAAATATATATATTTTTACAATCACCCTATTAAAATTAGCTGTTTCCATCCCAATATAATACTCTGTCTTTCCAAGGAAATAAGACTCATCTGTATATCTGTGGTCTAATATCTGGTCTATCTGCTAAATTATTCACTATTAAGAGAGTGTACATGCTTATCTAACTCACCCAAACACTTCAAATAATTCATATACAATGAAGAATCAACAATAGTAATTAAAAGATAATGAATAAAAACCCTAATTACAAGGACATTTTTATACAGCTATGAAAATGTATGAGCTTGAAATTTTAATATTTTTTTTAAATTTTGCAAAGAAAGAATTACCTTGTTGCCCTAAGCTGTTGTTTTTCCACTAGCTTTACATTTTAGAACTATTAAACATTTTAAAAAAATTCCGTACAAGTTGAGATAAGCTCTGAAATATTTGCCAATAAAGAATCACAAGTTTTTCTCAAGCTGCAAAGCAGCAGTGGCATATTAAATATTTAAAAACCACACAAAGTGTTCTTTCTGAGTTGTCATCCCTTTCTAAAGAAATGTATTAAAAGTATTCCCTCCTGTCTCCATAGAATCCCCACGTTTCATGAATAAAGGTAATACTTTTTTCTCTCTGCTGTAAATAAATCTAAAATTAATTCTAACTAACGCTCCTGAAAGTAAACATATAATGCTTTTTCTCATAAGCTATAAGGAGGCCCCCAAATAGATTTTCGACACCTACAAATATCCAGGCTTTAGTTATTGGAGAGTGCCATATGTTTCTCAGTCTGGCACATTGGTATGTGGGATTTCAGTTTTATTCCAGTTGGAGATGTGTGGTGTCAGACTGTCATACTAATAAATAAGACAAATAGTTCAGAATCTTTCTAATTTCTTCAGTAGATTTCTGGGCATATTTAATTCAACAGATTTGGGAGTTGACATATGTTAAATCCATATTTCATTTTGGGTAAATAAAACAATGATATTCAAATGGATAAACACTCCTCAATTATTTTTCAACAGCAAGATTCTTTCTGAAATGCCATATTTTACTAAATTTGGCCTCAGGTTTTTTTTTTTTTTTTTTCTGTCAACCTTTTGTTTGGTAGTTCTTTGTTAGCTCAAAGACATTTTTTTTAATCTCAAAGTGTGCCTAAAATTTTAAATATTTAGCTGTTACTCTTCATTACCATTTAGTGTCTATCATAATAGTATTTTTCCTCTTAGAGTCAGCTTTTCTGGCAACTTCTGTTGCCTTTGAAGATTTCTTTTTTTTTAGCCTAAATTTATTTATTTTTAACATAAATCCCTGAAAATGATATTCACTCAACAAATTATTGGTAGCTATGGTAACACTAAGAAAAGAAAAAAAATATCTAACATTTTACTTAGTAATATTTTAAATGTTTTATTTGGTTAAAATAATACAATTAAAACAAAGAAAATGTACAATCTTTCTAGTTCTAAGAACTAAATTTAATTTAAAAACTTCCCTTTGCTTACACAAAGGAGAACACTGCACAAAGAGAGACTTACTATGTTGATTTGGGATTTACAGAGTTATTATAGTGTAGGGCAATTCTGAAAGCTTTCTTCTGCTTTTTCTGAACCTGCTCAGAAGTGGAATCAAATTAAATCTGTGTGGTAGTCTCCAAAGATGGCTTCAGTCAGTTCCTTCTGTCTCTGTATATGCATGCTATGTCTCCCTCCAAAAGTAGAAAGCATTTTTTTGTTTGTTTGTTTTCTATAGTTTGGGGTTGGCCCTCTGACTGCTCTACTTAATAGAATGTAACCTAAATGGCATTTTAGGTCTTCTGAGGCCAAGTCTTAAGAGAATGTGGGCTTCCTACTTCCTACTTTTTGGATCCCAGTAGCCATACTGTGAGGAAGCCTGAGTAACTATAAGGATAGGTCCACGTGGAGCAGAATGGAAGGCTCTGCCTGTCAGTCCCAGAGATCCCAGCTGCTGGTCTAACCGATAACCAATGTTATGCTGTCCGAATAAAGCCTTTTGGACTTTGCCACCATCTCAGAATACACGTCACTGGTATTGGCATGGGATTCTGTGTAAGAACAAAGACTAAGGCTAGGCAAGATAATCAGAATGAGACCTGAGGGATCAGGGAAACAGGTCACCAGGGTGTGTAAGGCAGTTTGACATTCTAAATGCTAAACTGTTTAGTTTCTCATGGGTGAATCTGGAAAATTTTTTCCACAATTCTACGAGAAATGTCCTTACTGTATACTCTGGGTTGAAGAGAAAGAAAGGTTAGTTTATTATCTAAAAAGTGCATCTTAGCCAAGCAATACACAGAGAAGTCAGAGAATGTGCAGTAAGACTCTTCTAATCTCTGCAGTTTGTGTGCAGCCAAAGAACAGTGGGGTGGGTACGGGTCAGGGCTTCACCCTATTCAGCTTGTTCCACTGGTTTCTCAAAAAGCACTCTTCTTGTCCCCTTTCCTCTGTTAGCACTAATTCTATCAGTTTTGTTCCCCCAGGCCCTCTTGCTGTTCGAGAGGGTCTCCTCATCTCATTTGGAGGAAAAAGTAGTTTGAGGCAATTTCCTTCAGGAGTGCCAACTCAAAGTCCGCTGTCTCCAAGATGGTCCTATATTTTACTGCAGCTTTAATGCCATTTTCACTTAGCATTATAAAAGCTGTCGTGCTAAAATACGAAGTCTCTTTTTTCTGTTGTTAGTTGCTTACAGAAGGCAGCCTTATTTTTCTTTGCATCCTATACTCTGTATCCTAGGCAACCCTTCCTTGTGCCCCCTCACCCCACAACCTGTCACATAAAGATAGCTTCAGATTGCAAATTAGTAGGTCTTTTTGCTTATTTTTATCAGGATATTTTTAGGCCCTCAACTTTGCCTATGAAATTGTTGCTATTGTTGTTTAGTCGCTAAGTGCTGTCCAACTCTTTTTCGATGGACTGCAGCCTGCCAGGCTCTTCTGTCCTTGGGATTCTCCAGGCAAGAATAATGGAGTGGATTGCTATTTTCTTTTCCAGGGGATCTTCCCAACCCAGGGATTAACCCAAAGTTTCATGATGCTTGGCAGGCAGATTCTTTACCACTAAGCCACCTGTGTACTAACCCTTAAAGCTATCAACTGTAGGAAGTGAATTTTTAGAATTTTAAAGTTGATTAGATCATCCATGCAGGTATGACTTAAACAATTAAAATAAAGATATTTTAGCAAGAGGAAAATATTTTTCTGTAATAAAACCAAAATAAAGTCAAGATTTAAAAATCATTGAAGTCCATTAATCCATCATTAAAGTAGTTCATCTGTTATTAGCATGAAGCAAAAATTCACTTAAGCAGGCACTGAAGCCAATGCAATAAGCCAGAATCAAATTTAATTGCATGAAAGATTTTATATATTGAATCGAATAACACTAGTCAAGCTATTTGAAGTGGCTAAACATATCAGGAAATTATATAATCTAAAATAACCAATTATGAATTTTAAATAATTGAACTATAGTGATTTTTATGGACTGGAAATATTGGTGTTACAAAAAAACAATTTCTTGGAATTTCATAGAAGCTTTGAAGTATCAGTTCTTTTTGAAGAAAAAGGGGGCTAAAAATTATCTTCCAAACATTTACAAATAAAAAAAAAAGCTGGCAGATAAAATTTTTATCACTTCAAACATTGAATCAATCAATTTCTTGGTTAATTTGTTAAAATGCCCAACTCTCAAGAATGGAGAGAAGCTTATTTGAAGAACTGGGACCCTTCAGTATATAGAGGTCATTTCTATATTAAAGAGGACAATCCATTATTTGCAAAATGCCATTCTTTCTCCATGTTTGTCATGAGTTTCTTGAAAATTAATGATAGTCTTCAGAAAAGCTACTATCAGTCCCTGAAGATTCTGACAACATTGATTGTACCATACCACATTCATTAGGAGGAAGTTTAAAAATATGTCAGCAGGACAAAAGAAGCTGATCGCAGATGTTTTACCTCTGTATTAGCATGCACCAATGGAAAAAAGGTACTTTATTCAAGAAAAGAGACACAGTGAAGGATGGTATGACAAAATAACCTATTAAAATCCAAATGAACTTAACTGCAAGTAATCTTAAATTTCCAAAAAATAAAAAAAGACTCTATTTATCTTCACTTTAGCTTTAGTATTTTTTCTCTCTTATGCTATTCTGAATACTTACTGAGTACCTTGTAAATCCCCAAATCAGAATTCAAGTTTTGTTTGTTCCTAAATTCTCATCATTCAGACATGGGTAGCACATTCTTTCCTCTAGGTTAGCCAAATCCTTTATTAACCAAAATGCTTTATTATTTAAGCCCTTTTGGTAATGAAGAGTAGCATTCAGAATGACCACATGGCAAGATAAATTTCCTTCCTAATATGAGACTATATATTGAAATCAAGAAGGTAGAGAGAGTCAAAGATATGTTCAGAAAAAGGATCCTGTGTCTATAAGAACCATACAGAAGTGAAGTGGTAAGATTAAGATAGAGATGTGAGTGTGAAGATGTTTCACAATAATAGTAATCTCTAGTATTTACTAAGCATTTGTCATGTAGTCAATGTGCTCAGTATACTTAACGTAAATGAGGCAATGTTGGGTTACTATTATTGTAATGGTATGATATTTATGCTCATTTCTTAGGTGGTACACTGAGTGATGAAGGACTTAAATGACTTGCCCAAGGCCACACAGCTGACAAATGGTGGTTGGTTAATTGAAGCCAGACTCTTTTAATACAAATGCCAAACTCTTAAATTAGGGATTCACAATACAGCAGACGCAGGACAAGGATAGTGGTAAACATAATTGCAAACAGAGATTCTTAAACAATTGGTGAAAATTGAGTAAATTGATGTCTCTAAAATAAATCTAAGTAAGTGCTCTTATTTGAATACATGAGATGCTGTGCAGTTTTACCCTTTAAATTTATATGCTCTTGTTTTTCTGCTTTATTTCTTTTATGTAAATTAGGACATTGATTTGAGACCCAATTCACTTAGCACTAAACAGGCCCTGTTCAGAATTCCAAGATGCTTGGAAAAGTTTTTGCCAAAAGCAGAATCTTTTCTGTTTCTCATTTTGTATTCCTATGGCCTCACATTTGCTCCCAGAATTCTCACATTTCAGGTTCTAGCTGTTGTTCTGATATTGACCCTTTTGCTTTCACTGTGAGAGTGACAAGTAGGTGACAAAACAGGATATGTGTAAGGATATGTGAGGTATTGCAGAGCCCCCTTTGAAGCATGACACAGACTTTAGGAGAACACTCTGAGTGTCTTTATAACATGTCACCTGGTAATTTGATCATAAAAGCTTCCACATGATTGATGATTCTCTTTATTAATCTTTGAAAATTTCACAGGTTAACTTTAATTTAAAAAATTAGAAAATACCACAATCCCACCAATTTACACTGCTACTCAGGAGGGTTCCAATCTTTCATAAATTTGTTCTAATATTTCATGACAGAGAGAATTAGCAGTTCAAAGCTGGAATTTTCTCCCACTTTGAATTTTAAAAGTCTTGCAAAGATAGGAATCTGCATAGGGGAATTGACTTTTCTGCTTTTATCCAGTCATACTAATGACAGTAGTGACAATGGGCCTCATGTATTGAGTCATTGTTTTCTGCTTCTTGGGATTGTGGTTGATAAATATTTCTACATTTATTATTTCATTTAAGATTCACAACAGGACTAAGTAATAGTGTTCCAATCAGTCATCTCTTATTGATGGACTTGGAGATTTTAAACAGCTTGTTCTGGGTTGTCCAGTTAGTAACAGAGTCTAGCCTTACAGCCTGCAGTCTCGTTTTAGGTCCTATATATTTTAGTTTCTAAGTAAAAGACAAAAGTTCCCAGCAATTACTTGGAGATTTGAGCAATTTGTTGGCTACTTGCTGTGTTAGTCTGTTACGACAGCCATAACAAAATACCAGCGACCAGGTGACTCAAACAGCAGGCACTCATTTTTTCACCATTCTGGAGGCTGGAGGTCCAAAGTTAAGGTGTCAGCAGGTTTGGCTTTTCCCGAGGCCTTTTTTTTAGGCTTGCAGATGTTCATCTTCTCTGTGTGTCCTCATACAGCCTTTTCTCTGTACATCCTTTCCCCTGGTGTCTCTTCTTTTTCTCATAAAGGCACTAGCTTTATTGGATTACATTCTTACTTTAATTTTAAGGGCTTCCTAGGTGGCACCGGATCAAAGCTATGGTTTTTCCAGTAGTCACGTACAGATGTGAGAGTTGGAACATAAAGAAGGCTGAGGGCCAAAGAATTGATGCTTTTGAACTGTGGTATTGGAGAAGACTCTTGAGAGTGCCTTGAACAAGCAAAGAGATCAAAGCAGTCAGTCCTAAAAGAAATCAACCCTGAATATTCAGTGGAAGGCCTGATGCTGAAACTGAAACTCCAATACTTTGACAATCTGACGCGAAGAGCCAGTTCATTGGAAAAGCCCCTGATGCTGGGAAAGACTGAAAGCAGGAGAAGAAGGGGATGACAGAGGATGAAATGGTTGGATGGCATCACTGACTCAATGGACATGAGTTTGAGCAAACTCTGGGAGACAGTGAAGGACTGGGAAGCCTGGCATGCAGCAGTCCATGGGGCTGTGAAAAGTTGGATACAACTGAGCAACTGAGCGACAAGAAGGTGGTGCTGGTGGTAAAGAATCCTCCTGCCGATGCAGGTGATGCAAGAGACATGGGTTTGCTCTTTGGGTCGGTAAGGTCCCCTGGAGAAGGGAGTGGCAACCTGCTCCAGTATTCTTGCCTATAAAATGGGACAGGCTTCCACCCTGTACTTGGGGGAGATCAACTGACTGTACTCAGACTCCCTGACTCTGGACAAGGATTAATGATGCTCTTATTTTAACTTTAGCATGGTTATTAATAGTAAAAGCAGAGGGTTATGTGAAGTGCAGTGTGAAACACACAGAAGACAAATTTAGGGCAAAATAAAGGACACATTGTATGAAGGTAATTTAATATTTAAAGCTATGGGCAGAATAACAAAGAGAGAAACTGAAAGAAAATGTGACACATTATCCCTCAGGCACAAACAAATTAAAAATTTGGTTGAAAAGTAGATGAAGCTTGTTACAGATTCTGGGCTCCATCCCATGACTGAGGAGGTGGTTCTGATGGTACAGGAAACACTCACTGAAGCCCTCAGCGGAGGGATTCTTGTCCTGTCAGCCCTGCCCTCCTCCTTCCATCACCAAAGTCCTTAAAGAGCCTGCATGGAATATTTAAATATTTGGTGGTTATATAAAATTGCTAAGGGATATATCAATTCTGTCCATTATTATTAATCAGAAAAACAGCATATGCTTCATCTGCCTTTAATCAAAATGTACCTGCTTTGGCAAGATTACCAAACAGCCTTCTCTTTTCAAAAAATGGTCATGGGATCCATTTTTTCCCCTAATTTTGGATTGTATGCTTAGTCACTCAGTCATGTCCAACTCTGTGCAACCCTATGGACTGTAGCCCAGGCTCCGCTGCCCATGGGATTCTCCAGGCAAGAATACTGGAGTGGGTAGCCATTCCTTTCTCCAGGGTATCTTCCTGACCCAGGGATGGAACCTGTGTTTCCTGCATTGCAGAAGATTCTTTACTATCTGAGCCATTTGGCAAGTTATAAAGGCAGCATATTGTATTCAGAGAAAAGATCATAGTAACTAGAATAATTTAGACCACAAAGCACAAAGTCATTAAAAATTATTCAAGAATATGAGACCTTATTATGGACAAAATGATAATGATTTGCAGCTTGACAGAAGGGAGAATGTTACTGTAGAACTCAGGAATCCAGCTGGATATAAAGAAGACCCTCCCAGTTGTGAAAAGTAATAAACCTTCTCTAAATATCCTTCAATGTCAAGCATAGTGAATCACAATCTTTCTGCAGATTTGAGATTTTGTTTTACTCATTTGAATCTGTATTTTCCCATTTCACCCATAATTTAAAAATGTAGTATGAGATAATTGCCTTTTTGTAGCCTCACTACTTATAAATTAGTTTTATATATTTTTTTTAACATTCCTTATTTCACTTTGTCCACAATACCTCTAGAGCATGGGATATAGGCTTTATCAGTCTTGTGTGTATGTGTTTAAGATGAAACAACTTGACTGCTAGCATCTTATTTAAGTATTTTGCCCAAGATCAAATAAATAGTATTACATCTGATGCTTTTTAAATCAAAAAATTTGGTCTAATTTTTTATTTAACTGTAATATGGGCTTGGAATTAGGACAGATTACTTAGTTTTATTCGTGACTAAATGCAGGATTTTGTGGCATCCTCTGGATAATGTTATCCTCCTATACAATAAATTCGGTGTCTTCTGGCTGCCTATCAGACAAATTCCAGGCTCCCCAGCCTGGGTTCAAAGGGCTACAGATTCTCTGCTGTCCTCTTTTTCCAGCTTTCCATTTGCCAGTCTCCTAGTATCCCTGAGGCATCAATTCCCCATCTGTGTAACCACTCTGAGTACAGGGTGCATGATACAGAATGTGAGGAATGTGATAGTCTTAATTCATGTGTGGTATGTTATTAAAAATTATGCTCCCCCAAAGGTTCAGTGGAAAAGAATTTGCCTGCCAATGCAGGAGACTCAGGTTCAATCCTTGGGTCAGGAAGATCCCTTGGAGAAGGAACTGGCAACCCACTCCAGTATTCTTGCCTGGAAAATCTCATGGATAGAGGAGTCTGGACGGCTGTAGTCCATGGGGTCACAAAAGAGTCAGACACAACTTAGCAACTAAACAACAAAATAAAAAATTATGAAGAATCCTCAACAAGACAGAGAAAACTATCTTGCCCATGTGCATCTTTGGAAGGGGCATGGATTTAGAAAGATCAGGGATGTCATTTTAATATATAGGTAATTCTCCAAGCAGCTGATGCTGCTCTCCCCGAGGGCTATTCATCAGCTGGCAGCTGGAGAACCACACTTTCTTTTGTCTAAGCATAAATCTTGGCATGGGACGCAGCAGGGTGAAAATCTGTGCCTGGAGGAGATTATGACTAGCTTCCTTGTATGCACAAATAGACAACAGAAGTGAGTGTTCCATGCTCTAATTGTAGTATATCTTCTCCATTTAAAATGTCCACTCTAGTTTTAAGTCCTACTTTATTGGACAGGAAAAATAATAGATTTAAAGTGAGACAAGCCTGAAAATCATCTTGGTTCTACCATCTACCAGATGGACAGTCTTGGGCAAGCTTGACAACTTTTTCTAAAGATGGGGAGGGAGGTGGGAGAGGGGTACAGGAAAGGGAACACATGTGCACCCATTGCTGATTCATGCCAATGTATGGCAAAAACCGCTACAATATTGTAAAGTAATTAGCCTCCAATTAAAATTAATTAATTAATTTTTAAAAAAGTAAGTTTCTTTGCTCTCAAGTTAATATAGTCAATTACCTATCTAACAAATTGTTGTTAGGATTAAATAAAATAAACTATTTAGAGGTGACTACCTACATGGTACTTTCTCTATACAAAAGGTACTCAATCAGAGGACAACTAGAAAAGTAATGATAGTTCTATCTCAGTTTTCTTTTTTTTCCATTTTTTGGCAACTCTGGGTCTTCTTTGGGGAATGTGGAATTCTCTAGTTGTGGCTCAGGAGTTTAGTTGCCTCACAGATTTGGGATCCTAGTTCCCCAACCAGGTATTGAACCCACATCTCCTGCATTGGAAGGCAGATTCTTAACCACTGAACCACTAGTTCAGTTCAGTTCAGTTGTTCAGTCGTGTCTGACTCTTTGCAACCCTATGGACTGCAGCAGGCCAGGCCGCCCTGTCTGTTATCAACTCCGAGAGTTTACTTGACGCCATCCAACTATCTCATCCTCTGTTGTCCCCTTCTCCTCCCACCTTCAGTCTTTCCCAGCATCAGGGTCTTTTCAAATCAGTCAGCTCTTCGCATCAGGTGGTCAAATTATTGGAGTTTCAGCTTCAACATCAGTCCTTCCAATGAATATTCAGGACTGATTTCCTTTAGGATGGACTGGTTGGATCTCCTTTCAGTCGAAGGGACTCTCAAGAGTCTTCAACAGCACAATTCAAAAAGAATTGATGCTCTTTATAGAGCTTTCTTTATAGTCCAACTCTCACATCTTTACATGACTACTGGAAAAACCGTAGCCTTGACTAGACAGACCTTTGTTGAACTACCAAGGAAGTCCCCAAATAGATCCATTTTTGTAAACACTCATTAATCTCCATTTATCTATACCTTGGGCCCATGTTAGTATTCAAGAGTACGCTAACAAGTAGTACACATACAAGAGTACTTTAAATACTAATAAATTAATTATTTAAGCATATATTGAACAGCTTTGATATTGAACTTCCAGTTATGGGGATGTCAATATATAGGCAATAATTTGAGTAAAAACAGAAATTACAATGTACAAAGTGTTAAATGAGGAGGTATATATGGTAAGTGGGTAAGTGCAGTAGTACCCCAGTAATGAAGGAGACTCCAAGTTACAATAGGAGACGTGATGGATGCAAGGTGATTTAAGTTGAAGCTAGAAGGATGAATTGGATAGAACTGGCAGGGTGGGAAAGACTGCGCCTACAGGGTGAGGAGTGGCTAGATTTGAAGCCTCAGAATCAACACGTGCATGGTTGTGCCATGATGAGACTGCTCTCCTTGAGCCAAGGATGTGTTTAGGGCACAAGGGTTTGTGGGGGCACTCATACCTACTGATAGGCAAAGGAGATGCACATGGTAATGGACCTTCAAATCCAAGTGAGATTTAATTTTGATTCAAAGGCAACAAGGAAGTGGTAGAGGTTCAAGAGCAAAACAGTGATACAAATGAGACCTTTTGCTTGTTGGTCATATATAGAATAAATTGGATAGGAAAATAAAAGCTTGTGAGATTTCTCTGTTGGTTCAATGGTTAAGATTTCACCTTCCAATTCAAGGGGTGTAGGTTCAATCCCTGGTCAGGGGGCTAAGATTCCACATGCTTCACAGCTGGGAAAACAAACAGACAGGCAAACAGAAAACACATAAAACAGAAGCAATATTGTAATAAATTCAATAAAGACTTAGAAATGGTCCACATAAAAAAAGTCTTAATTAAAAAAAATTAAAATGTTAAAAAAAGAAAAGCTTATTTAACAGCTTTTGATGCAATGCATACGGTGTTAGTGGGGTGTCTCAGGTGGCACTAGTAGTAAAGAACACACCCACCTACCAATGCAGGAGACATAAGAGACATGGGTTCAGTCCCTGGGTTGGGAATATCCCCTGGAGGAGGACATGGCAACCCACTCCAGTACTCTTGCCTGGAGAATCCCATAGACAGAGGATCCTGGTGGGCTACAGTCCATAGGGTTGCGAAGAGTCAGACACAACTGAAGCAACTTAGCACACATGCACAGACATATGGTAACAGTGAGTATCTTTACTTGGTTCCCTCAGGATGAGGTAAGGAAGACCTTAAAAACAAGGGTGGTTGGTGGTGGGAAATTATTCACAGGACTTAGAGACATACAAGTTATAGAGGGAGACAGGCAAACTCCAGTGATTCTGGGCTGGAAGGCAACCTAATAGTGAAACTGTCATGTGAAATTTGGAAGATCTCTGTGTTAGGAAGATCTTGAGTTGGACTTTGAGAATGCTATACTACACACTGTACTACCCATGTGGAAAAGTCCATTAGGAACTTTAGCTCCTCAAATCAATAAAAGTTTAAGGCAGTTTCTTAAAATGCTACCCTGAACCTGAACTGAGACCTGAAAATCTAACCTCAACTCTAATTCTAACCTTTTTGCCAATTTATTCATAAATGATGAAAATAAATAACTGACACAAGTAGAAAGAGCCTGAATCTTCAGTCAATGGGGATTTATTTTATTCTGTAATTGCTTCTTGGTAGACCTTTCATTAATGGATTCATTAGTTACAAATATATATAATGAAGATTATTCTTCAGATAGCCATGAATTTTGAAGGATCTAAGCTTTCCCAATTTTTCATAAACCATAAGTTAAAACTGAGCAGATCTTTCTGGTTTTGATTCAATTGAACCACTGAATAGAAAAATCCATGTTAGGTCAAGATTCTCCCTCTTCTCATGTTAACTGAATTGGATCAATTGATAGCAGATGAGTAGTTGACTTAGTAAAAATTCAATCAAATTCTTGCTAATCCAATGTATTATAAACCTTCTTCTATGAGGTTATTTGGCTTATTACTGACGAGTTCAAGGTAAAGTGATTGTAATTTTGGGCTGGCTACAGAAGTATTCAACAGCTTTTATGTGTTCTTTACAATGTAGATGAAGTATAAATATTAAGTTATCTAGTATCTACCTTCATCTTATGTATAGGTGTCCCCATCAAACCTTTCTTTCTCCTTCTCATAAACAGGAGTGTGGAAGTGTTCCAAGAGGAAAATTTTATTTTACTTTCTAAGTTGGGAAGCACACAGTGTAGTGACTCAATGTTCTCTTACTATTCAAAACCTAGTCTGTGCATTATTTCTAGAAAACTATATGCAAAGATTGTTTCTATTTATGAAATGGTTGATGATTTCTGCTGCCTCATATGCTGTATTTCTCTTTCTGATTGATGGCAGTGGAATAATTCCAGGGTGGATATGATATAAGGCTAAGAGATCAACATTATTTCCTTGGTGAATTGATTACTTTCCTCGGAATTTATAGTTCCTACCAAGACTGCAAATTAATATGGTGGATGCACTTAGTTATTCTGATTGTGCCTTCCATTTAAATGCAGGCAGCTTAGACATTAAATGTTCCATGTTTATAACTCACAATCGGATGTTAGGTCCTGAGAACAAGAGGAGGTCCTTGTATCATGTCTGAATATAAAATGTTTTTGAAATAGTGGTAGATCACTAAGTTGGGTAGTATATTCTGTAACATGAAATGTATGTCTGGCAGTCATCTATTATTCATTATATCAACATGTATTCAATTCAACATCTGACTCCTGGTTCACATCCAGGAGAAATGAACACATGTACCAATAGCTTGGGAAAGTTATATGCAGTATCTATATACATAAGAAATAAATTATACAGTAAGTCCCCTATATATGAACCTTTAAGTTGCAAACTTTCAAAGATGTAAATGTGTCTCTACAAGCCGGCTATTGTACTGTACTACTATACTTTTCAAGGTGCTATATTGTAAGAGAAAAATGTTCTCTTTATTATTTTTTTTTGTCTTTTCTAATGTACTATTTGTGTGAAAAATGTTATAAACTTCTACAGTACAGAGAGTGCTGTCTTAATTGGGTACCTAGGCTAACTTTGTTGTACTTATGAACAAATTGGACTTATGAACGGGCTCTCAGAATGGAACTCGTTCATATTTAGGGGACTTATTCTATATGCGAAATTACTGTGTAGGCTTACTGTGGTTTAAAAACTGTGCTTATGTATGTAAGTCCATATACAAAGAAAGCGTTTGCTTTTTTGATTGTACAGCCTTTCTATATTTGAAGGTAAGTTACTGGGATAGAGGAAATTAATTGTAAAGATTGTAATTTTTGGAGGGGGCGACTGTTGCTACTTTTGCAAGCTATGATATAACTTAACATTTTCTTTACCCAAACATAGGATTTTAGAACTAAGAAGACATCTAAAATGACCTTCCCTAATGTTCTCAGATTCCAGGTCAGTCAATGGAGGCCCCAAGCCGCCCCAAATGATGCAAGTGGGTCAGGCCACTTCTCGCTGACAGAGCTGGTACTCTGACCCAGTTTACTGTTTTTGCCGCCTTATGCACTGTATTTGCTTTAATCACAAATACCTGCCACGTGGAATCTCAATTCCTACATTCTGTGGCTATTTTAACTATGGTTGTCTTCAGGATTTTCCTAGGATAAACAAAAGTAATCAAGAATTTGCTAGGTTCTTTATTTTTCACCCTAAATTGTGAACTCCACACTAAAGTAAAAGAAGATACCATTATGACTACATCATATTATTATTTTGAAAAAAAATATTAAGGAAAAATGATTGTGTTTGCCTTAAGGCCTATGGATACAACTGTGAACCAAAGTTGGGTCAGACATATCTTTTCCTTTTAACATTGATCACCAAGATTGTGAGATAGAAAAACCCCACACTAAAACTATGGCACAATAAAACAACAAAAAAAAGTCTCTGTTTTCTCAGTTGTGATGGTACAAAACCTCAAGTTAGGTTCCAGAAGGTGTCCGTTTAAATGATTGAAATCTGAATGCTATCCTGGGGCACACTGGATACATTTGGGGATTTGTTGAAAGCATAGTTTATTCTGGATAATTTTTTTTTTTGTAGGGTGTGAAAAAAATGCCCTTTAACTCTTGAGATATTGATGTCAACAGGGTAAATGTAATAGCAATAGAAATGCATGTGCATATATTTAGATAGAACTTGACTCACTGGCAACTTTATTAGCACAGCAGCTGCAGGCTGGAATTTATCACTTTCACATAACTTGTTTGAGACTAAAAACATAGAAACTGCTGGATACTATGTGCACATTTTTTTCTTAAATTGCTCATCAGCTGCTCTTTAAATGATGTGTGTATTCTTTCTCCAGAGCCAGAATACTAGCTGTATATGGAGGTGGTGCCTTGAACACCATGGCATACTGAGTAAGCATTTTCCACTCACTCCACTGTTTTCCAAAATTATAACCAGTGGTTATAAATCTGCCATGTGTTTATCATCTGCTGTATTACCTGGATTTACCTTTCAAGGCATTATGTATTTCTCAAAATTGTACAAGGAAGTGCAGGAGAAACTAGTTTAACACAATAAATTACCTTAGTCCAAAGCTACCATATACTGCTTTTAAATAATCTCTTATCTGTTTGCTTTTGTTCTTTTTGCAATTATTTACTCCCAAAGCTACAGAATATCTTCTTACTCAATGCAAAAATCCCAATCCAAACAATATTGTTTTTCTCCCCAAAAAATGTATCTCCAAAGAACATGCTCTTTTCTGAAAGTATGAGAAACATATTCATTCCTTTGTCTTTCTCTGATTTTAAACTTTTTGTCCTTTTATTGTCTGTGCTCCGTATAGAGAAGCCACAGTTTGAAAAAGTAGGATATTATCTGGCTGCTCCTCATCAGTCATTATAGAGCTAAATATTGGCAGAGGCCATTCTGCCATCCTCAGCAATGTCAGTTCTGCAGCATGATGGGTCTTCAGCTCCTGAGATGTTTGATGCTTTTGACGCTGGTTTTTAGTAGATTCAGGCAAGTAAAACAGGAGGGGAGAAGGGTTTTCCTTGCACGACCTGCACGACTTGTACGACCCTGAGTACGTGCCTGGATTCAGAGCCAGGAGACTTGCTGGGAGCTTGGCTATCGGGAAGTCAATGCCCAGTGGTTGGTAACAGCTGCTGCACTTGGGTTTTCCTTGCCAGCACTGAGAGACTGATCCGGGTTCCCCGCCTTCTCCCTCCACTGGCTAGAAACAAGCAGAAGCTGTGTACAGGGGAAAGCGGTGGCGGAGCGATCTCCACTTGACTTCCTTCTTCATCAAAGTTAATCAAATTAGAGCTTTCAAAGATGGTACATTACATCTCCTGTTAATCTATTCATTAGTCTTCAGGAAAATGAACTGTAGCACAATAATACTCTGCCTTCTAGAAAAGAAAATATATACAAAACAGAAACGTTAATAATAAATATGAATACAGGATTTTGAAGTATAAAGAGAACTTCACATATACTATTTTGTTATATTTAGTACTTAGCATACTTTGCAGTAGACATTATGATGAAATGGAGGCTAAAATAACCTAAGGGGTTCCTCTCTCCTCACATTCCACAGCCAATTAGGAAGTGGATTTAGAACTTAACTCTATATAGATTTTGAATCTATGTAGACCACAAATTTCAGGCTTTATTCCAAGGCTTGTATTCACTCCTGTGTGAACGATAAGCCATGCATAACATGAAGTTATAATGCATTGATACTTTTATTGAATTAAGTATCATAGTTTTTCACATGGTGTTCAAAGATTGTATTTAATGAAAATATGTTTTAACAAGTTTCACTTATTTCTTTTTAGTTTGCATTTTATTTCATTTGAATTCTGTGTTTGGGATGTTGAAATGTTAACATCTTGTACAGCACAAGCGGTGCCAGGTTTTATAGGTTATCTCAGCTTTGCTTATCATTAATCTTACTGTTGCTATGTAAAAATCTATAAAAAGATTCCATCTTTCATATCTTGAGGTTTTATAATTGCTCAAGAAAAATGCATTATCGATATCATTTGGATAAAGTGGAATTCAAATGAAATTATCTTGAAGAAAATTAGTACTTTTGGAGCTTGCTTTTTATAACCGTATGAATACCTGATTCAGCATATTTTTTAGTGTATATAGTGTTTATAAATTTAAATATGCTACCTGTGTTTAAGATAAACATGCATCAATTATATATAAAATTCTTTTTCTTTCTTTTTTTTTTTTTTTGACCTAAAAATGAGACATCCTGGTTATAGAGAAGAACAGAGAAACAAATATTCTGGTTTTCTTTATTTTCTTTTAGTGAACCTTTCTATCATCCTTCTGTAGTTTCAGACTACAAGAGTAAGCAGAACAAGCAGAACTCATAGGATTTTTATCAATGACAATATCATTTTTATTTCCTATTATCCCTTTAATTAAAAAATATCACAGAAAGTATTCTTTTATCCCTGGATAGGTGATTTTGGTAGATACATGACATTTATGATCACTTAGGTAACTGAGTCTTTTAAAGTAACTTTGTATTTCTAGTATGGCCTCTACTCAGAAATTAGAAGGGACAGTTCCAGGTAGTAATGAGAACGTACAAGCTGTGTTTTAGTTAAATCTCCCCTTCCTTGGCTGGGGTTCTTTTGCAGGCTGGTGGTTGGCAATCAGAGACAGAGAAAGATTGCCACTCTAGAAAAAATATTTCTTAAAAAGCTTTCAATATAAAATGAGCACATATCAAAAATGTGTATAACTCATAAATGAGGAAATCAGCAGGATAATAAAGCTGGTTTCAGAGCATTTGAGGAATCAATATAGTCACTCAAGAGAAGAAAGCTGAATTAAGTGTCCTAAATTTGTCCTAGAACTGTACCTTTTGGGCTGTTTTCTCCTGGACAGAAATCTATAAGTCACTGTCAGATTCTAGAGTTTGAGCCTTAATCAGTAGAGATAGTAAGTGAAAAGTGAATCCCCCTGGGTAAACCTGTTAGCCATGCTTCAACGGGACACTGAATGGGCATTCAGTCTGTCTTTTGCTTCTCTTTCTCAAATTTTAAACATTTCCCGCTAGCATCCCTGTTCCAGGCTTTTCATTTTTCTATCTTTCCCCTCTCTTGCTCTGTTTGCTTTCTGACTCTGAAGGCTGATGAAAAAAGATGCAGAAGAGTGCAGGAAGGGTTTTCTTGATTGCATCTGTGGGCTTGGCTTCTGTTTCCCATTGGCTCTCAGATGGGGGAGTTTCTGTGTTTCACAGTCTCCTCTCCCCAGATTTTCTCTGGTGGAGCTCAAGGGACTTTCCAAGATGGTTTTCTCTCAGGGCTGTCCTCCTCAGCAATTATGGTTGACTCTATATTTTGAGTGCTCACAGCTGGTCAACAGGAAATAGGCACGGTTTGCCCATATAACTTCCGGCCAGACCAGTCTCCACACGGAAGCAACTCTGATTGTCTGTCTCATGAAAGCAGCTCTCTGACCCATCCCTCTTGCTTATTAAGCCTCCTGTGTAAGTGGAAGTTTCAGTTTAGTTCACTTCAATTGCTCAGTCGTGTATAACTCTTTGCGAGCCCATGAACCACAGCACGCCAGGCCTCCCTGTCCATCACCAACTCCCGGAGTCCATCCTAATCCATGTCCATTGAGTCAGTGATTCCATCCAACTATCTCATTCTCCATCATCCCCTTCTCCTCTTGCCCTCAATCTTTCCAAGCATCAGGGTCTTTTCCAATGAGTCAGCTCTTCACATGAGGTGGCCAAAGTATTGGACTTTCAGCTTCAACATCAGTCCTTCCAATGAACACCCGGGACTGATCTCCTTTAGGATGGAATGGCTGGATCTCCTTGCAGTCCAAGGAACTCTCAAGAGTCCTCTCCAATATCACAGTTCAAAAGCATCAATTCTTCAGTGCTCAGCTTTCTTTATAGTCCAACTCTCACATCCATACATGACCACTGGAAAAACATAGCCTTGACTAGATGGACCTTTGTTGACAGAGTGATGTCTTGCTTTTTAATATGCTGTTGAGGTTGGTCATAACTTTCCTTCCAAGGAGTAAGCATCTTTGAATTTCATGGCTGCAGTCACCATCTGCAGTGATTTTGGAGCCCCCCAAAATAAAGTCAGCCACTGTTTCACTATTTCCCAATCTATTTGCACGAAGGGATGGGACCAGATGCCATGATCTTAGTTTTCTGAATGTTGAGCTTTAAGCCAACTATTTCACTCTCCTCTTTGACTTTCACCAAGAGGCTCTTTAGTTCTTCTTCACTTTCTACCATAAGGGTGGTATCATCTGCATATCTGAGGTTATTGATATTTCTCCCAGCAATCTTGATTCCAGCTTGTGCTTCCTCCAGCCCAGCGTTTCTCATGATGTACTCTGCATATAAGTTACATAAGCAGGGTGACAATATACAGCCTTGATATACTCCTTTTCCTATTTAGAACCAGTCTGTTGTTCCATGTCCAGCTCTAACTGTTGCTTCCTGACCTGCATATAGGTTTCTCAAGAGCAGATCAGGTGGTCTGATATTCCCATCTCTTTCAGAATTTTCCACAGTTTATTGTGATCCACATAGTCCAAGGCTTTGGCATAGTCAATAAAGCAGAAAGAGATGTTTTTCTGGAACTCTCTTGCTTTTTCCATGACCCTGCGGATGTTGGCAATTTGATCTCTGGTTTCTCTGCCTTTTCTGAAGCCAGCCGGAACATCTGGAAGGTCACGGTCCACATATTGCTGAAACCTGGCTTGAAGAATTTTGAGCATTACTTTACTAGCGTGTGAAATGAGTGCAATTGTGTGGAAGTTGGAGCATTTTTTGGCATTGCCTTTCTTTGGGATTGGAATGAAAACTGACCTTTTCCAGTCCTGTGGCCACTGCTGAGTTTTCCAAATTTGCTGGCATATTGATTGCAGCACTTTCACAGCATCATCTTTCAGGATTTGAAATAGCTCAACTGGAATTCCATCACCTCCACTAACTTTGTTCGTAGTGATGCTTCCTAAGGCCCACTTGACTTCACATTCCAGGATGTCTGGCTCTAGATGAGTGATCACACCCTCATGATTATCTGGGTCATGAAGATCTTTTTTGCACAGTTCTGTGTATTCCTGCCACCTCTTTTTAATATCTTCTGCTTCTGTTAGGTCCATACCATTTCTGTCCTTTATTGAGCTCATCTTTGCATGAAATGTTCCCTTGGTATTTCTAATTATCTTGACGAGATCTCTAGTCTTTCCCATTCTATCGTTTTCCTCTATTTCTTTGCCTTGATTGCTAAGGAAGGCTTTCTTATCTCTTTTTGCTATTCTTTGGAACTCTGCATTCAAATGAGTATATCTTTCCTTTTCTTCTTTGCTTTTCACTTCTCTTCTTTTCACAGCTATTTGTAAGGCCTCCTCATACGGCCATTTTGCTTTTTTGCATTTCTTTTTCTTGGGGAAGGTCTTGATTCCTGTCTCCTGTACTATGCTATGGACCTCCATCCATAGCTCATCAGGCACTTGTCTATCAGAGCTAGTCCCTTAAATCTATTTCTCACTTCCACTGTATAATCATAAGGGATTTGATTTAGGTCATACCTGAATGGTCTAGTGGTTTTCCCCCACTTTCTTCAATTTAAGTCTGAATTTGGCAATAAAGAGTTCATGATCTGAGCTAGATCCTTGTTTACTGGCTCATCTTCTCTATAGGGAGTGGTCCTTTTGAACCCTCTTTCTTCTTGGTTCCTATAGAATTCCTCTTGCCATACAAATTCTTTGCCCTGAATTCTTACTTGACTTGTTTATATTCCTAATTTGGGTATAAGTAAAGCACAGCTTTAAACTTACATTTTACTTAACAATTTCCTCAAAAATGTTTTTGTCTTGTATCTTGCCTGCCTAACTAATATCTTTCCTAATGTCTCAGGTGAAATTTCTGCTTTGACAGACCATGATCCATGCTGGTTTTTGGAGACCAGGAGTCCATAAGAGACCTAATCTTGTAGGTATGCTGTGCTAAGCTGAATCTTTCCTAGAGTGATTTTGGGTTTCCCAGCTGGCAGAGTGGTAAAGAACACACTTTCCAACCAGGAAACACACATTTGATCTCTGGATTGAAAAGATCCACTGAAGAAGGAAATGGCAACCCACTCAAATATTCTTGCCTGGGATATCCCAAGGACAGAGGAGTCTGGTGGGCTACAGTCTACCACAGGGTCAGAAAGAGTCAGGCACAACTTAGTGACTAAATCATCACTACCACCCCCAGAATTATTTTATCTGTTTATTTCTTTTTGGCTAATTGTCTGTAGGACACCTAAAATTAGGGCACCTGTCCTGGGGCTTATGTTTGGAAGAATATGGGGGATGAATATGAAGAATGTAGTATTAGGGAGAGGGCCCAGAGAGGCAGGGGGTCATGAAATATTGTGCTCCATCTCCTGGTCTAAAAAGATACATGAAATTAATAACATCTAGGCCAACACCATGTCCTCTTCTGCATACAGACTTGTTTTGTATTTTCTAATTCCAGGAACTCTCCACATTTTGACTTGCTATCACAAAACACAGTATTCAGAGGGGAGAATTTATTGTGCTGCATTGTAATAGTCTGTAGATTTATCTTCCCCCTAGAGAATTATTTCCTTGAAGGAAGAAACTCTATTATTCTTATTATTGTATCCCCAGCCCTAGATGGTACACAGTATACAATCGATACATATTTACTGAATGAACTATTGAGATAAAGGACACATGTGGAGTAAGATTTCCCCTAGGACCCTGTTTTCTAGAAATGGTTTTGTCTCTGTTTTTCCCTTTAAGAACAGTTGGGATTGGAGAGATGGTGGGAAAGTAGAAAACCACAGTTTCCATAGTTTGTAACAGATATGCTATCAACATGATTCCTCATTCATCTGTGCCCTGTGACTGTGTGTAGGAGGAATCTCTAAAATTACATGTAAATTTTTTGAATAAAATTATATTTCTTGAATATATATGTATATATATATCCTGATTTTTTATAAACTGTGTTAGGTTGATAAGTTATTTAAGGCTATAATGTCATCTTTCATTACATGCCATATTCACATTTAGAATTCATTTATTCAATTGAATAAAATGACATCAGCTTTCCCTATTCTGGATTTGGAAGGTTTGATCTCCTATTTGGAAGGATTATTATGATTTGTAGTCTTTTCTTTAGTATGCCAGTAAATCTTTTGAATGCTGCCTGCTTTATTCCTCCTTTTCCTCTACTTGATGCAAAAGAAAACAACAACCCATATTTAAAAGGTGGACATTGTTATCCTTTATGGCAATTTCCTTCTGTTCCAGAGATTAGAGTTTACTGTAGTACAGCAGCCCAATAGAATTGTCCTGGAAATGGATTTTCATGTAAAGTATTAACTTATAGTATTATGTGTAGCAAAAGGAAGGATCAAAATATTATAGAGAGAAGCTACATTATTACTTGTAATAGTTTTGACATCATAAATGGTCCTTAAAGAGCATACATCTGTTCCACTCAATGCTTTCTTTCTGAATTTACCATGAAATGTGTTTTACTGATAAGACACCGAATTCTGACCCATTATTTCTCCAAAAGCCTGCTAAAGAGATTTGAAGTGCAAGATACTGCTCATGATCTGTGGTACTTCTTTAGAAGTAAGAACTTCTTTTCTGAAATTGAAGGAAATGAAATATGTAGTCCACAGGTATACGTTTAGTGTCTTTCCCCTCTACTTGGATTATTAGATACTGAACTTAAAGAAAGATACTTTAAATGAGTTATATTTAGACAACATGGCTACTTGTTTTCTGATTGAGAAAAGACCAAATTGAAAACTCCCCTAATAAAATGTTATGGAAAAATTATAATGTGTAAGTGACCAAATCATGTACATGCTAAGTCGCTCAGTCATGTTTGGCTCTTTAAACCCCATGGACTATAGCCCACCAGGCTCCTCTGTCCATGGGATTCTCCAGGCAAGAATACTGGAGGGGGTTGTCATGCCCTCATTGCAACCCTCAAAAAATGGCACTTCTATTTTTCTCCTGGTCTAGAGAGAAATTTGAGTGGAACTAAGTTTGTTATTGAGTACCTGTCTCTCCCTGAACACTTTCATTTTTCCAAAGAGGGGTTGGATATCATTTTAATTCTAGACTGAGACTGATTGCTTGGTTTCAGATGGGGGTTACCTTTCCCAAATTTGGAGAAGGAAGTGGCAACCCATTCCAGTATTCTTTCCTGGAGAATTCCATGGACAAAGAAGCCTGGTAGGCCATAGTCCATGGGGTCGCAGAGAGTCAGACATGACTGAAGTGATGAAGCAGGCGTGCACCTTTCCTAGAAGGAATTTGAAGGTATTAATCAGTGAAATGAGGGATGAAGGATACAGCCCTGATCTGTGCACATCAAAGCCCCAGGAGAATGTCAACAGGCTAGAACGGGGCATGTCACCCTAATCTTTCCTCTTGTTTCCTTTTCCTGCCTGCTACTGAACCTGAAGTGAACAAGATGTCCTTCAGCCCAGTTGATGATGGTTATCCTTCAAGGACAGTTTCCTGAAGTAGCTGCATGAAGCAATCCCAGGGACCACAGTGAGACATGTAGGAACTCCTGCCTCCTAACTCCGGTTGAGTGGAGCCTTCCTTGGACTCCATACATACATTCTGGAGAAATTTAGCATTTCAGCCAGTTTGAAGTCCTGTCCATGAATATCATCTGAGCAGTTCAGACATATGACTCAATGGACCATGCTGCTGCTGCTGCTGCTAAGTCGCGTCAGTCATGTCCAACTCTGTGCGACCCCATAGACGGCAGCCCACCAGGCTCCCCCATCCCTGGGGTTCTCCAGGCAAGAACACTGGAGTGGGTTGCCATTTCCTTCTCCAATTCATGAAAGTGAAAAGTGAAAGTGAAGTCGCTCAGTGGTGTCCGACTCTTCACAACCCCATGGACTACAGCCTACCAGGCTCCTCCATCCATGGGATTTTCCAGGCAAGAGTACTGGAGTGGGTTGCCATTGTCTTCTCCAATGGACCGTGAAATATATTTTAAAACTGTATGTACAGAGTTGAGGCTGTTTGACTTATGAATATTCTTTTTAAGGGCTGTTTATTGTAGCTGTCTCTCTCCCCCAAGCAATATCCACAACCAGCACCTCAGTGACTTCTGCTGACACACTTCCTCTTATCAATACAAAGGGCACTAGAGAAACTAATATATTACATTCAGAGATTTTCTATGGTTTTTATGTGTATCAGCAATAGACATTGGCAATAGAAATTTTAAGATGGATGGTTTTAAATTTTGAATGTACATTGGAGTAAGAAAAAATGTGATATTTACCATAGAGATATTGAAGAAGAAGAAAAAAAAGAAGCATTCTGAGCCTAGATTTCATTGTACTTTGGTTGAATTTATATATTTAAAATATATTTATAAAATGTATTTCTAATCTATTTTATTTCTTTTTATGTTGGTAATTGGTTTTGGTATATATATTTTTATTTTCGGTGTAAAGTAAGTTTCTAAGAGTGAATCCTTCAACTCATAGATTTATCACTATAGAAGAAAAAAGTTTAAAGGGTTTTGAATTATGACAATCACTCAGGAATAAGTTACTTATAAATTTGGACTCTCAAAAGAAAGATAAAGTGACCAACAAAATAAATGGAACTCATCATATCGAAAATGGAATGCAGGTCAATCATAATTAAATTCTAGAAAAATTACATGTACATATAAATATAATAAAGGATAGTAGAGATGGTTGATATAAAGAGATCCTCACAAGGGATAAAAGATAAAGTGATTGTGGATCACATGTTGGCTCCTATTAAAAAATGGCTTAGTTTTCAATCTTAGTTCCAAACTCAGTTTGGAACTGAGTTCTTGCTTAATTCCAATCTCAGTTTGGCTTCTCGCATCATTTTCTTTGTATTGTTCACTTAAGAAGGCTTTCTAATTTCTCCCTGGTATTATTTGGAACTCCGCATTCTGATGGGTATATCTTTCTCTTTCTTCTTTGTCTTTTGCTTCTCTTCTTATCTCAGCTATTTGTAAGGCCTCCTCTGATAAACATTTTGCATTATATTACTTGTTGCATTTCTTTTTCTTGGGAATGGTTTTAGTCACCACATCCTGTACAGTGTTATGCAGCCATGAAATTAAGAGACACTTGCTCCTTGGAAGAAAAGCTATGACAAACCTAGACAGCATAATAAAATCAGAGACATCACTACTGACAAAGGTCCAGCTAGTCAAAGCTCTGGTTTTTCCAGTAGTCATTTATGGATGTGAGAATTGGACTGTAGAGAAGGCTGAGCACTGAAGAACTGATGTTTTCTAACTGTGGTGCTGGAGAAGACTCTTGAGAGTCCCTTGGACTGCTAAGATATCAAACCAGTCAATCCTGAAGAAAATCAACCCTGAATATTCATTGGAAAGACTGATGCTGAAGCTGAAGCTTCACTACTTCAGCCACCTGATGCGAAGAGCCAACTCATTGGAAAAGATCTTGATCCTGGGAAAGATTGAGGGCAAGAGGAGAAGGGGGTGACAATGAGACGGTTGGAGGGTATCATTGACTCAATGAACATGAGTTTGAGCAAACTCCAGGAGACAGTGAAAGACAGAGAAGCCTGGCATGTTGCAGTTCATGGGATGGCAAATAGCTGGACACAACTGAGTGACTGAACAACAACAGTCATTTTCTATTCAGCCAATTCCCTGTAGTCATTGAGAAGGAGCTCAGAAGAAGAAAATTCTAGTGTATTATGGTTGGAGAGGTACCTGGTAAATAATGAGAATTTGGGTACAGCAGACCCAGATTTCTCAAAAATGTTGCAAATACTTGACCAGATAATGTATTTTCTTATTTCAATTAGTTGCAAAGAGTCATTGCCAAGTTCAGCTGCTTCTTATACAATTCCAATGTGGCAAAAAGAAGCAGCTTCTCTCCATTCTGTTCTCTGACTTATCCCTTAATCTCAAATTTCAATATATAGATAGATTCTACTATTAATAAAAATATATAATTCATGATCGCATTTGCTCCTATGAAATTTCTTCTCCATTTTTAACTGCCGGGATAATATTTTCTACTTTCCATCTTTCTTTTTCCAAAGCTGTGTTTTTGTAATCTTGAAATCTAAAGAATACAATATGTATATGTATTTTTAACTCTATCTGATTGACATCTGAATTATAGGTAACCTAGGGATATACAATAAATTCAGACTTCTTTTGACCTTACAGTATTGGGAGCTGGACATAGTTGATACTAGTAATAATTATTTCTTTATTACCACAGTAATGTTGTTACTGCAGATTTTTCTAGAACTATTTTAATGGAAACTTTTAATAAGTAAAACAAGAGGTAGTATTTTTTAATTTACACATTCCAAATTGTTAACTTAGGGAGTTTTGAGAAATAATTGTTACATTTGTCATCTCATTTGATACTTGAATGGTAGATATAATATTTTTGGAAGAAAACTTTGTGTGTGTATATCATATGGTTTCTCACAACTCAAGTTACTTTGGAATTTGATGAGTTAAAAGATACTACCTGTTCTTTGTTTTCTTATTAAGAATTTCCATTAAAAATATTTCTACCAAAAATGCAGTAGTAAGTAAGCAAATAATTACCACTAGAATCAGCTATGTCTAACCTGATCTGCTATGTCTAGATCTCAAAAATGTAAGGTAAAAATTAAATATATTTGTGTGTGTTTATGGGCTTCCCTGGTGGCTCAGATGGTAAAGAATCTGCCTTTAATGCAGGAGACACAAGAGCTGTGGGTTCAATCCCTGGGTTGGGAAGATTCCCTGGAGGAGGACGTGGCAACCCACTCCAGTATTATTGCCTGGAGAATCCCATAGACAAAGGAGCCTCTTGAACTTCAGTCCATGGACTCACAAGGAGTCAGACATGACTGAAACGACTAAGCATAGCATAGCACATATGTATATACACACATATGTATATATGTACAAATACATGTGCATACAATATGTCTGCTGAAGACATTGCAATACAATTTTGATATATTAAGTTTCTGCATTTATTTACACATTGCAAGCAGAATATAATTTAGATGCAATTCTACATTTATTGTATTTCATTCCTAAACAAACTGTTTAGGAGCTGAAAGGAGCTTAAAATGGGATAATATGCAGTCTGAGATCCTACAGAAAAGAAAATCCCTTTGTAGAATTCTAGACAGTAACCAATTTGAGACAACATAGTTAAATGTTTTCATATTTAAGATAGAAAAAGAATCAGAAGATATAAAAATCTCACAAAGGTTTTCTAACTTGTAGTTTTATGTTTTAATGGCAATTTCATAAATTATTTTCAAATAATTTGCTCCAAAGTAACTTCTTTTATTTATTTAAATTTAAATTTATTTCTTTTAATCGGAGGCTAATTACTTCTTATATTCAAAAAGAACCCCAGAAAAGATGTCTTTTATCTTGTACTACATTCAGAATAACTCCTTTTCCCTTTTTCGTTTAAATTCTTGGCTTTATCTTGTAGTAATGCTTGATGTGGTGTTCCCTCTTGACGTGCTTCGTGATCACATAATTGGGACTAAGTAGGAACTAAATGCACCTAAGCTTAGTAGTTGCTACTCACCAACTACATAATTATTGCCAGGGTGGCTAAAAATGCAGAATGTCTGTCGAATGTAAAAGAGGCCCACACAGGGAACAGTGGTGGGGAACATGGAAAGCACAACTGGAGGTAATGATTATTCTGACTGTCTTGTTACAGCAAACATGATATTTGGAAATTCATGAACATTCCTTTTAAATGTGCAGAAGTCCTTGCAAAACAAACCATATTAACTAAAACATTCATGACTGCACTGCCTACACACTAGTTCAGTTCAGTTCAGTTCGGTTCAGTTGCTCAGTCATGTCCGACTCTGTGAGACCCCATGAATCGCAGCACACCAGGCCTCCCTGTCCATCACCAACTCCCGGAGTTCACTCAGTCGCATCCATCGAATCAGTGATGCCATCCAGCCATCTCATCCTCGGTCATCCCCTTCTCCTCCTGCCCCCAATCCCTCCCAGCATCAGAGTCTTTTCCAATGAGTCACCTCTTCACATGAGGTGGCCAAAGTACTGGAGTTTCAGCTTTAGCATCATTCCTTCCAAAGAAATCCCAGGGCTGATCTCCTTCAGAATGGACTGGTTGGATCTCCTTGCAGTCCAAGGGACTCTCAAGAGTCTTCTCCAACACCACAGTTCAAAAGCATAAATTCTTCAGTGCTCAGCCTTCTTCACAGTCCAACTCTCACATCCATACATGACCACTGGAAAAACTATAGCCTTGACTAGACGGACCTTAGTCGGCAAAGTAATGTCTCTGCTTTTGAATATGCTATCTAGGTTGGTCATACTTTTCTTCCAAGGAGTAAGCATCTTCCAATTTCATGGCTGCAATCAACATCTGCAGCGATTTGGGAGCCCCAAAAAATAAAGTCTGAAATCTTCATTTTTAGCTGATTGCAATTCTGCTAATGGTGTGAGAAACTGACAGTGGGGAAGAGGTCACTCAAAAATCAATTCTATTGAAAGTCTCTATTCTAGATCAAGATACTATTGTCCCTGGAAAAATGTCAGTGTTCTATTTTAAAAAGGAGGAAATGAAGTTACAAAAAGTCACTTGTATCAACAGGGATCTGCTGTGTAGCACAGGGGACTCTACTTGATTTTGTAATAACTTATATGGAAAAAGAACAGGTAAATATTTAACTAAATCACTTTGCTGTACACCTGAAACTAACAAAACATTGTATCAATGATACTCTAATAATTTTAATATACTGTCAAAGGAGCGGTGGCTGCGTGGGTGCAGGAGGGCTGAGAGGAGCTACTCCATGTTCAAGGTCAGGAGGGGCGGCGGTGAAGAGATACCCCTCGTCCAAGGTAAGGAGCAGCGGCTGTACTTTACTGGAGCAGCCATGAAGAGATACCCCACATCCAAGGTAAGATAAACCCAAGTAAGATGGTAAGTGTTGCAAGAAGGCATCAGAGGGCAGACACACTGAAACCATAATCACAGAAGGCTAGTCAATCTAATCACACGGACCACAGCCTGGTCTAACTCAATGAAACTAAGCCATGCCCTGTGGGGCCACCCAAGATGGGTGGGTCATGGTGGAGAGGTCTGACAGAATGTGGTCCACTGGAAAAAAGAACGGCAAACCACTTCAGTATTCTTGCCTTTAGAACCCCATGAACAGTATGAAAAGGCAAAATGACAGGATACTGAAAGAGGAACTTCCCAGGTCAGTAGGAGCCCAATATGCTACTAGAGATCAGTGGAGAAATAACTCCAGAAAGAATGACGGGATGGAGCCAAAGCAAAAAATTACCCAGTTGTGGATGTGACTGGTGATAGAAGCAAGGTCTGATACTGTAAAGAGCAATATTGCATAGGAACCTGGAATGTTAGGTCCATGAATAAAGGCAAATTGGAAGTGGTCAAACAAGAGATGGCAAGATGAATGTCGACATTCTAGGATTCAGCGAACTAAAATGTACTGGAATGGGTAAATTTAACTCAGATGACCATTATATCTACTACTGTGGGCAGGAATCCCATAGAAGAAATGGAGTAGCCATCATGGTCAACAAGAGTCTGAAATGCAGTACTTGGATACAATCTCAAAAACGACAGAATGATCTCTGTTGGTTTTCAAGGCAAACCATTCAATATCACAGTAATGCAAGTCTACGCCCCAACCAGTAACGCTGAAGAAGCTGAAGTTGAATGGTTCTATGAAGATCTACAAGACCTTTTAGAACTAACACCCAAAAAAGATGTCGTTTTCATTATAGGGGACTGGAATGCAAAAGTAGGAAGTCAAGAAACACCTGGGGTAACAGGCAAATTTGGCCTTGGAATTTTGAATGAAGCAGGGCAAAGACTAATAGAGTTTTGCCAAGAGAATGCACTGGTCATAGCAAACACCCTCTTCCAAAAACACAAGAAAGGCTGTACACATGGACATCACTAGATGGTCAACACCGAAATCAGATTGATTATATTCTTTGCAGCCAAAGATGGAGAAGCTCTATACAGTCAACAAAAATAAGACCAGGAGCTGACTGTGGCTCAGATCATGAACTCCTTATTGCCAAATTCAGACCTAAATTGAAGAAAATAGGAAAACCACTAGACCTAAATCAAGTCCCTTATGATTATACAGTGGAAGTGAGGAATAGATTTAAGGGACAAGATCTGACAGATAGAGTGCCTGATGAACTATGGACTGAGGTTCTTGACATTGTACAGGAGACAGTGATCAAGACCATTTTCATGGAAAAGAAATCCAAAAAAGCAAAATGGCTGTCTGGGGAGGCCTTACAAATAGCTGTGAAAAAAGAGAAGTGAAAAGCAAAGGAGAAAAGAAAATATATAAGCATCTGAATGCAGAGTTCTAAAGAATAGTAAGGAGAGATAAGAAAGCCTTCCTCAACGATCAATGCAAAGAAATAGAGGAAAACAACAGAATGGGAAAGACTAGAGATCTCTTCAAGAAAATTAGAGATACCAAGGGAACATTTTATACAAAGATGGGCTCGATAAAGGACAGAAATGGTCTGGACCTAACAGAAGCAGAAGATGTTAAGAAGAGGTGGCAAGAATACACGGAAGAACTGTACAAAAAAGAGCTTCATGACCAAGATAATCACGATCACTCACGTAGAGCCAGACATCCTGGAATGTGAAGTCAAGTGGGGCTTAGAAAGCATCACCAGGAACAGAGCTAGTGGAGGTGATGGAATTCCAGTAAAGCTATTTCAAATCCTGAAAGATGATGCTGTGAAATGCTGCACTCAATATGCCTGCAAATTTGGAAAACTCAGCAGTGGCCACAGGACTGGAAAAGGTCAGTTTTTATTCTAATGTCAAAGAAAGGCAATGCCAAAGAATGCTCAAACTACTGCCCAGTTGCACTCATCTCACACGCTAATAAAGAAATGCTCAAAATTCTTCAAGCCAGATTTCAGCAATATGTGAACCGTGAAATTCCAGATGTTCAAGCTGCTTTTAGAAAAGGCAGAGAAACCAGAGATCAAATTTCAACATCCGCTGGATCATGGAAAAAGCAAGAGAGTTCCAGAAAAACATCTATTTCTGCTTTATTGACTATGCCAAAGCCTTTGACTCTGTGGATCACAGTAAACTGTGGAAAATTCTGAAAGAGATGGGAATACCAGACTACCTGACCTGCCTCTTGAGAAACCTATATGCAGGTCAGGAAGCAACAGGTAGAACTGGACATGGAACAACAGACTGGTTCCAAATAAGAAAAAGCATATGTCAAGGCTGTATATTGTCACCCTGCTCATTTAACTTCTATGCAAAGAACATCATGAGAAACGCTGGACTGGAAGAAGCACAGGCTGGAATCAAGATTGTCAGGAGAAATATCAATAACCTCAGATATACAGATGATACCACCCTTATGGCAGAAAGTGAAGAGGAACTAAAAAGCCTCTTGGTGAAAGTGAAAGAGGAGAGTCAAAAAGTTGGCTTAAAGCTCAACATTCAGAAATGAAGATCATGGCATCTGGTCCCATCACTTCATGGGAAATAGTTGGAGAAACAGTGGAAACAGTGTCAGACTTTATTGTTTGGGGCTCCAAAATCACTGCAGATGGTGATTGCAGCATTGAAATTAAGAGACGCTTACTCCTTGGAGGAAAAGTTATGACCAACTTACATAGCATATTCAAAAGCAGAGACATTACTTTGCCAACAAAAGTCCATCTAGTTAAGGGTACGGTTTTTCCCTGTTGTCATGTATGGATGTGAGAGTTGGTTTAAAGAAAGCTGAGCCGAAGAATTGATGCTTTTGAACTGTGTTGTTGGAGAAGACTCTTGAGAGTCCCTTGGACTGCAAGGAGATCCAACCAGTCCATTCTAAAGGAGATCAGTCCTGGGTGTTCTTTGGAAGGACTGATGTTGAAGCTGAAACTCCAGTACTTTGGCCACCTCATGTGAAGAGGTGACTCACTGGAAAAGACTCTGATGCTGTGAGGGATTAGGGGCAGGAGGAGAAGGGGTTGACAGAGGATGAGATGGCTGGATGGCATCACCAACTTGATGGACATGAGTCTGAGTGAACTCCAGGAGTTGGTGATGGACAGGTAGGCCTGGCGTGCTGCAATTCATGGGGTCGCAAAGAGTCGGACACGACTGAGCGACTGAACTGAACTGAACTGAATATGAAATTTAAAAAAATAACCTAAAAATAAGTAACTTTCAAGCTCTTCAAGTTGATGACTTGATAAGGATTAGAATCCAGTAATGTCTAATTCTAACCAGTGTTATTTCCATAATATAGCTCTTCTCCAAATCTTCAGAGAGTGAAAGAAGTAGGAGCCATTTGGAGAATAAGGGTAATTACTACATAGGCTTATGTGGGAAGCACGGGGAATTTTGCATAGCAATTTTCATGGAATTGACATCTTAGGGACATGGAAGTGTGGCATGGCTTTAGCCAAAGAAGATCTTGCACACTGAGCAGTTTGGGCTATTATTATGATGTCATGTGATTTTCCCCTGAAATCATTTGCAGACATCTTTTGAGTGTTGTGGTTTTCTGGCGTCAGTTTTAAAATAAAACCTAAAGATTGCCTACAAAGTGAAGTAAGTCAGAAAGAGAAAGACCGATATCATATAATATCGCTTATATGTGGAATCTAAAAAGAAAGGGAAACAGATGAACTTATTTGCACAGCAGATACAGAGCCACGGGTGTAGAAAACAAACTTGCAGTTACCAAGTGGGGACAGGATGGTGGTGGGGTGAATTGGAAGATTGGGATTGACATATATGTACTGAGTAACTAATGAGAACCTACTATATAGCACAGGGAACTCGACTCAGTGTTCTGTGGTGACCTAGATGGGAAGGGAGTCTGAGTCTGTCATATAGAATGGAGTAAGTCAGAAAGAGAAAAGCAAATATTGTACATTAATGCATATAGGTGGAATCTAGAAAACTGGCACAGATGAACCTATTTCCAAAAAGGGCTTCCCTGGTGGCTCAGAGGTTAAAGCGTCTGCCTCCAATGTGGCAACAGAGATGCAGAAGTGGAAAACAAACATGTGGGCACAAAGAGGGGAAGGAGACAGTGGGATGAACTGGGAGATTGGGAATGACGTATATACACTACCATGTGTAAAATAGATAGCTAGTGGAAAGCTACTATAAAGCACAGGAAGCTCAGCTTAGTGCTTTGCGATGACCTAGAGGGGCTGGATGGGGGCATGGGAGAGAGGTTCAGAGGGCAGGGATTATGTATTCATATGGCTGATTCACTTCATTGTACAGCAGAAACTAATGCAAAATTATAAAGCAACTATGCTCCAATAAAATTTAATTAAAAGTAAAATAAAAGCAATTTCATGGAATTATGAAGATAAAGTATATTTGAGAGAAGACATATGAAAACAACAAGGAAGCAATAAAATATTGTTTAGTTATTTTTTCACTAGGTTGAAAGGCTACCAGTCAAAGTCTACTCAAGTTTAGCCTCTTTTCAGAATATATATCAGTTTTTGGAAACCATTTGAGGTCATGTTTCTCAAAGACTATTCTAGGAGGTTATTTCCATGGGATGCAAATACATGTTAAGGGTTTTGTGGTTGAACATGTTTGGGAAGCACAGTTAAACACAGCTTACAGAGAGCCTTCTGTTGGTTAATGTACACTTGCCAAGGTTAGGAAGCCCTGTTTACCAGAATCCTTTGAACTTGGACCCGTTATACTTAAAGAATCACTAAAGAGATAAGCAGCTTCCAAAACCAACAGAACTCTGCGTCCCAAATTCAAAACATTCAAATCTGAACTAACAAAGAAATTATTGTTTCCTAGAAACACCCTGTTACCTCTTTGCTGATAAGAAAACTTACTGATTAATATTTTACTGTGTAAATACTGTGGCCTCTTTCATCTATATCTTAGCAGAACCCTTTCTAAATAACCTTTTGTAATTTTCTGACTTATGATTACAAAGTTCAACCTCACCTCTGCTGCTGAGAGCTGAGTGTCTCCTCCCGGCTGACTCTTGGCAGGGATTTGATGGGATTCATATGCACAGAAGGCTTCATTGATGGCTCAGTGGTTAAGAATCTACCTGCAATGCAAGAGAAGTGGGATACATGAGTTTGATCCCTGGGTCAGGAAGATCCCCTGCAGGATGAACTGGCAACCCACTACAGTATTCTTGCCTGGAGAATCCCATGGACATAGGAGCTGGTGGGCTACAGTTCAGGGGGTTGCAAAAGGTCAGACTTGACTGAGGACTCATGTAATGTCAATGTCAATATGCACAAGAAATCCTGGTTCTGCTGTGATGAGAAACCGGAGTGTGGAATCTCCAACTTTCGGGTGAAAAATGATCCCCTTAATCCTCTGTAATATGTCGTATAAATGGCAACATCTTAAAAAAAAAAATCTGACGGTGCAGTAGGTTTTCCGACACTAAAAAGGACCACAGACCTACTAGAGAGATGCCATTTGATTCCAATGATACACCTTTTTAAATGAGAAAAATCAATGCCAGAATATTCTCTGCCCAAAGAAGACAGAAGCTGGCATCTCTGTGGGGGAGTAGTTATCACTTTAGAGGAACCGTAAGATAAGAACTTTCCTCAGTTTGCTTGCTCTTTTCCAAAAGAAAATTGATATCCTCATGACTTAAAAGAGAAAGAAAGCCTGGAGCTTAAAGGATGAAATTATTATCTTTGACAGGTAAAAATATCCAAACTGAGACATGCCCAAATAAGAATTTCTGAGCTGGAAAAGAAAATACTTGTCTCTGGAGAATTCTGGGAAGAATTTTTTTATATATCTTCCCAAAAGTTCTGCCACTGTATAATACCATGCAATAAAAATGAGCTCACTTGTGTACTGCACAGCCTCACTAAGGAATGTGGAGTAAAGACTGTCACGGCTTGTAGGCCAGTAATACTTACAGGTCTCCATAGACCTGCGAGGGAAGCCCCTATTTACTTATTTGAAAGTTAGCCACTTAGTCATGTCTGACTCTTTGTGACCCCATAGACTGTAGCCCACCAGGCTCCTTTGTCCATGGGATTCTCCAGGCAAGAATACTGGAGTGGGTTGCCATTTCCTTCTCCAGGGGATCTTCCCAACCCAGGGATCAAACTCAGGTCTCCCAAATTGCAGGCAGACTCTTTACCAACTGAGCTGCCAGAAAAGCCATTTATTTATTTATTATTATTAATTAATTTAAATTTATTTTATTGAAGTATAGATGGTTTACAATGCTATGTTGGGAAGCCCCCAATTTTGAACACTATTTAGCAAACTGATTATCTTGTTTAATGAATTTTTTCATTCTACTAGTCACTTTTTCGTTTTCTTGTTGTGAAAAATGATGAAATACCATGCAAACTCCAGAATCCTTTGATAACTCTCATTCAAACTCTTCTCTCTTTTAGGAAATAGGACAGTGATATGACGAGCTAGAAGTTAGTAAGGGGATACAGTTGGTTCATTTGAGAATATTTAGCTTAGAATATCCTACAGCAAAAATTTTAATAATAATTAGGAATTTCTTACAGCAAAAATTTCAGGAAATAACATTTTTATTTATGGGGCAGTGTTACCCCCTACATCTCTTCTCCAACCTGAGCAGCATCCTCACAATTGAAAGGTCAGTCTGGATGTTGGCAACACTTCCCTGGTGGCACAGTGGACAAGAATCTGGCTGCCAATGCAGGGGACATGGTTTTGATCACTGCTCTGGGAATATCCCACATGCCATGGAGCAACTAACCCTGTGAGCCACAACTACTGAGCCTGTGTTCTAGAGCATGCGAGAAGCAATTGCTGAGCCCACTCGTCACAGCTACTGAAGCCCGTGTGCCCCGCAAACTGTGCTCCACAATAAGAGAAGCCCACTCAAAGCAATGAAAACCCAGTGCAGCATGAATAAATAAATAAATAAAGATTAGAAAGCTATTTATAAAAATAATGTACACATGTAAAAGATACATTGTTAAATTAGAACACATCCCAGGCTACCTCTTCCCTCCCTTTGCTAGACTAAGAATTCATGTTCATTTCATGATCTCAGTATTAATGCATCCTCTGTCAGGAGCTTTGTTTACACTGAGCACTGAGAAACAATCAAGAAGAGAATTGAAAAGCAAAGGAGAAAAGGAAAGATATAAGCATCTAAATGCAGAGTTCCAAAGAAGAGCAAGGAGAAATAAGAAAGCCTTCTTCAGTGATCAGTGCAAAGAAATAGAGGAAAACAACAGAATGGGAAATACTAGAGATCTCTTCAAGAAAATTAGAGATACCAAGTGAAAATTTCATGCAAAGATAGGCTCCATAAGGGAAAGAAATAGTATGGACCTAAAAGAAGCAGAAGATATTAAGAAGAGGTGGCAAGAATACACAGAAGAACTATACAAAAAAAGAGCTTCACAACCCAGATAATCATGATGGTGTGATCACTCATCTAGAGCCAGACATCCTAGAATGTGAAGTCAAGTGGGCCTTAGAAAGCATCACTACGAACAAAGCTAGTGGAGGTGATGAAATTCCAGTGGAGCTATTTCAAATCCTGAAAGATGATGCTGTGAAAGGGCTGCACTCAATATGCCAGCAAATTTGGGAAACTCAGCAGTGGCCATAGGACTGGAAAAGGTCAGTTTTCATTCCAATACCAAAGAAAGGCAATGCCAAAGAATGCTCAAACTACTGAACAATTGCACTCATCTCACAGGCTAGTAAAGTAATGCTCAAAATTCTTCAAGCCAGGTTTCAGCAATATGTGAACCGTGAACTTCCAGATGTACAAGCTGCTTTTAGAAAAGGCAGAGGAACCACAAATCAAATTGCCAACATCGGCTGGTTCATGGAAAAAGCAAGCGAGTTCCAGAAAAACATCTATTTCTGCTTTATTGACTATGCCAAAGCCTTTGACTGTGTGGATCACAAGAAACTGTGGAAAATTCTGAAAGAGATGGGAATACCAGACAACGTGACCTGCCTCTTGAGAAATCTGTATGCAGGTCAGGAAGCAACAGTTAGAACTAGACATGGAACAACAGACTGGTTCCAAACAGGAAAAGGAGTACGTCAAGGCTGTATATTGTCACCCTGCTTATTTAACTTCTATGCAGAGTACATCACGAGAAACGCTGGGCTGGAAAAAGCACACGCTGGAATTAAGATTGCTGGGAGAAATATCAATAACCTCAGATATGCAGATGACACCACCCTTATGGCAGAAAGTGAAGAGGAACTAAAGAGCCTCTTGATGAAAGTAAAAGAGGAGAGTGAAAAAGTTGGCTTAAAGCTCAACATTCAGAAATGGAGATCATGGCATCTGCTCCCATCACTTCATGAGAAATAGATGAAGAAACAGTGGAAACAGTGTCAGACTTTATTTTGGGGGGCTCCAAAATCACTGCAAATGGTGATTGCAGTCATAAAATTAAAAGACGCTTACTCCTTGGAAGAAAAGTTATGACCAACATACATAGCATATTCAAAAGCAGAGACATTACTTTGCCAACAAATGTCCATCTAGTCAAGGCTATGGTTTTTCCAGTGGTCATGTATGGATGTGAGAGTTGGACTGTGAAGAAGGCTGAGCACCGAAGAATTGATGCTTTTGAACTGTGGTGTTGGAGAAGACTCTTGAGAGTCCCTTGGGCTGCAAGGAGATCCAACCCGTCCATTCTGAAGGAGATCAGCCCTGGGATTTCTTTGGAAGGAATGATGCTAAAGCTGAAACTCCAGTACTTTGGCCACCTCATATGAAGAGTTGACTCATTGGAAAAGACTCTGATGCTGGGAGGGATTGGGGGCAGGAGGAGAAGGGGAAGACAGAGGATGAGATGGTTGGATGGCATCACTGACTTGATGGACGTGAGTTTGAGTGAATTTCGGGAGATGGTGATGTACAGGGAGGCCTGGAGTGCTGCAATTCATGGGGTCACAACAAGTCAGACACGACTGAGCGACTGTACTGAACTGAACTGAGAAAGATGTGCCAGGTAAGTTGATTTCCTGATTCTGATGCTGGAACATCTGATGACACAGACAAAAGTTCTCTGAAATATTCTCAGCTTGAGAGCTGTAGGAAAGGGTATTCTATTGATATGTTATCTCCGAGGGCAGGACTCAGGTCTCAAATTTCAGGACTCACTGTTTGATTCTGTTATAAGACATTCTGGGAGAATTTGTTACCCTCTCAGGCATCTCCACTCAAGTCAGTGGTTTCTTTCCATGGCACCAGTTCGAGTATGCTTTGAGTCATAGCGTGGAATCCCTCATTGCCTCTTCCCCCATCTCTTCTCCCATTTAGTTCATGCATTAGGTCCTTTATCATACAGTTTTTGAGAATTTGTTATGTTCTCTAGTACTGTATCAGTTTAAGAGAAAAACTTAGAAATTAGGGAAAAATATCACAGAAAATGGAACAAAGACTTTGATCACAATGAATCAGAACAACTGCAAATGTTTCAGGCTCACCCCCATGCCCAATCAAAGTTCATTTAGCTTTGGTCCTGACCATTGGTACTTGATTATTGGCTTCCTACATGGTATGCTAACCCTTCATATATTGAAATAGTCTTTCTGTATGATTAATTTCTTCAGAGGTGCTGCTAATTATCAGTATTTTCTGCATTTCAAAGAAAATTAACACCTAAAAGCTTTTCTTAAAGATCAGGAGATAGGACTTATTTTACACATCCTTCTAGTTTTATAAACCACAATATTAAAAAACAGAAAATATTGAGCTCTTTGGCACTGAAATAAGTAATGCTGTTTAGTTTGTTCTTTATTTCCCATCCTTCCTTACTAGAATATTGTAAAACACCCTAGAGGACCTCTTTGCAAACTGGACTGCATGATACCACCTTAAAGCATGAATTATATTTTACAGATTAGCGCATGATGCTGCCATTTGCCTAAATCTCTACGGGTGTACAACACTACTCCCAATAATAGATTCAACCCTTAGAAATATATTTATTAGAGAAGAAACACTGATAGATTTTGCTATTTCAGTTTTGAGAGTTATATTCATTTCTTATTCCAAACCCTTATAGACTAGCAAATTAATTAATTCAAGTACATTATTTGTTGACTTACATATTTACAAAGCATGAGATATCACTCATGAGGATTTAAACATCTAACAGATTACTATAGTTTGTTTTCAGGATCAGCTGGAATGTTAATATACTTATTAAGCACAGTGAAACACATATATATTCTTTGACTCATTATGGATTTTAAATATTGTCTCTTAATTCTGCTACATTTTACTGGACAACTCTAAGCTTCTCTCTAATTGTGGCACACAGGCTCAGTAGTTTCAGCATTTGGGCTTATTTTCCCCACAGCATGTGGGATCTTAGTTCCTTGACAAGGCATCAAACCCACATCTCCTTCATTTGAAGGCAGATTCTCAACCACTGGTCAACCAGGGAAGTTCCTGTTAGTGTTCTTTATTGGAGTCTGGATATGAGTGCTTCGTTGTATACTTATGCTGAGAATATTTTCTCTCAGATTGAACTTTGTTTTTCATCTTTGTGAGGAGTATCATTGGATAAGCAGCAGTTTTTAATTTGATAAATCCAGTTTATATATAAATATATATATGTACTTCATTTATCTTCAGTATTTTTGATCATCTCTAAGAAATCATTGCCTACCTCAAGACTGTGGAAACATTCTGCTTTCCTTTTGTAAGTTTTACAGATTTAGTTTTTAATTTAATTATCATTATCAGTGCTCATCTGAACATTTTTTGGGGGTATGGATTTTAACCCTGTATTTTGAAATTTATTAAATACATCACTTTTATAATTTTTAAATATTCCTGATGAGTTGCCCCTGCTATCACAATGTTTGGTAATACTTCTTTCTTGAAATGTCTTGTTTGATGTTTCTATAATCATATTCCCTCCCATTGTTTGAATGGCTTATATTCTTGTCTTTTTATTCTCAATCTGTGTTTTTATATGTGGTATACTTAACTCTTAGTTTTTTATTTAGTCTGACAATTTTTGTCTTTTAATTATTTAGTCTATTTGCATTTAATGTAACTATTGACATGATTCCATTTAAGCCTATAGTCTTGCTATTTGTTTTCCTGTTGTTCCATTGTTTCCTTGATTTTTCTTTTCCTATTTTCTGCTTCCTTTTTCATTACTCAAATATTGTTTTATTATTTCATTTAAATTTTTATATCAGATTTTTGATTATATGTTTTTGTTCTCATTTTTTTAATAGATTGCTCTGGGACATAAAATCGAGTTTAATTGGACTTAATATGTGCCACCTTATGTAAAATAAAAGAACCTTAAAGATATAATTTCTTCTACCCCCTTTATCTTGTAATTTGCTTCTACAAATAGAAAATCTACAATGTAATATTATTTTTGCTGTAAAAAATTCAGTGTTTTTAAAGAAATAGAGAAAAATAGACAAGCTTTTATATTTGCCCAAACGCTTACTAGTTTCAGTGTTCTTTATCTCTTTGTATCATCTTCAATTTCCATTTGTTATCATTTCTATTCGGCTTGAAGAATTTCTTTCAGAAGTTTTTAGAGCTCTGACCTGCTTGCTGCTGCCTCTGAGTTTTTATTTTTTTTGAAAAATCTCTCTCTCTCTCTTTTTTATTTTTATTTTTTAAATTTTAAGACCAGTGGGATGCTATAGGAGGGATTTAAGCAGGGCAGTAAAACCATCATTTAATTTTTCTAAAGATACACATCACAAGAATAGTTTGTTGAGCACAAGTTGGAGACGGGCCAACAAGATGCACCAGGTTATGTTACAATTAGATCAGGCTAAGCAAGGACAGGGGGAGAAGTGCGAGAGCTGGATTCACAGGCTTTTAATTATGACTTGGGCGTATTAACTGCCCTGAGCAAAAGACACAGACATTCTGATCTCAAACTAACTCTAAGCCCACTGCAAATTATCAAATTGACATCCTGATTTATCAGCATATTTTACATTTTAGGGACTTAAGTTTTAATCACATGTGAGTAAATAGACAAAAATCAAGTGCTCTGCGCAATTAAAGATCCAAATCAGGAACCATAGTCTAAATTTATTCATCTTTTTGACTTTGACTACAATAAATAAGTTTAAGCTAGCCCTCTATAAACTATAGTATAGGAACACTTATACCTTGAATAAAAATGCATCATTCTCTTATGTGTCTATTGTCTAACAATGGGGTCCAAGCCAGATAATAATTATTGTCCAATTTTTATAATAGCTGACATCAATGTAAGAAATATTTTTCCTCTGGTAATTATCAGATATTACCATTACTATTCATATATAAATTTAGTGAGTCATATGAGTAGCATGAGTGTTAACTATAACAAAAAAATAGAAAATTTAAAGCATTTCTTTTTCATTTCTCTATTACCTTCAAAATGGGGTGAGATAGTCAGAGAGTGAAAGTACAATAATTTTTTATAAAGAACCCTTTTGTCAAGGAAGCTCCGATACCGTAAATCTCAACTGTGGCTGATAATACATCTAGAAAGTTTTTGGGAAAGTGTAGAGGCACCCCACCCCAGTACTCTTGCCTGGAAAATCCTATGGGCAGAGGAGCCTGGTAGGCTGCAGTCCATGGTTTAGCTAAGGACACGACTGAGCGACTTTGCTTTCACTTTTCACTTTCATGCATTGGAGAAGGAAATGGCTCCCACTCCAGTGTTCTTGCCTGGAGAATCCCAGGGACAGGGGGAGCCTGGTGGGCTGCCATCCATGGGGTCGCACAGAGTCGGACACGACTGAAGCAACTTAGCAGCAGCAGCGGCAGAGGTAATTAGTTACGTTAACTAGGGGATGCTACCAATATTTTAGCAAATGAATAACAGGAACCTGAAACATCCTGAAATGCACTGGGCCATCCCACACAATAATTATACTACCCTAAATGCCAATAGAGCCCATGTTGCCATGTAGCTTGGGGGTAATGCTGATCTCTTCTTTGAAACCTCCACTGTTCAGTTCAGTTCAGTCCCTCAGTCGTGTCCGACTCTTTGTAACCTCGTGAATCACAGCATGCCAGGCCTCCCTGTCCATCACCAACTCCCGGACTTCACTCAGATTCACGTTCATCGAGTCAGTGATGCCATCCAGCCATCTCATCCTCTGTCATGCCCTTCTCCTCCTGCCCCCAATCCCTCCCAGCATCAGAGTCTTTTCCAATGAGTCAACTCTTCGCATGAGGTGGCCAAAGTACTGGAGCTTCAGCTTTAGCATCATTCCCTCCAAAGAAATCACAGGGCTGATCTTCAGAATGGACTGGTTGGATCTCCTTGCAGTCCAAGGGACTCTCAAGAGTCTGCTCCAACACCACAGTTCAAAAGCATAAATTCTTCAGTGCTCAGCCTCCTTCACAGTCCAACTCTCACACCCATACATGACCACAGGAAAAACTATAGCCTTGACTAGACGGACCTTAGTCGGCAAAGTAATGTCTCTGCTTTTGAATATGCTATGTATGTTGGTCATAACTTTTCTTCCAAGGAGTAAGTGTCTTTTAATTTTATGACTGCAATCACCATCTGCAGTGATTTTGGAGGCCCCCAAAATAAAGTCTGACACTGTTTCCACTGTTTCCCCATCTATTTTTGCCATGAAGTGATGGGACCGGATGACATAATCTTAGTTTTCTGAATGTTGAGCTTTAGGCCAACTTTTTCACTCTCCACTTTCACTTTCATCAAGAGGCTTTTTAGTTCCTCTTCACTTTCTGCCATAAGGGTGGTGTCATCTGCATATCTGAGGTTATTGATATTCCTCCCAGCAATCTTGATTCCAGCGTGTGTTTCTTCCAGGCCAGCGTTTGTCATGATGTACTCTGCATAGAAGTTCAATAAGCAGGGTGACAATATACAGCCTTGATGTACTCCTTTTCCTATTTGGAACCAGTCTGTTGTTCCATGTCCAGTTCTAACCGTTGCTTCCTGACCTGCATACAGATTTCTCAAGAGGCAGGTCAGGTGCTCTGGTATTCCCATCTCTTTCAGAATGTTCCACAGTTTATTGTGATCCACACAGTCAAAGGCTTTGGCATAGTCAATAAAGCAGAAATAGATGTTTTTCTGGAATTCGCTTGCTTTTTTGATGATCCAGCAGATGTTGGTAATTGGATATCTTGTTCCTCTGTCTTTTCTAAAACCAGCTTGAACATCAAGAAGTTCACTGTTCACATACTGCTGAAGCCTGGCTTGGAGAATTTTGAGCATTACTTTACTAGCCTGTGAGATGAGTGCAATTATGTGGTAGTTTGAGCATTCTTTGGCATTGCCTTTCTTTGGGATTGGAATGAAAACTGACCTTTTCCAGTCCTGTGGCCACTGCTGAGTTTTCCAAATTTGCTGGCATATTGAGTGCAGCACTTTCACAGCATCATCTTTCAGGATTTGAAATAGCTCCACTGGAATTCCATCACCTCCACTAGCTTTGTTCGTAGCGATGCTTTCCAAGGTCCACTTGACTTCACATTCTAGGATGTCTGGCTCTAGATTAGTGATCACACCATCATGATTATCATGGTCATGAAGATCTTTTTTGTACAGTTCTTCTGTGTATTCTTGCCACCTCTTCTTAATATCTTCTGCTTCTGTTATGTCCATACCATTTCTGTGCTTTATGGAGCCCATCTTTGCATGAAATGTTCCCTTGGTATCTCTAAATTTCTTGAAGAGATCTCTATTCTTTCCAGTTCTGTTCTTTTCCTATATTTCTTTGCATTTATCACTCAAAAAGTCTCTCTTATCTCTTCTTCCTATTCTCTGGAACTCTGCATTCACATGCTTATATCTTTCCTTTTCTCCTTTGCTTTTCACCTCTCTTCTTTTCACAGCTATTTGTAAGGCCTCCCCAGACAGCCATTTTGCTTTTTTGGATTTCTTTTCCATGGGGATAGTCTTGATCCCTGTCTCCTGTACAATGGCATGAACCTCATTCAATAGTTCATCAGGCACTCTATCTATTAGATCTAGGTCCTTAAATCTATTTCTCACTTCCACTGTATAATCATAAGGGATTTGATTTAGGTCATATCTGAATGGTCTAGCCGTTTTCCCTACTTTCTTCAGTTTGAATTTGAATTTGGTAAGGAGTTCATGATCTGAGCCACTGTCAGCTCCTGGTCTTATTTTTGTTGACTGTATAGAGGTTCTCCATCTTTGGCTGCAAAGAATATAATCAATCTGATTTCGGTGTTGACCATCTGGTGATGTCCATGTGTAGAGTCTTCTCTTGTGTTGTTGGAAGAGGGCGTTTGCTATGACCAGTGCGTTCTCATGGCAAAACTCTATTAGTCTTTGCCCTGCTTCATTCCGCATTCCAAGGCCTAATTTGCCTGTTACTCCAGGTGTTTCTTGACTTCCTACATTTGCATTCCAGTCCCCTATAATGAAAAGGACATCTTTTTTGGGCTGTAGTCAGCATTATATTTTATACTATAGTTATTGGTTATTGTATTTTGTTTTATATTTTAAAAATTTAACAAAAGAGCTATTCAAAACATTTGGATTATATGTTATAAAACATGCAGGGATTTATATTTCTGACCCAGTAAGAACATAGAGATTTCATTTTGGTTGGCCATTCAATAATTTCTGGTTAGAACCAATTCTTCCTCACCACTCCATGCTCTGCTTAAAATGAGTTATTTATCTTCTTTGTTAAGATGGCCTAGATCCTTTTTATTTAAGCATGATACATGAATTAATGCTGGACTTACCCAACAGGCTGGTAAAGAATCTGCCTGCAATGAGGGAGACCTAGGTTTGATACCTGGGTTGGGATGATCCCCTGGAGAAGGGAAAGGCTATCCATTCCAGTATTCTGGCCTGAAGTATTCCATGGACTGTCTAGTCCATGGGGTTGCAAAAAGTCGACCTGACTAAGTGACTTTCACTTTCACTTTACCCAATAGAGCCAAGAGCACAGTAGAATTGCTGGAGTCTCTTTATTCTTATGGAATTGCTATGTAATCAGTTGTATGGCCTAATATTCCATTAGCCAAATTATTCTGTGTCTATATTCATTAAGTAAAAGAAAGAAGGTTTAATCTGCTCTGCTACTGTTCTCCATATTTTTCATGTACTAAAAATGTAAAATATCTCTGGATATTTTTTTCCAATTTATAAGTTTCCTTTACATGAGGGTTCAGTTCAGTTCAGTCACTCAGTTGCTTACTCTTTGTGACCCCATGGACTGCAGCACGCCAGGCTTCCCTGTCCATCACCAACTCCCAGAGTTTATGCAAACTCATGTCCATTGAGTCAGTGATGCCATCCAACCATCTCATCCTCTGTTGTCCCCTTCTCCTCCTGCCCTCAATCTTTCCCAGCATCAGGGTCTTTTCAAATGAGTCAGCTCTTCGCATCAGGTGGCCAAAATATTGGAGTTTCAGCTTCAATATCAGTCTTCCAATGAGGGTACATAGAAACATATGCGGGACTGTGTAGGTTTCTAAATAATTTGACTAATATACTCTTTTATTTTCATACCACAAAAAATATATATCCTTTTTATAATAATGGCAGAAAGCAGAGAGAAACTAAAGAGTCTTTTGATTAAAGTGAAAGAGGAGAGTAAAAAGCTGGCTTAAAAATAACATTAAAAAAACTAGGATCATGGCATCTAGTCCCATTACTTCATGGGAAATAGATGGGGAAAAAGTGGAAACAGCAGCTTATTTTATTTTCTTGAGCTACAAAATCACTGCAGGTGGTGATTGCCACCATGAATTTAAGAGACCCTTGCTCTTTGGAAGAAAAGCTATGATGAGCCTAGACAGTGTATTTAAAAGCAGAGACATAACTTTGCTGATCAAGGTCTTTATAGTCAAAGCTATAATTTTGCCAGTAGTCACTTATGGGTGTGAAAGTTGAACCGTAAAGAAGGCTGAATGCTGAAGAATTGATGCTTTTGAACTGTGGTGCTGGAGAAGACTCTTGAGAGTCCCTTGGACAGTAAGGAGATCCAACAAGTCAATCCTCAAGGAAATCAACCCTGAACATTCATTGGAAGGACTGATGCTGAAGCTGAAGCTCCAATACTGTGACCACCTGATGTGAAGAGTCGACTCATTGGAAAAGACCCTGATGCTGAGAAAGACTGAGGGCAGGAGGAGAAAGGGGTGACAGAGAATGAGATGCTTGGATGGCATTGCTGACTCAATGGACATGAGTTTGAGGAAACTCTGGGAGATAGTGAAGGACAGGGAAGTCTGGCGTGATTCAGTCCATGGGGTTGCAAATAGTCAGACACAACTCAGCAACTGAAGAGCAACAATGGATGTTCTGCTTCATAATGGAGCTATACATACTAGTAAGAAAATTTCTGCTTATAAGAATTTAGAATTTAAAGGAGAAGACAGGCAGGTGAGTGTGATAAAGGTTTGTGTTCTTGACAAGCATAGATTCAGTTCCTAAATGAGGTCCAGAAAGGAATTAGCCAGATTTACCATCAAAGTTGTGTATGTGTAGTGAGGGAGAGGAGATGCTTTGGGGAAATACCTCAGTGAGATGGTGACATGAGCTGGATCTTGAGATATGAGTATATATTAATTAAGGAGGAAAAAGTGAAAGGAGGAAGAGGAAACAATTAGGCTTTTTTTTTTTTTTTTGCCTAGGAAGCAATGAGGCACTTTTGTGCCTCTGAAGCCCATTTCTCAACTCTCCATAGTGGTGGTAAGGAGACAGGGCTGGGGAGACAGGTTGACAAAGCCCTGTACACCAAGCTATGCCGTCTTAAACATATACTATCAGCTCACAGTTGTTCTACCATCAATAACACCACCTGGGAAGTTATTAAAAATGCTCATTAGAAGGCCCATCTGAAATCTACTAATTCAGAAATTCTGGGAGTATGGCCCAACAATCTGTATTTCACCAAGCCTTCTAGGTGATTGAAACATACTAAACTTTGAGAACCACTGGGCTAAGAGAAGCCCCTAAGTGGCACTGAGATGGTGATAATATGTTCAAATTTGTATTTTATGAGATTCCCTAGTGGCTCAGATGGTAAAGCGTCTGCCCGTAATGCAGGAGACTCGGGTTCGATTCCTGGGTTGGGAGGATCCCCTTGAGAAGGAAATGGCAACCCACTCCAGTATTCTTGCCTAGAAAATCCCATGGATGGAGGAGCCTGGTGGGCTACAGTCCATGGGGTCGCAAAGAGTCGGACACAACTGAGTGACTTCACTTTCACTTTTCAAGAGAAGCTCCTAAGTGGCATTGAGATGGTGATAATATGTTCAAATCTGTATTTTTAAAAACAATTATGCTAGTGAAATTTGATTATAGGGAGATAAAATGAGCAGAGGGACTATTTATGAGTACATGTTGACCAGCACAAGACCAAGAAGACATGCTGATATGAGATATCAGAAAAGAAAAAGATAAATGGAGAAGTTCTGAGGGATGTTTAAGGAGGAAGAGTCAATGGGATCTTGAGCAGAAATATTAAGTAGGCTGTTGGGTATGTGAGCATGGAGCTCTAAAATGAGTCCTGGGCTGAAAATGGAGATGGGGAAGTCTTTAGCTATTTTAGGTGACTGACAGCATATGAGTAGGACAGTGTGTTGGATAAAAAGAGAGGATACGCCCTGTAATGCTTTAGGTTCTCTTATCGGCCAGGCAGAAAAGGAAGCACCTTCACAAGTATTTGGTGAGGTTAGAGGAGAATCAGGAGAGTGTGTGGTCCTCGACACCAAAAGGAGAGAGAATTCCCAGGAGGAAGGTACTAGTCACCAGTGCCAAATTATGGAAAGATGAAAGCCCAGGAGAAGGTTTTATTTTGATTTTAGGAAATCATTGGCAGCCTTGGTCAAGACTGTTTCTTCAGTGCAGAGAAGATAATTTTTCTTGAATCTTTGGTCCAGCAAGGACAGCAAACTTCTCATTGTAGACAAAGGTGCCAGTTTTATATATTTCTAAAATCACTGAAGTGGGTAAGAGGCCAATGTTCAGCATTCATGTGAAATTGCCAGTGGAACCAAGTAACGCAGAGAAGGTTTCAGGTCTTGAGAAGAGAGGATATGATTTCTCCTAGATAGAAAAGAGTGAAGTGGAGGTACTGGAAAGGGAGATGAAGGGATCACTGAGACTTGCATCTTCACCAGGCAGTGCTAATATCCTAGCAAACTGAACATGAGACATCAGTCCTTGAGTCACAGGAGGAGACATGAGAGATATCAGTAGTTGGGGCTTCAAGCTGGCAAGAGTTGAAAAAGCAGCCTCTGCATACATAGAGAAGGATGTTTCAAGGTGAAAGCAGGAATAATCACTTTTTAATTTGCTTGTCTTATTCCCAATGTGCAAAGGTAAGACTCTTATCACTTCTCTAACAAGCATTCAAAACCATGGGATAAAGATAACATAGGTCCACTAGCCTCTGACGTTGACTTCCACGGCTCAGGATGTTAGGTTTAAATTGAATCTGAAATGTTCACTCTAGTCCAAACCTGAAAGGCATGTGTGACTGGAAGAGTTGGATGGCCAGGAAGTTTGGGCTTTGTTGTACTTGTACCTTTGGCCCAAGATGGCTGATGTCACTAACTGGAGTTAAACAGTGCCTGTATTTTTTTTTTTTAATAAACTATGAAAACGTATTGCGCTTAAATTTTTGAAGTAAATATTCTGAAGAAAGAAACACCTCTGGTTGATTGCAAAGGAAAACCATAATTTTCATTTTAGAGTGCCCTTTTAGCCTCTAATAGCTTGTACCTACTGCCCTCACTCCCAACAAGGGCAGAGATCAAGTCAATTAACAACCTGAGATGAAATAAAATATCCAAAGACGGTTCTCTGGCTTCTTATTTTTAGGACTGGGTTAGAAACAAACTTGTCCCTGGAGTTTGGGAGAATTAGTTCATGATACCCAATAGCACTGAACATTTAATTGGCTTCTGGTCTAATTCTGGGTGTCTGAGACAGATTCTATTTAATAATTTAGGCTCCATTATTTTAGGATTGAATTGAAATGACCTTTGAATATCTGGGGTATGTATTTCCTAGAAAATCCCCATATCTTAGAGCTTCAAACGTTCATACTTGTCACACCATAACATTTGGCTCATATTTGACAATAAAGCATATTTTTCATTTGTCATTTTCCCCTGCCATTTCTGTCTAACTAGCATAAGTGAAAATATACAAGTGCCAAGTCACACAGTCTATTCCTCTTCTTAAGAAATTCCTTCTGTGGTGGAAAAATCATATTCATTTAGTTCAAAGAGAATATCTGGATTATAGAGAAGTCTGGGGGAAAGAATCCAGAGGAAATTTTGCCAACTTTTTATTTTGCCAAGAAATTAGTAACAAAGAGGATATATTTGTAGAAAACAGTTTTGTAGATTTCTAAAATCATTCAAATGATTATGAGGCAAACGTGCATATGAAATGACAATCTTAAATAGACATACCTCAGTTTTGAAGAATGCATTTATTATCTGACTTGAAGTGCTTATACATAAAAGGTCTTTAGTTTATATTTGACATGTGTATCATATTATAAGGCTAAAAATGGGCTCTACAGACAAATAAATGAAATGATTAATAAAATTACTAAGTGGCAGTACAATTGTTTCTTACCATTTGGCTTGATAGTATTCTTCCCCAAATTCAATTCAGCCAATAAACACTGTGCTTACCTGGTGGCTCAGATGGTAAAGAATCTGCCTATAATGCAGGAGACTTGGGTTCAATCCCTGGGTCAGTAAGATCCGTGGGGTCGCAGAGAGTAGGACACAGCTGAGGAACTAACAATTTCACTTTCTTCTATACAATAGATTCTACACTTTATTATTGCAACTTTGGCTACAAACAAAACTCAGTGGCCCCAGCCTTCAATATGTATGCAGCTTAATAAAAATGACAGACAGTAAGCAAGTAATTATGAGTATGACAGTTGTCATGAAAAACAAAAATACAATATAATGAATGGCATTGTAGACTATCCTGATTTTGGGGCCAGGGCTTCTTGGAGAAAAGCAAATTTAGACTTATACTTGAAGAATGCCCAAATGGGATAATCAGACTTGTCTTCAGTTTAGTTCAGTTCAGTCGCTCAGTCGTGTCCGACTCTTTGCGACCCCTTGAATCACAGCACGCCAGGCCTCCCTGTCCATCGCCAACTCCTGGAGTTTACCCAAACTCATGTCCATCGAGTTGGTGATGCCATCCAGCCATCTCATCCTCTGTCATCCCGTTTTCCTGCCCCAATCCCTCCCAGCATCAGAGTCTTTTCCAATGAGTCAACTCTTCACATGAAGTGGCCGAAGTACTGGAGTTTCAGCTTCAGCATCAGTCCTTCCAATGAACACCCAGGACTGAGCTCCTTTGGAATGGACTGGTTGGATCTCCTTGCAGTCCAAGGGACTCTCAAGAGTCTTCTCCAACACCACAGTTCAAAAGCATCAATTCTTCGATGCTCAGCTTTCTTCACAGTCCAACTCTCACATCCATACATGACCACTGGAAAAACCATAGCCTTGACCAGATGGACCTTTGTTGGAAAAGTAAGGTCTCTGCTTTTCAATATGCTATCTAGATTGGTCATAACTTTCCTTCCAAGGAATAAGCGTCTTTTAATTTCATGGCTGCAATCACCATCTGCAGTGATTAGGGAGCCCCCAAAAATAAAGTCTGCCACTGTTTCCACTGTTTCCCCATCTATTTCCCGTGAAGTGATGGGACCCGATGCCATGATCTTCGTTTTCTGAATGTTGAGCTTTAAGGCAACTTTTTCACTCTCCTCTTTCACTTTCATCAAGAGGCTTTTTAGTTACTCTTCTCTTTCTGCCAGAAGGGTTGTCTTAGGTATGTCTAAAACCAGTAGGTGAGGAAGATGAATAGTGATAAGCCACAAATGATAAAGAGACCAATGTGACTGGGACATAGGGTGCTAATCAGAGTGCTGAAAGATGAGGCTTTGAGAGTAGACAGGAGCCAAGTGTGAAGGACAGTATAAGCTGTGAGCAAGATTGGTGATTTCACCTAAGGCCTGGGGGAAGAAATTGTTGGGTTTTAAGTCATGGACATTTGTGATTATACCTGTATTACAAAGGGTCTGTAGATAACAGAACAGAAAAGGGTTGGAGAAGAACTGGACAAAAAATTGCAGTACTGGCTTATATACCCTACAGTGGTCCTGCAAGGAGAAATAGCTACTTGGATGAGGGCAGTGGCAAGTGGGTATGTAGGTATGGGGACGGGTCTGAGAGATTAACAAACTGTAGAAGCAACAGTCTTGATTGATCATGAGTGTGTGTGTGTTGGGTAGCACCACTGAGAAAAAGGAAGGAACTTTTCCTAAGTTTATGACTTGAGAAACTAGGTAGAAGACAGTGATCTTTAGCAAATATTACAGAGTTTCTGATAGATTCCAGTGAGAATGAATTTGATTTTCTGTTATAGTATTGCATGACACAACCCACAAAAGAAAGCACATTTAAAATACGCATCATTGTATTATAATCCCCTAAATATCCTCATGTACAATGTAGTACATAAGGAATATTACTCCCACATGATTTTTTTTCATGGATCAATTTATATAAATTAAAATTATTTTATTGAACTTTCCAGTTAATTGCAGAGTATTATATTATTGCAGTGAGATAGAAGGCCAACAACAGACACACAATTTTAAATATTGCTCAAATTATTTAAATTACACATTCCTCTAAATGAATCTTGGGACCCTCTCTCAAAGTCTCCTTTTTTTTTTTTTTCCCCTAGCACTTCTCCTCAGCCTCTAGTGAGCAGAAAGAGCAGCCCTCTTCTCTCTGATCACTTTGTTTTTTCTCTAGGATGCTTCCTTCCCCCAGGGATTGAACCGGGGTCTTCTACATTGCAGGTGGATTCTTTACCAACTGAGCTATCAGGGAAGCCTCTAGGAAGCTTAGCTTCCAACATCATCATCTTTTTCTCTCCAGTGCCCTTCTCTTTTTCTCTCTTTCATCCCCTTCCAAGTTAATGACCTTCAATGTGTTCAGGACCCTCATGATCTTTCCCCTGGAGGAACTTTTGTACCACAAACCACCCAACACATCCAAAGCAGAACCCAAGTCTCTGCTGCATTAGAATCAGTCCCCGCCCCCCCAACCCCCGAGCCTCTGACTCTTCCCTGAATTCCATTTAAATCCCTTGGAAGCCTTAAACTTCTCTTCTAATATAGTTAATGGAAGTGGGTAACATGAGTCGGGCACTTACTAACACTCTTTGCTCAGCGTTTCACAGACATGAAGTCATCTGTTTGCCCACCAACACTGTGCAGCTGCTGTGGTGAGCAACCCTATTATACAGGGGAAGAAACTGAGGTTTGGAATGGGCACACAACCCATAGTGTCACACAGTTAACACATGAGAAAATATGAACATTAAACAGTGTTGTTCAGACTCTCAAAACCCCATGTATTTATATGCTCTCATTCACTCCTCTAAAAGGCCTTTACCACTTGACTGGTAAGTTATTGAGTCATACTAGTTTGTTTAGATATTTCAGGTGAACTCGTCCTTCCCAATGTCACTCCTAAAGTTCTGGGTCAGGTCTTTACACAACACCCAGGGATGTATAAAAACCTTTCCACCTAGCACAAGCATCCTTTGCTTTGAGGCATTCAGTGTATTGATGTCTGAATAATTGTTTTAGATGATTACTTTTATAGCTACTTTCTTATATAAGTTTTTAAAAATAGCCGTGCCCTAGGTAGGCCACACTTCACATAATCAAACAAGTCTTCTACCTGCATTTCTAGGCACAGTCCCCATCTATTAATAAAGTATTTATTCTGCAAATTGCTCTATGCTATAATTGCCTTCTCTCCAAATTCCACTCTGTTCACTGGCAGCTGCTGTCTAGATGGATATCTGATCCAAGGATAGCCCATCTACAGGCCTTTAAGGGAAGGAATGAATCCAAAGAATGTCATGGAACCACTTTCTCTCTCGAGATTTGACTGGCCACATTAGACAAGTCATTGCAGAGGAAGTAGGGGAATCTTCATAAAAAGATTCATCAGAGAATGTGACCATGTTGTTATGAGATGGAAGCATAATTAACTCATCGCTTTAGAGCCTTGGAGCCTGAACCACACTCTGATATGGGGATCTGGTTTCTGTGAAGCCAGGTCGACTGTGGTTTCTCTTCTCTGATGGTTCTTGTGTGTGTGTGTGTGTGTGTGTGTGTGTGTGTGTGTGTGTGTGTGTGTGTGTGTGTGTGTGTGTGTGCGTGTGGTTTGTTTTTTTTAAAGACCTTGTCCACCATTGCCATTATTTCTCTGTTTACTGCTAAAAAAACAAATCCATGTTTGAAGAAATTGAGTAAAGAAGTGTTTATTTTTTCCCTAAAGGAGCCCAGCATAGGATCTTTGCTTTTTATCACATTAAGTCACATAATAACTACTGACAGCTCTTATGTGCACCTCATATGTCAGGGACAGTGCTAAATTCAAATGCATTGTCTTGTTTAGTCCTCATAATCTTAAAAAAAATTTTTTTCATCTTCATTAACAGATAAAGCAACTCAGGCACAGAGAAGTTTAGTAGTTGGTCCAAGGTCACTCACCTAATGAATGGCAGAGCTAGGATTTGAGCTCTGGTCTCTGTGATTCTATTACTCACATTGTTAGCATATTCTATAACTCCTCTATGTAGTTGTAAGGATTTCACAATTTCCTGACGTAGAACTTTGTGCTCACTTGTTCTTCTGTTCTTATGAAAATGACATCCTTATCACTGTCCCACTGAAAAATCAGTTTTATTTTATTCACTGCTTTTTTGTTTTGGGGGGCTTTTTTTAGGAGAGGTGCCATTTGCCCTTTCACTTACATGCTCTTCTGGGCTCATCTAATTAAATCCTAAATTTTCTTGAGTATTCTGCCTCAATCTTCTTTAAAATTTTCTAAATCCATACCACTTTTTCCACAAGATCACATGATTTTATATTGTTGAATCTCCACTCTATTGTTCAACACCACTTCAGGTAAGTAGGTCTTTTCTCCCCAGTTAGGTTAATTTGGTATCTGGAGTCACATATTTTCCTTTCTATTTCTATGAAAACACCTTTGCAGTTCTGAGGTCATTGTAGGCAGCACCATATCAAATGCTGTTTGATTATAAGAGAGTAAATATATTACATAATATGTATAAAGTATATTTTACACTGAGTTTTACCCTGATAGATTTGGGAATTATGAGTAATTTCAATTCACCTTTAAAGTGATTTTTGTCGCTTGACAATTAAATGACTGTTTCTTTGTTCTTGGTCGGAAACCCATGATTGTCATCTGATGGACACCCTCCTTTATTTTCAGCTCAGTGCAGAAATCTTCACTTCTGGCTCCTGGCTTATTGTAACTATATTGCTCTGGTCACTGTGATTCAGGAATGGAAAAACCCAGTCAAGGGAAATGAAAGGCAAGGAGAATTTCTGGAACCATTGAAAGAAAGGTGTGGCTCTTGTCTCCTTGATCTTTTTTTTTTTTTTTTTATGATTTTTTTGATGTGGACCACTTTTAAATCTTTATTGAATTTGTTACAAAATTGCTTCAGTTTTATGTTTTGGTTTTTTGGCCCCAAGGCACATGAGATCTTAACTCCCCGACCATGGATCGAACCCACAGTCCCTACATTGGAAAGCAAAGTCTTAACCACTGGACCTCCAGGGAAGCGCTTGTCTCCTTGATCTTATGAGTAGTGAAGAGTATGCAAGCCAAAAGCTATGGGAGGCCACAGGAAGAGTCTGAAAACAAACCTTAGAGAGAAGCCAGGTCCAGATGAATGTGTTCTTGGATCAAATGTAATAAAAACCTGCTCTAGTCACTTCTGATACCTGACTCAATAGAGTTCTTTTTTTCTCTTAAGTTAATTTATGCTGAGATTTGTGTCACATGTAATCATAAGAGATCTGACTCACCTTTTACCAAATAAGGAAGAGATTAAAATGTTCATTGTCTATTTCTTACAAAACAAAGTAAACGACATATTCTACTCACCCTGTAATATGTAGTCACTGCTTCCCCCAGTCTACCATAACCATAAATTATAAAAAGGATCAAGTAGGGACTTCTCTGGTGGTCCAGTGGTTGAGACTCGGTGCTCCCAGTGCAGAGGCCTCGGGTTTGATCCCTGGTCAGGAAACTGGATCTCGCATGCTGCAACTAAAGATCCTGTATGCTTCAACGAAGATACCATGTGCTGCAGCTAAGACTAGGTGCAGCCAAAATAAATAAATATTACCCAAATAGATTTAAAACATTAAAGGAAGTAAGGTCTATTAATAGGTATATACAAAAACAAAATCCTGATTCTGCTAATTGTACATTGTTAGGAGAGAGCAAATTAGCCAAGATACGATGCTAAGGCTCTCTCACCACACGTTTTGTAAATAACTATGTAACAGCTGAGATCACTTATAGCACTGCACAGGTGCGTCCAAGGTACTTGCTAGGTCACAGGTTGTGTGCTGTGCCAGTATATGAGCTCCACCTAAAGGAAATGGGGGTATTATTGCTGTGTTACAGCTGTGTCCATTGGGTCAGCCATGAGAGGAGAGAATATAGTGTGGTCTACTGTTCCGTCTGCTGTGCCAGCCAGTAGAGAATAAATGTGCCTGCAGTTCCTGCGGCTCCTCAAGTCTCCTTCCAGCCTCTAAGCTCACGCCTTGCCTACTCTGGGTTCAGCGGACAGTGTGGAAAATGGGAACAGTGAGACAGCTGACGTCACGAACAGGATGAAGAGCAGTACAATTGGCGTCGTCTGCAGGATGCCCAGCAGGTAGAGGAGCCAGAGGCTCCACTGGATGGAGGAAGCCAGGGGCCACCATATAGCATGTGGTATTGTGTGGCTGTGATCCTCTCGGCTTGGCCTCCGGTGGAAGACTGGGAGGTGGTGGACGGTTCACTGGATAGCACTGAAAAGATGTTAGAGGCAGCGAGCTCCCGTTTGCCAAACAAGGCGGCACAGATTGCCTCTGGCACCATGGGGTGGATTTTCCTGACTGCCCTGAGGCAAATATGGATAATGCTCTCTGTGATGCCACGTCAGTGCACAGTGTGCAGAGAAGCTTAGAAGAACTAGAGCAATGTATATTGACATTAGAGCAAGAACCCTGTAGCCCTGAAGGACCCAGCATCTCTGACAGTGAGGCAGTAAGTGATGGTGATGATGAAAGTTATGAGACCACGTGTCCCTGTTTGGTAGCGAGGCCCGCTGTGTAGCAGAAAGTGAAGCATGAGCAGGCTATGGCCTGGGGTGGGGGGCATCCTCAAGTAGTTTTGGTAAATACAAGGGGAACTTTTGGCAGCTTGGCTTTTGCGACTCTGGGACACAGCGACTTTTGCAGGCCTTTCCTGAGAGAATTAGAGGGATGGCATGTGAGATGCCATTTTGAAAGTGTGAAGACTCCAAAGGGTGACTGAGCTGGCAGAGGCCCCATCCAGGTTACGTGGATGCAAATGTGGGCTGATTTATGGGGAAAGTGAAAAAAAAAAAAAAAAAGTGAAAGTCACTCAGTCATGTCTGATTCTTTGCGATCTCATGGACTGCCCATCAGGCTTCTCTGTCCATGAAATTCTCCAGAAAAGAATACTGGAATGGATAGCCATTTCCTTCTCCAGGGGATCTTCCCAATCCAGGGGTTGAACCTGGGTCTCCTGCATTGCAGGCAGATTCTTTACCATCTGAGCTAATGGGGATAGCCCGATTTATGTGAAGCTGTACTGTAAAGGTTGTGTCCCTTCTTGCAGATTTATAACAATGTATACTGTAAAGGTTATGCCCTGTGTAGATGACTGTACTGTAAAGACTGTGTCCTGTGATGTAGATTGTACTGTAAATGCTGTGTCCTCAGATTTAAAGTGTAATCGTGGGCGGGCTGTGAATGCTGCAAGAAAACACTGTCTTTGAAGGGGTGGGCCCGGTGCCTGTAGGGGGTTTTGTGAGTAAAAGACCTGAATGGGGCCTGAGCTGGCAGGGGTCCCATCTCAATTATGTGGATGCAAATGTGGGCTGATTTGTACAAAGGTAATACTGCAAAGGCTGTCCTGTGATGTAGATTTAATAGAACAATGTACTGTAAAGGCTGTGTCCTGTGATGTAGATTTAGTAGAATAGTGTACTCTATGTGTCCTGTGATGTATATTTAGAACCGTGTACTGTAAAGGCTGTGTCCTGTGATAAAGATTTAATAGAACAGCGTACTGTAAAGGCTGTGTCCTGTGATGTAGATTTAATCGAACCATGTACTCTAAAGGCTGTGTCCTGTGATGTGGATTTAATAGAAGAGTGTATAAAGGCTGTGTCCTGTGATGTGCTAGTAACCTCTGATTCTCTTGCAGACTTAGAACAGTGTGAAAACATTTGTAATCATATGGGTGTGCTGTTAATGTCACAAAAATCCCCTCCTTGAAGAGGTGGGCCTGATGCCTTTCGGGGGGTGCTGGTTGTGGGTCCTTAATAGGAAACTTCACAGGATGAAGTTGCCCCTGTAGAGGCTTTCCTGCAATTTCACAAGAACAGACTGTGGACTGGACTTGGCCATGGAAGATAAAGGCACTCTGCATGCAGTGGGTGGCTCTTCTAGCCCTGTAAAAGCAAGGACTGCAGCATGAGTTCCAGGTGATAACCTGGTGCTGGGTTTTGCTATGTGTTGGAGATGTAACTATTTGTTGTTGGAGCTACTGCTGTTGCAAGATGTAAATCTGAAGGTCAGTGTTACTGGCCAGGGGAATATCATAGAAGACAGACTGTACATAGAATGTGAGGCAAGAGACCCTGACATGGTGGCGTGTTGGGAGAGAGCAAATTAGCCAAGATGGCTTTTTCAGGCTCTCTCGCCCCATGTTTTGTGAATAATTATGTTAACATCTGAGATCACTTATAGCACTATGCAGGAGCGTCACAAGGTACTTGCTTAGTCACTTTGTGTGCCATACGTATATATGAGCTCCACCCAAAGAAAGCGGGGTCATTACTGCTGGCTCATGGCTGTGTCTGTTGGACCAGCCATGGGAGGAGAGGGTGTAGCATGTCTACTGCTACAGCTGCTGAGCCAGCCAGGAAAGAGGTTGCCTCTGGTTATCTTGTGTTAAGTCTGCTGTTACGGCTGCCATGCCAGCAAGAAGAGAATAAGCTGAGTTCCTATAGCTCCTTGAGTCTCCTTCTAGCCTCTTAGCTCACACCTTGCCTACCCTGGGTTCAACGAACAGTGCAAACAGTGTTAACAGCAAGACGGTTGATGTCACAAACAAAATGAAGAGTGATACATACATCTTAAAGAATCTGTTTTGTTTTACTTAAGTCAGATATGTACCTACTTCTCCCTACTCTGTGTGCTTTGTCTTGGTAGAGGTAAATAGTATCTGTCATTTATTTGTTTTATTTAATTTTTATTTTATACTACAGTGTAGTTGATGGAGAAGGAAATGGCAACCCACTCCAGTACTCTTTCCTGGAAAATTCCATGGACTGAGGAGCCTGGTAGGCTACAGTCCATGGGGTTGCCAAGAGTTGGACACGGCTGAGCAACTTCACTTCACATAGTTGATTATGTTCTGTTAAGTTTCAAATGAATGGCAAAGTCATTCAGTTATACCTATATCCATTCTTTTTCAGATGATTTTTTCATATTGGTTAATATAGATTGAGTGGAGCTCCCAGTGCAATACAGTAGATCCTTGTTGATAGATCTATTTCATATATAATAATGTGCTTATATTCCAAACTCCTAATTGACCTTTCCCTTTTGGTAACCATGTTTGTTTACTGTGTCTGTGATTCTATTTGTTTTACGATTAAGTTCATCTGAATCATTTGTTTAGATTCCACATGTAAGTGATATTATATTTGTCTCTCTCTGATTTTGCATAGGATGGTGAGCTCTAGGTCCATCCATGTTGCTGCAAATGGCATTATTTTATTCTTTCTTTATGACAGTAATATTTTTAATAGCCAATACATGGAAGTAACCTAAATGTTTATCCACAGAGGAATGGATAAAGAAGATGTGATATACATACATATATATATATACACACACACACACAGTGGAATATTATTCAGGTAGTATCTGTCTGAAATAAGAATGTTAGGGTTAAAAGTCTTGCTAATTCACCTGGATTAGACAGGAATGTTTAGGCATATCTCTATAAGAGGTGCCCTACATATCTGTAGACTGGTTCTAGAAGTCCTCAGGGCAAAACAGACCCAAATTGAGCAACACATAGCAATTGAGTTTTGAAATACCAAACTTCTTAAATTTCTTTGTCCGAAGATAATTGAAAGGTTTCTAGCTCAAATACTCTGCTGCTTCATTTGGCAGTAAGCTGATATAGTCCTTCTCACACAGAATTATCAACAGGCACTACACTAGAATAATTATTAGTAGTATTTGGTGAGCTTAAATCACCAGAGAGATTCAGAATTAGCAAGATATTAATCTCTAACTGCACAAGATTACCATTAGTTTTATCTTTCAAAGTGTTATGGTATATAAAGACAGTCACATAGTTTCAATTTAAATGTCAAGTCATCATTTTATTATAACTGAGTCTTGCTCTTACTTGGGACTTTATAGAGAAAACATTGAGAAATACAAGTGTTAGTCTGCTGTGATTATGATAAATACTGTATCATTCAGGAAACAGTTTTGAATTGATATTTTTATTGGTAGATCTAGTACATGTGGAGAAAATTGCATGTCTGTTAGAATGTTTTAAACTGTAGTTAAAATAATACCACATTGAAAGTGATTTAAACAATTAGGATTTACTGTCTAAGAGAAAAAGAAGTCTAGAGTTTGCAAGCCTTGAATTTTACCTTCTAGAAAAGCAGTGTTAACGGGTCCTCTCATCTTCTATTTTTGGTGAGTTGGCTTTAGTTTTCAGGCGTCTTCTCTCATGACTACAAAGTAATCTCTAGGTAACAAGCATATCCTCAGACAACACGTTCAAAGGCAAAAAGAGGTGTTTTTGTTTGTTTGTTTGTTTTTAAAATGGGGATGAAAACCTTTCCCAGAAGCCCCCCAGCAGACTTACAACAAGGTACCCTTAACCAGTGCTGGCTTACAAATCCATAACCAGGCTGGAAGGAAGGACCAGGAAGTAAGAATCTTATATTTTCAACATCTACAATGGGGAGAGAGCAAGGAAAATTAGCAGGAGAACCACCCATGTCTTATCTTGGCAATGATTCTGCCATGTGATAACTTTGTAAAGAGGCAAAAATTTAGCAGCAATGGCAGCAGCTGTTGGCCAAACAAAGTAGTATATTAGAATCCCACGTTAAATGAAGATTGATGGATTTTCCTTTGTTGGGGAGAGTCATGGGGAAAGGAACTGTCTACTCAAATCCTTCTCTCTCTTTCTCTTTTCTGAGTCATTTTTATCTAACATCTAAGACTCTATCTAGAGAGTGAGTCTCTATGCTAAGAAAACCCTTCCTATTGCTGTCAATAAAGGAGCATTTTGCATTACAATGGATACTACTCTCTTAAATAAATGGACATGCTTCTTTTTCATTCACTGTAAAGTTTTCCCTTTATGCTCTTGCTGTTGTCAAAGGCCTATGTGTGTTTTATAAATGGAGTTCTAGACTATTGTGTTGTGATGAAGTCTTTAAGAATAAGAAAGTTTTCTAAATTCAAGAGGCTATAATTATGTTGGTTGAAATGATTCCTGGACAGGCTTCTCATTTCAGTAGTTTTGTTTTATTTTTAAGCCTGAAAGGGTAAATTCACACACACACACACACACACACACACACACAACAAAACAAACACAAAATTCTAAAAAACAGGTAGGCCAAAGACTATTTAAATTTGGTATAAATACTGAATGTTTTCTTTCTCCTTTTATCTTTGTTCATCATGGAATGTTCTGTTTGCTTCTTTTTAACATGTAAAATTTAATTAACATTCACTGAGTTCCTAACGTAGAGAACTCATCATATTAAGCCCTGTGGGAATACAGCTAAAATATGCTTATTATAAGCAACTTATCATCTATAAATTAGATCAATATGTAAATGAGTATTTTGCTAAGTGTCAGCCATGTAGTTTTACCTGAAGTTTAAACACTTACTATGGAAAGTCAAGTCTCTGCAGGATCTGGGCAGGTTTTGGGGAGGGCTTGTCTGTAAGTTTACTTTTCAAGATGGACAAATGAAAAGAAATAAGATGCTTGTCTGGAAAATCCCATGGACGGAGGAGCCTGGTAGGCTGCAGTCCATGGGTCCCGAAGAGTCCGACATGACTGAGCGACTTCACTTTCACTTTTCACTTTCATGCATTGGAGAAGGAAATGGCAACCCACTCCAGTGTTCTTGCCTGGAGAATCCCAGAGACGGGGGAGCCTGGTGGGCTGCCGTCTACGGGGTCGCACAGAGTCGGACACGACTGACGCGACTTAGCAGCAGCAGCAGCATCAGCAGCCCAGAGTGCGGGATCTGAATAAGAGGGAAGGTGTGGTATGAGGTTAGGAAATGCGGAGCAGTTATAGGGTCAAGTTGGATTAAAGCAGAGAAGGGACCTGAGAAAGTAGACCTGAGCTAGACTGAAAGACACATGAAGGAATCTGGAAGCAACAGATTGTTCCTGGTCAAGGCATGAGCTACTCTAAACTTTAGAACAGTGGTTCCCAACCATTTTGGCACCAGGGACCAGTTTTTTGGAAGACAATTTTTCCACAGACCAGAGTGGGCGTGGGGGGGTTGAGGGGATGGTTTGGGGATGTTTTAGGCATGTTACAGTTATAGTTCACTTTATTTCTATTGTTATTACATCAGCCCCTTCCTCAGATCATCAGGCGTTAGATCTCAGAGGTTGAGGAGCCCTGCTTAGAACTTACATGCCTCTTCTTGTAAATCACTGGTATTTGTTGAATACTATGTTCTGGTCAACATTCTAAGTACTTCAGACACACTAACTCATATCATCCTCACAAAACCCTATTAATCACTTATTAAATGTAAGTTCATTTTGTGTATCAAGCAATTTAGACACAGAGAAGTTAAACAATTTGCCCAGGGTCACACTCTTAACTACCACCTCTTTGGATGGGAAGAAAAACAGATATTTCTTCTTGGTACACATCATTATTTTCATATTTCTATTAAAATTGAAAAGGTCACACATCAAAGTAAATTATTTTATTTTTGAATTTGTATGATGGCTTACTGTCCCTTGAGTGTGAGGATGAGATGGTTGGATGGCATCACTGACTCAATGGACATGAGTTTGAGTAAACTCTGGAAGTTGACGATAGACCGGGAGGCGTGGTGTGCTGCAGTCCATGGGGTTACAAAGAGTTGGACACGACTGAGCAGCTGAACTGAACTGATGGCTTACTGTAACAAATTTATGATATAAACTTCAATTCCTGTAATTCTCTGGACAGGACAGGAAGAAATATCATAGAAAAGTTAAAAATAATAATAATGCATTAATAATCATAATCTTTCATCTGGAAGAAAAGTTTGAAGCCATTTAGGGTATTACCACATTTATAATATTTATGATTTAAAACAAAAAGAAAAGGCTTTAAAATAATTCATTTCATAATTCATGGGACATTAGAATTTAAAGGGACTGTGATCATCAGCTAGGCTAGTTTCAATTTGGCTGCCCTCAGATGTGATATTATTTGGCCTCCACAGTGATTTCTTCTCTGATTTAATTGAATAACTTGCCAATTTCAAAAAAATTGGGAAATTTAGCCTGAATATATCTACTTCTAGAACCTCATAAAAAGTGGAATGCAAGACAACAGTGACCCCATATTTCTATGGTAATAAGCATAGCTGAGTAGAGGCTGGTTGGTTGAGGCTGGTTCTGTAAAGACTGGCTAGTCATAGACAGTACATTACTTTTCTATTGCAACATAACAAATAATACCCACTTATTAACTCACATGTCAGTATCACATGTCAATAGGTCAAAAGTTCGTCAGCATGAGTGTTTTTTCTGCTAAGGGTTTCACAAGACCACGCTCAAGGGACAGTTAGTCATATGACTTAAATGTGTAAGGGTTTAAAGCTAATCCCAATTTATTTATTTACACAGTGATGGGAATATTCTTGCCAACCTTCTTGCATTCTCAAGACAGTTGATTTAATTTTTACTTTGGGTATTGCCCTTTTGATTCTCATTTTCTATACCAATTCCATATTAACTGACATTTATCATTTTCCATATGCCCATAACTTCTGTTTGGTTAAAATCGAATTTATAAGCCTGAAAAAAAATTATGTTTCTTTTCTGTGACGTCCCTTATTTTTACTTGATCATCTCTGAGTAAATTTGATACTGGGTTTCCCAGTATAATCTATTTCCCTTATTTCCAAACTCATTTTACTCCTCTCATTAAATTAAACATGCAGTAATTGACAACAGCAGGTGTTGCTTGGATAATAAGGATCATGTTCATACATTCAATTTTATGACAGTGTGTTTCTCTATAAATATAAGCAAATTTATCCTACAAGTCTTTCAAAGCACTTGCCAATTATAAAAATTCATCTATTTGTGAGTATTTGTTTTAAGTTTCTTTCATTATTTTTCCCTTCACAATTTATTTCCATTTAGCACAGATGTTTTGTAAAGAATTACAAGGGTTCCTGGAGTTTTTGCAAAGAAAATATGGTTGAGGTCTATATCATCAAACATTTATTAATTGCTGAAAATAGAATCATCGACTTAATCAGAAAATTTCATTAACTATACAGATAAAGCAATTCAACTAAGTCTACTTTGTGCTCCAGAGAAAAAGAGCATCTATTAAAATAATTAAAAAAAAAACTATTAATCATGAATAAAATATCTTTATTCTGATCTTTTTACATGATTGTCTCTAAGCTGTGGTAATTCTTTCTGGGAAAATCATAGTTTGATTTTAAATGAGCAGATAAATTATTCTAAGTATGATGCAAACTTTGGGAATTTATACTTTTTAAAGTTCTCCTTCCATAATGACTAAAGGACAAGAACAATGATTTTTCTCATATTCTTGCAAGAGTTTATCTTGCAAAAGTTATGATACAATCTTACAATTATTTTATTTTGTATCTGGATGTGATTATTCAACTTCTTCTACATGCAGAAGTGACAAAAGAATCTTTAAAGGATCATACTGTGCTACATGGGTTTTCCCAGGTGGCACAAGTGGTAAAGAACTCGCTGCCAATGCAAGAGGCATAAAAGACGGGGTTTGATCCCTGGGTCAGGAAGATCCCCAGGAGGAGGGCATGGCAACCCATTCCAGTATTCTTCCTGGAGAATCCCATGGACAGAGACTGGAGGGCCCCAGCTCATAAAGTTGCAAAGAGTCAGACACAACTGAAGTGAATTAGTAAGCATGCATGCACTGTGCTCCATATAACACTTCCATTTTCTTTGAGCTTAAAATTATGTAAATTCCCCTGTTGGTTTTAGCCTAAGATGAATATGTGTAAAAGATCTCATTCTTGCAAGGAACTAAAAGGTCAGAACAGTAAATCAAAGAACCACTACTAAAGTTAAACATAATGTATATTATTCTCCCAGAAATGTTGAAAGATGCCTTTTATTATTTTTTTCAGCTACTGTGATTGATTGATTTGAACAATCTCAAAATTTGATATTACAGCTAAATAGAATAATGCAAACACTGGAAATTCAGCAGTTGAGAGAAGATGCTTTCATTAGCTCCTTCAACGTGCATTTACTGAGTTTTTCCACCATGTAAAGGCCACAAAGGCACAAAGGGGAATAAAACACTGCACAACAGTGCACTGTACATCACACGAGATAAGGAGCACAGACTCAGAAAGAAATGTGCAATTCAGTTGCAATGCAAGTCAAAAAGAGAAAACAAGATACCAAAATACATACAAATAATAAACAGTGGTACCAAGGTTTATTATTTGTACATATAGTACAAAATATGTGGTACAAATGATAAGTGTTGTAGAAGATCATAGGAGTGAAGATACTTTTTGAAGATATTTGAGCTTAGGTAAAAGTCACAGGCCAGCAACTGGGACAGTCATATTTAAATGGCATCATAACTACAGACCCTGCTCTGACTCAATACCATGTTGCTGCTGCTGCTGCTAAGTCGCTTCAGTCATGTCCAACTTGGTGCGACCCCATAGACAGCAGCCCATCAGGCTCCCCCGTCCCTGGGATTCTCCAGGCAAGAATACTGGAGTGGGTTGCCATTTCCTTCTCCAATGCATGAAAGGGAAAAGTGAAAGTGAAGTCGCTCAGTCGTGTCCAACTCTTCAGGCTCCTCCGCCCATGGGATTCTCCAGGCAAGAGTACTGGAGTGGGGTACCATTGTCTTCTCCATCAATACCATGAGGCTTCCCTAAACAGGATTTCTTCAGGGAATCAAAAAAGTCATATATCTTTCTATAAGTAATAGGAAAACATTTCTTTCCAGTTCCAAATAAGCTGGGAAGTGAGTTGCAACTTGTTTTGTCACTTTGCAATAAAAGACACTTTGGAAATGAGTACTTTTGAGAACACTGAGTCAGGTATGTGTTTTGTTCATTTGTTTGAAAACTGCTACTTGAGGTAACAGGGAAGAGTTGAATTTAGTGTATACACATACACATACACACATATATGTATGTATGTATATTTCTTAGGTCACTATAAAACACTTCTTTTTGGCAAAAGAGAGTTGTCTAAGAAGTTCCATTTTGGCCAAATTGGGTGATAAGAGCAGGGCAGAGCAGAAAATTCATATATAAGATATGCATTATATTGAAACATATGAACTTGCTTATATAGACCGTCCATATTTAATCTCAAACATGGTAGTTTAAAATTTCACAACCTAATAAATAGAACTCCTTTTATTTTCTTTTTGACATAAGCCCCTTAGGCCAGGAATAATATATATAAACTATCACAAAATTTTCAAAGAAAGGTGCCTTCACTTTTCTTTGGATGTGTCAAGATGGTTAAATTAATTCTGTTGTATTAGTGATCACTTACCTCCAACCACAAAAGCATAGAGAGAGAAAATGAATGAAGGAAATTTTCTTTAGAGAGAGTATGAACTGGCCATGTGCTCTCCCTTCTCTTGGGATGAGAGGAGAATTGATTCCTTCAGACTCTATGTCATGTGAGATGAGTCTTTAGAAGGATCTCCCAACCCACCCACCTGGGAGGAGCCTGAGTTAGAGCCATTTTGAAAGGAAATGCATGCAACAGAATTCTGGGTGACATAGCCCAGCAAGGGCCTGATTGTCCCTGGGTTCTGATGCTGGGAATGATGCAGGTACCCTGTGCATTATGAGTATTCTAGTAAGAGGCGGTAGAGAGGAAATCTCAAAGACCTCCACAATGGCAATCAAAGGAGAATTCAGATTGGACACATGCCAATCTTATAGGACAGGGACACCATTTCACAAGTTATTTGACACTGCCTTACCTCTTTAATCTTCTCTCCCCTAGGATTCTACCCCATAGAAGTCATCTGTTTAAATTTGTCATATATGACGCAACGCTAAAATACAATAATAGCACACTATGCTCCAAAAGTTAGCTTTCCAAATAGTCCTTACATTGTTTTCTATATATGCAGAATAGATATCTACCTAGGATGCTGAATGTGTGTGTGTGTGTGTAGATAGACACACAAGCACAGAAGGTTTTAAAATTTCAAACAGAATTTTGCCCATAGCATATTTAGAAGTTGTCTTCGTGTAGGAACAGATGTTACTGTAAGACAGGAATTGGATTGTCTTGCCTAGGGTTTTCTTTCACTGCCTGTTACTTTCACTCTTGCTTTCATTTCTGTTCTTTTTCTCTCCCTCTCTCACGATTGCTCTTTTATTTTTCTACTTGTTTACTGAGCCACTTACAAGATGACCTTTTTCTATGGGAGGTTTAGGCGCCTAGCTGTGAGCAAACCCCGCCTCTCCTGTCACTCCTCTGGCCAGGCTGTTAGATTTCAGACAGATGTCCCAGTCTTGCTTGGGTTTGCTCCCTCTCCACATTTTCCCTGGAAATTCCTACTCCTTGCGCTAGATAACTCCCTCCCAGTCTCCTATTTCCCCCATGATCTTTGGAAGGAAGAGTTCTTATCTGGACAGAAATTATCTTTCCAAAAGTTTGCAGCAGCCAGACTTAAGTAAAACAAAATACTCATTAATTGAGATGACCTTTTTGGAATGGCCCAAAGGAATACCCACTAGATAGAAAATAAAGGTATTATTTACAAGGCTTCTAAATGTATATAGGCACCATAAAAATACATTTCCATATGAGGAACATAAAATGTTTTCATTTGTTGCAATCTGACAGTGATGCCTCAATGAGTTCTTTGACCTTCACTTCTCATTTATTTATTTATTCATGTGACTGATGCTTCACATCACATTGAATTTCACCTTCCCTGTGATTCTCAGTTGCCGTGACTGCAACACATCTGAAAATCATCTGTGCTGTCAGTCCATTAAAAATAGCCATAGAAGGCACAGACACACAAAAACACACATAGCAAATAGTCTAGAATTTCAGGAGATTATGCCTCATGGCTGGAATCCAGTTTATTCATGGGGGAAAGACAAGGGCACAAGCAACTACTTTTAGGAAGAAAATGCTCTTATCAGAAGTTACTTCTAAAGTGTCATTTCACAATTTCTTTTATATACAGCCTATAGAAGATAATAATTTTCTCCCTGTCTGCTCACGTCTGTGGAAAAGAATGTTCCCAATGTATCTGCACCTCAGCCCATCTGTAATTCATTCCCAACACTTGGGTTTGAAGGCTCTGCTTCAGGGATTATTGTCAGACTGGCTTCATTTAAGGATTTTATAAGTGATTGGGAAGATGAAGTGCCCAGGAAAATCTTCAAGTTCACAGATGACACTAAGCTTCTCTGGGTAATTAAATGTCAAGCTGATAAGGATAAACTGCAGAAAAATCTTTCCTGCTTGTGTGTGAGGTCAGAACACAAAGATGAACTTCACCATGGATGTATGAATGTTGTAGAATAAGAAGAAATGAAACAAGCCAAATTTTATATTGATGATGACCCTGGGGCATCAGTGATGACCCAGGATAAAGATTTGAGAGTCTTTACTAACTTCTCCTGGGGACTTCTACTTGAAGTTTGTGGTAACAAACAAAAGTTATTACAATTCTGCAAAACATCAGAGAGGCCATGACAATGACAGAGAAACATTGGTAGCCATTCAAACATTTTTATATGTGCTATTTTGTTTAGTCCTCAGAACAATCCTGTGTTTTAAAAGGCAGGTATTACTTTTAATGCCTTTTGGAAATGAGGAAACTAAGGCTCAGTAAGTGATTTGCTCTTGCACCAAGACATGAGCTTTTGCAATTAGTTCTGAATATTACCTGTAAAGAAAATGGAAGTGAAAAATATTCAGAAATGGACTTTTCAAATAAAAGCTGGGGAATCAGAAGGGAGAACTGAGGAAAGAAATGTATTTCTATAGAAGCATGTATTTGAAAAATAAGAAAACTTTGATATGGAAAAAATGACTTGAATACTGAATGGAAGGTGGCTTTAGTGAAATTCTAGAATTCTAGAAACAACTAGGAAATGGTATGATGCTAAAAAACGGTTTATTCGTTTAGTAGGGCTGCTGTAACAAGGCACTCAAACTAGGTGACTTAAACAGTAGAAATGTTTTGTCTCATAATTATGGAGGCTAGAAATTCAAGGTATCAACAGGTATAGCTTCTTCCAAGACTTATGAGGGAAGGTTCTCTTGCAGACTTCCTCTTTCTGTGTCTCTTCACACGTTCTTCACTCTGTGCATGCTGGTATCTGTATTCAAATTTCCTTTTTATATATGGACACCGGTCACGTTTGATTAGCGCCCACTCTGATACCTCATTTTAATTATGTCTGCAATTACCTCATTTGCAAATAAGGTTGTATTTTGAGATACTGTGAGTTCGGTTTTCATGTACAGACTTTGGGGGGTGGGTTACAATTCAACCCATAACAATTGTCAAGAAAGCAATGCACAGTAGATGACAACATTTATGTAAGTTATTGCTCTGAAGAAGAACAAGACCTAAAGACTTTGTAAATGAGAAACAGAGCGTCATCAAGAAAGCATTAAGCCAATAAAGAGCTGTGGGTGGTGGTGGGAGGGGAGATGGTAACAGAATCTTTTTCAGCATCATAATATTGGAGACTTGTGGGAAGCCATAGAGATCACTGTGTTTTCACACAGCGAGCAACATCCAGAAGGGAGAGTCTGCTCTCATTGTCCAACAAAAGCATAACCAATTGATTTCACATAATAGGGTATTTGCATTGTTATTTATTTATGCCAAATTTGTTTTTCATCCCAGAAAAAAATAAACCCCAAATATTTAAAAATATGGTTTACAAAAAACCCAAGGAATCTCAACTCTTTGAATACATAATGAAAGCTCCAGGCTTGGTTTTCTCTATCAGATTAAAATCAAAATAAAAACATTTTAGACAAGTTTGTACTAGATGCATTAATACAGTTTTTAGAATAAAACTTAACCATGTTTCTCCATGAAATTGAAGAAGCACTACAGTTAAAGTTTATTTGATTCAGGGTGCATCAAACCCTATGTTATGATGTCAGATGTCACAATGGGCTAAGAAATACCTTATGGTATGTAATGCAATAATCTTGACTGTGTGGAAGTAAAACATGAAATGATAAAAGTAAAAATAACATCTGATTTATTTATTACTGCATTCATCCTCTTAAATCAGTGAAAGTGTTAGTTCTTAATCATGTCCAACTCTTTGCCATCTTGCAGACTGTAGCCTGCAAGGCTCCTCTGTCCATGGGATTCACCAGGCAAGAATATTGGAGATAACATTTCATTTATTTATTACTGTATTCATCCTCTTAAAGCAATATCTTTACTTAAAAATGACCAGCAGTATAGTCTTAATGATACCTTATGCATAGAGTTTCAATAGGACTGCTTTGTTAGCATTTATTGTCCATGAATCTATGTCCTTGGCAATGTCTCCACAATTCTTTCAGTTTATACTGATCCTCTGAGTCCACGACTGAATACATTTGGTCATTGTCTTCTCTAGCTCCTTGTCTCTTATCTGGTCCCTGGAGAGTCTAATTGATTGATGGCTTTGGCATTACCAAACAAATCTCCTCACCAGCACCTGGGCAGTGATGATATATAAAGGAGTTCCCAGTTTTTAAATGTGAAGTATCCTTGGACTTCTCTTGCTTTGTGCAGCAGATAGAACACTGAATTTGTGGACACTAGTTTGCAATGTCTTCTGAAATAGGAGTGATAAGTAGAGCCCATGCACTGAATGGGTTTGGTATCTGATTTAGAGTATCTGAATGCAAGTGTCTGTAGTACAGGGGGTTGAACTGGGCGAGGAGCAGTGATGAAGGCCATCATAGGGGTCAAGGTGAAAGAGGCTCTCTTCAAGGTGGAAGGGACTCTCTCCAAGGAAAGGAGAGAGATTTGCCCTTTGGACATCTAAAGGAAGAAACTCTTTGAAAGATATCGTGAACTGCTATTGTTAGTTTTTAAAAAGATGATTAATTTAGATTCCATAAAATTGGAATTTAGAAAGAATAAAGCAATATTCTTTATAGTCACAATACATTGCTAACAATATGTACACTAACTGAACACAATTAGGTGACATTTTGATTGAGCTCTTTCCAGGGTCTGTGTGTGTCATATATGTTTGTGACTATGTGTTTCTCAATAGTCTAATAAAATTACCTAATGTTTTAAAATCTTGATTTACCTTCAAGTACCATCTTTTATGTTCACATTGTGTATGTAATTACTTATGACTACCTGACTAATTTTTAAAATCTTGATATTTCCCAAGATTCTGTTTTTGACTTTTTTTCTGCTTTTTATTAGCTCCCAGATCACTCTCAATTCTTTTATCAGAATAGATAACACCTAAGAACTTCTAAGTCACAAATCTATATTTTATGTTTCAGACTCCCAAATATAATGATTAATCATTAAGGTATTTCTAAATTAATAAACTATTACATTAAATTGATAACTAATATATGTTAATTAGTTCATTAAGATCTTAGTATGTGTTGGGATAGTATTGTGAGTTCTGAGTATCTAACATGGAAAGTGGTGACAGATTTTAGGTGAGGTTATCATATCAGCTCTTTTAGGCTGCTGTGTGCAGAAAGGCAGTTGAAAACTTTGAAAGAGATTAGGAGGGTATGGATATTGTCTAAGTGAGGATGATGACAATCTGATGATTGTAGACATGGAGAGAACTGGATGGATGGAGATTAGATTGACAGGAGCCTAAATTGAATGTAGGGGCAGGAGGGAAGCATCTGGCTTAGGTTTTGGGTCTCTGAGAGTGTGTGTGGGAAGATTATGGATTTCCTGTGCAGCAACACCCTGGCATTGCTCTGTTGAAGACAGCTTACTCAGGACTTTTTGTTGAATCTTTACTGTGCAGCAGGTAAGAAGTTCAAGACTGGAATGTAAACCTATATTTGAATCCTTTAGAGACTAGGATGAGGTACAAGTGGAGACTAGTGGCTGGAGATAATGTAGAACTTGTTTTTAAATTAGGGCTGTGAAAGACCTTTAACCCATCTTAAGAAATGTTTTATTTAATATTTTTTTTTTACATGTTCTTATCGAGGGCCCTGTTTTAGGAGCTGTGGACTTGAAGATGAATACCCTATTCTTAATGTGCTCAGAATCTAGTGTAGAAATTTCTTGTGTGATGAACAGACTACAGGTAAGCTTAGCTAGAGATCCCCAGCTCACAGGGAACCCAATCACCTCCACTTACACCAGGTGGGACACACACCATTTTCTACGTGTGCTTTGTGGAAAATTTTAAGATGTACTAGCCTTGGAGACAAGTTAGGCACATACATAAGGTAATAAGAATAACAATAAAACAATGTAATGGTGTAACAAGAGAATATAATGTAATAATTTAAAAAATTCTGTAATATAATGGTGCAATAAAAAATAAGGTCATAAGAAAAACCTTGCCGGGGTAATGGTTTGGATGACATTTTCAAAGCAAGAATTCTCCAAGAAGTTGGAAGAACTGGTACCTATCTTTCTGGAGGCTTCAAGCCTGAAAATTCTGGTAGAGTTTCAACTACAAAATATCTCATTTGTTTCTTCAGTAACTACTCATTTTTTAAGAAAAAAATGACATTAAGAATCTTCCATCCTATTTTATCAGCTGATGAATTTTGAAAATGCAGTACCTAGAGAATGGATGGCAGTATAATGATTTGTCTTTGTACTATTTTCCCCTCTGGATAAAAAATGGGTGTGGAGGGGTGATGTAGGTTCTTATTAAGTTGAACTTCAGTGTTTCCTGAATGATACTATACTCCTTGAATTATTTACTTCCTTCAGCTCTTGAAAGTTTTAGTTCCCTGAGAGCTTCTAGTACTTTTTAGAAAAAGAGCATCATTTCATAATTCCTAAAACTGCAAGGTTGTCTGTTAAAATCATTATTTTTCATCATAAATTTGCTGTGCATATCAAATAACATTGTTTTAAATTTTTGGTACATAAGCACTTCATTAAATCTATATGATTGCATTGTTTTGCAGCTCTTTTTGCTCAAGGAAGCATTCAGAAGGTCAAATAAAATGGCCATTTGTTAAACCCAACTTCCAGTGCAACCATTCTATGAAACTGAATAGATTCCAAGGAGTTTTAAATTGTGATTTGGAGTTGAATTCAAATAGATTAGGGGATCTCTTGAAGTGATTGCAACAACTGAACTTGGTCTAGGTCTAGAAACTCATTGGGTTTACTGAATTAATATTATGAATATAAATGTGAAGCTATTTGCAACATATATTAATTATTCATAATTAATAGCATCCAGCTATGTTGAGCTGTTCTGAAACCCTTCCAGATCTGTTGTGTCAGCAATTTGAAACAACATCAAAATCTGTGACTGCCTTTTCCAATGCCACAGATATATTATTACCTCCATGAGTCATTAATAATGAGGGTATAGCCTGTACCTCAAACCCCATGTCTGAGTCCCCCCACTCCCCTGCATCCTTCCTTGGGGTGCTTTAATCACAAATGGAGATTATTTTTTCCTAGACTTTTAGGGTGGAGCACAAAAACCATTCTTCAATTTCACAAATGTACCACGTAGGCTCTTACACACAATCACTCTGATAGAACCTCTAACCATATCAACTCACTGTTATAATCAAGCTTTTTGTGATAAGAGTGTTTTAAACCATCTTGACAAATGCTTATAATTATAATAGTTATCACATGGAGCACTCAGTATCCTCAAAGAGATTTACGTATATGATGGAATCTTCCTTTTAACAGAGTTTATCAGTCAGTAGATTTTCATTCTTATATGCGGAAAGTGCATTTTAGATACACAAACCACAATAAATGAGCTCTTAACTCTGTCAACCGCTGTAGTAATCAAGCCCCTTTCTTTCTGAAGTAAACTATCTCATTAAATATATTTCTAGAGGACATAATGATGTTCCTTCATATAAGCAAGGAGAATGTCTTGCATTTATACACTTTCTTATTAGACTCCAGAGTTTTAAAAGTTTGGTCACTGGGATAATTGGGCCACCAGTCTTTCTCAACCCCCTTCTCCTATCTGGCAACTTGAATGACTGGAGAAAGATAATTTGCCAAATTGAGAAAGTTGCTATGAAGCTGGACAAAAGTGTTGGACAAAGTAAGCAAATTTACAACCTGTCACCTTTAAAGGCTCTGAGGAATACTTTATGAGCTCTCTAGACTAATGTCAGAGGCATGACCTAGAAATGTGGGCATTTCTTTTGTAAGTCTAAAACATTTATCTGATGGTTTAAAAGTATGGCAAAGTTTGACCAAAATGTTCCATGAAGACTCTCAAGCAGTTTCAGAGTCAGACAATGTACAGGCATTATTCAGCTTCTGGACTGGGCATCTTTTGAGTTACATTTTGAATGAGTCCAGCTTATCTCCCAGTTGAATTTTAGAGTTTGAGGGTCAAACACTATTTTTCATATCTTTTGATTCTTCCAATAGCATTGACTATAGCATTAATAAATATGAACTATGATGCAAAGAATGAGACATTTATGTTTTGTGGAATCAGACATTACTTTATTGCTTTATTTTGACTGATCAGTCTGTTACTCCATCCTTTACTATAGATCTCTTTCATAAGTATAGATCTATAATGATTGATGGGGTAAAATACTTTAAAAAGCTGAAATAAAAAGCAATAAAATGATAATGATAATTTATATATCTTATATGGATATACTACATGTATTCTTATATGCTACGTGTGTGTATATATATATATGTATGTATGCACACACACACAAATATTGAAGGAATGGCTATACAGGTTTAAGTAGTAAAAGCAAGTTTTAAAGTGCTTACTTATTATCATTTTCAATACAATGATTATAAATAGTGAGAGAAAGATGCTATGTCTTTTTATGGTCATCTTTTTATCCTGATGCCCTCACACTCAAAAGCCAATGCTACACTACTAAGTTTAAGATGTCATAGTTCCAATACAATATAAGTCCTGTAGAGAGAGCTGCCCCCTCACATGGACTCCGTTACCTTCTTTGTGAGTGCCTTTCACGGAATGTGCTTATTTACTACAAATAGCAGTGGCACAGCCGTAAATACACTGGACTGCTTTGCTTCTCACAATCTGGGAAAATGGCAAAATCAAAGCCAAATGAATGAGGTGGTATGAGATGCTGATGGTATTTTTATGGGCACAAGCATATTTTGTTGTGCTGAGTAATGTGTGGGCAGTTATCTGGTGTCAGGGCTGCAGGAAGACTGATGTCATTTCACTGAGAGCAGTTTTTATCCTAGGGGAACAATCAAATTGAGGAAATCAAAAGCCTCATGTAAAGTGGAAGCCACTTCTCTTGAATTTGATGAGGCATGACATCGCTGTGGGCTAAGGTACATGAAATAGTCCATGCAGTTTTCTTTCTATATATACATAGTAAAATGTTCCACTGTGTACTTTTAAGTTCTTATTTTTGCTATTGACTACCTCTGGGTGAAACACCATGTTGTCTTGTTTGATTGCTCTAGGTACATCAACAGACAACTTTCTCAACTCACTCAGTAGTGTCCTACTCTTTGTGACTCCATGGACTGCAGCACAGCAGGCTTCCCTGTCCATCACCCACTCCTGGAGCATGCTCAAACTCATATCTTCCATTTATTCATTGGCCCTGAGACTCTGCCAAGCCTGTATACTTTAATTAGGTTCATTTCACAGAATTAAATTCCTCCTTGTAATACTCAGACTCCTAGCTGTCAGGGCTGCCCTAGAATGAAAAGTCAAGTGTCCTGTGGCCACGCTGCTTGGTGGGAAATAGACAAAATCATGTTAAGAAATTGTGTGGCTCTGTGTTACTTGGTGTCAGAGACTCGCTGTGATTGGAACTGAAAAGCACGTCAGCATCTGTCCTCATTCTGCTGCTTGGCATAGTGTTTCTGACAAGCAATGCTTCATCATAGAAGCAGATTTTAGAAAGACTTGTGCAGTACACTGTACATCCATAAATCAAAGAGCAGGGCTGCCCAGGTCCTCCTAGTTAGAAATAAATGGAATTGAAAATGAAATGCCTAGTTATGAACACTTGGCTGAAAAGGTTAGCAACTGGGACAGGGGGTGGGAGATGAGAGAATGAGGACTGGGTGATTTAGTAAATTGACAAAATCCCTAATTTTGCAACTTAACACCACTACCCTTTGTTCTGCTCTCAGTAGAGATGGAGAACAGCTGGTTGGTACCACCTGTGTAAGAATCTATCATACTCTTGAATACCATTAATAAATTTTCCCACAGCCTTTTCGGCTTTAGAAAAAGATCAATTCCTTTCATCTTCTCAAAGTGGTAAATCATGCCACCAGTCCAGGAATTCAAAATGTTTTTGGAGGATGGCTTGTTTTTTAGGCTAGATCCTAGGACAGAAACTTTCTAAAATAAGTGGTAGGGTGGGTGGGGGTAGGGATTTACTCTCTGGATGGAAGTGGAAATGACAAGGACAGGAATTCCAGCTATGCCTGTAGGCCTTTTAGGGAACTAAGAAAACCTAATCCATTGGACCTCATCAGAATGACAGAAATCCTAGTCTACCCAGGCTTTTGGAGGGGGATGGGTACTGAGAGGCTATTAAGATCCAAAGCCACTCTGGGTGGATTATCATGTGGCCTTTCCAGCAGCTGAGTTTGGGGATCCATTATGTTCTATACCATTAATATTATCCCATTATTAACATGATTTGGCTACTTCTATCTGCAGCTGCTTCTATGATTCACTGAACAACTGTTTTTTTTTTGTTGTTGTTGGAAAGTTATGAGCAAACTAGACGGCATGTTAAAAAGAAGAGACATTACTTTGCCAACAAGGGTCTAGTCAAGGTTACGATTTTTCCAGTGGTCATGTATGGATGTGAGAGTTGGACTGTGAAGATAGCTGAGCGCTGAAGAATTGATGCGTTTGAACTGTGGTGTTGGAGAAGACTCTTGAGAGTCCCTTGGACTGCAAGGAGATCCAACCAGTCCATCCTAAAGGAGATCAGCCCTGGGTGTTCATTGGAAGGACTGATGTTGAAGCTGAAACTCCAATACTTTGGCTACCTGATGTGAATAGCCGACTCATTTGAAAAGATCCTGATGCTTGGAAAGATTGAGAGCATGAGGAGAAGGGGACGATAGAGGATGGGATGGTTGGATGGCATCACCGACTCAATGGACATGGGTTTAGGTGAACTCCGGGAGTTGGTGATGGACAGGGAGGCCTGGCATGCTGTGGTTCCTGGGGTTGCAAAGAGTTGGACACGACTGAGCAATTGAACTGACCTGAACTAGTAAAATTTCTAAAGTGTTTATGATTGACCAAGTAAAATTTTGTAGACCATTGGTCAGATTATATGTTGAGTTTCTTTTCATCAGAATTTCATCCAGAATTCAGTTAGTAATGAAGGTCTCATGGTACAGAACATCTCTGCCAACATCTGGGGCTTCTTAGGGCTTCTCTTGCAGAGAGGGACTGACAACTAGCAGGATCTTAGGCAAGCCAGTCTAAGAGGGTTGGCATACATTAAAACATGGAGAAAACATAGGCAGAGAACAACTTTTCTCAGTTGATTTTCCTTCTAAACACATCCTTAAACTTCTCGGTATCAATGGCTATCTCATAACTAAACAAATGTCAAACGCTAGGAACAGAGAGTTTAGGTTGTATCTCTCTACATAAATTGCATCTTCTCATTTTAATGACCTCTGTGAATTCTGAGCATTTGAGTTTTTCCTTTTGTTAAGCTTTGCAGGTTCTTACAGGGCATTTGATCTATTTCAGTTTTCTCTATCTTCTGGGATCAATTTAAGAAATTTGTGGTTTACAAAAAAAATCTATTTGACTTGAATTTTAAATGCTTTTAGATAGTATTCTGCAAAGTCCTCTCTTATGCTGGTGAAATTTCCCACTCATCTTGAGTTTGTGTATCAATTCCATAAAATGTTAGTTATTACTTTCCTTCTGTTTTTCTTAAGCTAATTACATTACTTTTAACTTCTTAAATTTAATGCTTAATTTACTGATTTTTATTTCTTGCACTTATGAATAATATTCTTAAATGGGTATTTATCAAAAATAATGAATTGAATCTTGATAGTCCTGGAAGGATGTTCATGGTGTATTGTTAAATAAGAAAAGCATGTTTAGAGGTTAAACATTTAAAGTTATGAATTCTAGTCTACGTCATTAAAATGTTAGTTGTAGTTGCATAACCATCTGATACTGGTCACAAAAGTCATGAGATGAATAGGGAACAACTGACATGGATGGAATCATTTTCACAAGAGCAACAGCAACAACAACAGATGCTATTTTTATCAAGCATGCCCTCTTTTTGCTAAAATTTTGTTCCATATTGGAGTATAGTTGATTTACAATGGTGGACTAATTTCAGGTGCACAGAAAAGTGATTCAGTTATATATATACATATATCCATTCTTTTTCAGATTCTTTTCCCATATAAGTTATTCAGAATATTTAGAGTTCTCAACAAGGACCAACTGTAAGTCATGTGCTTTTGAATTTTGTTCATTCTGGATCTGGATCATCTCCCTTTAGACACCATGAGTTCAAGATTCAGCTTTTACATGTATCTGGCTGTGAGGACTTTCAGAAACACCCCCAGCTCCAGAGACTTTCTCCCATTTTCATCTCACATAAATTTTGCTGTCTACATCTATTTGATTTCTTATTACATTGTGTCACTTCTTTGGTAACTTCTATTATTAAGTATTGAAATTTTCACTGTTAACAAGGAACAGTTAATCAACTACCATTGTCTGCTGGAAATAATAGATTGATGTATATCATTACATACCTTTCTTTGAGATTATATAAATTTGAATTAATGCGTTTAAAATTTACATTTGTTTGCCAAAAATGGAATTGTGAGATACTTAATATTTTGTTACTAGCTTGTTACACTTAATAATATGATATGAAATTCCTTTAGCTCAATAGGTATGAGTAACTCATGAATTTTTCTTTAATTAAAAAATATAATACACATTGTTTTTTAAAAATACACATAACAAAATTTATCATCTTAACCATAGAGTTAACAATATTAAGCATATTCAATTATTGTGCAACCAACCTCCAAAACGCTCTTTTTCTTCCAAAACTGAAACTCTACCCATTAAGAAACAACTTCCCATTCCTGCCTCCCTTGAACCTATGGCAACCACAATTCTACTTCCTGTCACTGTGAATTAAGCTACTCTAGGTTTCTCATATATAGTGGAATTATCTAATATTTGTCTTTTTTGTGACTGGCTTATTTCACTTAATACAATGTCCTCAAAGTCCATCCATGTTGTAGCCTGTGTCAAAATTTCCTTCCTTTTTAAGGCTAAATAATATTCCATTGTATGTATAGACCACATTTTGCTTATCCATTCACCATTTGAGTTGCTTCCATCTTTTCACTACTGTAAATAAAATTGCAATAAGCATGGTTGTACAAAAATCTCTCTGGGACCCTGCTTTTAAATCTTTCAGATGTGTACCCAGAAGTGAAATTGCTGGTTTATTCAGCAATTCTATTTTCAACTTTTTGAGGAACTACAATACTTTTTTCCATAGTGGCCACACTATTTTATATTTCTATCAACAGTGCACAAGGGTTTCAGTTTCTCTAATAACTCATTCTTTTGGACAGATTCAAAATTATTATATTGCTTTTTCTTATATGGCATGCATGTGCCTTTCTTTTGGTACCTCGTGAACTCCTGCAGGGAGCTGGAGTTATTTGACTTGGACCTGAAGGACTGCTAAGATTTCATCTGGTGGAATGGGGGTGTAAGGCCTCACCCCTGCTGTAGTGATCCCCACTGCAGTTGCGGTGCAACTGACTTTGCACTGACCCTTGCTGGCTCTGGATAATGGACCACTTTCAGATGCAATTGCCATAATTGCTTTGCTTCCCTTGAGTGCTTCTCTGAGCTTGATGTCAGACTATAGCAAATTATCTAGTTTAGATTGAATGAATCTTAAACTTTGAAAACATGATTAAAATTATGTTCCTCCCCCTAGAAAAAAAGCACATATGCCTTCATTTATTTATCTTCAAATCTGGAGATTTAATGTCCCCTGAATTTCCCATGGATACTCTCTCAAGCCTCCCTGGATTAAGAACGTAGGCTCCAGAGCATTGAGCTGTGCCGCTTGCACTGTACATTAGCTATCTGTGTTACACATGGCAGTGCACATATGTCCACCCCAATTTCCCAATTCATCCCCTCTGCATAGTCACACATCCGTTCTCTACACCTGTGTCCCCATTCCTGCCCTGCAAGTAGGTTCGTCTGTACCACTGTGGTGACCTAGATGGATAGGATTCTTTGGAGGTGGGAGGGAGGTTCAAGAAGGAGGGGATATATGTATACATATATACATACATATATATATACATATAGCTGATTCACTTTGTTGTACAACAGAAACTGACACAATATTGTAAAGCAATTAGACCCCAATTTAAGCAACAATGACAAAACATAAAGTCCCCCCCCCAAAAAAAAAAAAAAAAAACACCTCCAGGCTCTGACTCAGCTTTTTTACTTGGATAAGCAGGAATGAATAAAGCTACTTAAGTTCCATCATTTATCCTGCCTTCATCACAGTGCTATTTCTCTTGCCTTATCTTTGGAGTAATGTTGATATGCCCCAAACACTATCTCTTCTCTTCACTGGTCAGTGCTTATAAATTATAGAAAGCCGTCTTTAATTTAATCTTACTTTGCTAACATATGGTTTTCATTCTGTCTACTATTGAATAATTCTCAATGCATCTCGCAAAGTTGGTAGGGAATCTTGGATCATCAATCAAACCAAATAGAGAAGAAAGAAGAACTGCCTCATAATGATTGCCAATAAAGCTTCAGCCACATTATAGAGTATTCAGTGTGACCAGGAATACTTTCAGGTATTTTTGTTTTATCTTAAAAATTTCTTTCCTGTTCTCTTTCTATCAGGACTTCAGGGTGCTTTCTTGGTTTCAAAACTGTTACATTGGAATAGAGGTGAGAATCTAACATCTGGGACATGGCATCCGAAGTAAAACAAACCTGCATTCTGTGACCTAATTCTAAATAAACTCTACTGTCCCTGTGGTACTTAATTTATTAAAAGAGCATGTTCCCCCCCCCTCCCCCAAGAAATAGTATTTCTTTTAAAAATATTGATTCTTTTAAACTGCGGTGCTGGAGAAAACTCTTGAGGGTTCCTTGGACAGCAAGAAGATCAAACAAGTCAATCCTAAAGGAAATCAACCCTGAATATTTATCAGAAGGACTGATCCTCAAGCTGAAGCTCCAACACTTTGGCCACCTGATGCAAAGAGCTGACTCATTGGGAAAGGCAAGAGGAAAAGGGGATGATGGAGGATGAGATGGTTGGATGGCATCACTGATTCAGTGGACATCAGTTTGAGCAAATTCTGGGAGCTAGTGAAGGACAGGGAAGCCTGGTGTGCTGCAGTTCATGGGGTTGCAAAGAGCTGGACATGCCTCAGCAACTGAACAACAACAATAATTTATTTGGCTGTGTCAAGTCTTAGTTGTGGGGAAGAAAATGGCAACCCACTCAAGTATTCCTGCCTGGAGAATTCCATGGACAGAAGAGCCTGGTAGGCTGCAGTCCATGGCATCATAAAGAGTTGGACACGACTGAGTGACTATCACTCACTTGTGTCTTAGTTGCAATGCTTGGGCTTAGTTGCTCCATGCCCTGTGGGATCTTAATTCCCCAACCAGGCATTGAACCCATTTCCCCTGCATTGGAAGGCAGATTTTTAATCATTGGACCACCAGGGAAGTTCCCTAAAAAATAGTAATCACATTAGAAAAATAAGAAACAATAGATATAAATAGCAAACTATATGAATTTTCAGCAGATTTTTAAGTATCTCTTGCATCTAAATATATTTATTAATTGACATGTCACATTTTTTAAAAAATTAAGAAAAACTTCAAAATAGTGGTATATGACATATTTAAAAATGCATTTGCATTCCAATATTTACTCAGAGTCTTACTGCAACTCAAAATCTACATTTGTTTCTAATTTATATTTTTATAATCCTCTAAAATGCATTTTGTCAGCACTTTTTCATTTAAGGTTTAAATTCACTCACTCTAAAGGAGAAGATAAGTGCAAAGTGCTGTGTGTTTAAAATTAATTTTCAGTTAACTTTTCAAAATGTTGCTTAAAGATCCCTTTGATGTTTGGGAATGTTCCAGAGAAATTTTTTTTTTAAGATTTTGCAATCTTTAACATAGAATATGAAGTTGTATTTTGTGATGAATAAATAAAATAAAACTTTAAAAGGTTTAGATGATTTTAAAATTTAGGAATTTTAATAAGTTCTGCATTGGTCAGATATATGTTCCCATTTTACTTACAACTTTTATAACTATTTCTTCATGATTAACTGTTCAGCAGACAGTTTAGGATTAGCTTATGCTTGAGTATCAGGCAAACACAGAATCTCAGTGGTTTAGCATTTAGCATTTCTTGCTTGTGTAAAGACAGCTGTAAGTCAGGTAACTCTCCAGCAGCCTGTCTTTCATGTGGTGCTAGTCCAATCTCCCCTGACCTATGGCTAAACATCCCAGCTTTCAACATCCAAGCTTCCTATACATAAGAAGAAAACTCACACCTGCTTTTCAAGGCTTAGCCAACCTCTGCTCACAGAATATGGACCAAAACCAGTCATATGGCCCTGCCTTTTTAATTGCAAGAGGCCAAGAGTGAGGGCGTGTGGAATATTTGGTTTGCTATACTATCTTTGCTGCAAAAGATAGTCTTAAATTTGAGTTTTAGAGAGAAGAATGATTTGTGGAATGCTAGCTGCCTAATTTTATAAATAATGAAGGTGAAATTAGAAGCTAGGTGAGCTCACACAGCTACATATCCTAGGGCATGTCTTCATAATGCTTTCTTTAGCACACTGAGAAGCCCATTCAAATAATCTTGTTGTAATGCTATTTTACCTTATCTTGCCATTCTTGAGAGTTATTCTTAGATATTTTGAAATTGGGATTAGAGTGAAGTAAATGTTATGCATCTTGTTCAATAGTTATATTGTAGATGGTTACAGGATATATTGTGAGAGATTAACACCTTAGAACATAAAAGGATTCTCCTTCAGAAGTGAACTCTGCTGGACCTGTGTGGTAGGCTTTATTTTATTATTATTATTTTTATAATTTAAGTTCTTAAGAACTTTATTTTTTAAATCATTAAAAATATTTATCTATTTATTTATTTTTGGCTACGCTTGGTCTTTGTGGCTGAGCACGGGCTTTCTTTAGCTGTAGAGAGTGGGGGCTACTCTCTAGTTGCAGTGCTTGGCCTTCTCATTGTGGTGGCTTCTCCTGTTGCAGAGCACAGGCTCTCGGTCCACAGGCTTCAGTAGTTGCAGCATGCAGGCTCAGTAATTGTAGCTTATGAGGCTCTAGAGCACAGGCTCAGTAGTTACAATGCATGGGCTTAGTTGCTCTGCAGCATATGGGATTTTCCAGAAGCAGGAATTGAACCCATGGCCCCTGTATTGGCAGGCAGATTCTCAACCTCTGGACCCTCAGGGAAGCTGTGGTAGGCTTTAAATCCTCCTCTTGGAGGAGGAGGAGACATGGAATCTGGATTTTATCTGCAGATAAAATGGCTAGAGATTTTTCCAGTGCTTTGATGAGTTTCAGTTCAATTCAGTCACTCAGTCATGTCTGACTCCTTGTGACCCCATGGACTGTAGCACACCAGGCCTTGCTGTCCATCACCAACTCCTGGAGCTTACCCAAACTCATGTCCATGGAGTCGATGATGCCACCCAACCATCTCATCCTCTGTCATCCCCTTTTCCTCCCACCTTCAATCTTTCCTAGCATCAGGGTCTTTTCAAATGAGTCAGTTCTTCCATCATTTTAGCTATAGGATAAACCAAAGTGAACAAATTTCAAAACCAAAATGGATATCAGCTCTAGTTTGCAGCTCAGGGGCTAAAAACTGAAACACAGTGGATGGTGACTGTAGCCATGAAATTAAAAGACACTTGCTCTTAGGAAGGAAAGCTATGATGAAAGTAAACAGCATATTGAAAAGCAGAGACAACTTTTTCAATAAAGGTCCAAATAGTCAAAGCTATGATTCTTCCAGCAGTCATATATGGATGTGAAAGTGGAATCATGAAGAAGGCTGAGAGCCAATGAATTGATATTTTCAAATTTTGTTATTGGAGGACTCTTGAGAGCCCCCTGGGCAGCAAGGAGATCAAACCAGTCAATCCTAAAGGAAATCAACCCTGAATATTTATTGGAAAGATTGATGCTGAGGCTGGAGGCTCCAATCCTTTGGCCACCTGATGTGAAGAGATGACTCATTGGAAAAGACCCTGATGCTGGGAAAGACTGAAGGCAGGGTGAGAAGAGGGTGACAGAGGATGAGATGGTTGGATGGCATCACCAACTCAATGGATATGAGTTTGAGCAAACACCAGGAGATAGTGAAGAACATGGAAACCTGGAGTACTGCAGTCCATGGGGTTGCGAAGAGACATGACTTAGTGACTGGACAAAAAAGATACAGTTACCTTAGGGACAAGTCTTCTTAACAGATACACAAACTAAATCAAGATAAAGACAGATGCTCACAGAAACTACAGCTAAGCTATGGAGTTCCCTGTCCGCCACATCAACACACACTTTTTTGGAGTACAAATGCTTTACAATGCTGTGTTAGCTTCTGCTGTATAACATGAATCAGCTGTGTGTATACATATACTCCTTCCCACTGGAGCCTCCCTCTACCCCCCACAACCTGACCCCTCCCCTCTTGATTATCACAGAATACCAAGCTGAGTTCCTTGGGCTATTTAAGAGCTTCCTACTAGCTAGCTATTTTACCCCAGGTAGTGTATTTACCACTATAAAGGATGGTGTGATCCCTCACTTAGAGCCAGACATCCTGGAATGTGAAGTCAAGTGGGCCTTAGAAAGCATCACTATGAACAAAGCTAGTGGAGGTGATGGAATTCCAGTTGAGCTATTTCAAATCCTGAAAGATGATGCTGTGAAAGTGCTGCACTTAATTTGCCAGCAAATTTGGAAAACTCAGCAGTGGCCACAGGACTGGAAAAGCTCAGTTTTCACTCCAATCCCAAGGAAAGGTAATACCAAAGAATGCTCAAACTATCGCACAATTGAATTCATCTCACACACTAGTAAAGTAATGCTCAAAATTCTCCAAGCCAGGCTTCAGCATTACGTGAACCATGAACTTCTTGATGTTCAAGCTGGTTTTAGAAAAGGCAGAGGAACCAGAGATCAAACTGCCGACATCTGCTGGATCATCGAAAAAGCAAGAGAGTTCCAGAAAAACATCTATTTCTGCTTTACTGACTATGCCAATGCCTTTATTGTGTGGATCACAATAAACTGTGGAAAATTACGAAAGTGATGGGAATACCAGAGCACCTGACCTGCCTCTTGAGAAACCTATATGCAGATCAGGAAACAACAGTTAGAACTGGACATGGAACAACAGACTGGTTCCAAATATGAACAGAAGTACGTCAAGGCTGTATATTGTCACCCTGCTTATTTAACTTATATGCAGGGTACATCATGAGAAAGGCTGGACTGGAAGAAGCACAAGCTGGAATCAAGATTGCCGGGAGAAATATCAATAACCTCAGATATGCAGATGACACCACCCTTATGGCAGAAAGTGAAGAGAAACTAAAAAGCCTATTGATGAAAGTGAAAGAAGAGAGTGAAAAAGTTGGCTTAAAGCTCAACATTCAGAAAACGAAGATCATGGCATCTGGTCCCATCACTTCATGGCAAATAGATGGGGAAACAGAGGAAACAGTGTCAGACTTTTTTTTTTTTTGGGCTTCAAAATCACTGCAGATGGTGATTGCAGCCATGAAATTAAAAGAAGCTTACTCCTTGGAAGGAAAGTTATGACCAACCTAGATAGCATATTTAAAAGCAGAGACATTACTTTCTCAACAAAGGTCCGCCTAGTCAAGGTTATGGTTTTTCCAGTAGCCATGTATGGATGTGAGAGTTGGACTGTGAAGAAAGCTGAGCATTGAAGAATTGATGCTTTTGAACTGTGGTGTTGGAGAAGACTCTTGAGAGTCCCTTGGACTGCAAGGAGACCCAACCAGTCCATTCTAAAGGAGATCAGCCCTGGGTGTTCTTTGGAAGGAATGATGCTAAAGCTGAAACTCCAGTACTTTGGTCACCTCATGCGAAGAGTTGACTCATTGGAAAAGACTCTGATGCTGGGAAGTGTTGGGGGCAGGAGGAGAAGGGGATGACAGAGGATGAGATGGCTGGATGGCATCACCGACTCAATGGATGTGAGTTTGGGTGAACTCTGGGAGTTGGTGATGGACAGGGAGGCCTGCTGCTGCTGTTGCTGCTGCTGCTAAGTTGCATCAGTCATGTCCGACTCTGTGTGACCCCATAGATGGCAGCCCAACAGGCTCCTCCGTCCCTGGGATTCTCCAGAGAAGAACACTGGAGTAGGTTGCTATTGTCTTCTCTAACAGGGAGGCCTGGCATGCTGCAATTTATGGGGTTGCAAAGAGTTGGACGTGAATGAACGACTGAATGACTGAACTGAACTGAATATATTTATGTCAATACTAATGTCCCAGTTTGTCCTACCTTCCCATCCCCCATCACATGTCACTTGTAGAGTTGTAGGTGAGCCTAGAGTCTGTCATACAGAGTGAATAAATCAGAAAGAGAAAAAAAAATCACATATTAATGCCTATGTGTGGAACCTAGAAAAATGGTACAGGTGAACTTACTTTCAGTGCATGAATGAAAAACCATGGCATTGTGGTACTAGGATGCTGTGTTGTTCCTGGGAGGCAGCTGGTGGTGCCACTTTTGATGTTCTGGGTGCATGTTACCTCTATAAAAGCTCCCTGCAGAACAAACATTGAACACTGTTTTCACTTTGCACCTTTTCCCCTAAAAGTGAAAATCCTCTTTAGATTTCTTTCGAAATCCTAAACAGAGCCTCCTATGCTGAACTGCCTCCCCCTCCAGCTGCCTACTGATCCTGTTCACTACATAGCAGTTACATGAGTTGACTTTGAGGTCCTCAATTGAACCAAGCATTTTCCTACCTCAGAACTTTCAGACGCCTTGTTCTTTCTGCCTGGAATATTCCTGGAATATATGGATTGGTCAACCCCTTTTACCCAAAGTTGGATACCCAAACACTTCATATAACCCTCAATTTTATTCTGAAGCTCTCATCAGTTTCTGATTACATGGAAATACATGTGGTGGTGAGATGGGTGGACTCTCGTCTGTCATTTACTATGACTTTACGCATGTCATTTAACCTCTCTGTAGAACCAGTACATGTATTAGGAAGGCTTTTGTGAGGACTAAATGAGTTTAAATCTAAAGTTTTGAGAGGAATAATTTCAAATTTAATTTACATACAAAGATAAATGAGAATTATCACTTCTGCTTAGAAAAGGGGGATATTTTAATTAGATGATCAAAATGTGTCAGCTTTGGAGTTATAGTCACTAAAGATCAGGTTGCTTATGCCTTTCAACTGGGGCTTAAAGCCATGTAAGGGCTTGAATTCAGGCATTGCCATATCAGCCGTCAAATCAGCACCTCTGTTTAGAGCCTCTATGCCCATGGTGAAGCATGCATTCTCTTGCTGTGACTGCCTGTTCCAGAGTCTGGAATTTCTGCTACTTGCTGGCTGTGTGTACTGGGGAGAGTTGCTTACCCTCTCTGAGCCTATGTTCTCCTGGACCTCCCTCTCACTCCCCACTCCATTCCACCTACCTAGTTCATCACAGAGCTCATTGTGCTCTACAGAGGTTCCCACTAGCTACCTACATGATAGTGTATATATATCAACCCCGATCTTCTGATTCATCACACCTTCCCTTTCCTACTCCCCATGTCCACACATTTATTCTCTACATCTGCATCTCTATTCCTACCCTGTATGCAAACACCAGTATGAAAAGTTATGACCAACCTAGTTCAGTTCAGTTCAGTTCAGTTGCTCAGTCATGTCCGGCTCTTTGCAACCCCATGAGTCGCAGGACTCCAGGCCTCCCTGTCGATAACCAGCTCTCGGAGTTTACCCAAACTTATGTCCATTGAGTCAGTGATGCCATCCAGACATCTAATCCTCTGTTGTCCCCTTCTCCTCCTACCCCTAATCCCTCCCAGATCAAAGTCTTTTTCAGTGAGTTAGCTCTTCACATAAGGTGGCCAAAGTATTGGAGTTTCGGCTTCAGCATCAGTTCTTCCAATGAACACCCAGGGCTGATCTCCTTTAGGATGGACTGGTTGGATCTCCTTGCAGTCCAAGGGACTCTCAAGAGCCTTCTCCAGCGTTCAGCTTTCTTGCAGTCGAACTCTCACATCCATACATAACCTCTGGAAAAACCATAGCCTTAACTAGATGGACCTTTGTTGACAAAGTAATATCTCTGCTTTTGAATATGCTATCTAGGTTGGTCATAACTTTCCTTCCAAGGAGTAAGCTTCTTTTAATTTCATGGCTGCAATCACCATCTGCAGTGATTTTGGAGCCCCCCAAAATAAAGTCTGACACTGTTTCCACTGTTTCCCCATCTATTTCCCATGAAGTGATGGAACCAGATGCTATGATCTTAGTTTTCTGAATGTTGAGCTTTAAGCCAACTTTTTCACTTTCCTCTTTCACTTACATCAAGAAGCTTTTTAGTTCCTCTTCACTTTCTGCCATAAGGGTGGTGTCATCTGCATATCTGAGGTTATTGATATTCCTCCCAGCAATCTTGATTCCAGCTTGTGCTTCATCCAGCCCAGTGTTTCTCATGATGTACTCTACATGTAAGTTAAATAAGCAGGGTGACAATATACAGCCTTGATGTACTCCTTTTCCTATTTGGAGTCAGGCTGTTGTTCCATGTCCAGTTCTAACTGTTGCTTCCTGACCTGCATATAGGTTTCTCAAGAGGCAGGTCAGGTGCTCTGGTATTCCCATCTCTTTCAGGATTTTCCACAGTTTATTGTGATCCACACAGTCAAAGGCGTTGGCATAGTCAATAAAGCAGAAATAGATGTTTTTCTGGAACTCTCTTGCTTTTTTGATGATCCAGCAGATGTTGGCAGTTTGATCTCTGGTTCCTCTGCCTTTTCTAAACCAGCTTGAACATCAAGAAGTTCATGGTTCACGTAATGCTGAAGCCTGGCTTGGAGGATTTTGAGCATTACTTTACTAGCATGTGAGAAGAGTGCAATTGTGCGATAGTTTGAGCATTCTTTGGTATCGCCTTTCTTTGGGATTGGAATGAAACTGACCTTTTCCAGTCCTGTGGCTACTGTTGAGTTTTCCAAATGTGCTGGCTTATTGAGTGCAGCACTTTCACAGCATCATCTTTCAGGATTTGAAATAGCTCAGCTTGAATTCTGTCACTTCCACTAGCTTTGTTTTTAGTGATACTTCCTAAGGTCCACTTGACTTCACATTCCAGGATGTCTGGCTTTAGGTGAGTGATCACACCATCTTAATCATCTGGGTTGTGAAGATTGTTTTTGTACAGTTTTTCTGTGTATTCTTGCCACCTCTTTTTAATATCTTCTGCTTCTGATAGGTCCATACCATTTGTGTCCTTTGTGGAGCTATTTTTGCATGAAATCTTCTCTTAGTATCCCTAATTTTCTTGAAGAGGTCTCTAGTCTCCCATTCTGTTATTTTCCTCTATTTCTTTTCATTGATCGCTGAAGAAGGGTTTCTTATCTCTCCTTGCTATTCTTTGGAACTCTGCATTCAGATGCTTACATTTTTCCTCTTCTTCTTTGCTTTTCACTTCTCTTCTTTTCACAGTTATTTGTAAGGCCTCCTCAGACAGCCATTTTGCTTTTTTTTTTTTTTGCATTTCTTTTCCATGGGGATGATTTTGATCCCTGTCTCCTGTACAGTGTCAAGAACCTCTGTCCATAGCTCGTCAGGCACTCTGTCTATCATATCTAGACAGTGATGGTGGAGAGGTCTGACAGAATGTGGTCCACTGGAGAAGGGAATGGCAAACCACTTCAGAATTCTTGCTTTGAGAACCCCATGAACAGTATGAAAAGGCAAAAATGATAGGATACTGAAAGAGGAACTCCCCAGGTTGGTAAGTGTGCAAAATGCTACTGGAGATCAGTAGAGAAATAACTCCAGAAAGAATGAAGGGATGGAGCCAAAGCAAAAACATTACCCAGTTGTGTATGTAACTGGTGACAGAAGCAAAGTCCAATGCTGTAAAGAGCAATATTGCGTAGGAAACTGGAATATTAGGTCCATGAATCAAGGCAGATTGGAAGTGATCAAACAGGGGATGGCAAGACTGAACACTGGCATTCTAGGAATCAGTGAACTAAAATGGACTGGAATGGGTGAATTTAACTCAGACGACCATTATATCTTCTACTATGGGCAGAAATTCCTTAGAAGAAATGGAGTAGCCATCACGGTCAACAAAAGAGTCTGAAATGCAGTACTTGGATCCAATCTCAAAAACAACAGAATGATCTCTGTTCATTTCCAAGGCAAATCATTCATTATCTCGGTAATCCACGCCTATGCCCCAACCAGTAGCGCTGAAGAAGCTGAAGTTGAACGGTTCTATGATGACCTACAAGACCTTTTAGAACTAACACCCATTGTAGGGGACTGGAATGCAAAAGTAGGAAGTCAAGAAACACCTGGAGTAATAGGCAAATTTGGCCTTGGAGTATGGAATGTAGCAGGGCAAAGGCTAATAGAGTTTTGCTAAGAAAATGCACTGGTCATAGCAAACACCCTCTTCCAACAACACAAGAGAAGACTCTACACATGGACATCACCAGATGATCAACACCAAAATCAGATGGATTATATTCTTTGCAGCCAAAGATGGAGAAGCTGCATCAGAAGCTACAGTCAGCAAAAACAAGACCGGGAGCTGACTATGGCTCAGATCATGAACTCCTTGTTGCCAAATTCAGACTTAAATTGAAGAAAGTAGGGAAAACCAGTAGACCATTCAGGTATGCCCTTAATCAAATCCCTTATTATTATACAGTGGAAGTGAGAAATAGATTTAAGGGACTAGATCTGATAGACAGAGTGCCTGATGAACTATGGACGGAGGTTCATGACCAACCTAGACAGCATATTGAAAAGCAGAGACATTACTTTGCCAACAAAGGACCATCTAGTCAAGGCTATGGTTTTTCCAGTAGTCATATATGGATGTGAGAGTTGGACTATAAAGAAAGCCGAGCACTAAAGAATTGATGCTTTTGATCTGTGTGGCTGGAGAAGGCACTTGAGAGTCCCTTGGACTGCAAGGAGATCCAACCAGTCGTCCATCCTAAAGGAAATCCTGAATATTCACTGGGAAAGACTGATCGTGAAGCTGCAACTTCAGTACTTCGGCCTCCTGATGAGAAGAACTGACTCATTTGAAAAGACCCTGATGCTGGGAAAATTGAGGGCAGGAGAAGTAGACAATAAAACATGAGATGGTTGGATGTTATCACCGACTCAAAGGACATGAGTCTGAGTAAACTCTGGGAGTTGGTGATGAACATGGAGGCCTGGAGTTGCAAAGAGTCAGACATTACTGAACAACTGAACTAAACTAATGAAAACACCTCATGATTATGTTTATGACCAGATTTTGTTCTGATAGGTAGAGGATCATGCTGCATCAATTCTTAAAAATCTTGAATAGTTGCATAAAACTTATATATTCTTAGTCTAAGAATCATACAGAATGCTAACTATCAAATCAAAAATGTAATTAGGAAGAGGGAAGCAGGCCTGAAGTGACAATTGGTTTAAAATGAATGGATTAGAATCAGGGAAACCAGAATTTGTAAAATTAAATTAAGCTAGAAGCAAATCAAAGAAGGATACCTTGCACTCTGGCTTTGAGTACCAGGTGTCACTTGAAGCATCTTTTGGGACACATTTGGAGAGGAGACTAAGTAAATAGTTGGCCTCATTGAAGTATTGATGACTAGTGAAGTATCGAAGTACTAGTGATATAGTTATATTTAATTTATACTTAATTGTAAGTGTTTCTGGCATTTGGATAACTATTTTTAGGTCTTTTCCACCATTTAAAAAAAATATTTCAAACTGATCCTACTAACCTGAAATGAAAATTAAACAGTTTTCATTAATGCTTAGGAAAGGCTATATTACAATAAGGGCTTCCCAGGTGGCACAGTGGTAAATAATTGCCTGCCATTGTGGGAGATGCAGGAGATGCAGTTTGGATCCCAGGGTCAGGAAGATCCCCTGGAGGAGGGAATGGAAGCCCACTCCAGTATTCTTGCTTGGAAAATCTCATGGACAGAGGAGCCTGGTGGGCTAAGATCCATGGGTTCTCAAAGAGTCTACAAAGTTTCTTTAATTTGAGGCAGTGATTGGATTGAAGCCCCTAATTGTATAAGGTTACTTACACTTGTATAAGTTTACTGATCTTTTACTGAATTCCTATAATAATTTAGCTCATGTCAGCATTTAAAAAATTGTTTTGATCATTTGTACGTCTAATATGCTGACACTTCCCAGGTAACATAGAAGAGTCTATGTGAATAAGATAATGATGGTAGTTTCAAACTTCAGTCATCTTGAAAAGTTCTGAAATCTTGTTTTGGAAACAAATGCTAGTATTTTAAAATACACTTAGTAGCAAAAAATTGAAATATCTGGAGCAATTCCAATTATGCAGTATGCATTGCTGAGTGACTTTTTTTCTGAGATACTGAGATATTTATAAGAATTTTTTTTAAGGAGATGATAGGCACCAAAAGGAAAGAAGCAGCCTTTACTACTGCAAGTAACTTGTAAAAGTGTAAAATATGCTGCCTCTATGTGTAGTCCATATACCTGATACTTAGAAAAATGAATATAGTAATATGCTCTGACACATCCGTTTTGCAAACATGAATCAATACAGTGAAAGAAGTTGCAAATACATTTTTAAAATAGTGACATTAGTCTGTAATAACCACTCTTTGAACAGGTTGTCCAAAACTATTTCAGATTGCTGTGACTCCAACTGAGGTCACTTAGTATTGGGTTGGCCAAGAAGTTCATTCTTGTAACATCATATGGGAAAATCCAGATGAACTTTTTGGCCAACGCAATATTATTTTAGTCTCATTTATATTTTACAGACCTGTAACTCATTATGTTTCATAATTATGTATAACTGATGACAAGGATATGCAGGTAGTCATTCAGCCCAGAGATATAAAAATCTCAATTTCAAATAGTGGAGCCTCGTTCTTCATCCCACCTCTGTGTTTGTTTTGCCTTTCACCTCTTGGAGCAGTTTATACCACTGCAGAAGTTAGCATTCAACTCACTCTATTTTAAATAGAGATTGATGGCTGAAATTACAGGAGCCCCACATAATGACCTCCCTTCCCCAGACACCCAAAGCAGGCTGTGAACATCAAGGTCACTGAGTCTGCATCTGTGGTTTGTGCCTGCGATATCTCAGCAGATCCAGAGGAGACATGGGTTGCTGTAGAGGTGAGTGGGTGGGCTGAGTGTGCCTTACACTTAGAACAACTGTGGGTCTTTCATATTGCTCTTTGTATCTTCTGTATTCTCCCCATTTTTAAAAACTTAATTTTTTATTGGGCTGTAGCCAATCAACAGTGTTATAGTAATTTCAGGTGAACAGCGAAGGGATGCAGTCATCCATATACATGTATCCATGGCTGCCAAATAACATTGTTCAGAGTTCCTTGTAATATAAAATTTACATAACATAAAATTCCTTTAACATAAAATTCTTCTATTCTGTGTCTTAGAAGATGTGGTACTCAGAGATCTTACATATCGAGAGATAATAGCAAATCCCCTTAAAAATGAAGAAAAACCTTACTTCAGAAATGAAGGCTGGAATATTAATCTCCAAGTTCAGGTTGTCTCATTTGGGTATGAGTGTCATTTTTTAAAACAAGGGAAAGTATTTGAAGATGGAAAACATGAAGTCAATTCAATCGATAGTGGCAAGAAAATGCATTGGCAGAGCAATAAGGTGGAAACTTGTGACTTTGTGGATGCCTGGTCAGAAAATACATATGCTTCTGAAGTTTAGTCTAAACTGAGTGATGAATTTTAGCATAGGTGCTTGAATCAATACAGGAATGGTGTGATTACTTCCAGAAGAAAAATTGTTGGCCTAGAATCAGTTTTTAAGGGGAAATTTGAAGTATGGCTGTAGAAAGAAATTGCCAAGATTTTTTCAGAAAATTTTATTTAGATCATTGAAAGGAAAGGCAAGTAATTGCAATTTATATTTAAAGCTGATGAAGCAGAGCTTTGGGAAAGCCAGGACCCTGCAAAAGTACATTCTCACAGAAGGAAAAGGGTTCTGCTGGTTACAGGAAGATGTTAATGTCTCCTTTATAGTATATTAGTGATAAAAGGGAAAAGCATGGGATCAACAAAAAAGAGTCTCCATGAAGAAACGTCATTTCTTTTTAAAGATTACTTGGCTGCTTTGTGTCTTAGTTGTGGCACGTGGGATCTTTCATTTCAGGGCATGACCTCTCTAGTTGTGGCACAAGAGCTCTAAACCTTGTGGGTTCACTAGTTGCTTGTCTGCATGTGGGATCTTAGTTCCCCAACCAAGGATTGCACTCATGTCTCCTGCCTTGCAAGACAGATTCTTAACCACTGGACCACCAGGGAAGTCAAGAGATATCATTTTTGTTCATTAATGTATCCAAAGTAGGAGTAGCACATGGCAATCCCTTCCAGTATTCTTGCCTGAGAAATATCATGGACAAAGGAGCCTGGTGGGAGTCGAAAAGAGTCAGGTACAACTGAATGCCCATGCCTATATCCAAAGTGCCTAGAACAATATCCAACATGGAACAGATAGATGATCAGGGCATACTTGTTGAATAATATTTGAGGAAGCCTCGGCTAGTCTAGTCCATACTAACCATGCCCCCCCATAACATGGCTTTATAGTGCCTCAGATAAATATATTGCATACCTATAAAATAGATAATTGTTTTTATTTATGTGCCATTAATTTTATAATCATAATTTGATATGGAATGGCTTTTCAGAGACTGAAATCCATAACTTGGCGTCATAGGAAGAAAATGGGATTAATTTGTGATGGCTGGACTCACAACTCTCCTTAGGAGCCAGTGAAGTCTGTCTGAAGTAATTTACCTTGTTCTTTTTTTTTCCCCTGATAGTTCAGTTAGTAAAGAATCTGCCCACAATGCAGAAGAACCTGGTTCGATTCCTGAGTCAGGAAGATCCGCTGGAGAAGGGATAGGCTACCCACTCCAGTGTGCTTGGACTTCCCTTGTGGCTCAGCTGGTTAAGAATCTGCCTGCACTGTGGGAGACCTGGGTTTGATCCCTGGGTTGGGAAGATCCCCTGAAGAAGAAAAAGGCTATCCACTCCAGTAGATTCTCCACTGTGGCCTGGAGAATTCCATGTATAGTCCCTGGGGTCACAAAGAGTCGGACATGACTGAGCGACTTTCACTTTTTCTTTTTCTCTCTTCTTTACCCCAGGGGTTTCCAAGTAACTGTCTGTATTTTATTATTGTCTTTATTTTTCTTTTCAGACTTCCTTCCCTTTTATAGCATTCAATTTGTTAGCTGAGACCTACTGAACACACTCCCATCCATTACCCCCACCACCAAAAAAAGAAAAACCCACCAAAAATAAAATGTCCTTAATGATATCTAGTTTGCAGTAATAGTCTTGGAGGCAGACTAGAGTATCCTAATATGTGAAGTGATGTTATATGCTGCCATCTTCAACACCTTTGAAAGTCTGTGGATGGTGTTTCAGACTCTAGAGACATGTCATATTTATCTCCTTCAATTCTCATTAAACTACTCTGCTCACAGTAGAATTTAAGCTGTATTTTTAAAATTATTATTAAACATTTATATTTTGGTTTCATTTAGTTTTAGTACTGCAAATGTATGTGACTCTATTTTAAAACTGAAATAATTCAGCTACTCACTAAATACATATTTTGAGTGATTGCCAAGAAACCAAACCATTTGTAGCATTGTCTCTAAGAGATAAATGAACTCTTGGATCATATCCTGCTTATAAATAAGAGGCTGCCAGTACATTTAATAGGATGGGGTCTGTACCAGGTGTTGCATAGGAAATATTAGCTGGAAAATTATAGGCCGCATAATTTTGTTGTGCTAGATTTCACAGGCAGAGAGATCTTGATTTGGTTACTAACTCTGTTACTGTTTTTCTCTGTTGATTTTAATTAAAAGCTTTTGCCCACTTTCTTCATTCCTGAAACTTAAAATTTTGGAAATAGCAAAGCATATAGCTTTCTTTTCTCTAGATTTATAGAGCTTTAGATTATGAAAGGTTCTTTAAGTTTGGCACACAAGTTAGATATTACATTTCATTCCAAGGCAGTATTGTCTCCTAACTTACTGAATTAAATAGTGATTTTTATCTTTGAAAAAAGAAAGAAATTTTAAAATAAAGAAAATAAAAACAACCAAACTTCAAAATCACTAATATTAGTTTGGACTTCAAAGTTCAATAAAAGAGAACATATATCTCTATTATCCTTAATATTTATTCATCAGCATATTATCACACATAACCATGATTTAAACTGCCCAACTTTTATAAACAGAGCAGAAGAGGATCTGAGCAAAACTGAGAATGAAATAGATGTCTGAATATTGCATAGAAATTAACAGTCACTGTCCAGTGTTTAGAATTGTTATCTGTGCCCTTTCCCATTTACACAGAAGATCAAACACTCCCATGGCGTGATTGTGGCATCATTATTTTGAAACGATTAAATTTGAAAGTTCTACGCATTAACACACAAACATTTCTTTCATTCTGTCTCACTGAAACATACTGCGTCTACTTTCTCTTCTTTTTCCTTCAACCATTTTCTTGAACAAAAGCAGAAAGGATAAAAGGTCCTGGCTTTTGTGTGTTCTGTGTATTTATATGCTAGATGGTAGTCAGCCATGTAAATGATAGCAGAAACTTCCTTTTGGAAGGTCTTTCATCTTTGAAAGCAGCTTACTGTAGCCATCACTGTTAATTTTATTATTGGCACTCAGACATAAACCTAGAGAAACTGCAGTTTCAGAGTACATTTGCACATAATGACTGTCCTGGGAATTCACAGTTCTAGGGTAAATAGCACCTTCTCCACTTTGATGACTCAGAGTGGTTTGATTTTTAAAGCACTAATAACTGATAGGTAATGAGCAGTTCACCATTTTATTTGTCTCTTTATTTCCCTAAATTAGATCAAAGGAGATTTCCCTGGCTTAGCAGTGATTCACGGTAGCGGGACCTAGAAAGTTCACCTGACAGTGACAGGAGTCAGGAATGTGATGTGGTTGTCAAAAGCAAATGTGTTTTGGACTGTGTTAATAGGATCAGTGCTTCCCGGCTGGCTCAGAATAAAGAATCCACCTGCAATGCAGGAGGCACAGAGACACTGGTTCTGTTCCTAGGTGGGGAAGGTCCCTTGGAGGAGGAAATGGCAGCCTACTCAAGTATTCTTGCCTGGGAAATCCTATGGACAGAGGAGCTTGGTGGGTTACAGTCCATGGCATCACAGAGTTGAACAAGACTGAAAGTGAAAGTGAAAGTGAAATTGCTCAGTCGTGTCCAACTCTTTGCGACCCCATGGACTGTAGCCTACCAGGCTCCTCCGTCCATGGGATATTCCAGGCAAGAACACTGGAGTGGGTTGCCGTTTCCTTCTCCAGGGGATCTTCCTGACCCAGGGATCCAACCTGTGTCTCCTCCATTGTAGGCAGATGCTTTTACTGTCTGAGCCACCAGGGAAGTCCTATACTGAACAAGAATGAGCACACACAAAGTAGGGCCACCACACCAGTAACTGGACGTTGGGCTGGTCAGATCATTGCCGCATGGGTCAGGTGGCAGGGTCCCACTTTAAAGAAGGCATTGGCAAACTCCAGTGTCTTCAGAGGATATTGCAGAATCTGCAATGCACAAAGCAACTGGAAGCATTTCTTCACAGAGTTAACTTGCAGTCTGTAATGTGAAATCTTTCAGAAAGAGGCAGATAAAATGCTTGCACTCTTTCAAAGCCATGCTTTGTCTGGTGAGTGATTTGGTTTTTTGTTGTTACTGTTGTTGTTAGAAGCTGGATGTATCACTTCATACACTGACTCCTAAGAAGGCTTTAAGAGTTGACAGCATTGTGACTTTCTTTACACCTAGAAAAGCAAATCTTATCTGTCAAATATTATCCTTAAGCAACATTTTAACACAGTCATAGCGAACTTTCTCAAGGCCTAGAAGAATGGAAAGACTTGGAGGCTTTTTGTCAAAAATATTAACCTTTACAAAATGGTATTTGGATTTAACAACAGGTAACTCTATTATATACACATGTATGTTTGCTCAGCCATGTCCGCTTCTTCGTGACCCCCCCCATGGACTGTAACCCAGCAAGCTTTTCTATCCATGGGATTTTTCAGGTAAGAATACTGGATCCAGTTGCCATGCCCTCCTCCAGGGGATCTTCCTGACCCAGGGATCAATCTGGCATATCCTATGTCTCCTGCATTGGCAGGGGGATTCTTTACCACTCTGCCACCTGGTAAGCCCCTAAAATATACACAAACTCTAATATGCTTTATGTTCACAAATTTGGTTCAGACTTCATTGTTTAGGAGTGCTGGCATTAACCCAGAGAGAAAACCTTGATATTTGTCTGCTTTATAATATATGGTTTACTGTATTTATTACAATTATTTATTATTTTTCTTTTCCATGATATATGTCAATTTTAAGCCTTGCAGGATTAAGGGAGAGTTAAGGTCTTTTAGATAATTATGCTTTAAATTTTTGTTAAGGTTTCTTATAACCAGATCTCTTTCTTTGCTTATTTTATCTAGATAAAATTTCCCCTGCTCTAGTAACACAGAATGTTTTGATGTAAGGTACTCAGCCTAGTTTCAACCATCCTTAAAAGCATGTACTTCTGAAATAATATTGAGTTTTTATTCAGTATTTTAGAAGTCAGAATGACTTCACTGAATAGTATAGAACTTGATGCTATATTTTGTATCTTCCCATTTATATGTAGGACTTCATTTCTAGTAAGAATTTAGGAAAAACAAACCCAGGAAAGTGGTTTGTACTTCTAGAAACACTTCTAAAGAATTGGTCTTCTGATATTACAGTTTGGATGTCATTTTCTGTAAGTATACCCTTAATTAATGGAATTTTTCTTCAATGTATTAATAAATTAGCTTCCAAAAGATGAGGTTGGAAAATATTTTAGATTATTCAAAATGCTTAGTGGAGCATCAAATTAACATTTGCCTGGTTTATAAAGAAAGCACCAGCAAGTTCAGAGTAAAATGATTTTACTTAGTAATGATACTGATGATGTTTCTTTTTATTAAAGTTTATCCTTTCATATTTGATAGTTTGGAACAAGTGGGCATGGATTTTTGCTTTGCTTCTTAACCAAATCCTGATGAAATGGATTGCCTTGTGAAATCTATTCTATTTTGAAAAAAAGAAGTACAGATATAGTTGGACTGTATTCCCAAAAAGGCTACAGTAGCCAAACAGAATGTTCATTCCCCATCAACTTTCACAGCTAAATAAGAAAAAAAAAAAAAAATGGTAGTATTTGCCACAACTAATCACCAAGCAGGAAACATGTACCATAATATGGGGAAATATATATAACTCAATAAACTAATATAATTAACAACAATAGCTTATGGATTATACTAGGCCATATGTATCCATTATAAATATTTATATCTGAATTGGAGAAGGCAATGGCACCCCACTCCAGTACTCTTGCCTGGAAAATCCCATGGACAGAGGAGCCTGGTAGGCTGCAGTTCATGGGGTCACTAAGAATCGGACACGACTGAGTGACTTCACTTTGACTTTTCACTTTCAGGGATTGAAGAAGGAAATGGCAACCCACTCCAGTGTTCTTGCTTAGAGAATCCCAGGGATAGGGGAGCCTGGTGGGCTGCCGTCTATGGGGTCGCACAGAGTCGGACACGACTGAAGTGACCTAGCAGCAGCAGCAATCAAAATGAACTTATCTTTGAGAATCTAAATATAACAGTTATTTTCTGGCGTTAGAACACTGAAACAAATTTCAGTGAGGGAAATTAAAAGAGGAATGTATTTACTCATGTATGCACGTCCACAGTGATCAATAATGGGTCAATTTGATCTTGTTCTAGGTTTAGGATCATATTGAAATAACAACCTCACAAGCAGTGTGCCTCAGGGGAGCTTCTTTAGGGTGATTTACATGATGGCTTTACCTTAGCAGAATCCCTGTAGTGTAAGGTCAGATCACAAGAGTAGGTCTCCTGATGTTGGGCAGTTGGGTAACTGACTCTAGGAGACTTATGTTAGTAAATTCACAAGGAAACTGATCAGTTTACCAGGTTGCTTTGTAGTTAAATTAAAATGAGGCATACAGTTGTCGTAGAGGCCAGAGGAAGTAGTGTTGTCATAGGAAGGCCACATGGGAAACCAAATTAAAATCAGAATATTACTTGGTGAGCAATGAGTCATAGCAAGAGGAACTTGTTGTACGATTCAAATAGCTACCACTGCCAACTTATAATAGCCCAATGCATCTGTTGCCATCATTAGGATTTGGCTGCCGTGGGAGCCACATTGTTTAGTTTGATGTATTAATACCGCTAACACTTTGCATGGCAACCAGCTTGTAGACTGGGGTCCCAGAATGACTTTTGCTACAATTTTAATTACAACTCTTTCTGATTTTATAAGATTAACTCAAGATCTCGGAGGATCTGCTGATAATCAACAGCACAATATAGTGAAAAGAACAGACACTGGGATCAGGTCATTCTATGTTTTAATCTTAGATCTGCAACTTACTGTCTTAATTGTTAACTTCTGCAAGACCAAGTTTTCAGACTTCTAAAGTGGGAAGGATAATATCTATCACTTTAAGGATTAAATATCACCAGGATCAGCTCAGTAAATGGTAAAGAGCATTGTGTGGTGTTCAAGAGCATTGGACTTGAAATCAGATAGTTCTGCCTTTGGTGTCAGATTTAACATTACTTTCTTACCTTAGCCTCATTTTATTCATTTCTAAAATATGGGAATGAAAATTTTGCCCCAGAGAAAGAGAGGAATGGGATGGATAGGGACTGACATATATACACTCAATATTTATACTGTGTATAAAATAGATTACTAATGAGAACCTACTGTATTGCACAGGGAAATCTACTCAGTGCTCTGTGGTGATCTAAATGGGAAGAAAATCCAAAAATGAGGGGATATATGTAAACATATGGCTTATTCACTTTGCTGTACAGTAGAAACTATTAATAAGAGAGCATTTTAAAGGAACTATACTCCACTAAAAATTAATTTAAAAATTTGCCCCAGAGAATAGTGTTAGGCTTAAATGAAATAAAAGTAAAGCATTTATTACAACTCTTGTCATTTAACTCATGCTCCATAAATTGTAGTTATTAAAATAAGTAAACACTATTGGTATTCCTTCCATGTCTAAGAATGAGCAACGCTGTAGTGAATATATCTTGAGCCACAGTCAAATTAGAAAATAATACTCGGTTTCTCATATTCCAAGAGATCATCTTTGGTCTGAAGAGATGCACTGTTTTTGTCTGTCATTTAGTTGCCAGTGAGTTTAGGGTTGACTGGAAGGGATTACCCTTGAAATTTATGGGCCCTGGTGAAGGGAGTCAACCAACTCCCTTTGTCAAGTGCAGCATCAGAATTGCCCCTGATTAACTGGAGCCTCCAGGGAGCCTGAGGCCTCACTGCCTGTAGCCTTCAGAATCATCACTCTCACTACAACAACGCTCATTCTAGATAAGGAAAAATTTCACCTTATTTCCGGGACAATATTGTTTTGGGGCATATTTAGAAAATGTTGATTTTCCCCAGCAAAAATTGTGCTGTCTTTTCTCTGGAATAACATGAAAATATTTTGTAAGAAGTAATATTAGAAATTGTATGCAGGGAATAAGCTTACAGAGAAGAAAAGGTTGTGGCAGCTACTCATTTCCTAAAGCAAGAGATGAGACATTAATGGAAATTAAGATGAGATGGAAATTAAGGTAAGAAACTCATAAGAGACATTTAAAAACTGATATCATACGATGAAATGTATACTACAGTGCTGAATCATGATAACACCGGGACATTTTGCTGCAGGCAAATGTGCAAAATTAGAAAAATGTTGAAAGAATGAAGTATTTTCTGGCTTTGTCTGTCATGATACTATATGGTGTGTGGATATTTAGTATATACTGTAAAAATAGATACTACAGTTTCTGTAGAAAGTAACTATTAAGAGGCCATCATGAAATTTAATGGAAATTTCTGGAAACTAATTCCACTGCTTCCACTTTTTCTCTTTCTATTTGCCATGAAATGATGGAACCAGATGTCATGATCTTAGTTTTTTTGAATAATGAGTTTTAAGCCAGCTTTTTCACTCTCCTCTTTCACTCTCATCAAAATGCTCTTTAGTTCCTCTTCACTTTCTGCCATTAAAGTGGTATATCTGCATAGCTGAGGTTGTTGATATTTCTCCCGGCAATCTTGATTCCAATTGTGAGTCATCCAGCCCAGCATTTTGCATGATTTACTCTGCATGTAAGTTAAATAAGCAGGGTGACAATCTATAGCCTTGATGTACTCCATTCCCAATTTGGAACCAGTCTGTTGTTCCATGTCCAGTTTTAACTGTTGCTCCTTGATCTGCATACAAGTTTCTCAGGAGACAGACTCTGGTATTCCCATCTCTTCAAGAATTTTCCATAGTTTCTTGTGATCCACAGAGTCAAAGACTTTAGTGTACAATGAAGCAGAAGATGTTTTTTCTGGAATTCCCTTGCCAATGAATGTTGGCAATTTGATCTCTGTATCCTCTGCCTACTCTAAATCCAACTTGTACATCTGAAAGTTCTAAGTTCTAAGGAAGCCTAGCTCCCAGCTTCTTCCTTGACTCTGTAATCAATTTCACAATCAAAATCTTTATCTATCTATATATATTCATATATATATATGTCTTTATATATATATTCATTTTCTGTTGATTTTATTTCTTGAAATAGGGCTTCCCTGGTGGCTCTAGTGGTAAAGAACCTGCCTGCCAATGCAGAAGACATAGGCGCCACAGGTTCAGTTCTACGAGATAGATTCACAAAATGATGATTGCCGGCTTTGAATTTATCAGGCTAGATGCTGTTGGAATTTAGACAACTGAAAGCAAATAATTGCAGCCTACAGATTCTATAAGCTTCTAAGATTTTTTTATCCATCATGGTGGAAAAAAAAAAAAAGATACTTTAAAGTATGCAGTGAAGTGAAGTCACTCAGTTGTGTCTGACTCTTTGCAACCCTGTGAACTGTAGCCTGTCAGGCTCCTTCATCCATAGGATTTTCCATGTAAGAATGCTGGAGTGGGTTGCCATTTCTTTCTCTAGGGCATCTTTCTGTTCCAAGGATCGAACCCGAATCTCCCTGATTGCAGGCAGACTCTTTACCATCTGATTCACCAGGGAAGTTTGTTCTGAAAATATATCACCAAGCACTACCTTCAAGTAAAACATTAGAGAAAAGACTCAAGACAAATGAGCCAAAACAGGAGCCTCTGATAGCAGAAGATGAAGTGGAAAGGAAACTGTGGTGAGCAATGAATCTTGCCATAAGTATTGTTAATTCTAAATGGAAAATGATAGAGTGACTGTGAATGTGGAAGCAAAATGATAAATAAAGCTAGAAACAGAAGTTATGTACTGCAAGGAAAAATATGAAACTAAAAGTCTTAAATTATTAGCACAAGTTGGGATAGGAGGAGGGTGTAGAGCATGTATTCTAAAGATTTCATCTTGTAAGGGGTCTGGGTGATAAGGAAACAGTCTTTGGATGAGGGATATAAATGAATTTGGGGAAAGGAAAGATAGTACACTCAAGAACATCCAAATGAACAAGGGGGTAATATCATAAATATCTACCAAAAAAAAAGGAAACGGTGAAACAATAAAGTAAAATAAATTGCAAACACTGAATAGGACAAAGATAGTAAAATCAAATATGTACATTTTTACACTAAATGTGAACATGCTGAATGATTTTTTTAGAAGACAGGAACAGTAAGATTAGGGTAAAACTTCATAGCTGCTTGTGGTTTGTAAGAAATATTCTTAAAATGACGCATTGAGAGAAACTGCAAATGAATATCTGGTTGAAGAAAAACCAGTCTCAGAACAGAAAGGAAGAAACATTATTGCCATGTGTGCTAGATCACTTCAGTTCAGTTCAGTTCAGTCGCTCAGTCGTGACCGTCTCTGTGCCTCTGTGTGACCCCATGAATCGCACCACACCAGGCCTCCCTGTCCATCACCAACTCCCGGAGTTCACTCAGACTCACGTCCATCGAGTCCGTGATGCCATCCAGCCATCTCATCCTCTGTTGTCCCCTTCTTCTCCTGCCCCCAATCCCTCCCAGCATCAGAGTCTTTTCCAATGAGTCAACTCTTTGCATGAGGTGGCCAGAGTACTGCAGTTTCAGGTTTAGCATCATTCCTTCCAATCCCAGGGAGATTGCTTCAGTTATGTCCAACTCTTTGCCATGCTATGGACTCTAATCTGCCAGGATCCTCTGTCCATGGGATTCTCTAGACAAGAATACTGACATGCTTTGCCATACTCTCCTCTAGGCGTTCCTCCCAACTCAGGGATTGAACCTGTGTCTCTTATGTCTCCGGTATTGGCAGGCAGGTTCTTTACCACTAGAACAACCTGGGAAGCCCATTGTTGCCACAGAAAGTTGAATTTTAGGGTAATGGCAGTAAAAACATTGTAAAGTAGAATTTAATGAAAAAGTCCAAATTAAAAGAAAAAATATAGTCAAATTTCTGTTAATGGCAGTTCAGTATACTCAAAGCAAAAACTGTAGACAAATGCAAGAAGACTTTAAAAATTAAATTAATTAAATATCTTTCAGGATTAAATAGATGTCAAAAGCAAAAAAAAAATAGATAAAAAACTTAGGGCAACTAGATAATATATTTGACAAATTTAATTATAAATATGTGCATATGTAATGTCAATATAAATGGAAGCACAAGCTGAAATCAAGATTGCTGGGAGAAATATTAATGACCTCAGATATGTAGATGACACTACCCTTATAGAAGAAAGCAAAGAATAATTAAAGGGCCTCTTGATGAAAGTGAAAGAGGAGAGTGAAAAAGTTGGCTTAAAGCTCAACATTCAGAAAACGAAGATCATGGCATCCAGTCCCATCACCTCACAGCAAATAGATGGGGAAACAGTGGAAACAGTGTCAGACTTTATTTTTTGGGCTCCAAAATCACTGCAGATGGTGATTGCAGCCATGAAATTAAAAGACGCTTATTCCTTGGAAGGAAAGACATGACCAACCTAGACGGCATATTCAAAAGCAGAGACATTACTTTGCCAACAAAGGTCCATCTAGTTAAGGCTATGGTTTTTCCAGCGGTCATGTATGGATGTGAGAGTTGGGCGGTGAAGAAAGCTGAGTGCCGAAGAATTGATGCTTTTGAACTGTGGTGTTGGAGAAGACTCTTGCGAGTCCCTTGGACTGCAAGGAGATCCAACCAGTCCATCCTAAATGAGATCAGTCCTGAGTGTTCATTGGAAGGGCTAATGTTGAAGCTGAAAATCCAATACTTTGGCTACCTGATGCGAAGAGCTAACTCATTTGAAAAGACCCTGATGCTGGAAAAGATTGAGGGCAGGATGAGAAGGGAACGACACTGGATGAGATGGTTGGATGGCATCACTGACTCAATGGACATGGCTTTGGTGGATTCCGGGAGTTGGTGATGGACAGGGAGGCCTGATGTGCTGTGGTTCATGGGGTTGCAAAGAGTCAGACATGACTGTGTGACTGAACTGAACTGAACTGAACTGGTTTTCAATTGTGGATGCATTTACTAATTAATGGTCACTTAAGCTGTTTCTTATTGTCTGTTATTACAGATAATCTCTCTACAGTAATATTCTTCCTAAAAGTATTTTGATACATAGACACAATCAATGCTGGATAATAAGGCTTGGGATTACTAAGCTAAAGAGTATGTTCACTGAAAATGTAAGTATGTATTGCTAAATTGCTATGTTAACATGCCATATTAATTTATATTTTCATAAGGGTTGCATTGTTTCACTTGATATTTACACTTTGCCAATCTGATGGAAATGGTATCTCATTATTGATTTAATTTGCATTTTTCATATTACAAATAAACATTTTTTTTACATGCATGTATTAGTCACTTGCATTTTGCCTTCTGGTAATTAACGTTGAATATATCCTTTTCTAATTTTCCCATTGAAATTTTTTCTTTTATGTTTATAGTAATATTATGCTTTGAAATATTCTGATTATTAATTTTTATAATATTTTACATACTGCAAATATTTTCTCTGAGTCTATCATTTGATTTAAATTTTTCTTTATAAAGCATTTAATGGTTCAAAAGTTTTTAATATTTGAAGAACTAAACTTACAATCACTTTATGTGTTGATTCTAAAATAGATCTTTTTGAAGATGTTTTAAAGATGTTTTTCCCTATCTCAGGGTTACTATCATTTCTGAAAAATCTTTTTTTTTTTTTTTTTTAGTATTTTAATGGTCACCCCTTTAATGCAACTGGAAATTTTGTCATGTTTTTACCCATTCTCTTTTTCATAAAGAGGGAATTATATATATGTACAAAAACAGATCAAGTTAGAAAAAAATCAATATGGATGATTCTGAGAATCCTAAAATATCCAAGGTTCCATATTATTTAAAGGATTTTATTTGGTATAAAAAATGATAATTTTTGAGTGTTACTTCAAATGTTTGAGAAACAACTGAATGAATTTTAGATTTCAAGGAATAGAACAAGGCTAACTGATAGAGTTTTGACTTTGCTGATATTAAGACTACTAATTGATAAAACCAAGACTGGAATATTGAAATGAGAAAAAAGACGATAGGATAGGTTGTCAAGGTCAACAACTATAAGTTTTACTGATAGAATGGAACATTGACATACTGTGAAAGAAAGGGTGTTTTATACCCCCAGGTATAAAATCTTCCTACCCAAAACCCATTACCCTTGTCTGATTGTTTAAAAAAAATAATAATCACACAAATCAGAGTGGAAGATCATTCTACAGAATAGCTAACTAGTACTTCTTCAAAACTGTCAAAGTCATCAAAACAAAGTAAGTCTGAAAAGCCGTGCCAGTCAAGAAGAGATTAAAATGACGATGGCTAATCATAACGATGATATCATGGATGAGATCCCAGGGCAGTGAGTGGAGGGGAGGATAGCAAGTTAAAAAAATATAGAAATTGAGTAAAGTATGTATTTTGTTAATCATATAACATTGATAGGTGTTCACGAATTTTAATATATTATTGTAACATAATATAATGCAATGCAACATAGTGTATGGGAAACTGGGTACACAATCTCTGCACTATCTCAGATATTTTTCTGTAAATTTAAAACTGTTCTAAAATAAAAATGTATTTAAAAATCATGTAGGGTTGGTATATAGAATCAGAGCTTTTTAAGATACATTACATGAAGGAATCTTTGTACTTGCTTTAACATTGCCAGTTTCCTGTGGGAACAATGGACATGTGGTTAAGTGAGTGAACAGGTGGCAACAAAATTACTTGCATTTCAATATAAAAGCAGGTTTATATTGAGTTCTACTCTCAGTGGAAGTCAGTTCTGTCAGTTCAGTCGCTCAGTCGTGTCCGACTCTTTGCGACCCCATGAATCGCACCACGCCAGGCCTCCCTGTCCATCACCAACTCCCAGAGTTTACCCAAACTCATGTCCATCGAGTCAGTGATGCCATCCAGCCATCTCATCCTCTGTCGTCCCCTTCTCCTCCTGCCCCTAATCCCTCCCAGCATCAGAGTCTTTTCCAATGAGTCAACTCTTCGCATGAGGTGGCCAAAGTATTGGAGTTTCAGCTTCAGCATCAGTCCTTCCAATGAAGGGACGATACCTGTGTTAATTCCTTAAGTAAAATAAAATGATTAACTGCTCCTGTTTTGAAATCAGACTCTTACTTCCTGCCTGTAACTAAATAAAAAGTAACAAAAGAAAGCAGAAGAATTTTTAGGAAATAATATTGGGGCAGGAAAGTTCTTTTAAAACTTAGAAGCTATTTTTCCCCTGCTTCTCAGATTGATGACATGTATTCCACCAGGAACATGATTTCATGTAGTTTATGCAGGTATTAGGAGCACAATTTTCAGTGATATGGCATTTTAAAAGTGAGTATTAAATACTACTATATGATCAGTTTCTGGTGTATATTTCAAATTCAATGCTCTGGAGACAGAGTACCAGGCTATGTGCTGTCCTATCGGATGTAAGCAATGTGAGCATTGTGTGTGTGTGTGTGTGTGTGTGTGTGTGTGTGTGTGTGTCAGAGAAAACTATAATTCAAAAAAATAATTCAGTTATTAATTAGATAATTGTATGAGGGTTATAATTGACATCTTTCTATTTCCACACAAAGTGTATCCATCTTGCACAAATTTTCTTATAAAACAGAGTTAGTGAAAGCTTTTAGGCAATAGGGAGGTGCTATATCATACATTTAAGTTAATGCATTTCTTAATTTATTCTTGAGATAGTCTTATTCTTGTCACAGAAATGGACTTAAAGATTTTCTGCAGCCCTTTTGACAAATAAGGACTTTCTTTCCTACTTACAGCAAACACATCTACCAAAATTAAAACATTGGAAACAACATTTGCATTTTGCTTTCATCTTCTGGAATTTCTTACCATGTAAGAAGAATGTAGTCATGTTCAGGAGAAGATGAATGTTGATATGTACTGTTATTGGCTATACAAAATAAGCCACTTATTATTATTGATGACTGTGTTTTATAGACCTTGCTGTTCTCTTTGCAGAGTTCAAGTTTATTTCCTTATTTAAGTTAATTACTTTCTAATAAAATATTTCAGAATTCTTTCCTTCTTTTTTGACCAAGGCATTTCTTGTTCAGAACTATTTTCAAATAAGCACATTTCTTTTTTATTTTCTTTTTAAAATCTGAAAAATCCTTGCCTCTTTACCTTTTGAAGTTCATTAATCTCTGTTTTGTGTTTTTCACAGCTTGGGAAATGCAACGATGTCTATATTTATGTATTCCACATAAAGCTACTTATAATTATGGCACCCTTTGTTTTTTTATAATTGTGACACCTTACTTTGTTTTTCCCAAGGTATAATTGATTTCAACAATTAAAAATTTGAAGTACAGCTCTAATGGTGTGTAGAAACAAACTCATTTTCTTTTTTGTTCACAGGTACATAAATTCATAAGATGGTCCTATCTCATTCTAGGACTAATGATCTTCTTTATTCAGGATACTTTATTGTCTTCATATCCAGAATCTACACTAAAATTTTATTGTTAATTTTGTGTAGCAGCAGTTCAATCCTTGTTTATAGTGTAAAACTTAGTAGCCATTGGGGTGTTTATCATCCATGAAGCTCATTTTATATCTCATCTATTATATGAATAGAATGTGCAAAATAATTATGTTTTTTAAAAATGATATTGTTAGAACTGATTGCTAGAAAGAAAACAAAAAACAAAAGAAACTCCACCAAGCCCAAGTAAGCCTACAAATTGTTTCAATTTTCTATTAATTTTTGTAAAGAATTAGTGAAGAAAACCACTACGCCTACTGGTAGCTCCCAAAATCCAGACGATGAGCTCGAAGCTACAAATGAAAATATTGGTAATGGGAGCCCAAATCAAATCAGATTAAACTTCTTTAGCCTTTTATTTCTGCTAGAGAAACGTGGTCATTACCTATGCTCAGGAAGATCCAATTACATGAGGCCTAAAACTGATAAAATTTGAGGTAAAGTATTTCTCTTAGAGATGCTTCCCTAGTGGCTCAATGGTAAAGAATCTGCCTGCAATACAGAAGACCTGGGTTCGATCCCTAGGTCAGGAAGATCCCCTGGAGGAGGGCATGGCAACCCATTCCAGTATTCTTGCCTGGAAAATTCCATGGAGAGAGGAGCCTGTCAGGCTACAGTCCATACAGTCCGTAGGGTTGCAGAGTCGGACATGACTCAAGGGACTAAGCAGCAGCAGCAGCAACATTTCTCTTAGAAATAGTGTAACAGTCACTGTAGACAGTGACTGCAGCCATCAAATTGAAAGACACTTGCTCCTTGGAAGAAAAACTATAATCATATATTAAAAAGGAGAGACATCACTTTGCCTACAAAGGTCCCTATAGTCAAAGCTATGGTTTTTCCAATAGTCATGTACAGATGTGAGAACTGGACCATAAAGAAGGCTGAATGCTCAAGAATTGATGCTTTTGAATTGTGGTGCTGGAGAAGACTCTTTAGAGTCCCTTGGACAACAAGGCAATCAAAGCAGTTAATCCTAAAGGAAATCAACTCTGAATATTCACGAGAAGGACTGATGCTGAAGCTGAAGCTCCGATCCTTTGGCCACCTGATGTGAAGAGCTGACTCATTGGAAAAGGCCCTGATGCTGGGAAAGATTGAAGGCAGAAGGAGAAGAGGATGACTGGGGATTAGATGGTTGGATGGCATCACCGACTCAATGGACATGAGTTTGATCAAACTCATGGAGATAGCGAAGGGCAGGGAAACCTGGTGTGCTGCAGTCCATGAGGTTGCAAAGAGTCAGACACGAGTTAGTGGCTGAACAACAACAAAACGAGGCTCCAAAATAACTATTTAGAATGAACAATTACAGGAGCTTTGACAATTCAGATCCATTTCAATGGAGATCTGTCAAAATAATTTACCAGAGTCATTTCTTGATTGCCTCCCTGGTTTCTCTCCCTAGCTAGAACCTTCCACAAGTCCCAGGAAAACTCTGGAGAGTCGTTAGAGATAGAACAGCACCCAATTTGAAACATTTATCTTCAGGATAAATTTGCACCTGCTCATGCTGATGATTTTTCTTTTCTGTGTCTCTTTCTCCTGTGTTTTTAAATCTGCCTCCTGAACTGTTCTTCTGGGCTGCTTCCCAAATGTGGCACCCCCTTGATGAACTTTATTTTTTCTATCTCCATCTTTTCTATAAGCAATGAAAAGAACATAGTTTCAGTTCTTTGGCAGTAATATGGCATTTTTAAACTTTTTTTTAATGGCAGGTGAGAAGGCCTGTTTGCATATAATTCTTAAGTCACATTACCTATCTTTCCAGTATAGATAAACGTGATGGTGTACTCTTCAGTACAGGTAAATATGATGTAGATAACTATGACAACTGTACTTTTCCTGCAGTTGGGGAAGAATGGCTTCAGTTGACCACCTGAACAGCCGGAAGTTTCTAGCTAGGGAGAGAAACCAGGGAGGCAATCAAGAAGTGACTCTGGTAAATTATTTTGACAGCCTGAATGGCCACTGGGTAAATCAGCCACCCTAAGGAAAATATATAGAGTCCAGGCACACAAACTGGCTCTAAGCTGTCTGAAGGGGGGTGGGGCAGAGGGTTCACAAATAATTATAAATAATATTGTTTCACAAATGTACTATGAAATCCAGAGCCCAGAGACCCAGACATTGTGGCCCCTCAATGGGTCTAAAGTAAGAGAGGGAAGTGAAGTCCAAAGACACTGTAATGTGTTTCATCTATGTCAAATTGGTCACACAGCCTGTATATGTAGCTGAGCCTGTTCACACCTGAAATAACAGGAGAGTGAGCATTTCACTAGGCAAAATGCTTTCACTACAGCCACCAGAATGCTTAGGGTCAGGTAGTGCATGTAACTGTGTAAGCATATCTCATGTTTTCTTAATCTTTTCCACTTGGGCTTCGTTGGTGGCTCAGTGGTAAAGAATCTGCTTGCCAATTCAGGAGACACGGGTTCAATCCCTGAGTCAGGAAGACCCCTGAAGAAGGAAACAGCAACCCACTCCAGTGTTCTTGCCTGGGAAATCATATGGACAGAGGCACCTGGCAGACTATAGTCCATGAGATAACAAAGAATTAAACATGACTTAATGACTAAACAACAACAATCTTTCCCACTCTCAATGCTCAAATGCCTGCTAACCCATTATTGTTAAGATTTCAGCCAACCATGAAGGCTTAGTTGATAATGATTTCACATGTGAATGTCTCTCCATTTGTCCATAGATAGATCTTGAAACTAAAAAAAAAAATGCTCTAAAAGCACTAACTGCTTTAGTATAAGAAAACCATAAATAAAACTATATACAAATATCCCTAATGAAAATGATTTTATAAAAAGTCAAGCTGTTCCTTAGAGTTGTATAGATCACCCAGCAGTTCAACATTGTGTTATACATTCATAAATGAATTATTTCAGCTTTTTTAAACCAAGGTTTGGAAAGGTCTTCAAGCAAGGGGGGTATTCTTATGAATCTGGAAAAGGAAATGTATCACCAAATTATGACAAACCACATTATATGCCTCATATTTTGAATGAAAAGATTTTATAAATAGTATAATTTCACTTGTGACTATCTTCATAAATATATTGATTTATAAAACTAAATATTTTTGCTCATTAATCTTTCTAGCAGTGAACTACTCTGCAGGCAGCGTCTAAAAACTTTTGGTTTTAGAATGAAAGAGAAAGTCTATGATATCAAATAAGAACTACTCTCTACAAAGCACTGTGCCAGGACTTATGAGTTATCCCATTCCATCTAATGAATGATACAAATACAGCCAATCAAAATGGAGATGAGAAATTCAAGTTGGAGTGGTTAGCACTATGGTACATGTTTTACAGTCTTGTGTGGGAACATAAGTTTGTGGGACATGGTCATCAATATAGACTTCTTGGAGGAAGGAATTAACTCAGTTAATTGTGAGTAGGCCAGTGAAGGCAGGGGGAAGGTTTTTCTAGGCAAATGGAAGACTATACAGGGAGGCCAAACGTTTGATTAAAGATGGTATGTTTAAGAGATGTTCAAGATAGAATAACAAAGGGTGAAGGGGAGAGAGTGAGCAATGATAATAACAATGCACCAGATATGACTATTTCAGGAAACTTTTATTGTAAGAGCAAGGTAGTGAGGTCGCTCAGTCGTGTCCGACTCTTTGCAGCCCCATGGACTGTAGCCTACCAGGCTCCTCCCTCCATGGGATTGTCCAGGAAAGAGTACTGGAGTGGGGTGCCATTGCCTTCTCCAGGGGATCTTCCCAACCCAGGGATTGAACCTAGGTCTCCCGCATTCCAGGCAGACTCTTTAACCTCTGAGCCACCAGGGAAGCCCTAGAGCAAGGTAAGCCATTGATAATTTTTTCGAATAAAATATCATGGTTCCATTTTCAGAAATACAGAATGCTTTAAGGCTGCAGAGAGGTAAAAGACTTAAAATACTGTTACGATATGTAATAATTACTTCATAAGGTTTTAGGACAATCAGTATGATATTGCATATGTACCAGTTAGTTTAGAATATGATTTTGTGTCTGGTATCCAACACAACTTCGAGGGTGCACAGTCAAAGAGAAATTCAGTTCAGTTCAGATCAGTCGCTCAGTCATATCCGACTCTTTGCAACCCCATGAATTGCAGCACCCTGGGCATCCCTGTCCATCACCAACTCCCGGAGTTCACTGAAATTCACGTCCATTAAGTCGGAGATGCCATCCAGACATCTCATCCTCTGTCATCCCCTTCTCCTCCTGCCCCTAATCCTCCCAGCATCAAAGCCTTTGCCAATGAGTCAACTCTTCGCATGAGGTGGCCAAAGTACTGGAGTTTCAGCTTTAGCATCATTCCTTCCAAAGAACACCCAGGGCTGATCTCCTATAGAATGGACTGATGGATCTCCTTGCAGTCCAAGGGACTAACAAGAGTCTTCTCCAACACCACAGTTCAAAAGCATAAATTCTTCAGTACTCAGCTGTCTTTACAGTCCAACTCTCACATCTGTATATGACTACTGGAAAAACCATAGCCTTGACTAGATAGACATTTGTTGGTTAAGTAATGTCTCTGCTTTTTAATATGCTATGTATGTTGGTCATAACTTTTCTTCCAAGTAGTAAGCGTCTTTTAATTTCATGGCTGCAGTCACCATCTGCAGTGATTTTGGAGCCCCCAAAAATAAAGTCTGACACTGTTTCCACTGTTTCCCCATCTATTTCCCATGGAGTGATGGGACCGGATGCCATGATCTTCGTTTTCTGAATGTTGAGCTTTAAGCCAACTATTTCACTCTCCTCTTTCACTTTCATCAAGAGGCTTTTTAGTTCCTCTTCACTTTCTGCCATAAGGGTGGTGTCATCTGCATATCAGAGGTTATTGATATTTCTCCTGGCAATATGGATTCCAGCTTCTGCTTCTTCCAGCCCAGCGTTTCTCATGATGTACTCTGCATATAAGTTAAATAAGCAGGGTAACAATATACAGCCTTGACATACTCCTTTTCCTATTTGGAACCAGTCTGTTGTTCCATGTCCAAAGAGAGATTGGCTCCCATTTTATTAGGAAAATGAAGATACCAAATATACTACCCTAATCCTTTCTCTATCAATAGCCAGTTCTTTGCTAAGTAGCATACTGAATGTTAGAAATAGTGCTTATTAATGTAACTGGAGAGCCAACCAGTCCATTCTAAAGGAGATCTTGGGATTTCTTTGGAAGGAATGATGCTAAAGCTGAAACTCCAGTACTTTGGCAACCTCATGCAAAGAGTTGAGTCATCGGAAAAGACTCTGATGCTGGGAGGGATTGGGGGCAGGAGAAGGGGATGACAGAGGATGAGATGGCTGGATGGCATCACCGACTCGATGGACGTGAGTCTGAGTGAACTCCAGGAGTTGGTGATCGACAGGGAGGCCTGGCGTGCTGCGATTCATGGGGTTGCAAAGAGTAGGACACGACTGAGCGACTGAACTGAACTGAGCTGGAGGCCTCTCAACAGGCATGATAAATGAAGAAAGAGATTATTGTTAGTTATATGAAAGATTTTCAATACACATAGAATGGTTAAAACATTTTAGACCTTAGTACTAGAACAGGGTATACAAATTCACTGAGTCAACCTATTTCCCTTAAGGATGATGCCAGAGATTTCAGCTCTGATTGATACAACACAGAGGAGTTGGTATGGGAGGATTTCTGATTGCATGATGCCAGCTAGAGGCAAAAGTTGAATTTTACCAAATACCATCTAATAAATGTGTATTGATTTTACACATGGTGGTATATATGCGTCAATCCTAACTTCCCACTTCGCCCCACCCTCCCTTTCCCCAGGGTGTCCTCATGTGCATTCTCTACATCTGCGTCTCTATTCCTGTCCTGGAAGTAGTTTTGTTCATCTGTACCATTTTTCTAGATTCCACACACATATGTTAATATACAATATTTGCTTTTCTGACTCACTTCACTCTGCATGATAGAATCTAGGTTCATCCACATCTCTACAATACAGACAGCTTGTGGGAACCTGATATAAAGCATAGGGAGCTCAGCTCAGTGCTCTGTGATGGCCTAACAGGGGTGGGATGGAGAGGGGTGTAAGTGAGATCCAAGAAGGATGGGATAAATGTGTACATACAGTTGTCTCACTTCATTGTACAGCAGAAATGAATATAGCATTGTAAAGCAATTATACTCCAATAAAATCTGTCTATAGATTTGTCAGAATTTGGCATGAGATTTGTTCTTATTAAAAGCTAATAGCAGAGGAATGAGCATGTAGTTAATCTTTGTGATCCAAAATTCTTAGACAGCTATTATTATCTACCAAAAAGAATTTACACATAATGTATGAACAATTTGGCTTATGTCAATTTACAGCAGACAATATCACCTAATACCTATCCCACATTTACAGGAAGCATGAGAGTGACCTGAACAAGTAAACGAAATGGTGGCTGGGTTGACTTGAGGTAGACACAACTGAATATAATAATTATCAATAAGATAGACTGAAGGAGAAGGAAGAAAGAAAAATGTATCCAATTTTCTGTCATTAGCAACTGGGTCGGAGGAATTTTCATTCACTAAGTCAGAAAACAAAAGTAGAAAAGCAGGGAAAGATGGTGAATTCAGCTTTGTAAATATGGAGCTTGAAGAGCAGGGTTATCTAGCAGTCAATTAGATGTTTAAGTATGAAAGCATGCAGGATCTGTGCTGTGAATGAGCAACGGGACCCAACCCTTTGAAGTAAAGGTAACATAGCAGCGGATACCCTGATATACAGCAATCATCCAGCCAATGAACTGTGTTATTTTTCAGTCCAAGATTTTTTTCCAGGTGACCAAGTTTGCTGGGAGAACATGAGACATAAGAGCAGTATCAGTTCAGTTCTGTCACTCAGTCGTGTCCGACTCTTTGCAACCCCATGAATCACAGCACGCCAGGCCTCCCTGCCCATCACCAACTCCCGGAGATCACTCAGACTCGCGTCCATCCAGTCAGTGATGCCATCCAGCCATCTCATTCTCTGTCGTCCCCTTCTCCTCCTGCTCCCAATCCCTCCCAGCATCAGTCTTTTCCAATGAGTGAACTCTTCACATGAGGTGGCCAAAGTACTGGAGCTTCAGCTTTAGCATCATTCCTTTCCAAAGAAATCCCAGGGCTGATCTCCTTCAGAAGTGACTGGTTGGATCTCCTTGCACTCCAAGGGACTCTCAAGAGTCTTCTCCAACACCACAGTTCAAAAGCATCAATTCTTCGCTCAGCGCTCAGCCTTCTTCACAGTCCAACTCTCACATCCATACACGACCACAGGAAAAAACATAGCCTTGACTAAATGGACCTTAGTCGGCAAAGTAATGTCTGCTTTTGAATATACTATCTAGGTTGGTCACAACTTTTCTTCCAAGGAGTAAGCTTCTTTTAATTTCATGGCTTCAGTCACCATCTGCAGTAATTTTGGAGCCCCCAAAAATAAAGTCTGACACTGTTTCCACTGTTTCCCCATCTATTTTCCATGGAGTGATGGGACCAGATGCCATGATCTTAGTTTTCTGAATGTTGAGCTTTAAGACAACTTTTTCACTCTCCTCTTTCACTTTCATGAAGAGGCTTTTTAGCTCCTCTTCACTTTCTGCCATAAGGCTGGTGTCATCTGCATATCTGAGGTTATTGATATTTCTCCCAGCAATCTTGATTCCAGCTTGTGCTTCTTCCAGTCCAGCCTTTCTCATGATGTACTCTGCATAGAAGTTAAATAAGCAGGGTGACAATATACAGCCTTGACGTACTCCTTTTCCTATTTGGAACCAGTGTGTTGTTCCATGTCCAGTTCTAACTGTTGCTTCCTGACCTGCATACAGATTTCTCAAGAGGCAGGTCAGGTGCTCTGGTATTCCCATCTCTTTCAGAATTTTCCACAGTTTATTGTGATCCACACAGTCAAAGGCTTTGGCATAGTCACTAAAGCAGAAATAGATGTTTTTCTGGCACTCTCTTGCTTTTTCCATGATCCAGATGTTGGCAATTTGATATCTGGTTCCTCTGCCTTTTTAAAACCAGCTTTGCAATTTATTGGCACTGGTTTAAAAATAAAACTGCAATGAATAATAGACCCACAGTCTCTAGAAGCTCCAAAGTATTCTGGGTCAGTTTAACTTATTTTAACACGATCCAAACTCTAATTTTCCAGAGACTTCTCTCACTTCAGTTCAGTAGCTCAGTCATGCCCAATTCTTTGTGAGTCCATGGCCTATAGCATACCAGGCTTCCCTGTTCTTCACTAACTCCCAGAGTTTGTTCAAACTTATGTCCATTGAGTCAGTGATGCCATCCAACCATTTCATCCTCTGTCACCTCCTTCTCCTTTTGCCCTCAGTCTTTCCCAGCATCAGGGTCTTCTTCAGTGAGTCAGCTCTTCACATCAAATGGCCAAAGGATTGGAGTTTTAGCTTTAGCATCAGTCCTTCTGATGAATATTCAGGGTGATTTCCTCTAGGATCGACTGGCTTGATCTTGCTGTGCAAGGGACTCTCAGGAGTCTTCTCCAGCACCACAATTTGAAAGCATCCGTTCTTCAGTGCTCACTATTCTTCATGGTCCAACTCTCACATCCTTGCATGTCTACTGGAAAAACCATAGCTTTGACTATAAGGACCTCTGTAGGCAAAGTGCTATGTCTGCTCTTTAATACAAGGTGAAGCTAATTAGACCTTATGTTTCCTCACCTCTGATGACTATTTGTTTTGTTGATGTGGGTTTCCGTCCCTATCGCTATTATACATTATTAGTGTAAGGAAGCCCAATTAACATAAGGGGTGGCCTCTGTTTCAAAGGGAGTCCAGGGTGTGGTGACTAAACAGGAGAACTTTGCTTGCAAAGTCCTAATTCTTGTCTCATCCGTTTTCTATGGTCAAAATAATGCAAACATTCTGTATTTCCCCTTTGTTTCTTAAGATCCGGGCATCTTTATTCTTTTGAGTACACTGAGTTCAGATATTTTATTTCTGCTCACTGCCTCTAATACATTTTCCTTATTATAATAAATTATGCCTTCATATCAGTATGACTTCCTTAACAGAGTTTGGCTAGGGAAATAAAAGAGGCAAGAGAAAAAGTCTCTGAATAAGATTTCACACAAACAGGCAAACAAATCAGAATTTTAAAAAGAAGTGAAGAAGAGAGAAACTTGTAAAAGAGATGGAGACACAGTGGCTGAATCTGGAGAGTGTGTGTGAATTTAAGATGAAACAAAAGGAGGAGGTTCTGGAAGAAGGGGGTGGTCAGCAGTGCCAACACCTTCTATAGATGAACAACTATTGTCTTTAGCTACAGTGAGGGTAGTGCTGACAGTTTTTGAGCAGAACAGTGGCGAGGATGAACATAAGTTCAGGAAGCAGTTAGCTGGGGATGTAGTATGAGTTGAAAAACTGGAGAATTTGAGCAAAGCAACTATTTTTGAAATGTTTGACTCAGTGATGGAAAGAAAATTAGGATGATTATTAAAAGGAGCCAAAGTATTGACACTGACTGTTTCTAATGTAGAAGAAACATGCTAAAATTTTAGTTTATTAATTCAAATGAGAAGAAATATGCAGAGAGAGAGAGGATGAAGAGAAAGAATTCATAGGGAATAATCAATTAGTCAAATTGCCTCAAAAGGCAGAAAATCATGAGTCCCAGAAGCAGTCTAGGAGACGAACCGTAGGCAGGAGAGAGGCTTTCCCAAGTAAGAAGATAAAGGGAGGAAATAATATGTATCAATGACAAAAAGGTATTGTGTGCTTATTATGTGCTGACCACACTTTGCTTCTCACTACTAGATCAGTTAGTTTCCAAACTCTGGAACCCGATGCAGGACTGCAAAATCAGGATCACCTAGAAACTGTCAGAAATGCAAATTCTGGGACTTGACACTAGGTTTCCTGAATCAGAAACTCTGGGAATAGGGCTCTATTTTGTTATAACTTCTGGGTGAGTCTGATACTTGCTCACATGTAAGAACAACTTCATTAGATCATTTAACAATATAATCTTTTTAAGTTAGATGTGGGATTGTACTCATTTCACAGATGAGAAAGTGGAGGCACAGAAAGTTTAAGTAATTTGCCAAAAGTCACCAGCCATATGAATCCAAAGCCCACACTTTTAAGCCTTGTCTTATGTGGTTTCCAAGGGTTGCTTGTAGAATTAGTTATGGAATATTGAACAATTTTCTGTTTAATTATTTCAAAATTTGTTGTTGTTTTACCTGTAACTCAAGAAGCAGAGTCAATAGATTGAGAGGGGACAAGGGGTGGAATTAGCATAAATGTTGAAGGTTTAATATAGATTCTATAGGAAATTAGATACAAACTTGAGTGGAGCAAAAGGAAGAATTGTTGTTTAGAATTAAGTCAGTTGATAGTAAAATATCCATGAATGTACACAGGCAGGTTGTTGGTTTGCTCTAGTATTCAGTTCAGCTCAGTTGCTTAGTTGTGTCTGACTCTTTGTGACCCCATGGACTGTACCACTCCAGGCTCCCCTGTCCATCAGCAACTCCCAGAGCTTGCTTAAACTCATGTGCATAGAATCGATGTTGCCACCCAAACATCTCATCCTCTGTCATTCCCTTCCCTTCCTGCCTTCAATCTTTCCCAGCATTAGGGCCTTTTCCAATGAGTCAGTTCTTCGCATCAGGTGGCCAAAGTATTGGAGGTTCAGCTTCAGGATCAGTGAGATCAGTTATGACTTTCCTAGGATAACCTTAATCAGGGTTAGATAATGTCAAACCATATAGCATACAAAACCATGCCAACTCTTGTAGCACAGTTGAGCTTTTGTATATATGTATTATTATTTCATAAATGGAATTTATCCAACTGGAATTTTTCATTTACTCACTAAATATTAATCATTTCCATTAGAGGCAAATTTTCTTGAAGATATTGGACACCTAGCAATGAATAAGATAGGTCAAACCTCTTGCCTTCATGGAACTTATAGCTAGGGAATATGAAAAATGATTGTGCAAACCAGTGACTGAACATTGTATGTTCTGATGGTGGTTTGCCTAATAGAGTTAATAACATGGTAATATGACAAGACTGTGAATGCACAACCTTTCATATAATGATTGACTGGGTATCTTTGAAAGGATGGTATTTGAGTTGAGAAATAAACGGTGAGCATAGGCCAGACATACAAATAATCTCTGAGGACTGGATTCAGGGGTATGTTTGCTTGTCAATGAGAATGCTGATATTTGGCATGTAGTACCACTGGTGTTAAAAATTATATTGCTGAATAAATGAAAGAACAAGTGGTTGAATAAATGACTTTGCCATATGGCAGAAGCACAAACTCTAAAAATAAGAACTTGAAGACATTGCAATAAGAAGTAAGTATATATTCAGATGATGGGGTAGATAAGAATGTTTTTCATCTTTCTGAAGAAGTATATAGAATTATTGCCCTTAAAAATATTCAACAAAACAAATGCAATCTGCTTTTCTTAGGAATGTCCATAAAATAGTAATTTGACAAAGCAATATTTTCATTTTGCAAAGTTATTTGTTAGTTATATATTTGGCTTAGAGATAGAATTATATAATAAGATGGAGGTAGATCAGAAATTAACATTTTGTAACTCATTTTCTGACAAGATTATACCTTCATATAAAACAATATAGTCTTTGTTGGAGTGAAATGGTAACAAGAACAGATGGTACCATTTTAAGATGAACCCTAAAGCCCCTTTTAGATTCCAAAATGATAGCTCAGAAAGCAATTGCTTGCACAAATTTCCAGCCCTGTCTCAATTTTTTGTATGTCCTTCAGATGGAAAAATATCACAAATACACTAATTACAAAATTATAAACTAATAACCCATTTCTTGCATGTTTGTTTCTTATACAAATACACCTAAGTTTTGGCTAACCTGTTATTTTCCAAGAAAAGAGGAAAGTTTTAAACAGGAATTATAGAATCATTTTTCCATTTGTTTGTTTTCTTCCCTTAAATGAGTGAAGGGGAAAAAATGTATCTATCCAGGGATCAACTTGTTTAGGCTTGAGAAAGCTCAATACTTGGTTCACATTAATCATATCTTCAAACTAGTAATCATCAACCTCTTTATTCATAGTCAGTTTCTTCTCTAGAAACAAGGGTACATTGGTCTGGCAAAAGTTGTACTATGATTATCAAAGTAGTAAATGATTATAGATAGGCTAATTGTATCTGCAAACATTGTCGCTATTGGAAATAATTTGAGGATTCCATTTTGAAATTTATGTATCACTACTTTTTTTTTCACTTTTAGAATGAGAAGTGGAAACTGATGTCTCATTTTTTTTTCTCAGTAGATTTCTCTCAGTTTTCAATGGTTTTCTTCCACCTTCCATCACAATGAAAGGTCCACATGAGAATCAATGGATTAAAGCCATAAGGAAAGAAAGAACTCTAATAAGACAAAGTAATTTGCCTTTTCCTTAAGAAATCCTTTGATTGTTTTCCACTTCCAATCCCAAGATCGAATAGAGATTAACAAATAAGTTTTTTCTTTGTCTTTGCTTTTGGAAAATATACTTTTTCTTTAAAAAAAAGAGGCTAAGTTTTTTCAAGGGATATAGAAGTATTGGAATAAAACAAGAGTACTGCCTTTAGAATAAACACAGGCAACAACACATTGATGTGATTATTGTATTAAAACTGTAAAAACACCCAGTGCACAGTTAGATCTAATAATTATAATATCAAAATTAAAAGTTTGTTGAGTGAAAATTATGTGCTACACAATAGCACACTCACCTATTACAAGGATCCTATGACACTGGCCCTAATATTACCTTCTTGTTATAGATGAAAAACTTGGGTCATAGAGAAGTAACTTGTTTAAATTCATCTAACTAGTAAGAGTCAGAATTATTTTAATTCAAGATTATTTTGCCAGTATATTATCTCTCAATATACAATGAAATAAAGCATAAATTGAGTGAAGATTCACTCATCTCTTTTATAAATTCATGCTACTTCTTAGTTCAGAAAACTAAGATGAGAAAATAAGAAATTCAGAAAACTAAGATCATGGCATCTGGTCCCATCACTCCACGGCAAATAGATGGGGAAACAATGAAAACAGTGACAGACTTTATTTTCTTGGGCTCCAAAATCACTGCAGATGGTGACTGCAGCCATGAAATTAAAAGATGCTTGCTCCTTGGAAGAAAATTTGAATCAGTTCTGATGAGATGGATGAAACTGGAGCCGATTATACAGAGTGAAGTAAGCCAGAAAGAAAAACACCAATACAGTATACTAACACATATATATGGAATTTAGAAAGATAGCAATGACGACCCTGTATGCAAGACAGGAAAAAAGACACAGCTGTGTATAACGGACTTTTGGACTCAGAGGGAGAGGGAGAGGGTGGGATGATTTGGGAGAATGGCATTCTATCATGTATACTATCATGTAAGAATTGAATCGCCAGTCTATGTCTGACTCAGGATACAGCATGCTTGGGGCTGGTGCATGGGGATGACCCACAGAGATGTTATGGGGAGGGAGGTGGGAGGGGGGTTCATGTTTGGGAACACATGTAAGAATTAAAGATTTTAAAATTAAATAAAAAAAATTAATTTAAAAAAAAAAGAAAGAAAAGTTATGACCAACAAAAACAGAATATTAAAAAGCTGAGACATTACTTTGCCAACAAAGGTCCATCTAGTCAAAGCTATAGTTTTTCCATCTATGGATGTGAGAGTTGGACTATAAAGAAAGCTGAGCACCGAAGAATTGAAGCTTTCGAACTGTGATGTTGGAGAAGACTCTTGAGAGTTCCTTGAACTGCAAGGAGATCCAACCAGTCAATCCTAAAGGAAATCAGTCCTGAATATTCACTGAAAGGACTGATGCTGATGCTGAAACTTCAACACTTTGGCTACCTGCTGCAAAGAACTGACTCATTTGAAAAGACCCTGATGCTGGGAAAGATAGAAGGTGGGAGGAGAAGGGGATGACAGAGGATGAGATGGTTGGGTGGCATCACCGATTCCATGAACATGAGTTTGAGTAAGCTGCAGGAGTTGGTGATGGACAGGGAAGCAAGGCATGCTGCAGTTCATGGGGTTGCAGTGTGAGACACGAATGAGTGACTGAACTGAACTTCTTGATTATTTTAATACCATGCCCTAGATTCATTCATTGAATCAGAATGCCATTTATTTATTCAGTTGCTTAATAAGTGCCTTTTTCTCCTTATATCCTAGTTGTTACCACCCTAAGACACTGGGAATATAGCAGCATATAGTAGATGATTTGTGTCTAGATGGAGCTCATATTCTAATTAATGTGACAAAGTGACCTGTTTCACAACAATTAAGTCCTAAAGGATAGCACTTGCTATTTGTAAGCACAGATAAAAGTTTATCTATAAGCACAGAAAATATTTACAGTAGATGAAAAATGAGGGAATGGCCAAGCTGACAATGATTATTCCAGGGGATATGTTTATGCCATCTACTCTGTCTCTCCATACTTGCAAACGTCCCTCCCTGGGCGGAGGTGAAGTATAGTGGGAGATCTGTTAATTTCTTCTCATTTTCCACTCTGGCGTGTGTTGTTAAAGGGATTTGGATATGATCTACCTCTTTGGCCACAGTAATTGGAATGAATTCACAGCAACTCAATTTCTTGATCGTACTGATTTATCCATGGATGTGCTTAGTCACTCAATCCCATCTGACTCTTTCCAACCCCATGGACTGTAGACCGCCAGGCTCCTCTGTCTATGGAATTCTCCAGGCAAGAATACTGGAACGGGTTGCCATTCCCTCCACCAGGGAATCTTCCTAACCCAAGGATCGAACCCACATACCCTGCATTGTAGACAGAGTCTTTACTGTCTGGGGAAGCCCATTATCCAGGGGTGGGGCACGTATAACTCAAGATGAATAATCAAAAGCCTTTTCCTGGATCTGTAAAATAAGCTGGCAAAGAGAAGTACTTTTCTCTCTGCTCTCAAAACTCAAGAGAGGAGCATAAGTGCTGCTGGTGGTCCTGGTTCCACTGGGAGTAATCAACCTGAAACAGTAAATTTGTCACACAGAGAAAAGCAGAGATAAAAGGATAGATGAAGCAAACAGAAGTTCTGAGAGCATTTTTGAGTATCAGATTCTAACTCTACTTCTGAAGCCTTACGGAGGTTCAAATCAGTAAATTTAGTTTCATTGCATTTCTTTTCTTCTTTTACTTAAACTAACTCAAGCTGGATTTCTATTTAAGTTAGGGGTTTAGCTGCAGATAATACTTATAGATTCCCACTAGTTTAAGAAGAAAGGCAGTTTCGAAAGGATGTTATAAATCTTGCTGACTCCCTGAGCTGGCCAGAGAGCTGTGCTTAGAAACTACTCATCTAGGATCGGCGCCCAGAATCACACCACATAATTGCCCTACTGAAGACACCTCACCTGCTGTCCTTGGGCATACACATTGTGGGTTTGCAGTTGACTGTACGGAGACTCTGATGCTCCTGCCTCTGGAAATTGGATATCTCTGTCACTTTCCTTGCCAAGATAGATTCTTTACAAAGACTGTTTCTTTGCATCACTGGCTTCCAATTCTGTGTTTGGCAAGAATGTCTCTAATGACAGAAGTTATAAGCCTTCATTCTTACTGTAAAGGAGACTGGGAAAACACACATTGGGCTTCTATGGTGAGTATTAGGAAAATACCTGAAATAGTAGGAAACTGTTCAAAGATACTTGGTCTCTCAAAAGATTGACAAATATTTGCTACAGTTTATGTGACTTACATCCAAATATAGCCTCAGTAATTCAGCTTATGATTTAAATTGTGTCTCTAGAAAGACAGGTGAGGTCCTAACCCCCGGAACCTGGTCTTGTAACTTTATTTAGAGATATAATTTTGCTGATATAAACAGTGTAAGGTGTAGTTTACAATGTAAACAATGTAAGATGAAGTCAGACTGGATTAGGGTGTGCCCTAGATCTAATATGGCTGTGTCCATATAAGAGGAGGGTAATATGCACACAGGGGAGGCCATATGTAGATGGAGACAGAGATTAGAATATGCGTCTATAAGCCACTGAGAGTTAGACCATAAAGAAGGCAGAGCATGGAGAAGACTCTTGAGAGTCCATTGGACAGCAAGATCAAACCAGTCAATCCTGAAGGAAATCAGCCTTGCATATTGATTGGAAGGACTGATGCTGAAGCTCCAATACTTTGGCCACCCAATTCAAATAACTTACTCATTGGAAAAGACCCTGATGCTGGGAAAGATTGAGAGCAGGAGAAGAGGGTGACAGAGAATGAGATGCCTGGATGGTATCACCATCTCCTTGAACACGAGTTTGAGCAAACTCTGGGAGATAGTAAGGGACAGGGAAGCCTGGCTTGTGGCAGTCCATGGGATCACAAAGGGACAGACACAACTTAAAGACTGAACAACAAAAAATGAAATTTAAAAAAAATTAAAAAATAAAAAATAAACAAAAAAAAAATAAAAAAAAAAACATAAAGACTGAACAACAGTAAGCCAAGGATTGCAAAAGATTGCCAGCTACCACTAGAACCTATTAGAGGCAGAGAATTCTACCCTAGAGGACTTGGAGAGAGCACAGCCCAGCCAACACATTAGTTTCAGAATTCTAGTCTCCAGAAAAGGGAGAGAATATATTATTGCAAGGTTGTGGGTATTTATTTTGGCAGCCCTGGAAAACTAAGACACAGCTTCCTTGAGGAAATGACATCTAAGCAGACCTCCGAAGGAGGAGTGATTGGAAGTAGGCTGTGATTAGTGGGCAGAACGTTTATTGGAGTCATCAGATTCCACCTTTGTGGAAGGAAGGGAAAGGAAGATTTGGCAGAAGGAGAAATCAAGCTGTGATGCAGGTCCCCGCCGACCTCATGGGGGCGCTCCAGAGCAGCCGTGTCCCATCAGAGTTGTCCGTCAGTCACTGGTTGTGGACCTCTCCAAAAAGAGCATTACCTTGGCCAAGAAAGATCCCTGCAGCTGAGGCAATTCCCAAATGGGCTAACAGTTGGAGCTGTCTGTCAGCGGTCCTCCCAGCCACTGGGACAAGAAATTCCTCCTTGAAAGAGTTTGGGTGTCATGTCTTTGTGTCACTACAGCAGTCATCAATTAGCTAAGGAGAATGTGAGGTGGGGACAGAGTACTAGTCAAGATGATGGCATGTGTGAAAGCCCTGAGGTGGGATGGTGATGAAAATGTTCCCAGCAACGAAAGAAAAGGTAGCGTGAATAGTAAGAAAGGGACAGAGACCAGAGGGCAGCTCATCAAAAGTTTAAGTATATTCTAACTTTATTCTAAGAAAAATGAGAAGGTACAATGATGTTTAGATAATTCTGAAGTGGCATGATTGGATTTATCTTTCAAAATATCAACAAAATCTGCAATGTGTTGAATAATGTAGTGGGACCAACGGGACAATTAGGAAGATATTATTCTACTTGTCGCCCAGTAAAAGACAAAACTCACTTACACAGGACTGGTGATGTTCATTGGAAAGAAGTGGACAGACTTGAGAGCTTTTTTAGGGAGTAACTGAATCTACACTGAATGGCAAAGACAGATGTCAAGGATGATTCCAAGTTTTCTATGGACTGAATATTTATGTCCTCCCTGACCCAAGTTTATAGGCTAAAGTTCCAATATTCAGTGCAATGGTGTTAAGAGATAGAGCCTTTGGGAGGCGATTAGACCATGAGGTTAGAGCCTGCATGAACAGGATTAGTTTCCTTATAAGAGACATGAGAGAAGTGCCCTCGCTCCATAGTGGGAGGATATGGCAGTAAGGCAAACCAGGAAGTGAAGTGAGTCCTTACGAGACACTGATGCTGCCAGCACTGTGATCTTGGACTTCCTAGCCTCCAGATTTGTGAGAAATGAGTGTTTGTTGTTTAAACTACCCAGCCTAGGGTATTTGCTACAGCAGTCTGAATTCTGACAGCATCTCTTGCTGAGACAGAGAATCTTTGAGAAAACAGCTTAGCGCAGCCAAAGCAGGGGTTCTGTTTTGGGAATGAAGAAACTGAGATGGCTGGTAAATTTCAATGGAAGGACAAGTTATAATTGCCTGTTTGTGTGAACCTCGGAGGAGGCATATGTCCTGACATAAATGTAAGAGACTTTTAACTGAATCCAGGGGGTGGATGGAGTCACTTACAGATTGAGGGTATGGTGTAGAAAAAGGGTGTGTTATTGGGCTTCAAAAACTCTGAGGTTTTGGCAGCCCTGGAAAACTATGAATGTGCACATCCTTGTATTTGTGTTAGAGATTCCATTCTATATTTTTGAAAGTACAGTATCAACAGAGGGATTAATCATCCTTTCATTTTGCCCTTGACCCAGAAGGTGTGATTGTCTGAAATGAGAACTATCCATACCAATGTTATGATGAAAGATTTACTTCCTAATCTATACATTAGTGCAACTTAGAAAAAGATGTTTTCTGAAAATAAGGAAGTAGACTGACAAAAGTGGGAAGTAGTTTAAGTTTTGTACTGTCAGTGGATTGGCCTAATTAGGATGTGAGGAGATCAAATGGATTTCAAAAAAAAGGACTATTTAACAGCTCCTTCTGTTACTTTAATGTATATTTTAAAAGTTAAGAAGCAAAGGATAGAAAATTTGATTCACCTCCCCCTTCAAAAGATTTTTGAAGTAAGATTTCAACTTGGACCCTGCTGGAAGGTGAAGGACTAATTTGCAGAATAATATTAGTTTTCTATGGAGAACAACATGCAGAGTTGCTTTGAATTGCAGCATTAGAAGGGCTAATTAGGTGTCTTCATGCAGCCTAGGCCTGTGGGCCAGCTAAGTCTTTTCAGAGTAAGAACATTATTATGCAAGAGTGGTCTTGTTTGCATTGCTACCATGGCAATGAACCCTTCTTCCACAGTTAGCTAACAGAAGCTAAAGTACAGAGAAGCTTTTTTTGGTTTTTTGTTTTGTTTTTTGCCCTGCCTAGTCTAGTATTTTTAATGAATTCTATGTCAGTGTAAGTCCAAGCATTGTAATGATAGACTAAGTGTTATGGCAATTTTGACAATGTCCTAGCTTAAGAAAAGCAGGGCTTCCCACTGAAGCTTTCTGCACCCATAGCAGAATAGGAAGTGTACAACTCTTCTGAAATGTATTCAGGCTCCTGGGTAATTTGAATGAAGAGTTAAAGATATAGTGGTTTAATATGATAGTATTTAACAGTCATATTCAACTCTGCAACCCCATGGACCATAGCCCACTAGGCTTTTCTGTCCCTGGGATTTCCCAAGCAAGAATACTGGAGTGCGTTGCCATTTCCTCCTCCGGGGGATCTTCCTGACCCAAGGATTAAAGCCATGTTTCTTAGGTCTCCTGCATTGTCAGGAAGGCTCTTTACTACTCGCGCCACCTGGGAAGTCGAAGCAACATATGACACCAGTCAATTTCATTTTATAAAATTTCTCACATAATTTGTTTTGCTTGGTAGGTAATAATCAAGGACAAATTTTCATATTATAATGTTTTTATCTCAATTGCTCCAAGAGTTTCTCATAATTCAGTTAATAAAAATGGGTGACATATTAAATTGGAAAGATTATGACATGATTATGATTAGATAATCTTAATTAATAAGAATTTTTATAAACACCTAAAATAAAAAATTCTCAATGTGTAAATAGGCAAATGTCTACATGTTCCCAAAATACAATAGTGAAGCTGAATTCCTCTGTCTCTATTTCTGCAGAATTGAAAAAAGAAAAAGGTCACAAATATTGTAAGAGAAGATAGGAAGAAGTCAAGGGCTGCAAATTGGTATGCTATCCTTTAGTTCAACACCCACTTTATATAAAGCAAGTTGAGAGAAAATCTTTTGAAAGAGTCTAGAGCACTGTTGCATCTTCTCTTCCCACAGTGCTACAAATAAGGGGAGTAGAATATGTCCATCTTAATCCAAGCCCAGTGAGAAAGACTCCAAGGAAATCACTCAGACTGTAGTCCTGTGTTCTCTGGAGTTGATGAAGAGAACCCTGAAAGAGCCCCAAGCTTAGTTGCTTAATTTATGACAAATGTGACAATATCATATTGTAGATAAAGTGTGTTTTTTCAATAAATGGTACTGGGTCAGTTTGATGTTTATTTTAAAGACAAAATAATTTATCTCTGTACTAGCTTTTTGGGCTGTGTGCTTAATTGCATGGTTGTGTCTGACTCTTTGCGACCCCATGAACTGTAGTTGGCCAGGCTCCTCTCTCCATGGGGATTCACCAGGCAAAAATATTGGAGTGGGTTGTCATGCCCTTCTCCAGGGCATAATTCCTACCCAAGGATCAAATCCAGGTCTCCTGCATTGCAAGTGGGATCTTTACCATCTGAGCCACCAGGGAAGCCCATTTACTTTTTAGGGCTGCCATAAAAAATTACCACAAATTGGGTGGCTTAAAACAATAGAAACTTATTTGTTATACAGTTCAGAAGTCTAGAAGTCGAAAATCAAGGTGTTGGTTTTTTCTGGAGCCTCTAGGTGAGAAACTGTCCCATGCCTCTCTCCTAGCTTCTGGTGATTGCCAGAAAGCCATGGTGTCCCTTGGCATGTAGACACATCATTCCAGTCTCTGCTTCTGTCTTTACATTGCTTTCTTCTCTGTGTGTGTTTGCATTGTCCTTTTCTGTCTTTTTCATAAGGACTATTTCACTGATTTAGGATCCATCCTAATCCACTATGATCTCATTTTGATCTTTAATTATATCTATAAAAACCCTATTCCCAAATAAGATCACATTGTAAATTTCTGTGTGGAATGGATTTTGGGAAGACATTTTCCGCCCAGTATAGTCTCCAATATTTTGCTGTGTAAAATTCAATTCCAGTTGAATTACAGGTTTAGATGTAAGAGATAAAAACAAAACAGATTTTCAAAGAAAATGAGAACATTTTTATAATGTAGAGTGTGGTGATTAAGAGTGAGGGATTTAAAGAGAATCTTCAAGGATTCAAATCCCAACTCTAGGATTTGATAATTGACCGTTATGGCCTGTTCCTTAGTTTCTTTCTCTCAGATATTGGCATCATTGTAATATCTAATTCCTATGGTTTTCACAAAATTTGAAATATACTTGGAAAATACTGTGTATGCATATTAAGGGTCATAACTAACTAAATGTCCAAGAGACAACATTAGGGGTCTTACAAAGATTGCTTATCCAACTGTAGGATAAATACCCCACAGAGGATTTGAATAGATAGGTAACTGACATAATTTTTATTTATTTATTTATTTTTACTTTACTCTGAGTCATGTTTAACATTCTGGTTACATGCACAAGATTATATGCAAAACATGATGTTATCTACAATATTAAGACACTGAAAGCAATTGAAAGATTCAGCTGTGAAAGAATGATTTTTTTAGTATGTTACATTCATTTCACTGTGTACAAATATGGAAAAATTCCCATGGCAAACTGAGAAAGGAAAAAGAGAAAATTAGAGAGCTCTGTGTATATGATTCCAATCTTGTTAAAAAATGGATGCTATATTAATATATGTGTAAATGACAGAGTAGGGCTTCCTTGGTGGCTCAGTGATATAGAATCTGCCTGCAGTGCAGGAGACCTGGGTTAGATCCCTGGGTCGGGAGGATCCCCTGGAAAAGGGCATGGCAACTCACTCCAGTACTCTTGCATAGAGAATGCCATGGTCAGAAGAGCCTGGCAGGCTGCAGTCCCCGGGACTGCATACAGTCGGACACAACTGAAGTGAGTAAGCAGCAGTAGCAGCAGCAGCAAATGACAGAGTAAGTGATTAAAAGATATCAGATATAAGCCAAATTGCAAGCAATGGATGTCTCTGGGGAAGAGAGTTGGATTGAGGTGGAGAGGGAGCATAAAGGGAGATTTTATTCTGAATCCACTATAAGTCCAACTTTTTTAAAGTAGTAGAACCCAAATATATATTACTCTTACAATGTAAAAAGAAAATAGGGAAATGGGTGGAATATGTGAATAAATTATTTACAAAAGAAGAAAAACAGTCAATAAATACCTTAAAATTAGTCAATCATACTTATATTCAAGTAAATCGAACCAACATTTTTTATCACATATTATTTTAATATCAACTTGAAAAAGCTCAGAAGAGATAATGGCCATTGTTGAGTGATCCAAAGGTATACATAATGCTAAAAAAGTGTTTATTTTTTTTAAAAGAGCAGCAGTTGTGTGTGTGTGTATGTGTGTGAGCACACAAAAGAGAGAGAGAGAGAGAAATAAATTGAAAAAAAAATACAGAAAACAAACCTCCAGTAACATTCTCTTTTTAGTATATGAACAAACATTTGCTACTAGGATGTTCATTATGCTATTGAAGAATTGGGAAAATTATATGTTAAACAATAGATTAATTATATTGTATACTAGTTAACAATATAATGCAACAATTAAGTGCTATAGAATAAAATGTGTTGATATAGAAAGATATATAGCTTTATTATAATTTTTTGCATAAAATACAGTTACAAAATTATAACTACTGTATGATGTCAGCTTTTATTTAAAATCTAAAAGAATAAGCTTTAAAGTCTTATAAGTATAGTTTAGAAAATTATGAAACGAGAATTTTCCCTACTAGTTATTAAAACACACTATTAAGTTAACTTGTCATCTAAAAGAGATTATCTATAAATGATGGGATTACACATTTATTATATCATTTTGTATGCTTATATGTATTATCTGGGAAAGATTGAAGGCAAAAGAAGAAGAGAGCAGCAGAGGATGAGATAGTTAGATAGCATCAACAATTCAATGAACATGAATTTGAGCAAACTCCAGGAGATAGTGAAGGACAGGGAAGCCTTGGATGGTGCAGTCCACGCAGTTGCAGAGAGTTGGGCACACCTTAACAACTGAACAACAATCTGTATTATCTTGTTCTCTACAATTACTAAATGTTATTGTGTAATTAAAAGATAATAAGAGCTGATATTCAGAAAGTCTCAATCCTAAGTAACTCAGAATACATTTTCATGAGTCATTTTTATATTTCACAATATTTTCATACATTTAGAAAAGCTAAACATGGGTCAGTTCTCTCCTTTTCTGTTTAAAAGTTATCTGCTTTGGTAAGAGAAGACACCTTTCAACAATTTCTTCTTCATAGTTTTATCTGCTGGGCTAATAGAAACAAAGAACCTACGGCAGTAAGTACAAAGTTTGCCCATTTGGAACAGAGTCTATGACTCTAGGATAGCTCTTCTCAGATCTTAAATGGCATCAGCATCTCTGGAGATCTTGTTAAACAACTTGTTGGGCTCCCTCTTCAGAATTCCTGGGTTAGTTAAGCCTCACTTAGCGCCTGGAAATAATCATTTCTAACAAGTCCCAAGGTGATCTGGAGACCACACTCTGAGGACCACTATGTCCGGGCATAAGCACATATATCTTTTTATTTGGAGCAGCCAGCCTAATGGACAGGCTTTGATTGCTTCCAGAATATGATGAATAAATAAATCAGCCTAACCAAATCCTGCCCTATTCTCTCCATGCTCTTGATCTTTACTGCTTCTTAGGAAACTGTTAATTTAGTAATAGAGAAATCAGATTCCTTTTTAAAGAAAAGTGCTATGCAAGGTTTATATGTGTCTTTAGGTATCTCTGAGATTCTAATTTATCCACATGAATATCTAAGTTATATGAGGTTACACAGAACCTATATATGGAATGCACTAAATCTAAATTCTGATTTTAGATAGACACATTGTATTTACTGTTATTCTTTGTTCCTTGCTTGTGCATTTCACTGCTAAATTTATATTTTTAAAAAGGATTTTGGTATCATATTCATATGTGAGATCTGTTCAGAATTTGCTTTTCTTACACACTCTAGTTTTTGCTATCAAGGTTATACTAACATGAAAATAATGGATAGGAACACAGTTTATATTTTTATTCTTTTGCGCAAGATTAGGAACCACTTGTTCCTTAAAACCTGAGTGGAACTTGCCTGTAAATCATCTCAGCCTTATGCGTTTTTGAGAGGGAGGTTGTTGTTGTTGTTGCTTTGTTTGGAACCTTTTTAACTGTTACACAATTCTGTATTTCTTAAAGTGAATTTTGTTGAAGTATTGCATACACTAAGATTATAAAAGTAGAGCTCAAAAAATTTACAAAGAATTAACACAGCCATGTAACCATCACAGATCAAGAACTAGGATACTACTGTTACCAAAAGAAGTGTGGTAGGTCTGGCTGCTTGCTGCTCAAAAGCCGATGAACAGGCCAGGCTGGTGGAAAGGGAAGTTTGCTTTATTTCAGATGCTGGCAACCGGTGGGGAATATGGCGGACATCTGTTCAAAGGCTGACTCCCCAAACCCCCGACAAGCAGAGGGTGAGAGCTTTTATGGACAGAGTGTATGTGTGGGAGGGTTACATGCAGAAATGGCACAGTCGACTTTAACAGTCATCTTCAAATTGGTCATCAGTGGTCTAGCCAGCATCATCTTGATTGTTTTAGGTACAGTTAATCTTCAGTTCCAGGGTCCATTTGTTGCCATTTCTTTGCGGTCAGTCCTCAGAATTGTGGCAGTTCACGTCCTGGGTATAGTCTGGTCATCCTGTCGTTAACTTCTTCACCTGGTGTTTCAGTCTCTATAAGACAGCTCACAGGATATGGCTCAGAATATTATCTGTAGCCCTTGAGAAAGAACTAAAAGTCCTTGACTCTACTTAATGACTACGTTATTATTGTTTAGTTTCCTTTGACTGGTTTCCTTTGTTTCAGCATTTCTCACTTCTCTGATTAAACTTAGCCTTTGACTAAAGGCAAAAGGCAGACAGAGATCATAGTGGTGGTGGCTGGGGAGGGAGGGCGGGGAAGGGAAAAGACCATGCGATCCTGATCCATTTCACTACCAGCACCTTCCAACACATCTTATAACTTCCTTTCAAGTGCTTCTAGTATCCTGACCTCTATCAGTTGTTAAGTTTAAAAAAAAAAAAAGATGATTAAATGATAATATAAAATAAAGCTGCATTAATTTTCTTGCCTGGTGTAGAAGAGCAGCACCATTCAAGCACAAATGCAGTTTCTCTTTGCAGAGGAATTAGAAGAGCTTGACAGATTTAAAGAGGAGAAAGTACAAAATCAGGCAACTTCTCGAGTTCAGTCTCTGGGCGCCTTACAAGGTGAGTTGTAAACTCTTCTTTGCAAGCAGCCACTGCCAAGGTCCACTTTACTGCTAACTGCAAGCCTGATTTCAAACAAGTTTGGTATGGATTATGTAAAATTCCAGAGCCTAGGGTTATTCACCATATGCACTTGTGTGGGCATGCTCAAAGTTGAACAAATCATTCTTGAAAACATTACAGATTAGTTTTGAACTTTATATATGTGAAATCATATACTATGAATTCTTCTGTATTTAGTTTCTTTTGCTTAATGTTACTTTTCTGAAATTCATGTTACTGCATGAGCTGCAGTTTGTTCATTCTTATTATTTTATGGTATTTCCTCATGTGAACATATTATATGTATTTTTTGGCATCTGATACTTCATTTGATTAGTTCATGACTCAAGCTGTGTTCTTTTCCTTCCAAATAAAAAACCATAATGATATTTTGGATTTTAACATGCTAGTCCTTCAAGGAAATGATGTGTGTGTTTTATATTGGACTTTTTGTTACATAATTTGGGAAGAAGTGGAAACAGTGACTTATTTTATTTTCTTGGGCTCCAAAATCACTTTGCATGGTGACTGCAGCCATGAAACTCAAGGACGTTTATTCCTTGGAAGGAAAACTATGACAAACCTAGAAAAATAAAAAAAAGGAAAAGAAAGTGAAATTGTTAGTTGTTCAGTCATATCTAACTATTTGCAACCCTATGGACTATAGTCTGCCAGGTTCTTCTGTGCATGGAATTTCCCAGACAAGAATACTGCAGTGGGTTGCCATTTTCTATTCCAGGGGATCTTCCAGACCCAGAAATCCAATCTGCATCTCTTTATGTCTCCTGCACTAGCACGTGGATTCTTTATCACTGCACCACCTGGGAAGCCCCTTGAAGTTGCAACAAATTTAACACTAACAAAAACCTCTCAATATATTATAATTTATTCATTTTAGTATTCATGGATATTTGGGTTGTTCTAGTATTTAGTTCTTACAAATAGTGTATTATAAACATTCTTCTAGTATTTTTATACATATACACATAAACATACACACATACTCACACATTTCAGTTTGGCATATGCCCAGAAGTAGAATTTTTGAGTCATGGAGAATGCGTAAGGTGTCTTCAGCGGATACTGACAGTTTTCGTAGCAGCTGAACCAATTTTACAATCTCATCAGCTGTGCATGAGTTGTAGTTGCTTCAAGTCCTTGGCATCGCTCAGTATTGTCACTCTTTTAATTTTACACTGTTCAGTGAATGAATAGAGTTATCTCATGGACGTTTCAGTTTGTATTTCGTCTATCATTAGTGAAATTGAACAGATCTTTTTATGTTTATTGTCTATTTGGATATCCTTCTTTGTGAAATACTTGTTCAAATATTTTGCCTATATTCTATTAGTTGTTTGTTTATTTTCCCCTTTCAAAAAAATTTAAGACTATATACTTACACATACATATATGTATATATTCTGAGCTTTAGATATTTATGGTTATATTTATATAAATATTTTCTGTTCTTTGACTTGCCTGCTACTGCTGCTGCTGCTAAGTCATGTCAGTCGTGTCCGACTCTGTTCGACCCCATAGACGGCAGCCCACGAGGCTCCTCCATCCCTGGGACTCTCCAGGCAAGAACACTGGAGTGGGTTGCCGTTTCCTTCTCCAGTGCATGAAAGTGAAAAGTGAAAGTGAAGTCACTCAGTCACGTCTGACTCTTCGCGACCCCATGGACTGCAGCCTACCAGGTTCTTCCTTCCATGGGAGTTTCCAGGTACTGGAGTGGGTCGCCAGTGCCTTCTCTGTTGACTTGCCTACTCATTATTATTCTTTTCTATGACTTGTCTTTGTATTCTCTTAAAGGTGCCTTTCATTAAACAAAACTTGATGAAAAATATATTTTTGACAAACATAATTCTGGGTCAAATTTCTCTCTCTTATTCTATTTTGGTGAGTTATAATTTACCAGGAAATTATTTTTTTAATCTATTAAAAAATAAATATTGGCTTAAAGTCTCTTTACTACTACTTAATAATTTTAAAAATCTACTTAATCTATGGTTATAAATTTGGTTATAAATAAATATTGTCAGAATTTTGCCCATTTATTCAATAAGTTCATATCTTTATTTACATCATTGTAGCATCTTAACAAATCAAGATAGCTTTATTTCACATCATACATTTATTTAAAACTGTTCTAAATTTTGTACAGAATATGGAAGACTTGAAATTTTTTACTTAGACAATATGTTTGTATGAATTTAATAATATTAGACAACAAATCTTGTAAGAAACAGGATACAGACTATTTAGGCATCAACTGGTATGTCTTAGTTTTTTCATGTTAAGTTCTATACTAAATTTGTAGACACTTTCTGAAATTCAGCCATTCTATTGTATTTCTAATCAGCTTTTCCATCTCACAGATTTTATATGTGGGACCGAGAAATATGCTAATACTGATAAAAATTATGTTGTACAAAACTAACTATTACTTATGAGACAGCTGAATAAACATATTGGAGGAATGTAGGTCATGATTTCCACAGTAATTTTAGTGTAGCCTAAAAAAAGTGGGTATGAAAGCATTATAATCCTTTTTTGCTTCAGACTTAGGGCTGCACAGGATCTGTGGCCTCTGGTGGGGTGTGTTTTGCACTTAGACTTAAGTTGGAGGTTGCTTTTTCTCACTTATTCAAGTGCAGAACAGAAACCTCTTCCCACCATGGCAGGTCAACTGCAAGAAGGGAGAGAAAAAGACATGGAGACAACACTTTGCAAAGAGAAAAACAAGGCTATTTTTGGAAAATATGTTATTAGTGGCAAACATTTTCCAGAATATATCAGAAAAAGAGAAAGATAAACTCTTCAGGTCTTTTAAATTAAAATTAAACACTGACTTAATGGACATGAGGTTGAGCAAACTCTGGGAGACAGTGAAGGACAGGGAAACCTGGTGTGCTGCAGTCTGTGGGGTTGCAAAGAGCTGGACACAACTTAGTGACTGAACAACAAAAACAAATCTTTTAAATCAAATTAATTCTTATAACTCACCTCCTGAATAATCCCTTTCCGTCCCCCCATCTCCAAATCATTTCAGCTCCAAGACCTCTAATTTCCCTTTCCCAGATAAAACTGCATGTGTTGTTCTGTTGCTACTACTGCTAAGTCGCTTCAGTCGTGTCCGACCCTGTGCAACCCCAGAGATGACAGCCCACCAGGCTCCGCCATCCCTGGGATTCTCCAGGCAAGAGCACTGGAGTGGGTTGCCATTTCCTTCTCCAATGCATGAAAGTGAAAAGTGAAAGAAGTCTCTCAGTCGTGTCCAACTCTTTGCAATCCCATGGACTGCAGCCTACCAGGCTCCTCCATCCATGAGATTTTCCAGGCAAGAGTACTGGAGTGGGGTGCCATTGTCAACTACCCTGATGGAAACTTCAGAGAGAACAAGCCACTAGATGGCTTAATTTGTCTTTGGTCCCCATCTCGGGTCAGGCTATGGATGGCAGGGGTCCCTAACCTCTGGGATCTAATGCCTGATGATCTGTGGGAGAACTGGATATAATAATAAAAATAAAGTGCACAATAAAAATAATGCTCTTAAATCATCCTGAAACCATCCCACCACCCCTGGTTCACGGAAAAATTGTCTTCCACAAAATATGTCTCTGGTGCCAAAAAAGTTGGGGACCACTGGATTAAAGAGTCTAGACTTGTAACACCAAAAATTAGATAACCAAGAATTTTTTCAATTAGTATAAAAGGTAATATATGAGGCAGTGTCAGCTCCTACTCAGCTGGGATAGAGTATTAGAACTTTTGAATACAAAAAGAGAAAAAGAATTCATAGATTACGTAGAACCAGATAAAGGGTAAAGGGGATGAGAGAGACAAGCCAGGAGGATGAGCTCAGGAGCATGCTTGTGTGCCAGCTTACACTCTCCTGCAACACGTTAGGCATCGCTCATTCATGGGGCATTTGTCTCCTGTTGATCCCAGCATGCCTCCACAATACTCCTCAGTACTTACTGGAGGCTGTCATTTCTAACCTACCAGTGAATGCTGGCCCACGCGAAGCAACTACTTTGCTTTCACAAGGTTAAGGAGTCCACCAATTAGTGAGGGAGGAGAAGCTCATAGTTAATAGGAAAATTGTATCACGTGTGTGGGTTGTGTGTGTGCTTATCCAGAAACCGACTCTGTATTATTCTCATCCCACATCAGTCACTGTCAATCAATATCTATCTTTGTACAGTCTTGAATTAAGTAGACTCTTCGGGGATTGTTAGAGATGAATATCTGTATGGGGGAGCCTTACTCACAGTTGGATAAAGATTTTGTTCTCTACAACTCTGTACAGTATGCCTCCTTAATAAGGCTTACTTCTGTTTCCTTGTACCTCATGCATGACCTCTTCAGCATTTGTTTGCTTTCCTTTCAGAATAATTTATTTTAGTCCCCTTATTCTGTTACTATGTTTTAATTCTTCCTCTAAATTCTCTTATCTTTGATTTTTAACAAGTGTGTATCCAGTATCCTTGGAGGCAGCAAACTAGGCGATAGGTGATTTGGGCTCGCCATGGGTATCCATCAGGAGCAGGGTCACAACCCGGCAAAATGACTTGGAGGCAAAAGGACCCAGAGAAATAGACACGTATGACCTATGTCTTAGGGCAGTGATTCAAATAACCACAGAGAACTCTCACAAAACACCAAATTCTGTTCCAACTTCTGTCTGGAGATTTTTATTTAATTGGTTTTGGATAACTCACAGAGCAAGATATTCCCTAGGTATTTGATATGCCTCTAAAGTAGAAAACCATTGTTTTAGGGGATTAAATTCTGTTTAAGGCAAAGAGACATTATAGGCAAATGACTGATTATTTACCAGGTTTTGTTTCCAAAAGTAGGCTCAGTGGGAGCCAAAAGAACCAGACAGGTCTGCCTTGTCCCACAGGGAAAAAGTGCTTCAGAGTCAGTTTGCTTCATAGCCTTTTATCAGATTAGCTGTTTTTCTACAGTAGGGGGATCCCCAGAGTTGTTCTGATGTCTTATTATGGTAGAGTCATATTTTTTAGTCATCCTTGGGCTATCTTTTAGTATGGCATTTCTGTACCAAAATTGTACTGGCCCTAACCGCACTAGCTTTTCCATCTGAGGGAAAATAATCACCTTCATTGAATGTGAGGTACATGATATTGCTATAGTGCTACAGATCTCTTATATGAACCTAAATGAAATTATGGAATGAAATTATACACTTATGACAATTGGAAGAGGAAATGAATAAAGATGTTTAAGCAATCAGATATGTGTTCTCAACATAAATAGAAATGTGTTATAGTAGAAGGAGGGCTTCCCTTGTGGCTCAGCTGGTAAAGAATCCACCTGCAATGTGGGAGACCTGGGTTTGATCCCTGGGTTGGGAAGATCCTCTGGAAAAGGGAAAGGCTGCCCACTCCAGTATTTTGGCCTGGAGAATTCCATGGACTGTATAGACCATGGGGTCACAAAGAGTCAGACACAACTGAGTGACTTTCACTTTCATAGTAGAAGGAAACATGAAAATAATAATAAAAAAACCCAATGATCATTAAAGTCTTACTGAATTATGAATTATTCAATGAATGTTTTTGCTTCTATGGAAAACCTACCCACATACCTATCCTACTCAGATTGTTTATTAAGATGTTATTCAATCCTTTCAGGTAATATTTATCAAAGTAACCAAATTTATTCCTGCCTTGAAAAAGAATAAAACAAAGCTTACCAAACATAACTATTCTGTTAAGATTTAAGGTTCAGAATTCAAAATATTAATAGACTTGGGCAATGCATTGGTTTCATAACCTGTTCTTGCCTCATAAGAAAGGTCTGCTATAGACACAAACAGAAGTTGCAGAAATCATACTAGCTCACAAGAGAACAAAGGAATTTGTCAAAAGATAATGTCAAACTGTTCAGACATATTTCAGCTGATTATTGCATTTAGAGGATTTCTAGACGTTTGTTCATCTAAGGAACGTGAGTCGAGACTAACCCATAATTTATCAATTCCACTGAAAAACTATCAAATGTACATTTATAGACAGCTAGGAATGTTTTTTTTTCTGTGTTGGAAAACTGATCAATAATTAATTACATCTTATGGCAAAGGCCCCCTCATGATAATGTGAAATTTTATGTTTGATTTGTGCTGATATAACTAGATAATTAATTTTAATGTTCAAATGTCTTTGCTTCTGAGAAAATGCCTTAGGATTAACATTTGATCTGTAATGGTTGAAGTAATTCTAATTTTGATTATTGAAAATATATTGTAGAGATTATTATCAGTAGAAGAAATAAAAAGACTTCCAATAAGTAGATGGATCTTAAGTGCAATTTTAGTATAACTTTTATGCTTCATTGCTAAGAGTTAAATTCCATGGTAACACAGCAGTAGATGAGTTTAACCAGGAGGTACTTTATAATAGGCATTGCACATAATTGTCTATTCATAGCGTTAGGTGCAGCCTCTTCAAAAACACAGAGAAACAGGGTGCCTATGGAAAAAAAACAACAACTCAATTATTAAAGAGACTGATTTTAATTGTTTCTTATAAATAATTTTTTAGGCTGGAATGTGTGCCCTTGAGGAAACAATGTGACATTTGAATTTGTTACAGACAACTAAATTTCATGACAGGAGAATTATGTGTATTTCTAAAATATGGTTAGTTTGAGATGTTTTTAATCACACTTGTCCTTATGTCTTCATGGTTGGGATTATTAATGTTATTGCTATTCTCTGGGATACATAGATTCCAAATGTAGGCATCTTTGACTAATTTTTCTGCATTTTTTTTTTTTTTTTGCTTCATTGCAATCTGCCTACACAGGATGTTTAATCTTTCTAATTCATGGGTTCTAATATAACATTTACCTGCTCAGAAACCATTAATGCTTCCACATTGCACATTAAATTTTGAATTAAATTTCTTATCCTAGTACATAACACTACTATTACTAAAAAAAACTTATAAGTTAAAAATTGTATCATAAAACTAATGGTTTCAATGAGCATGGGCTTGGAGGGGAGTAAGTGAGAGAGGGAGTAAATAATGCCAAACCAGCAATAACCAAATTATATTTTCTTCAGAAATTTCAATAATAAAGATCTTAAAAATGGCCATGGTTGTATTTTGCAAACACTAAAAATAATAAACTGATTGATCAAAGCAGGCAAACATAAACGGAGACGTCCCTCGGAAAATTTTGAAGAGCATGTAAGATCAGACAAGAGTCAATAAACTTTGTACAATCGAAATGAGTGCTGGTGCTGTTTACAACCTCCAGCAGGAAGCAGAAGAAAGGACACCAGCTGAGCATCCATTTACTGCACGCCGAGCAGGTGTGAGTTCCTACACTGTTTACTCAATAACGTTTTTCCGCTGAGCAAGGTGCTTCTCCCCAGTCACAGTACCAACCCAACAGCTGTTGCAGTAGCTCCAAATCTTACCCTTTAACTACTCAATCATATTCTTTCCAATTCATGTTATACAAACTCACTGCTGGAGAAATGCCTATACAAACTCTTCAGTCTGGGAGCCCAGCAAGGGCTCTGGTTTAAGTCCTCCTGTTTGTCCAATACATAGTATAGCCTAATGGCTAGGAATATAAGCTTGACAATCACTCCAACCTGAGTTCACATTTCATCTCCCCATACCTGTTGTGTTCTCTGAAGCAAGTTATGTGAATACTTTGTGCCTTCATTTCTTCATCTGTAAAATGATGGGGATGTTAATAACATTATCCTCATAATCTTATTTGGGAAATTAGGTCACAGTTACTAGCTCTGTGTAGAATATTGGCTGTACCTAGTATGCAGTTCCCAAAATTTTAGGGGGCTCTTATTAGCCTCCTGAATTTGGATGGCTGTTTCCTCAACATAAGGCTCTTTGTCTATGCTGTCCCCTCGGATAGACTTCCCTGGTGGCTCAGACTATAAAGAATCCACCTGGAATGCAGGAGACCTGGGTTTGATCCCTGGGTTGGGAAGATCTGCATTTCATCCTAGTTGACTTGCTAAAAATCTTACCTATTTCTATAGGTCTATTTTGATAAATGTCTTTTATGACATTGTTTAATGGATGAACTTTTCTTTCCCTATGTGCATGATTGTGGGTCCTTTCTTCTGAGACTTAAGTTTCTAGGTTCAGTGTTTTATATATACATTCAGTTCAGTTGCTCAGTGATGTTCAATTCTTTGCGACCCCATGAACTGCAGCACGCCAGGCCTCCCTGTCTATCACCAACTCCCGGAGTCCACCCAAACCCATGTCCATTGAGTCAGTGACGCCATCCAACCATCTCATCCTCTGTCGTCCGCTTCTCCTCTTGCCCTCAATCTTTCCCAGCATCAGAGTCTTTTCAAATGAGGCAGCTCTTCACATATATATATATATGTGTGTGTGTGTGTGTGTGTGTGTGTGTGTGTGTGTGTGTATGGGCTTCCCTGGTGGCTCAGAGGTTAAAGCATCTGCCTGGAATGCTGGAGACATGGTATGTATGGATATGTAGCTGTTAGTGTTTAGTCACTAGGTCTATCGGACTCTTTGTGACCCCATGGACTATAGCCCACAAGGCTCCTCAGTCCATGGAATTTTCCAGGCAAGAATACTCGAGTGGGTTGCCAGTTCCTTCTTTAAGGGGTCTTCCTGACCCAAGGATCAAACCCGCATCTCCTGTGTCTCCTGCATTGACAGCAGATTCCTAGGAAATGCCATAGACAGAGGAGCCTGAAGGGCTACAATCCAATGGGTCACAGAGAGTCAGACATGACTCTTAGTGACTAAACAACAGCATGTATAAATGATTGTGTCAAAACCTTCATTCTTGGTTTAACCCATAGATGCTAGAGAGACCTGAAATCCAGTACTGTTCCTGTCTGCCCTGCAATTTTGCTAGACCAGAAGTATTTGCTTCAACCTGCAGTGTGTTATTCAGTTTGAAGACAGTTTACCCAGGATGAGACACACAAAGGAACTTTTAAACCTAAACCAGTCATTTGGGTTCATGTTAAGGTCACATTGATGCCATCATGGTACCCTCAGTTAATGCTTCTTAGGCTATATTTTGCCATTTTATTGTCTAAAGTAAATGCATTGACTGAACCAAATCACTACAGAAGGTGATTTCTAAATATTTTTTAATTAAAAAAAGAAATGCTTCTGCTGCTGCTAAGTTGTGTCAGTTGTATCTGACTCTGTGCAACCCCATAGATGGCAGCCCACCAGGCTCCCCTGTCCCTGAGATTCTCCAGGCAAGAACACTGGAGTGGGTTGCCATTTCCTTCTCCAGTGCGTGAAAGTGAAAATTGAAAGTGAAGTCGTTCAGTCGTGTCCGACACTTAGCGACCCCGTGGACTGCAGCCTACCAGGCTCCTCCGTCCATGGTGTTTTCCAGGCAAGAGTACTAGATTGGGTCACCAGTGCCTTCTAAAAAATGCAGTTGAGGCTGAAAAAAAAAAGAAAAAAAAAGGATGCTCCACTCACCCAGACCAGGTCCCAGTCCTGGCCCATGGCATTCTCCCATGGTGTTCAAAAGAGACTACTTCCTGATGAAGGGGATTGGGTGACAGAGTTAACCTTCTTCCCATCCCCCCATCTCAGGGAATATATATATTTCTCTTGTATATACATATATACAATCCCCCTTTTCCTAACTATAATAATCAGTTTTAATTTATTAGTTTAAAATGCAGCATAATTTCCCGTTCTATTTTGGGATGATGAGAAACAAATCACAGAAGAGAAGGATGATAGATACTTCCCTGTTTTGCATTGTGATCCCTTGGTAACAGCATTTCAGGGCTGATTCAGTGAATCAAGGTATTCCAGAACTGCTGATAAAATAACTTTGAGATATTATCTGTAAATATGTGTTTCCCTGTTTATCTGTCTTGCCACAGTTTTGTGTCTGAGGTTTCCAACAAAGAGCTGATTGTCTCTGAATTTTCAGTGGTTAGGCAACTGGTGCTAACAGCTCAGAACAAGCATGTTTAATGTTAAAATCCATCTAGACTCTTGGACACTAGCAGTGGGTGATACTAGTTACAGAAATCAGTTTCTCCAAGCCTGTGCAAGACTTGTGATTTTGTTTCAAATTTACTTTCTTCCCCATGGAATCATTTTGAAATCAGAGAGAAATATTTAATTTTCTGTTTCCTTATACTTGCCCAAAGTATATAGGTGCATTTCCTATAAATGTCATTTGGAATGAAATTAAAATCTATGGTTACTAAGATTAATATTGTGCAAGCAGTTTATACAATATAAGGTTTTCCAAGAAATGAAGAAAATTTTCTCTACTGGGGATTTAATTTGCTATTTTTGACTAAGGAATCCAGGATTCAAAACAAAGTATTGAAAATGTTGTTTGAAACCTGTAGGGGTTGGTTATTATTTATGGTATAAATTTTAAAACAAAGTTAATTATTTTTCAAAAAAATGAAATCCGTTTTGTTCTAATAATTTCAAATCCAAGCAATATTACCCAGATTTGCAAATGATTTGCTCTATAAGCATTATACTTTTTATAATTGTTAACATATAGTAATTTACTTATTTGTGTGTATGAGGTAAATATAAATAATCTTAGCCATGTTTATTTGGCTAAGATTAAATTTATGTATAAGTTTAATGAACTATATGTGATTGGCAATAAATATATATGAATGATTTCATATGCAATTATTTTGTAGAGTTCATGCATTTTGTTGATTTTATGATAGCAAGCAATACATAGCTATAGATATAAATTGATATTGGATATAAAAATAAAAATTAAAAAAAAGAAGAAAAATTGCACACACACAAAAAAATTGATATTGGATAGATATTTCATAGTTTGTCACTTTGCATACCTTTAAAATTTTGTAAACTTAGTCTTTATTCATAAATTATACTCTGGAAATTATTTAGAAAATATATGAAATTTTAAGGATAACTTATTTTTATCTTGAAGGTTTTCCTATTGTAATGAAACCTTTCTTTTCATGCTCAATCTTATTCTCTTCACTGTAGGAATTAGTGGTCTTCTATTAGGTCAACTGATGTGAGTCTTCTTGAAGAAATTCATCCTAAAATAAAAAACAATACACATAGAAAGGTGCAATGAGGAATTTCCCTGGTGCTCCATTGCCTAAGAATCCAAGCTCCCAATGCAGAGGGCCTGGCTTTGATCCCTGGTCAGCGATCCAGATTCCACATGCCACAGTGAAGACCCAGAGCAGCCAAATAAATAAATATATACATACATATATTTTTTAGAAAGGTGCATTGAGATAGAGTCCTAATGTGGAGATTTCATGCAAGGTTGTTGAAGACAATAGAGCTACAGAAAAAAAAAAAAAAGTCAAATTATAGATACCTTGAAAAATAAGAGCATAGAAGTGAGTCTAAATTATAATCTGAATGCAGAAGTAAGGCCTTAGAGGGAAAGGAAAATCAAGTAGTTGGAAACCACAAAGATGAAGAACAAATTAATTGTGGGATTCAAGGTGGGTTAGGACTAGTCATTGAGAGCAATGCTAGGGCAATGTGGTCTAAGCCGCCCAATGCAGAGCTGTTGGACCTCATCACATTTGACAAATACAAGGAAGATGTGTCTGAGAAAGAAATTGAGGGTTACATGTGCAAAATTTGTTAAGCTTGAACACAAACTCTAATTTTTACGACTATTTTTAAAAGCAATTCATTTTTGTGGCTTCAATTATTGCCTCTATTCCTCTCCAAATTGTTCCAATAGTTACTAACAGTCCCCTTTAACCACAGAATTTATCTCATTTCTGAAAAACCAAAGTAAATATTTTCACTTGGATATTTTTTGTTACCTTACAAGAAGAGATAATTTGTACTCACCGATTTCTCCTAAACTAGATTTCCCTTGTATAACATTTGTTGTTGTTGTTATGGCATTCATAGACTCCATGTGCCCATTATCATAATGTTTACTTTCACTTTTTTTTATCCCCTTCCTTTATACTTAGACTTTGAACTAAGTTGGAAAGTTAATGTCATTAAGACAAATTTTTGTTGATCGGACTTTTCACACATTCTGCTTTTTGGACAGCCTTTATATGAGCAAGAAACAACTCAGACTCAGCCCCCTTCATTGGCGTTGGAAATCTCCTATAATAATTTCTAGTGATTTTGTATAGAAGATCTATAGTTTTATTAAAATCAGAAGTGTGAATCTATTGGCCAGAGTTTAGCAACTATCTGGGTGCATCAAAGAATGTGAAATGTATCCAAAAGATTAGGCAAGTATAAAAATGGGAAATGTGGTTTTATTAAATTAATACAAGTTATGGGTCATAATTTTTTTCAATTCTAAAACATTCAATTTAATTTTAATGTTTCTGAAGCTGAGAAACACAATTAATGTCAAAATATACTTGATGTCAAAAGAAGCTTATATGTTGCTGGGTAGTGAGGTTAAATTATAAAGTCATTGTCATTTATGAGCTCATGGTAACATGGCCAAGAACTGAAGGCATTTATTCATCTGACTGCTATTTCAACAGACCCCAACATAAGAAGCTATTTGCCTCAATACCACCAGAGCTGGTTGAATTTTAAATTTGTATCTGAATTTCTTATGTAAAATATTCTCAAAAAAGATTATACCCTTAGAGAACATGGTAATGAAAAGTTACTGTGAACCTAAATGATCACATGTCTTTTGCCATGATATGTAATTCAAGACAGTAGTGTTGCCAAAACTCTTGGCATATTGACCATAGACTACTCAGAACTAGATGAGATTTCTGGGACCAATTTTCGAGTCCTGAGGGACTAGCACTCATTTAATTAGCAGTCATACAAAAGCATATGAGTTCAGCCACATAGTGAATGAACAATAAACTCTGGGATTATCAAATGTGTTTCAAAATTATGTTGATTTTTTTTTAATTGCTAAAGAGACTAAGACCGTGTGTTTATCATTGTGATGCTATGCTTAACTTCTAGTGGTCAAAATTTACCAGAATAATCTTTAGGCTTAGAATGTATCATGGCTTAATGCTGATATTAATGGATAATGTGGCATGGAATTTGACAGATAAATATATACTATTGTTGAATGGCATATATTCTTGTACATTTTGATTATTTTTTTGTACATTTTATACATTTTGACTATGCTCAAAATCTTTCAAGTTAGGCTTTAGCAGTATGTAAACTGAGAAATTCCAGATGTACAAGCGTGGTTTAGAAAAGGCAGAGGAACCAGAGGTCAAATTGCCAACATTCATTGGATCATGGAGAGAGCAAAGGAGTTCCAGAAAAAAAAAACAAAACATCTATTTCTTCTTCATTGACTATGCTAAAGCCTTTGAATGTGTGGATCACAACAAACTGTGGAAAACTATTAAATACCAGACCCAACTTACCTGCCTCCTGAGAAGCCTATGTGCAAGTCAAGAAAAAATAGTTAGAACCTTATATAGAACAACTGACTGGTTCAAAACTGGGAAGGAATATGACAAAGCTGTATATTGTCACCTTATTTAACTTATATGTAGAGAACATGGTATGAAATGCTGGGTTGGATGAATCACAACCTGGAACCAAGATTGCCAGGAGAAATGTCGACAACCTTAGCTATACAGATACCACTCCAGTGGCAGAAAATGAAGCCAAACTGAAGAGTCTCTTGTTGAGAGTAAAAAGAGAGTAAATAGCCAGCTTAAAACTCAGCATTAAAAGAACTAAGATTATGGCATTTGGTTCCATCACTTCTTGGCAAATATAAAGGGAAACAGTGACAGATTTTATTTTCTTGACTTCCAGAATCACTGCAGATGGTAATTGCAGCCATGGAATTGAAAGACGCTTGCTCTTTGGAAAGAAAACTGTAACAAATCTAGATAGCATACTAAAAAGCAAAGCCATCACTTTGCCGACAAATGTCTGTATAGTCAAAGCAATGGTTTTTCCAGTAGTCATGTACAGATGTTAAGAGTTGGACCATGAAGAAGGGTGAGCGCTAAAGAATTGATGCTTTCAAACTGTGGTACTGGAGAAGCCTTTTGAGAGTTCCTTGGACTGCAAGGAGATCAGTCCAGTTAATCCTAAAGGAAATCAACCCTGAATATTCATTGGAACAGTTAATACTGAACCTGAGGCTCCAATGCTTTGGCTACTTGATGCAAAGAGCCAACTCATTGGAAAAGACCTTGATGCTGGGAAAGATTGAAGGCAAGAGAAGAGAAGGGTGACAGAAGATGAGATGGTTGGATAGCATCAGCAACTCAATGGACATGAATTTGAGCAATTTCCAGGAGATTGAAGGACAGAGAAGCCTGGCATGCTACAGTCCATGAGGCATTTGAGTTACTCAGGATATAATGTTTATTGTCATATTCATATTTGTACTGTCTTATCTTCCATGGGATTCCCTGGTAGATCAGGTAGTAAAGAATCTGCCTGCAATGTGGGAGACCCAGGTTTGATCCTTGGGTTGGGAAGATCTCCTAGAGAAGGAAATGGCAACCCACTCCAGTATTTTTGCCTAGAGAATCCCATGGACAGAGGAGCCTGGTGGGCTACAGTCCATGGGGTCACAAAGAATTGGACATGACTGAGTGTCTAATACTAATACTACTATCTTCCATAGTAGGCAGGGAGTTTATTGAGGATGTATAGTTAGCATATCCCTTTGCCATACAGTAGAAACTAACACAACATTGTAAGTCAACTATACTCAACAAGATTTTCTAAAACAATAGAGAGCTACAGTGAGATGCTATGTCAGAAATCAGCAACAAGTTCTAGCCTGCCTAGTCTGTCTTTCTGACACTGACAACCCAATATTTCACCTCCCCATTCATCTACTCAGTCTCCACATATTACAAAATAATTGTTTATGTTAACTCTTTTAAATAGGAATTCAAAAATACATAAAATATAATTTATAAGTGGAAAGATTTGTATAAAAGACACATAATTATAATATATCTGGTACAATGTATAAATAATGAAAATTATGAGAATATAGAGGAGTTATAGCTTTCCATATGCAAAATAATAGTAAAAGTGGTGGTGTGTTCAGAGTAATCGTAAATAGTTTATTTTCACACTTCAAGGAATGTTATTTTTTATTGAGGATTTTGTAATAAAAAAGAATCATTTTTATATCATGGATGCCCAGAAAGAGTGGATGCTATGGTTCAAATCCCTTCACTTTGATGTATTAGTCCTTGGCTTATTTGAATGCCATGTCACACAGTACAGCTAATAAAAGCACGAACATTTGTCTTAGAGCAAGTTTGATTTGAGGTGAATAACATTAAACAATAGCCTATTGACAAGCGAATTAAGCACCACTTCTTTTCCTAGCTCGGCTTTGAATTACAGTTGTCCTAACTAATGGAAGCATCCTTATGTTTTAGAATTCCAATATCATCTAAGATGAAAAGATCCTTTTAATTGGATTTTCAATAGAATCAGCTGAGACCCACTGCTCATCATCTTGACTGCTTATCTTTATTGACTGAGGCCAAAACAAAACAAAGATAAATAGCAAAATTCATTAACAATCCATTTACTTCAACTGCAACTTGAAATTAAATGGACATTATTCATGCCTATTGTCATGTCCTGAGGGAATATCACATGGCGCTCCCCAGACAGAGTGCTGTGCTTCTTAGCTTTCATTTTAATTTAGTCAACTCTGCAGTCTCTTGGAGGAACCTGGCTGATGCAAAAAAGAAATAAGGTTGTTTTCTTCTATCACTCACACTTAATGTGTTTATTTGAAAAAGGTGTAGTAAACAAAGAGATACCAGAAGGAAATTATGGACCTCTTTCAGCAGTTGTAAAGAAGGGCAACCCCCAAAAAAGTTCAATTAAAAAAGTCTGAGGAGGTATTTGCAATGACCAACGTAATTCTGAGGTCAACCCAGAAGAACATTTAGGAGAGGAAGTTGATTATAATATTCTTTTGCAAGTAAAGAAGCTATTAGTTCACCACTTAGATTTGACAATCAAAAAATGGTGAAATAAAGGCTTTGATAAGCTCTTGTCCTCTACAGAATATCATCTAAGGAAATATTTGTAAAACTATCATATTACCAAGGTGTGTTAAATTTGCAACCGCCTTCCAAAAGAAACTTGTTGCTTGATCACAGGTCTTATTTCTATTTTCCATCCCCACCCTACATCCAAAATGTATTAGTACGGGTATTCTTATGTTTTGCATTTCACCATAGTTTATAATACTTTCAACAAGCAGCACTTGGTGCCAATTAAGATGGTGTTTTTGTTTTTAATCTTCCCCCGCAACGTGGCAACCACTAAAGACATGTTTTAAAATAACAAAGAAATTAATCAGCTTTTTAAAAAAAACTCTATGTTCTTTTCATTGTTTTTGTTGCCAGTGCCTTACACATGATTCCGATTGCCATGCACATTAACTTTTCAAATCATTTAATTTTTTGAGGGCAAAAGAATTTCATTGCAGTCTGATGCAGGGTTAATGGTTTGTAATGATGTTTATACTGCCTAAATGATACCTGGTCATCCAAGTAGAAACTAATAATGATTGGATAATAAATAGAAACCTGGATGCTAAGGAAAGAGTAAAGAAATTAACTCCCTAATTAGATAACCAAAGTGTTTTTTCCCTACATTATGCCAAAATAAATAATTTAATATGTTGAATGAATTAGAATGGTTTTTATCATGTAAGCAAAACAAAGGACTGAATCTGTCATATTTTTACTCTTCAGCTAGTTGTGGTGGCATTCAATAGGCGTAACTTAAATGTTTCAAGCTGCTTTTCCATTGTATCTCAGGCAAGGTGTCCCAGGAAGACCATCAAAAGGCAATTTTTTTTTTCTTCTTTAGCTATGAAGCAACCAGTGCATCCTAAAGGAAATCAGTCCTGAATATTCATTGGAAGGACTGATGCTGAAGCTGAAACTCCAATACCTTGGCCACCTGATGTGAAGAACGGACTCACTTGTAAAGACCCTGATGCTGGGAAAGATTGAAGGTGTGCAGAGAAGGGGACAACGGAGGAGACAATTGGATGGCATCACCGACTCAATTGGCATGAGTTTGAATAAACTCCAGGAGTTGGTGATGGACAGGGAAGCCTGGCATGCTGCAATCTATGGCGTCACAAAGAGTCAGACACGACTGAGCAACTGGACTGACTGACTGACTGATGAAGCAATGTGGTGGCTCAGTGTCAAAGAATCTGCCTGCCAATGCAGGAGACATGAGTTCAATCCTTGGGTCCAGAAGCTACCCTGGGGAGGAAATGGCAAACCATTCCAGTACTCTTGCCTGGAAAATCCCATGGATAGAGGAGCCTGGAGGGCCACAGTCCATGGGGTCGCAAGGGTTGAACATGACTTAGCAACTACACAGCAATAAATGTCTTTATTTAGAAATTAATCTAATTACTCCAGTGGAGTTTACCAATAACATTAGCCCCCACAACAGTTTACTCTATGTGTGTCTAGGTGCATGTTTGTCAACATTAAAATATTTTGCATAGAGTAAATAAAATTTTTAAAATGGTCCAATCAAATATGTTTACACATTTTAATCAAGAAGTGCTGATAGGATAGGGGAAATAATCAGAATTGTGGATCTGGGGCTTATTCTAGAAAATTTGCCTTTTTTATATTCTATGACACCCTCACCTCCTGATTTCTCTTTTGACCTTTCTTTGGGATTTCTAAAGCCAAGCATTGAAGTCTTCTATTCATTTTAGGAAACTCAATCATAACGCTTCAAAAATTGCCTCCCAGAGGTAACAGTTTTTTTCTTCTGGGACTCCAGTTAGGTGTATGATAGGCCTTCACACATGTTCTCCTTATCTTAACCTCCTTCTCATGTTTTCTATTTTTCTAGCTAATTAGTTCTCTTTTTGTCAGTATGGGTTGAATCTGCCATTAAATCTATCCATTCAGGATGATTTTACTTTTCTGTTTTTATTTTTATTTAATTGATAATTGTGCAAAAAAAGTGAATAATTCTAAAAACTATGAAAAATAGCAGTCCCTAGGGTCTCCCCCTGTTCACTTCCCTATTCTCAAAAACAGTTATTTTGGCTTTTATCTGATGACTCTGGTATTTGTTGGGCTGTACACCATAGGCCTGAAGCCCAACAATATTGCAATTGCTCAGCCTCAAGACTAAAGAGGGCTTCCCACATAGCTCAGTTGGTAAATCATCTGCCTGCAATGCAAGAGACACGGGTTCAATTCCTGGGTCAGGAAGATCCCCTGGAGAAGGAAATGGCAACCCACTCCAATATTCTTGCCTGGAGAATCCCATGGACAGAGGAACCTGGTGGGCTACAGTCCATAGGATCATAAAGAGTCGGACATGACTGAAGTAACTTAGCATGCAGAATGCAACCGGGGGAAGGGGAAACCTCTGTCCAAAGCCTGACTGACCTCCCTGCCCTGACAATTAGAGGGCAAGAGCTTTGATAGGCTGAGGGAGGGAGCTACATGCAGAAACAGTATAGTGAGTCCTGACAGTCATCTTGAAATTGGTCATGTAATGGTCTGACCAGCTTTTTCTTGATTGTTTAGGTACAGTTAATCTTCAGTTCCAGGGGCTGTTTCCATTTCTTTGAGGCCTATTCTTGGAACTATGGCAGCTTATATAATAACAACAGTTTGGTCATCCTGTAGTTAACTTCTTCCACCTGGTTAGAGTTTCAGTCTCTGCAAGAAAGCTCACAGGATATGGCTCAGAATATTGTCTATAGGCCTTGAGAAGGAACTAAAGGTCCTTGACTGTGCTTACTAACTTAACTATTATTATTTGGTCTCTTTTAACTGTTTTCCTTTGTTTATGTGTTTTCTCACTTATCTGGTTAAACTTATTCTTTGGCTAAAGTTTTTCCACAGACAAAAGGCAGGCTGAGACATGGAGGGCAAAGACCATAGGGTTCTGCTCTGTTTCAATAGTATTAGAATACATTCTTATCATTGGTCAGGTTAGGAATTATTTATTGGCTTCTTATGATGAAAGTTGAGAATTTGGCTCTCAAAACGTCTTTCTGGTAAAGAAACACATATCCTTCAGTTGTGGGAAACACTCTGGAGTTAATTTTTGGATGATTGCTTCCACTTGGTTTTCTCTATTCTCTCTTTTTCAAGTTTCCATTCTCTGGAAGTTACATCTCCCAGACTGGTCTTTCTTTTTTGCTCAGACATTAATTTGACTCCATCTTTCAGCACCTCTATAAAGTTTTTTTTTAAATTTCTGCTCTTATAGTTCTAATTACTGAGAGCTTCTTTTTAATCTCCTAACTATTCCTTTTTATAGCATTGTATTCTTATTTTATGGTTTATCATATTTCCTATTTATAGAAGGATATTAAATAGTTTTCTTGCCATTCATCTTCTCTATCCCATCAGTGAACTCCTTCCTCTATATTCGCTTTTATCTTTATGCCTTTATGTTAGAGGCTTTCCCAGGGTATGGGCTAATTGCTGATTCTATGCACATGGTCAAGGATAGTGAAAGCCTCTGAGTACTGCTGACAGTGAACTTCATTGGAGGACAATGTAGCTGAGAATTTCATTTGGGACATTTCTGACATCAAAATTTTAGGTGTTTCATTTGAGATTGTTAGATTTTTCAGATTTTTCTGGAGGGTAAAGGCCTCCAGACCAGTATTCTGGGAGCCAGGTTGCATAAGAGGTGTGGGATTTAGGTTTAGGCAATGGATATGGGTGTGTGGGTGGGAGGAGTCTCCTGGCAAGTGGCATGTTTAAATTTACTCAGTTTCTCTGTGGAAATCCACAGAGTCTTGATTTGATTTGACTTTTTAATATAGTGTCTAACATTCCAAGGTAAGAGATTTAGCAGTCATATAAAGGAAGACACCCAGAGAAGGAAACCTGGAGAATTTAATTAACTTCTAACATAACTTGACATATCCTCCTTGTTTCATACCTCCAGCAGCATCCCACCAACATCCCATGGTAGTTGGTAGTCAATTGTTGGAGCCTTTGGGGCAATTCTGAAGTTTTAAATAGATTAGTTTTCTGCTCTTTCCATGTCCAGTTTAAAAGTCAGCTTCTTTTGGCTCAACTCTCTGTTACCCTTCATCTAGCTATTTTTCAGATTTTTCTAGATTTTCCAGAAATCTTTATAAGCATTTCTTCTCTTGTTCTCACTGTCCATGTGGATTTATTGACCTTGTCACAGGGTTTCAAGGGAAGAGACAGAAGATATATTAATTTAATCTGGCCAACTTTATTTCAAATTCTTTGGGGAATTTTTTACTTCATTATATCCTTAACTTTTAGAAGGCCTATTTACCTCTTTTTTATAAGTCTGTATGGAACCATTTGAAACAAAATTCTCAGCAAGGAGGGTTCTGGAACACCTAGGTGTTATCAGTAAGGCCCTTGGTGGCACTTATGAATTCTTAAAGGGAGGATTTTTCCCCCCTTCTCTCCATTTGGCATCGAAGTTTAAGATGGTAAATTTCTTTTCTGCATGGCTTTCTCGGGAGGAGATAAATCATTTTTGCTCACCCTTATTATGAAGATGGACTATCTGGAGAACTCAGCTCTATATTGGTGTCTGTTAGAATTCCCAAACTGTACAGACTCTAGGTTTTGCCTTGTGTGCTTAGTCACTCAGCCATGTCTGACTCCTTTGCAAATCCATGGACTGAAGACCGCCAGGTTCCTCTGTCTATGGGATTTCCCAGGCAAGAATACTGGAGTGGGTTGCCATGCCCTTCTCTAGGGAATCTTTGTGACCAAAGGATCGAGCCCGCATCTCTTCCATCTCCTGCATTGCAGGTGGATTCTCTACCTGTTGAGTCATCAGAGAAGTCTGCTCCTTGAGGGGCTATAAAAAAAGCTGAGTGCCATATCACCCGCATGAAGCAAAAACCCTTGGAGTGAAGACACCTTCAGTCTTCTATCTATATACCACTTTCAATTTGTTTTAACTGCTGATAAATGTTTCTTTGTCACTGAAGTTCTTAAAAGCATGCTTTGTATGATTTATGTAGCAGAGCAGGTTACGTTCAGGTGTAAGTTCAGACATGGTGGTCTGATTCATTAGCCATCATGTTGCCTTTGCAGGTTTCTCCTAAATATACAAGGTCTATAGATTTCAGTCCTTCCTCCTCTTCTTGTTATATTCTCTTTTTCTGGCTGTATCATCCATATCCAAAGATTCCTCAAAATCTATGTTGTGAGGACTCCCAGATATGTGTCTCCAGCTCAGATCTTTAAATTAAGCTTCAGAAAAAGATCTTTGGGTGTGTCCAGAAGACACTTTGTTTATTCTTTTAATAATTCCAACAGAAGAAGTTTTTGTGTTGTTAGTGCTTGTTTGCTGTTTTGTATTTATTTTTTTAATTTTTCCTCCGAAATAATTTCCTTTTTGCCTTCCTTATCTTTTATAGACTCATCAGTTGTAAACCCACATTCATTGTAGTCCTATGTTACTACTTTTCTCCACACCATCTCCAATTAGTCACTAAAACCTGTTGATTTCTACCTCCTTACTGACTCTCTTTTTCTTTTTTTTTTTAATTGGCATATAATTGCTTTACAATCCTGTGTTAGTTTCTGCTGTACACCAAAGTGGATCAGTTATATGTGTACACGTATCTTTTCCCTCCGACCCTCCTATCCCACCCCTCTGTGTCATTATAGAGCATCGAGCTGAGCTTCCTGTGCTATACAGCAGCCTCCCACTAGCTGTCTATTTTCACACGGCAGTGTTCACGTGTCAGTCCTAAACTCCTAATCTGTCCCACCGTCCCCTGCTGTGTCCGCATACCTGTTCTCCATGTCTGCATCTCTATTCCTTCAGCCCCTCCTTGGAATCCTGTTGTATTCCCTTAACTGGATCTCCTCTTCTTATCATAGTTCCCACTATCTCTTTTTAAAAATTTTTTCTTAATTTATTTTAATGGAGGCTAATTACTTTACAATATTGTATTGGTTTTGCCATACATTGACATGAATCCACCATGGGTATACATGTGTTCCCCATCCTGAAACCCCCTCCCTCCCCACCCCATCCCTCTGGGTCATCCTCATGCACCAGCCCCGAGCACCATGTCTCATGCATCAAACCTGGACTGGTGATTCGTTTCACATATGATAACATACATGTTTCAATGCCATTCTCCCAAATCATTCCACCCTTAGTGCAAACCTGGTATTAATTCTTTGATGACAGTCCTTTCTGTGGTTCCCAATTGTCCTCAAAGAAAAGCCCAAAATTTTTAGAAAGGTACTCATGCTTCTGCATACCTCTACTCTTGCATCTGTTAGAATTCCCTGATAGCGCCCTTCTTGTGTCACCACTGAGCAAAGGATGTACCTTTAATGACCCACATGTTGTGTTTTATTATAACTGCTACTTTTTTTTCCTCATCAAAGAATAAATTATTTGGACTATGCTTTTTTTCCCTTCATTTTTCCCATATAAACTCTTGATACATAGCATTCAATAAATTTTAAATTTATGAATGAATGAATTTATTGGAAAGTTTTGGAACAGAACTATGTCTCTAGAATTTCTTTTCATTTTGCTATGTAATCTGAGCCAAATTTAATAAGAAGGATAACTTTTTGTAGAAATGCTTTTCATGTCCTAATAATTTTAAATTATTTTGGAAACTTCTGATCTCACAGTATCAGAACCTTCTTGCTGGAAGTGAGCCTAGAGGGTATTTAACTCCCCTTTCAAGCAGACTGTGAGTTTCTGCACAAGTTCTTTAACATGTGTTTCCCCAGATTGTATTCGAAAAACTTCAGAGATTGTGAATATGAGGAAACCATGTAGCCAATTGTTTCTATCTTTGTAGAATGACGACCACAGAAAAGGTCTCCTTTTATACCAAATCTAAATGTCTTTCTCCATAAGTTTCACATAGTCATCTTAGTAAAACCCCCAGGCCAAAACAGGACATATTTCAATATCCTTGCCATAAAGTAGCCCTTCAAGAATTTGAAGACCACTTATGTTCTCCACCCAGATCTCTGAAACAGTGAAAGTCGCTCAGTCGTATCAAGCTGTTGGCCACCCCACGGATTGTAGCCTGCCAGGTTCCTCTGCCCCTGGAATTCTCCAGGCAAGAATACTGGAGTGGGTTGCCATTTTTTTTCACCAGGGGATCTTCCTGACCCAGGGATCAAACTCAGGCTTCCCGCATTGCAGGCAGACTCTTTACCATCTAAGCCACCAAGGAATCCCCTATCTCAGTTTAAAACATATAAAATGGTTCCAGGTGACGGATATAAGCCGCTTGCTATGCTTTTCACCACTATCTTTCTTTTTTCATTTACAAGGGTACTCAAACAACACTCAAACTTCCAAGATTGTCTGATATAAAGAAATTAAGTTGGACTTTCACTTTACTGTTTCTAATGTTTCGTAAGATAAAGCCTAATTTTGCATATATGTATCCTTATTGCTATTTTCTTCCTATAAAACCTTTTCATGATAAAAAAACAAACAGTTCTAAACATGATATATGGGTTTCAGGCATTATCAACTATAACAGTTTGGTATATATGGTTTACATATTTTTTTTGGTATTCATATAATATGCATTATATGCATATTTACTAAGCTATTACACAAATTGTATGACACCATATGTATGGGGCTTACCAGGTAGCTCAGTGGTAAAGAATCCTCCTGCCAATGCAGGAGACACAGAAGTTGCAGGTTCGATCCCTGAATCAAAAAGACTCCTTTTTTGGGAGAAAATGGCAACCTACTGGAGTATTCTTGCCTATGAAATCCCATGGACAGAAGAACCTGGTGGGCTACAGTCCATGGGGTCACAAAAGGTTGAACATGGCTTAGTCACTGAGTGCATATATGTATGGCATTCTCTAACTTGTTATTTTCACTTTATATTTTGTTTAAACTTTTGTTACATAGTTTTCTTATCTTTGCAAACCAGGACTCATAACAGTAGTTGATGATATTTAAAAGCTGCAAAAAATTCTAGTCACCAAATGTATTAGCATTTAACTGATTTATTGTTGTTTCCAATTACTGAACTCCTTACAAATTCAATAAATGTTTTTGAGATTTATGATATGCACAGCACATGTCCATCACTGGAGCTAAGAAGATGAGCACAGCAATCTCTGTCTTCAGGGAAGTCATGATCTAGTGGAATAGAATAATAATCTAGTGGAATAAAATGATAATATAATGATAATTTCATAATTATAATGCAATCTAGGTGTTATTTCAGACACACAGAGGAAGTAGACATGGAGTTTTCAGGTAAAATTTGCATCAAGAAGGCATTACTTATGTTGCATATTGAAACATATGTAGGAAGTCATCATAGAGGGAAAGGTATTTCTGGTTGCTGAGAGCAGCATATTTCAAGTCATGTTGTTAGGCGAGATTATGGTGTATTTGAGGAACTGCAGATAGTTCAAAGTGCTACGTATGGTGGAACCATACCAAACTTTGGGTCCTATCCTGTGGGCAATGTGGAGCCAGATTAATTCAGAGGAGAGAGCTGGGGAGAGGTATTACAAGCAGCAGCAGTCCCAGTTGGAAATATGTCTTCCTCAGGTGGAGTTCTGTAAGCAGTGATGTTTTGCCTGATTTGCCCTACTCGGGCCTAGAAGATGACCTTTGTACCCTGACTCTGTCACCTTGGGCCTTACCATTGCAAAGCTAAGATCCTGAAGGCCTCCTTCTAATTGCATAATGGTTATCTTTTGAAGCCAGAGATTCTGTCCATGGTCATGGATAAAGGAGTGTCTGGCCAGGCATTAAATACTTTCAATAGATACTTGAAGTATTTCACATCATAACTGTCAGCTTTGACAAAATTTCAGATATCCCATGTCATAGAAGTTCCGAAAGCTTCTACTTAATAATCTGGGTGAAGAAATGACATTGTTTTCATATGGCCCAGTTTAAAAATCCTCAAACTTTGCCTTTGTTCTTACCCATATGCTTCTGTAACAGTATGAATTCAGTAATTAAAAATGTAATAAATATTCTTAGATTTATGTTTATATTTTTTATGATAGAAGTTATATAAGAAAAAATACAAGAAAAGACTGGCACAGACCAATAACTTATGATTCAAACTACTCTTGTTTTTCTTAGAATTTGTGATATATTTTATGTCAATATGGGAAGAGAAGGCAAATAAGTGTAATCTGGCCACCTGATTGAAGAATATGGTATTATATTTGACATTGGATCATTGAAAATAGTAAGAAAAGACCCCAAACATTAGGTAATAATTCAGGTTAAATTCACAGTTTTACTGAAAATGGATACTGCTATCAAAGTATATATTGTGTGAGAGTTAAGTACATGGATGAATTGCAGACTAAGAACTATTATGTTCATGTCATGTATAAAATAATACATGTGATTTCAAGATATTAAGCTGTGAGATGAGTCAACCATTGTTTCCTTGGAAACAGTGATGAATTAAAATAATTCATTACACTGAATTAACCTGAGGTAATAGAGCTAATGAATTATTTCCCACCTATTGTACATTTCTTTTACTCCTAGGCCCTTCCAGTTTGGTTTCTCCTGAGCTGCCATTTTTCCTTATAGATTCTTATAATTGAGGGTTAAAGATATGATTACAAATTGTAGAATAGCCATATACAATTTGTTGTCAGCTTTGTTAGTTTTATAACTGATTACTCTCTTCAATTTGTTTTCTTTCCCCCCGATATTAAATATGTATGTAGGTTGTCTTTTCTATTAAAAATTGCATCAGTCATAATAAGACCACCAGCAGGGGCATTTATAATTATTGGCTTTCAAACGTCTTTCATACTTTGCATGGTATTTTTTTTTTTTTTTTGCCATAAAATGTTAGAAAACATGTTAAAAGTAAGCAGGGTAGAATCTGAAGAATGATTTGTTACTGATGACCCCCGCTTCCCACCTGCAAATTCAGAACCAAGGATCAGAAGGCTTAGATTTTGATCTTGTCTTTGTTACTGGGGACCTCTAATAGATTAAGTTTCATCATCTGTAAAATTGGGATGATAAAGCCTATTCTATCTACCTCAGCCAGACTATTGGATTGAATGAAACCATATATATGAAAGCCTAGAGGCTTGTCTGAGGACACTCAGCTGCTTTGGAAGAACCTGCCCATCCAGAAAAGGAGGCTATAAATACCCTGGCTCCTAGCTCCTTCCCCCTTACCCTCTAACCTCTTTCCAAAGTCTTCCCTTGACCAAAACAAGGAGACAGTCCTGGGCCGGGTCCCTGAAACAGAACTCAGAGCAGGGTAAGTAAAATGATGGACAGAGTACTGCCATCTCAGGCCGGGCACATTCTGTTCTCTTTACTTAGTTTTTAGTTTCCTAGGAATCCACTTCCCACTATGTTGGCTTCAGCAGAGAATGAATTATGATAGCTTTATACTGTTTAATGACACAGCATTGTTCTTTCTTCTAGACTGGCTGCTATGAACTTTGAAGAATCTGCCCTTTCTCTGGAACCACTTAGTCCCTGTGTGATCCTGGCACAAAGGAATTACACAATAAAATTTTAAAATTGATGCTACAGAGGTCCCTTCAATGGTTGGTAGCCCACATGTAATAAATATGATGAACATCCCTGCTCTTTGGGGGTACAAAGAAAGATTAATTTTATTTTTCCAGTAATTGATTCTAACTGTGCCCAATTGATAAAGTCCTTTACTTATCTGAGTATCTGACACCATTTATGGTCTCCGACTGATTCCAAAATTTCTTCCATAGCTTTCTATTGTTAGTCTCATAGCAAGTCATAAAACAGCCTATTCATTTTTTCCCCAACGTTCTGTCTTAGTAATATTCAAAGTCATAGAAAGTATTAATATAAGGAAGTATAAAGACTACAGTGATTACCATGCAGTTTTCATTTATCTTCATTAATTATATATGCAATCCATTACATATAAACATACATAATTCCACGTATATACATATCTATCTATCTATCTATATACATATACTGACTGACTATTCAAAAGTAAGTTGTAAACATCATGGTATTGTTTTCTAAAAACACATAAAATGCATCTCCAAAAAAGAGTACTATGTACTCTTATCACTCCAAGAAGATGAATGGAAATGTTGGAAATTAGGAAAATTTTTATGGAAATACAGAAAGTTAAAAATAACTCTATAATATTGTCTAGTATCCAGCCCCATTTAAATTCTTTCAATTGGCCAAACAATTTTTTTGGATATATATAGTCAAATACTGTGTCCCCAAATTACTTGAATTATTTTTTCTTCCAAATTCAGTTATCATTTTGATAAAAGTTAGATTCAGTTATCTATATTTGTAATCAATTTTAGAATCTTCCTTTCCTGCCCTTTTATTGAGTTCTATTTGTTGAATGAAGTATTCTCATGGTTCAAATATCAAAAAGATATCCAAATATATACCCAGAGAAACCACAATGTCATCCCAATGTTTTCCATCTTATTTTCACTCTCTACATCTTTAGTTTATGATTTACCTTAACGTGTGTGTGTGTTTGTGTGTGTATGTGTATGTTTGTGAGAGATAGTTTCTTTTTTTTTTATCACCAAAGGTAAAATTACCATGCGTATTCTTTTGCATTCTTTGATTTGAAAATATAAACATATTTTTTCATAAGACATTCTTCATTGTATTGTTTTTCCAAACAACAAAAATGTATTTTCTCCCGCTTCTGGAGACTAGAATCGTGAAATCAAGGAATAAGCAGGGCAGTGCTCCCACTGAAACACCTAGAGAGTTCTTCTTTACCTCTTCTTAGTTTCTGGTGGCTGCCAGCAGTCCTTGCTTTGTTGCTGCATTGCTTGAATGTCTTCCACTGTCCTCTTATGACGTTCTTCATCCTGTGTCTCTGTATCTCTGCCTTCTTACAAGGGAACCAATGATGTTAGTTTTGGGTCCCATCCTAATTCACTGTAGTCTTTATCTTAATTAATTATATTTGCAAAGACTTTATTCCTAAATAAGAAACTCCAAGTGGACGTGAGTTTTTGGGTAACATTGATCAACCGACAATAGTCTACTCTGGCCTACTCATCTCACCCTATATCTCCCCAAATCTGCTATTCTAGCATCAACTCTAAATCTAAATCTCAGTCCAAAATCTCATCTACAGATAATCAACTCAAAAAAGTTCCAGATCCTATATTTTAAATTATATAATCAGGTGAGTAAGACATAGTATATGGTCCTTGGCAGTAAACTGAATGTTTGTGCCCATCCAAAATTCATATGTTGAAATCCTTATTTCCAACACTATGGCTTTAGGGAGTGATTAGATCATGAGTGGAAACTTCATGATGAAATTAATACCTTTATAATAGGGATCCCTGGAGAGCTCCCTCATCCATTCTGCCATGTGAAGTTAAAATTAAAAGTTTCTAATCTGCAACCCAGAAAAGACCCTTCACCAGACACCAAATCAGCTGGCTCCTTGACCCTGGACTTCTCAGCCTCCAGAACTGTAAGAAATAAATATTTGCCGTTTAAGCCTCCTGGTCTATGGTATGATATGTTATCAACTTGAACATACTAAGACATTCATCATGGGACAACATTTCTCTCCATCTATAGACCTGTGAAACTAGAAAACAAATTATCTGCTTCCAAAATGCAATAATGCAACAGGCTTAGGATAGACATTCCTATTCTCAAAGGAAGAATATGTGAAGCCTAAAGCTGTTGCTAGTCTAAAGCTAGTTTACAATCCAGCAAGGCAAATTCCATTAGGTTTCAGGGCCTCATGACATGAGGCTCTGTCCTCTGGGCCCACAGGGTCAGACCCCCATTCTTAACCTCTCTCTCTTTGCCTGTGCATCCCTGACTCTACCCTTGGACACATTCTTTCTTCAGTTTGCCCTATCACTGTCTCCTCATAGCTTTTCATGGCTGAGCAGTGTTTCATTGTATAGACAAGATATGGTTTATTTAGTCAATCTCCAATAGATAAAGGTTGGGTTGCTTCCAATTCTTTTGTTATTACAAATAATCTAAGAGTAAATAGCTTAGTATTATGAGATGTTTAATATATATGGAGGTTCACTTTTAGGGTCATTTCCTAGATGTGTGGGCTGAATCCAGTGGTGAATGCAGAGATAGACATTTTACATATTGTCAAACATTTTTCTGTAGAAAGTGATAGCATTCTGCAATTGCATCAGCAGTGTGGGAGAGTGTCCTTTTTCCTACAGTATTGCCAAAAAGTTTATTGTTTAGCTTTTATATTTTTGTCAATCTTATAGGTGAGACATCAAATTTTATTTTACTTCTGTACTTTCTTGTAAGTTTAAGGGTCCATTTTTCCCAATTTTATCTTTTTTTTTTTTTTTTTTTTCTGAAGCGCTGTTTATATTTGGGAGACTAGCCTTTTCAGTGAGAACAGTGTTCCGTTTAACAATTCCACCTTCACTTCAATCCCAGTTCTCCATGCCTTCGCTCACCCCACGGGGCTTAGATCAGAGTGTTCAGTGGCTTGGGGTGAGGGGGAGGACAAAAACAACTCCCTTACAAGCCTGACCTTCATTGCTTCCTGTTTGAAGGCAGCATTGAGAGGAAGTCTGTGAGAGGAAGATAGATACTTCTTCCTCTGTAACCACTCCTGACAAGCTGGCTACCCTCTTCCACGTTGGTTGTTATATATTCTCAACAGAACAGTAACTGACAGCTCTTTGGTTCTCTGGGACTAATATCCAAATGCCAGCTCTTCCTGGGGCATCTTGCAGTTTCTTCCAAGGACTCCATGAAGACCTCTCCTTGGGTGCCATTTGGAGAAGGCTATAGGGGTCTGATTCTACCTTTTTTGGCTCCCTTTCCTTCATGAGTGGGCCGTCTATCTCTACGAGCTCTCGCTGATAAGATCTTTCTGTCCAGTGGTTGGTCGTCTTGGGCTACTTACTGGCAAGGTGATTTACATTCAGACACTTTTCACTTGTTTCACGGGACATTCAATTGTTCCTACCCTAACATGTGTTTGGGATGCAGGCTGACCTTTCCCCAGCTCCTGAGTGCTTCTCTCAGATACAGCCTCTCCCTCCTAGCTGCACCCTCAAATCAGCAATTTGAAGGATTTTGTTATTTTAGATGTTACGTCACTTTTAAACAAAAATGCTATTTTCTGAGTTTTTGGTGGGAACAATTTTGTAGAAAGGATTGTGGGATCTCAAATTACAAAGTCATCTCTCCTCTGCCATGTTAGTCTGTTGAGAAAGAAGTACTACTCTTCAAAGTTTAACATGCTCTTCTCTGAGGGACCAGAGGAAAAAGGTGTGGTAGCTGTAACAGTGTCCTTCTGTGTCTTTACCGAAAGGGCTGACCACAATAGGAGGAGGGTCTTTGCACTTAGATTGTATGGTTCAGAGTACATTTATTTATTTATTTTTTTCTCAGCAAAAGAATTTAATTGTCATTTCTAGAAAACTGAGAAAAACTGTCACTTGACTTCTCACATGATTACACTACATAGGGATTTATAAACCAGAAAAGAGATCCCCTAAGATGATGGTATAAAATTTTACCACTCTTTAAAAGTTGGTGGTCTGGGGAACTCCATGATGTAAGTAGTTTTTCTGCAGCAATCCACTAAATGTGTTGGATATAAAGATTGATAGAAATCAATTAACAAAGCAGTTGTTGAGGTTTTCTGACTTTTCATTAGAAATCTAAAAAGGATAATAAAATGAGAGTTAGATTGCAGTGTAGGTAATAAAGCTTCCCTGGTGGCTCAGCAGTAAAGAACCTGGAATGTAGGAGATGCTGGTTTGATCCCTTGCTCAAGAAGATTCCTTGGAGAAGGAAATGGCAACTTACTCCAGTATTCTTTCCTGGAAAATACTATGGACAGAGGAGCCTGGCAGGCTGCAGTCCATGGGGTCACAAAAATTGGACATGACTCAGCAACTAAACCACCATAGCTATAGGTAATATACTGTCTTCCTCTTTTTTTTTTTTTTTTTATCAATGTCCTATTATTCAAATAATCATCAAACACCAGGACATATTACTATTTTCTTTTGATAAACCCACAATTTGGCATTAGTGAGTACATTCTATTCAGCCTTAAGGGTAAAAGCATCACTTTTATATTTTATTTGAAAATTCTCCCTTCAGAAGGAAAATAGGGTGGGATTGTATTCAGATCTCTATTAATTCATTTTAATCATTGTTTTTGGAGAATAAAAAGAGAACAGAATAACTGCCAATGGTCATGTCAAAACTGACTTCATATTGACAGAGAAGTTACAAACCAATAAAGAGATTTTACTTATAATTCTTCTCTATGAATGAAAACATTGACTGTTACAAGAGCCAGGAGAAAGAAGAGGCCCCACATGCCTTAAAATGTTTTCTTTTTTTTTCTAACTCACACACAATATCTCATTCATATTTGGATTGGAGCAAGCCCATTGCTCCTCAGCCAATTAAAAGCAGTTTGTGTGCCAGCCGGCCCCAGAGCTGTGCCAGTGTGGCTGAGGCTTATTGTGCTAAGTCTGTGGCTGTATTTGAATGGATCCCGGGGAAATATTGGTTGCTTGGATCTCTTGAGTTTACCCCTGTCTTTTATGCCAGGCCACCCAAGTGCTTCCTTAGAGAACTTTGCCTTTTTCTCCTTCAACTCCCACCCAGACACTTTGTAAGACCACCCAGTACTGACTTTGATATTGAAGCATGACAGAAAAATAAGCTGAGTGCATGTCCCACACATAGGTAGAGATACCACACACTGCACAGGTAGGTCCTTGATGTTTGGAGAGCAGAGCTGAAGCCTGTTAGAAAATCCACCCCAGAGACTGAACAATGATTGGCACCAAGTTCAAAGGAATGAAAATATTTGCCCATTAAATGTTTATTTTCTATTTGAGCCTTTAGATTTACCTTTAGAAGCCTATTTAAATTTCAAGAATTCAGATTATTTGGAAGTTTAAGAATATAGTATTTTTTTAATGTTTACATATTTTTTGTAGTTAATTCTGTTAAGACATTGTGGCCACCTCAAAGAAGATTATTTTAGGAAAAAATAACTTAGGATAAACTCGAATATCTCCTGACTTAATTATGGGGCTCTGTTGTACTCTTACCCCTTTTCTTCTACTAGTTTTGAGCCAGTGTGCAGGACATATAAAGGTCTATCAGTTTTATCTATTTACCTGTCAAATAGAAACTTAGAAAAATACCAAGTATATTATTGGTAAACTGGATGGTAGAATAAACTTGAATTTGAGGCAAAAATGGGCTCCTTATTCTATATCCCTTGTGCAAAGAACTTATTCACCCAGTCACAGATAGGGCAACTGGACAACTGTAGGCCTCCTGTGCAGGGGTCCATCTAGAATGCTGACCCCAGGATGGAGGAGAAACCAAAGTGAGCAGTTCCAAGGACAGAGTGTCCAAGAGGAAGAGGGAAAGACACTTGCACACAGATGCCTGAAACCCAGCAATACACTTTCCTCAGTCTCACTGTGGCAGAAGACATGTCATCCATCCAAAACAACAACACAGTTTGGACCCCTTCCCTATACTGGAGTTTTCACTGGAAAGGTTCCCAGCCAAAGGCTCGGTGTTCCAACCCACCCCTTGCTTCCAGGTGTGATCATGTGACTGTCTTTTTGTTAGTGGAGTATTAGTCAAAAAGATAGATGTCACTTTGGGATTAAGTTGTACTTTCTTCATCCTCTCTTTCCTTTTCTCACTGGCTAATCGGATACAGAGGATTTTAAGATCCTAAGAAATGGTGCTATCATACATGGAAGAAGTCTAGATCCTTCCATCAATACATAAAATACTGTTAGCTTTAGCTAGGACCAATGACATTGAACTGTTATGTGAATGAAACTGAAATTTCCATTGTGCTAAGCGACTGAAAGTTGAAGGTTTACTTGTTGCAGCAGCAAACACTACCTTCACTTATGTAGTCACTGTCTAAGATAAGAAGGAGAGAAGGAGGTACAAAGAGGGCAGGGGTTCAATCCTAACACTTCTAACAAGCACGAAGTTCTTATTAAGGAGACTGAAGCAAAGATTAGTAGAGAAGAGAAGTATAACTCCCTTTATAGAAACTTCCCAATTGTCAAGGGACTAAGTAAGCTATTTTAGCAGTTAAAGTTTAGTCCCTTGGAAGACAGGGAGACAAACACTCAGATTGCCGCATAAATCATCTTGGTAGTTGTCTTAGAGAGTAGTTGAAGGGAGTTCCAGCAGCTCTAAGACCATTCTGAAAGCTTCTCAAGAAAAAGCAGCAGAATGAGTTGAAAAATAAGAAATCTTCCCAGGAATCAAAGAACTATTTATGTGCTAAGTGGTTACCACTTGTTTTTGAAAATGGATAAAGCATATATTATATAGAAACCTATGAAGGGTAGGCTTTGAAGTAGGAAACATTAGAACTGGAGTTTTGTTTTTTTTTTTCTTCCTTGATGTAGTCTAGGCAATAATAATCCTTTTAAACTCTTAGCTTCTCTGAACTCATAAAGAATGAAGTACTTGAAATATGATAGTATTATATTCATCCAAGATATTTTGAAAATGTAAATTTTTCAGATTAGCAGGTGAGATGATGGTTAAGAGGAATTTGGATCCTGAGTTGTGTAACAGTTTCAAAACATGCTAAAAAGAATTTGGATTTCATTTTTCTTCAGCCCAGTTTCAACCATGTTACTTGACTCATTTATGTATTAATTAACAAATACATACTGAATACTTACTGTGCCAAGACCTCTTCTGGGGAACAAAAAAAGACAAAAATCTCTACTCCAAGAAAAGTAAATCTAGTGGGAAAAATAGAAAAAAAATGCACATTTCAGAATATGTTAGAAAATTATTAACAATATGGACACAAATAAAACAAGGCCTTCCTTATTTTAATAAACTTCTGGAATATCTTGTTTATGTCAAAGAGGCAACTGTTCCATTTAAAATGCAAACTCTTGGAGATTGCAGTACTACTGGGCAGTCTGCTTTTAATGCCAGAATTTTAAGTGTCTTTTGAGGCTGTCTATATAGAGAGGAAATGAGTGCTAGTACATTTTCTTTCTTTCTTTTTTTTTTTAATGGCTCTGAATTTTTGCTTGAAGAAGCACTTATCTAGCAATAGCAAATGATTTCTTTATCATGTAGTCTTTTGAAATGTAAATGCAGAAAATGAAGTTCTCTTTGCTACGAAGTCCAAGGATGACTCATTTATATTCTCTTCAATCACTTTTATAACTAAAGAGTTTCCAGTATAGCCTTCTGGCATTTGTCACAAACGAAGGGGAGTCACAATTTTTAGGCTCCATCTGCTGTTTACTTGCTGTGTGACCTTGGAAAAGTTATTGAAACTCTCTGAGTCACTTCCTCACTGGAAATACAAAAAGAATAATATCTAGCTCATTGTGTTACTGTGAAGATTAAGTAAAATTCTGTAAGTAAATTTCTGAGCTTAACATACCTCGGGAAATGTTAACTTCTATTATTACTACTGTTTTCATAATCCACTTATTTCGCATTCTAAAAGCAAGGTGAGTCAGGCATGAAGTTCTCTTGATTTTTCATGTTTAGCATCATAAATCAATGTCTGTGTTACTGATTCAAAGTCTCATGGTGAATGAATAACACCAACTTTTCACCAAGTGACTAATCAATTAATTGGTTTTCTTGAAACAGAATGTTTCCGAATGTTTTACTAAAGCTTCACCTACAGAATAAAAGAACACTCTTCACTTGAGTCCTGCTGTGCTTGACATTTAAAACGAGGGTCTCCATACAAGACCACTAAACTGGCAACATTATAATTTACTTGGTACAAGTTGTCACGTATAAACGTTGATTGGTTATGAACTGACTGCTTGTCAAAACCTGGGATTAGATCAACTGTCCTACAATCTGTCTGTCATGCAGAGACTTCCAATAAATTATTTTATGTCCACTCAATCTTTTAAACTAAAACAAAGTAATAACAATAAAGAAAAGCCTAATCAAATGTTACTGTATTGCTTACATTGTCATTTTCAATCTTTGTATATTTTCTTATTTAATAGCAGTGTACTCCTTTTTACATATAAAAGGAAAAAGATACAAAGAACTATTGGTGTACAACTTTCTGCTTCTATGAAAGTGAAAGTGTTAGTCACTCACCGTGTCCAACTCTTTGCCACCCATGGACTGTAGCCCTCCAGGAGATTTCTCAGACAAGAATACTGGAGTGGGTTGTCATTTCCTTCTCTAGGGGATCTTCCTAACCTAGGGACCAAACCCAGGTCTCCTGCACTGCAGGCAGATTCTTTACCATCTAAGCCACCAGGACTTCTATGAATCAGGGATTCATTTTTCTTCTCCTTTTTCTTTTCTCTTGTCTCCCAGAAGGCTCAAGTTCAGTTCAGTTCACTTCAGTAGCTCAGTCATGTCCGACTCTTTGCAACCCCGTTAATTGCAGCATGCCAGGCCTCCCTGTCCATCACCATCTCCCGGAGTTCACTCAGACTCACGTCCATCGAGTCAGTGATGCCATCCAGCCATCTCATCCTCGGTCGTCCCCTTCTTCTCCTGCCCCAATCCCTCCCAGCATCAGAGTCTTTTCCAATGAGTCAACTCTTCGCATGAGGTGGCCAAAGTACTGGAGTTTCAGCTTTAGCATCATTCCTTCCAAAGAAATCCCAGGGCTGATCTCCTTCGGAATGGACTGGTTGGATCTCCTTGCAGTCCAAGGGACTCTCAAGAGTCTTCTCCAACACCACAGTTCAAAAGCATCAATTCTTCAGTGCTCAGCCTTTTTCAAGAGAGATGATCAACTGTAGACTAAGCATGTGGAAGCTAGAAAGGGTTTTAGAAGTCCTATATTTAATTTTGTTGATTTAAACATAAGAAATCTGAGACTCAGAGTAGTATAGAGAGTAGCCCAAATTCATAGTATATGTGGTGAAGTGTTCATAATAGCTACAATAACTAACATTTATTGATTATTCACAATTTTCTAGGTATTTTGCCAAATGGATGAGAGGTATTATTGTATTTAAACCTTTCAAACATCTTTGTCTACCTTATTCATTAGGATGTCAGTAGTATCTGGGAGAGTTCCTAACACAGTGGATGCTCCAATAAGTATTGTTGAGAAAGAATAAGCAAATGAACAATTTTCAGAATAAAGAGACTATCATATCCCCATTTTACAGATAATGACACTGAGACTTAAAAAGTTTAAGTGATTTGCATGAGGTCATACAGGTAATGATTGACAGTGTGGACTCACTTATCTCAGGTAGAAGTGACTCTAGAGTCTTAGTTGTCATCCATGTTCAAAGACTACTTCTGGGTTTGTGAACTATTTGTGGATAGAACCTAAGGGAAATACGCACTGTAGAGATTTCCATGGATTTTCCTGGATTCCGTTTCTTAGGACTCCTAGGATTTAAAGTGTTCTCTCACCTTCTTGAATGAGATATGATGCAAGAAATAAAATTACTTCATTGCAAAATACCACAAACAGGTAGTGAGAAAATGAATTTGAAATAATGTGTTCTGCATAAAAACATTCAAGGGAAGATTTGACCCTTCAGACCTGTGGGCCCCAAACTTTTGGCACCAGGGACTGGTTTCATGGAATACAAGTTTTTCACAGGTGAGATGGGGAATGGCTTTGGGATGATTCAAGTGCATTACATCTATTGTGCATTTTATTTCTATTGATGTTTTTGAACTGTGGTGTTGGAGAAGACTCTTGAGTCCCTTGGATTGCAAGGAGATCAAACCAGTCCATCCTAAAGGAAATCAGCCCTGAATAGTCATTGGAAGGACTGATGCTGAAGCTGAATCTCTGATACTTTGCCACCTGATGCAAAGAACTGATCATTGGGAAAGACCCTGATTCTGGGAAAGATTGAAGGCAGGAGGAAATGGGGACAACAGATGATAAGATGGTTGGATGACATTACAGACTCAATAGATGCGAGTTTGAGCAAACTCTGGGAGTTGGTGATGGACAGGGAAGCTTGGCATGCTGCAGTCCATGGGATCATAAAGAGTTAGATATGACTGAGTCATTGAACTGAACTGAACTTATTTCTACTATTATTGTTGCTCAGATGCTCAGTTGTGCCTGACTCTTTGTGACCCCGTAGACTGTAGCCAGCCAGGCTCCTCTGTCCATGGGATTCTCCAGGCAAGAATACTGGAGTGGGTTGCCATGCCATCCTCCAGGGGATCTTCCTGACCCAGGGATTGAACCTGAGAATCTTATATTGTGATATTTAATGAAATAATTATACAACTCACCATAATGCAGAATCAGATCATCAGACTTCAGATACTCATAAGGAGTGTGCAACCTAGCTCCCTTGAATGTGTGAATTTACAGTGAGGTTCACACTCTTATGAGAATCTAATGCCACTGCTGATCTAACAGGAGGCTGAGCTCAGGTGGTAATGCAAGCAATGGGGAGAGGCTGTAAGTACAGATGAAGCTTTGCTCACTCACCTGCCACTCACTTCCTCCTGTGCAACCCAGTTTCTAACTGGCCACAGGTCAGTAACCATCTGTGGCCCAGGAGTTAGGGATCCCTGCTTTAGGCTATCTGATTTTAAAAAAAAAATGGTAAAAGCAAGAATTTGTTTCACGCATTTTTTTTTGAAATAGACAATTTTGAAAATACAACTTTATAATATAAAATTCAAGTTTCTGACATAATCAGACCCAACTGTCTAGTTTATTTTACAGACCTTCCATGCTGGTGTTTTTATTGTTTTATGAGCACACCTTGTTCATTTCCTTCTGCCTCTAGGTTTTACTCCTTAATAGGAGTAAAGAATTCTCTTGATTCTTTACATCTTTTTCTTATCCCCTGTTATTCTAGAGCCAATTCAATTACCCCTTCCTTCAAAATGTCCTCTCTGAAATATCTACAAGCCACAGGACTCTCATGCTTTTTGCAGAATATTGATACCAATCTTATCATACATTTCACATTTAATCATAGTCTGATATGGAAGTACTTTTCACTTACCCAGCTTGAGTGCCATCCTAAGCAAAGGATGGAAAAGTCTTCAAGAGTATGTATTGCATTTTATATTTGTATCATCACAGTTTGTCATCTTATACATGGTGATGGCTCAATTTGATATCTGTTGAAAGAAAATGAGGGAGAATAGATAAAAAAATGACCACACATTTAGAAGAAATATTTTCCTGCTTGAATTTGTTTTAAACTTATAAATGTTTAACTTGACAAGCTTTGAGATGTAGGCTGCTGCTGCTGCTGCTAAGTCGCTTCAGTCATGTCCGACTCTGTGCAACCCCATAGACAGAAGCCCACCAGGCTCCCCCATCCCTGGGATTCTCCAGGCAAGAACACTGGAGTGGGTTGCCGTTTCCTTCTCCAATGAGATGTAGGCTAGTACCTTATAAAAAGAACATGCAAGTGAATTTAATATATTTTTTTCTTCTTACATTTATCTTATCTCTTATCTTGGATGAGATATGATTTAGTGCTTAGAGCTTGAAACTGAGTTGTATCTTTTATGTGCCCAATTGACCCAACTAATTTTTTGCTCACTTTTAATTTACATCTTAATTTTCTGCTCTGTTTTCATAAACGATAATAAGTGTGTCCTTGGAGTAGATCTATGAAATTTAACTTATGTTTTGGAGGCCTCTGGGACATTTGTGTGAAAGTGTAAAATGCAAATTATCATTGTGGATTCTTCTACCTTAATTTGCATGTGCTGTTTCTAGTGTAATTGTGGAGGCTGGGAATGTTTTCGTTACTTCATCCAAAATGATCCAGCTGAATTTTCTTTCCTCATAAACAGGTTGGTCCGCTGGCATCATGCTAATCAGTTTTTCATTTTCTGGTAATTTTTATTTAATTAACCATAGCTGAAATGTTAATTAACAACCTTGGTGACTGTCAGCAAGTCAGAACATTGTCACTTGCACAGGCAAAGAAGTGAAAAATTCCCAGTGAACTGAACTCTTGTACTGGACCTTTTTACAGCCCCCTTGAGTGACAATCTTTGGCATTTTGGTTAAATCCTGGGTTTACTGTAAAAAAAAAAAAAAATCACAGCAGCATCTTGTTTTAAGAAGTCCTGAGACTCAGCTCAACTAGTCATGTAAAATCCTCCTCCTACTAGACTTAGCTTGTCAGTTAGCAGTTGGCATAGCTGGTCATGGCTGCCAAGGACAAGCTAATGCTCTGTGTCCCAGTTATTGCTCTCTTCTGAGCAAGAATCAAAGGAAGGAGTGCTTGGTAATTAGCTCAAGCCAATAGGCTCAAGATTTGTGTTCTTTTATTATTAAAGACCTGGTTGATAATGAAGAGAGTTTCAATAATTAGCCCAGAAATAGTGTGAGGTATTTCTGCTAACTTCTAATACTTCTTTATAGAAGAGAATAAGGTCAAATAAAGAGTCTTGCTTATATGCAGAGTACATCATGCAAAATACCTCACTGGATGAAGCACAAGCTGGAATCAAGATTGTCAGGAGAAATATCAATAACCTCAGATATGCAAATGACACCACCCTTATGGCAGAAAGCAAAGAGGAACTAAATAGCCTCTTGATGAAAGTGAAAGAGGAGAGTGAAAAAACTGGCTTAAAATCCAACATTCAAAAAACTAAGATCATGGCATCCAGTCCCATCACCTCATGGCAAATAGATCAGGAAACAATGGAAACAGTGACAGACTTTATTTTCTTGAGCTCCAAAATCACTGCAGATGGTGACTGCAGCCATGAAATTAAAAAATGCTTGCTCCATGGAAGAAAAACTATGACCAACCAAGACAACATATTGAAAAGCAGACATTACTTTGCTGACAAACGTCTGTCTAGTCAAGGCTATGGTTTTTCCAGTAGTCATGTATGGATGTGAGAGTTTGACAGATGGCTGAGTGCTGAATAATTGATGCTTTTGAATTATGGTGTTGGAGAAGACTCTTGACAGTCCTGTGGACTGCAAGGAGATCAAACCAGTCAATCCTAAAGGAAATTAGTCCTGAATATTCACTGGAAGGACTGATGCTGAAGCTGAAGCTCTAATACTTAAATCACCTGATGTGAATAACTGATTCATTGGAAAAACCATGATGCTGGGAAAGATTGGAGGCAGGAAGAGGGGATGACAGAGGACAAGATGGTTGGATGGCATCACCGACTCAAAGGACATGAGTTTGAACAAGCTCCAGGAGATGGTGAAGGACAGAGAAATCTGGTATGCTGCAGCCCATGGGGTCTCAAAGAGTTAGACATGACTGAGGAACTGAAAATCAACAACAAAGAGTCTTGCAATTAATACAGCTATTTAGGTCAATATAAATGTGTGTATGAGCTTTATCTTTTAAAATTAAAAAAATAAGGTAAAGCAATTAAAAAATAATGTAAAGCAAAACAAAAATAAATTATCATGGAGAATACAAGCATATGAAAAGTTATGAGAATTATACCTTAACAGGTCTGAGGCTTGTCTTTCAGAACACTCATACTATGAGCTAGCTATCTTTTCCAGAATTTCTGGTAATTCAGTGATGTTGTACTAATCTCATATTTTAGAACTGTACTTCTGTCCAACTGTTTAAAGAATATGAAATACTGTGTCTGTTGGTGAGTGTTATTCACTGTGCTGTGTTCTTTTTCATACATACTTATTGAGTCTTTAAAAGTGCCCAATGAAATAGGTCGTACTCAGTGCCACTGACAAGTTGGAAATGGGCAATGAATTCCAGATACTTATACTTCATGGATTCTTTTATGGTACTTTTAAAACTTACCTAGACTCGAAAAATAATGGCAGATTTTGAAAATTAAATATATATATATATATATATATATATATATATATAGGAAATATTGGAGGAGGAAGCAAATAGATCAACTACATTAGACAGAAGTTAAACTCTTTGTCAAGATGATGAAAGTAAGTAGTGAATGGTGAGGACAAAAGAGGATTGGAAATGAAAAGGATGAAACTCCCTTAAAATGACCAAATCACAATAAGCTATTTTCAATAGAGACATATCTAACATAACAATTTTTGCTAATGTAGAAAATATATTGTTGAAAAATATCAAATACTTCAAATATACACATAAAACTATAGTGTTGAGAAAGGTTGAAATGAGTATTTTTGTTAATAAGTTTTAAAATTGGCTAATGTTGCATATAAAGTTTTCCCAGGTAGCTCAGTGGTAAACAATCCCCCTGTTAAGGCAATCAAAGCAGGACACTCAGGTTCAATCCCTGGATCGGGAAAATCCCCTGGAGAAAGAAATGGGAACCCACATAAGTATTCTTGCCTGGAAAATCCCATGGACAGAGGAGCCTGGCAGGCTACAGTCCATGGGGTTGCAAAAGAGTCGAACATGAGTTTGAGACTCAACAACAACAACCGTGTTGCACATACTATCCCAGGTTGTAAAATCACTGAAAGATAAAACCACAGAGGGCTTTAAGTTCTATCTATGCAAGTCCCCTAGTCTATTAATAAGTATACTCAAGATTGAAGACACTATAATTAGTTTAAATCACACAGGTAGTTATCAGCATATTGGGACTAGACTGCAGATCTCTGGCTTCGAGCCTAAATTTTCTGTAGTTCAATCCCCTTTCCTGTTATTTTCACAGCCCATCTTCATTTGTTAAAAAGTCTATATTTTTGTCTTCCCAAATTTAACTGTGGAATAAAATCCCACCACAGGCTTCTTTTTCTGGAATTGAGACCTATTTATTCTTAGAGTATTACTGTAAGGCTGTAAGGAATGAGAAAAATAATAAAATATGAGAAAAATTGTAAATATTTAGAAAAGCCCACTTTGTATAGTATTCACATATTTTAATTATACATAAAATGGAATTAGAACAGACTAATATCTTCTTTCTTCATATTTTTTAAAATTTCATTTAAATTTCTGAATATGGACTTGGTAATATTTCCCTACCTTGCAATCTTCTGGGCTTTTCTCTATTGATTTTCATTTAAAAATGTTTCTTTGTCATGATTCACAACTATTTTATCTCTGTCTTTACGATGATTCATCATTTGTTTGTTTTTAACCTCAAGGTTCTTTTTTATTCCTAGAATTGGGCATCTTTAACTGTTGTTGAAGTCTTCTAACCTCTATCTAATTAATGTTGCAAAATTCTGTTTTATCTTCTGAGCAATTTCCCAAGTAGTCATTAGCATGTATATGTTTTACATATTAATCAGGACAGTGTAATAAGAAAACTGGGCTAAAGTTGAGATAGCTAAGCTTCCCAGTTATGCTAAGTACTATTTGGCCTTTTGTATACCAGCACTTCTCTTGGTGTTAATAACCTCTAATCATCTTTAAGAAGTTTGATTTTCCAGTCCTTTAAATTTTAGGTCAGCTTAGATAACTTTGATATATAGAGTTAATTATGGGAGACAAATTGGAGTAGGAAATAGCAACCCATTCCAATATTCTTGCCTGGAAAATTCCATGGACAAAGGAGCCTGGTGGGCTACAGTCTGTGAGGTAACAAAGAGTTGAAGAATGCATGAGAGACAAATATTAATATATTTAATAAACTAGGATAATAAAATAGATTAGTGTATGAAATCTTTATCCACTGTCTTTAAGAAATTAGTGGAAAAGTTTAATTCCAATTAGTTTAAGTTTATGGATATTTAGCTCCAATAGGCAAGATGCACTTTACTTTGTGGCACTTCAGGGAGCTGCCCAGGTGGAGTTAGTGGTAAAGAACTCACCTTCCAATGCAGGAGACATAAGGGACATGGGTTTGATCCCTGGGTTGGGGAGATACCCTAGAGATGGGCATGACAACCCACTCCAGATCCTTGCCTGGGGAAGACAGAGGAGTCTGGCTGGCTACAGTCCACAGGATCACAAAGAGCTGGACATGACTGAACAACTGAGCACACAGGGAACTTCAAAAGCCTGAACTCTGTCACAAGCAGAGAGCCAGTCCATGAAACGAACAGTGTGAGTGTTGAGTAGTACAAAAACGTTGACCTTTAGAAAAAAACTCAAATTACGCCAATGATAGACCAACGGCAAAATCATTTTTGTAGACTGCAACAACATTTACTTTTTCTAAGACTATGATTATGTATCTGACAGTCAATTTTTTGAGTGAATGAGGTTTGTTGTGTGTGTCCTCTGGCTTGGGTATGTGCTAAGTACTGAGGCAGGTGTGGAAAGAGAGGTAATATAAGCAGGGCAAAGTTGCTATTTTTAGTATAATACAAGGTGAGAGGAGAGCTCTCTAACACTTTAAATGTATTCCTAATGCATCTCTCGTGAACTTAAAAACTTTGTTAGAACAATGGATGCCGTGTTTTCTGTAAACCCAGGGCAGACAAAATGGAAAAATGAGGAAAAAGAACTGATGTAGTGTTTTCTTGAGTCCTTCTCAATAGTGCTGCCTGTTGAGAAAGCAACAACAAAATTTCTGCAAGAAGCTCAGAGGCAGGACAAGACCTTCCCTGGTGACTCAACTGGTAAAGAATCTGTCTGCAATGCTGGAGATGCAGGTTCTATCCCTGGGTTGGGAAGATCCCCTGGAAAAATGAACGGCAACCCACTCTAGTACTCTTACCTGGAGAATTCTATTGACAGAGGAGGCTGGTGGGCTACAGTCCATAAGGTTGCCAGAGTCGGACACTAGTTAGTCACTAAACCACTACCACCCCCATCTAGGAAAATGAAGTCCCAGGAGAGAGGAATTGAGGAGGGATCTCTTGCAAGTCCTGAAAAGTGGCATAAAGAGGGAAACAGTCAACTTAAACCTTCTGTTGGTGTAGAATAAGAAGCTAGCTTACATCAATAGAGTACCACTCAGGACCCCCATATTCCTTTAGCTCTCCTCTCCTGCTTAGTCTCTAGAAACATCAGTACAGAAACTCTCAAGGAAGTTTGGGAAGTCAAATTTTGCCTCTGTCTGAGATTTTGTAGTGACAAATCTTTAGAATATGATGCCTAAATAGTGTATTTTGGAAACTTTATGTCAGTTCTTCTGTTTCCTGAGATTATGAAGATAGTCTTTCTTTCTGTGTGTGAAAAAGTAGAAGGGTTTTACCTTTGTATGCAAATAATAATTGACTGCTTTTGAAATCTCCAAGTAGCTTTCCCATTCCATTGGAGGCTTGCTCAGTCGTATCCGACTCTTTGCAGCCCCATGGACTGCAGCCTATCAGGCTCCTCAGTCCATGAAATTTTCCAGGCAAGAGTGCTGGAGTGGGTTGCCATTTCCTTCTCCACAGGATCTTCCCAACCCAGGGACTGAACCCGGGTGTCCTGCATTGTGGGCAGACGCTTTTCTGTCTGAGCCACCAGGGAAGTCTCCATTGGAGGCTATGATACTACAAATGCTCTACATAGCTTACAGATGATCAATCACATGGGGCCAAGTCCTATCTTCTGCCTTGAACTTTTATCCTCTGCTTAACCTTTCCATTTTATACTGGACAACAAAATTGACAAATCTAAAGTCATCCTTCTGGTATCTCATCCTCATAAATACTCCCGCTAAAGTCTTCCCTATTGCAGTAAATTACAACTTTATTATTTTTTTCATTTACTTTATCCCCAATATGTAGAGTCCTTATAGCATTCTGTCTGCTTTACGTCCCATACTTGATCCAGCATCAAATTCTGTTATTTATACCTTCAGATTATACACAGAATCCAAACACTTACTATCTTAATTGCTACCTCCCTCACTGAAATCTTGTCTCCTGCCTGGACTATTGCAATAGCCTTCCCACTGGTCTCCTTACTTCTGCCCTGCTTCTTTCATTTTATCCTCCACAGGACAGAGTGACCCATTAAACTGTATATCAGATCATATCACATTTCTGATTACAATCCTCCAACAGTTCCCATCTCACTCAGAAGGAAAATTGTAGTCTCCACAATGACCTAGAAAGCCAGCATGATCTGGTATTCCTCTTGTATTTCTCTGACTTTATTTCTGATACCCCTACCTTTATTTTTTGCTCTTCCACCCCTCTAATCTCCTTACTAGGCATTCAGAAAGCCTGGCATACTCAGGCTTTGGGTGCCTGTGCTTGTACAGGCTTTTCTCAAATATATCTCACTTAAGCCCATGCTGCAGGTTCTTTTTTTTCCTCCTCTATTTTTAATTGGAAGATAATTGCTTTACAACATTGTGTTGATTTCTGCCGTATATCAACATGAATCAGCCATAGGTATACACATGTCCCCTTCCTCTGGGACTTCCCTCCCACCTCCCACCTCCCACCTCATCTCACCCTTTAGGCTGTCACAGAGCACAGGTTTGAGCTCCCCGCATCATAGAGCAAATTCCCACTGGCTACCTATGTTACATACTGTAGTGTATATGTTTCAATGTTGCAGGTTCTTGTACAAATGTTACCTAGTCAATGAGACCTTTCTTGGCCTTTTAATCTAAAATTTCAACTCTCATCTAAAGTTTCCTATTGATTTTCTTTTTTTTTCTTTATTTTTACTCATTTTCCCCTACATTTTACTCATTTAACTTGTTTTTTGTTTGTTTATCCTACAAGGATTTAAGCTCCATCAGGATATGCAATTTCTTATGTTTTGTTCACTCTTGAATCTCTAGCATCTAGAAAAATATTAGGGAAATAGTGTTCAATGACCATTTATAGAAGAAGGAAAGGGAAAAAGGAAGAAACCTAAGGAAGAAGCAAGGGAATGAAAAGAACTCTGTACTGGATTTCATTCTAAATTGAGTGTAGAGGGAGAAAATTTAATCTATTCATTAAAAATCAGCTTAATTTTATTTCTAGTAAAAAATATCTCCTGTTGGAAAACAATTGTGTGTAAATTTATCAACAATGTTTTCATTTTTGCCTGGACATAGAAGAAATAGTTGCATGGGGGTAAAATCTACAAATCATGTCTACTTGCCTATATATGAATTAAATGTTGACAGATTTATAAAAGAAATTTAGCACATGTCAGTTTACTCAGCACAAACTGTGAAAGAAATATATTTGTGAGGGAGATAGAAGCCATTGGGGAGTGATACCTTTTATTTTATAAACCAATATTGTATTGGTTTTGCCATACATCAACATGAATCCCACAGGTATACACATGTTCCCTATCCTGAACCCCTCTCCCTCTTCTCTCCCCATACCATCCCTCTGGGTCATCCCAGTGCACCAGCCCCAAACATCCAGTATCATGCATCGAACCTGGACTGGCGATTCATTTCATATATGATATTATACATGTTTCAAAGTCATTCTCCCAAATCATCCCACCCTCTCCCTCTCCCACAGAGTCCAAAAGACTCTTCTATACATCTGTGTCTCTTTTGCTGTCTCACATATAGGGTTATCATTACCATCTTTCTAAATTCCATATATATGTGTTAGTATACTGTATTGGTGTTTTTCTTTCTGGCTTACTTCACTCTGTATAATAGGCTCCAGTTTCATCCACCTCATTAGAATTGATTCAAATGTATTCTTTTTAATGGCTGAATAATACTCCTTTGTCCAAAGAATAGAAAGGAGAGATAAGAAAGCTTTCTTCAGAGATCAGTGCAAAGAAATAGAGGAAAACAACAGAATGGGAAAGACTAGATATCTCTTCAAGAAAATTAGAGATACCAAGGGAACATGTGTTTGAAAGATGGGCTCAATAAAGGGCAGAAATGGAATGTACCTAACAGAAGCAGGAGATATTAAGAAGAGGTGGCAAGAATACACAGAAGAACTGTACAAAAAAGATCTTCACAACCAAGATAATCACGATGGTGTGATCACTCACCTAGAGCCAGACATCCTGCAATATGAAGGCAAGCGGGCCTTAGAAAACATCACTACGAACAAAGCTAGTGGAGGTGATGGAATTCAAATTGAGCTAATTCAAATCCTGAACGATGATGCTGTGAAAGTGCTGCACTCAATATGCCAGCAAATTTGGAAAACTCAGCAGTGGCCACAGGACTGGCAAAGGTCAGTTTTCATTCCTATCCCAAAGAAAGGCAATGCCAAAGAATGCTCAAACACACGCTGGTAGGAGAAGGCAATGGCACCCCACTCCAGCACTCTTGCCTGAAAAATCCCATGGGCAGAGGAGCCTGGTGGGCTGCAGTCCATGGGGTCGCTAAGAGTCGGACATGACTGAGTGAATTCATTTTCACTTTACACTTTCATGCACTGGAGGAGGAAATGGCAACCTACTCCAGTGTTCTTGCCTGGAGAATCCCAGGGATGACGGAGCCTGGTGGGCTGCCGTCTATGGGGTCACACAGAGTCGGACACAACTGAAGCGACTTAGCAGCAGCAGCACACACTGGTAAAGTCATGCTCAAAATTCTCCAAGCTAGGCTTCAGCAATACGTGCACTGTAAACTTCCAGATGTTCTAGCTGGTTTTAGAAAAGGCAGAGGAAGCAGAAATCAAATTGCCAACATTGCTGGCTCATGGAAAAAGCAAGAGAGTTCCAGAAAACATCTATTTCTGCTTTATTGACTATGCCAAAGCCTTTGACTGTGTGGATCACAAGAAACTGGAAAATTCTGAAAAAGATGGGAATACCTGAGCACCTGACCTGCCTCTTGAGCAGGTCAGGAAGCAATAGATAGAACTGGACATGGGACAACAGACTGGTTCCAAATAGGAAAAGAGTAGGTCAAGGCTGTATATTGTCACCTTGCTTATTTAACTTCTATGCAGGGTACATCATGAGAATGCTGGGCTGGAAGAAGAACAAGCTGGAATCAAGATTGCCGGGAGAAATATCAATAACCTCAGATAGGCAGATGACACCACCCTTATGGCAGAAAGTGAAGAGGAACTAAAAAGCCTCTTGATGAAAGTGAAAGAGGAGAGTGAAAAAGTTGGCTTAAAGCTCAACATTCAGAAAATGAAGATCATGGCATCTGGTCCCATCACTTCATGGAAATAGATGGGGAAACAGTGGAAACAGTGTCTGACTTTATATTTTGGGGCTCCAAAATCACTTCAGATGGTGATTGTAGCCATGAAATTCAAAGATGCTTACTCCTTAGAAGAAAAGTTATGACCAACCTAGATAGCATATTGAAAAGCAGAGACATTACTTTGCCAACAAAGGTCCGTCTAGTCAAGGCTATGGTTTTTCCAGTGGTCATGTATGGATGTGAAAGTTGGACTGTGAAGAAAGCTGAGTGCTGAAGAATTGATGCTTTTGAACTGTGGTGTTGCAGAAGCCTCTTGAGAGTCCCTTGGACTGCAAGGAGATCCAACCAATCCATTCTGAAGGAGATCAGCCCTGGAATTTCTTTGGAGGGAATGATGCTAAAGCTGAAACTCCAGTACTTTGGCCACCTCATGCAAAGAGTTGACTCATTGGAAAAGACTCTGATGCTGGGAGGGATTGGGGGCAGGAGGAGAAGGGGATGACAGAGGATGAGATAGCTGGATGGCATCACTGACTTGATAGACGTGAGTCTGAGTGAACTCCAGGAGTTGGTGATGGACAGGGAGGCCTGGCGTGCTGCCATTCATAGGGTCTCAAAAATTTGGACACGAATGATCTACTGAACTGAACTCTGTATATGTACCACAGTTTTCTTATCCATTCATCTGCTGATGGACTTCTAGGTTGCTTCCATGTCCTGGCTATTATAAACAGTTCTGCGATGAACATTTGGGTACACGTGTCTCTTTCAATTCTGGTTTCCTCGGTGTGTATGTCCAGCAGTGGGATTGCTGGCTCATTAGGCAGTTCTATTTCCAGTTTTCTAAGGAATCTCCACACTGTTCTCCATAGTGGCTGTACTAGTTTGCATTCCCACCAACAGTGTAAGAGGGTTCCCTTTTCTCCACACCCTCTCCAGCATTTATTGCTTGTAGACTTTTGGATAGCAGCCATTCTGACTGGCATGAAATGGTACCTCACTGTGGTTTTTGATTTGCATTTCTCTGATACTGAGTGATGTTCAGCATCTTTTCATGTGTTTGTTAGACATCTCTACGTCTTCTTTGGAGAAATGTCTATTTAGTTCTTTGGCCCCATTTTTAATTGGGTCATTTATTTTTCTGGAATTGAGCTGCTTAAGTTGCTTGCATATTTTTGAGATTAGTTGTTTGTCAGTTGTTTCATTTGCTATTATTTTCTCCCATTCAGAAGGCTGTCTTTTCACCTTGCTTATAATTTCCTTTGTTGTGCAGAAGCTTTTAAGTTTAATTAGGTCCCATTTGTTTATTTTTGCTTTTATTTCCAGTATTCTGGGAGGTGGGTCATAGAGGATCCTGCTGTGATTTATGTCAGAGCGTGTTTTGCCTATATTCTCCTCTAAGAGTTTTATAATTTCTGGTCTTAGGTTTAGATCTTTAATCCATTTTGAATATATTTTTGTGTATGGTGTTAGAAAGTGTTCTAGTTTCATTCTTTTACAAGTGGTTGACCAGTTTTCCCAGCACCACTTGTTAAAGAGATTGTCTTTAATCCATTGTATATTCTTGCCTCCTTTGTCAAAGATAAGGTGTCCATATGTGTGTGGATTTATCTCTGGGCTTTCTATTTTGTTCCATTGATCTATATTTCTGTCTTTGTGCCAGTACCATCCTGTTGATGACTGTGGCTTTGTAGTAGAGCCTGATGTCAAGCAGGTTGATTCCCCCAGTTCCATTCTTCTTTCTCAAGATTGCTTTGATTATGCGAGGTTTTGTTGTATTCCCATACAAATTGTGAAATTATTTGTTCTAGCTCTGGGAAAAATACTGTTGGTAGCTTGATAGGGATTGCATTGGATCTATAGATTGCTTTGGGTGGTATACTCATTTTCACTATATTGATTCTTCCAATCCAAGAACATGGTATATTTCTCCATCGATTAGTGTCCTCTTTGATTTATTTCACCAGTGTTTTATAGTTTTCTATATATAGGTCTTTAGTTTCTCTAGGTAGATATATTCCTAAGTATTTCATTCTTTTCATTGTAATGGTGAATGGAATTGTTTCTGTAATTTCTCTTTCTATTTTCTCATTATTAGTGTGTAGGAATGCAAGGGATTTCTTTGTGTTGATTTTACATCCTGCATCTTTATTATACTCATTGATTAGCTCTAGTAATTGTCTGGTGGAGTCTTTAGGGTTTTCTATGTAGAAGATCATGCCATCTGCAAACAGTGAGAGTTTTACTTCTTTTCCAATCTGGATTCCTTATATTTCCTTCTCTGCTCTGATTGCTGTGGCCAAAACTTCCAAAACTATGTTGAATAGTGGTGGAAAAAGTGGGTGCCCTTGTCTTGTTTCTGACTTTAGGAAAAATGCTTTCAATTTTTCACCATTGAGAGAATGTTTGCTGCGGGTTTGTCATATATAGCTTTTATTATGTTGAGGTATGTTCCTTCTATTCCTGCTTTCTGGAGAGTTTTGATCATAAATGGATGTTGAATTTTGTCAAAGGCTTTCTCTGCATCTATTGAGATAATCATATGGCTTTTATTTTTCAATTTGTTAATGTGGTGAATTACATTAATTGATTTGTGGATATTGAAGAATCCTTGTATTCCTGGGATAAAGCCCACTTGGTTATGGTGTATGATCTTTTTAATGTGTTGTTGGATTCTGATTGCTAGAAATTTGTTAAGGATTTTTGCATCTATGTTCATCAGTGATATTGGCCTGTAGTTTTCTTTTTTTGTGTGGCATCTTTGTCAGGTTTTGGTATTAGGGTGATGGTGGCCTCATAGAATGAGTTTGGAAGTTTACCTTCCTCTGCACTCTTTTGGAAGAGTTTGAGTAGGATAGGTGTTAGCTCTTCTCAAATTTTTTGGTAGAATTCAGTTGTGAAGCCATCTGGACCTGGGCTTTTGTTTGCTGGAAGATTTCTGATTACAGTTTCAATTTCCGTGCTTGTGGTGAGTCTGTTAAGATTTTCTATTTCTTCCTGGATCAGTTTTGGAAAGTTGTACTTTTCTAAGAATTTGTCCATTTCTTCACGTTGTCCATTTTATTGGCATATAATTGCTGATAGTAGTCACTTATGATCCTTTGTATTTCTTTGTTGTCTGTTGTGATCTCTCCATTTTCATTTCTAATTTTATTGATTTGATTTTTCTCCCTTTGCTTCTTGATGAGTCTGGCTAATGGTTTGTCAATTTTTTTTATCCTTTCAAAGAACCAGCTTTTGGTTTTGTTGATTTTTGCTATGGTCTCTTTTGTTTCTTTTGCATTTATTTCTGCCCTAATTTTTAAGATTTCTTTCCTTCTACCAACCCTGGGGTTCTTCATTTCTTCCTTTTCTAGTTGCTTTAGGTGTAGAGTTAGGTTATTTATTGACTTTTTTCTTGTTTCTTGAGGTATGCCTGTATTGCTATGAACTTTTCCCTTAGCACTGTTTTTACAGTGTCCCACAGGTTTTGGGTTGTTGTGTTTTTATTTTCATTCGTTTCTATGCATATGTTGATTTCTTTTTTGATTTCTTCTGTGATTTGTTGGTTATTCAGCAGCATGTTGTTCAGGCTTCATATGTTGGAATTTTTAGTAGTTTTTGTCCTGTAATCGAGATCTAATCTTACTGCATTGTGGTCAGAAAAGATGCTTGGAATGATTTCAGTTTTTTTGAATTTACCAAGCCTAGATTTATGGCCCAGGATGTGATTTATCCTGGAGAAGATTTCGTGTGTGCTTGAGATAAAGGTGAAATTCATTGTTTTGGGGTGAAATGTCCTATAGATATCAATTAGGTCTAACTGGTGTATTGTATCATTTAAAGTTTGTGTTTCCTTGTTACTTTTGTGTTTAGCTGATCTATCCATAGGTGTGAGTGGGGTATTAAAGTCTCCCACTACTATTGTGTTATTGTTAATTTCCCCTTTCATACTTGTTAGCATTTGTCTTACATATTGCAGTGCTCCTATGTTGGGTGCATATATATTTATAATTGTTATATCTTCTTCTTGGATTGATCCTTTGATCATTATGTAGTGTCCTTCTTTGTCTCTTTTCACAGCCTTTGTTTTAATGTCTATTTTATCTGATATGAATATTGCTTCTCCTGCTTCCTTTTGGTCTCTATTTGAGTGGAATATCTTTTTCCAGCCCTTCACTTTCAGCCTGTATGTGTTCCCTGTTTTGAGATGGGTCTCTTGTAGACAACATATATAGGGTCTTGTTTTTGTATCCACTCAGCCAGTCTTTGTCTTTTGGTTGGGGCATTCAACCCATTTACATTTAAGGTAATTATTGATAAGTATGATCCTGTTGCCATTTACTTTATTGTTTTGGGTTCGAGTTTATACACCCTTTTCATCTTTCCTGTCTAGAGAATATCCTTTAGCATTTGTTGGAGAGCTGGTTTGGTGGTGTTGAATTCTCTTAGCTTTTGCTTGTCTGTAAAGCTTTTGATTTCTCCTTCATATTTGAATGAGATCCTTGTTGGGTACAGTAATCTGGGCTGTAGGTTATTTTCTTTCATCACTTTTAGTGTGTCTTGCCTTTCCCTTCTGGCCTGAAGAGTTTCTATTGAAAGATCAGCTGTTATCCTTATGGGAATCTCCTTGTGTGTTATTTGTTGTTTTTCCCTTGCTGCTTTTAACATTTGTTCTTTGTGTTTGATCTTTGTTAATTTGATTAATATGTGTCTTGGGATGTTTTGCATTGGGTTTATCCTGTTTGGGACTCTCTGGGTTTCTTGGACTTGGGTGATTATTTCCTTCCCCATTTTAGGGAAGTTTTCAACTATTATCTCCTCAAATATTTTCTCATGGTCTTTATTTTTGTTTTCTTCTTCTGGAACTCCTATAATTCAAATGTTGGGCTATTTAACACTGTCTTGGAGGTCTTTCCTGAGATTGTCCTCAATTCTTTTAATTCGTTTTCCTTTTTTCCTCTCTGATTCATTTATTTCTACCATTCTATCTTCTACTTCACTAATCCTATCTTCTGCCTCTGTTATTCTACTATTTGTTGCCTCCAGAGTGTTTTTGATCTCATTTATTGCATTATTCATTATATATTGACTCTTTTTATTTCTTCTAATTTAAGTTAAGTCGCTCAGTTGTGTCCGACTCTTTGTGACCCCACCAGGCTCCTCCGTCCATGGGATTCTCCAGGCCAGAATACTGGAGTGGGTTGCCATTTCCTTCTCCAGGGGATCTTCCCAACCCAGGGATTGAACCCAGGTCTCCTGTGTTAGAGGCAGATGCTTTAACCTCTGAGCCACCAGGGAAGCCCTTTATTTCTTCTAGGTCTTTGTTAAACCTTTCTTGCATCTTCTCAATCCTTGTCTCCAGGCTATTTATCTGTGATTCCATTTTGATTTCAATATTTTGGATCATTTTCACTATCATTATTCCAAATTCTTTATCAGGTAGATTCTCTGTCTCTTCCTCTTTTGTTTGGTTTGTTGGGCATTTATCCTGTTCCTTTACCTGCTGAGTATTCCTCTGTCTCTTCATTTTGTTTAAATTGCTGAGTTTGGGGTGTCCTTTCTGTATTCTGGCAGTTTGTGGAGTTCTCTTTAGTGTGGAGTTTCCTCGCTGTGGGTGGGGTTATACAGGTGGCTTGTCAATGTTTCCTGGTTAGGCAAGCTTGTGTCAGTGTTCTAAACTACCAGTTATTGAACCCAGTTCAAATACACCTTTATTCTGTCATGATCAAGCATTTCTCATTTTTCCATATGATATACACGTCAGTGTATGTTTTAAAAAGTCTGTTAAACATTTTTTTGTGTGTCTTTTTCCATGCAAGAAAATAAATAGGCTTTACTTCTCCCAGGTTTTCCATTTTATTCAAAGTCACGGCTGGCATTTTATAACTTAACTTGGATGCATCATACCTTCCCACACAGGCATCTGATTACGGGAGTACTCAAGCTGACATAAACATGCAGACTTCAGTGAGAACTCAGAACAGCAAATTAGATTATTAGTGTTCTTTCAACCTTGACGGTGTCACTTTTGACAAAGGATCAAAAATTCTTGGCTAAACCTTCTTTTTGATTCATTTTGATTAAACCAGAATGTTTTTATAGTGAAATGTTTATACATCACCCAGAGACAGAAAGACTGCTTTTGAAACTGTAACTTGAATGAAAGACAGAGCAACAACAGTGTTTACTTGCAATTTCTGGAGATAAAGACAAATATTTGAGAATATGATTTTCTTGCTTTCACAGTCACTTAAAAAATAAAGAAACTAAAATTCTCTTTGAAATAACAGTCAGATCTCATATGAGGCTTTTGCTCTGTCATAGGACACCAGCATGATAGGCAAATATACATGGCTGTCAGGAATTTGGAAACCAGAACTGCTAGTGGTTTAATTAGGACGGCTCTCCTAATTTGAGCTAGAGTTATGACAAGTATTTTTAAGTTAAATTACTCAGCATGACCCCAGTATCATCACAACGATGTTAAGGGCTTATGTTCCAGTTCTAAAAATTGGCCAGGATTCTTAGATTGTTAAATAACTCAGTCTCACAGGGACCCCATTGCTTTGAAGAAGAGCTATGTGGGGATTTTGAAGTGTCAAAATGAATGACAAGTAACTTAAAAAAGATATCTAGTTTGTAATATGTATTATTCCCCATCCCACACCCACCCCCATTTCTATTTTGTTACTAGACAATTGATTGACATACCTAAAGTGGGAATGGCTTTCAATGAGATTTTAAAATTAACTGCTGAGTATATTTAAGGGCTTTTAATAGTGTTAGTGTGTGACAAAGGTGAGTTCTGAGAGAACGAGCCAAGTTTCGAAGCCCAGGAGACTCCCAGTCTGGATGATTACCCTTTGGCTTTCCCATTTATTTTTCTGTACATGCATCCCCTGCTGACCTTGAAAGAGACATATCTGAAATATATTGTGGAGAAAGAGATGAGAACTGGGCAGCTGAATACTAATTAGGTTTCTGGCACTTATTACTTCTGACTTTTTGGCCATTACCTCTAGCATTCAAATGCAATGCCCTCTTCCTTGAATCAGGGCTCTCCATGTTGAGGCCCTAAGAATGAATCTTAATTGTTCAGTATCAGTGCAGTACAGATGAAGAGAATCAGATAATTATTATAGCTTCTACAGTGTGATGGCAACTGCTCAGCTTGACTATTAACTGGAGATTGCAATTGGAAGGGTAAATGCTACCCACACTTATATACATATTTATCATTAACTATGAATATAGATTTGGGTTGCAATAGCAGTTTAATGCATTCAGAGCCATTTATAAAATTGGTTTCATGGTCATAAATTTAAAGAATTATATTTTTAAAAGATTTTCACAAACTGAAAATGATTTGCAATCACATAATGGGTAGAAGCAAATTGAAGACACTCAGGTGAAGAGTTTAACACAGGAAGTGTTTGATTTTTGTACTGTAACAGTTTAGGGAATCATTTGAAGTTAAAGTTTTTGAGTGTCTTTTTTGTCAAGTTTTGCTTCTTATAACTAGAGTTTTAGTGTGTTCTTTACTGTTTTGGAAACAAAGTCACTAAAGTGTACAAGCATTAGTGCTAGTTACTGTTGGGAGCCATGCTGAAAAAGTAGAAGTGATTGGTTTCATATTTCTACTGCTTTTAAACTCTGATGAAGATTGTTGCATGATTTTTATGTTTAATTATCTCATGGAATCAATCACTGCTTTTGCTTAAGTAACTATACAGTTAATGTGGCCACGTTCCTTTAACTAACCGTAACAGTGCTAAATAGGCTATCTCAAATCCATGCTATACAATCCAAAGAGAAAGTGTGTGTATGCATGCTAAGTTGCTTCAGTCATGTCTGACTCTTTGCAATCCTATGGACTGTAGCCTGCCAGGCTCCTCTGTCCATGGAATTCTCCAGGCAAGAATACTGGAGTGGGTTGTCATGCCCTCCTCCAGGGGATCTTCCTGACCCAAAGATTGGACCTGAGTCTCTTCTCCTGCATTGGCAGGCAGGTTCTTTACCACTAGCACCATCTGAGAAGCCCCCCAAAGAGCACACAACTATGAAAATCTTTTGTGGGGTGTATGTGTGTGTGTATGTGTGTGCATATTCATGTGTACTGAATCAAATTGATTTAGGCCTGTTTAAGAAGTCGGCAACATTGTGGGCTTTGAAAAAATGTAAAAATCTATTCTGCTAATTCACTTTAGTAATCATGATATTAAAGTAGAAGTCAATAAATCTTGCTTCTAAAAGAAGCAAGATTCTAACTTCTGTCTATAGTTAGTGGTCTCTAACATTCTGTGATCACAAAAAAACAAGCAGACTTTAGAAGAAAAGATATTAGAGTGTCAGTTTGTCCCAAGAAGTCAGGAAGCTTATCTTGGGAAGTTACCATGCCAGGGTTCTGCCTGAGGGGCTTCCTTGTGTTCATGAAGAGGTATGCAATCTCCACAGCATATTCAAAATTCCTTTACACCCATGTCCAGAGGAATGGTACTTCTGTTCTTTATCACAGATGTTTACACAATCTGACAAATTTGGGCTTCTCCAGGTGGAATGGAGCAGCAGAGAGAAGCAAAAAGAACAGGAGAGGTGCAGGCAGCACAGATGACCAGATTAATGAAAATAAAAGCGTAACAGCCATGAAGGAGAGCTCATGGGTGAACCAAACCTCTTTCAGGAAAAAGGAGGGCATCTAAGAGCCTGGAAATCCTTGTGTTTTCATTAAGGAAGAATTTGGAGTCCAGGTGTATTGGAATTAATATCTCTATTTTTAAAACATTTTTTATTGAGTTATACTTTACATACCATACAGTTCACTTGCTTTACTTGTACAGTTCAATTTGGTATATATAGAGTTGTGCAACAGTCATCACTGGCACAGAGTTTTGTCTTTTGCACATGAAGCATGTAAGATCTTACTTAATTTCATCACCAGAGATTGAACCTGCACCCCCTACTTTGGAAGCACAGAGTGTTAACTGTTGAACTGCCAAGTGAAATTGAAAGTGTTAATCGTTCAGTCCTTTCTGACTCTTTGCGACCCTGTCTTCTGTACCCCACCAGGCTACTCTGTCCTTGAAATTCTCCAGACAAGCATATTGGAGTGGGTTGCCGTTCCCTTCTCCAGGGTATCTTCCTGACCCAGGAATCAAACCTGGGTCTCCTGCATTGCAGGCAGATTTTTATAAGCCACCAGGGAAGCTAAGGGAGTCCCAGTATCTCTATTTTTAGTGATCTTTTGCTCTCACATTTCCTGCTCCTTAGCTCCTTAACCATATCCATTTATTTTGTTGCTGTAACTTGGAGAATCAAAGGCTAACATTATGACTATCACCATTCTGTTAGTTTTTAAGTTCGTATTTTATAATTTCCACCTGGAAATTTTGTGAATATCAATAGTAATATAAAATTTCCTGCTTCTGAAATTGATGTCAATTTTTATATAATTTTAAATTTTTCTTACCTTTACTGTATTGATTTTAAACCTTCACTAAAATGTTGAATAGAAACGACTAGACAGTATCTATGTCTTATTCCTAAAATTGAAAGGAATTCTTTTAACATTTAATTTTACGTACATTTGATGAACTTAAAAAAATGACCTTCATAATGTTAGATGAGTTTTCTTCTGTTCTTAATTTTTACCCTAAATGGAGGGTGGATTTTTGCATCTAGTTTTTTATGCATGTAATAATGTGATATTATGGTATTTTCTCAGGCACTGGGTTGATATAGAAAAATTTGTTGATAGATTTTTTTATGGTTAAATGACTTTGAATTCTCACAATAATCTCTGCCAGAATTAAATATAAATTGCTACATATTTTAGGCAAAAACTTATGAAAAGTTTTTACATTAATATTCATAGGTAGGATGGACTTATAATTTTCCTTTCACGAATTATTTTCATACAGTTTTGGATCAGTGCCACACAAACTATGTTTAAATTTTTTAAATTCATATTTTTGTATATTTGGGAAATATTACATCAAAGGAATATTTATTTAGAACACATAGCTTGTTTTTTATCACTTGAAAACCTTGGTCTTTTAACTGAAAAGCTTAAATCTAAATGATTATTAGAAATGGTATTCTATGTTGTAATTTGTTTCTTCTGTAATTTGTGAAAGTTTTAAAAATCATGATCCTCCTTGCCTCTATTTTTCCCTCTTTCTTGGCTGCTATTGGATGAATTAGATGCTCTTCCCTGTCTTTTAAATCTTATATCTACCAGGTTGGAAGTTATTTTTATTAGTATATTTAATTGATAGTTTTGATTAAAACAAAAATAAGGTGCATAATGTAATAGAAAAATGATATGTTAATCCAATATGGAAATTTTTAAAGAAAATATTTGAAATTTTGCTTTAGAAATTAAAAAACAAAATGTTCCAGCACTGAGAATGTTAAAAACAAATGATTTGCATTTCTGCCCTAATTTTTAAGATTTATTTCCTCCTACTAGAAAAACACCAATACAGTATACTAACACATATATATGGAATTTAGAAAGATGGCAATGATGACCCTGTATGCAAGACAGCAAAAAAGACACAGATGTGTATAGCAGACTTTTGGACTCAGAGGGAGAGGGAGAGGGTGGGATGATTTGGGAGAATGGCATTGAAACATGTATACTATCATGTAAGAATCGAATCACCAGTCTATGTCCGATGAAGGATACAGCATGCTTGGGGCTGGTGCACGGGGATGACTCAGAGGGATGTTGTGGGGAGGGAGGTGGGAGGGGGGTTCATGTTTGGGATAGCATGTACACCTGTGGTGGATTCATGTCAATGTATGGCAAAACCAATACAGTATTGTAAAGTAAAATAAAGTAAAAATAAAAATTGAAAAAAAACAAACAAACAAATGAGAAGAAGATTTATGAAGAAAGTTTCCTTTTTTTTTTGGCTGTGGGGCATGCATGATCTTAGTTCCCAGACTAGAGATTGAACCTGTGTCTCTTGCATGGAAGCACAGAGTCTTAACCACTTGACCACTAAGGAAGTCCCAAGAATTTTCTTTGGAAAGAAAGTTCTGGTTTTGTGACTCCCATGCCTATGCCCAAGAAAGAAGGATTGGAGAATTCAACTCTTTCCTCACACCTAGGGAAAGGAGCTCAACTAAGACCATCATACCTTGATCGCCTCCTCTGTTTTAAGGAGAGGCAGAAGCTGCTTTCTGTTTGGGAAAAGCAGAGGATGAGTGAGGTGGGGCAGCCAGGGATCTGGTGGCAGAGGGAAGTCAAATTCTCATGGCAGTGAGTGCATTGGCAGAAGAAGTGTGGGTTTCCTTTGAACCCCATGTAGACCACATGTGAGAGGGAGCTGGGGTGAGGGTTGTCTTAACTGCTTAACTGCTCTCAGATGGTTCAGACTGGAAGCATTCAATCTCTCAGAAAGTGGCTAGAATAAAATCACTGGATTCCTCAGGGCTGCCACATCAAGAGAACTGAAGGTCAGGAGGCCCCAAGGACTGGGATTGCTAAAGAAGCCACAGAAATGCCTGTGTGGCATTCACTTCAAACATAGTGGCATTCAAATAAGAAAAGTCCTGATTCCCTAATCTGACCTCAAAACCCTCCTGGCAAATGGTGAAGGATTTTGACATGGTTGATGTTCATGTTAAGGGAGAGATTTGGTCAAGAACAAAGAAGATGCAAGAGCACTCTCTCTCTCTGAAGACCAGCAGCCCCAGTGCAACATGCTCCAGGTGAAAGATGAAGGGAGAAGTATTACCTTTGAAAAATATTAGAATTTCATTATTAGACCAGATTAGACATTCTATGTATAAAAATGAGACCCTGCATATACAGGTTTCTATTATTTCTGTGAGATCAGAAAGTCATGGAGCAAATGGAGCAAATTACCTCCACAGTATTGACCTGGCTGTGTTTCATGAATTGTGTTGTTTGATTCCTGTTCTAGGTAGCCCAGTGGTAAAGAATCTGCCTGCTAAGCACGGGACCTGGCTTCATTCCCCAAGTCAGGAAGATCCCCAGGAGAAGGAAAGAGCAAACCCCTCTATTGTTCTTGCCTGGGAAATCTCATGGACAGTGGAGCCTAACAGCCTATAGTCCATGAGGTCACAAAGAGTCTTGACTAAATGATAACAACAATCAAAGTATTTTGTTATCTAGTAGTTACCCTTACATTTTTAGCATGCATACCTTAGTATGCATGTCTTTACCCTCCTCTTGAACAACACTATATTAGAGATAAAAGTTTCTAACAAATTCTTTTAATTTCATTATGCAAAATTTTAGCATAATCCTATATGTTAAATTTTTACCTTTCTAGCTTCTGAGTTTCTTCTTGTTCAAGACACTTCTCCCCCTCTCCAGTGTTGTACTAATATTTTCTCAGATCTTCTTCTAATGCTTTTATACCTTAATTTCTAAGCTTTAGATTATTGATCAATAAGGAAAATTTTTCTGCTTATATAATGTGGTAGGGTTTTCAATTACACACACACACACACACACATATTTAAGTAGGTTCCCAGTGGTCTCAATCACATTTATTTCAAAATCTATTGTTTGTCTACAGATATGGACTGCCACATTTGACATATATTTTAGTATATGCCTCTTCTATTTCTAGGTTCTTTATTCTCTTTTCTGCTATTGCTATACTATTTTTATATTCGTTTAGCTATCTCTACTCTCTTTTTCCTTTTTTTGAAGCAGATACCTTCTTCCACATGAAATTCAAAAAAAAGTTCCGAAAAGATTTCATTGAAATTACAATTGAAGATTTCTTATATTTATATGTTCACTCTTGATATATTTCTATTTTTATTTAGTTTCCCCATAAGGGACATGAACCATCTTTCCATTCATTTAAGTTTTGTTTCTAAATGTATTTCAAGGGTCTTTTTTTCCTCCCGTGGCCACCTTACTTTTGTTGTTGTTGAATTCATTCCCAGATTCTGTAGAGCTATTGTTGCTCTTGCAGTGAGATTTTCCACATGCAGCGATTTGTTAATACAGACTCCAAGAAGCAATCTTTAGAAAATTTCTTGGGAAACTTAGGTCAAAATGTTCTCGGGGCAGTGCCAAGAACAGGTGTGAACCTCCTCTGAACAACGTGGCAAGCGCTGAGCCATTCTGAGACCACAAGACAATCTGCCATTTTTTCTTTTCACAGAGGTTTTCTGAGTGCTTATTACAAAGTGAGCTTCCCTGGTGCCTCAGATGGTAAAGAATCCACCTGTGATGCAGAAGACCTGGGTTCCATCCTTGGGTTGGCAAGATCCCCTGGAAAGTGTTACAACGTGCCAGGAACTGCTCTAGAATACTGTAGTAAACAACACAAATAACAACTACAACATGAAACCCTGGGGCTTATTTTATTTCTTAATAAAAGAGATAATAAGTAAATTATACTATGCCATATAATAAAAACTAAGGATAAAAATAAAAGAGAAGGGAAATAAGAAGTACTGCTGCTGCTGCTGCTGCTAAGTCGTGTCAATCATGTTAGACTCTGTGCGACCCCATAGATGGCAGCCCACCAGTCTCCGCCATCCCTGGGATTCTCCAGGCAAAAACACTGGAGTGGGTTGCCATTGCCTTCTCCAAGAAGTATTGGAATGGGCTAAAATTCAGATTGTCTGTACCACTAAAAAAGGAAAAGAACATTAAGAGAAGATGTAAGACAGAATGTGGGGAGAGAGAACCAGGTCATAGAGTGAGTTGCATGTTCTAGCAACAATGGTCACATTTACTCCAAGTGGAAAGTCACAGGAGAATTCCAGCAGCGTATGAAGTGATACAGCTGAGCTTGTTTACCTGTGTTCTTTCACCTCTGGATAAGAAGTAGACTAAAAACAGATAGCTCTGACCCAGGTAGAAGAAGGCAGGAAAGGTATGGCAATTGTGGCACTATCTTGTAGCTAAAAGAGGAAAGGTTTGCTGACTGAATGAGTAAGAGGTGCAAAAGAAACAGGGGAGTCAGGAATGACAACATTGCTTTTTGTCTCAACAGCTGGAAAGATAGAGTTGCCATTAAGTTAGTGAATGATTTGGACAAAGTGGGTTTGGGCATGGATAAGTGTCAGGAACTCAATTTTGGACATGTTATTTAAGAAATACCTTTTAGAAAAAAATAACACGAGTTGGCGCTGGTTGAGTTTGGATGTTAAGGCCAGGAAAGATGACAGAGATGTGGGAACAATCAGAATACAGGTAGTATTCAAAACCGTCAAACTGGAGATCACCTAGCAAGTGAGTATAGATAGAGAAGAGAATCAAGGACAGAAACTTGGAGTACTCTGACATTTAGGAGTTAGGAGGAAAGGATTATTCAGTAAAACACTGAGAAGAGACCAGGAAGGTAGAAAAGAAACAGCAAAATGTATTGTGCTATAAGCTAAGCGAGGCATCTGCATTAAAGAGGAGAGAGTGATTAATTGTCACAAATGCTGCTGAAAAGTCAGTGGAGATGAGAAATGAGAATTGACCGGCGTCTTCAGCAGCATGGAGTTGGTTGATGACTTTGATAAGAACAGTTTTGGTGAAATGGTGTAGGGGCAATTCTCTGGAGCGAGCTCAGAAATTTGATGAGAAAAACTGGAGACAGAAAATATAAATGACTTTTTCAAGGAGCTAGGTTTCAAGGTATAGAAGGGATATGAGACACAAACTAGAAGAGAAAGAGTATAAAGGGAGGCTATTTCCCCACAGGAGAAATTACTACTGATTTGTATGTTTAGGAGAATGAAGCACAGGCCAAAAATAAAAAGAAAAGAAAAAGCAATGTTGCAGGAAACAGAGGAAAAGAATAAGTGGTGTGATGTCTTTGAGTAAGTGAAAAGATATTGCATTTAATTAACAAGTGAAGGATTGTCTTTGACTACTAGCAAGGACGTAAGTAGAGAGTATGAACACAATTGCAGGCAGGTAGGTAGATGTGGCAGTAGAAACGTGTAGAGTTTTCTTCTGGTTCCTTCAATCTTTCACTGAAAAAGAAACCAAAATCATTAACTGAAATTAAACATGGGACAGGCACGTGGTGTGTGTTGGAGTCTGTGTCACCAAAGGTGTGCTGAAGACTGATAGAGGGAAATGAACAAGGTGGTCATATTGGAGTAGGACTCTTCCAGACTCAATCTGTGAGTGATGTGTAAAACTTTTCTGATTGAGACCCTCAAAATCATTTTTTCTTCTTTGTTACATACAGTCTTCCAGTTTTTAGCTGGACATATTATCTTACGGAACATGACAGCCTTCTTCACAGCTGGGTATGGCTCTTTGTCTAAATTTAGTCAGTGAGAACATGTAGAAATGTTGCTTGTAATTTCTGAAAAATTTCCTAAAGAAGGAGGGACTAAATTTCGTTCTCTTTTCCTGCTTTCTGTTGCTCAGACTATAGACAGGATGCTGGGTAGATGACTAGCCTATTGTACTATGAACTGATTGGTCCAGAATCCTTGGGAATCAGAACCCAAAGCAAACTGAGATGCTAACTCATTATTAGAGAGCAAGAGTAAACAGGAAAGTGACGCCAGAAAGGAGAAAAGGCAAATATGAAGTGGTATGTTTCTGAGTCAATCACAGCTTCATGAGAAAATACGACTGGTTCCACAATCATGGGAAAACCTGTAATGGGCAGGACAGGACCCTTTTACCTGCTAGCTTCTTGATATCTCCTCTCATTTCTTGGACATACTTCTCCCATTAGGGCCTTCACTTCTCTGCCTCTTCTGGGTTGTCATCCTTGGCCCCAAGGATGCTGGGGAGGCCAGAGTCTCAGTGGGTGAAGTCAAATTTTAATGGGCAATGGAGCTGCTCACGTACTTGTCTAATTGGGTCTGGTGGAAGCCCTTATCCCCAGAGGAGGCTGAGACAACAATGGTGGGAAAAGATATGAGGATTAAAACCTGGTGATAAAGGAGACTTCCCTGGTGGTCCAGTGGCTAAGATTCCATGCTCCTAATACTGAGGGCTTGGGTTCCATCCCAAGTCAGGGAAGTAGATCCCACATGCTGAAACTAACCATTTCACATGCTGCAAATAAGACCCAGTGTGGCCAAGTAAATTTTTTCAAATAAAATAAGCATTTTAAAAGAGCTGTGACAGGGGCTCTACCATTGTAGGGATTTTGTGGCTTGTTGCTGGCACTGCTCTGGCTAGGAACCAGGGCACAGACCCATGGGCTCTTAGTCTCACTTTGTGGTCATCAGCTAGGGAGATTGTAGGGAAATGACCCGAGTCTCTGTTTCTTTAACTCTTTCAAGAGAATGCTTTTTGGTATAAATAAAAATGGCTGGAAATAATGTTTGGTGTTATTCTTCTTACCTGTGATTCAAGAGGTTCAAGTACCTTCAAAGTCTAATTCCCTTGGTTATATATTTATAGTATGTGTTAGTCACTCAGTCCTGTGTGACTCTTTTCAGCCCATGGACTGTAGCCTGCAGGCTCCTTTGTCCAGGGAATAATAAATACTTTGGAAAATATTCATAGAGTAGATGCAATGCTAGATTCTAGATTCTAAGCACCAAAAAAGTCCCCTACATATAAACCTTGAAGTTGTGAACTTTCAAAGATGTGAATTTGCATCTGGTTCCAGCAAGGAGCCAGAACCTCTGTCATCAGCATCAGGCAGGAGTGAAATTGCAGCTTGCTTGCTCTGCCTCTCCTGTTGTCGATGATCCTTCAGCTTTACCATTTCCCATCACCTCTCCTTCCTCCAGTTGGTAACTCTTCTTGCCTGTTCACTCGATGTCAGGTGCTGTATGCCAGCTGTGGTACTATACTACTATATTTTTCAAGATACTGTTCTATAAGATTAAAAAATGTTTCCTTTATCTTTTGTGTTTGTTTCTTACGTATTGCTTGTGTGAAAAGTATTATAAACCTATTACAGTAGTGTATAGTTGATTATGTTAGTTCTGTACTTAAAACTAAATTTGCTGGACTTATGAACAAATCAGGCTTATGAACATGTTCTCAGAACAGAACTCATTCAAATACAGGGGACTTAAAGCCTGGAGTGTTCTTGCCACAGTGACAGTGAGTCAGGTGAATATCAAAAGATGCAAGTTCTAAAATGCTACAGCAGTGTCAGAGATGTCAGATATCCTTTATATGAAATCTACTTCAATTCTATCATCAAATGGGGAAAAGGGTTTTCAATACTCTGTTTTTCCATTTGTTGAAACATAAAATTGGAAAAACCCTCTTCATCTTTATATTCTAACCTGTTCTGAAGACTATGAATAAATGGCTCAACCAACTGATTAACTGATGGAAGGTAACAAAGAAGAGGAAGTCCTGGTGACTAGAGAATGGAGAAGAAAAGGCGAGATGGTGGGGCCACCTGGTCTCAGGCTGAGGAGAGCGAGGATTGGGCTTGACTGGGCCTTGAGGAAAGGTCACATGTCAGATAAGGTGATGGGGTGATAACAGTGTGACAGAACTTTTTAAAATGGTTTCAGTGAGGGGAAGGAGAAATCAATTAACTTGGCTTATGTGGTTTGGATGCAGAAGGCTGATAACCTGTCAGTGTTGCTATAGGCTCCCTTGAGAGATATTTTGGCTCAGGGCGAAGTGCTGCTGTTGACCTTCGTGCTTATAACATTCAAAGAAAACTGACCAGAAAAAAGGGGAAGGCTAACCAAGGGATTTGCAGGCCAGCACATGATAAGTTTCTGTTTATTTTTCTTAATGGAATAGAACTAGGAAGTTTGGCCCCAAATGACAAGAAACCCCAAATAAAAGTGGCTTAAAGACCAAGTTTATTTTCCTCTCACATAAAAGTTCAGGGCTGATATGGATATTGTGGTCCATGTTAGGGATCTAGGATCCCCCTGTCTTTCTGCTTTGCCATGTATGGCCAAGGTCTGCATGGTCCAACACAGCTGCTCTTATAAAAATTACTCCAGACAACAGGGGACAGAACAGAAAAAGAATGGACCAAGTCCCCTCCCTCTAAGGACAATTCCAAGGAGATGTACTACATGTGTGTAGCCACCATTTTCTAGACTTCTTCATCTGGAAACTGTGCTGTGCTTAGTTGCTCAGTCTTTGAGACCCCATAGACTGTAGCCTACCAGGGTCCTCTGTACATGGGGATTTTCCAGGCAAGAATACTGGAGTGGGTTTCCATGCCCTCCTCCAGGGGATCTTACCAACCCAGGGATCAAACCCAAGTCTCCTACATTGCAAGCAGATTCTTTACTGTCTAAGCCACCAGGAAAGCCAAGAATACTGGAATGAGTAGCCTATCCCTTCTCCAGGGGATTTCCCTGACCCAGGAATTGAACCAGGGTCTCCTGCATTGCAGGCAGATTCTTTACCAGCTGAGCTACCAGGGAAGTCTCATCTGGAAACTATACCTAGTCAAATGGTCAACGAGAAAGTATATTTTTAAATTGATGTTGGCATGTGCTCAGCTGAGTTCATTGTTGTTTAGTCACTAAGTCATGTCTGACTCTTTGGTGACCCCATGGATTTCAGACTACCAGGCTCCTCTGTTCATGGAATTTTCCAGGCAAGAATACTGGAGTGGGTTGCCATTTCCTTCTCCAGGGAATCTTTCTGACTCAGGGATTGAACCTGCGTCTCCTGCATTACAGGCAGATTATTTATCACTGAGCCACAGGGGACACTTCCCATAACAGAGGAAGAAGGGCATAGAGACCTGGGTTGGGGGGATGGGCAACTAGCAGCCTCTGTCACGAATATCTGAGCCACAGACATTTGTTTTTCTATTTCATTTTATAAGTTTGAACAATATATTTGCATTATACTTTTAAAAATTCAGGTTAATGTTTTTAATAATTTTTAACTGGTATAGCTACTTTATTTATATTTAATTTTTGGCCACATCCCACAGCATGTGAGACCTTAGTTTCCCAACCAGATTTGGAACCTGTGCCCCCTTCATTGGCAGGCAGAGTCTTAATCACCAAGGAAGTTTGTAGAATTTCAATTAATATTAAAATATATCTTTAATAGATAGCATTTTTCTTTTGCCTATTCCCTTAACATATTCTGAATAGTACAGAAGTAAAAATACAATTTCATATAGATTTTTTAATATCCAGTTTATTCTGGGAATCTGAAAGTCATGGATTCCCCACTGTTTCAGTAGTGATCATATTCAAGTTATATTTTCAGATGAGGATATAAGATGAAATTTATTTACCAAAATGCTGAGACTGTTTCTAAATGACTTTCTTCTATTTTGTTTGCTAGCCCAGGGAAGAAAGTAAGACACAGTCCCTGCACCAGGAATTCTGTCTAGTTCAACAGACATGGGACACCCAAACTCTGCCAAGTGCTGTGTTCAGCAAAAAGATCCATAGAATTCTGCATGGTAACCTTGGACACAGAGGGAGATGTGCTGGGAGTCAACAATGAGATGCAGGACACAATCTGTTACTCAGCTAAGTGAGAGTCTATTAAATATTTTATAATTCAATGCTAAATGAAGGAGTGTGCTTAGCCACTCGGTCATGTCCGACTCTTTGAGACCCTGTGGACTGTAGATCACCAGTCTCCTCTGTCCATGGGATTCTCCAGGCAAGAATACTGGATTGGGTTGCCATATCCTCCTCCAGGGAATCTTCCCAACCCAGGGATTGAACCGGTGTCTCCTGTGTCTCCTGCACTGGCAGGCAGATTCTTTACTGCTGAGCCACCTGGGAAGTCCAAATGAAGAAGTATCCAGTATTTTAAAAACATGGGCTTTCTTTTTAGGACAGTAGAGCTTTTACTTCTTCCTCAGCTAGTACTTCTCTGCTAAAATTTTGATCCTTGCCCCATGCCCTTGTTCCTTTCCAATTTTTTATCTGCACTTCCACAGGTACCAATGCCTCAGTATATTTTGAGAAACTGTCCCCCCAACTTTCAGACTATGGAAATGTAGTGAGCTTGATCTCCCCCACCACCTCGTGCTAATTCTGGGTTGAACTTTGCTACTGCCGTTTAGTCGCTAAATCGTGTCTGATCCTTTTGCAACTGCATGGACTGTAGCCTGCCAGGCTCCTCTGTCAATGAGAATTCCCAGGCAAGACTACTAGAGGGGGTTGCCATTTCCTTCTCCAGGGAATCCTCTTGATCCAGAGATTGAAGCTGAGTCTCCGGCATTGGCAGGAGGGTCCTTCACCACAGAGCCACCTGGGAATCTCCAAGCTTTGATGAGTGAAGTTCATCTTGCTGACCACTGAGGCTGGTCAGGGAGTGGGTACTTTGTCCAAGCAAAGACAAAGGCACTAAATTTAGAGACTTTTCCTTGGACAGTGTAGAACAAGAAGTAATTTTCTGCTAAATTAAGAGGCTCTAAGGAGGTCTGATGGAGAAGGCAATGGCAACCAACTCCAGTACTCTTGCCTGGAAAATCCTATGGACAGAGGAGCCTGATAGGCTGCAGTTCATGGGGTCGCTAAGAGTCGTTCACGACTGAGCGACTTCACTTTCACTTTTCACTTTCATGCATTGGAGAAGGAAATGGCAACCCACTCCAGTGTTCTTGCTTTGAGAATCCCAGGGACAGAACAGCTTGGTGGGCTGCTGTCTATGGGGTCTCACAGGGTCGGACACAACTGAAGCTACTTAGTAGCAGCAGCAGCAGCAGCAGCAGCAGCAGCAGCAGCAGCAGCAGCAGCAAGGAGGTCTGAATTTGCTGAGTGGTCACCCACTGAAGAAAACTGCCTAACAGGGAAGTAAAAGACAACAGGGTGAGGAAAGACTGTGTAGAGGTATGAGTAAGTCCCTGGACACAACTTCTGCCAGTTCCATCCCTGTGTTTTATTTTTCTCTGTTTATTTGAGTACAGCTGATTTACAATGTTGTGTTTAATGTGTACAGCAAAGTGTTTCAGTTGTGTGTTCATCAGTTCAGTTCAGTTGCTCAGTCCTGTCTGACTCTTTGTGACCCCATAAACTATAGCACACCAGGTTTACCTGTCCATCACCAAAACCTGGAGCTTGCTCAAACTCATGTCCATTGAGTCAGTGATGCTATCCAACCATATCATCCTCTGTCGTCCCCTTCTCCTTCTGCTTTCAACCTTTTCCAGCATCAGGGTCTTTTCCAATGAGTCAGTTCTTTGCGTCAAGTGGCCAAAGTATTGGAGATTCAGCCTCAGCATCAGTCCTTCCAATGAATATTCAGTATTGACTTTCTTTAGGATTGACTGGTTGGATCTCCTTGCAGTCCAAGGGACTCTCAAGAGTCTTCCCAACACCACAGTTCAAAAGCATCAGTTCTTCAGTGCTCAGCTTTCTTTATATTACAACTCTCACATCCATAAGTGACTACTGGAAAAACCATAGTTTGACTAGACAGAACTTAATTCATAAGAAATGTCTATGCTTTTTAAAATGGTTTCTAGGTTGGTCATAGCTTTTCTTCCAAGAAGAAAGTGTTTTTTAATTTCATGGTTGCAGTCACCATCTGCAGTGATTTAGAGCCCAAGAAAATAAAAAGTCTGTCACTGTTTCCATTGTTTCCCCATCTATTTGCCATGAAGTGATAGGACCAGATTCCATGCTCTTAGTTGTTTGAATGTTGAATTTTAATCCAAGTTTTTCACTCTCCTCTTTCACTTTCATCAAGAGGCTCTTCAATTCCTTGCTTCCTGCCATAAGGGTAGTGTCATCTGCATATGTACGGTTATTGATATTTCTCCTGAAAATCTTGATGAAGCTTGTGCTTCATTCAACCTGGTATTTCATATGATGTACTCTACATATAAGTTAAATAAGCAGGGTGACAATATACAGCCTTGATGTACTCCTTTCCCAATTTGGAATCAGTCTGTTGTTCCATGTCCAGTTCTAACTGTTGCTGCTTAATCTGCATACAGATTTCTTAGGAGGCAGTTCAGGTGGTCTGGTATTTCCACCTCTTTAAGAAATTTCCACAATTTGTTGTGATCCACATAGTCAAAGGCTTTGACATAGTCAATAATGCAGAAGTAGATGATTTTCTGGAATTCCTTTTCTTTTTCAATGATCCAACATATGTTGGCAATTTGATTTCTGGCTCCTCTGCCTTTTCTATATCCAGCTTGAACATCTGGAAGTTCTCGGTTCACATACTGTTGAAGCCTCACTCAGAGAATTATATTTTATATATATACATATATATTTTTATATACACATATACACTTTTAAGGTCTTCCCTGGTGGTTCAGAGGGTAAAGCGTCTGCCTGCAACGTGGGAGACCTGGGTTCGATCCCTGGGTTGGGAAGATCCCGTGGAGAAGGAAATGGCAACCCACTCCAGTACTCTTGCCTGGAAAATCCCATGGATGGAGGAGCCTGGTAGGCTATAGTCCATGGGGTCGCAAAGAGTCGGACACGACTGATCGACTTCACTTTCACTATACACTTTTAAGGGAGCTTCACTAGAGGCTCTGCAGTAAAGAATCTGCCTGTTCGATCCCTGGGTCAGGAATTTCCCCTGGAGCAGGGCATGGCAACCCACTCCAGTACTCTTGCCTGGAGACACCCATGGACAGAGGAGCCTTGTCAGCCTACAGTTGATAGGGTTGAAAAGACAGACATGACTTAAGCGACTAAGCAGCAGCATATACACTTTATATAAGTGTTTGATAAAATACACACACATATAGAGTGTATAACACTTTTTTTAGTGTTTTCTATTATCAGTTATTACAGGACATTGAATACAGCTCCCTGTGCTTCCCAGTAGATCCTTGTTCTTACCTCATATATAGTCGTCTGTATCTTCTAATCCCAAACTCCTAATGTATCACCATACTTTCTCCTTTGGTAACCATAAATTTGTCTTCTTGTCTGTGAGTCTGTTTATGTTTTGTAAATGGATTCATTTACATCATTATTTAGAGTCCACATATGTGTTATGGTATTTGTCTTTCTCTGCTTGACTTTTCTTAGTATGATAGTCCCTAAGTCCACTCATGTTGTTGCAAATGGTATGATTTCATTTTTATGACTGAATAATATTCCATTGTGTGTGTGTGTTTCTACTACATCTTCTTTATCCATTCATCTCTCAATGGACACGTAGGTTGCTTCCATGTACTGGCTATTGTAAATCATGCTTCTATGAACACTGGGGTGCATGTATCTTTTTGAATTTGAGTTTCTACCTTTTACAGATATATGCTCAGAAGTGGGATTGCTGGATAGTACAATAAGTCTATGTTTAGTTTTTTAAGGAACTTTCATGCCCAGCCCAATATTTTCTATTCCATTTGATACAAAACTCTTTTAGGAGTATATATTGGGTTTCTGCATTTGTGTACAAAGGGGTTCTGACAAATACATGGAAGTGATAAGACTACAGTGAGTAAAGTGCCTGGGGTGGTGGTTAAGAATCTATAATTACTTCTATTTCAATTTTTTTTTATATATATATGGTTTTTCTGAGCAGAGTTATTTGTAAACAAGTTTTTCTACAAAACTAATGATTCTCTGAAAAATAGCTTGTTGAAGAGCATTACTAATTACATCAATCTCTTGGGGCTACATGTTGTTAAAAATCTCTGAGAAATCTTGCAGAGAAACTTAGTGACAATGTTTGAAAGCAGTGTCCCCAATTTTACTTGCCTATTACCACCACTCTCCTCATAAAATTCTGTTTTGAGAAACACTGTTTTACAATTTATGTTCCTCAATTCCACCTAAAGGAAGATTATAGGTCATAGGTTAGGGATAATATTTAAGCATTTTGTGGCCTTAAGGTTTGACTCCTTGATTAAGAAAAATGGAAAAGAAATCTCTCAGAATCACCTAGACAACCTCTTTCTTCATAAAGTCTAAGCCTTGTTAATATATTTTGCTGAACTTTGGGAAAGCATGTCATCGCTGTTCAGATTTGTGACATATTAAAGATGACTATTATTCTGGATAATGAACATGGTGCTACGTAAAGTCAGCTGGAAAGGTGAAGTTCATCACAAAAGTGTCTGAAAGAGTCAAGTCAGCCTTTGGCTTACTTCTAATATCAGAGTGCCAAGCCACATTTTGAAAAATAGTATAATTTCTTTTTATTATCACTAGAACAATTCCAATGTTTTAAAACAGTTTAATCATATTTTCAACTTATTTCACAAAGAGCCTGGTATAAAGAAGGCAGAAAGTCAATGTGGAATTAGAACATTTATTCTAATTTATCTATTTTTCATGTTTCCTATATATATATATAGTGCTGAAAAATGAAAGAAAATAAAATAATTATAATCAACTGTATTGGGAACTGTGCCATATTTGCTCTTTTATTTGATAGTGGGTTATATAAGAGATTTCAAATATGATACAGGTATGAGACTGGCAAGAAAAATGATAGAAACATTATAAACAATACAGTATTATTTTACAATTCAATCATTAACAAATTATTGTCAAAGTCCTTTTGCTCCAGAGGTATATTAAATTATTATTATCAGATTCCTTAGGAAACTGCAGGAGTTCCATGATCAGTTTTCAGAATTTGAGTGTGATTCTCACTTCTCCTTCTTTCTCCTTATCAATAAGGTCTCCCTTGATTGCTCTGAATAAAACTGAATTCTTTCCTATCCTCTTTATGCTCTGATCTCTATTCTCAGCTCCACTTTTGTTCAGAAGGCATTTATCATTGCATAACAAGCTAAATAGCTTACTTGTTTATTATCATGTTTGTTCAAAGTACAAGAACTACTTGGACATTTTTGTGTGTTGTTTATTGTTGTATGCCAAGTACCTAGAACAGAGCCTGACTCATAGTAAGTGTTAAGAAGGACTTGATGCTTGATGCTTAAATGAAGGAAGGAAGAGAGGACATCATGGAAATCCTTCTCCAACATTTCTTGCCTTCATGATTTCTAGAATCATCTGACACAAATGCTACCTTGTTCTTCAATCAAATTGTGCTTGTGGAATAATGTCAGAGGCCCATAGAAAGCTGGAATATCTTCTTCAACAATGCCTAAATTAAACCATTAGTAGTCTTCTGCTAGCAAATTTGGAAAACTCAGCAGTAGCCACAGGACTGGAAAAGGTCAATTTTCATTCCAATCCCAAAGAAAGGCAATACCAAAGAATGCTCAAACTACCACACAATTGCACTCATTTCACATGTTAGTAAAGTAATGCTGAAAATTCTCCAAGCCAGCCTTCAACAATACGTGAACTGTGAACTTACTGATGTTCAAGCTGGTTTTAGAAAAGGCACAGGAACCAGAGATCAAATTGCCAACATCTGCTGGATCATGGAAAAAGCAAGAGAGTTCCAGAAAAACATCTATTTCTGCTTTATTGACTATGCCAAAGCCTTTGACTATGTGAATCACAATAAACTGTGGAAAATTCTGAAAGAGATGGGAATACCAGACCACCAAACCTGCCTCTTGAGAATATACTGATCAGGAAGTAACAGTTAGAACTGGACATGGAACAACAGACTGGTTCCAGATAGGAAAAGGAGTACGTCAAGTCTGTATATTGTCACCCTGCTTATTTAACTTCTATGCAGAGTACATCATGAGAAAGGCTGGACTGAAAGAAGCACAAGCTGGAATCAAGATTGCCGGGAGAAATATCAATAAGCTGAGATATGCAGATGACACCACCCTTATGGCAGAAAGTGAAGAGGAACTAAAAAGCCTCTTGATGAAAGTGAAAGTGGAGAGTGAAAAAGTTGGTTTAAAGCTCAACATTCAGAAAACGAAGATCATGGCATCCGGTCCCATCACTCCATGGGAAATAGATGGGGAAACAGTGGAAACAGTGTCAGACTTTATTTTGGGGGGCTCCAAAATCACTCAAGTTGGCAACTGCAGCCATGAAATTAAAAGACGCTTACTCCTTGGAAGAAAAGTTATGACAAACCTAGATAGCATATTCAAAAGCAGAGACATTGCTTTGCCAACAAAGGTCCGTCTAGTCAAGGCTATGGTTTTTCCAGTGGTCATGTACGGATGTGAGAGTTGGACCGTGAAGAAAGCTGAGTGCTGAAGGATTGATGCTTTCGAACTGTGATATTGGAGAAGACTCTTGAGTGTCCCTTGGACTGCAAGGAGATCCAACCAGTCCATTCTGAAGGAAATCAGCCCTGGGATTTCTTTGGAAGGAATGGTGCTAAAGCTGAAACTCCAGTACTTTGGCCACCTCATGCGAAGAGTTGATTCATTGGAAAAGACTGTGAGGCAGGGAGGGATTGGGGACAGGAGGAGAAGGGGATGACAGAGGATGAGATGGCTGGACGGCATCACTACCTCGATGGACGTGAGTCTGAGTGAACTCTGGGAGTTGGTGATGGACAGGGAGGCCTGGCGTGCTGAGATTCATGGGGTCGCAAAGAGCTGGATACGACTGAGCGAATGAACCAAACTGAACTGAACCTAGTCTTCTGCCATTAGTGGGCTTCCCTTTCTTCTTTCTTTTGTCCTCTTCTTCCTCCCCTTTCTGTTTTTTTTTTTTCTTTTCAAGGTGAAAACCTTCTGCCTTCCCTCCAAGGGAGGTGGGGAATTATAAAACTGAAATACCTATGGGAAGAATAATAGTTCATGCCTAACATTGTAATGAGATCACTACCTGTCATTTCTGTTGTTACCACCTGAATCCAAGTCAGAGGGATCTCCTCCTGGTGTCCTCTGGGGTTCTGGGAATATCCTTTTAACTGGGCTCTCAGCTTTACTGGTACCACTCTGAAGTCACTTCTTAGCATGAAAACAGAATGAAAATGTGAAAGTGAAAGTCGCTCAGTCTGTCCGGCTCTATAACAGTCCAAGGAATTCTCCAGGCCAGAATACTGGAGTGGGCAGCCTTTTTCTTTTCCAGGGAATCTTCCCAACCCAAGGATCAAACCCAGGTCTCTCACACTGCAGGAGGTTTCTCTACCAGCTGAGCCACAGGGAAGCCCAAGTTATCACTCTGAAGTCGCTTCTTAGCGCAACAACAGAATAATCCTGTTAAAAATTATAACAGATCCCAAGTTTCTTGTGCTCAAAACCTCCAACTGCTCCCTTATTTCTCTCATTTTTCAAATATAGCCTACGTAGCCCTATATGACCTGCAACTGAATCTCTTATCTGCTCCCTGCTCATCTTGACCTCCTACTGTCCCTTGAACACACCTTAGGATGTTGGCATCATTTATTTCCTCTCTGCTCTTTATCTAGATATCCTCATGGCTAGCTCATTGCCTCTTTCACAATTTTATTTACACACTGTTTTCTCATTGAGCCCTACATTATACCAAGGCTTCCCTGGTGGTTCAGGCAGTAAAGAATCTGCCTGTAATGCAGAAGACCCAAGTTTGATGACTGAGTTATGAAAATCCCCTGGAGTAGGAATTTCACTCCAGTATTCCTGCCTGGAGAATTCCATGGACAGAGGAGCGTGGTGTGCTACAGCCCATAGGGTTGCAAAAAGTCAGACATGACTGAGTGACTAACACCCTTATTACCCTTTAAAAAAATTGTAACTCCCTTATTACTCTGAAAGCCTCTTACCCTGCCATATTTAAAAAAAAAAATCTTTTCCATAGCACGTCTGTCAACTTTTAACATAATAGAGAATGTACTTATTGATTAAGTTTACAATTTATTGCCTGTCTCCTCCATGTCTATACACCATGTCTATTCCATGGGGGCACAGATCTTTGTTTGTTGGGGTACATATGTACCCCAAATGCCTAGGACAGTCCCTGGCACATAGCAGAAATTCCAATCATATTCTTTGAATGAATGAATTAATATATAAGGCTTTCATCTTTGAGGTACAGGGAAATATTTGCAAAGAATAGAAGTCTCGCATGCCTCACAAAGACGGCAATGACAGAAAGAAACCATATAGGGTTAAGCAACTGTATTATACGTGACCTCTAAGCAGAATTTGGGGCCAGTATGGAAGAAGTTAATTTTGATTCTGAGCTTTTGATATGATCATTTGATCACTTGTCAACTTTATTTTACCAATTTCCCTATCAACTGGAAAGAAAACGGACTGTAGCAGGCTTAGGCTCATGCAAACTCCCTGGAAGGCATGGTTAGGATCTAGCCAGTGTTAGATAGTCTTGTTCCCTGCTGGGGACTGACAATTCCACTGTCTTGAAAACACTCAAATGCCCTCCAGTTGCTGCCTTGTGCTGATGACCTTCTCTCAAGGTACACCCGTAAAACAATTGTGGAGAGATTATCAGAAGGTTTTCTGTATTCAGTTCAGTTCAGTTGCTCAGTCGTGTCCGACTCTTTGCGACCCCATGAATCGCAGCATGCCAGGCCTCCCTGTCCATCACCAACTCCCAGAGTTCACTCAGACTCGCGTCCATCGAGTCAGTGATGCCATCCAGCCATCTCATCCTCTGTCGTCCCCTTCTCCTCCTGCCCCCAATCCCTCCCAGCATCAGAGTCTTTTCCAATGAGTCAACTCCTCGCATGAGGTGGCCAAAGTACTGGAGTTTCAGCTTTAGCATCATTCCTTCCAAAGAAATCCCAGGGCTGATCTTCAGGATGAACTGGTTGTGCTATTGACTGGAAAGGGAGCGATTTGGAGTAAGAGAAAGACTTTTTGTTTCATGAATATTTATAATGTTTGAACTTCTGTGAGGTATTTGGATGACTTTAAAAAATTGTCAACATATTTTGTGGTGAACTCAATAGCTGATATGTATATCTTGGAAAAAATTAATTACTAAATTATAAAAAAACAAAACAACATGAAACCTAAACTTGTTATATTATTCAATATTATGTCATGAACCCTAAATGTAGGATCATGATATAACGTATATATGTACATATATAGAGAGAGATAATTCTCATCTTAAAAATAGACTTTGTCCTAAAACTTATTTACACTTCAGTTCCTTGGAACATGAAATGTATTTTTTCCTTTAGAATTAATTTTGAACAGGTGGTCTGTTATAATCTCGACGTAACTTACAAACAAACATACTCACATATCTACAGAGAGAAGTGCTAATACATTTTCTAAGCACCGCGTATTAGCCACATTTCAATGCTAGGAAGTCTTTCAGAGTTCCAGTATGGAATGTTCAAACTACACCTGGCTGTCTTCATTACTATAAAAGGGATAGTGTGGTTATCTTTTTATCTGGCTGCTGATAAGAAGGCGTCGAAGAGCTCCAGTTTACATGAAAGGATGCTTTCTGGGCAAGAGGAAAGAACTCTGGAGTTGAGGCAGAGAACCCAGGAAGGCAGAAGAATGACTGGCAAAATTCTGCTCTGTGGATTTGAAAGGGATGAGAACCAGAGAGGCGGGGCCTGGGAAACTCGGTTGGGAGCTATGGCCGATGGCGTTTGCCTTCCTGGACCCTGTATTTCCTTTGTTTTCACTGCCTCTCAGTGAGTCCTGTGCTTGGTTGGGAGCAATTCTAAGTAAGAGTGGGCAGAGAGGGAACAGCAGCAGCCCTAGCAGCACTTTGAGCCAGCGGTGTGGATTTCCGTTGCGCTTCCCTCCCGACTTCTCTTGCTAAGAGGGAGAGATTAATTCAAGCTTGTTTAGAATGGGGGTGGGAGGCGCGAGCTGAGCAGGCTTTCTCTTCCACTTTTCTCATTTACTTCTACCAGGTGCAGCTGCCAGCTTGGAATTTATAACACACTTAACCCAAGGGTAGAAAATGAGAAGAGGGAAGAGTGTGAGAACCAGGGGCGGGGATGCTGCTTAAGAGGGGAAATAAGGAAGGGACTCAGCTCCCACTGCTTGAGCAAGTGTGCAGAAAATTGTCCTTCTTCATCAGGCTGCAGTGTCCTTTCCTGTGAGACCCTAAACTAACACCTTCACAGTCTTCCCACCACGGAGAGAGAAAGATGATGATTAAGAAGGATGATAATTTTATAATACTTTAAAATAATTGTTGTAGCTAAATGTGTCGAATATTATTTACTTGGCAATTTTCTAAGCTCTTTATATACATTAACTGGTTTAACCTTCATAATGACACTGTAGCATAGACATTTATTGTTACCTTCATTTACTGGGTGAGGAAACAGAGGTACAGAGAGGTTACCTAGCTTGCCCAGGGTTATATAGGTGACTTAGCAGGTGCAGCTGCTTATTTATATTCAATATACTTAAAATGGTCAAAGGAAAATCAAAGACTGTTTATATTGCATGGCTGCAGGTATGAGTAGGTTCTAACACATAAACTAAGCAGCTTTTTGGTAGGAATGGTATTTTACATGCAAAGAAAATAATACTGGAAAGAAATATATGCTTGTAAGTTGAGATGGGGTCACTTTTCATAATTTTTTAAAAAGCAGAAAATATAATGAAGAAAAACTGAGTCACCTATGAAATTTTAAATATGAATTAATAAAACCTGGGAAAATATTCTTTGATAATTTTAGAATAGAGTTTTATACTTAGTATAGAGCAAAAATCTTGGGGAAATTCATGGAAGCTTACTGCTTGAATGATTCAAAATTGGGAGAGTGTGATCAAGATGAGATAATGGTTTTTCTCTATTTCATATTCTTTGAACATTGGTGGAAACACTTTCCCTATTTTGTAAGTGTTTGGTTGTATTGATTCTTAATTTACAGTTTTTATTTTGAATATCATTACTTTTATTGAGAGACTGTCAAGTGCAATTTTATCTATTTTTTAAAAACTTTATTTGGAGTATAGTGGCTTCACGATGGTGTGTTAGTTTCTATTATACAGCTAAATGAATCAGCTATATGTATACATATAACCCCTCTTTTTTTTTTTTTTAACATTTCCTTCCTTTTTAGGTCACTACAGAGTATTGAGTAGAGTTCCCTGTGCTATGCAGTAGGTTCTCATTGGTTATCTTTTTTTTTTTTTTGACATAGTTACAATGGTGTATGTGTGTAAATCAAGATCTTCTGATTCGTCCAACCCCGCTTTCCCTCTTGATATGCATATCTTTGTTCTCTTCAACTGTGTCTCTAATTTTGCTTTGGGAATAAGATCGTCTATACGATTTATTTTCAGATTCCACACATATACAATATTTGTACAATTAATTAATATATAATATTTCTTTTTCTTTTTCTAACTTGCTTCACTGTGTATGACAGTCTCTAGATCCATTGATGTCTCTACAAATGATCCAGTTCCATTCCTTTCTATGGCTGAGTAATATTCCATTGTGTATATATGCCACAGTTTCTTTTCCATTGGTCTGTTGATGGACGTTTAGGTTGTTTAAAGTCCTAGTTATTATAAGCAGTGTTGCAATGAGCATTGGGGTGCATGTATATTTTTGTTTTAATATTTTATGATGTATTTCTTAGGTGTTAAAAGCTAATCACTTTTTAAACACAGCATTAAAAACAAGAGGAGTCATTATAATACTTAGATTACCTCTGCAGTTCCCAATTGCAGATTAGGATTAAAATATATTTAAATAATAGAAATCATTATGGAATTTAGTGAGTTTATAAAAATCACATGGGATGTAAGTTACTGTATTATAAAATAAAACATGACTGTCACTTGTTTGATGGGAAAAAAAGAGATAATAAAAAATATTTATTATGTAAGTCACCATACCAGGAATTAGATGCTTGCTCACTATGGTCAATCTTCCTGATCTTTCTGGAACATCTGTTTTGCTTCAGTTCAGTTCAGTCCCTCAGTCATGTCTGACTCTTTGCAAGCCCATGGACTGCAGCATGCCAGGCTTCCCTGTCCATCACCAATACCCAGAGCTTGTTCAAACTCATGTCCATCGAGTTGCTAATGCCATCCAATCATCTTATCCTCTGTTGTCCCCTTCTCCTCCTGCCTTCAATCATTCCCAGCATCAGGGTCTTTTCCAATGAGTCAGTTCCTTGCATCAGGTGGCCAAATTATTGGAGTTTCAGCTTCAGCATCAATCCTTCCAGTGAATATTCAGGACTGATTTCCTTTAGGATTGACTGGTTTGATCGCTGTGCAGTCCAAGGGACTCTCAAGAGTCTTCTCCAAGACCATAGTTTAAAAGCATCAATTCTTTGGTGCCCAGCTTTTTTTATACTCCAATTGTCATATCCATACATAACTAATGGAAAAACCATAGCTTTGATTAGATGGACCTTTTTTGGCCAGGTAATGTCTCTGCTTTTTAATATGCTGTCTAGGTTGTGAGAGGAGTGCAATTGTGAGGTACTTTGAACATTCTTTGGCATTGCTTTTCTTTGCAATTGGAATGAAAACTGAGTTTTCCAGTCCTGTGGCCACAGCTGAGTTTTCTAAATTTGCTGGCGTATTGACTGCAACACTTTCACAGCATCAACTTTTAGGATTTGAAATAGCTCAACTGGGATGCTATCACCACCACTAGCTTTGTTCGTAGTGATGCTTCCTAAGGGCCACTTGATTGCATATTCCAGGATGTCTGGCTCTAGGTGAGTGATAACACCATTGTGGTTATATGGTTCATGAAGATCTTTTTTGTATAGTTCTTCTGTGTAGTTGTGCCACCTCTTCTTAATATCCTCTGCTTCTGATAGGTCCATACCATTTCTGTTCTTTACTATGCCTGTCTTTGCATGAAATATTCCCTTGGTATCTCGACTTTTCTTGAAGTGATCTCTAGTCTTTCCCATTCTATAGTTTTACTCTATTTCTTTGCATTGATCACTGAGGAAGGCTTTCTCCTCTCTCCTTGCTATTCTTTGGAACTCTGCATTCAAATGGGAATATCTTTCTTTTTCTCCTTTGCCTTTAGCTTCTCTTCTTTTCTCAGCTATTTGCAAGGCCTACTCAGACAACCATTTTGCCTTTTTGCATATCTTGTTCTTGGGGATGGTTTTGATTACTCCCTCCTGTACAATGTCACAAATCTCAATCCATGGATCTTCATACACTCTTCTGTCAGATCTAATCCCTTGAATTTATTTGTCACTTTCATTGTATAATCGTAAGTGATTTAAATTAGGTCATGCCTGAATGGTCTAGTGATTTTCCCTACTTTCTTCAATTTGAGTCTACATTTGTCCATAAGGAGTTCATGATCTGAGCCACAGTCAGCTTCTGGTTTTGTTTTTGCTGTCTGTATAAAGCTTCTTCATCGTTGGCTGCACAGAATGTAATCAGTATGATTTTGGTATTGACCATCTGGTGATGTCTGCATATAGAGTCTTCTCTTGTGTTGTTGGAAGATGTTTGGTATGACCATTGCATTCTCTTGGTAAAACTCTCTTTAGCCTTTGACCTGCTTCGCCTTGTACTCCAAGGCTAAATTTGCCTGTTACTCTAGGTATCTCCTGACTTTCTACTTTTGCATTCCAGTCCCCTATAATGAAAAGGACATCTTTTTTGGGTGTTAGTTCTCGAAGGTCTTGTAGGTCTTCATAAAACCATTCAACTTCAGCTTCTTCAGCATTACTGGTCAGAGCATAGGCTTGGAAACTGATATTGAGTGGTTTGCCCTGGAAATGAACAGAGATCATTTTGTTGTTTTTGAGATTGCACCCAAGTATTTCATTCAGACTCTTTTGTTAACTATGATGGCTACTTAATTTCTTCTAAGGGATTCTTGCCCACATTAGTAGATATAATGGTCAACTGAATTAAATTCACCCATTCCAGTCCGTTTTAGTTCACTGATTCCTAAAATGTCGATGTTCACTCTTGCCATCTCCTGTTTGATCACTTCCAATTTACCTTGATTCATGGACCTTACATTCCAGGTTCCTATGCAATAGTTTTCCTTACAGCATTGGATTTTACTTCCATCACCAGTCACATCCACAACTTGTCACTGTTTTTGCTTTGGCTGTCTCTTTATCCTTTCTGGAGTTTTTCCTCCACTCTTCTCCAGTAGCATATTGGGCACCTACAGATCTGAGGAATTCATCTTACAGTGTCATATCTTTTTGCCTTTTCATACTGTCCATACAGTTTTGCTTGGGAAAATGTTAATATTAATAATGATGATTCTAATGATACTTTCTACTGAGCATCAACCACTCAAGAAAAAGTAATATGAAATACTGCCATTGACTCCCACCACCATCTTTGGCCGCAATGATAAAAACTGTGGACCAAACCATCCACGACTTTTCTGCTACTTACTAAATATTGCTTTACAGTCTAAAAATTCACTGTTAATATTAGAGAACCAATATAAAGAAATTTAGTATTAATGCTTATTGTTGTATGCTTTTGTCTTATGCTAAGCTAATCATGTTTAAAATAATCACAAAAGTAAGTGAAAATATATTAACTCTGTAAATTTTTTTTTTTAAATTTTAAAATCTTTAATTCTTACATATGTTCCCAAACATGAAACCCCCTCCCACCTCCCTCCCCATAACATCTCTGTGGGTCATCCCCATGCACCAGCCCCAAGCATGCTGTATCCTGCGTCAGACATAGACTGGCGATTCAATTCTTACATGATAGTATACATGATAGAATGCCATTCTCCCAAATCATCCCACCCTCTCCCTCTCCCTCTGAGTCCAAAAGTCCGTTATACACCGCTGTGTCTTTTTTCCTGTCTTGCATACAGGGTCGTCATTGCCATCTTTCTAAATTCCATATATATGTGTTAGTATACTGTATTGGTGTTTTTCTTTCTGGCTTACTTCACTCTGTATAATCAGCTCCAGTTTCATCCATCTCATCAGAACTGATTCAAATGAATTCTTTTTAACGGCTGAGTAATACTCCATTGTGTACATGTACCACAGCTTTCTTATCCATTCATCTGCTGATGGACATCTAGGTTGTTTCCATGTCCTGGCTATTTTGACCACCAGAGGAATATGGAGGTTTTGCCTGAATTGTTGAAGACAGGAATGTTTCCCTAAAAATTCAAATTTATCTTGTAATATACAACCTCAAATATGCAGATGACACCACTCTTATGGCAGAAAGTGAAGAGGAACTAAAGAGCCTCCTGATGAAAGTGAAAGAGGAGATTGAAAAAGTTGGCTTAAAGCTCAACATTCAGAAAACTAAGATCATGGCATCTAGTCCCATCACTTCATGGCAAATAGATGGGGAAACAATGGAAACAGAGACAGACTTTATTTTGGGGGGCTCCAAAATCACTGAAGTTGGCAGCTGCAGCCATGAAATTAAAAAGATGCTTGCTCCTTGAAAGAAAATCTATGACCAACCGAGACAGCATATTAAAAGGCAGAAACATTGCTTTGCCAACAAAGGTCCATCTAGTCAAAGCTATGGTTTTTCCATTAGTCATGTATGGATATGAGAGTTGGACTATAAAAAAGCTGAGCACCAAAGAACTGATTCTTTTGAACTGTGGTGTTGGAGAATACTCTTGAGAGTCCCTTGGACTGCACAGAAATCAAACCAATAAATCTTCAAGGAAATCAATCCTGAATATTCACTGGAAGGACTGATGCTGAAGCTGAAACTCCAATACTCTGGCCACCTGATGGGAAGAACTGACTTATTGGAAAAGACCCTGATGCTGGGAAAGTTTGAAGGCAAGAGGAGAACGGGGCAATACAGGATGACATGGTTGGATGGCATGAGCGATTCGATGGACATGAGTTTGAACAAGCTCTGGCAGTTGGTGACAGACAGGGAAGCTTGGCATGCTGCAGTCCATAGGGTCACAAAGAGACAGTATTGAGTGACTGAACTGAATACAACTGATGTCACATACAATTAACAAGTTTATCTGGGAGGGGAAGATTGAGCAAAATAACTTTGCCAGTGGAGGGAAAGGGCACTGGCTAATGAGTGAATATGCCAAAATAAAAAAGAAAGAAGAAAGGAAAATACTTTTTAAAGACCTAGGTTTTTTTTTTTTCTTCTTTTTTTTCAATGGGAATGGTCTCATCTAGGCTAGGTGAAAACATCTTTCCCTGGGTTAGACAAATTTGGGGTCTCTAGCTTGTGAATTTTAGAGCTCTGCTTTACTTTGAAATAGTCATGATGATTTCATACTCTTGGCAGATTGGCCTTGGGTATGGAGAACACCAAATTTGGAAAACTATTGAACCACCTCCATTTTCACATAGGCTTCTGATTTGTGACTTGGGTACAGAGATTGAAATATGCATTGTGGCCAAGTGGATTTTCTCCAGGATTCTGGTATTCCAAAGGGTGAAAATTTTTTTGAGGAAGCACCCTTTGTGAAGACTTTTTAAATAAGAAGACTTTCCTAAAATTAGTTTGAAGTGAGAAGTATATAACCAAAAGATGAGCATGACGTTATCACACTTCTACATATTTGTGATTGGCAAAACCTTCTGAAGAGTGGCAGTATTTAACAACTCTATTTTTATTAATCCTTATCGTTCCATAAAGATCTTCATTCCAGACTCTCTCCAAATGGATATTGAAAATGCATATTGCTAACATATTTGAAGTTTATAAAAACTGAGGAATATTTTAATGTAGAACACTAAGAAATCCTCATGTAAATTTCTTTATAAAGACATACATTTAAATATATAAACTATGACACTGGTTTCTTTAATGGAACGAGTCATTCACAAGACCATTTTTCAGACTGGAAAAGGAATCACAGATTTGTAAATCCAATGCTCTTGCCAGTAGAGCTAAAACCTCAAAATAATGATATGGTGATAACTTTCTCAGTGTCTGATAAGTTCAACTGGAGTTAGAAGCAGAATGTTTATACCTTAAAATTTTATGAAGAAGCTGTAGGTGCAAACTCATGTTCAAATGATGCTCTACTTAACAAATTCTTATGTGATAAACCCAGTAAGGGCAAAAAAGAAAAAAATAATGTGGAAAGAACACAAAATGTCTGTATTTCACATTTAGCAAATTTAACTGTCTTCTGCAGATTTTCACCAGATTGGTCCACTGAGACTCCAAAGAAAGTATTCTGCCCTACATTTTAGCACATTCAGTGAAGAGGAAAAGGATGACAAATATTTTGAAAAGGCTAACAAGATTTAATTATATTCATGGTATTTAGCTTGCTTTAGAAAAGGAAATAATTTTTTAAAAAATTCTTTCAATTTTACTTTAAAACTTTTTATACAAAATAGGTAACTAATGAGAACTGACAATATAGCAAAAAGAACTCTACTCAATGCCAAATGGGAAGGAAATTCAAAAAAGAGAGTTATCCGTGTATACATATAGCTGATTCTTTTTGCTATACAGCAAGCAGAAATTAGCACAATGTTGTAAAGCAACTATAATTAAAAAAAAAACAACACATTTTTTTTGTTTTTGTTTTTGTTTTTTTTTCTGACAGAGAAGAAAATAATGAGCTTATTCCAAGTGGCTAAAATGTGCCATTGGATTACTGTTTGCACCTGATACTGAATAATTCACAAAGGACATTCTTTATATTGGTGACTCCTTTTCTCATTGTTTGGAATAATGTTAAATCTCTTGATTTATTGTTTGTTCAAACACAGTGTTTTAAATCCATTGTACCTGTAAACATACACTAATTTAGGTTGATTTAAATTTGTAAAAGCTGAAAATTCTTAAAACTATGGCTAGAATTCCCTTTTATTCCCCTTTGTTCAAGAAGCTCTTCTCATTAAAAGACCAGGCAATGATGTTCTGGGCTTCAGCCTTTTCTACCTAGAGCTTGCAGACTGTGTCATCTCTTCAGAGGGACAGTGTGTTACTCTGAGACTACAAAATCAAAACAGACTGTGACTGATTCCTTCCAGGACATTCTCCCATCACCAGAAACTGCTGTTTCACATGGAAACAGAAACTATTTTGTTCAATTAGGTTAGGACTTACAAACATAGTTAAAGTGGACACAGCCATTGCTTTAGTGAGAACCTCGTCTATTAATCAGGGAACTTCTGTACCTAAGGGAAACTGAACCAAACTAGGCGCACATCTTTAGTCCCTTGATCCTTGGCCAGTTGCAAGATAGCATACCTTCTCTTCTGCACTTATTCTTTTTTCAATTAATTTTTTATTGAAGTATATTTGTTTTACAATGTTGTGTTAGTTTCAGGTGTACAGCAAAGTGATTCAATTATATATGTATATTTTCAGGTTTTTTTTTTCCATTATAGGTTATTACAAGATATTAAATAGAGTTCCCTGTGCCATACAGCTGGTCCTTGCTGCTTACCTATTTTATATATAGCAGTGTCTGTTAACGACTGAGCAACTTCACTTTCACTTTTCACTTTCATGCATTGGAGAAGGAAACGGCAACCCACTCCAGTATTCTTGCCTGAAGAATCCCAGGGACGGGGGAGCCTGGTGGGCTCCCGTTTATGGGGTCGCACAGAGTCGGACACGACTGAAGTGACTTAGCAGCAGCAGCAGCAGCAGCAGCAGTGTCTGTTAATCCCAAACTCCTAATTTATTCCTCTGCCCTCCTTCCCACTTTTAGTAATCATGAGATTGTTTTCTATGTCTCTGAATATTTTTCTGTTTTGTAAATAAGTTCATTTGTATCAATATTTTGATTCCACAAATGATATCATATGATAATTGTCTTTCTCTAATTTAAACAGATACATGGACCCAATGTTCACAGCAACATTCTTTACAATAGCCAAGGCATGGAAGAAGCCTAAGTGTTCCTCAACAGATGAGTAGGTAAAAAATATATTATATATATATGTATATACATGTTATACATAATTGAATTTTACTCAGTAAAATTGAAGTTTACTCAGTCATAAAAAAGAATGAAATATTGCCATTTATAGCAACATGTATGGGCCTAGGATTATCATACTAAGTAATGTATCAAATAGATTAAGACAAATATTAACACTCATTCTTAAACTTCTAGGTATGTTATCTGGCACTTCAGTCCTCATGATAAATCCCAGTGACATTGTTATCCATGAAATGAACCCTCTAAAACTAGATTCTCAGTTCTTTCCCCCTAAGCTTACTGACCTGCATCATTTCACGACTCTGGTTTCATAGTTATTAATAGATCTTGCTCCTTGCTATACAATCTGCACAATCTCACCTCTGAAATGCTAAATTAAATCATTCAACTCCGTGAGCATAAACACCTGCCTCTCATGTTTCTCACTCAATTTTTCCAACTTTCTTGTTAAATATCTTGGGAATCCCCAGTTTCTATCCCTTGTATATTCCTCTCCCTCTATTCAACTCTCTCAGCATCCACTTCTCTCCTTCACTCCATTATGTGCCAGCATCCATTAATGTCTGATGGGATTCCCTTGGCCTCTTGGCATTAAAGCCTCAGGCTCACCCACTCCTGTGTCCATTCTTTCCACTTTCTGTCTTTGTATAGTTGAAGAGTTACTCCACCTTCTGTTCCAAGCCAGTCCCTTCATCTGATCTATGGATCCCATTTCATTCTGCTTTCTCAAGGGTATTGATCTATTGATTATGTTCCCTCTCTCTGTAGCTTCAATGTTTCCTCTCCTGCTCACTCTCTATCAGGGTTAAATATCCTCGAGTCTCTTTCATCTTAAAAATGATACTCTTTCTGTCCCATATTCTTTTTTATCTTGATCTCTGTCTTCCTTCTTCACAGGAAAATTCATAAAAGAGATATCACACATGGTAACATTATTTTCTCATCTCCTAACATTTCTCTGAAATATTTTTTATTGAAGTCACCAGAGGCATCTGTTTGATAAATTCAATGTGATGCTTTTACAACTTGGACCCACTGGCAACATTTAACACAACTCGTTACTTACTCCTTAATAAAATGCTGCTTTTTCAGGATATCTAGGGTAATGATACTTTCCTGGACATTAGCTGGTTGACCTAAACTGCTCCACAGCATTTTCGCAGGTGCCAACAGTGCTTTATTTCTTAAATACCAGACTCTCTTCTTATCTCACTTTTCCTAAATGAGCCTAATGACAGCCATGGCTTTAAAGACAAAATGGATCTTGACATTTCCCAAATAAATGTCTGATGTCTGATTTAGATCTCTTTCCTGAGCTCTATACTTGTGTATCTTTTTCACTTATTGGACATTTTAAATTGTGTTTTGTATTGGTGCTCTCAAATCAATTCATCCAAAGGTGAATTTGTCATCTACCGTGCTAAACTTGCTTCTACTGAGGTATATATTTAAGAGAACAAGAGTATTATCCACTCAACTTCCTATGCCAGAAATATGGGAATCATATAAAACTTTAGAACGCCTTAACCCCACCTCTCTGAACAAATCTGTTACCAAAATCTGTTAATTCTACGCTCAAATCTTTCAAGCTTGTCCACTAGCCCTAGTTCAGTGTGAAATTGTTCTCTCATTAGAACGTAATCATGGCTTCTTCTGACTTCAGTCACTTTTCCACATTATAGCTAGAAATCTTTCTAAATTCTAGCTGATTATGCCATTACCCTGCTTAAAACAGTCAATGTCTCTTTATTGCAATTAGAAGAGTGTTCAAATACCTGTCTATCACTTATAAAGCTTTCTTTTGCTCATATTTCATCGCTTTCCCTGACACCATTCTTTATGCATCAACCATGTAGAATTTCTTTATCTAAATGTTTGATACCTTTAAGGTCTGGTTCTTTGCCTGCTGTTCCCATTTTCTCTATTATTATTTCTTCCCCATTTTCTTTACCTAGATAACTTCCGTTTGTGACACAACTTAAAAATACCTTTTCTTCCCCACTAGGAAGTCTCCTCCTGATGCTTCTCCCTTTCACTACTCCATCCAAATGAATCCTCTTTCTCTTAGTCTTTGAGATAGCTAAAAGCTGTACTTTTCCATAGAAATCATACTATGTTGGAATGTAATATCTCATCATCTTCAATTTTTCTGTATTACTACTTCTACTAGACCAGTAATTTTATCTAACGTAATCACCACTATTTTCCTAGTCACCAGGACAAGACCTGTGCAATATACTTATGTTGTATAGACAAATAATTGAGTTTTCAAAAATTACTGAATGTCTGTTATATTTTAGGTTATATGATGAAAATCTGTAAAGTTACGTGTGTGCACCCAGTACTTCAGGAGTTTATAATTGAGGTGAAAAAAAAAAAACCTATACTCTTTACCTTTCCCAACAAGACAAAAAAGTCTCACTGTGTTATTTGACCTTTAAATTCAATGAAAGTTCAAGAATAAGGAGGTAAATTAAGACAAGAAGGGGGTTTGGAATCAGATTATTTAGGGCTATGCAGCTGTATCAGTGAGGATGGTTTTAAAGCAACAGGGTATTCTTCAGGTAATATTAGAACAATAACATATTAACTTGGAAAAAATATTTAAAACACATAAACTTGTTTTGGAAAAATAATAAGCCAGTATTATTCCCCTTCCATTTCCCCGAATTTGATTCATTATTTTTGTTTCATCTACAGAGTTCACTGTTGTTGACAATCAGCTTTAGATCTTGAGATACACAATTATATTCCCTTGGAGGAATCACTATAATGGCTATGTTATGGTTGACCACAGTTCAATAACACAGAGGATTTAAAGAGACACTAATAATGTTGAAACATATACATTACCGTATGTAAAATAGATAACCAGTGCAGCGAGAGTTTGGTGCATGAAGCAAGGCACCTAAAGCCAGTGCTCTGTGACAGCCCAGAAGGATAGGTTAGGGAGGGAAGTGGGAAGGAGTTCACATCAGTCACATCCAACTCTCTGTGACTCCATGGACTGTAGCCCACCAGCTTCCTCTGTAAATACTGGAGTGGGTTGTTATGCCCTCCTCTGGGGGATTGTCCCCACCCAGGGATAGAACCCAGGTCTCTGCATTGCTGGTGGATTCTTTACCATCTGAGTCAACGGGGAAGCCTTGTTAAATATGCCGATAGCTTATTCATATTGATGTATGGCAAAAGCCATTGCAATATTGTAAAGTAATTGTCCTCCAATTAAAATAAATAAATTAAAAAAATAAATACATAAATAAAGAGACACTAAGGAGATCATCAAATTTAGACCCTTGAGAAGACTGGTCATGTAACATCTATATCACAGAACTTTGACAGACATTGGCACAAGGCTAAATGTTTTCTGTTTGCTTTGTGCTTTAAAAAGCAGTTTTGTTATTGACATAATAATCTATTATTAAAAGGAATACAAAACAGTAGATTTCTGCCTTTTTAAAAACATTTTTTAGATAAATTATCTTTCCAATATTAATAATTTACTTAATCCTATATATTCTTGACCTTCAAGCTATCTATCTGAAAAATGGTGATAATGATAGTATGTACTTTATAAGGTTACAATGAGAATAAAATGAATTAATTAGTGCTTCTCATCCTAATTTTAGTTCTTTTTATTTGTAAAGAAAAAAAAATCAACTATTTCTACAGTCTACTGATGTGAAATGAGGTACATCATGGCAAGTCCAAGTTCAGGGGGTTTTATCCTGGAGTTTCTAATTTTCCCACACGGCTTCCCTAAAAGCTATGCAAAAATACCTCAAACCCAGTGAATGCATGCATTTGGGAAGCTCTGAGCTTGTAAAGTCCTTAAAATTGTTCCTGACATATAATAAGTGTTCCATGTATTTATAATTTGGTCATGTTATTTTATTCTCTGGTTTCTCTGTAGAAAATTTCTTTAAAATTGATCCAATTCTTATTTTTTTCCAATTCAGAGAGGTGGTACTAATTTTGTTATATCAAGGTCTTTGGTTTTTTGAAATGAAACTAAGGGATATAATAAAAATACAAAAAAAAAAAACATACACACACACACAAAAAAAAACTAAGGTAATTTACTATAGGGACAAGAATTAAACATTTATGTTCATATGTATTAACACACAGTCCAAAAGAAAACAGACAAAAAATAGCATGGCCAATATTCATTGAATCATACATGATCTACTAAGATATTTAACAAAAATAGGGCAGAGTTATGTAAATTATTTGAATTATGACTTAGTTACCATCCTGCTAACTTTAAAATTTTTATGTATTTCTCCAAAATATTCTAGTACTTCATTTTTAAAAATGAAAATGATATGATATTAAACATCATTTTACAAATGTATTAGTTGAATAATTCTTTTTATTGATTCTATGCATATTTTCATATTTCCAGTGAGATCAGATTGGATATTACCAAATACTCATGAAATACCAGAAAAAAAAAAAAACGAAACTTAATGGATTAATAAGATATATTAGGATGATAGACACTTTTAAGCAGATGATGCAAAAATGCCTATTTTTCTTTGTTTTTTATCTGCACTGCAGCAAGTGGGATCTTAGTTCCTCAACCAGGGATCAAACTTGTACCCCCTGCATTGAAAGCAGGGAGTCTTAACTGCTGGACCACCAAAATGACTTTTTAAAGTCATGGTTTACTAAAATCTTTCTGGTTATTTCAAAAATGATAACATTAGAAGAAATCTGTAATATATTTTGCTTTTACTAGGAGACAGCTAAATAGACAAAAAGCTCAATTATATTTTTCTAATCTACTGCTATGGAATGAATATATTCCCTTAAAATTCAGATCTTGAAGCCCTAATGTGATGATATTGGAGATGGGCTTTTGGGAAGTAACTAAGTCATGGAGGTGGTGTCCCTTGATGAGACTAGTTTGCTTATGAGGGAAACAGGGTAGCCAGCTGTCTCTGCTCTCCATCTTCTGAGGCTACAACAAGAATATGATCGTTCACATATCAGGATATGCCAGAACCTTGATCTTGGGCTTTGAAGGCTTCAGAACTATGAGAAATGAATGTTTGTTGTTAAACCATCCAATTCATAATATTCTTCTCTAGCAGCCTGACCCACCACATATACTACAGAAGAAGGAAGAAATATGCCTTTTGGAGCTTGGCAAATTCTGGATTTATCTATTGCCTGGACATTTAAACAACGAAACAGATGTTTAGTGAGAGGGAACACATTTTGATAGTGAATATGAATACTCACTAAAATGAACTGCAGAGTGATTACAATAAAATTAGACACCCCAAAGAGATAATCACATAATGCTCACACGCAGAAAACCTTTAACACTATTTATAACAAAAGCATCTGGCGATACCCAGATGTTCTACAACTTTTCTCTGAAAGGAAAAAAACAGCCATAACTCAGTGAACCGTTATCAGAAAGCATGATTTAAGTGTTTTTTCCTCTTGAATGACTATTGATTGAAATATAATGCATAAATATATTCTGCAGAGTTTAACTCAATTAAAAAAATAGATTGTGTGCAAAATATGTGTAAAATCCTGGTAGGTATTGTAGGAGATATAGAAATGAATAAGACATTATCTTAAAAATAATTTATGTTGTTGAATTTGTAAGACGTACAAGCAGGCTATGTATGAATAAAATGACATGATCCGATTAATGCATTTCATCATAAGCAAGTGCTGATGTAGTTTAGCCTCCTGATATGAATGAAGTCTATGTGAAAGTTGCTGTCGTGTCTGACTTTGTGATCCCATGGACTGTAGCATGCCAGGCTTCCCTGTCCATCACCAACTCCCAGAGCTTGCTCAGAATCATGTCTATCGAGGCGGTGATGCCATCCAATCATCTCATCCTCTATTGTCCCCTTCTCCTCCTGCCTTCAATCTTTCCCAGCATCAGGGTCTTTTCTGCAGAGTTAGTTCTTTGCTTCAGGTGGCCAAAGTATTAGAGTTTCAGCTTCATCATTAGTCCTTCCAATGAATATTCAGGATTGATTTCCTTTAGGATTGACTGGTTTGATCTTGCAGTCCAAGGGATTCTCAAGAGCCTTTTGCAACATCATAGTTCAAAAGCATTAATTCTTTGGCACTCAGCTTTCTTTATAGTCAAACTGTCACTTCCATGTATAACTACTGGAAAAACCATAGTTTTGACTAGATGGACCTTTGTTGGCAAAGTAATGTTTCTGCTTTTTAATCTGCTGTCTAGGTTGGTCGTAGCTTTTCTTCCAAGGAGCAAGCATCTTTTAATTTCATGGCTGCAGTCACCGTTAGAATGAAGTCTAAGTAAATATGAAACAGTCCAGGAGAGTTTGGTGAGGGAATTATTCATACTTATTAATATCAGTATGGAATACCTTATTAATGGTTTGGTCTTTTAAACTACCTCCAAACACATACCTTACAGATATGAAATATTAAAAATAACAGTAATAGTTAATAGCAATTATATTGCTATTTTAAATTTATATCAATATTTAAACATATTAGTAATTTTAAGTGGTCTAATTAATTGATGTACAATGATTTCGGAAATAGTTTGTGCCAGAGCTAATCAATTAAGAATTAATTTTCAGAATTCTTGAATTCAAATACATTTCCCAAGTTTTATTCTTTATTTGTTAATCACACTGTACCAATAGTGTGAATATTAAATAATGGTTATAGACTAATAGGCCTGAAAAGATGAAATAGTTGAATAATTCTCAATATGCTCTACAGGTTTCCAATAGAAATTTCTTATTAAAATATCTGTGTAGGTATTAGCCATGGCAAAGAGAAGATTTGTGTATGATAAATACTTATTGCTATAACCTTCTCTCTCATCCATTTTCTATAACAGAATTATATAATTATTCATGTGTAAAGTATGGATTTTATAATTCAGTGATCATTCAAAAACTTATTTTGGTCAAGATGTTCATGGATATATATCTATTATATGTTAGTATCTGATTCTAAGTCTATAATCTTCCTTCTAAATTCCTAAGATAATGTCAAAGGAGAAGGATAACTAAACATGTTCTGTGTAAGATGGGGCTGAGGTAATGTTCAGAGGTAATTACCTATAATACTATGTGAACTCATTTTCAAAGCAAGTGACCTAAAATGCTGAGAAGTTTAAAGTCATCTGCATGAACAAGGAGGAGATAAACTCTGCCTGGAGTGGAGAATTTGATAGCTGGTATTAACAGCCCGAGTTAAAAAAAAAAAAAAAAAATGTCAGTGAGCCACTTCAAGATGAAGCAGCTTCATAAATTGAAGTCTGAGACATTCTACATCTAAATCCTGCTTATCTGCCCCTGAGTCAAGCTTTCAGACTTGTCTCTAGGATCTGTGGAAACTTGCTTCTGACATCAACACTAAGCAAGTCAGGGGCACATTGCCAAATTTCTTTGGTAAAAAGGATGGCAATAAACACCATGTAAAGGATGCTGAGACCTCTTAGTTTTCCAACTAATGTTTCACTGTATGTGTTAGTCGCTCAGTCATGTCTGACTCTTTATGACCCCATGGATTGTAACCTGCCAGGCTCCTCTGTCCATGGAATTCTCTAGGCAAGAATACTGGATTGGGTTGCCATTCCCTTCTCCATGGGATCTTCCCAACCCAGGGATTGAACCTGGGTCTCCTGCATTGCAAATAGATTCTTTACCATCTGAGTTTGGGTAAAGCCACATGTAAGTTAGAAAGTAAAGGAATCTAAATTTGGATTTTAAAAGTCTAACTCAAGACACTGGTTGGAACTAGAAAAGCTTGCCATTTCTGCCCCTTCTTGGATGTTTAGAAATTCATTCTTTCCTTCTGCATTTTTGAAAACGAATAATCACGGGGAGATTAGAGGTGATAAAAAAAAAAGAGATTTGGCAAGTGCATTTAATGTATTCCCATTCTATCTTGGTACTGAGGTCTGGGGATGGCAACTGAAATGTTTATCCTGAAGGAAGAAAATTCACAGCTCTTGCTTATGTTCTCAAATTGACAATAGCACACATATATTAAACATGTTTAATATATGTTAAACATTAAAAGTACATGTTTATATATATATATATGTATCTTTTTACTCGTGGGTGTCTTTTTACTCATGAGTGTCTTTTTACTCATAGGTGTCTTTACACACTGGAGAAGGCAATGCCACCGCACTCCAGCACTCTTGCCTGGAAAATCCCATGGACGGAGGAGCCTGGTGGGCTGCAGTCCATGGGGTTGGTAAGAGTTCGTCACGACTGAGCGACTTCACTTTCGCTTTTCACTTTCATGCATTGGAGAAGGAAACGGCAACCCACTCCAGTGTTCTTGCCTGGAGAATCCCAGGGACGGGGGAGCCTCATGGGCTGCCGTCTATGGGGTCGCACAGAGTCGGACATGACTGAAGCGACTTAGCAGCAACAGCAGTCTTTATACACATTTTTCTTTAAGTACTTGAGTCCATATACACCTTCATATTGAATTTTCTTTTAATCTGGCTTCTGATTAATATTTACAGTACATGAGAATCAAGTTACAAACTTTTACACTCATAACTGCATCTCTTCTTGCATCCAGAAACTGGAAAATGACAGTATTCAAAAACTGATATTACTGTGAGATCAGCCTATGGAAACATAGTTTCTTATATTAACATATGAGATGAAAATGTCTGACATAACTACAAACAAGCTGAGCAAAGCACTTTACTAACTGCATTGCTTTTTCTATTTATGTTTTCTTAAGTTTGTTTTAGTACATCAAGCCCAGTGCCTCAAAGCCTAGCAGAAATGTGGGCATTGTTTGCTTTGTAGATAATTAACTAGCTTAGGTTTTTATGATTTAAAAAGTAAGATAATCTTTTTAGATATTAAAGGTATGGTGCCATGAACTCCAGAGGTAACAATGGAAAGGTTTCATGAAATCACAAATGTACTAGGTACATGGATAAGTGTAATGTTCTGTGACCATGATTTATTTTCAATGCTTCCAGTATTCAGCCATTCTGGAGACTCATATTGCAAATTCATAAGGATACACTGGGATGTGTGTAGAAGAAACCATTTAGGAGGAAAAAAAAAATTTCTTTCAAGTAAATTGTAATCACTGTTCTGTCTTTGGGGCAATAAAGTCTTTCCTCAGACACTGTGGCGGGTTCATCAGTGTGGGCTCTTTGCTCTTGTGGGCTGGAGAGGAGCAGTGCTGTTTGGGTGAGTTATTGAGGGGACATCTGTGAAGTGACAGATGCCTGGCGCCTGGGCAGTGCTGGGTAAGCTCATGCTTTGTTTATGAAGCAGCCTCTCTTGGGAAAAGAAAAAAATGACATTTCTTTTTATCTTTGTCTCAGCACAGCCTAAAATCACACTTCTCTTTAAGTGGTACGTGATTTATATATTAACCCAAGTAATTTCCCTCTTTTTCTCTTTATTGCAAAAGTAATTCCAGCAGACACACTCCATGGACTAACTCCCGTTTCTGCGGCTTTGTTTACTCACTTCAAATAAAGTGTGTAGCTATGTGGATTTTTTTTAAAGGTCAGTTCTCAGGAAGATGAGGAGAGTTTAGATTCCAAATACATTTTCAGTACCTGAAACATCTGTTCTTCTCTTTCATTCCCGAAATTCAAACTAGACCCGAGGCCTTGTTTCTATGGCTTCAGCAGTTGTTGTCAGAGTTATTTCGACTACAAACAGACTTTTCAATTCTCCTGCTTTTGTGCCAGCTCCATAGTTTTAAGCCTTATCTTGGGCTTTTCTTCTTCCTCTCTTTGATCCTGTGCCAGAAAAATCTTAAAAGGCAAAGTGAATTTGTGGTGTTTGCTCATTTTTAACTTTACAGTTCTGAGACAGAAATATCAGAAGCATCAGAAACCTTTACCCTGGTACAAGTGTGTCAATGGCTGCAGAGACACACAGGACATGGACTTAATCTCAGAGACATATGTTTCAATGTGGTGGCATACGTGTGTGTGTTTCTGATGTCATGTTTACATTTCTACTGGTGAAAACCTTAAAACTGGATGGGAATGTAGAGGTAGGGTGAGAAATATTATGCAAATTAGAAAATGTTTCTAAAAGACAAGAGTTGGGAGTTCAAGTTTGTGCTAACATTTGAAGGAGGTAAATATTGATACCTTTTTTTTGTCAAAGGTATAAAGTTTCTACAGGAACAGACAAAATATTTTATATAAAGAAACTCTTTTATGTAAAGAAAACTGATTAGCCACTTCTTTTTGACAATGTTTTAAAATGATCCCTGATGGTGTCAGAAATAGCAATGTTTTTATTATTTTGAAATTAATAGTTGGATATATTATATCCCAATGTATCATAACCAGAAACAAAGCTAATTTGGAGATGGCACTTTTTTTTTGTTTTTGTCTTTTGTATGTATCATTGCAGATTTCTTTTTGTCTTCTGCGTTTCAGAGAAGATAGCGAAGCCAGAGACTGTATTTCCTCATAAGACAATTTTTAAATTCAGGCACAAATGAATATACTGTTTTCCACCTTTTTGAGTAGTAGGTAAAAGTCTGAGCTCTGAGTTTGGCAAAAAAGGCAAGTGGGATCCTGCTAGGCAGTTTCAAACCACCCACTGACAGGGTGTGCCCAGCCTGAGAACAGACTGCCACCTGCTGCATGAGACAGAGGAACATGTGGTCTGTAGGATTTTAAGCAGTTTCTCATTGGCCTCCAACTTACCAAATTCTCACTGGGGCATTAGTCCCATTCTGGCCTTCATCTTTTTAGAGATCTTATTCACAGAAAAGGACAAAAATTGCAAAGGAAAAAGTTGAAGGATGATAAAGTATTACCAGACCACCTGACCTGCCTCTTGAGAAACCTATATGCAGGTCAGGAAGCAACAGTTAGAACTGGACATGGAACAACAGACTGGTTCCAAATAGGAAAAGGAGTACATCAAGGGTGTATATTGTCACCCTGCTTATTTAACTTATATGCAGAGTAAATCATGAGAAACGCTGGGCTGGAAGAAGCACAAGCTGGAATCAAGATTGTTGGGAGAAATATCAATAACCTCAGATATGCAGATGACACCACCCCCATGGCAGAAAGTGAAGAGGAACTAAAAAGCCTCTTGATGAAAGTGAAAGAAGAGTGTGAAAAGTTGGCTTAAAGCTCAACATTCAGAAAACAAAGATCATGGCATCTGGTCCCATCACTTCATGGGGAATAGATGGGGAAACAGTGAAAACAGTGTCAGACTTTATTTTGGGAGCTCCAAAATCACTGCAGATGGTGACTGCAGTCATGAAATTAAAAGACACTTACTCCTTGGAAGAAAAGTTATGACCAACCTAGATAGTATATTCAAAAGCAAAGACATTACTTTGCCAACAAAGGTCTGTCTAGTCAAGGCTATGGTTTTTCCTGTGGTCATGTATGGATGTGAGAGTTGGACTGTGAAGAAAGCTGAACGCCAAAGAATTGATGCTTTTGAGCTGTGGTGTTGGAGAAGACTCTTGAGAGTCCCTTGGACTGCAAGGAGATCCAACCAGTCCATTATAAGGAGATCAACCCTGGGATTTCTTGGGAAGGAATGATGCTAAAGCTGAAACTCCAGTACTCTGGCCACCTCATGCGAAGAGTTGACTCATTGGAAAAGACTCTGATGCTGGGAGGGATTAGGGGCAGGAGGAAGAGGGGACGACAGAGGATAAGATGGCAGGATGGCATCACCGACTTGATGGACATGAGTTTGAGTGAACTTCGGGAGATGGTGATGGACAGGGAGGCCTGGCATGCTGTGATTCATGGGGTCTCAAAGAGTCGGACACGACTGAGTGAACTGAAGGAAGAAAAAAAGCAAAAGGATGCTTTAATTTCTAGAAAACTAATTTAAATAGATAAATGGTTGAATAATTCTATAGAGCCTAGGGGATAAATGCTCTTAGGTACAGAATAACAAACATTGGTTTTAAGCTGAAGCATACCAGCTATAAGCATAATAATGACCCAACAGCAGGAATAAACACGGCCATGGACAAAGCTTTGGGATAACTGTCCTTGTCAAGGTGTTAATGTGATATTCATATATTTGAAAAAGCCTGTTGCTGACTCTTTAAGGTCTTTGTTAAGATCACAGCTTAGGGCTAATCTTGGACATTTTTTGTTATTGTTGACTTCCTTTTTTTGAGTTGAGAATTTTACCCATCACTTGTACTATGATCCAAATCATGATTTTAAAAACCAAGAGACAAAGTTAACCATATGTCAGTGGTGGAAGACAAAAGGTAGATTTTTTTTTTTTTCTGTCTTACTTGCTTGTATGTGAAATTATTTTATGTGACTATGAGACTGGCTTTTGGTTATGGATTTTATTTTTGCTATTTTTAAGGCTGTGAGGAAAAAGTGTTTGAAACCCAAACTGTTGACATTCAGGCAGATCCAAGGCCCAGAGTGAGTAATGGCATTTTGTTTGTATTATCAAACATGGTCATTGAAATTCTCAAGTCTAACTCCCTGCTCTTACACATGAGGAAAACAGGAGCTCAGTATGTTGAAGTGAATAGTCTATTGTCATAGAGCTATTTAGGGGCAGAAGGGTGACAAGCATCCCATCTCCTGAATTTCAAAGCCTTGTCCTTTGTGTTGCTGCAGAATTCTCTTTAAAATACAAGGCAAGATGATCAGAGACACATATTCCTTTATGCTCAAACACACCAACAATGAAAGGGAAAAAGACTATCCTTAAGTAAAGGTTCTTAGGAGGAAAGAAAAGGTAAATTTTTAGATTTGGAGAAATAGTCTCTGTTTAAAATATAGTTTCCCTATAAACTTGCCATCTAAGAAATGCAGAGAAGTGACAGGAGCCATGTTTATAAGATCTGAGATAAAATTTCAGGCTCTCATTGCACTGAGTCAACCTTGAAATGTCCCCCAATTTGAGTCATCCTATTCACAGGTATATGAAGGTATATAAATATGCATTTATTCTTTTGTTTGATCATAGGCTATTCTGCTAAGAAAAGAAGAACAGAGGTGCTATATGAAACTTGTAAGATGTGTTAAGTATAAATAAGTAGAGCATGTATTAAACAGAAAGGATAGAGGGATCAAGGGATAGTTAATATCCATGAGTCTCTGTGAATTACAAGCAGCACCTGAGCCTCAAAATATATGAGATGCTAAATTATGGGGGTGCAGCAAATAAATATAAGTACTTATTAGATATGAAGGGCTTTCCAGGTAGCATTAGTGGTAAAGAATCCACCTGCCAATGTAGGAGATACAAGAGATGTGGGTTTGATCCCTGGGTTGGGAAGATCCCCTGGAATAGGAAGTGGCAACACATTCCAGTATTCTTGATTGGAATATTCCATTGGCCAAGAAGCCTGGTGGGCTGCAAAGAAGTCCATGGGGCTACAAAGCACATTATGTATGAAGCCGTAATTTGGCCCCTCACTGATGACAACATTTTGGTCCCATGCTCTTTACTCAACAACACAATGAAACCCATGGCTATTCACCAAGTTACTTGCTTAGCAGCTGTGGCCAAGTGTACTTGTCTCTGTATCTTACCAATGTGCATCACTGGCCCAGGTCACCTTTAACCCATGGACACCTTTGCTCACATCTTAACTCTAATTCCCTTTAACTGCACTATTGGTGCAGTTGGGAGGCTAATGTGGTGGAGAGAGAGAGACAGGACATATGAATATCATGCCCCCAGGATGCAAGAAGTATGCTTGTACCCTATCTTAACTGTGTGAGGACAACTCATCTTTCTCCTAAATTCCTTTAATAAACCATGTGGTATGAGCATTTTACTTTGGTCTATGAGCTACTCTATTCTTTAACCTCTGGGATGGTGTATTAGCTTTCTATTGCTGCTGTAACAAATTACCGCAAACTTAGTGGCTTAAAAATTTAGTTCAGTTCAGTTCAGTCAAGTTTAGTTCAGTCACTCAGTTGTGTCTGACTCTTTGTGACCCCATTGGCTGCAGCATGCCAGGCCTCCATGTCCATCACCACTTCTGGAGTTTACTTCACCTTCCCCATTTAATGATCTTTGTAATTATATTAGGTTTGCTTGGATAATCAGGTATAATCACTGTATCTTAAATTCAGATAATTAGAAACCTTAATTCCATCTTCAAAATAATTCTCCTTTGCTGTGTACTATATCCATGATTATGGATTAGGACATAGGCTTTTGGGGGAGGTCAATTTTTTACCTACTAGAGATAACTGGCAAGATGGCAGAGTAAAAGGATATGTGCTCATTTTCTCTTGTGAGAACTCCAAAATTACAATTTGCTGCTGAACCACCATGGACAGGAGAATGTTGGATCCCACCCAAAGAGATACACCATGTCTAAGGGCAAAGGAAAAGACCAGAAAGATGGTAGTAGGAGAGAAATCACATTTAGAATCAAGCCCCATACCCACCAGAGATGCTCAGAGATGCTAAAAAAAAAAAAAAAAAAGAGTCAGACACAACTGAGTGCCTGAACTGAGACAAAATGAAAACAACAATCACAGGAAACTAATCAAATGGATAACATAGAACCCAACCTTGTCTAACTCAATGAAACTATGAACCATGCATGTAGGGCCACCCAAAATGGATGGGTCATGGTGGAGAGTTCTGACAAAACGTGATCCACTGAAGAAGGGAATGACAAACCACTTCAGTATTCTTGCCTTGAGAACCCCATGAACAGTATGAAAAGACAAAAAGATAGAACACTGAAAGATAAACTCCCCAGATCGGTAGGTGCCCAATATGCTACTGGAGATCAGTGGAGAAATAACTCCAGAAAGAATGAAGAGACAGACCCAAAGCAAAAACAGCACCCAGTTGTGGATGTGACTGGTGATAGAAGTAAATTCCGATGCTTTAAAGCAATATTGCATAGGAACGTGGAATGCTTTAGGTCCATGAAATCAAGCTAAATTAGAAGCTGTCCAACAGGAGATGGCAAGAGTGAACATTGACATTTTAAATCAGTGAAATAAAATGGACTGGAATTGGTGTATTTAATTCAGATGACCATTGTATCTACTACTATGGGCAAGCATGCCCTAGAAGAAATGGAGTAGCCCTCAATCTCAAAAACGACAAAATGATCACTTAATTTCCAAGGTAAACGGTTTACTATCACAGTAATCCAAGTCTATACCCCAACCCATAATGCCGCAGAACCTGAAGTTGAATAGTTCTATGAAGACCTACAAAACCTTTGAGAACTAACACCCCCCCCCCCAAAAAAAAAAAAAAAAAAAAAAAAAGATGTCCTTTCCATCACAGGGGACTAGAATGCAAAAGTAGGAAGGCAAATTCAGTTCAGTTCAGTCACTGAGTCGTATCTGACTCTTTGGACCCCATGAACCACAGCATGCCAGGCCTCCCTGTCCATCACCAACTCCCAGAGTCCACCCAAGCCCATGTTCATCATGGCTTTGAGTCGGTGATGAGTCGGTGATGAGTCCTTCATGAGTTTGAGTTGGCAAAGAGTCCGTGATGCCATCCAACTATCTCATCCTCTGTCGTCCCCTTCTCCTCCTGCCCTCAATCTTTCCCAGCATCAGGGTCTTTTCAAATGAGTCAACTCTTCTCATCAGGTAGCCAAAGTATTGGAGTTTCAGCTTCAAAATCAGTCCTTCCCATGAGCACCCAGGACTGATCTCTGTTAGGATGGACTTGTTGGATCTCCTTGCAGCCCAAGGGACTCTCAAGAATCTTCTTCAACACCAAAGTTTAAAAGTATCAATTCCTCAGCGCTCAGCTTTCTTTATAGTCCAAATCTCACATCCATACATGACCATTGGAAAAACCATAGCCTTGACTAGATGGGCCTTTGTTGGCAAAGTAATGTCTCTGCTTTTTAATATGCTGTTAAGTTTGGTCATAACTTTCCTTTCAAGGAGTAAACGTCTTTTAATTTCATGACTGAGATACTTGGATTAACAGGCAAATTTGGCCTTGGAGTACAAAATGAAGCAGGGCAAAGTTTAACAGAGCTTTGCCAAGAGAACACACTGGTCATAGCAAACACACTCTTCCAACAACACAAGAGAAGACTCTACATGCGGACATCACCAGATGGTCAATACCAAAATCAGACTGACTACATTCTTGGAAGCCGAAGATGGAGAAGCTCTATACAGTCAGCAAAAACAAAACTGGGAGCTAACTATGCCTCAGATCATGAACTCCTTATTGCCAAATTCAGACTTAAATTGAAGAAAATAGGGAAAACCACTAGACCATTCAGCTATAAAGTGAAAGTGAAGTGGCTCAGTCATGTCCGACTTTTTATGACCCCGTGGACAATAGCCTACTAGGCTTCTCCATCCATGGGATTCTCCAGGCAAGAATACTGGAGTGGGTTGCCATTTCCTTCTCCAGGGGATCTTCCTGATCCAGGGGCCGAACCCAGGTCTCCCGCATTGTAGGCAGACGCTTTAACCTCTGAGCCACAAGGGGAGCCCCAGACCATTCAGGTATGACCTAAATCAAATCCCTTATGATTATACAGTGGAAGGGACAAATAAATTCAAGGGATTAGATCTGATAAACAGAGTGCCTGAATATCTATGGATTGAGATTTATGACATTGTACAGGAGGGAGTGATCAAGACCATCCCCAAGAACAAGATATGCAAAAAGGTAAAATGGTTTTCTGAGGAAGCCTTACAAATAGCTGAGAAAAGAAGAGAAGCTAAAGCAAAGGAGAAAAGTAAGGATATTCCCGTTTGAATGCAGAGTTCCAAAGAATAGCAAGGAGAGATAAGAAAGTCTTTTTCGGTGATCAATGCAAAAAAAAAAAAAAAATTGAGGAAATCTAGAATGGGAAAGACTAGGGATCTCTTTGAGAAAATTAGATATACCAAAGGAACATTTCATTCAAAAATGGGTACAATAAAGGACAGAAATTATAATGGACCTAACAGAAGGAGAGAATATTAAGAAGTGTCAAGAATACACAGAAGAACTATGCAAAAAAGATCTTCATGACCAGATAACCATGATGGTGTGATCACTCACCTAGAGCCAGACATCCTGGAATGTCAAATGGCCTTAGAAAGCATCACTATGAACAAAGCTAGTGGAGGTGATGGAATTCCATTTGAGCTATTTAAATCCTAAAAGATGATGCTGTGAAAGTGTTGCACTCAATATGCTAGCAAATTTGGAAAACTCAGAAGTGGTCACAGGACTGCAAAAGGTCAGTTTTCATTCCAATCCCAAAGAAGGGCAATGCCAAAGAATATTCAACCTACAGCACGATTGCACTCATCTCACATGCTAGGAAAGTAATGCTCAAAATTCTCCAAGCCAAGCCAGGCTTCAACAGTACATGAACTGTGAACTTTAAGATGTTAAGCTGGATATAGAAAAGGCAGAGGAACCAGAGATCAAATTTCCAACATCTGTTGGATCATTGAAAAAGCAAGAGAGTTCCAGAAAAACATCTACTTCTGCTTTTTTAATTATGACAAAGCCTTTGACTGTGTATCAAAACGAAGTGTGGAAAATTCTTCAAGAGATGGGAATACCAGACTACCTGACCTTCCTCCTGAAAAATCTGTATTCAGGTCAAGAAGCAACAGTTAGAGACAGACATGAAACAACAGACTGGTTCCAAATCAGGAAAGGAGTATATCAAAGCTGTATGTTGTCACCCTGCTTATTTAACTTATATGCAGAGTACATCATGAGACATTCCAGGCTGGATGAAGCACAAGCTGGAATCAAGGTTGCCAGGAGAAATATCAGTAACCTCAGAAATGCAGATGACACCACTCTTATGGCATAAAATGAAGAGGAATAAAGAGCCTCTTGATGAAAGTGAAACAGGAGAGTGTAAAAGCTGGGTTAAAACTCAACATTCAAAAAACTAAGATCATGGCATTCAGTCCCATCATTTCATGGCAAATAAATGGGAAAACAGTGGAAACAGTGACAGACTTAATTTTCTTGGGCTCCAAAATGACTCCAGATGGTGACTGCAGCCATGAAATTAAAAGATACTAGGTCTTTGAAAGAAAAGATATGACCAACTTGGACCGCATACTAAAAAGCAGAGACAGTACTTTCCCAATATGGTTTTTCAGCAGTCATGTATGGATGTGAGAGTTGGCATATGAAGAAAAATGAGCACTGAAGAATTTCTTCTTCTGAACTGTGGTGTTGGAGGAGACTCTTGAAAGTCCCTTGGACTGCAAGGAGATCCAACCAGTCCATCCTAAAGGAAATCAGTCCTGAATATTCATTGGAAGGACGGATGCTGAAGCTCCAATAGTTTGGCCTCCTGATGTGAAGAACTGCCTCATTGGAAAAGACTCTGATCCTGGGAAAGATTGAAGGCAGGAGGAGAAGGGGATGACAGAGGATGAGATGTTTGTATGGCATCACCAACTTGATGGACACGAGTCTGAGGAAGCTCCAGGTGTTGTTCTGAGCAAGGAAGCTTGGCATGTTGTAGTCCATGGTGTCACAAAGAGTTGAACACAACTGAGGGACCTAACTAAGAGGTAACTTCCTTGGCATTGTACCTGGAAGCAACCATCATTGTGTCCAGGTAACTGTTCATGTGACTACTGGACTGATACCTTCCAGAATCTTTCATTTATTTAGTATATTTACTACCATATGTGAGCTTCCCTTGTGGCTCAGACAGTAAAGAGCCTGAAATGTGGGAGACCTGGTTTCAATCCCTGGGTCAGGAAGATCCCCTGGAAGGAAATGGCAACCCATTCCAGTATTCTTGCCTGGAAAATCTGTTGTATGGAGGAGCCTAAAAGGCTATAGCTCATGGGTTCTCAAAGAATCGGACATGACTGAGCAACTTCACTTTCACTACCATATATATTGCAGAGCTGTGGAATCCTCTTCCAAAAGCCTTCCCTTGCCAGGTTCCACACAGACCCAGAAGACTTGTAGCTTTATCCTGTACCTTTTCCTGATGCTATCAGGGGTCAGGGAGCTACAGGTGATACACTGAACATCCTGCCTCCTTTTCAACTGGAGTTATTACTAACTGGAAATCAGAGTAACCAAGCATCCTGGTTTACCTGAGTCTCAGGTGTCACCTAGAATCCAAGATTTTTGATGCTAAGACTGAGATTGTTATTGTTGTTTGTTCTTCAGTCACTCAATCACCTGTGACCCCATGAACTGCAGCACACTGGGTTTCCCTGTCCTTCATTCAGTATCTCCCTGAGTTTGCTCACATCCATGTCCATTGAACTAGTGACGCTAAAACCGAGATAGGCCTAAGCAAATAAGGACATTAGACCTCCTTATAACCCTCCTGACCATCCATTCGGTAGCTCTCATTCAGGCTCTGGAATTTGAGACACTGTTTTTCCAGGGGTCATTCTTGGGCAAGGTATCAAAAAAGCCATGACTGGTGGCTTAAATGGGCTTATGGGCTTGTAAGAGAATCACCTAACTTTTCTATTCCCAAATTTGCTTAATGTAGGATAAAGTGGTAGAATGATCACAATGTTTCCTTTCAATTCCAAAGTGTTATGATATTTTTATTTGCCCATTTTGGTGAAATTATTACTAGGCAGCTTTGAAGTAGGTTACAGGAAAGTTCACGGCTAGGGCTCTGTTCTTCGGTTACCAGATTCCTGGCTAGTCATGCATGGAGTAGCTGTTTAAGTCACCCACTGATTTTTGGCTATTTACATAGAAAATGCTTTGGCTCTTTCTGGAGTTTTCCCAGATCCAAGCAAATATTTGAAGTTTGGGGCAGCTGAAGCTTTTAAATAGAGCGAGCAAGCATATAATTAGGCTTGGGTTTCTCTTATGGCTTGTTTCAAGATGTTCGAAAGATCTGTAAGTAATTATGATATGTTTGTCTGTGCATTTGCGGCAATATGGTTGTCTCATGAATACTTTTTTTTTTTTTTTAATGTACCACAAAAGGAAGTACAAATTGCTGATTCAATGAAATACTCTGGAAAGCAAATATCCTAAAGTATAACAAAAAGATGATGATGTTGAATGTTTTAACAGTAAGTACATGGATAAATCTGTGGTTTATACAAAATAATTGCTGATTAATATCATCACACTGTGATGGTTATATAGGTTTGGGCTTGGAGGTGAAAAAGGAGATAATGTCAACACTGTTGAGGGGAGTGCTAGTATATCATATAAGGATGTGTATCCTCCAGGGAAGGGAGTTAGAGAAATGGTTAAAATATTATGTCTACTTGTGGTTGTTAGGAAAAATGGCCCTTGGCTGTTAGCTCCTGCCCATTATACATACTGTAACTCCCGTGGCTACCTCTTACAGCCCAAACCAGGCATTCCAGGCAGCTCCTAGAATCTTTTCTTTTTTAAAAAGATATTCCATTATCACTTAATTTGAATGCCAATGGCAAGGAATCCAACAGGGAGGTCATCAAACACTGCATTTATTCTTAAACTCTCCTGTGCTATTGCCTGTATAAAAATGTCCTTGATCTTTTCCTATGGACAGTGGCAGGGAATCTGAACTAAAAGCCAGAAGATTGTATACACTTTGTTTTTGTCATTTCTTTTTCCCATACGGTATCAATGGAAGAGTAAGAAAAAGTGTAAATGAACAGATTCAGGAAACATTTGTGAATTCGGTTTTTTAAAAAAGGGACTCATGGAATTCCCTGGTTGGGAAACTAAGATCCCACATGCTGCATGGTGCAGCCAAGACAAACAAACAAATCAATAAATTAAAAGGGACTCATGGACTTCCCTGGCAGCCAAGCAGTTAAGATTTTGTGTTTCCACTGCAGGGAGCCTGGTTTCAATACCTGACCTGGGAACTAGGATCCTGCATGATGCATAGTGTGACCTAATTAATTAATTAAAAGGAGACTTAGCAGCCCATTCTTCTGGCCAACAGAGGGGAGAGGTTAACTTTCTGCCGTTTGTTCCTCGGATGCATCTTTATTTCCTATGGCCTTAAAGAGTCATAAGCTGGACATCATAAAGGCATTCCTTTAAAAAATATATATATATATTGATTGGAATAGATTTACAATGTTGTGTTAGTTTCAGATGTACAACAAAGTGAATCAGTTACACATATACATATATCCACTCTTTTTTAGATTCTGTTCTCATATAGGCCATTACAGAGTACTGAGTACTGAGTAAAGTTCCTTGTACCATAAATATGGTGGTGTTGTTCTTATTGTTCAGTTGCTAAGTTGTGTCTGACTCTTTTGTGACCTCATGGACTGTAGTCTGCCAGGCTTCTCTGTTCACTGAATTCTCTGGGCAAAAATACTGGAGTGGGTTGCCATTTCCTTCTCCAGGGGATCTCTTTGGATCAGAGATTGAACCTATGTCTCCTGCATTGGCAGGCAGATTCTTTACCATTGTGCCACCAGGGAAGCCCACTATATAGCAGGCGTTCGTTTTTATTTAACTTGTCCTCTCCTTTTCTGATATCTCTTGCTTAGGGTATAACAGCAGTTGAGAAAACAGGCCTTTAAAACTTGATAAAATTGCCATATCAAAAAAGCAGATGTATAGATATGGTCAAGTAACACTGCAACCACCACAAGACACTGCTTAGTAAGAGAAATGCAGGGGAAGGTATATCTAGTTCAGAAATGAGACTTGCCAATAAGCCTGAGGTTTTATGTGTCTGTTGTGGACATATGTGATCAGCCTGGGTTTTACCAATGAGTGACTGATTTAAGCCCTGATGAGGATTGAGATCTTACGTGTGTCTTGCATATTAGTCCCCACTCAGACCATCTCTTTTCCCTGTAGTTAGGATTTATATGCTCTTCTTCACTTTGTCCATGGCTACTCTGTGCTTAGTTTTTGTTTGCTTCACACATATGAGTGTTTGAGTCTTCTGCTCCATTTGTTTTGTATTCTCTACTTGAATATTTTCAAACAAAAAGGCAAATGCATGTTATGTTTCATTAGAAAATGTGTAGGAAGTGTATAAGTATTTTACCATAATGTAAATGTATGGAATATACTCTCCTATCTTTATTGCTGGCCTTATTTTCCAAGTTTGTCCTATGAGCATTTTAAAATAAAAGTTGGATTATATGAATGTGTATGTTATCATTAAATAAAAGGGCTGAAGTTTAGAAAATGAACATCTTTTTACTATCCTTTTATTATGCTTAAATGAATAACTGTAGTCAGGATTTATTTATTCAACATGTATTTTTGATAGCCTAAAATAATCTTTTGATGAAGACAATAAATGGTAAAGACATATATAATTATAAACTGCTGTATATATTATAAAGAAAAGTGAAAAGGTTACAATTACAGAAAAAAATGTGTTGGTTTAGGTATAAGTGCAGAGGAGGAAACCCACTCTGGTACTCTTGCCTGGAAAATCCCGTGGACAGAGGAGTCTGGTGGGCTGCAGTCCATGGGGTCACTAAGAGTGGAACATGACTGAGTAACTTCACTTTCACTTTTCCTTTCATGCATTGGAGAAGGAAATGGCAACCCACTCCAGTGTTCTTGCCTGGAGAATCCCAAGGATGTGGGAGCCTGGTGGGCTGCCGTCTATGGGGTCACACAGAGTCGGACACAACTGAAGCAACTTAGCAGCAGCAGGTATAAGCGAGTTAAAATGTACATCAGGGAAGGCGTCTAAGGAGGTAACATTTGGTCTGAGAAAAGAAGTAAGCCGGCAGAGAGAAGGGGAAAAACATTTTAGTTTTAATTGAAACAGCTAGGAATATAAATATTTAAGTCTTGTGCTCTGTTACCTACCGTGGCTAAATAAGATTCAGAATCGTTGCATCACCTGGTCTCTTGTCCCCTTTACTATCCCAAACATCATTTGAAATTTGTCCAGATGGAATTCAGACATGGTTCTTGTATCAGATAAGACTTAGCAGGTTGCCTTCCCAATCAGATGATTACTTTCAAATCTGGAATCTACCTCTTAACTGTCCCTTATGTAGGAAAATCATGTGAGACCTTTTCACTGGGAATGTTTCCAGGGAAACAACCTGGGCTTCCATTTCAAGAACTGAGGTTTTAATGGAAGACACAATTCCCCACCCCATAATGGTCATGCTTGGTTACTTGGGCAGGTAAGGAAAAGGGAGTGAGGGAAGGAATAATAATTCTTTTTTCATATAAAATATGAGATATATTATATTTTAAAGGCATAATAAAAAACCAGTGCCAAAATATGACTGATTATGTGACTATCCCCAGACAAAAATTCAAAATGGAAATGAAAGCATTTAGGTCAGAAGACTTTTAATTAACTTGCTAATTAGTTAATTAATTTTCACTTTACTATATATTTCCCATTGTGAGCCAATAACAGTGGTGTCATATTTTATTCATAATCAATTGACTGATCAAGGTAAATTTTACTTATCTTAGTAAAAATCTTAATATGCTGGGCTTTATATTATTGAAATCTTGAAGGTTAAGGATGACAATTTTGACCTTCATTTCAATTACTCTTTTATTTAATTTTTCCTAAGGGAATTATATAGTTTGGAACAGTGAATGCAGTTTATTCTCTGTGTGAACATAGGTTTCTGGCACTCTATATGCTTGGAGAAGGTGGCTTGTCTTGATGACACAGACCCCATAAACAGTAGTCTCAGGGTCTCGTGTTTCCCTGGCAACTGGGGGTCATTGAATTTTATGTTTTGTGGGGAAATTTGCGAAAGAATCCCAATTTGATATCTTACAGATTGAATTCTATTACAAGGATCTGTCAACACAGTTTGTATCTACTGAGAACTGTTATAGGACTAGCACCGTTATGGGCGCAGGGAGAGACACAACGACATACTTTGGCCCTTTCTGGCCTAGAAAGAACAGATAAAAAGATCAAAAACTCATTTTTAGGAGTATGTGCCTAAAGTCCCAAAGACCTCAAAAATCTGGCATTCTCAGTCTCAACAAACAAAATATTCACTTACATTTATTTTTACTTATACAATCTATAATTTTCCCACTGACATGGAGAGAATGCAAATGATAATTATTTTAAGTCCACTGGTGGTGAAAAGGGAGAATTTAGATACCTGTTGTGACTACTCTCTGCTAAGTATATGTAGCTTTAGATATAGACGAGTTACTTAGAGCTCCAAAATCCTGAGAAACAAAATTCACAGCAGCTATTTTAATCAGGCTATATGAACTGAGGCTATTTTGAGAACAACATAGTCAATCATGTGTTATAAGTTACTCATAGTTCTACCATAAAACTGCCACTGACTAGAAAATAAAGCAAGCCTTGCTGTCACCAGGGCTTCCCTGGTGGCTCAGACAGTAAAGAATCTGCCTGCCTTGTGGGAGACCCAGGTTCGATCCCTGGGTGGGGAAGATCCCCTGGAGAAGGGCATGGGAACCCACTCCAGTATTCTTGCCAGGAGAATTCCATGTACAGAAGAGCTTGCAGGGCTGCAGTTCATGGGGTCACAAAGAGTCAGACATGACTTGACGGAGTCCAGCTCCAGCAGCCAGGGAATCAGACTGAAGGGGTCAGCAGTGTTGGTGGACGATGACGTAGCCTCTGACTCATAGTAGGGAAATACCTGTTTATTTCAAGCTTCAGGTTCTCTTTCATGCTTTGAAAAAAGCATTACCTCAGAGGTTTGACAGTTTTTAGTTTCCCTCACCCAGATTTACTGTACTTAACTTGTGATTATATTGTAACTCATGCTACATTCCTCAGTTATTTCTTATCTTTCTAAATCCTGTTTGCCTCTAGCATATTAAGATCACTATTTCCTAAAAAGTCTTCTCAGATCAGTTCAGTTGAGTCGCTCAGTTGTATCCTACACTTTGCAACCCCGTGAATCGCAGCATGCTACGCCTCCCTGTCCATCACCAACTCCCAGAGTTCATTCTGACTGACTTCCATTAAGTCAGTGATGCCATCCAGCCATCTCATCCTCTGTTGCCCCTTCTCCTCCTCAGTTCCTTATAGCATCACAGTCTTTTCCAATGAGTCAACTCTTAACATGAGCTGGCCAAAGTATTGGAGTTTCAGATTTAGCATCATTCCTTCCAAAGAAAACCCGGGGCTGATCTCCTTCAGAATGGACTGTTTCGATCTCCTTGCAGTCCAAGGGACTCTCAAGAGTCTTCTCCAACACCACAGTTCAAAAGCATCGATTCTTCAGCACTCAGCCTTCTTCACAGTCTAACTCTCACATCCATACATGACCCAGAAAAAAAATAGCCTTGACTAGATGGACCTTAGTTGGTAAAGTAATGTCTCTGCTTTTGAATATGCTACCCAGGTTGGTCATAACTTTTCTTCCAAGGAGTAAGTGTCTTTTAATTTCATGGCTGCAATCACCATGTGCAGTGATTTTGGAGCCCCAAAAAATAAAGTCTGACACTGTTTCCACTGTTTCCCCATCTATTTCCCATGAAGTGTTGGGACCGGATTCCATGATCTTCATTTTCTGAATGTTGAGCTTTAAGCCAATTTTTTCACTCTCCTCTTTTACTTTCATCAAGATACTTTTTGGTTCCTCTTCATTTTCTGCCATAAGGGTGGTGTCATCTGCATTTCTGAGGTTATTGATACTTCTCCTGGCAATCTTGATTCCAGCTTGTGTTTCTTCCAGTCCAGCGTTTCTCATGATGTACTCTGCATAGAAGTTCAATAAGCAAGGTGACAATATACAGCTTTGACGTACTCCTTTTCCTATTTGGAACCAGTCTGTTGTTCCATGTCCAGTTCTAACTGTTGCTTCCTGACCTGCATACAGATTTCTCAAGAGGCAGGTTAGGTGGTCTGGTATTCCCATCTCTTTCAGAATTTTCCACAGTTTATTGTGATCCACACAGTCAAAGGCTTTGGCATAGTCAATAAAGCAGAAATAGATGTTTTTCTGGAACTCTCTTGCTTTTTCCATGATCCAGCAGGTGTTGGAAATTTGATCTCTGGTTCCTCTGTCTTTTCTAAAACCAGCTTGAACATCAGGAAGTTCACAGTTCATGTATTGCTGAAGCCTGGCTTGGAGAATTTTGAGCATTACTTTGCTAGCATGTGAGATGAATGCAATTCTATGGTAGTTTGAGCATTCTTTGGCATTGCCTTTCTTTAGGATTGGAATGAGAACTGAACTTTTCCAGTCCTGTGGACACTGCTGAGTTTTCCAAATTTGCTGGCATATTGAGTGTAGCACTTTCACAGCATCATCTTTCAGGATTTGAAATAGCTCAACTAGAATTCCATCACCTCCACTAGCTTTGTTCATAGTGATGTTTTCTAAGGCCGACTTGACTTCACATTCCAGGATGTCTGGCTCTAGATGAGTGATCACAACATCGTGATTATCTGGGTCATGAAGATCTTTTTTGTACATTTCTTCTGTGTATTCTTGCCACCTCTTCTTAGTATCTTCTGCTTCTGTTAGGTCCATACCATTTCTGTCCTTTATCGAGCCCATCTTTGCATGAAATGTTCCCTTGGTGTCTCTAATTTTCTTGAAGAGATCTCTAATCTTTCCCATTCTGTTCTTATCCTTTATTTCTTTTCATTGATCATTGAGGAAGGCTTTCTTATCTCTTCTTGCTATTCTACGGAACTCTGCATTCAGATGCTTGTATCTTTCCTTTTCTCCTTTGCTTTTTGCCTCTCTTCTTTTCACAGCTATTTGTAAGGCCTCTCCAGACAACCATTTTGCTTTTTTGCATTTCTTTTCCATCGGGATGATCTTGATCCCTGTCTCCTGTACAATGTCACGAACCTCATTCCATAGTTCATCAGGAACTCTATCTATCAGATCTAGGCCCTTAAATCTATTTCTCACTTCCACTGTATAATTATAAGGGATTTGATTTAGGTCATATCTGAATGGTCTAGCGGTTTTCCCTACTTTCTTCAGTTTAAGTCTGAATTTGGCAATAAGGAGTTCATGATCTGAGCCCCAGTCAGCTCCTGGTCTTGTTTTTGTTGACTGTATAGAGCTTCTCCATCTTTGGCTGCAAAGAATATAATCAATCTGATTTCGGTGCTGACCATCTGGTGATGTCCACGTGTAGAGTCTTGTGTTGTTGGATGAAGGTGTTTGCTATGACCAGTGCATTTTTTGCTAAAACACGATTAGTCTTTGCCCTGCTTCATTCCGCATTCCAAGGCTAAATTTGCCTGTTACCCCAGGTGTTTCTTGACTTCCTACTTTTGTATTCCAGTCCCCTACAATAAAAAGGACATCTTTTTTGGGTGTTAGTTCTAAAAGGTCTTGTAAGTCTTCATAGAACCGTTCAACTTCAGCTTCTTCAGTGTTACTGGTTGGGGCATAGACTTGGATTACCGTGATATTGAATGGTTTGCCTTGGAAACTAACAGAGATCATTCTGTCATTTTTGACATTTCATACAAGTACTGCATTTTGGACTCTTTTGTTGACCATGATGGCTACTCCATTTCTTCTGAGGGATTCCTGCCTGCAGTAGTAGACATAATGGTCATCTGAGTTAAATTTACCCATTCCAGTCCATTTTAGTTCACTGATTCCTAGAATGTTGACGTTCACTCTTGCTGTCCCTTGTTTGACCACTTCCAATTTGCCTTGCCAGTACTTTGGCTACCTCATGCGAAGAGTTGACTCATTAGAAAAGACTTTGATGCTGGGAGGGATTGGGGGCAGGAGAAGGGGACGACTGAGGATGAGATGGCTGGATGGCATCACTGACTCAATGAACGCAAGTCAGAGTGAACTCCAGGAGTTGGTGACGGACAGGAAGGCCTGGCGTGCTGCGATTCATGGGGTTGCAAAGAGTCAGACACGACTGAGCGACTGAACTGAACTGAACTGAATTTGCCTTGATTGATGGACCTGACATTCCAGGTTCCTATGCAATATTCCTCTTTGCAGCATTAGACCTTGCTTCTATCACCAGTCAAATCCACAGTTGGGTATTATTTTTGCTTTAGCTCCATCCCTTCATTCTTTCTGGAGTTATTTCTCCACTGATCTCCAGTGGCCTGTTGGGCACCTACTGACCTGGGGAGTTCCTCTTTCAGTATCCTATCATTTTGCCTTTTCATACTGCTCATGGAGTTCTCAAGGCAAGAATACTGAAGTGGTTTGCCATTCCCTTCTCCGGTGGACCACATTCTGTCAGACCTCTCCACCATGACCCGCCCATCTTGTGTTGCCCCACGGGCATGGCTTGGTTTCATTGAGTTAGACAAGGCTGTGGTCCTAATGTGATTAGAGTGACTGGTTTTCTGTGATTATGGTTTCAGTGTGTCTGCCTTCTGATGCCCTCTTGCAACACCTACCATCTTACTTGGGGTTTCCCTTACCTTGGGCATGGGGTATCTCTTCACGGCTGCTCCAGCAAATCACAGCTGCTGCTCCTTACCTTGGATGAAGGGTATCTCCTCACTGCCACCCTCCAGACCTTTGACGTGGGGTAGCTCCTCTAGGCCCTCCTGTGCCCACACAGCCACTGCTCCTTGGATGTGGGGTTGCTCCTCCCAGCCGCCCCTGACCTCAGACACTGTGTGGCTCCTTTTGGACATTCCTGGGCAGTCGCAGTCTGGCACTCTCAGCCGCTGCCCTGACCTCGGACGTGGGGTAACTCCTCTTGGCCGCTGCCCTTTGGGCATGGGGTCCTCCTGGCTTCTGCACCTGACCTCAGACGTGGGGTAGCTCCTCTCAGCTGTGACGGTCGCAGCCGTCTGTGCTTAGTGTGCCGGGCCTTTTGGTCCATTGGTTAAGACTTTGTCTTCCAATGCAGGGGATGTGGGTTTGATACCTGGAGGGGAGCTGAAATCCCACATGCTTCGGGGCTAAAAAAAAAAAAAAAAAAAGGCTTCTAGCTATTCTTAGTCAATCCTAAACCCTAAAGTTAGCAATTTTCTTTTGCCATAAATGTTTTCCTCACAAACAGGTCTCAACAGTCCTTCCCATGGCCTCAAGCTGTGGCCTACATGCTCAACCTGGGACATTCTTTGTAAAGACCTTTGAACAAATGTCAATGGTTATTTTATAGATTATTTTCTGGGCACAACTGTAGAAGGCTTTGTGCTTTCTCATGCTTCTCTAAACCACATTAACATTCTTTCCAGCCAATTCAGCCAAAGAAAGGAAAGAACAAGTCAGAATCACAAGGCCTAACTCCTTTATCCTGGGGCCCTGTCTGCGAGATGAGGAGAGGTGGTTGGGGCCACGCCTCCATTTTGTCAGTAATGCCTAACCTGGCTCTGGACAATGACTGAGTGATTAACACTTTCACTTTCAAATTAAGAATTAAGGAGACTCACTTCTAACACTGTTACCTGAAGATTGGGTCCCTGTTGATGTCTATGGGAAGTCAGTTTCAAGGTGGAATAGTAGCAAAATCCAGCCACATGATTTTTCAGTGAAATTGAAGAAAACAGGGAAAACCGATAGACCATTCAGGTATGACCTCAATCAAATCTCTTATGATTATACAGTGGAAGTGAGAAATAGATTTAAGGGCCTAGATCTGATAGATAGAGTGCCTGGTGAACAATCGGCTGAGGTTCATGATGTTCTACAGGAGACAGGGATCAAGACCATCCCCATGGAAAAGAAATGCAAAAAAGCAAAATGGCTGTCTGGTGAAGACTTGCAAATAGCTGTGAAAAGAAGAGAGGCAAAAAGCAAAGGAGAAAAGGAAAGATACAAGCATCTGAATGCAGAGTTCCAAAGAATATCAAGAAGAGATAAGAAAGCCTTCTTCAGCGATCAATGCAAAGAAATAGAGGAAAAGAACAGAAATGGGAAAGACTAGAGATCTCTTCAAGAAAAGTAGAGATACCAAAGGAACATTTCATGGAAAGATGGGCTCGATAAAGGACAGAAATGGTATGGACCTAACAGAAGCAGAAGATACTAAGAAGAGATGGCAAGAATACACAGAAGAACTGTACAAAAAGGATCTTCATGACCCAGATAATCACGATGTTGTGATCACTCATCTAGAGCCAGACATCCTGGAATGTGAAGTCAAGTCGGCCTTAGAAAGCATCACTATGAACAAAGCTAGTGGAGGTGATGGAATTCTAGTTGAGCTATTTCAAATCCTGAAAGATGATGCTGTGAAAGTGCTGCACTCAATATGCCAGCAAATTTGGAAAACTCAGCAGTGGCCATAGGACTGAAAAAGGTCAGTTCTCATTCCAATCCTAAAGAAAGGCAATGCCAAAGAATGCTCAAACTATTGCACAATTGCACTCATCTCACATGCTAGTAAAGTAATGCTCAAAATTCTCCAAGCCAGCCTTCAGCAATACATGAACCGTGAACTTCCTGATGTTCAAGCTGGTTTTTTGAAAAGGCAGAGGAACCAGAGATCAAATTTCCAACACCTGCTGGATCATGGAAAAAGCAAGAGAGTTCCAGAAAAACATCTATTTCTGCTTTATTGACTATGCCAAAGCCTTTGACTGTGTGGATCACAATAAACTGTGGAAAATTCTGAAAGAGATGGGAATACCAGACCACCTAACCTGCCTCTTGAGAAATCTGTATGCAGGTCAGGAAGCAACAGTTAGAACTGGACATGGAACAACAGACTGGTTCCAAATAGGAAAAGGAGTACGTCAAGGCTGTATAATGTCACCCTGCTTATTTAACTCCTATGCAGAGTACATCATGAGAAATGCTGGACTGGAAGAAACACAAGCTGGAATCAAGATTGCTGGGAGAAATATCAATAACCTCAGATATGCAGATGACACCACCCTTATGGCAGAAAGTGAAGAGGAACTAAAAAGCCTCTTGATGAAAGTAAAAGAGGAGAGTGAAAAAGTTGGCTTAAAGCTCAACATTCAGATAACGAAGATCATGGCATCTGGTACCATCACTTCATGGGGAATAGATGGGGAAACAGTGGAAACAGTGTCAGACTTTATTTTTTGGGGGGCTCCAAAGTCACTGCAGATAGTGACTGCAGCCATGAAATTAAAAGACGCTTACTCCTTGGGAAAAAAGTTATGACCAACCTGGGTAGCATATTCAAAAGCAGAGACATTGCTTTGCTGACTAAGGTCTCTCTAGTCAAGGCTATGGTTTTTCCAGTAGTCATGTATAGATGTGAGAGTTGGACTGTGAAGAAGGCTGAGCACCGAAGAATTAATACTTTTGAACTGTGGTGTTTGAGAAGCCTCTTGAGAGTCAACTGGACTGCAAGGAGATCCAACCAATCCATTCTAAAGGAGATCAACCTGGGTATTTCTTTGGAAGGAATGATGCTAAAGCTGAAACTCCAGTATTTTGCCACTTATGCGAAGAGGTGAGTCATTGGAGAAGACTCTGATGCTGGGAGGGATTGTGGGCAGGAGGAGAAGGGGACGACCGAGGATCGATGGCTGGATGGCATCACTGATTTGATGGATGCGACTGAGTGAACTCCGGGGGTTGATGATGGACAGGGAGGCCTGGCCTGCTGCGATTCATGGAGTCGCAAAGAGTCGGACACAACTGAGTGACTGAACTGAACTGTGAGCTCAGGTAATTTCAAAACTGAGTGGAGGAAGTAGGAGGAGAAACCACATGAAACTACTGCAATGTCATATGAAACAGTCTGATAAATGTCAACTCTAGTATAATTGTGTTAAAATACATCCTCCACAATAAAGATGTTAGGAAAATATTCCAAATGTCTTGCTCTTCAAATTAATATCTGGTTTTACTGAATACCTATTGAAATCAGCATACACTTGTTACACATTATTTTTTATTTAAAGATTTTATTTATGCAACTCTGCTCTGTAACCCAAATATTTGTTAATTAGATGACCCTTATCCATCGTGGAGAATCCCAGGGATGGTGGAGCCTGGTGGGCTGCCATCTATGGGGTCACACAGAGTCGGACATGACTGAAGTGACTTAGCAGCAGCAGCAGCACCCACCAAAATGAAGGGGATCTGACTTTTCCAGATCACTCCATAACTGTCCTTTCCTTGGATAAGGACAGACTTCTTCCAGAGCATTTGGACAAAAGACTGTGTCCAACATGACCCCGTGCAGGGCATGCTGCAACCTGCCCCTCACTTGGCGTGAGGTACCGCATGGCCAGTCTTGTACCCACTATGCTCTCTGCTACGGTTTCTGCCTGGGTCTACTGTTGTCCCTTCAATAGTATATCTGCCACTGTACTAACTTCTAACATTGGGTTTTAATGTGTTACATAATTACTGGAAATTTGAGGGGTAATCATAGGAAATTATAACATTGAGAGTAGAGACTAGACTCATGAAATGAAATGTTAAGATGACTTTTCTGGAGGCTAAAGATTGAAGATGAAAGAAACTTAACCATACCCTACTGTTTCTCTCTTGGGAACATTCTGGTTTATGACTCTTTTTTTGTAGTTGCCCTAAGAGTCTGCTTTCTTTTCTTGCAGGGCAAAAATGTACCTTCCTGGGAAAATTTTACCCACTGATTATCCTCTTCCACCAGGATAGTACTCAATGCCAGTCTATGTGCAATATCTGAATTCTGAAATAAGGAAGAGTCTGTGGGGTTTGTTAAGAGTGTGAGCAAAAGTGAAGGACACATTACTCCACAGAAATCCACCATTTAGAATGGATTTCAGGCCTCTTGATCATTAATTCACTGATCAATGCAAAAAATAGAGGAAAACAATAGGATGGGAAAGACTAGAGGTCTCTTTGAGAAAATTAGTGATACCAAGGGAACATTTTATGCAAAGATGGGCACAATAAAGGACAGAAACAGTATGGACCTAACAGAAGCAGAAGATATTAAGAAGAGGTGTGAGAATACACAGAAGAATTATACAAAAAATATCTTCATGACCCAGATAACAGTGATGGTGTCATTACTCACGTAGAGCCAGACAACCTGGAATGCGAGGTCAAGTGGGGCTTAGGAAGCATCACTATGAACAAAGCTAGTGGAGGTGATGGAATACCAGTTGAGCTGTTTCAAATCCTAAAAGACAATGATGTTAAAGTGCTGCACTCAATATGCCAGCAAATTTGGAAAACTCAGCAGTGGCCACAGGACCAGAAAAGATCAGTTTTCATTCCAATCCCAAAGAAAGGCAATGCCAAAGAATGTTCAAACTACCACACAATTGCACTCATCTCACACACCAGCAAACTAATACTCAAAATTCTCCAAGCCAAGCTTCAACAGTACATGAACTGTGAATGTCCAGATGTTCAAGCTGGATATAGACAAGGCAGAGAAACCAGAGATCAAATTGCCAACATCTGTTGGATCATCAAAAAAGCAAGAGAATTTCAGAAAAACATCTGCTTTATTGGCTATGCCAAAGCCTTTGACCGTATGATTCACAAGAAACTGTGGAAAATTCTTCAAGAGATGGGAATACCAGACCACCTGATCTGCCTCCTGAGAAATCTGTATGCAGGTCAAGAAATAATAGTTAGAAGCAGAGATGAAACAATAGATTGGTTCCAAATTGTGAAAGGAGTATGTCAAGGCTGTATATTGTCACTCTGCTTATTTAATTTCTATGCAGAGTACATCATGAGAAATTCTAGGCTGGATGAAGCACAAGCTGGAATCAAGATTCCTGGGAGAAATATCAATAACCTCAGATACACAGATGGCACCACCCTTATGACAGAAAGTGAAGAAGAACTAAAGAGCCTCTTGATGAAAGTGAAAGAGGAGAGTAAAAAGGATGGTTTAAAACTCAACATTCAGAAACTAAGATCATAGCATCTGGTCCCATCACTTCATGGCAAATAGATGGGGAAACAATGGAAACAGTGACAGATTTTATTTTCTTGGGCTCCAAAATCACTGCAGATTGTGACTGCAGCCATGAAATTAAAAGATGCTAGCTCTTTGGAAGAAAAATTATGACAAACATAGACAACATATTACAAAGCAGAGATGTTACTTTCCCGACGAAATCGATCGAGTCAAAATTATGGTTTGTCCAGTAGTTGTGTATGGATGTGAGAGTGGAACTATAAAGAAAGCTGAAAACTGCAGAATTGATGATTTTGAGCTGTGGTGTTGGAGAAGAATCTTGAGAGTCCCTCTTGAATTGCAAGGAGATCAAACCTGTCAATTCTCAAGGAAATCAGTCCTGAATATTCTTTGGAAGGACTGATGCTGAAGTTGAAATTCCAATAGTTTGGCAAACTGGGAAGAACTGACTCATTGGAAAAGACCTTGATTCTGGGAAAGATTGAAGGTGGGAGGAGAATGGGAAGGCAGAGGATGAGATGGCATTATGGCATCACTGACTTGATGGACATGAGTTTGAGCAGGCTCTGCGAGTTGGTGATGGACAGGAAAGCCTGGAGTGCTTCAGTCCATCGGATTGCAAATAGTGGGACATGACTGAGTGACTGAACTGGACTCAGGCCTCCTTCTTCTCTCCCTAAATTCATCCAAATTTGATATCCTGACAGTCTCTCCTGCTGGTGGATAGCTCTTGTGCAAAATGCACTCCAAGCACTCAAATACATGAACCCACAAGAAAAAACTATATATCTCAAGGAGAAAATAGTTCAAATCAGTTTAAGATAAATTATCATAATCATTTTTGAGAGTAGAAGCTTTTACATTACTGGCAAAATTACCTTTTGTCCGTTTTTAATCTCATCCTCCAGACTCTGACTATGGGGCATGGTTTCTCATAAAAAGTGAAAGTGTTAGTTGCTCAGTCATGTCCAACTCTTTGCAACCCTGTGAACAATATCCCACCAGGCTCCTCTGTCCACTGGATTCTCTGGGCAAGAATACTGTAGTGAGTGGCCATTCCCTTCTCCAGGGGATATTCTTAACCCAGGGATTGAACCCAAGTCTCCTGCATTATAGGCAGATTCTTTAGCATCTAAGCCACCAGGAAAGTCCCAGTTTCTCATAAGGCATAGACAAATAAGTGTCTTAAATAGAAGCTTCCCTTCATTAGCCCTAAATTTAATGTAGAGACATCTTAGTTATGTTCCAAATGCTGACTGGAAGCAAAAATTATTTATTCCATATGATATAGGCCAATGACACTTCTTATGAGAAAAATAGGCCTTTTTTTACAGGGCTCCAGGGTCTGGATTTACATGGCTTAGGAAAATTTAGTTAGCTTTTGTTGACTCTGCCCCTTCCTTGAGACTGTCTTAGGAATTTATGAAAAAGTGAGGGACTATTCTTTAATTACTCATTGGTTTCTGAAAACAGGATACCAGGGTGCTCTGGCTGATTTGGACACTCTGTTTTTTGTTTTTGATTTTCCCACACAAAGTCATTTGGAGGGATTCAAATCAATTCATGCAATATTTGAAGCATCTTTAGCTTCATTTTGGTATATTTCTGTATGCAACTCAAGATTATACAACCTTGCCTTCATCTGTGGCTGCAAATAAGATTTATGTAAATCCATGTACACCTACAGGTTATGTACACATATGTTATAAATGGCCCTTGACCCCACCACTCCTCAGACAAGACATTTTATCTTTCAGGATAAACCCTGGGCTTCCCCGCTGGCTCAGCAGTAGAGAATTTGCCTGCAACGCAGGAGAACCACATTCGATCCCTGGGTCAGGAAATCCCCTGGAGAAGGGAATGGCAACCCACTCCAGTATTCTTGCCTGGAGAATCTCATGGACTGAGCAACCTGGTGGGCTACAGTCCATGAGGTCACAAAGACACAGACAAAAACTGAAGCAACTGAGCATGCACAAACCTGTTATATCATGAAATCCCCCAAAAAGGCTCTTGAAAGTCTTCTCCAACACCACAGTTCAAAAGCATCATTTCTTCGGTGCTCAGCTTTCCTTATAGTTCAACTCTCACATCCATACCTGACTACTGGAAAAACCATAGCTTTGACTAGATGGACCTTTGTTGGTAAAGTAATATCTCTGTTTTTTAATATGGTGTCAAAGGTTTGTCAAAGCTTTTCTTCCAAAGAGCAAGCACCTTTTAATTTCATGGCTGCTGTCACCATCTGCAGTGATTTTGGAGCCCAAGCAAATAAAGTCTGTCACTGTTTCAATTGTTTCCCCGTTTATTTGCCATGAAGTGATGGGACTGGATGCCATGATCTTAGTATTTTGAATCTTGAGTTTTAAGCAAACTTTTTCACTCTCCTCTTTCACTTTCTTCAAGAGACTCTTTAGTTCTTATTCGCTTTCTGCTATAAGGGTGCTGTCATCTGCATATCTGAGGTTATTGATATTTCTCCTGGCAATTTTGATTCCAGCTTGTGCCTTATCCAGCCTGGCATTTCACTCCAGTATTCTTGGGCTTCTCTTGTGGTTCAGCTGGTAAAGAATCTGCCTGCAATGTGGCAGACCTGGGTTTGATCCCCGGGTTGGGAAAATCCCCTGGAGAAGGGAAAGGCTACCCACTCCAATATTCTTGCCTGGAGAATTCCTTGGACTAAGTCCATGGGTTTGCAAAGAGTCAAACACAACTGAGTGACTTTCACTTTCATTCAGCATATATGTTAAACAAGCAAGATGACAATATACAGCCTTGATGTACTTCTTTCCCAGTTTGGAATCATACCATATTTCCATGTCCCGTTCTAACTGTTGCTTCTTGCCTTGCATCCAGATTTCTCAGGAGGCAGGTAAGATGCTCTGATATTCCCATCTCTAAGAATTTTCCAGTTTGTTTTGATCCACACAGTCAAAGGCTTTGGTGTAATCAATAAAGCAGAAGTAGATGTTTTTCTGGAACTCTCTTGCTTTTTTGATGATATAATGGATGTTGGCAATTTTATCTCTGGCTCTTCTGTCTTTCCTAATTCCAACTTGAACATCTGGAATTTCCCAGTTCACATACTGTTGAAGCCTGGCTTGGAGAATTTTGAGCATTACTTTGCTAGTGTGTGAGATAAGTGCAATTGTGCAGTAGTTCGAACATTCTTTGCCATTGCTTTTCTTTGGGATTGGAATGAAAACTGATCTTTTCTGGTCCTGTGGCCACTGCTGAGTTTTCCAAATTTGCTGGCATATTAAGTGTAGGATTTTAACAACAGTAGCTTTTAGGATACATCCTGGTTTCAGATTATTACTGGTCAATTCTACCCAAATAGGAGAAGTCTAGGATTAATACAATGGAAGAAGTTCCTATTTAATCACATGGGCTGCAGTCACAGGAATATGTTCCATGTCATCATGGAAAAGTGAGCACATATTTTACACTGATGTTAGGGGCTGTGTTTACATTTGTCTTCCCAAGCCAGAAAGGCACATTGGCAGGATCTAAGCATATCAGCTCAACCAGTTGAACTTGTTAGGCACAGTTTAACCATTGTCTTGGGGATTTGTGAGTAACAATTCTAATTAACACTGGCTATAAAACAAGGTAAGATTTCTGGTTAAAATCTGTCTCTTGGCTCAACTTTTCTGTCTTATTTCATTTGCAGAATAATTTTTTATCTTGCCCAGTTCTTTTTTCTCTGACCTCTGCTTCCCAGAACTGGCAAACACTGTCTTTCTTTTTCCCCATAGCCTAACATTATTTATATTTACTGGGGCCTCTCACTATTATCCTCTCTGACTTCCTCCACAAGCTTTCTAGATGGTTTGGGATGAGTTGTTATGCTTGATCTCTGGATATTGGCACTCAATTTCTCTTTTGTCTTCTTGAAATTTTTGAATTGGATGGTAATCTTTCTCCCAAGATTGCAGCTGAGAATGACTGTGAGGTTGCACCTCTATTGAAAGTGCACTCTGCTCTTTATATTTTCAAGCTCTGGCTAGGGTATAATTTTGTTAACCTGTGCTTTCTGGACATAGAATGTAGGCCCCAACTATTGAAATTTATCCTAAGGCAAAAAGTAGCTATTGCTATATTAGATAAGAAAATTATTGCTTTTGTATTTTCACAACTATGAGCTTTTATCATCCACAAAGATAAAGATAATTATTTTATATAAAAGTGATAAAAATCAGTTAAGCTAAAGTGAACTTAACAGAATATATAAATAGAAGTGCCTACTTATGATTTCCTTCCTTAGACATTTCAAAAACTACAAAAATGCTTGCTTCTGCCCCAGTATGGGCTTCCTAGGTGGCTCAGTGTTCAAGAATCTGCCTGTCAACGCAGGAGACACAGGAGATTTGGGTTTGATCCCTGGGTCAGGAAGATTCCCTGGAGGAGGAAATGGCAACCCACTCCAGTATTCTTGCCCAGAGAATTCCATGCACAGAGGAAACTGGCAGGCTACAGCCCATGGGGTTGCAGAGTAGGACATAACAGAGTGACTGAGCACATACATACTGCTGCAACATAGTAATTTATATCATATGAAAACAATTATGAATTATTCTGAATTATGAAATTAATCCTTTAAGTGCATATATAATAAATCTAAAATCAAGGGATTAAAGGATTAGCTATAATAGTTTTACATATAAATATAATATAAAACTATAAATAAGATGTGTAACATTCCAGTATTAGTAATATAAACTAAATCTATTTGATACCTAAAAGTTTGGAAAAAAATAAAGCTATATAGCTTTTATAATGATATATAAGCTTTATCCTAAGTATTTTATGGGTAATAATAAAGGAAAAAACATACCCAAAAGCAGTGGGAGATTTTGCTAGCATGCTTTGAGTAAACAGGGAAAAAAGAGAGAGATGAAAGGTTGACTCAGACAGCCACACTAATGGGGCAACACTGAGATTGGAAATCATGCTTGAGCTCCTGAGAAATGAAGGGTGTGGGTTCAAAGGGTGATGGAGGCTGAAGGTCTGAGGACCAGTGAATGACTCAGAAAGCAGATACTCAGAGCTGAATTGTAGAGGCAGAAATATATTTACATAGGACCACTTACAGATAAAAATACTTGTCTAAATCTACTTTCACAACAAAAATGTTCAAATCTTGTTTATGCAATGTGAGGAAATAATTAGACAAGTGTTTAAGGAATGCTTATTCAAAAGTCTCTTATAATACCAAACACTAGGAATAGCTAAATTGTTCAAAAGTATATTCTTTGGTTCAATAAGTCATGGCACTTCCAAACATCTGGATAGCTTGTATCAGTTAAGATGCAGGCACAGATTCTATCTTCATTGCTATGCAAATATGTTCACAATGGGCTTCCGTTATGGCTCAGCAGTAAAGAATCCAACTGCAATGCAGAAGATACAGGTGACACAAGTTCATTCCCCGGGCCAGGAAGATCCCCTGGAGGAGGAAATGGCAACCCACTTCAGTATTCTAGCCTGGAAAATTCCATGGCATCTACAGTCCATGGAGTTGCAAAGACTTGGACATGACTGAGCCAATGAGCAGGATTTTCACAATATTTGTATGTAATAAAGGTAGGCCACACAGCAGCATTGAAAGCACAATTCATCTAAAACTGTAAAATTATATAACACACACAGATGGGCCCAAAGAAATTATTTTGATAATGAAGGTCTGGAATAGTGAGATTAAAGATAATTATCTTTTTTCTTTCTTCTGTTCTTCAGTGTGTATCCTGTACACTGTTATATACCATGACAATATATTCATTTTTCATTAGAAAATGACTGAACTTAAGAATAAAGAAAAGGAAGAATGTATCCATGAGAAGCCAAAGGTTAAAATGGTAGCTGGCTATTTTGTCCTATTGTCAGAGCATTTGACTAACATTTTCAAAATATATTGCATTATGGAAGCAAATAATTTGCTTATTTTTACTGTTTTTCCCTCCTTTGGGAGCACTAGGGCTATTAAAGTGAGCATCTCTGGTGACTCAAATGTTAAAGCGTCTGCCTGGAATGCAGGATACCCGGATTTGATCCCTGAGTCAGGAAGATCCCCTGGAGAGGGAAATGGAAACCCACTCTAGTATTCTTGCTTGGAGAATCCCATGGGGGAGGAGCCTGGTGGGCTACAGTCCATGGGGTCGCAAAGAGTCAGACACGACTGAGCAACTTCACTCAGGGCTATTACAAAATGGCTCAGAAGGATATAGGCCTGAATTGTTCACTAAACAAGGGTACTTGACAAACCACCATAAAATGGAAGTAATTAAAAGATTCATAGAATTTGTGCTGAAAAGGACCTAAAGAGGTTTAGTTCAGCTTCCTCATTTTATGGAGGAAGATAAGTTCAATTCAGTTCAGTCGCTCAGTCTTGTCCGACTCTTTGTGACCCCATGAATCACGGCACGCCAGGCCTCCCTGTCCATCACCAACTCCCGGAGTTCACTCAGACTCATGTCCATCGAGTCAGTGATGCCATCCAGCCATCTCATCCTCTGTCATCCCCTTCTCCTCCTGCCCTCAATCCCTCCGAGCATCAAAGTCTTCTCCAATGAGTCAACTCTTCGCATGAGGTGGCCAAAGTACTGGAGTTTCAGCTTTAGCATCATTCCTTCCAAAGAAATCCCAGGGCTGATCTCCTTTAGAATGGATTGGTTGGATCTCCTTGCAGTCCAACTGACTCTCAAGAGTCTTCTCCAACACCACAGTTCAAAAGCATCAATTCTCACAGTGCTCAGCCTTCTTCACAGTCCAACTCTCACATCCATACATGACTACTGAAAAAACATGGCCTTGACTAGACAGACCTTAGTCGGCAAAGTAATGTCTCTGCTTTGGAATATGCTATCTAGGTTGCCCATAACTTTTCTTCCAAGGAGTAAGCGTCTTTTAATTTCATGGCTGCAATCACCATCTGCAGTGATTTTGGAGCCCCCAAAATAAAGTCTGACACTGTTTCCACTGTTTCCCCATCTATTTCCCATGGAGTGATGGGACTGGATGCCATGATCTTCGTTTTCTGAATGTTGAGCTTTAAGCCTACTTTTTCACTCTCCTCTTTTACTTTCATCAAGAGGATTTTTAGTTCCTCTTCACTTTCTGCCATAACGGTGGTGAGACCAAAATAGAGTACTTGATTTACTAAAAATAATACAAGTAATAGAAACAGAGATAAAACTAAAATTCAGGATTTATCTTTTTTTTTTTTTTTTTAATTTACAGTCTGGACTCCTTTCACCATGTCACAATTATTAAATGTTGTAAAATGCAGAAGAAGAGAAAAACCAACTTCTTAATTTTTTATTTCTACTTTAAAATATTCCATATGTGGGTGAAATATAATTTAGCAAGCAATGACAAATTTATATCAATTTTATGAATTAAAAAAATCTAATCCCAGGTAACAAAAGCATTAGGAAAAATCATGTACAAATGTATAATCTACTTAGAAATTAATTAGCTCAATAATTGTTTATCTATCTATCTATCTTTTCACAAATGTACACAGAATTACGTTAATAAATTCAAGAACTCTATTCTGAGTTTAAGATAGAACTATACACAGGACCCATAGTTTGTGTGGTTGTAAAGAAAAGGAGGACCAAGGCCATGTCTCTTGGGCATATAATGATGGATAATAGATTACAAGGGATCTTGCTTCCTTCAAAGTCACATTAGATACCTAATGTCAACCTCAGTCTTCTCAGGTCCTTCCTCCCTGAAAAGAAACACATATCCATGCTTACATTGCCTTTCTTGGAATTAATTTGTTTTGAAATTGTTTCCTAAACTGCTTGATCAAGCTAAGAAGTATTTAATCGATTTTATCTTTATCAGCCTCCAAAATTACATTTACATGATCTTTAAAGGAATGCCATCTCAGTTTCTACAATACAGGATATCTTGGATGCTAAAAGATATCTTTTAACCCTTCTAAAAGGTATTCAAAAGAGTGAATCAAACTAGGGGAGAAGAACTAAGGATATCATGTCTTGCTCTATGTTCTGAGAAAGAACAGAAATGAGGTCGGCCATGGTTTGTCTTTTGATTGTCATCACATTGATCAAATTAAACACATTAAGTTTTACGGAGAGGTTACCCCATATAATTCTCCAGAAATTCCAGAGTAATTTCAAATCAATGAGAACCCAGTTCATACCAAGAGTTGTTCAGACAGCTGTCATGTAGCTTCCCTGATCTAAAATGCCAGTTTCCAATATCCCGAGTCCTCAGTAGATGCTGCCGTTTCTTTCAGTTGCCAACTGTGCCCCAGAGAGGATTGCACTGGGTGTCCACTCAGAGAGTCCAGACATTGACTGAATCCTTGCTTAAGATACTGTGGGTATTCTAGATGGTATTTCCGCCCCCAAAACCCTCAAATTGCTGCTTGAAGTACTCAGTGATCATAAAGTCTGATTTCTAATATTTTGTGCAATTGACACCCAGAGAAAGTTTTATTTTTACCCCAAATAAAATTCTGGGGAAACAGTTAAAGCAAATCCAACAAATCCTGTCTTTTCTGACAATTGTAACTTTTGAGATCTCTGATAATACTTGACTATTAAATTTGTTTAAAACACCATTAGTCAACATGTTTCTTTCTTCAGCTGATTTATATAAAATTTAAATTCTAGTTTAAGTTCTACCCCACATGAATTTAAAGCCTATAGTATTCTTTTTTAGGAAAAATACTTAAGTACTGAGAACTAACTTCTGTATGAAGAAAGTCAGAATATACTAAATCCCCAGATCACTGTGTTGCTGTTATTACATTTTATGTAATCTCTGAAAATGGGTTAAATTAAGGGTACATTTTTGTTAGACTATTTATAAGGGTATAATTAAATTGTTTCAAGCTATGGTTTGAGATAAGATTAGTTCATTAAAATGTATTTCTTATATTAAAGCCTAATTATGCAAATATATGTGTTTATTCTCAATAGTTGTATCATGTTGGATAAGATACTTATGTTGCTTGTGTAAAACCTACCTCCAAGACATAGATAGAATTACATGAGTAGAACACTGTGCATATAGTAAGCATTCAATGTTAGTTACTACTATTATATTTTCGTATATATACAGCTTAGCTTTGATCTTTTGAAAAATTATTATTTTTAAAAAGCAAAATACATGTACTATTAAACTTGAAATTGCAGTTAAATGTATATACCTAAAATTTTAAGAGAAATACTATTTCATTTTTAACATCTCAAGAAAGGGCATTCTTAGATATTCATTGATGTAGAAACTCTTTTTGTGGAATAGTTAAACACAGAGGACCATTATTACTGAATCCTAACTTATAACTGTGTGGGCAAAATGTCTGTTTATGCAAATGTAATATATTCATGGGCTTCCCTGGTTTCAGTGGTAAAAAATCCACTTGCCAATGCAGGGGACACAGGTTTCAATCGTGAGTTAGGAAGATGCCCTGGAGAAGGAAATGGCAACCGACTCCAGTTTCTTGCCTGGGAAATCCCATGACAGAGGAGCCTGGCTTGCTACAGTTCCTGGGGTAGCAAAAGAGATATAACTTAGCAACTAAAACAATAATTTATTCTTATAGTTTTGCGAAATTGGCAAGATCGTGAAGACAACCAAAAAGATGAACTTCACATGAACTCTGTTAACTAATTGTTTTCATGGAGAAGCTGCACTTCAGAGAGTCCCTGACTTTACAAAAGAGGAAGATAATTTGCAACAAATGTCTCTTAAATGGCAGTCTTGGGAAGATAGGAGAGAAACACTTAACATAAAGCAAAGGAGAAAAATGTTTCTAGATCATTATGTGTTACTTGACCCATATTGTAAAATCCATTTTAAAATTCCCTTCCCTGAGATACTAGCATAATCTCAACATAGCCAAGAACATGTTCGTGTGTGTGTGTTTGAGAAGAAAAAGCTGAACTATATTAAACTTAGAAAAACTGTGTATACATTCTTCTTGAATTAGGCTGATAAAGGACTGATGAAAGAATGTATCTTGACGGGTAGAGTTAAAGAAAATTTCTCCCCTCCCAGTGAGTGAGCCTTTACACTGAGATGAGAAATTCAAACGGTAAAAGTGAAATATCAACACGTGTTTTGGCTACCTCCTGTCCTCCACATGCCATATGTGTTTGGAAGTAATGAAATCAGCTTGATCCAAAGCCAGGAGTAACTATTTCCTGCGAATCCAAGCAGGATCTCATACACTCTGATGGCAGAAACTGGAGAAAGGCATTTGACCCTGAGTGAACTGTGTTCTTTCTTGTGCAGACCAAGGAGCAGATGTAGAAAAGAGATTCTTAGACAGAGAAGGTTATACCTTGGGGCACCAGCATGTCCCTGAGAGTTGAATACAAGTCATTTGTTATAAAGATGTCAGTTGGATTTAGTCCTAACTTCTAAGGTGATTAGCCAGGAGTTCTGTGACTGGACTTCACAAACACAATAACTAATCAAATCTTATAAAATGTGGTGCTAAAAGTCAATTACACTCTTGAATTTCAAGCATAACATTGGCTCCTAACCAGATCTGTTGTGCTGCAATCAAGTTGACACTATTGCTTTTTTTTTTTAAATGTTATCATTAAAATATATAAGCTTCAAATAATATCCAGAACAGTTAGTGTCCAAAGAGAGAAAGTTTTATTATAAAATGGTGTTTTCTTCAGCAGCCCCAGAAATCAACTATACAGAGGGAAGCCTTGAAAAGATGCAACCTTACAGAACTGTTACACAAACTGAATGGGATAAAGATGTGATGTAAAGGAATGTGATAAATTATAAATAGTATGAAATATATAATTTGCTTTACTATTTACAGAGTTAACATTATTTTCTTGCCTATTTAGGGTTCTCTATATAAATGCATTATTATTTAAGATATTACAGCATTCAAGATCTGGAAGTTGAGTGGTGCTTTCCCTATTTCAGATCTTATAAAGTTGTGAAAACTGTAAATGATCAGACAATTAAAATCATTCCATATTGATTTTTTTAATTACAATGATTTTTCTTTAAAAAAAAAAATCTAGTGTAATTTATGCTGTGCTGTATGCTGTGCTAAGTCACTTCAGTTGCGTTTGACACTTCATGACCCCATGGACTGTAGCCCTCCAGGCTCCTCTGTCCATGGGATTCTCCAGGCAAGAATACAGGAGTGGCTTGCCACACCCTTCTCCAGGAGATCTTCCTGACTCAGGGATGGAACCTGTGTCTCTTACATTTCCTGCCTTGGCAGATGGGTTCTTTACCACTTGAGCCACCTGGGAAATGAAAGTGAAAGTGTTAGTTGCTCAGTCATATCTGATTCTTTGCGAACCCATGGACTGTAGCCTGGCAAGGTCCTCTGTCCATGGATTTCTCCAGTCAAGAATACTGGAGTGGGTTGCCATTCCCTTCTCCAGGGGATCTTCCCAGCCAAGGGATTGAACCCAGGTCTCCTGCATTGCAGGCAGATTCCTTACTGTTTGAGCTATGCGGGAAGCCACCTGGGAAATGGACCTCTTTAAATAATCAATAGGCCCATATTTCTTGGTAGATTCTGTGGCTGTATACAAAGGAGAATGAAGTGATCTCTGATGATAAGGAGAAAGAAAATGAAAACTTCTATTTTCTTATCAATGAGCATTTTCTAAGTACCTCCAATGTATAAAGTCACTGTATCAGAGTTAGATGGAGATGCTGGTAATTAAACCATAGTTCCACTCTCGGAGAAAGCAATGGCAACCCACTCCAGTACTCTTGCCTGGAAAATCCCATGGACGGAGGAGCCTGGTAGGCTGTTGTCCATGGGGTTGCTAAGAGTCGGGCACGACTGAGCGACTTCACTTTCCACTCTCTAGGAAGGAACTGGATATAATTATGGGGATTTGCTGTTGGAGGGAAAGGATAACTAATTCTCATGGAAGAAAGCCTAAGAAGTTCCATCAAAGTGAGGAGGAAAGATGACTTCAAAAAGGAAAATCTGAGGGAATCTTTTTAATTTTATTTAGTTAAGATTTTTTTCTATTATCCCTATTTTATAGATGGAGAATCTGTGGCTAACTTGGCCAAGATCACATAGATAGAAAGAGGAAATGCTGGAACTTCAACCTACAGAGGCTGGTTGTGGAGGGACCCTTCTTAATTTCTTTACCAGACATCATCTCTGAGGGAATTTTTAAGAAAGTGGCTCCTGACTTGGACTTTGAAGTATGATAATAATTTTCAAAGAGGAATGTGGTAGCCTAAGTCTGGAGACCTAGATGAGGCTCAAACTTTAGAAGACTTTATAAAAGCAGAGTGAGAATTTTAAGCCTTATTCATCTTTTTAAACTGGAAGAAGGATGTAGGATGGAAATTAAAGATTTGGAAATGGTGGTATAACATGAAAATATGTATGTTTTTAAATAAAAATATCTTGTTTGGAGAATGAACTGGAGTGGGATATTGAAGGTAGAAAAGAGGGATAAACCATAAGAAATAAAAAAGGAAAAAAATAAGCACTACACTGGGAAAATGTGATAATCAAGTTTTTAGGATAGGGAAATATGCACATGAAGTGATAGAGGACATTTCCATGGAGAAAACAGGCATAATAATTACAGAACACTCATTGATTCATTCAAGAAATAGTTGATAATGTGACTAACGTTTTGGAATCCTTAAGTATAGTACAGGTTTCACCAGTGGCTCAGTGCTAAAGAATCCACCCGCCAGCTCAGGAGATGCAGGCTATCCCTGGATTAGGAAGATTCACTGGAGGAGGAAATGGCAACCTACTCCAGTATTCTTGCCTGAAAAATCCCATGGACAGAGAAGCCTGATGGGTCACAGTCCATGAGATTGCAGAGAGTCAGACATGAGTGAGCAAATGAGCACACAAGTATAATACATTCTGGTAGATGGATTCAGACAATTAAACAGAAATTAAAGTTTTATATGATGAAAACTTTAGTACGAAATGAGAGTATATTGGAGGTGAGGTGACAGTTTCAGGGTGCACATAACCTATTCTTAAGAGGCAGGAATATTTTCTCAGAAAAAAATTAATCTGAAAGATTGATATTATTTTTTTGAAGTGGAGAAGGGACAGGAGAATACCAGAAAGGAGGAAAAGTTGGAGAAGATGTCTGAGATCAGAGTGTTCACATCTCCTAGAAATAAGAGTAGTTTACTAGCATTGAAAGTTAGAGCAAGCCTAGAGCAGGAGGTATTGCAATGAAGAGATAGGGCGAATAAATAAAGCTCTTAAAAATCTATGTTATTTGATCTGAGACAGCAAAAGAGACACAGATGTATAGAACAGTCTTTTGGACTCAGTGGGAGAGGGAGAGAGTGGGATGATTTGGGAGAATCGCATTGAAACATGTATAATATCATACGAAACAAATAGCCAGTCCAGGTGCCATGCAGGATACAGGATGCTTGGGGCTGGTGCACTGGGATGACCAGACGGATGGTACAGGGAGGGAGGTGGGAGGGGGGTTCAGGATGGGGAACACGTGTACACCCGTGGCGGATTCATGTTGATGTATGGCAAAATCAATACAATATTGTAAAGTAATTAGCTTCCAATTAAAATAAGTAAACATATTAAAAAGTAAAGAAAAAACATCCATATCATTCTCTTTCTGACAGAAATGGGGCAAATAAAGATGCAAACATAGAAAATGGAAATTCGGATGTGGGGAGGATAGGGTGGGATGAACTGAAAAGTTGGGATTGACATATGTACCCTACCATGTGTGAAATAGTTAGTGGGATCCTGTTCTATAGTGTAGGGTGCTCAGTTTGATGCTCTGTGGTGACCTAGGTGAGTGGGATGGGGGTTTGAGGTGGGAAGGAGGTCTAGGAAGAAGGGAATGTGTGTGTGTGTGTCAGTCAGTTCAGTTGTTCAGTTGTGTCTTACTCTTTGTGACCCCATGAATTGCATCATGCCAGGCCTCCCTGTCCAATACCAACTCCTAGAGTTCACTCAGACTCACATCCATTGAGTCAGTGATGCCATCCAGCCATCTCATCCTCTGTCATCCCCTTATTCTCCTGCCTCCAATCCCTCCCAGCATCAGAGTCTTTTCCAATGAGTCAACTCTTCACATGAGGTGGCCAAAGTACTGGAGTTTCAGCTTTAGCATCACTCCTTCCAAAGAAATCCCAGGGCTGATCTTCAGAATGGACTGATTGGACCTCCTTGCAGTCCAAGGGACTCTCAAGAGTCTTCTCCAACACCACAGTTCAAAAGCATCAATTCTTCGGCATTCAGCCTTCTTCACAATCCAACTCTCACATCCATACATGACCACAGAAAAACCATAGCCTTGACTAGACGGACCTTAGACGGCAAAGCAATGTCTCTGCTTTTGAATATGCTATCTAGGTTGGTCATAACTTTTCTTCCAAGGAGTAAGCGTCTTTTAATTTCATGGCTGCAGTCACCATCTACAGTGATTTTGGAGTCCCCAAAAATAAAGTCTGACACTGTTGCCACTATTTCCCCATCTATTTCCCATGAAGTGATGGGACTGGATGCCATGATCTTAGTTTTCTGAATGTTGAGCTTTAGGCTAACTTTTTCGCTCTCCTCTTTCACTTTCATCAAGAGGCTTTTTAGTTCCTCTTCACTTTCTGCCATAAGGATGGTGTCATCTGCATATCTGAGGATATTGATATTTCTCCCAGCAATCTTGATTCCAGCTTGTGTTTCTTCCAGTCCAGTGTTTCTCATGATGTACTCTGCATATAAGTTAAATAAGCAGGGTGACAATATACAGCCTTGATGCACTCCTTTTCCTATTTGGAACCAGTCTGTTGTTCCACGTCCAGTTCTAACTGTTGCTTCCTGACCTGCATACAGGTTTCTCAAGAGGCAGGTCAGGTGGTCTGGTATTCCCATCTCTTGAAGAATTTTCTGCAATTTATTGTGATCCACACAGTCAAAGGCTTTGGCATAGTCAATAAAGCAGAAATAGATGTTTTTCTGGAACTCTCTTGCTTTTTCCATGATCCAGCAGATGTTGGCAATTTGATCTCTGGTTCCTCTGCCTTTCCTAAAACCAGCTTGAACATCAGGAAGTTCATGGTTCACATATTGTTGAAGCCTGGCTTGGAGAATTTTGAGCATTACCTTACTAGCATGTGAGATGAGTGCAATTGTGCAATAGTTTGAGCATTCTTTGGCATTGCCTTTCTTTGGGATAGGAATGAAAACTGACCTTTTCCAGTCCTGTGACCACTGCTGAGTTGTCCAAATTTGCTGGCATATTGAGTGCAGCACTTTCACAGCATCATCTTTCAGGATTTGAAACAGCTCAACTGGAATTCCATCACTTCCACTAGCTTTGTTCATAGTGATGCTTTCTAAGGCCGACTTGACTTCACATTCCAGGATGTCTGGCTCTAGATGAGTGATCACATCATCGTGATTATCTGGGTCATGAAGATCTTTTTTGTACAGTTCTTATGTGTATTCTTGCCACCTCATCTTAATATCTTCTGCTTCTGTTAGGTCCATACCATTTCTGTCCTTTATCGAGCCCATCTTTGCATGAAATGTTCCCTTGGTATCTCTAATTTTCTTGAAGAGATCTCTAGTCTTTCCCATTCTGTTGTTTTCCTCTATTTCTTTGCATTGATGGCTGAAGAAGGCTTCCTTATCTCTTCTTGCTATTCTCTGGAACTCTGCATTCAGATGCTTATATCTTTCCTTTTCTCCACTGCTTTTCGCCTCTCTTCTTTTCACAGCTATTTGTAAGGCCTCTCCAGACAGCCATTTTACTTTTTGCATTTCTTTTCCATGGGGATGGTCTTGATCCCTGTCTCCTGTACAATGCCACGAACCTCATTCCGTAGTTCATCAGGCACTCTATCTTTCAGACCTAGGCCCTTAAATCTATTTCTCACTTCCACTGTATAATCATAAGGCATTTGATTTAGGTCATACCTAAATGGTCTAGCGGTTTTCCCTAGTTTCTTCAATGTGAGTCTGAATTTGGCAATAAGGAGTTCATGATCTGAGCCACAGTCAGCTCCCGGTCTTGTTTTTACTGACTGTATAGAGCTTCTCCATCTTTGGCTGCAAAGAATATAGTCAATCTGATTTCAGTGTTGACCATCTGGTGGCGTCCATGTGTAGAGTCTTCTCTTGTGTTGTTGGAAGAGGGTGTTTGCTATGACCAGTGCATTTTCTTGGCAAAACTCTATTATTCTTTGCCCTGTATATATAAAACTGATTCACTTTGTTGTACAGCAGAAACTAATGCAATATTATAAAGAAACTATATCCCAATTTTTATAAATCTGTTAAGTTTTTTAAAGAAAGAGGGTGAGTTCCATTTAAGTTTCAAGCATGATTACAGAATTTACTTGGACTGTGCTATGGAGAATGAATTGGACTGAATAATAGCTTGGAATAAGGAAATCTTGGCATTGAAGTTGTTCCATTATCTTAACCGAAGAGCTGGCTTTGTGTTAGGTTTGAAAAGGACAGAGGTATTGGGAATGGAGAGGAGTGAATGTATGGTATTGAGAATATGGATTCAGCCGAACTTAGTACTTGATTGGCTGGGAGAAGCAAGGTTGAGAATAATGTAGGAGTCAGGGATGCCAACTGGACTTCCAGCTTGGACAGATGAGTAGATTGTGCTATTGTTCAGGGATACAGAAATTCCAGGAAGGAACAGGTGTTTAGAGGATGAAAAATTAAGTCTGGGGCATATTTAATTTGAAAAGTATGAGTGCTATCTAAACTGACATGGAGTTGTTCAAAAGAAACATTCAGAAAAGACAGCAGGGTTATCGAGATAATTCTGTGATTCATCAGTGAATACATGCCAGTATTTTTAACCAGGGAATGTAAAATCCCTCTAAAATTATAAGCAAAACTTTGTGTTTATGGGTCCATGCATAAATATCTAGGGAGAGAGTCCACCATGATCTCCAGCTTCCTAAAAAACTGTGTCCAAGAAAAATGTTTATCAGAAATTATTTGAAGTAGATAGCAAGTAAAACTATGATATTTGATCAAATAACTCAAAGTTAATATGCAGATTAAGAGGAAGACCTAGAACATTACTTGAAGATAACTAAGTAATGAATAAAAGTAGAAATGAGTAGAGATAGAGGAGTCCTTAAGAGAAAATAAAAATTGAATTGGAGAAGAGAAAATAATGGTGCTTGGAGCTCTAATGATGGAGGTAGAGGACTTTGGTCATGAACAGTACATAAAATTAGGTAGGTTGGGGCAGGTGGAAACACTTGGTGTGTCAAGTGTTTAAAATTACAGATTTCAGAATCATAATCTGCCCTATGACTTAGGTTCTCTGATGTATAAGATATATCAGTGATTTTCAGTTTTAGCTTTGTTTTGTAAGTACAGGTGTGATGATACTGAAGTTCTTTACATGTGGATCTAATAAGGAAGTCTTCATTCAATCTTTTTTTTTTTTTTTTGATAGAAGAACAAAGGCAAATGAAAGGAGAAAGAAAATATTTTCAACAAAGTTTGTTGAAACAACTGGACATGCCATTAGGAAAAATAAAAACTTCCTATTATTCTTCACATCTTATAAAGAAATTACATCAAAATGGATAATGTAGAAAAATGTAAAATGCAGAAATGATTACCTTTTTGAAGAGCACATTGGGAAAAAAAAAGTTGTGACATTGAGACACACAAAGAGTTTTTAGTTACAAATCAAAACATGATCCATAAATGAAGAATAAGAAAATAACCTAATAAATTGGACTTCATCAAAATGAAAAACTTTTACTCTGTGAAAGACTTTATGAGAGAATTAAAAGAAAATTTACAGATGATTTTTTAAAAAAAAATTTTGCAAATCACTATATTTATTTGGAATATTCATTGACAGAGGATTATGGTGATTGCAGGAAGGTAGTTCTCTAAACTGCTTCTGAGTTGCAACTCTGGAAAAGAAGTTGAGCCATAACCTATAAGTTTATAGAGTTATATAATATCCAGAATAAAAGCTCTAAGCGTACCCTGACTTTCAATGTGAAACTAGAAAACCAGCTGTAGCAAACAGAAGTTACTTATACTGAGAGCAAACACAGATGATCAAGTATCAAATTCATCACAAGATAAAGAATCAGCGAAGCCTTGAAGAATGTCAACAACATGAAAGAGAATCATTAAATTTAATAAATAGAATAAGCAACAACAACAAAAAAAACACTGAGTCTATGAAACAAATGAAGAGAATTTACAAAAAAATTATATTTTCAACAGGAATGAAGATGATATTTCATCCAGAAAATAAGAATATATCATTGGGAAAGATAAATGATTATTATCCAGTAAGAGGTTACATGATTGTAGCAGAATATCATATATACATAGACTGAACAGCAGAGTATTCATATCTAACGTAAAAATTTATAAACTGGCAGATTAAATAAGTACAAAATGACACAACTTAACTTTTAGATCAAATATTAATATTCAAAATTTTGATATTTAAGGAATCAGATCATTATATTACTATCAGTTCAGTTCAGTTGCTCAGTTATGTCTGACTCTGCAACCCCATGAATCACAGCACGCCAGGCCTCCCTGTCCAACACCAACTCAATTTACTCAAACTCATGTCCATCGAGTTGCTGATGCCATCCAGCCATCTCATCCTCTGTTGTCCCCTTCTCCTCCTGCCCCCAATCCCTCCCAGCATCAGAGTATTTTCCAATGAGTCAACACTTTGCATGAGGTGGCCAAAGTACTGGAGTTTCAGCTTTAGCATCAGTTCTTCCAATGAACACCCAGGACTGACCTTCTTTAGAATGGACTGGTTGGATCTCCTTGCAGTCCAAGGGACTCTCAAGAGTCTTCTCCAACACCACAGTTCAAAAGCATCAATTCTTCGGTGCTCAGATTTCTTCACAGTCCAATTCTCACATCCATACATGACCACAGGAAAAACCATAGCCTTGACTAGATGGACCTTAGTTGGCAAAGTAATGTCTTTGCTTTTCAATATACTCTCTAGGTTGGTTATAACTTTCCTTCCAAGGAGCAAGCATCTTTTAATTCCATGGCTACCATCACCATCTGCAGTGATTTTGGAGCTGACACTGTTTCCATTGTTTCCCCATCTATTTGCCTTGAAGTGATGGGACCAGATGCCACGATCTTAGTTTTCTGAATGTTGAGCTTTAAGCCAACTTTTTCACTCTCCTCTTTCCCTTTCATCAAGAGGTTTTTTAGTTCCTCTTCACTTTCTGCCATAAGGGTGATGTCATCTGCATATCTGTTTTTATTGATATTTCTCCCGGAAACCTTGATTCCAGCTGTGCTTCCTCCAGCCCAGCGTTTCTCATGATGCACTCTGCATATAAGTTAAATAAGCCGGGTGACAATATACAGCCTTGACATGCTCCTTTTCCTATTTGGAACCAGTCTGTTGTTCCATGTCCAGTTCTAACTGTTGCTTCCTGACCTGCATATAGGTTTCTCAAGAGGAAGATCAGGTGGTCTGGTATTGCTATCTCTTTCAGAATTTTCCACAGTTTATCGTGATCCACACAGTCAAAGGCTTTGGCATATATCAGATGTTAATTATGATATTTTGATAATAATTTTATACTTTAATATTATTTCTGGAATAATTATCATTTTTATAAGCTAATATTCTATACAGTTACTATATACCAAGCATTGTTTCAAGAACATTATATATATAATATTTAACACCCAAAACTTAAAAAAAAATGGAAGAAACAAAAGCTCAAAACATGTACTCTTTGAGATCATAAAGACATGCAGAGTTAGACATGGTGATTAATGTCATACCAGTAGATAATGGTGGAAATAAGATATTACAACAAGTTATTTGAAATCAGTATGTGTATTCAATCACCCAATCAAACTCTTGAAAGTAAAAATAAAAAAAAAAAAAATCCAATGATGCTAGAATAAGGGGAGTTTATATGGGTAATAAAGGAAGTTTTACTCCTATTTTATATCATACACAAAAATTAATCTGAGCTTCACTGTTTACAGACTAAACATTTAGAAGAAACTATAATACATATGTGACTAGGTAGGCAAGATTCGTTGTTGAGGGCCCAAGTACTATGCTTGAGAGAAAAAAAAAATGTTGGCAAAAAATATTAAATTGGATATCACCGAAATTAAAACCCTCGCTCTTCAAAATTTGCCATGGAGACAATGAAAAGGCAAGCTATTGACTGGGAGAAAGTATTTACAGGATGTATTTGACAAAACGTTTTCATTTAAAATATATAAATAAGTGATAGAAATCAATACAAAAAAGAAACAGCCCAATGAAAAGTGGACCAAAGACCTTAGTAGAGAGTTCACAGTAGAAAATACATGAATGGCCAAAAAGCACTGACTCTTTCCACGTAATTATTGAAAGGGAAAATACAAATTAAAAACCACAATGAGATTGCATTACACACTCACTTGAAGGTATAAAGTGAAAAAGATTGTTAAGAGAAAATGTCAGTGACAATATTTAGCAACTAGTTTTCTCAAACATTGCTGATGGGTACAAAATTGTATAACTCTTTTGAAAAATTAGATGATTTTTTTTTCTTAAGTTAAACAGTAAAACATACACCTATCTCATAACATGGCATTTCCCCCTTGGATATTTGCTTGGAGTGGTGGACTGTAGCCTACCAGGCTCCTCTGTCCATGGGATTTTCCAGGCAATAGTACTGGAGTGGGTTGCCATTTCTTTCTCCAGGGGATCTTCCCAACCCAGGGATCAAACCTGGGTCTCCCGCATCGTAGATAGACACTTTACCATCTGAGCCACCAGCTTAGGAGACATAAAAGCACATGCCAACAAAAAGGCTTGCACATGTATTGTTACAACAGCTAGATTCATATTAGCCAAAATAATAATAATAATAATAATAATAATAATAATAATAAATCTAAATGCCCATCAACAGGAGAGTGAAAAAAGAGGAAAAGAAAGTACTGGGAAAAATCCATGCAATGGAATTACTCGGCAATAAAAATAATATACTACTACTATTTAAAAAATAGATGGATAGACCATTATCTATAAAAGAACACTTCTCTCTGATAATAAAGTATTTATTTGCTGAAAAAGTTGGCTTAAAGCTCAACATTCAGAAAACAAAGATCATGGCATCCGGTCCCATCACTTCATGGGAAATAGATGGGGATACGATGTCAGACTTTATTTTTCTGGGCTCCAAAATCACTGCAGATGATGACTGCAGCCATGAAATTAAAAGATGCTTACTCCTTGGAAGAAAAGTTATGACCAACATAGATAGCATATTTAAAAGCAGAGACATTATTTTGAAAACAAAGGTCTGTCTAGTCAAGGCTATGGTTTTTCCTGTGGTCATGTACAGATGTGAGAGTTGGACTGTGAAGAAAGCTGAGCACTGAAGAATTGATGCTTTTGAACTGTGGTGTTGGAGAAGACTCTTGAGAGTCCCTTGGACTGCAAGGAGATCCAACCAGTCCCTTCTGAAGGAGAGCAGCCCTGGGATTTCTTTGGAGGGAATGATGCTGAAGCTGAAACTCCAGTACTTTGGCCACCTCATGTGAAGAGTTGACTCATTGGAAAAGACCCTGATGCTGGGAGGGATTGGGGGCAGGGGGAGAAGGGGACGACCGAGGATGAGATGGCTGGATGGCATCACGGACTCGATGGACGTGAGTCTGAGTGAACTCTGGGAGTTGGTGTTGGACAGGGAGGCCTGGCGTGCTGTGATTCATGGGGTCGCAAAGAGTTGGACATGACTGAGCGACTGAACTGAACTGAACTGAACATGTGATGCCATAAAAATTGGTTTTGTGAAAGAGGAAACTGTGGCCTAATAGTTTTTTCATTATTTAATGTATTGCTGCTGTAGAACTTGTACACTAATTTATGAAATATAGCCAGTAGTTTTAAAATGGGTTACATACTTTTATTTATTCCACCTTAGGAAAATATCTTGCTTTTTGGTGCATTAAAAATTTGAGCATGCTCAGTAAGTATCTAAATCTACCCTCTGTTCCCTTGCCTACTTGCCCAGAGTGACCTGACTTCATTTAATAGTGTTGCATGTGCGTGATCTAGGGACCCAAAGAACTTGATGCTATGAAGAGAAGGTTGTGTGAAAGACACAGCCTTTCCTTTTCATTTTTTCTGTATCTCTTTATGTTATCCCTGGGAGTCAATTATATCTTGTATAAGACATAAAAATAAGTATGTGAATAGATGTTGAATTCAGAGTTGGCCTAAATTGGTCAGCATCTGTTTCTCTACTTTCTTGATGACTAAATGAGCCACTTGAATTATATCTACTGCCATTGTTAGAATATCAGAGTATCTGTGCTAAATATAGTTCAATGTTCAGTAATATTGATGAAATTTTAAAAAGTATGGGATTGGGTAGAATCATTTCTTCCTATTAATCATAAGTCATACACTTTGAAAAAGGAAGAAATAGTAGTTCCTTTAAAATATCCTATTAAATGTTAAAACATCCTTAAAAAAGAAAAATAGATGATTCTCAAAAACTTATAGTGAATTAAATGATATAGAAGAAATCATACATATTTTATGAATTCATTTGTGTGCTTGCATGCTAAGTCACTTTGGTCATGTCCAGCTCATTGCGACCCCAAGGACTATAGCCGACCAGGCTCCTCTGTCCGTGGGATTCTCCAGGAAAGAATACTGGAGTTGCCATTTCCTGCTCCAGGGAATCTTCCCTACACAGATATTGAAACAGTGTCTCTTATGTCTCCTGCATTAGCAGGCGAGTTCTTTACCACCAGTGCCACCTGGGAAGCCCCATGATTTCATTTAAGTGAAGTTAAAAAGACAAAATTAATCATAGTGACAGAAATGAGAATAGTGGTTGCCTAAACACTTAACTGAGAAAGAAATTATTCTCCAATTAAAAATAAAAATTTTAAAAACAAATACATTGTAAAGCAACTATACTCCAATAAAAATTAATAATAATAATAATAATAATCACTTGACTGGGTTGACTGTGGTGGAGTACAAGCTGGAGTAAGAAAAATGTCCTACATTTTGATTGAGGTGGTGAGGTGGTAGCTACATGTAATTTTGCATTGGTCAATACTTATTGAGTTGTATATTTAAGATCTATTCATTTAACTATTTGCAAATTTTTCCTCAACTAAAAAGAAATACTTCCTGATTGCCATTGAAATAAAGCTATTTTAAAGTAATATGACTTTACCATGAAGGAGATGAGTAGGGAAATTAATAATTGAAGAAAGCACTTCATCTAGCATAGGAAGAAATGATTAGCACTGAATTCTAAACATAAATCAAAATCGAGTGCTTTTGCATATTAAAATCCTAAAATTTTCTAAGACTAGATATCATAGGTATTATATAGTGCTAGTATTAGTTGCTCAATCATGTCCAACTTTTTGCAACCCCGTGGACTCTTGCCCATCAGTCTCCTCTTTCCATGGGATTTTCCAGGCAAGAATACTGGAGTGGGTTTCCATTTCCTTCTCCAGAGGATCTTCCCAACCCAGGTCTCCTGCATTACAGGCAGATGCTTTACCATCTAAGCCACCAGGGAAGCCCTAGGTATTATATAGCTAATATAAAAAGCAAAACTTGGAAACTGAAGCAAGAGAAAAAATATATAGAAAAACCACCTTGAAATTACTATAGGAAAGAAAGAATTGTAGAGAAAAACAAGAAAGCAAGGCTAAATGTATACTGTAAAAAAGAGGCGTGATCAAGTTTAAATATATTGTTTTTGTTTTAGTCACAAAGTTGTGTCCAACACTTTTGCAACCCTTCAAACTGTAGCCCATCAGATCCCTTTGTCAGTGGAATTTCCCAGGCAAGAATACTAGAGTGGCTTGCCATTTCCTTCTCAAGGGTATCTTCCTGATCCAGGGATGCTGCTACTGCTAAGTCACTTCAGTTGTGTCTGACTCTGTGCGACCCCATAGACGGCAGCCCACAAGGCTCCCTCATCCCTGGGATTCTCCAGGCAAGAACACTGGAATGGGTTGCCATTTCCTTCTCCAATGCATGAAAGTGAAAAGTGAAAGTGAAGTCTCTCAGTCCTGTCTGACTCTTAGTGACCCCATGGACTGCAGCCTACCAGGCTCCTCCATCCATGGGATTTTCCAGGCAAAAGTACTGGAGTGGGGTGCCATTGCCTTCTCCGTGACCCAGGGATAGTACCTATTAAATATTATTAGTATCAAATAAGATGAATAGGACATACATTCCCATTTAAAGATGTAGACTAAATACTCCAGGGGATCTTCCTGACTCAGGGACTGAACCCAGGTCTCCATCATTGCAGGCAGATTCTTTAACATCTGAGCCACCAGGGCAGCCTGCATTAGCCATTATAAGCATGTTTATTACAATTAAAATAATCATGCACTCAGACTGTGATAAAAATGATGGCAAGATGCAGAGATTTTCAAAGGTAGAGAATATGTTTCTGTTTTGTTTTTGAGAAATCACAGATAATGTGTTGTTATTAAACAGTATTCATATTTAAACCCACATTCTCAAATATTAATTCTTATTCTTCATCTAAAGTGAATAATTTATTATGTTTCTAAAATTAACCATCAAATCCCTAACAAACTCAATTCAATAATTAAGTATAAAATGGAAAGGGATTAGAGAGTAGGAGTACATTTAAGAATATATTTATAGTTTTTGTGAGAAAATTAAAAAGAGCCTTAGCTAAACCAATACACACACACACACATACATCTTAAAGGAGAGTTTGCAACTTGATGGGAACTTATAAGAACTGAATAGATTTTTATTTATTTATTTATTTTTGGCTGTGCTGGGTCTCCCATTGCTGTCTGCGGACTTTTCTCCAGTTGCGGAGAACAGGGACTACTCTTTGTTGCAGTGCTCCAGCTTCTCATTGTGGTGGTTTCTCTTGTTATGGAGAACAGGCCCTAGGGCATGTGGACTTCAGTAGCTGTGGCTGTGGGCTCACGAGTTGGGGGTCCTGAGCTCTAGAGCCTGTTGTGCCAACAGTTGTGACACATGGTCTTAGTTTCTGCATGGCACCTGGGATCTTCCTGCATCAGGGATTGAACCTATGTCTCCTACATTAGCAGGCAGATTCTCTACCCCTGGACAAATATATTTCAGTGCTAGCTCTGTGCCAGCCTCCTGGAACCAGGGACAGATCTTTGAACTGGACTCTCAACCTAGTGAGAGGGAATGACAGTAATAAGAATAACAAAGGAAAAGTAATATATCATGTTATAACTGCTGCAAAAGATTACAGAGAGGAGGGTGGGAGAGTGTATATATCTCACACAAGCTAGTAGAGAGATCTGAATGTAACAAGTGAGTGAAACATGGAACTCTTTGGAGCATACAATTTCAGGCAAAGAAGAGCAAGTACAGAGGTTCTGAGTTGAGAATGTGTCTAGGGTACTGAATGAACATCAGGGGTCAGTTTGACTGAAATTCAGTAAATGAGTTAGATGACAATTCTGCAGGACATTTTCAGTGCTGTTGAAAGGTTAGGATTTTATTCTGGTGAAATGTAAAGATATTGGAAGTCTTCTGTACACAGGAGTAGCATGACCAATGCACATTTAAAAAATATCACTTTTGCTTCTTGGTAGAAAATGGATGTCATTCAAGAGGTAAGATAAATGAACAATAATTGTTCAAATAGGAGAGATAGTAGGTTGGACTAAGATTTGGGGAACGATCCACCTTAGTTTGCTGGAGAGAGTCCTGATTTGTACCTGTTGTCCCCACATAATTATTAGTAGCACTCTTCATTATTGTTTAGTCGCTGAGTTGTGTCTGACTCTTTTGCGATCCCATGGACTGTATTCCACCAGCCTCCTCTGTCCATGGGATTTCCCAGGCATGGATACTGGAGAGGATTCCATTTTCATTCCTCCTCCAGAGGATCTTCCTGTCCAGGGATCAAAGCTCCATCTCCTGCATTGGCAGGTAGATTCTTTACCACTGAGCCACCAGCAAAGCCCTAAATAGCACTTATATTTATTCTCAAATATAGTGCTTTATTAGAAAAGGGCATGGCAACCCACTCCAGCAATTTTGTCTGGAGAATCGCATGGGCAGAGGAGCCTGATGGGCTACAATCCATAGGGTTGCCCAGAGTTAGACACGACTGAAGTGACTTAGCATGCACGTAAGCATAGTGCATTATATGGTCTTCTACCTGAGGAGGTGACAGTGAAAGTCCTGTGACATGGCCTGTATCAGGATATATTTTGCAAATAGAACAAGCAAGGCTTTCTGACCGATTAGATGTAAGATAGAGAGAAAAAGAAGTCAAAGATGATGGAAGGCAAGGTGTGGGGGCTGAGAAAATGTGATTTAGTGGTGGCCTTATTGAGTGAGAAGTGCTAGCAGAGGAGCTCTTCAGAGAGAAAAAGGTTTTGGAGGTGTTTTAGTTCAGAAGAAATCCCTGCAACTAGGATTTGGGTGCAAGTCATTTGCCAGGAAATGCTTCCAAGAGAGATGGATCAGGGAGTAGAGGAAGTAGGAAATGGAAGGGGAGAAAGCCGAGCAAGGGTGCCATGGCAAGCTAAGTCCTCGGCCACACCTGATCCAAAGAGCTCTGGAGCAGAAATCATATGTCAAAGCTTTTCCTGCCTTAAGAAAATTTGGGATGGGTTTCTAGGGCCAGGATATAGGAATAGGAACTCACAGGCACCTCACATTCCTTATGGTTATAAGCAGCTCCAGTAGCCCAAGGGCTATCCTTTAAGAAGGTGCTATGAACTAAATTATGTGCCCTCAAATCCACATGCTGACACCCTAATCCTTAATGTGATGGTATTCCAAGATGGGGCCTTTGGGAAATGATCAGGGTTAGATGAGTTCATCAAAGTGGGACCCTCATCATGGAGTTAGTGGATTTGCAAGAAAAGGAGGTGGAAGCGATCTCTCCCTCTGCTATGTGAGGATGCAAAAAGAGGACAGCCATCCGCAAGCCAGAGAAAGGGCCTTCAGGGAACAAATCAAAGGCTTCTTAATCTCAGATTTCCCAAATGCTAGAACTGTGAAGAAAATAGGTTTCTGTCTCTCTCTCTTTTTTTTTTTTTTTTCTCAGCCATCCAGACTGGTACTTTGTTATAGCAGCCTAGGGAGATTAAGACAAATGATTACAGGTACAACTTAGTAGACCCAAATCTTGGCAAAGCTGAGGAGTGGACAGGTCCTAACCCGAAAACAGAGAAGAGAAATCTCAGACACTCTGGGTGGAGCACCAAGGACAATGGGCTATAGTGTCCACTTCAGAGCTTAGAGTGAAAATTTCACTTGAGCAGGCATTGAGGCACGTTGTATCATCAAATCAAATGAGTAGACAGCTGGATATATGAGTTAAGAGAAAGGTTGGGAATAAAGATAGATGTGTTAAGTCAGTGGTATTTAAAGACAGGACTTCCTGAGGTCATTAGTGAATGAAGAGAATTACAGCTCTATGCTAGCTACTGAGTGAGGCTCAGAGGAAGTTTGACATGCCATCTATGCCCTTTAACGACCTTGATCTTATTTGAGCAATAAGTGTAGCCAAGACATTATAGCTCTCAGAAAGTGATGTCTGTGGTAGATGTTCATAGTGTTCTTGGTTTGTTTTTTAACTATTTTATCTTTATATCTTTTTCCATTTCTACATGTCTGCTCTCCACCACTTTGCTTGGGAAAGGGTATACTCATCATATTTTTCTTCTCCTCTTTATGCAGAAACATCATCAAAATCACATCCATTTTAACCATAGGTCATTTTAGACCAAAGATATGCAAATATATGGTGCTGTGATATGTTTGAGAATCCCTTGAGTTTTTTAATTACCTCAAAGTAGTTTTAAAATTCTCATAGAAAATTAATTTAAATAATTCTACATAAAACAAACAAAATCCAAAGCAGCAGATCCCATGCCTTTGAAGGCAGGGCAGTTTTTACTAAATAAAATAAATACATGTTAAGTGGGTCAGAGGAGTTGAACTTGGAGGGATTAACTCTTGTTGTTGTTGTTCAGTCACCAAGGTGTGTTGGACTCTTCAAGACCCTGTGACTGAAGCATACCAAGCTCCCCTGTCCCTCACCATCTCCTGGAGTTTGCCCAAGTTTATGTTCATTGACTCGGTGATGCCATCCAATCATCTCATCCTCTGTTGCCCTCATGATAACGGCCTTGTCATGGCAAAGGGGCTTGCGTAACTTAATGAAGCTATAAGCCATGCCATGCAGGGCCACCCAAGATGGATGGGTCATAGTGGAGAGTTCTGACAAACTGTGATCCATTGGAGGAGGGAATGGCAAAACCACTCCAGTATACGTGCCATGAGACTCCCACAAACTGTATAAGAAGGCAAAACGATTGACTCTTAAACGACCGCTAATTCCCAACTCCCCAAATTTTAATGTTTATATTAGTATAACTCTTGACTTTGAAGGATACAAAACAGGCTGTTGAGGACAACTTCAAGTGCTTATACCATCCCCATAAAGAATCATCTAATCTTTGCTTGAATCCTAATCATAGGAAAATCAGAACTTCCTGAAGCCACACTTTCTTAAGGAGATCCCAATGTCTCCTTTCTTTGTCTGACCTTCTTTACACTAGTCTAGACAACAGAATGAGTCCTTTTATATTAAGTTCTTAAATGTCATTAACGAGTAAATTATTTTATTAAAGTTGCATGAATAAAACTGCTTTTTATTTTTCATTTCTCCTTGCTTCTTCATCAACACAATTATTCAGATAATGACTAGAACGTGTGTGAGAGTAAGAGCTGGTAACATTGTGGTGGTTTAGTCACTAAGTCGTGTCCAACTCTTATGATCCCATAGACTATAGCCTGCCAGGCTCCTCTATCCATGGAATTTTCCAGACAAGAATACTGGAGTGGGTTGCCATTTCCTTCCCAGGATGTCTTCTCAACCCAGGAATAGGACCCAGGTCTCCTGCACTGCAGGCAGATTCTTTACCGACTGAGCTATGATGGAAGCCTGCTGGTAACATTAGCTAACTTCTATTGATCCAGTTCTAGCCCTTTGCATGTTTATATATACAGTATGAATCCTCCTCACAACAACTCCATCAGCCTGATACTATTACGATATCCATTCTAGAAATGAGGTACAAAGATGCTGAGAAACTGGCCCAAGGTCATTGAGTTAGTAGGTAGTGCTGCAGAATTCAAATCCCAGCCACCTGACCCTGGAGTCCAAGTTCATAGCCACCTTGATATACTGCCCCGGTTAGCAGAGTGCTAGTGCTGTATTTGGACTTGCTCCCTTACCCTTTTCCAATTAAGGCCCCGCAGCATAACTTTATCTCACAATAGCCGAGGCCACTTGTGGTTGTCATTTTTGTGCTTGGTTTCAAAATGGCTCAAGCCACTGCCTCTCAGGACACAGGAAATTTATGAGGCAGCTTATAGTCTCCATTCTAGAAACTGATGAAATTCTATTAATCTCCCCTCCACTAATTTGATTTGGTGTGTTCCTTTCATGGAAGACACTAGCTCATCATAAATCTGACAGGCCTTCTGCTCATGCTGCATTGCTTTTATTATTATTGTATTACAGGGTTTCAGTAACTCGGATTTAGGATTACAGACATAACTGCCAGAACAATTTACAGCAGGCTGTCATCCCCACATTTTTATAGCTTGGCTTGTTGTACAGTTTCTTTTAGAAATCTTAACACTTAACCCTTGACTTCAGTTTAAAAATACAATTTGTGCTTTTTCTATCTATAAGAACTGTTATTTTGAGTTAATGAAAGCAATTCTTGGTTCTTTGTCTTTTTACATCTTCAGCAGGAAATTTGGAAATATCCTAAATAGGAAAATTTCGTAGGTTAGTCAATAGCAATTAGGCATTACTCTTAATTTGTTAGCATTTTAATATTGCATCTTTAAAAATGCATTTTGAGGACATATAATGTCACCTCAAATAAAACTCAAGTGTAATCTGAATCCTTGCAACGTGACCCTTAGTTTGGAGAAAAGACAAAGCTTGTTCATTATTATGCTGAGGAGGGCATCTAATGTTTTAAAAGGACAAAGATAAGTATTAATTACATGCTGAGAATTTTATTTTTAGACAAGAACTATGAGATGTAAGATAATTATCTAAATTAATTGATTTTCAAATTATTAATGATGGAAATAACTAGGTTCTATTTATATATGCCAGTCAGAATAATAAGTGGTTTATTCACATTATCTCATTAAAATGTGTCAACAACCTTATAAGATGATTAAATGTTTTAAAGCAATACAAAATGCAATGTACTGTTTTAGATTTCCCAGAATATGGACATATCATGTATTAAATTCTTACATACTGTAAAGTTTTCTTTGACAATATTTTTTCCTGGATGTATATTTTAAGCTCTAGTCATCTTGTGCCAGGAACCCTTGAACAAATTAGTGTAGGCAGAAAGAAAGCATTTCTATGGGACAATACTTTTCTTATATCAGTGAATATTTGAGAACCACTTCTGGGTGTTCTTGAAACATTCCAGCACAAATAAGCAAGGGCATGCCTGCAGGTTCTGTCAATATCTGCACTACTCAAACCTACTTCATCTTCATAAGATTATTTATTTAAACTTTTATAAGAGAATAGAGGGCTTCCCAGGTAACTGCAGTTCAGTTCAGTTCAGTCACTCAGTGGTGTCCGACTCTTTGCGACCCCATGAGTCGCAGCATGCCAGGCCTCCTTGTCCATCACCAACTCCCGGAGTTCACCCAGACTCACATCCATCGAGTTGGTGATGCCATCCAGCCATCTCATCCTCTGTCGTCCCCTTCTCCTCCTGCCCCCAATCCCTCCCAGCATCAGAGTCTTTTCCAATGAGTCAACTCTGCATACGTGGCCAAAGTACTGGAGTTTCAGCTTTAGCATCATTCCTTCCAAAGAACACCCAGGGCTGATCTCCTTCGGAATGGATTGGTTGGATCTCCTTGCAGTCCAAGGGACTCTCAAGAGTCTCCTCTAACACCACAGTTCAAAAGCATCAATTCTTTAGCGCTCAGCTGAAATTAAAAAGGCTCTTGCTCCTTGGAAGAAAAGCAATGACAAACCTATACAGTATATTAAAAAGCAGAGACATTATTTTGCCAGCAAAGATTGCTATAGTATATATAGTCAAAGCTATGTTTTTTCCAGTGGTCACATACAGTTGTGAGAGCTGGACAATAAAAATGGCTGAGTGAATGGATTGGACATGAATGAAGTAACTTAGCACACATGCAAAAGGATAGAACAAGAGTATGGAATGAAGAGAGGGGACTGTTTTTTAGTATTAATTTCCCCATGCTTGCTTGTGTGAGAGTTTTTTGTTTATTTTTTTTTAAGACATGCCTCTTCGTCACCTCTTTTGAGTTGGTAGGAATCTCTCAAGTCTCTATTTGTACCTTTGCAAGGATGGATGCAGAAACTTTGGGAGCAGGGAACAGAGGAAATAGTGTGGGTCACTTGTCCACTGTTACTTCAATCACATCCAACTATTTCTGACCCTATGGGCTGTAGTCCCCCAGACTCCTCTGTCCAAGAGATTTTGCAGGCAAGAATACTGGAGTGGGATACCATGCCCTTTTCCAGGGGATTTTCCTGACCCAGGGATAGAATCTTTGTCTATTATGTCTGCTGCATTGGCAGGCTGGCTCTTTACTACTAGAGCCACTTAGAAAGCCCAGTGTGGGTCACCTCTGATACTTAATGCTATCTTGAATAGAAAACCAAAGGACTTTAATGAAAAGCACTTTGGATAAATGTTAATCTTTTAAAGTAGCTGTCCCCAGTCTTTTCGGCAAGAGGGAATGGTCTTGTGGAAGACAATTTTTCCACGGATCAGAGGTGGGAGGATGGTTTTGGGATAATTCAAGTGTATTACATTTATTGTGCACTTTATTTCTATTATTATTACATCAGCTCCACCTTAGATTATCAGGCATTAGATCCTGGAGGCTGGGGACCCCTGATTTAAATACTTGAAATTTTGCTTTCTTTCTCAGTGTGTTTCAAAAAGAAAAAAGAAATTAAAGGAATCAAGGATGGTCAGAAAGTTGGGGTATATTAGACACCCAAGTGAAGATGTTTATTTACTATTTAATGGGATATAGAGCTCTCAAGTTAGAGCTAGGAGAGAAGTCAGAGGTCAGTGGCTAGTTAAATGCATAGATACAGACATATTTTTTGATCTTACATATAGTATATATATATATATATATATATATATATATATAGTACAAGAGATGAAAATATACATTCTCATGCTTATAAAGTAGCTTCATCTGGTGTATTTGAATTTAAGACATTGCCAATGAGGGCTTTAGCTGTTTCTATGTTTGAATCTTTTCAGTTGAGAGTATATTCACAGATGCTATATGATATTAAAAATTAATACAGTTTTAGAAAGAAGAAAATGTGCTAAGTCAGCCCCATACTTGGGTTAGGCTCTGATGGAATAAAATGTTGTTATATGTCAGTGCAAGAGAGGTGATCTGTTCTTTTCAAATTAGGTGGATCTCGCTAAACATGACCATTTTCTTGACTTTCCTCTGACTCTAACTTCTTACTGCCTTAGGAATATTTACTCACCTTTTAAGAAATTGCCAGCATTCCTAGCTTTGTGATGCCTTATTCCATGGCTCCTCTCCGAAGATAAAGCTTACTGTACTCCCATTGCTGGTTACCTTCCATTCCTCCTCTTCTCTGTGCTGCCCACCTAGGCTTCCGAACAATTAGGCTCCCTAATTGACTTCCTATTGAGTTTGGCAGTTGGGGACCATATGGATGAGATTAGAAGGTGGAAGGACAGAAAAGCAGTGATATTTCTTCCCTTGACATCTCCCTTCCTCAGCTACATTTTTTCTCAGTGGCCACACGCCACTATGATGGAAGCTCCTGCAGAAAAGGGAAAGGAGACAGGAACCTCTTCTGTGGCTTCTAATCTCAGTTCTACTTTGTTTTAAATTAATTTTCATTGGAGTATACTTGCTTTACAATATTGTGTTAGCTTTTACTGTACAGCAAAGTGAATCAGCTATGTGTATACATATATCTCTGCTTTGAATTTCCTTCCCATTTAGGTCACCACAGAGCACAGAATAGGGTTCCCTGAGCTATACAGTAGGTTCTCATTAGTTATCTATTTTACACATAGTATCAATACTGTATATATGTCAATCCTAGTCTCCCCATTCATCCCACCTTATTTCCCCACTTGGTATCCATATTTTTGTTCTCTATGTCAGTGTCTCTATTTCTGTTTTTCAAATAAGATCATCCATATCATTTTTCTAGACCCCACATATATGTGTTAATGTACAATGTTTGTTTTTCTCTTTCTGACTTAGTTAACTCTATATGACAGTCTCTATATCCATGCATATCTCTAAAAATGAAATGGCTGAGCAATATTTCATTGTATATATGTACCGTATCTTTATCCGTCCCTCTGTTGATGGGCATTTATGTTGCTTGCTTTCCTTGGCCATTGTAGTGTTCCACTCTTACTTTCTTTGCTATCTCTATTTCTTCCCCTTATTCCGACCAGATCTGGCAATAGCTTGCTGCTGTTGCTAGTTTCTTGTTGTATCAGCATCCCTTATCATTTCTTTAAACACCCCTGACCTCTATTCATTTCTTTTTGTGAAGCTTTCCGAGTTGAGTGTTACATCTGAAGAGGCCCTTGACCAATAAACTTCCTCAGAGCTGTGCCCGCTGCTCTTGAGTTTCACATAAGCCTCTGTCACAGTATCTAGTGTGGTCAACTTTGAAATTTCTTTTTTTCTCATGAAGATCCATAAACACTATCTCCTGTTAACTGTAAATATATAGAGAGATGGTCTTTATATTTTTGCTACATCAACAGCTTCTAAGGCAAACTGCTATCTCCTGCTTGGATAACTATAATTCCTCCTAACTGATCCCCAGTTCTACTCTTGCTCCACTGTAATCTATTTTCAACCCAGGATCCAGAATCATCCTTGGAAGACATTAGTTAGATCTACTCTCCACTCAGTCTTCCAGTGACTTCTCATTGCACTGAAAGTAAAATCGAACTTGCTGATCATGGCCTCATGGTCCTACAACATTTAAGTACACTGCCTCTTTGTTCTCACCTTTTCCATCATTCCCAGGCTATGCTTCAGTCTCAATGTCTTGTTGCTCATATTCTGAACACAAGGGCCTTTGCACGGTTTTGCCTTTGCCTAGACCACTGTCTCTAGATACCTGTATTACCATTCCCTGCTGTGTTAGATCTATGCTCAAGAACAACATGGAGACATTCACTTTCCTTCAGAAGGGGCTTTATTTCTTCTTTCTAGCTCTTAACAGCTAGTCTATGCTTATTTCATTTTATTTTTCTCTCCCTACTCTACAGTGTAAATTCTGAGAGAAAAATGTTTTGTATTTCAATCACTAAATTCCAAATAAGTAAGCTTTTACCTATTTCCAAATTTAATACTACATATACCAATGTACTGGCTTCCCATGAGGCATTAGTGGTAAAGAACCGGACTGCCAATGCAGAAGACATAAGAGAGGCAGGTTTGACCACTGGGTGGGAAAGATCCCCTAAAGGAGGCATGGCAGCTGACTCCAGTATTCTTTCCTGGTCAATCCTCTGGACAGAGGAGCCTGGAGGACTATAATCCATAGGACTGCAAAGAGTAGGACATGACTGAAGAGACTTAGCACGCACGCACACATACCAACAGAGATATGTTTAAGTGATACAAACATGACATTAGAGAACAGAGTTATTGGTTATATATCTTCTTTTTATTTTTTTAAATTTCAATAAATTATTTACATGATATACTGAATGCATCAGTTCAGTTCAGTTCAGTCCCTCAGTCGTGTCCGACTCTTTGCGACCTCATGAATCGCAGCAGGCCAGGCCTCCCTGTCCATCACCAGCTCCTGGAGTTCACTCAGACTCACGTCCATCGAGTTGGTGATACCATCCAGCCATCTCATCCTCTGTTGTCCCCTTCTCCTCCTGCTCCAAATCCCTCCCAGCATCAGTGTCTTTTCCAATGAGTCAGCTCTTCGCATGAGGTAGACAAAGTATTGGAGTTTCAGCTTTAGCATCAGTCCTTCCAAAGAACACCCAGGACTGATCTTCTTTAGAAAGGACTGGTTGGATCTCCTTGCAGTCTAAGGGACTCTCAAGAGTCTTCTCCAACACCACAGTTCAAAAGCATCAATTCTTCGGTGCTCAGCTTTCTTTACAGTCCAACTCTCACATCCATACATGACTACTGGAAAAACCATAGCCTTGACTAGGTGAATCTTTGTTAGCAAAATAATGTCTCTGCTTTTGAATATGCTATCTAGGTTGGTCATAACTTTCCTTCCAAGGAGTAAGCTTCTTTTAATTTCATGGCTGCAATCACCATCTGCAGTGATTTTGGAGCCCCAAAAAATAAAGTCTGACACTGTTTCCACTGTTTCCCCATCTATTTCCCATGAAGTGATGGGAACGGATGCCATGATCTTAGTTTTCTGAATGTTGAGCTTTAAGCCAACTTTTTCATTCTCCTCTTTCACTTTCATCAAGAGACTTTTTAGTTCCTCTTCACTTTCTGCCATAAGGATGGTGTCATCTGCATATCTGAGGTTATTGATATTTCTCCCGGCAATCTTGATTCCAGCTTGTGTTTCTTCCAGCCCAACGTTTCTCATGATGTACTCTGCATAGAAGTTAAATAAACAGGGTGACAATATACAGCCTTGACGTACTCCTTTTCCTATTTGGAACCAGTCTGTTGTTCCATGTCCAGTTCTAACTGTTGCTTCCTGACCTGCATACAGGTTACTCAAGAGGCAGGTCAGGTGGTCTGGAATCCCCATCTTTTTCAGAATTTTCAACAGTTTATTGTGATCCACACAGTCAAAGGTTTTGGCATAGTAAAAAAGCAGAAATAGATGTTTTTCTGGAACTCTCTTGCTTTTTCCATGATCCAGTGGATGTTGGGAATTTGATCTGTGGTTCCTCTGCCTTTTCTAAAACCAGCTTGGACATCTGGAAGCTCACGGTTCACATATTGCTGAAGCCTGGCTTGGAGAATTTTAAGCATTACTTTAGTAGGGTGTGAGATGAGTGCAATCGTGCAGTAGTTTGAACATTCTTTGGTACTGCCTTTCTTTGGGATTGGAATGAACACTGACTCTTTCCAGTCCTGTGGCCACTGCTGAGTTTTCCAAATTTGCTGGCATATTGAGTGCAGCACTTTCACAGCATCATCTTTCAGGATTTGAAATAGCTCAACTGGAATTCCATCACCTCCACTAGCTTTATCCACAGTGATGCTTTCTAAGGTCCGCTTGACTTCACATTCCAGGATGTCTGGCTCCAGGTGAGTGATCACCCCATCGTGCTTATCTTGGTCGTGAAATCTTTTTTGTACAATTTACTCCAATATTCTTGCCTGGAAAATCCCATGGACAGAGGAGACTGGCTACTGTCCATGGGTTCACAAAGAGTTGGAGACAACTGAAGAGACTGAGTACACATGCATGTATTAATTATATTTTAAGAAATTGCTAGTGTTAATTTTTATTCCATTTTAAAAAAACTAATGTGAACCTAATTTGAGATCTGATGGCAATATGTCCATTTAAAAATATTTACCTTTCCACAAGCTAAGGGTGGCCACATGACCCTATATATCAGAACATATGTATTCATATATTATATATATATATATGTATATGTATATATACATGTATACATATATATATACATGTATATATGTATATACTATATATGTAGTAACATATAGATACATACGCTAGAGCTGAAACTCCAGTACTTTGGCCACCTCATGCGAAGAGTTGACTCATTTGAAAAGACTCTGATGCTGGGAGGGATTAGGGGCAGGAGGAGAAGGGGACGACAGAGGATGAGATGGCTGGATGGCATCACTGACTCAATGGATGTGAATCTAGGTGAACTGCGGGAGTTGGTGATGGACAGGGAGGCCTGGCATGCTGCGACTCATGGGGTCGCAAAGAGTCGGACACGACTGAGCAACTGAACTGAACTGAACTATATATGTATATATATGTTCTGATATATAGGGTCATGTGGCCACCCTTAGCTTGTGGAAAGGTAAATATGTTTAAATGGACATATTGCCATCAGATTGCAACATATATACATATATAGTGTATATTTATATACAATATATGTATAGTATATAAATATATATATGTATAGTATAGTTATATACATTTATAGTATATATACATATATAGTTGTTATGCTTAACAATGGATCAGGAAACCTCACTGTCAGTTGGGAAAAAAATAGCTCATTCTTTTTAATTGCAGCATAATGGTCTATGGTATGGATAGATGTCAAAGTATACAATCATTTCATCGTGGAGGGCATTCAACTGGCTGAAAGTTTTCTTTTCACTTGATGATATTTTTAATTAGAATTCCTATGAAAATATGCAGTTACAAGAAAACAATACAAGTGCTTTTATTGTTGAATAACTTTTCTATAATGAAACATTTAGAGAGAAATTTATCTGCATTGGAAATTGAAGAATAAATCTCAGAGTAGCTGAGCTAGTTTGAATAAGGTATTTGTGACCCCAGTTATCTGGTGGATGCTATTTACTTAATAAATTTTCCTTTTATTATCTTTGCCATATTCAGGCCCATTGAGATATATATATATATATATAATGTGTGCATTGGGTGGTTCAAAGTTCTATAGTGTTTGTAAGTAGAAAATTCATCTTGAATAAAACAACTCTTTTAAAAGCAAATTAATCATAGCTGTACATCGTTAACCAAATATCTGGATTTCACTTGCAAATTTGTTGTTGAGTCATTCAGTTGTGTCTGACTGTTTGTGACCCCATGGAGTGCAACATGCAAGGCTTCTCTATCCTTCACCATCTCCCCAGTTTGCTTAAACTCATGTCCATCGAGTCGGTGATGCCATCCAACCATCTTATCCTCTGTCATCCCCTTCTCCTCCTATCTTCAATCCTTCCCAGCATCAGGATCATTTCAAATGAGTTGGCTCTTCACATCAGGTGGCCAAAATATTGGAAGTTCAGCTTCATCAAGAGTCCTTACAATGAATATTCAGGATTGATTTCCTTTAGGTTTGACTGGTTTGATCTCCTTGCTGTCCAAGGGACTCTCAAGAGTCTTCTCCACACCAGAGTTCAAAAACATCAATTCCTTGCTGCTCAGCCTTCTTTATGGTCGAGCTCTCACAACCATACTTGCAAAATAGGACTATGGTGAAGATATATTTGGGATTTTGTTTTCTAAATCTTTCTGGATTATTTGAATCATACTTAAATCTTTCTTCCCCAGTTTTCTGTATGCTGCTGTTGCTGCCGCTAAGTCGCTTCAGTCGTGTCCAACTCTGCAATCCCATAGATGGCAGCCCATCAGGCTCCCACTTCCCTGGGATTCTCCAGGCAAGAACACTTGAGTGGGTTGCCATTTCCTTCTCCAATGCATGAAAGTGAAAAGTGAAAGTGAAGTCGCTCAGTTGTGTCCATCTCTGTGCGACCTCACGGACTGCAGCCTACCAGGCTCCTCCATCCATGGGATTTTCCAGTCAAGAGTACTGGGAGTGGGTTGCCATTGCCTTCTCCGAATTTTCTGTATAGATATAGCCAAATCACATAAAGGAAAGTAAATATACACAACATGCATGCATTGGAGAAGGGAATGGCAACCCACTCCAGTATTCTTGCCTGGAGAATCCCAGGGATGGAGGAGACTGGTGGGCTGCCTTCTATGGGGTCGCAGATTCGGACACAACTGAAGCGACTTAGCAGCAGCAGCAGCAATGTCAACTTGTGATCAATGAGATGTTTCATTGCATTTTTCTGCTCATTAAATTTTTTATTTGATCAAGTCATCATCATTTTAAGCTGCTTCAAATATGCTTAATACCTACACATTTATTTAAAAAATCAAGATTTAAATATAGAGAGCAATTTTACAAGTAATTTACAAATGATTAGCAATCTCCCAAAAGGAAGTGCACAAAAGTGAGAGCAAACTAACATATGTTAACTAATGAAAATCATCCTTTTGGTGCTTTTACTTTGGAGTTGAATTCAAAGCTGGTTTTCTCAGTTTTCCCTTTTCTTCCTTCACTTGAAAAATGAACTGGAAGTTTGATTTGTGTATAGCAGAAAGTTTTGGGGAGTCAAGTTAAAAATAGGGCTATACACAGATTTTCCAGACAATATGGTACAGGAGACTTGTTAAGTTTTGTTTACATTTTCTTAATGGCTTAACTTTATCTTAACTTGCATGATGCTTAACTTGCATATGCGTTTTGCAAGTACAGGATGTGACTAAGCAGGTGTTAGAGACAACTGTATCTGAGAAATACATGAGTGTAGAGAATAGAATTGGATCCCAAAGGAGAATATAGAGCCTCTAGGTCCATAGGACTCTGAATTTCATTAAGGAGTTTTCATAAATTGTGGAATAGTGTTGCATCCCCTTTCCTACTCCCAGCTGACCTCCATATATTCTATTACTAGTTTCCCTCCAAAAATGTACAAATTCACATCTTCTGCTGGAGGGAAGGTTGGGAATGTGGATTTCCATACCTGAGACCCTGACTATACAGTCATGAGTTTGCTGATATTGCATCACATTGCCAAAATCTCTTTCCCATCCTTTAATTTTATTTGTTTTTGAAATATATCAGTTTTCCAGGATCTTCTGTCCACTGTTCTTAACATGTGTTTATTCTATTTCACCTGTAATTTTACCACATACATTGACATTTTCATTGGTTGTTTGGTCAGTCTCAATATTTAATAATTCTCTTTATTAATTTTTATATTACAAAAACAAGGATGACGATGCCATAATGACATTCAGGAGTATAGGCAGTGATAAAGGAATGGCAGGGTTTTGTAAAACAATTCTGTTTTAATCCACACTGCCAAATATGTGGGGAGTATTCTATTTAGGGAGTAAATGTATTTTTCCAGTCATTTTTTTCTAAACTATTTCACATTTCAGTGATTCTAATATGTTCTGCTTGAATGTTTCTAGTACAGGGATTGCTGCTTGACATCAGCCTATTCCATGCTATTAAATAAATGCGATTACCAGAATTATCCAATTATCTTCTTTCTGTTGGTCCTGGTACTGACCTTTAGAGAAACAGAACAAATTTACTCTGTCTTATCTATGAAAGGGATTTGCTGTTGCAAATACAGTGGTTGATTTCTTGCCTAGTTTCAATATCCTCATTCAAATTTTCTCTATATAGCATAATTTCTACACCCTTGATGATGATGATCATTATCCTATGGTTATGTTTGGTTTTGCTGAGTTTCTTTTTAAAATTCAATTATTGCCCACGTGTCTAGTACCTACTATGTATTATATACTGGGTTAGATTCTAGGGAACTTTTTTTTTTATTTAACAAACAATTCGATATTACTTTTTTGTTCTAGGATTCATTCCATGCACCATATAAACATTAATACAATTAGATCTCTTATCTAACACATTATTTTGGTACTATTATTATCTCCATTCATGTATGAGAAAAGCAAGGCATAACAAAATTAAATAACATCTGTTGTCACACTTAAAAGAAGCTTGCTCTTGGAAGAAAAACTATGGCCAACCTAGATAGCATATTAAAAAGCAGAGACATTGCTTTGTCAACACAGGTCTGTCTAGTTAAAACTATGGTTTTTCCAGTAGTCATGTATGCATGTGAGTGTTGGATCATAAAAAAGCTGAGTGCTGAAGAACTGATGGTTTTGAACTGTGGTGTTGGAGAAGACTCTTGAGAGTCCCTTGGACTACAAGGAGATCAAACCGGTCAATCCTAAAGAAAAGAAGTCCTGAATATTGATTGGAAGGGCTGATGCTAAAGCTCCAATACTTTGACTACCTGATGTAAAGAACTGACTCATTTGAAAAGACCCTGATGCTGGGAAAGATTGAAGGTGGGAGGAGAAGGGGATGACAGAAGATGAGATGGTTGGATGGCATCACCAACTCGATGGACATGAGTTTGAGCAAGCTCTGGGAGATGGTGACAGACAGGGAGGCCTGGCGTGCTGCAGTCCATGGGGTTGCAAAGAGTCAGACACATTTGAGCAACTGAACTGAACTGATTATCACACTGTTAAGAAGTGGTAGAACCAAGTTTTTAACACAGGAGATCTCTTTCAGAGTCCACCAAGTTACACTCTCTCATACACTGTGTTTGCTCTCGTGCAAAGGTTCTTTATGAACACAATAGTTTGTAACCCTGGGACAAGGTGGAGCTCACCTAGAGAAGGAAAAAAAGTCAGTCCTGGAGACCTTGGCGATATCCTAAATCAACTCTCATCTGAAGCAATTGCTCCAGGTAAGTTAATTTTCTGCACAATAAAACCAGTTTTCTACTATAATGCAACCATAATAGTGAAAAAATTATATATATATATATATATATATATATATATATTTCTTGGTATAGATATGAGTTTAAGAGAACTCCTTATGATCACAATACTGTGCTTTCTTAAATTATTAAATATGCTATGTAAGCAATACTTAAAAATTGCTTTGCCATCTTATCACACAGGATGGTGTTAATTTGGAGATTTATTAAAATACTCAGAATTTTTTTTTTCTTTAGGTCTATATATATGTATGTTAGTCATTCAGTTGTGTCTTATTCTTTGTGACCCCATGTACCATAGCTCTCCAAGCTCCTCTGTCCATGGACTTCTCCAGGCAAGAATACTGGAGTGGGTTGCCATGCCCTTCTCTAGGGGATCTTCCCAACCCAGGGACTGAACCCGGGTCTCCCACATTGCAGGCAGATTCTTTACTGTCTGAGCCAAAGGGGAAGTCCCTTTTCTATATGATATATTGCCAAATCATATTTTTCTAATTATGTTTCCTTGCAACTTATTTTTTAATCTACACATAAGATTATGCCTGTTAGAATATATATTTGTTTGGGTTATCTAGGATTATGAATTTATTAAGTTAGTTGTATGTTTCAAGTGTATAAAATAAGATTTTCACTACCGAATGTTACTTACACAAAATGCTACTAACCTCATTGTAGTGTATCCTGAATATCCATGATTATGAATAGAATTTCCTTCTACATAAATGCATATACATAGTTTTAAAAGTCAAGAGAAAACAATCTTGGCAAAATATGTTTTGGTTTGTATCATATATTTGGAAATATTCTGAATGTAAACAACTGCCAATATCATACCGTTGGAGTCACCAGATATAGTGATGGCTTTATAAGTCTGAGAACAGTTTCATTGAAACACACAATTTTTTTTTTTTACATTATGTTTCATAATTTGGCTTTGTATTGAATCAATTTAAGATATAAAATACAGATACTGGTTGTTTCACAGAATTAAAGTATAATAGAAATTACTAAATGAGGAAATATGAGTGTTCTTTTTAATCTCCTTCTAATAGATGAAGAAACTAAAGCCTCAGTAATTCAGCTCAGTTCAGTTCAGTTCAGTTCCATCACTCAGTCATGTCAAATCCTTTGTGACCTCATGGACTGCAGCACACCAGGCCTCCCTCCCATCACTAACTGTCAAGAGTTAACTCAAACTCATGTCCTTTGAGTTGGTGATGCCATCCAAACATCCCATCCTCTGATCCCCTTATCCTCCTGCCTTCAATATTTCCCAGCATCAGGATCTTTTCAAATGAGTCAGCTTTTCACATCAGGTGGCCAAACTGTTTGAGTTTCAGCTTCAACATCAGTCCTTCAAATGAATATTCAGGACTGATTTCCTTTAGAATGGACTGGTTGGATCTCCTTGCTGTCCAAGGGCCTCTCTCAAGAGTCTTCTCCAACACCACAGTTCAAAAGCATCAATTCTTCAGCACTCAGCTTTTTTTACGGTCCAACTCTCACATCCATACACGACTACTGGAAAAACCATAGCTTTGACTAGATGGAAATTTGTTGGCAAAGTAATGTCTCTGCTATCTAGGTTGGTCATAACTTTCCTTCTGAGGGGCAAGTGTCTTTTAGTTTCTTGGCTGCAGTCACCATCAGCAGTGATTTTAGAGCCTCCCTCCGCCCAAAAAATGCCTCAATGGAATAAGGTAATTGTCCAAAGTCTTAACATTATTTGACAAACTGAAACTGAACTTAGCTGTGTGACTTCAGGACTCAATTCCTCAATCACTTTTTGCCTGTTTCTTACTGAAATGAATGTAGCACTAACTAGGAAACCAGACACCATTATTCTGGCTCAGACATTGCTGGTACTCCTTTTAGGGAATAACAGGGCCAGTTTATGATCTACAGCAAAAGGATGGTAATTTTAATATAAATTTATTCATTTTTGTCTGTGCTGGGATTTCAGTGCTGCAAATGTGCTTCCTTTAGTTGCAGCAAGTGGAGGCTCTTCTCTAGTTGTGATTCATGGGCTTCTCATTGAGGTAGCTTCTCATTTGGAAGCACAGGCTCTAGTGAGCACAGATTTTGGTAGCTATGACTGGTGGGCTCTAGTATGCAATCTCAGCAGTTGTGGTACACTGAGCTCAGTTGCCCCAAGGCATGTTGGATCTTACAGGATCAGGGATGGAATGCGAGTCCGCAGAATTGGCAGGCAGATTCTTCATCACTGGACCACCAGGGAGGTCCAGGATGGTATTTTTGTTGTTGCTGTTCAGTCACCCAGTCATGTCCAACTCTTTGCCATTCCATGGACTGCAGCTTGCCAGGCCTTCCTATCCATCACCATTTCCCAGAATTTGCCCAAGTTTGTGTTCATTGCATCGATGATGTCATCCAGCCATCTCATCCACTGATGCCCTCTTCTCCTTCTGCCCTCGATCTTTCCCAGCATCAGGGAATTTTCCAATGAGTCATCTGTGCACTTCAGATGACCAAAATACTGGAGCTTCAGCTTCAGCGTTTGATCTCCTTACTGTGCAAGGGGCTTTCAGGAGTCTTCTCCAGCACCACAGTTCAAAGACATCAATTCTTTGGCATTCTGCCTTTTTTACAGTATAGCTCTCACAATCATATGTTACCACTGGGAAGACCACAGCCCTGACCATACAGACCTTTGTTGGCAGAGTAATATTTCTGCTTTTCCACACACTGTCCAGGTTTTTCATTGCTTCCCTGCCAAGAAGCAATTGTCTTCTGATTTCATGGCTACAGTCACCATCCACAGTGATTTTGGAGCCCAAGAAGAGTAAATCTATCACTACTTCCACCCTTTCCCCTGCTATTTGCCATGCAGTAATGGAGTGTGATGCCGTGATCTTAGTTGTTTGTTCTTTTTTTTAATATTTAGTCTTAAGCCAATTATTTCACTCTCCTCCTTCACCCTCATCGAGAGGTTCTTTAGTTCTTCTTCACTTTCTGCCATTAGAGTGGTATCATTCACATATCTGAGGTTGTTGATGTTTCTCCCACCTATCTTGATTCCAGCTTGTAACTCTTCCAGCCTAGCATTTCTCATGATGTGCTCAGCATATAGGTTAAACAAGCAGGGTAACAGTAGACAGCCCTGTCATATTCTTTTCTTGATCTTGAACCAATCATTTGTTCCTTACAGAGTTCAAACTGTTGTTTCTTGACCAGCATATTGATTTCTCAGAAGACAGGTAAGATGGTTTGGTATTCCCATATCTCTCAGAGCTTTCCAGTTTGTCATGATCCACACAAAAGACTTAGCGTAGTCAATGAAACAGAGATAGATGTTTTTTCTGAAATTCACTCATTTTCTCTGTAATCAAATGAGTGCTGGCAACTTGATCTCTATTTCCTCTTCTTTTTCTAAACCAAGCTTGGACATCTGGAAGTTCTTCATTCACAGAATGCTGAAGCCTAGCATGCAAGATTTTAAGTATGACCTTGCTAGTGTGGGAGGTGAGTACAATTATCCAGTGATTAGCACATTTTGGGTACTACCCTTCTTGGGAATTGAGATGAGGATTGACCGTTTCCAGTCCTGTGGCCACTGCTGGGTCTTACAGATTTGTTGCCATAATGAATGGAAAACCTTGATGGCATCCTTCTTTAGGGATGTGAATAGTTCTGCTGGAATTTCATAACATCCTCTAGCTTTATAAACTTTAGTGGTTGAGCTACCCCACATCCGAGATCAGGGGCGGCGGCCGAGAGGAGCTACCCCACGTCCTAGGCCAGGGTCGGTGGCCAGGAGGAGCTACCCCGCCTCCGAGGTCAGGGGCAGTGGCCAAGATGAGCTACCCCACGTCCAAGGTCAGGGGTGGCAGCCAAGAGGAGATGCCCCTCGTCCAAGGTAAGGAGCAGTGACTGCACTTTGCTGGAGCAGCCGTGAAGACATACCCCACACCCAAGGTAAGAGAAACCCAAGTAAGATGGTAGATGTTGCAAGAGGGCATCAGAGGGCAGACGCACTGAAACCATACTCACAGAAAGCTAGTCAACCTAATCACACTAGGACCACAGACTTGTCTAACTCAATGAAACTAAGCCATGCCCACAGGGCAACCCAAGACGGGCAGGCCATGGTAGAGAGGTCTGACAGAATGTGGTCCACTGGAGAAGGGAATGGCAAACCACTTCAGTATTCTTGCCTTGATAACCCCATGCACAGTATGAAAAGGCAAAATGATAGGATGCTGAAAGAGGTACTCCCCAGGTCAGTAGGTGCCCAATATGCTACTGGAGATCAGTGGAGAAATAACTCCAGAAAGAATGAAGGGATGGAGCCAAAGCAAAAACAATACCCAGCTGTGGATGTGACTGGTGATAGAAGCAAGGTTCAATTCTGTAAAGAGCACTATTGCATAGGAACCTGGAATGTCAGGTCCATGAAGCAAGGCAAATTGGAAGTGGTCAAACAAGAGATAGCAAGAGTGAACATTGACATTCTAGGAATCAGCAAACTAAAATGAACCGGAATGGGTGAATTTAACTCAGATGACCATTATACGATTCATGGGATTGCAAAGAGTCGGACAGGACTGAGCAACTGAACTGAACTGAACTGACAATTATATCTACTACTGCGGGCAGGAATCCCTCAGAAGAAATGGAGTAGCCATCATGGTCAACAAAAGAGTCTGGAATGTAGTACTTGGATGCAGTATGAAAAATGACAGAATGATCTCTGTTCATCTCCAAGGCAAACCATTCAATATCACAGTTATCCAAGTCTATGCCCCAACCAGTAACGCTGAAGAAGCTGAAGTTGAACGGTTCTATGAAGACCTACAAGACCTTTTAGAACTAACACCCAAAAGAGATGTCCTTTTCATTATAGGGGACTGGAATGCAAAAGTAGGAAGTCAAGAAACACCTTCAGTAACAGGCAAATTTGGCCTTGGAATGCGGAATGAAGCAGGGCAAAGAATAATAGGGTTTTGCCAAGAAAATGCACTGGTCATAGCAAACACCCTCTTCCCACAACACAAGAGAAGACTCTACACGTGGACATCACCAGATGGTCAACACCGAAATCAGATTGATTATATTCTTTGTAGCCAAAGATGGAGAAGCTCTATACAGTCAACAAAAACAAGACCAGGAGCTGACTGTGGCTCAGATCATGAACTCCTTATTACCAAATTCAGACTTAAACTGAAGAAGTAGGGAAAACCACTAGATCATTCAGGTATGACCTAAATCAAATCCTTTATGATTATACAGTGGAAGTGAGAAATAGATTTAAGGGCCTAGATCTGATACATAGAGTGCCCGATGAACAACGGAATGAGGTTCGTGATATTGACAGGGATCAAGACCATCCCCATGGAAAATAAATGCAAAAAAGCAAAATGGCTGTCTGGGAAGGCCTTACAAATAGCTGTGAAAAGAAGAGAAGCAAAAAGCCAAGGAGAAGAGGAAAGATACAAGCATCTGAATGCAGAATTCCAAAGAATAGCAAGAAGAGATAAGAAAGCCTTCTTCAGCGATCAATGCAAAGAAATAGAGGAAAACAACAGAATGGGAAAGAGTAGAGATCTCTTCAAGAAAATTAGAGATATCAAGGGAACATTTCCTGGAAAGATGGGCTCGATAAAGGACAGAAATGGTATGGACCTAACAGAAGCAGAAGATATTAAGAAGAGGTGGCAAGAATGCACAGAAGAACTGTACAAAAAAGATCTCCATGACCCGAATAATCATGATTGTGTGATCACTCACCTAGAGCCAGACATCCTGGAATGTGAAGTCAAGTGGGTCTTAGAAAGCATCACTATGAAGAAAGCTAGTGGAGGTGATGGAATTCCAGTGGAGCTATTTCAAATCCTGAAAGATGATGCTGTGAAAGTGCTGCACTCAATATGCCAGCAAATTTGGAAAACTCAGCAGTGGCCACAGGACTGGAAAAGGTCAGTTTTCATTCCAATCCCAAAGAAAGGCAATGCCAAAGAATGCTCAAACTACCATACAATTGCACTCATCTCACATGCTACTAAAGTAATGCTTAAAATTCTCCAAGCCAGGCTTCAGCAATACATGAACTGTGAACTCCCTGATGTTCAAGCTGGTTTTAGAAAAGGCACAGGAACCAGAGATCAAATTGCCAACATCTGCTGGATCATGGAAAAAGCAAGAGAGTTCCAGAAAAACATCTATTTCTGCTTTATTGACTATGCCAAAGCCTTTGACTGTGTGGATCACAAGAAACTGTGGAAAATTCTGAGAGAGATGGAAATAAGAGACCACCTGACCTGCCTCTTGAGAAATCTGTATGCAGGTCAGGAAGCAACAGTTAGAACTGGACATGGAACAACAGACTGGTTCCAAATAGGAAAAGGAGTACATCATGGCTGTATATTGTCACCCTGCTTATTTAACTTCTATGCAGAGTACATCATGAGAAACCCTGGACTCGAAGAAGCACAGTCTGGAATCAAGATTGCCGGGAGAAATATCAATAACCTCAGATATGCAGATGACACCATCCTTTGGCAGAAAGTGAAGAGGAACTAAAAAGATTCCTGATGAAAGTGAAAGAGGAGAGTGAAAAAGTTGGCTTAAAGCTCAACATTCAGAAAACTAAGATCATGGCATCCGTTCCCATCACTTCATGGGAAATAGATGGGGAAACAGTGGAAACAGTGTCAGACTTTATTTTTTGGGGCTCCAAAATCACTGCAGATGGTGAATGCAGCCATGAAATTAAAAGACGCTAACTCTTTGGAAGAAACGTTATGACCAACCTAGATAGCATATTGAAAAGCAAAGACATTACTTTGCCAGCTAAGGTCCATCTAGTCAAGGCTTGGTTTTTCCTGTGGTCATGTATGGATGTGAGAGTTGGACTATGAAGAAGGCTGAGCACTGAAGAATTGATGCTTTTGAACTGTGTTGTTGGATAAGACTCTTGAGAGTCCCTTGGACTGAAAGGAGATCCAACCAGTCCATTCTGAAGGAGATCAGCCTTGGGATTTCTTTGGAAGGAATGATGCTAAAGCTGAAACTCCAGTACTTTGGCCCCTCATGTGAAGAGTTGAGTCATTGGAAAAGACTCTGAAGCTGGGAGGGATTGGGGGCAGGAGGAGCAGGGGATGACAGAGGATGAGATGGCTGGATGTCATCACTGACTCAATGGACGTGAATCTGAGTGAACTCCAGGAGTTGGTGATGGACAGGGAGGCCTGGCGTGCTGCGATTCATGGGGTCGCAAAGAGTCTGACACGACTGAGCAACTGAACTGAACTTAAGGCCCACTTGACATCACACTCCAAAATGTCTGGCTCTGGGTGACTAACCACACCATTATAGTAATCCAGTTCATTAAGGTCTTTCTTATACAGTTCTCCCATGTATTCTTTCCATCTCTCCTTGATCTTTTCAGTGTCTACTGGTTCTCTACCATTCTGCCATCTTTGGTTGGAATGCTTCTTTGAAGTTTCCAATATTCCTGAAGAGATCTTTAGTCTTTCCCCTTTTGTTGTTTTCTTCTATTATTAAACACTGTTCATTGAAGAAGACCTTCTCATCTCCTCTAGCTATTCTTTGAATCTCTGTTTAATTGGATGTATGTTTCCCTCTCTCCCTTGCTTTGCATTTCTCTTCATTATTCCACTATTCTTAAAGCCTCCTCAGGTAACTGCTTTGCCTTCTTGCTTTTCTTTTTCTTTTCTTCTTGTTTTTTTTTTTTTTTTTTTTAATGCAACCTAAATAAGTGTTTTGGGTTAGGTTCCCACGAAGCAATCCTTAAAGGAAGGTTTTATTAGAGAAAAGCTTTCTGGGAATAGTGGTCAAGGAGTAGAAGAAGAAGAAATAGCAAAGAAAGTACCTAGGGCTTTGAAAAAGTGAAAGTGAAAGTCAGTCATTTGTGTCTAACTGTTTGGGACCCCATGGACTGTAGTCCTTGGCTCTTAATCTTACAAGTTATAGCCCTGGAATATGAAATACTCATTTAAGCATCTCTCAACTTGGGTAAAGAAGTAATACTTCTGCACAGGCCTATTATCTTATTTTTTTTTAATTACATTTTTATTTTTACTTTATTTTACTTTACAATACTGTATTGGTTTTGCCATACATTGACATGAATCCACCACGGGTGTACATGAGTTCCCAAACATGAATCCCCCTCCCACTTCCCTCTCCACAACATCCCTCTGGGTCATCCCCGTGCACCAGCCCCAAGCATGCTGTATCCTTCATCGGACATAGACTGGTGATTCGATTCTTACATGATAGTATACATGTTTCAATGCCATTCTCCCAAATCATCCCACCCTCTCCCTCTCGCTCTGAGTCCAAAAGTCTGCTATACACCTCTGGGTCTTTTTTGCTGTCTTGCATACAGGGTCATCATTGCCATCTTTCTAAATTCCATATATATGTGTTAATATACTGTATTGGTGTTTTTCTTTCTGGCTTACTGCACTCTGTATAATCGGCTCCAGTTTCATCCATCTCATCAGAACTGATTCAAATGTATTCTTTTTAACGGCTGAGTAATACTCCATTGTGTATATGTACCACAGCTTTCTTATCCATTCATCTGCTGATGGACATCTAGGTTGTTTCCATGTCCTGGCTATTATAAACAGTGCTGCGATGAACATTGGGGTACATGTGTCTCTTTCAATTCTGGTTTCCTCGGTGTGTATGCCCAGCAGTGGGATTGCTGAGTCATATGGCAGTTCTATTTGCAATTTTTAAAGGAATCTCCACATTGTTCTCCAAAGTGGCTTTACTAGTTTGCATTCCCACCAACAGTGTAGGAGGGTTCCCTTTTCTCCACACCCTCTCCAGCATTTATTGCTTGCAGATTTTTGGATCACAGCCATTCTGACTGGTGTGAAGTGGTACCTCATTGTGGTCTTGATTTACATTTCTCTAATAATGAGTGATGTTGAGCATCTTTTCATGTGTTTGTTAGCCATCCGTATATCTTCTTTGGAGAAATGACTATTTAGTTCTTTGGCCCATTTTTTGATTGGGTCATTTATTTTTCTGGAATTGAGTTGCATAAGTTGCTTGTATATTTTTGAGATTAGTTGTTTGTCAGTTGCTTCATTTGCTATTATTTTCTCCCATTCAGAAGGCTGTCTTTTCACCTTGCGTATATTTTCCTTTGTTGTGCAGAAGCTTTTAATTTTAATTAGATCCCATTTGTTTATTTTTGCTTTTATTTCCAGAATTCTGGGAGGTGGATCATAGAGGATCCTGCTGTGATTTATGTTGGAGAGTGTTTTGCCTATGTTCTTCTCTAGGAGTTTTATAGCTTCTGGTCTTAAATTTAGATCTTTAATCCATTTTGAGTTTATTTTCATGTGTGGTGTTAGAAAGTGATCTAGTTTCATTCATTTACAAGTGGTTGACCAGTTTTCCCAGCACCACTTGTTAAAGAGATGCTTGTTACTCCATTGTAAATTCTTGCCTCCTTTGTCAAAGATATTCTTCTTCTTCTCAGGAAACACAGGTTCTCTTAGAGTGGTATTACATATTTGTTCCTCTCAGGTCTGCTTAGCCCCAAAAAGTCAAAGCATGATTCTAGATATCTGTTTCTTTGCTTCTGAACACTAAATTACAGCTAAGAAATGCTCTTAACATTATCATATTACAACAAGCTTGCAATTCTTACTGTCTATATTTTACTTGGGCTTCCCTCATAGCTATCAGTAAAAAATCTGCCTACAATGCAGGAGGTGCAGGAGGTGCAGGAGACTCAGGAGATATGGGTTCGATCCCTGGGTTGGAAAGATCCCCTGCAGGAGGAAATGGCAACCCACTCCAGTATTCTTGCCTGGAGAATCCCATGGACAGAGGAGCCTGGAAAGCTACAATCCATGGGGTTGTAAGAGTCAGACATGACTTAGTGACTAAATCACCACCATATTTTACTTAAAATCAAATATTTTGCAAATTTTTAGATTATTTAGTGAATATTGATGTGTGTGTATGCTTTGCATACACCTAGCATGCATTGAGTACTGTTAATAATTACAACATTCCAATATGGCAAGATAGGTTTTCTTATCCTGAGTTTATAGATGGAGGGATTTAATAACAGATAAAATGAGTAACTTGCCCACTGTATTTGTTTTCTAAGACTGTCATAGCAAAGTACCCTTGGGAAGCTAGAACTAAAGTGTTGGAAGAATTGGTTTCCTTCTAAGGGCTCTAAAGGAGAATCTGTTATTAATATGAGACTGTTCTAGCTGGCAATTCTTGGTCTTTCTTGATTTACAGACATTTCATTATAGTGTCAACCTTTGTCTTCATGTGGCCATTCTCTTATAAGCATGTCAGTCATATTGGATTAGGGGCCAATCCTACTTAGATATAAACTCGTCTTAACTAATTGCATCTGTGACTATCATTTTCTCCATATAAGGTCATATTCTGAGGTACTGGGGGATAGGATTTCACCATATCTTTTTTTGAGGGAGACAGGATTCAACCCACAACATCCATTTGCTGCAAAAATAGAGATCCCAAACCAATTTTGTGTGACTGCAAATTCTACTCTGTTTCTACTCTTGAAGTGTGAGGATGAAAACCCTGGTAAAAACTACCTAAACATGAAAGAAAAGTGGAAGTAGATTTCCCCTCTACTTTTTGTTTTGGAATAAAAGAATAAGTATAGCATTTTAAAGTTTCTTCACTCTTGTAGCTACAGAGCACTTTTTTTTGAGCAAAATTAAGGGATAAATGACTAGGTTTATGAGTGAATAGTATGAAATTTATTTGTAAAGCTGAGGACAAAGCAGACTAGAGCAGAAGAAATGAATGGCATATAATTTGAGCAGACAGACTGTTTATTAACGTGCAACATTCCATAAATACTGTTTCACTGATTTGGTTTGCTTGAAGCTTGAATGCATATGAAGGAAAGAGTAAATCACAGGGAAATTGCTTGAAGGTAAGAAATGTGGAGGTAGATATACAGCTGCAAAAGAAAAAGTAGCAACAGGAAAGAATGATAGCTTCTTAAGTAAAAGAAACACTACTCACATAATTATAAACTCATTTTTTCTCTAAATAAAATTTTAAAAATAGTATAAGGAAGAAGTCAGCACATTTGTTAAGAAATGTGATGTAATATTTAGAGTGAAATGATGTAATTTAAAGAGTAAAGACTTTGCCTATTTGCAAAACTGGATTGATGAAATGAAAAAAGGTTGAAACATAGCCTATTTAATGGTATATATTAGCATACTATATCTCCACAACTGGATAGAAAAGTATTGAATAAATGAATGAAGGGATAAATCCATTATGTATTTTCTTTCTAAGTTATGAAATCCACATATTGTTTTACTAACAAGGACATAAATAATGCAGTGTCTTTGAATACTCAGTTGCTTCAGTCGTGTCTGACTCTTTACCATCCCATGGACTGTAGCCCGCCAGGCTCCTCTGTCCATGGATTCTCTAGGCAAGAATACTGGAGTGGGTTGCCATTTCCTTCTCCAGTGTTTCTCAATAAATTCTTTGCATTTTTTAAGAGAATTATGAGCCCATATACCTCCATGAAGCCTTGGGCAAAATCAAATTATTTCAGTGGAATAAATAATCTATAAAGACCTATTTCCAAACCTCAAAAAGTTTATAATCATAGAATTCAAATTTCAGCTTTAGTCATTATGAATAGATCATTTAGTTATTATGAATAGTGCATTTTGTACAATTACAACAATGAATATTTTGATTAGTTGCTCTTAAATACTAAAATAAATGTATTACAATACTTAAATCTTATTTCAACACTACTTCAGCTGAACTAGTTTGAAAGTAGACTTTTATGAGAGAATATGAAGCTACATATTCTCTCCTAAATATTATGGTAACGCTTCATTTTATGTGATACACATGTTTTTGAAGGGCTTTCCAGGTGGTGCTAGTGGTAAAGAACCTGCAAGCTAATGCAGTAGACATAAGAGACATTGGTTTGATCCCTCGGTTTGGAAGATCCACTGGAGGAGGAAATGGCAACTCACTCCAGTGTTCTTGCCTGGAGAATCCCATGGGAAGAGGAGCCTGGCGGGCTGTGGTCCATAGGTTGCAAAGAGTTGAACATGACTAAAGTGACTTAGCATGCACGTAAGCATGTGTTCAAAAACATATACTAATTTAATCTTAATTAACAATGAAAAATACATTGACGATGTATAACACTTTCAAAAGATATATTTAAGTAATTTAGTTGGATCTTAAATTGGAATTGTGGCTTCTCATCCTCTTAAAATGGATTGGATTCTTTTGATGCCAAAATTAAAGAAAATATATAACCTTTCAGGTTTTCTAAATTCTCTGTCATTTTAAATTTGTGTTAAAAAATCCTTAGCACTCGAGTATTATTACTTAACACATCATAGCACAAAAGCATGGGGTCATACAATATCACCAACAGCTGGCTTAAGATTTAGACTCCAAATCAGTTAAACTTAAGATTTCACTTAAGAGTAGATTTCTTTCAGTTTGATGTTAGATCTTAAATTGTAGACTGATAACCAAGATCATTTAGTCATACACCTGTCTCTGCACTGGGCCACATATTTAATCATCTAACAGGGAAAAGAAATTCAAATTTTAAAGTTTTTGTGATGGAGACATTCAGATAATTTAATATACAATACAAAAAGAAGTCCTTTCTGGGATGAAAAAATAAAGGTCTTTTTTTACAGGAAAGCTTGATAAGATATTTAAAGGAAAGATAGAATTATAAAAATAACTATTTTTCTACCCTTGATGCAGAGTAATCTGGCATGAATCATAAGTGAATGATAAAACTGTTGGATGAAAGGTTATTATAGAACAGGATATTCATAAAGTGCCAGATATAATTCCACAGATTTTTAAATTAAGTGTATCCACTAACTAATTACAAAAATGGAAATATAGTGGGGAAAATTCACAGTCATCTCTGCAACTACCTTAACCCCAGGACCAAACTTAATATCATGTGTGCTGGGGCAACTTGATATTTGTAATATTGTATTATAACATTAATATAATATTATATATTTTAATATGACCTAATGTGAAATACAGAGCATCGACTTTGAAATATTATTTTCAATAATACCTAACCTGAATAAAACTTTCAGAACCTACTTCCTATTTACATTATGCAGGAAATAAAAAGAAAATCTTAAGCCATATTGGAAACCTAATTTTAGCCATACTGAAATTAAAAGAAAACCAATACCACAGTGAAAAATTAGAAAATTAGGTAAATCTAGAATGTTGAAACTCTGTAAGACAAATTACCTAGCCTATTTAAAAAGAGAAAGAGAGTGAGAGTCATAATAGTCAAATGAGATGTGTGAATTTAGGTTGGATAGCAAATTTAAATAAACAAGTGTAATGTACATTTGGGGACATTTTGGGAAATCTGAATATAGACAGGATGTTAGATAACAGTATAGAATGATTGTACTTTTCTAAAACATGTTTTTGAGATTGAATTTACATAAGAGAATGTCCTTATTTTTAGTAGACATATGCTTAGGGAGAGTCACTGTGCCTGCAATTTATTTTCAAATGGATCAGAGATAAAAAAAAGAATATATGTGTGGAAAGACATAAAGCAAACAAGGGAAAATGCAAATAATTGGCAAATTAAGGTAAAGATAAGTAGGTATTTATTGCAACATTTTTTTCTGTAGGTTTGATAACATTAAAAATAAAAAGTGGGGGCATAAAGCCCTTTCTTTTATATCAGCTTAATTAATTCTAGATTATAAATGTTTGATTCCTGTTAGGTAAAGTATGAATTGTTGGTGATCCTTCATGGGCTAAAAGATTCAAGCAATGGCTATAGCTTTTGATATGTGATACATTTGCATTTGTCTCTGCTCAGGAAGTTTGTACATTGTTAAATTCTGGTGTTATAAGTTACTTTCTTCAGCTGTGCCCATGTGACTGGAAAACTGCTACATCATAAGCTAAAGTAACTATGAGACATTTTGGGGAAATTTCTCTCCTAACAAAAACCTGATGGATTCATTATAAAACAATTCTAACAAGGAAAAAAGTAGACAATCTTTATACAGGATACTGGCTTGATAGAGAAGCAACTGAGATAAATCAAGCTCCATGTCCATTCATCATTGGCAAAGGGCTCTTCTGGGAGTAGAGATGAGTTTTTCTACCTTTTCCTAGAATTTATAGGTTTCTGTGCTCATAGTTGGTCAAGAAAGGTGAGTATGCTGTTATTTTGGGGGCCATTGCCCTTTACACACATTATTGTATTGTGTTATATCTCACTGTTGCAAGAAGGAGCACCCGTTCCAGGCCCAAGAGTGGACTGTTTTCCACCACTGGGAAATGAAGTGTCTGAGGAGACGCACATGCTGACAAAGCAAGAGACTTTATTGGGAAGAGGCACCTGGGTGGAGAGTAGGAGGGTAAGGGAGTCCAGGAGAGCTGCTCTGCCATGTGGCTCACAGGGTTTGGTTTTATGGTAATTGGGTTAGTTTCTGGGTTGCATCTGGCCAATCACTTTGACTCAGGGTCTTTCCTGGAGTCTTGCCCATCATTCAGCCAAGATGGATTCCAGTGAGGAGAATTCTGGGAAGTTGGTAGGACATATGGACTGAAGTCTCCTCTCTCCTTTTGACATTTCCTGAATTTCTGGCTGGTGGTATCTTGGCAGTTCTGCATTCCTTGCCAGGACATCCTATTGTAAGAAAAGTCCTGTGGTAAGAAAACTCAAGTGTTACTATGGTGCCTGGCCAGGGCCAGTGGTTTCAGACAGTTGGTTCGCCTAACACCACCGTTAGTAGCACAATGCCAAACAATGTGTTGAATGTAGCTCTATTCTTTCCTTTATGTTCCCAACACAACCAATTTTCTCACCAAAGTCACAGTAGATAACAGAAATGAAAAATCCAATTAATTGTAGTCATATAATCACAAACACATGTGATAGAGATTGGGATCAACAGTAGCACTAGGCATGAAAAGGAGACTTCATTTATTTGAAAAGGCCTTAGTGAGAACTTTCTATGTCCAAGTCACTGTGCCTTTCATTATCTATAATCAAACAGTGAATTAAAATTTGATTCTTGCTCTCCAAAACTTTATAATTAAATAGGAGAACTTTAACACAAATGACTGAAAACAAGAAATTATCTAAGAAAAGTCATCTGAGTACCATACAAACTTAGAATGTGAAATTAAATCAATCTAGGAGCATAAAGAGAGCAAAGTGGTAGCTTTTCATCCACATCTTGAGTGGATACATGACAATGGAGGTTGATGGCATCTTGAATAAAGGCAAATATGTGTGAATGGGAACAATCAGGTGATTGCAGTGCCTGATTATCAAACACATTTCCAAAAATAGCATGGCATGGGAAAATTATAAAATAAGAATAATGGGTAAGAAATTTGAAGTTTATTGTTCACACAAAGTAGTTCTCAAAGTGTGCCTGAGGATCGCATGCCTCAGATTTTACGACCTACTTGTCAAATACATGCAATTCCTGAGAACTTCGTTAAGAGCTACCAAATCTTGGTTCCCATGTATAGGACTTGCAAATGAGCATGTATAAAATCATCTCTGTTGACTGTTATTCACACTAAGTTTTGGATAATATTTCCTTAGGCACTGGGGAATCCCTGAAATACTGTGGGGAAATACATAATCATTCCTGTATTTTATGTAGAATGATCTGGCTAAATAGACGTTCTTGTTCAAAAACATTTGGGCCTTTCGATAATCCCAGGACAAGTTGCTTTCAAGAAAGGAGGAAATCCTTTATGTCATGTCCACCCATACCTCCTGTCATATCATTGGCAGCATTAGATTAGAAATAGAGTGCCCAATAAATGTAATGTGCTTTAATCAGCCCAAAGCTGTCTCCCTCACCCTGAGTCTGTGGAAAAATAGTCTGTTTTGTGAAAATAGTCTCTTTAGCAAAAAAGGTTTGGGATCACTGCATTACAGCATCTATGAGAAATTAAAAAAATAAAAAATTAATTTAATCTGCATCACAGCGATGAGAAACAACATTTTGGACTTAAATAATTTGACAGCTAGTGTATTAATATACTGTTAGTACACACTATTAAAAAAGTCAGTAGATTCACAGACATAGGTAACCCATATGGCTACCAAAGGGTAAGGTGTAGAGACATAAATTGATTAATATACACACTGCTATGTATAAAACAGATAAAAAATAAGAAACTACTGTATAGCACAGGGAACTACATTCTTTATCTTGTAATAACCTACAATGGAAAGGAATATGTATATAAAATTTGACCAATATTTTAATCAAGTATCACTATGTCAGGCAATGTTTTCTGTTTAAGCTAATGATAATTGAGAAGGATAATGTTTTTAAATACTGTGGTCTTTTTTCTCCTCAAAAATATTTGCCGCACTATGAAAAATTAATTCATATAAAATTTAGTTTATATAAAATATTTCTTGCTAGTGCAAATGAAATATTCTATATATCACACCCTGCATAAGCTTACACATTGATGATGAAAGGCAATCATAGAACAGTGTCTTAGGCAGGTAGAGGCACTTCCCTGGTGGTCCAATGGTTAAGACTCCATTGCAAAGGGCACAAGTTTGATCCTTGATAAGGGAGCTAAGATCCTGCATTCCATATGGCATGGAATGTAAAACTAAAGAAGAATAAAACAAATAAATAGGCAGGTAAGGCTCATGAATGTTCAGCATGGAGAATTTCTCACCCTTGAAGATATGATCAATGAGAGAGAACCAGGTGAAAGTCAGAACCAGGTGAAAGACCCATACAGCCTTACTCAACCCTGCCTGCCATGTACTCTTTTTTATGATTTCTAAAATCATACACTCTAATTACTATTAAAATGTGAAGTTTAAAATAGCTGGCAGAAATGCTGCTACATACTCATGAAAGCATTCTTCACATCATTTGGCAAGCGTGCATACTGTTGTCTTTTCTCTCTTTTATTGTCTACTTCAGCTTCAGTGCCATGCCTTGCTTGTGTAACAGTCTATCTTCCCTTCTCTCTTGAATCTGACACTGCCTTCTCCCTTTGCTCTGCCACCTCATTTCCTTCATCCTTTTAAGCAAACTTTATAATTGAATCAATCGCCATTGTATAACTTTGCAAAATCTCTGTATTAGAAAATGATCTTTCTGAAAACTCATGCCATTGCAAACCATCTTGTATCATTTAAAACAAATTGCCATGTCTGAAGAATGAATGACATGTATATCTGATTACTTTTATGAGAACATAAGCTCCCTGAAGGCAACAGCAAATAACTGAACTGCTAAGTCCTTCCCAGTGTTCACTCAATCAGTTCAGTCGCTCAGTCGTGTCCCACTCTTTGTGACACCATGGACTGCAGCACGCCAACCTTTCCTGTCTATCACCAACTCCTGGAGCCTACTCAAACTCATGTCCATTGTGTTGGTGATGCCTCTCTCAATAGCCATTCAATAAATATTTCATAAGTCCATAGGTTAATGAATGAATAAGGTAATGGAGATCATAATTTCTATAAGGACTAGGGCAGTATCAGCTTATTAAAGGCTTTAACTCCAGGTTCCAGTCCCTCATCCTGAGGAGTGGCCAATACAAATTTTTTAGTTAAGGAATTTATGATGCCAAGAATATTAGAGAAGAAAAAAAATTCTGGTCACTAACAATTATTTCCAACATATATTTCTGGGAAATTATGTTTAAAATAAATTTTTTTTAAATTTTTATTTTTACTTTATTTTACTTTACAATACTGTATTGGTTCTGCCATACACTGACACGAATCCACCACGGGTGTACATGCATTCCCAAAATAAAATTACCAATCATTATATTTCCTGTGATAAAACATTACTGTAATTTTTTAACACTTATCTTTGTGTTGATTGACTTTGTCTTTACATTGGTTGCTGTGTTATTGCCTACCAGCATTCCTGGAATATAGCAAGGATGTTTTAAACATGTGGATAAATAAATAAATAAAAGAAGACAAATCTATGATAAGTTAGTGAAAATCATTTTATAATTTTAACATGTAATAGTAAAAAATAGAATAATACATCGAGAATCTGTTTAAAACAGAGTTAATCGTCAAATTTGGGGTTTGTTTTTTCACTTTAAAATCTGTTATTGAAAGCATATATTGAGGAATGTGGGCTCCAGTGTTAGAGCACCTGGGTGTTCATGCTGTGATTTCCTAACTAGACAAAATTTTTAGCAGCTTTTGTTTTCCATTTCTTTGTTTACAAAATGACAAAAACATTAGCCCCTTCTTCTAGTCTACTTTATAGACTATAAAGTATATACTAACTGATGTAAATTGGTGATTTATTGAAGAATCACATCTTTATTCTACATTGTGCAAAAGTTGTCAGAATATTGCATATAATTTGCAGTGATTCAACTGGCCATGTCTACCTCTGGAGCAATCCAATAATTTACTTGATTAGCAGTAATTTCACAAAAATAACTACATAAGAAAAAAATTTAATATGGGACTCAGTACAAAAGCAGAGAAGATAATTCTAATAATGATTTTGGAAAAATGTATAAGACACAAAATTTCCCCCAAGAGAATAAAATATTTTGCCTCTCTGATATGTTGCAGTGGAATGAACATTGTGCCATGAGTCACTGGACCTGAGTTTAAATCTGGGGCTCAATATCTGTACTTTCTCTTAACAGTCACATGTATCAAATACAGGATAACACTGTTTTTCACTGCTCTTTTATAAACTTTAACTATTCTTTTCTTCTTCCTTCTTTTCATTTTTCCTTCTTTCCTTCTCTTTCCTCCTTCTGGCCCTTCTTTTCTCCTTTTCCTTCCTTCTTGTTATTTATTTTTCAACTACTCCTGCTTTGTTCCAAGAAGTCTAATAGGCCCTAAAATAAACACAGTGAAAATATAGATATCATCTTTTTTTTGTCCTTGGAACTAACAGTCTTAGCAGAAGGAAGGAATCTAAAGAAGAAATCTCAATAAAGCAAGAGCTGAGAGTCCTGGTACTAAGAAAAATTAAATAATGAAAAGGCCCCAAAGCTTTGAACACAATTCTGGCCTTCCCTGGTGGCTCAGATGGTAAAGAATCAGCCTGCAATGATGGAGACCTGGGTTCTATCCCTGGGTTAGGAAGATCCCTTGGAGGAGGGCATGGCAACCCACTCCAGTATTCTTACCTGGAGAATCCCTATGGACAGAATGAGCCATGGGGTTGCAAAGAATTGGACACAGCTGAGAGAATAAGAACAGCACCATAACAGACACTACTCTTTAATAGAAATACTGTGTAATCTGAAAATACCCTCTCTCGACAATGTGCAATTAACCTGTGCACATGCCATGCTAGACAAATAATGCTTCTTTTCAATGAGAAATTCCTTTGTCTGTGATGACTGGAGTTGTGCCAGCTGTCCAATTTCATCAGGTTTCTTCTCTGCTAATGGTAAGACACTGTTTTCATTGTGCTCAAGTGAGTGATCTTTCAGATACTGCTGTGTGATTGCCTTCTCTTATGAAATATTTCAAATGAAAAATAGCATATTAGGAAAAATATATCAACATTGACATATCTGTTATCTAGCCTTACCAAATCTTACCACTTTGGCATATCCTTTTCAGACATGAAAGTAAATTATACAGTACAGTTACTTGAATACACTTTTAAAATTCTCTTTTCCAGTCTCCTTTCTTGGTGAAATCTAAATTACATAATTATCATTTCTATGAAAATATTTGCAATGTTATTATAGTCTTTACAAATAATAAGTAGCATTATTTTGAATATATTTAAACTCTATTATCAATATAACATTGTATGAATCTTTCTGCATCTGGCTTGCCTGTGTATTTTGCTGGTTATAATATATAATATGATGTTTAATAAATATATAGAATTCATATGTGACATGAATCTTTATATGCATGTATACATGTATAAACATATACTTCATTTTAATGGTGATTCTCTATTCCATTATCTGATTATATCATCTACTTTTAAAATAGATTTTAAAATAGATCCATACATCTGTTTTTTATTGAAGAACATTTAGATAGTTTCCTATTTTCACTAGTACAAATCATACCCCAGTGACCATTATTTTCTACAAGTTATTTTTCTTTCTCTCCTCCCTCCTTCCTCCTTTCCTTCCTTACTTCCTTTCAATATGCAGAAAGAAGTTTGAGAATTGTGAAACAAAAGGAAGGTAGATACCTCGAATTGTTCTCCAAAGATTGTATTCAATACTTTTCACTACCCATACATGAAATCTTCTGTTTCTTCTCCTTATTAACACAAAGATGGTCACATTTCAATTACATCTGAACGGATGAACATGAAGATGTAGCTCCTTGTATTATCATTTGTTGCTTTTTCTTTATTAGGATTGCATATCCATGTTTCTTAGTCACTTGCACTTCCACTTAATAAAAGTAGATGTTATTTTTATCGACTATTAGTTTTCAGTTAATGTATTTTGCCCATTTACTTGTGAATTGCTTGTCATATCTTACTGATATGTTGGAGTTTAAAAAAAAATTACATGTGTTTGTCTTTTATGAACTACATAGTTTAATTATATGATTTAAAAATATTTTATCCCTGTCAGTGGTTTGTCATACTCCTTTGTTTTAGTAACTTTTGATGAGCTACAGTTTATTGTTTATGGAATATATAGTTTGTGATATTTAAGAAATCTTTCCTATTGTGACATAAAAGTTATCTTACATTTTCTGTTAAAATTTAAATACCTGATAGAATACATCTTACATTTGCTAATCTTCAAATTAGTTTTGGCTGTTCTGGGCCTTGGTTGCTGCCTGTGGGCTTTCTCTAGGTGCAGGAAGTGGGGGCTCTTCTTCCTTACAGTGCTCAGGCTTCTCATTGCAGTGACCTCTCCTGTTGTGGAGCACACACCGGGCTCTAGGGTGCATGGGTTCAGAAGTTGTGGTGTGCAGGCTCAGCTGCCCTGCGGCATGTAGGAATCTTCCTGGACCAGGAATTGAACCTCATGGCCCCTGTATGGGCAGGTGGATTCTTAACCACTGGGCCACCAGGGAAGCCCGCTGCTGGATTTTTGAAGGAGAAATTTTGATTACATATTCATATTTTAGTAATGTTTGTCTAATCTTCCCTTTGGCCACTTCCTTCCCCTACTCCTCCCTTTCTTTCTTCTCCTCCCTACTTTTAGCCATCTCTTATCCAGCTTCTTCTTATTGAATTTTAGTGTTTCTTGCTTTTAAAACTTTCAAGTGTGCAAATTCCTTCTAGGATTTATCCTAATTGCATTTCGTGAGTTTTGATGTGTGATTCTTTCATTCTTGCTTATTATGTAATTTCTCTAGTGCTTTCTTCTTTAATACACAAATTATTTAGGATTGCATATTCAAATTTCTAAACATATAGTTTTATAGCATATTTCTAAATGTAGGTTTTAACTATAATTTTATTGTTGATGACTTACTAAATTTTATTGCAGTTTAAGCTTTTTGTTAATAGGATAGCAATTCTTTGACCTCTGATAAGACTTTGAATCTCTGTACATACTTATTTTCTTTTTGGGGGTAAATGCAAATATGTACTTGAAAAATATATTCTTTCTATGATTTATGCAGTGTGTGTGTGTCTAACATATGTGTGTGTAATATAATTAATATTTTCCTATTTTTACTAAGTTTTTTGCCCTACTTGATTTGTCATCATATGATAGAAGAATACACATTAAAATTATCAAGTTCAGGATTTATTTATTTCTTAGTGTAATTTTCTTTCATCGTTTGTGTCATTATATTAGCTCTTTACAAGTTCATTATTGTTATATATGTCATTGTTGTGCATTTTGGTAGATTTTTATTATATTCTTCATTATTTTATAATTATTAGATTGGATTTCTATATTTGTATAAATTATACACATTTATTATTTTATAATGTCGATTTTTACATTATAAATATTTATATTGCTAAATTATTGTTATAGTACATATTATAGTAGTATTGTTTTGCTTAACCTTTATTGCTTCTTTTCCTTAATTATATTTTGGCTGGTAATATTATCATGGCTTTGTGCCATATCTGTTTGTACTGCTGCTGGTCCTGCTGTTGCTAAGTTGCTTCAGTCGTGTCCGACTTTGTGCGACCCCATAAATGGCAGCCCACCAGGCTCCCCCATCCCTGGGATTCTCCAGGCAAGAACACTGGAGTGGGTTGACATTTCCTTCTCCAATGCTTGAAAGGAAAAGTGAAAGTGAAGTCGCTTAGTCATGTCTGACTCTTAGTGACCATTGACTGCAGCCTACCAGGCTCCTCCGTCCACAGTATTTTCCAGGTGGAAATACCTGAAGTGGGTTGCCATTCCCTTCTCTAATCCGTTAGTACTACTTTACTTATAATCTAAATATATGGTTTTATTATAGACATGTCCTTTTTAAAGCAGTGTATAGATTGATTTTAAAAATACAACTTGAATACCAGTATCATATGTTAAGGGCATTCAGTTCAGTCCAGTCAGTTCAGTCACTCATTTGTGTCTGACTCTTTGCAACCCCATGAACAACAGCATGCCAGGCCTCCCTGTCCATCACCAACGCCTGGAGTTCACACAAACTCATGTCCATTGAGTCAGTGATGCCATCCAGCCATCTCATCCTCGGTCGTCCCCTTCTCCTCCTGCCCCCAATCCTTCCAAGCATCAGAGTCTTTTCCAATGAGTCAACTCTTCGCATGAGGTGGCCAAATATTGGAGTTTCAGCTTTAGCATCAGTCCTTCCAATGAACACCCAGGACTGATCTCCTTTAGGATGGACTGGTTGGATCTCCTTGTAGTCCAAGGGACTTTCAGGAGTCTTCTCCAACACCACAGTTCAAAAGCATCAATTCTTCGGCACTCAGCTTTCTTCACAGTCCAACTCTCACATCCACACATGACCATTGGGAAAACCATAGCCTTGACTAGATGGACCTTTGTTGGAGAAGTAATATCTCTGCTTTTCAATATGCTATCTACGTTGGTCATAACTTTCCTTCCAAGGAGTAAGCATTTTTTAATTTCATGGCTGCAGTCACCATCTGCAGTGATTTTGGAGCCCCCAAAAATAAAGTCTGATACTTTTTCCACTGTTTCCCCATTTATTTCCCATGAAGTGATGGGACCACTCTCCTCTTTCACTTTCATCAAGAGGCTTTTTAGTTCCTTTTCACCTTCTGCCATAAGGGTGGTGTCATCTACATATCTGATGTTATTGATACTTCTCCCGGCAATCTTGATTCCAGCTTGTGCTTCTTCCAGACCAGCATTTCTCATGAGGTACTCTGCATGTAAGGGCATTCACTTACCTATATTCAGAAAATATTTGGACTTATTTCTAAATCATATTCCTCATTGTTTATCGCATACCATCATTTTTCTTATAATCTTTAGCATCCCTTTGTAGCTTCTATGAGATCAATTAGAATTTCTATTGCTTCTTTCATCTTTTAATCATTTTTTAAAATTTCTTTCTTTTTTCTTTTCCTCTTCTCTTATCTTTTGTTCTGATAATTTAGAAACTACAAATAATGATGTGTAAATTATTTTGCAATTGTTTTCATTTTACCCCATATAAGTAATGATAATTTTCATTTAAATCTAAATTTATTCTACACAACTTTCAATCTGAAGCCTGACAAGCTCTTATTATACTCTAACCATTCACTGAATAATGTATGTGATAGCATCCTGCATTATTACTTTGAAATTTTTGTGAGTCTTTTAAACACAAAGACAGTTGTTTTGTAGTCAACAATTAAACATATTTATCAATATCTTTTATTAAATTTAATTTTCCCTATACACTCTTTCTTGTTTCTTATTTCATCTGGAAGCAATAGGCTCAGTAGGGAATTTTTTCATGAGAAGTCTTGTGTAATAACATCACTATCTCTTGAGATGTCTGAAAATCTTTATTTTGTCTTCACACTTGAATAGCAGTTTGACAGGTTGTAATACCTTAGGTTGACATTCAGTTCAGTTCAGTTCAGTTCAGTTCAGTCACTCAGTCATGTCTGACTCTTTGCGACCCCATGAATCGCAGCACGCCAGGCCTCCCTGTCCATCACCAACTCCTGGAGTTCACTCAGACTCACGTCCATCAAGTCAGTGATGCCATCTAGCCATCTCATCCTCTGTCGTCCCCTTCTCCTCCTGCCCCCAATCCCTCCCAGCATCAGTCTTTTCCAATGAGTCAACTCTTCGCATGAGGTGGCCAAGGTACTGGAATTTCAGCTTTAGCATCATTCCTTCCAAAGAAATACCAGGGGTGATCTCCTTCTGAATGGATTGGTTGGATCTCCTTGCCAAAGATGGAGAAGCTCTATACAGTCAATAAAAAGAAGACCAGAAGCTGACTGTGGCTCAGATCATGAACTCCTTATTACCAAATTCAGACTTAAATTGAAGAAAGTAGGGAAAACTACTAGACCATTCAGGTATGACCTAAATCAAATCCCTTATGATTACACGGTGGAAGTGAGAAATAGATTTAAGGGCCTAGATCTGATAGACAGAGTGCCTGATGAACTATGGAATGAGATTTGTGACATTGTACAGGAGACAGGGATCAAGACCATCCCCATGGAAAAGAAATGCAAAAAAACAAAATGGCTGTCTGGGGAGGCCTTACAAATAGCTGTGAAAAGAAGAGAGATGAAAAGCAAAGGATAAAAGAAAAATAAGCATCTGAATGCAGAGTTCCAAAGAATAGCAAGAAGGGAGAAGAAAGACTTCTTCAGCGATCAATGCAAAGAAATAGAGGAAAAGAACAGAATGGGAAAGACTAGAGATCTCTTCAAGAAAATTAGAGATACCAAGGGAACATTTCATGCAAAGATGGGCTTGATAAAGGACAGAAATGGTCTGGACCTAACAGAGGCAGAAGATATTAAGAAGAGGTGGCAAGAATACACAGAAGAACTGTGCAAAAAAAGATCTTCATGACCCAGATAATCACAATGGTGTGATCACTCATCTAGAGCCAGACATCCTGGAATGTGAAGTCAAGTGGGTCTTAGAAAGATCACTACAAACAAAGCTAGTGGAGGTTATGGAATTCCAGTTGAGGCTGACATTACTTTTGCTAATAAATGGGGAAGTTTTGATTTACTCCTTTTTTAGCACTGTTGCTGATTAAATTATGCTTTTTTATAGTTATTTTTCATATGCTATTTTTATTTTTGTTGATTTTTTAAAATGACTTTCTCATTCTTTCTTATGTTGTTCAATTCATTGTGCTGTGTTTACCTGTGAGCTTATTTTGATCCTGCTCTGTGCCAGGAACATACTTTCAAATTAAAAACTCAGCCATTGCCCAATTCAGAGTCTATTTGATGATATATGACAGAGGCTGTTAAAATTGTTACTGTATGGTAAATTATCAGTACCTTCCAGTTTTCCAAGAGACTGTGGCTATCCTAATGACATTAATGAAATAAGTACATTTTTTATTTCTAAGGTTTCTAATTCACTTTTTCATATCAATTGTTCTTATTTCATTTCTGCTAATTTTGTTACAATATTTCATGCTTTAGATTTTCACTGTTCATTCATTTCACAAGTATTTGTATTGAAGTTTGTTAGTCATTCTATAAAATTAATTGCATCTGGAATAAGCATATGCTACATATAGTTTGAGTATCCTTTTTATCCTTATTTATTCCATATGATTTATATATTTGTTCATCGCAATTGGTTTATTTATTCATTTATTTTCTAACTGATTTGATTACTAATCTCTTTGAGTTGTCTCCATCTATATCTAAAAGAAAGTGAAAGTAAAAGTCTCTCAGTCATGTCCAACTCTTTGCAACCCCATGGACTTTATAGAGACTATATAGTTCATGGAATTCTCCAAGACAGAATACTGGAATGGGTAGCCATTTCCTTCTCCAGGGCCTTTTCCTAAGCCAGGGATCTATATCTATTCAAGGCCTTTGTTCAGAATCAGATATTATAATGACCCCTGGATCAGTTGTCTCCAAAGTGACAGCCTTGAATACTGCTCAACATTTCAATTTCATTTCTGGAGTAACAGATGTGGTTGTTTTATTTTTATGGATGGCAATATTGTTTGGGTTTTCTATTTTTCTCTCTTATCTTTTGCTGTGTGTTTGATTCACATCAAAGCATGGGCTCATTTTGACATTTTAACCAAAGTCTTTGTGACTATTTTAATGGACTTTTGAGTCACCATATAATTTTCCTGATCTCTTTTTATTGCCAATGTTATGAATCTTTGTCCATGTTCTCATTATTATTTAGCATCACTTGTGGGAAAAGTGAACAGCAGCACTTTGTGAAAACATCATCTGTCATAATGTTTTATAAATTACAAATTTTCAATACAGAAAATTTCTTGCAGATTTGAAACTGTTGTTGTTGTTCAGTTGCTAAGTCATGGCCGATTCTTTGTGACCCCATAGACTGCAGCACACCAGGCTTTCTTGTCCTCCACTACCTCCTGGAGTTTGCTCAAACTCATGTCCATTGAGTAGATGATGTCTTCCAACCATTTCATCCTCTGTTGCCACTTTCTCTCCTGTCTTCAATCTTTCCTAGCATCAGGGTCTTTTCCAGTGAGTTGGCTCTTTGCATCAGGTGGCCAAAGTATTGGAGCTTCAGCTTCAGCATCAGTCCTTCCAATGAATATTCAGGTTTTATTTCCTTTAGGATGGGCTGGTTGGATCTCCATACAGTCCAAGGGACTCTCAAGCATCTTCTCCTGCACCACAATTCAAAAGCCTCAATTCTTCAGCTCTCAGCCTTCCTTACAGTCCAATTCTCACATCCATACTTGGCTACTGGAAAAACCATAGCTTTGACTATATGGACCTTTGTTGGCACAATGATGTCTCTTCTTTTTAATATGCTGTCTAGGCTTGTCATAGCTTTCCTTCCAGGGAGCAAGAATCTTTTTGTTTCATAGCTACAGTTGCTGTCTTCAGTGATATGGAGCCCAAGAAAATGAAGTCTGTCACTGCAGAATTATAATTCCTCAAATCATTCTGTATGTGGAAAGTAAAGTGAAACTTTTGACCTAAGATATGACTTAAGTTACCATTGAAAGTCATAAGAACTGAATGTATTATATAGAAATATTACATAAGGAAAGATGGACATTTTACACACTAAGGCAGAGAATAATGGAGTAACAGTGTGGAATGTGGAGAACTCTAGACTCTAGGGTAGGAGGTAGGTATCTACTTTGAACTTGCCAGAGATCAAAAGAATCAAAACCTTCTCTGAAGATTCTTTAAAACCTTTGTTTCCTCATTTGTAAAATTAAAGTGTTGCATTACAGAATTATAAGAATTTTTCCAGCTCAATATATATGATCTTGACGTTCTAATTGATGTTATGCTTCTGAAATGATGTCCAATGCTTGCAAATTGCTTTAATCAGAGTAGAAGCAATTTTTATAGTGGCTATAAATGGAGTAGGTTACAAATGAGGCATTTGGATTTACAAAGAAAAATAACTGGCAATCATGCTCAGGTAGAAAAATAAATCATGAAAGTAAAGAAAATAACTGCTGTCTCAAAATAGTTCAATTTCTGAAGAGTTCTTCCCCACCCCTTTTTTGGAAGCAAATATTTCACCTGGCAATTGAAAAATACAGGATTATGTTTTCAGTTTTAAAGTTTGAAAACTAATTAAATGCTTACATTTTAGGTTACCTTGTACATAAAAAGAATTCAGAGTATTCAAATAAGCAGTGTTGTAATACCAGCATATCTCATAGGGTCTTCTATTCAGTGCCTTGTTCTTATGGATATAGAGGGGAGTTGACAAACATGCGCTCACTTTCAGAAAAGCTAGAAAAGATTATTCCAAGAATTTGTTTTTCTTCTTACAGAAACACAAACATCCTAGACATTTAGGGAATTATACAGTGATTGCCATTTTTTGATAATTTACTTAATGAAAAGTATATACAAAATGCTTTATTTTGTTTTATAGTTGAAACCTTAAAATAAACCCTCCTAATTTTCAGATATCATGTTTTCAAAGAATCAAGAGGACTCAAAAACTTTAGCATGAGTACAAATGAAGGCCAGAATCAAGAGCAAATCATGTTTGTATCTTTAATACCTATCTAACATTAGTTATGTCTTATTTGTTGAATTCATTAGTTATGTTTTACTTGTTGAATTTAAACTCTGAGAATGCAAGAGTAAAGTGCTAGTGACTTTAAAATTCATCCGTCTAAGAAAACACACATATAAGACTTTTGCTAGGTTTCTTAAATATCATATAGGGTCTAGAATTCTTTACATAAAGCTTCTAAGTTTGATAACTCAAACTATTTTATACTCTAGAAAAGTGATTTTTGCATACTTTATTTTGTGAATCATTTTCAGAGATACCTAGAGTAAGATTTCAAGATCAATACATAATTTCTCTAACAACAACAACAAAATGTTCATTTTTAGTTGGACAAATAGCTTCACATCAAATTAGGTTTTGCTGCCAGTGAGTTTGTGACTTACTTAACAAAAAACTGTTTTCAGAGCTTTTGGAATTTCAGATAAATGATTGTATATCTATATTATATTTAAGGTTCAGAGAACTGGAAGGGGGAGAGTGGAATACAGAAGTGTTTTTGAAAAGATCTATTTGTATTGCATAAAAAATATCCTGTAAGTCAATAACCCCTAAGGAACCTAATGTGTTTACCTGATACAGCCACACATTTTCCATGCCCTCTTGAGACACAGCAAAATTGTAAAGATAACTGCTTGGGTGCATATAGTGGAGCAATGTATGTCAGGAAACAGATTTTTTTTTTTTTTTAATATGAATTGAACAACCTAGAAGATAATAGACCTAGGGCCTGGACTTTTTCAGAGAGAGACACTTAGTGACAGAATCAACAGAAATAAGAAAACTGAAAAGATATTTTTTTAAAGTTTAAAAATTGATGAGTCATCATTAAAATATCCAGAGCCACTCTGTGTAGTTTGGGTTATCACACTGCTCATGTATGAAGTCACATGAGAGCAAATAAAAAAAAAAGATAAAAATTCCTCCAAGAGAAAGTGAAAGTCCTTCAGTCGTGCCTGACTCTCTGAGACCCCATGGACTATAGAGTTCATGGAATTCTACAGGTCAGAAAACTGCAGTGGGTAGACTTTCCCTTCTCCAGGTGATCTTCTTGACCCAGGGATTGAACCCAGGTCTCCCGCATTGCAGGAAGATCCTTGACTAGCTGAGCCACAAGGGAAGCCTAAGAGGAAGAGAAGAGGCTTTATTTTCTAAGTAAAGAGATACATAAGTTTAAAAAAAAAAAAAAAGGTAGTTGACACATAAACTTGTTTAACAGCGGAGGGAATTATGTTCAATGAATACACATAGTGAAAATTTCTGACATATGCATTTTTCATTTTCTGCAAATTGAAATTTTGCATCGTGTAGTCAGTCTAAGATCATGGAATCTGGTCCCATCAATTCATGGCAAATAGATGGAGAAAACAATGGAAACTATGAGAGGCTTTATTTTTGGGGCCTCCAAAATCACTGCAGATGGTGACTGCAGCCATGAGATTAAAAGAACTGGCTCCTAGGATGACAAGTTATGACCAATCTAGACAGCATATTAAAAAGCAGATACATTACTTTGCTGACAAAGGTCCATCTAGTCAAAGCTATGGATTTTCCAGTAGTCATTTCTAGATGTGAGAGTTGGACTATAAAGAAAGCTGAGTGCCAAAGAATTTATGATTTTGAACTGTGGTGTTAAAGAAGACTCTGGAGAGTCCCTTGGACTACAAGGAGATCCAACCAGTCCATCCTAAAGGAAATTAGTTCTGAATATTCGTTGAAAGGACTGATGCTAAAGCTGAAACTCTGATACTTCGGTCACCTGATGTGAAGAACTAGCTCATTGGAAAAGACCCTGATGCTGGGAAAGATTGAAGGCAGGGGGAGAAGGGGTTGGCAGACTGAGATGGTTTGATGGCATCACTGACTCGAAGGACATGAGTTTGAGCAAGCTCTGGTTGTTGGTGATGGACAGGGAAGTCTGGTGTGCTGCAGTCCATGGGGTTGCAAAGAGTCAGACGTGACTGAGTGACTGAACTGAACTGAATGAGTGTGGAACTAAAGGGCCTCTTGATGAAGGTGAAGGAGGAGAGTGAAAGAGCTGGCTTAAAACTAAATATTAAAAAATCAATAAACATGGCATCTGGCCCCATCACTTCATGGCAAACAGAAGGGGGAAAGGTGGAAGTAGTGACAGATTTCCTCTTCTTAGACTCCAAAAACACTGCAGACGTTGACTGCAGCCATGAAATCAGAAGACAGTTGCTTCTTGGCAGGAAAGTGATGACAAACTTAGACAGTGTGTTAAAAAGCATAAACAGTACTCTGTCAATGGAGATCCATATAGTCAAGACTATGGTCTTCCCAGTGATTATGTATGGTTTTGAGAGCTGAACCATAAAGAAGGCAGAATGCCAGAGAATTGATGCCTATGCTGGGAGAAATATCAATAACCTCAGATATACAGATGATACCACTATTATGGCAGAAAGTGAAGAGGAACTAAAAAGCCTCTTGATGAAAGTGAAAGAGGAGAGTGAAAAAGTGGCTTAAAGCTCAACATTCAGAAAGCTAAGATCATGGCATCTGGTCCCAACACTTCACGGGAAATAGATGGGGAAACAGTGGAAACAGTGTCAGAGTTTATTTTGGGAGGCTCTAAAATCACTGCAGATGGTGACTGCAGCCATGAAATTAAAAGATGCTTACTCCTTGGAAGAAAAGTTATGACCAACCTAGACAGCATATTAAAAAGCAGAGACATTATTTTGCCAACAAAGGTCCATCTAGTCAAGGCTATGGTTTTTCCAGTGGTCATGTATGGATGTGAGAGTTGGACTGTAAAGAAAGCTGAGCGCCAAATAATTGATGCTTTTGAACTGTGGTGTTGGCAAAGATTCTTGAGATTCCCTTAGACTGAAAGGAGATCCAATCAGTCCATCCTAAAGGAGATCAGTCCTGGGTGTTCATTGGAAGGACTGATGCTGAAGCTGAAACTCCAATACTTTGGCCACCTCATGTGAAGAGTTGACTCATTGGAAAAGACTCTGATGCTGGGAGGGATTGGGGGCAGGAGAAAAAGACAGAGGATGAGATGGCTGGGTGGCATCCCTGACTCGATGGACAAGGGTTTGTGTGAACTCCGGGAGTTGGTGATGTACAGGGAGGCCTGGCATGCTGCCATTCATGAGATTGCAAACATTTGGACAAGACTGAGCGACTTAACTGACCTGAACTGAACTGTGGTGCTGGAGAAGGCTCTTGAGAGTCCCTTGGACAGCAAGGAGACCAGACTCATCAATCTTAAAGGAGATCAACCCTGAATATTCACTAAAAGGACTGATGCTGAAGCTCTAGTTCTGGTCATTTGATATGCAAAGATGACTCATTGGAAAATCCCTATTGCTGGGAAAGATCACAGGTAGGAGAAAAGGGTGCCAGAGGATGAGCTGATTGGGTGGCATCACAGATGCAATGAACATGAACTTGGGCAAACTCTGGGAATGGTGAGGTACAGGGAGGCCTGGCATGCATGGTGTCCATGGGGTCACAAAAGGTCAGACACAACTGGGCAACTGAACAACAACAAGTGACTGTTAATACTAGTTCCATCTCCATAGTTCAAATTCAATGGCAAAAATGGAAGAAGGAAAATTGCACTTATATATAAATGATGTTTTCTGAAGTAGAATCATTCATTTAAGCATAAAAAGACACAGCATAATAAATAGATATATTGTGAACACATAAATGATTCCTTGAAGATTTTGCCTCCTTCCATTAAGTGGCATTATCCTTGTTTCAGTTCAGTTCAGTTCAGTCACTCAGTCGTGTCCGACTCTCTGTGACCCCATGAACTGCAGCACTCTAGGCCTCCCTGTCCATCACCAACTCCCGAAATTCACTCAAACTCACATCCATTGAGTCAGTGATACCATCCAGCCATCTCATCCTCTGTCGTCCCCTTCTCCTCCTGCCCCCAATCCCTCCCAGCATCAGAGTCTTTTCCAATGAGTCAACTCTTTGCATCAGGTGGCCAAAGTACTGGAGTTTCAGCTTTAGCATCAGTCCTTCCAATGAACACCCAGGACTGATCTCCTTTAGGATGGACTGGTTGGATCTCCTTTCAGTCCAAGGGACTCTCAAGAGTCTTCTCCAATACCACAGTTCAAAAGCATCAATTCTTCGGTGCTCAGCTTTCTTCACAGTCCAACTCTCACATCCATACATGAGAACTGGAAAAACCATAGCCTTGATTAGACAGACCTTTGTTGGCAAAGTAATGTCTCTGCTTTTGAATATCCTTGTTTAGCAATAATAAATAATATGCATGGAAATTGTTTTTCTGTGTCTGCAAGGTTTGTGATTCTATCACACAGTGTAGTGTTCTTTGTTATCGTTGTTTAGTCACTGAGTTGTGTCTGACTCTTTTACGACACCATGGACTGTAACCTGCTGGGCTTCTCTGTCTGTGGGATTTCCAAGACAAAAATATTGGAGTGGGTTGCCATTTCCTTCTCCAGGGGCTTTGTCCCACCCAGGGATTGATCCCATATCTCCTCCATTGCAAGAGGATTCTTTACAGCTGAGCCACCAGGGAAGGTTGTAGTATTCTTTACCTTATCATTATTAAGCGAACTAGTACGGAGTCATGTGCTAGTGATTCACTAAATAAAAGCAACTTTTCATATCAGTTGTTCTGATTTTGCCACCCTGCTTGTGAAGGGAAATTTTTCAAAGTCATAAGTTATCCTTTTTCCTTTATTATAAAACATTTTACATTGTAAAACTCTTTCACTATCCTAGTTATTTTCTGATTTATTTATACTCTGGTTATTTATGACATCTTTTTGTAAGTCATCAGCTTTTATATATTTCTCTCCTTTTCCATAAATGAACACATTGCTCTGAAATTAATGTGAAATAGATAAGTTGGCTTACATAAATCAGAGGTTTTATGTAAATAATGTTTTATGAAAAGTCACAATTTCATTTAGCCTATATTTCAGAATAACTGTGGTATTCTGAAAGGTAAAAGAGTTACACATAGAAGAGGAAGAATACTATTATATTCTTGATTAATCATGAATAAACTGACCATGCATCTAGGTTTAAAAATCTTGGACAAACTCACACTTCATATACTCAATTTATTTGAAATCACCCAGTCTCAACTGTTTTTTCCATTTGAAGCCAAAAGTAAATTGTGACTCATTTTGATCAGACTTCCAATGTTACAAAAATGTGATATATTTCTCTTATTATAAAGTTGTTATTTTTATCTATATTTCCAATTCTAGAGCTACATTTTGTAGAAAAATTATTTTATTTTCAAAGGTCTTAATAACAGTTGTTATCATCTTTAATGTTATGAAACCATTTAAACATTAAAAAATAGATTTTGTGAAAAAGGTTATATTCAACAATAATTTAATATTTATAAGTAAAAATCCTAAAGTTATGTTTCAGTTTAGTTTAGTTCAGTCTCTCAGTCATGTCCAACTCTTTGCAGCCCCATGGACTGCAGCATGCTAAGCCTCCCTGTCCATCACCAACACCCGGAGTTTACTCAAACTCATACTCATTGAGTCGGTGATGCCATTCAACCATCTAATCCTCTGTTGTCCCCTTCTCCTCCTGCCTTCAATCTTTCGCAGCATCAGGGTCTTTTCAAATGAGCCAGCTCTTTGCATCAGGTGACTAAAGTACTGGGGTTTCAGCTTAAACATCAATCCTTCCAATGAATATTCAGGAATGATTTCCTTTAGGATGGACTGGTTGGATCTCCTTGCAGTCCAAGGGACTCTCAAGAGTCTTTGCCAACACCACAAATCAAAAGCATCAGTTCTTAATCATTCAGCTTTCTTTACAGTCCAACTCTTATATCCATACATGACTACTGGAAAAACCATAGCCTTGACTAGACAAACCTTTATTGGCAAAGTAATGTCTTTGCTTTTTAATATGCTGTCTAGGTTGGACATAATTTTCCTCCCAAGGAGTAAGTGTCTTTTAATTACATGGTTGCAGTCACCATCTGCAGTGGTTTTGGAGCCCCCCAAAAATAAAGTCTGCCACTGTTTCCACTGTTAGTGTAAAATTTATAAAACATCATTGGATTGTTTAAGATATACTACAGTAGTATTATATGCACTAACTTCTTTTGGAAAAAAATATATGCTGTGGGTAAGAATTTGGGGATGCATTTCGCTTCTTTCTAATCAGAGTAGAAAAATATTGCCATTCATTTGAAGAAAACATATTAAAGGAGTGAAAGTCTTACCTAGCTAACTAGGAGGATATTCAATAGCAGGTAGCTGCATTTCTGGAAAAAGCAGTTACCATTTCCGAAATTTTGAAATGTATAAATACATATTGCTAACAAAATTCCTGAGTATAGTTAAATGAGGAATATCTCACATGTAGAGGAATCAGTAAATTTTGCGATTCCCAATCCACTACTGTTAAGCCAGTGTCCCTGTTGACTTTAATAGAAGGAATACCTATTAGAATTACTCCAGAAATGTGTAATAAGGAAACTACAAGAAAGATTCTTTTACCTGCAGAAATAAAATTCCTTTATTTGAGAGTAATGGTTTGATGACAAGTAGATTTGAAATTCCAGATATACAGGTCATACTAATGAAGGTTCATTTATAGAGAAATATTATAAATAAAACTAGGAAATAGATTAAGGTCAGTTTAAAGTATGAATTCATGATTAATTGAATGATTCCCTAAACAACCACAATTGAAGATTAGTGAGAATAGTATTGGATTTTACACAAATGTATTTAATACTTGATAATGTAACTGACTTTATTCATGAAGCATTGCCATTTAAGTCATCTTAATGAAAATACTTTTCTTATGCCAATAATCTTTACTGGTAATTCTGAGTGTAGCTTACAATGATATTTTTCAGATTGTTATACATGTTACATCTGCTTTAAAATTATAAGGGTGATTGTCAAAATGCAGATTACTGGGTTCCAATCCAGACATATTAAATAAAATCACACAATTGCTGCCCACAAATCTTACTTTTTATATCTTTCTATGTTATTATTACATACTATTATTTAAGAACCACTGGCTCCAACTGAATATATATCATGACCATATAATTGAGAAAACTAGAATTAGTTTACCAGATATTAGTTTCATATACCTTGACTGGGGGATAATCCTTCCATAAATTTAATCTATAAATCTAAATATATGAGGCCATAGGAACCACCACATTATGATTATCGTAAATCAAGCTGTACATTAATATCTGTACTTGTCTATTTCACAAGAAATTTTAAAAGCTATGACCAATTTTAAGGAATTGGCATAGAACCAGAGAATCTCAAAGTACACAATAAATTTCACCTATGATTTAGTCCATTATGTGAAAACAATGCTAACTAGGAAAAATTTCAAGCTAGCATAATGTATGGCAAATTCTAATGAAATGTGGAGAATCTGAAGTAACTTATTTTACATATAAAAGGGGGCTTAATGCGCCATCAAAAAATATAGTGTACTTATACACAGATTGGATAATATTGAATGCTTTTCCATTATTTTCAGAGATTATTATTTTAAAACCCGTTTTGATAGGGCACTGCAGTAAGTCCTCTCTAAATTTTTATTGCAGTCACAAGACAAATTCAGTTGCAGAGAACATTTTTATTAAGAGTAAACTAGTTCTTGAAGGAAATGAAAATGTCTCTGTGGTGTCAGCGAATTCTCTGAGCCTTATTTTAAATATAAGGAAAACTAAGGTGAGAGGAGGTTAAATGCTTTTTCCCAGGGTCAACTACAAAGGCAGTGGCAGGGAGAATTAAAACGAAGAGAAAATGATAGATTATACTTATTAAATTCAGGACATGTATCTAAACACATCTTGTTACTAGCAAGGTATTTGAATTATTGTCATCAGTTCATAGTAATAAACTGTGCGTGTGTGTGTGTGTGTGTGTGTGTGTGTGTGTGTGTGTAGGCATATACACAGTCAATTCTCCATATTCCCTGTTACAATGATTTATTGTTAGTTTTACAATTTTTTGCATGGTAACTATGTTTAATAAATCAGGAAGAAATCAGTTTACTGTGGCACTAACTTCACTTTCACTTATAGGTTGAGAAGGAAGGTTGATTTTTCTAAATTTTAAACCTAAGCCTCAGTTAAAAGCATTGGAGACCTTGGTTAAAAGACCATTATAGTTAAGAAAGTTTTCACATTAGGAACTTTGTTTGGAAAAGGGAGTCCATTTATAGTTGCAGAACTCGTTTGATTTTTTAATAATCCAATATGTTTAACATTAGGAGAAAAACAATAATAGCTTTGAAATAGGTGCTTCCATTCTTATTTTTAAACTGGTTGAAGGTTTAATGATAATTTAAACCATGTGTTGCACAATTACTCATACTCAGTTCATTTAAAATTACTGAATCCCATGGAGGAGGAGACTGATTACAGCATGGATTCTACAACCAAATGGCTTAAATGCTTTCCCTTCTTGGCTCTCTTTCCCTTCATGGCTCCCTCCATCTCTCCCTTCCAAATCCTTCGTTTTCCTTATCTGGATTTCGAAAGATAATAGAACTTTTTTATTTGTTCATGATGAATTGGACACAGGAACCAGACAGAAATAAAAATATCAGCAGTAAAAGAGAGAGTAATCTAAGGTTTTTGCCTTCTCCATCCCATGTCACACTTTGGGATGTGCTGAAGGGAGAGGAGCCAGTTGACCAGACATAGTCTCCACATAGCTTCAAGGAGAATCTCAGGAAGCCTCACATCCTTGCCTTGAACTCCAATGCAGAGGCCCTGGGATGTGTTTGGTAGCCTCTAATCCTGTTTTGGGCCTTGAGTTGGGTATTCTTATCATATTGACTTGGGAGTGAGAGGAGAAGGGACTGTATTCATAAGCATCTCTGAAAGAAAGAATCTAAAAGTGCTGAGGCCACGTATATGTAGTAAACCATTTCTAAAATTCACAATGAAATAGCTTATCATTATTCCTGTAGTCAGGCTAAGGGTGAGTAAGAAAAAAAATGGACAAAGCAGTTCTTAAAATTTTTGGAAGACAGAAAGCCATGGTTACTTTATGACTTTTCATGCTACCTGGTCATCCCAAACCTCTTGCCCCTTCCTTTTCTATGGCACATCTTGATTCACTCATTTGTTACTATAGTGCATTTAAAGTAAATTAAAGAATTTTATCAAATATAGTAGTAGAATCATTTACTACACCAGTGATTTTCAGCCCTCTCTTCCCATTACAATCACCTTGGTATCATTTTAGAAAAATAATGACTTTTATGGCCTCAACCCTTGAAAGTCTTTCTCAGTCTAGAGTAGGACTCACGCACCATACTTCTGTAAATTTCCCCAGGTGCTATGATCGTGCAGATAGGTTTGAGAACTATTGTTCTGAACTGAATGGACTGGCACAAAGACAGGAATATATATCAGTGGAACAAAATAGAAAGCCCAGAGATAAATCCATGCACTATGGACACCTTATCTTTGACAAAGGAGGCAAAAATATACAACGGAGAAAAGACAATGTCTTTAACAAGTGGTGCTGGGAAAACTGGTCAACCCCCTGTAAAAGAATGAAACTAGAACACTTTCTAACACCATACACAAAAATAAACTCAAAATGGATTAAAGAGCTAAATATAAGATCAGAAACTGTAAAACTCCTAGAGGAAAACATAGGCAAAACACTCTCTGACATAAATCATCACAAGATCTTCTATGACCCACCTCCCAGAGTAATGGAAATAAAAGCAAAAATAAACAAATGGAACCTAATTAAATGTATAAGCTTTTGCACAATGAAAGAATCTATAAGCAAGGTGAAAAGACAGCCTTCAGAGTGGGAGAAAATAATAGCAAATGATGCAAATGACAAAGAATTACTCTCAAAAATAGCTCATGCAGTTCTATACCAGAAAAATAAATGACCCAATCAAAAATGGGCCAAAGAACTACACAGACATTTCTCCAAAGAAGACGTAAAGATGGCTAACAAACACGTGAAAAAATGCTCAACATCACTCATTATCAGAGAAATGTAAGTCAAAACCACAATGAGGTACCATCTCACACCAGTCAGGTTGGCTGCTATCAAGAAGTCCACAAAAGATAAATGCTGGAGACAGTGTGGAGAAAATGGAACACTCTTGCACTGTTGGTGGGAATGCAAACTAGTACAGCAACTGTGGAGAACAGTGTGGAAGATTCCTTAAAAACCTGAAAATAGAACTGCCAGAATAGAAAGATACACATATACCCCAATGTTCATCGCAGCCCTGTTTACAGTAGCTAGGACATGGAAGCAACCTAGATGTCCATGGCAGACGAATGTATAAGAAAATGGTGGTACATATACACAATGGAATGTTACTCAGCTATTAAAAAGAATGCATTTGATTTCATTCTAATGAGGTGGATGAAACTGGAGCCTATTATACACAGTGAAGTAAGTCAGAAAGAAAAGCACCAATACAGTGTATTAATGTATATATGTGGAATTTAGAAAGATGGTAACTACGATCCTATATGTAAGACAGCAAAAGAGATACATAGAAGGTGAGGGTGGGATGATTTGAGAGAATAGCATTGAAACATGTATATTATCATATGTAAAATAAATTACCAGTCCAAATTGGATGCATGAAACAGAGCACTCAAAGCTGGTGCACTGGGACAACCCAGAGAGATGGGATGGCGAGGGAAGTGTGAAGAGGTTTTGGGATGGGGGACACATGTACACCCGTGGCTGATTCATGTCAATGTATGGCAAAAACCACCATAATATTGTAAAGTAATTAGCCTCCAATTAAAATAAATAAATTAAAAAAATTAAGAATTACAATATATAAAATGTGACATTTGGACTTTTTTATGATGAAAATTATTTGGGAGGTCCTATTCTGAAATGACTTATAATATCTTGACTCAAAAGATGCAAAAGCAAAGATCCATGCAAGTCCATTTTAAAAAATGTTTTAAATTGAAGTTTAATTGCTTTACAATGTTGTGTTAGTTTCTGCTGTATAACAATGTGAATCAGCTATAAGTATAAATATATCCCCTCACTCTTGAGTCTCCCTCCCACCCACCTCCCACCATCCCACCCCTCCAGGTCATCACAGAGCACCAAACTGAGCTTCCTGTGTTATATAGCAGCTTCCCACCAACTATCTATTTTACGCATGGTAGTGTATATCTGTCAATGCTACTTTCCCAATTCACCTCACCCTCTTCTTCCACTGTGTCCACAAGTTCATTCTTTACCTGTGCATCTTTATTCCCATGCAAATCCCTACTGAACTCTTTCCTCCTTTCTCCAAATACAGGATAGAAATAAAGGAATCAAGTGGCTTTCTCACTCCTGCCTCTCGCTGATCTGTTTAAGGAAATAGCCCTGGCACTGTTGTGTAGGACAGATTGAGTGAAGAGAGTGTGGAAAGAAGCAAGAGACTGTTTCAGCTGTAGGTGAAAATGAAGATCTGAAGCATGGCAGTTGGCAAGAGAGTTAGAAAGGAGATGCCAGAGAGTGTTTTATGATAATTACTCAAGCTACTGCAAGAGACTGAAAATACTTTTCCTCAGATGATTTTGCAAAGTGAAAATTAATGAAGTCCTCATATGTGAGCTTAGGTTACAAAAACAAAAGATAAGAAAACAAATGCCTTCCTGAACTCCCAGAAATTTACAGACCTTGCAAAATTTACCTCTTCATTTCCAAATAGATTTGAACAAGCTTTTGAATTTTTTTCCCCCCATAGGATCCCAGGTTTGCCTGGAGCAGTACTTTGTAGGACTCGAGATCTGAGGACCCACACCAGGTTCCACGTGCCCTCCCACCCAGCCCTGAAGTTCCCTCCAATTTCCCAGAAACATCAGCTCCAAACAGGTTCCTTCTCCTGGGTTAGAGTGAGCAGTTGTGAGGACTGTTGTGCAAAACAGTGCAAAAACATTGTCTAATGGTGTCACAACCATGCAACTTAAGATGGTGGTCGCCATGTTGAAATATGAGCCCAGGGATACCAGATTTTCCTATGTTTTAATAGAATCCATGGATCAGAATGTTTAGGTGAAGTGACTAACTTATTTTGTGAGAGAAATAAAAAGAACCTGTGAGTTGAACCAAACCAAATACTACCAGGCATTTGGATCAGAGACCCAAGAAAGGTGAGTCTGTGGCTCCAGCAGACCATGACCTCTGCATGGCGGCTCCATCAAGGTTGTCCTCCTGGTGTGTCATTAGATACTCTGTTTGGGCACAATTTAAATTGACTTCCTCCATTCTCTACATTCCCCCGTCTTCAACCTAGACCTCTCCATTGCCTTTTACAAACCCTTGTTTTTCTTATAAATCTGCTATTTCTGTATGGAAATGGGATGGAGCATCCTTGGTAGCAGGCATCATCTTTACTTTAGCACCTATATGGTGCTCTGTACATGCAGATCCCAAAGAGTACATGTCAGATATAGATAATCATCTTTAACATATAAATCACAATAATACAGATGCTATTATTATTCTTATTTTACAGGGGAAATTGAAACTTAGACCATGTGTAATTTGTCCAAATTCAGGCAATATATGATACAACTGAGATGTTTGACTCCAGTGGCTGTCCTAAATCAATATAGATAGCATTCTACCTAATGTCTTCCTAAGATCATTCATTCTTCTGTATTTAATATAACACAAATACTAATTCAGCAAAGTGATTTTGTTGATTTAGCCTTTATATGCTACAACAGAATTAAAAACAGAGGTTAAATATTTTATATAGTAATTTTATTTGTCACAATATTCTGTTAGCATCGTTTCTCTTTATTATAAGTAAACCAGGCCAGAAGGATTAACATGTCCAACACTAATATCTAAGGATGCTAGGATTTGAAGTCTGGTATTTGACCAGAACTCAGTAATCCAATACTCTTTACCCATTTTTTTCTATTTATTTATTTAAATATATATGTGCATATTTATATATTTAAATGTTTCAGTATTGTGTTGATTTCTGCCATATAACAACTCAAATCAGTCTTAATTATATATGTATCCCCTCCCTTCCTAACCTCCCTCATCTCTCCCATCCCATCCCTCTAGGTCATCAGACAGCACCAGACTGGGCTCCCTATGATACACAGCAACTTTTCCCCAGCTATCCATCTTATCCATTGATAGTGAATATATGTTGATGCTACTCTGTCCATTCATTCTACTTACTCTCTCCCTCCCCTACTGTGTCAAGTCCATTCTCTACATCTGTGTCTCCATTTCTTCTCCTCAAATAGGCACCTTATTTTTTTTTCTTTTAGATTCCATATACATGCTTTAATTACTTATTCACTCACTTTTTATTTTCTCTTAAATCAACAGACTATGTGATGACCTGGCCTTTCTTTGACTCCAGAAGTTTCCTTGTCCCTTCTCTTCAAAAAGACAGGTACAAAGCACTAGGGAATCTTGTTAAAACCATGCTTCTACATTGGTTCCCTAGGTACAAAATTCTGAACGCAAGGAAGAAGATGGATTTGAAGACATTTTGTAAATTTTATATTTTGAATAAAAATTCAAAGTATGATGATTATTAGAAATATATGTTGAAGAATTTCTTACTTGATATGAAATAAAAGGAAAACACAAAACTCATGATGATTTAACTAGACAACAATATTTTTTTCCTGGAATGTTTATTTCATATCTAAAACTTTAAGGAATTCAGAAAGAAGCATTGAAAAGTTTTCCTTCAATAATATATCATTATAATATCTGACTTGTTTTCAACAACCTTTGCTTTGATTCTGAATTTATGGTCCTTTTTGCTCTCTCTTAAGAATAGTTTCACTCTGAAGGCATTTGTCTTCTCTAGCCAAATACAATAATGTCATAAAACACAGATCTTTCAGGTTCTATTTTTTTATTTTTTTGCTGAATCTATACAAATTTTGTTTCAATGACAGAAATCTTGAAACTAGAAATCAAAGTATTTGAATCCCAGAAATGCTGTTTTATTAATGTAATTCCAAAATGATAAGCAATTTCATTCCTACGTATTTTCTATGTTCCCTAGTGTATTTTTAACATAAATAATACATTTGTATGATGCCCAAATAGATTTCCAATTTAAGGAAATGAAAAAGATTGCTTAACAAATGCTGAGTCTTGTTCCTTCTAATTCTTTATTTTAATTTCTAAAAGAAACAACGCCAGTAAACAATTTGAACCATCATCTCCTGATGAATTTTGGAAAGGTCTAAAATACACACACACACACAAAGTACTAGAATCCCATTAAAAAAAAAAAAAAAAGCGATAAACTAGACCAAAAAAAGCACTTACATTTAGAGTTGTTTCTTGGCAAGAAAAAATTGTGAAGAGTTTAAATGATGTTAATGTAACTGAAAAACAACATCCAACGGCATGATTCCTTTCAGCAAGCAGTTTTCTGCTAAGATATTATTGATAAATTAAATACTGAAGCAACCATTTGCTGACAGTTTATTTGAATTAGTTTAATAAATATATTCCGAGATATTTTAAGATCTACTCTTTAAAATCAGCCAAAGAAGGCAAAGATGGGTTATCTAAGACTTGTCATTCTCTGACCACAATATAGTATTTAGACTTGAAAATTAAAGAATAACAAAGCAATAGGCCTGAAGCTCTACCTCAACAGAGAATAATACTTAAATACAAAGCTCCAAAGGATTATAAATGTTCCTTTTGTTATAGAGTGTTGTGACCACTGGTTTGTAGCCACATATGCATGCTTCATTCAGTGGTGAGAAGAACTAGAACACTGGTGTAACCATGACAGTGCTATTTTTACTTGAAGTACAGGAGTTTAAGGGGTAAAGTTATGCTAAAGTATCAAAGACTACACTATCAGAAATGAATTGAAAAGCTCAAATCTCCTTATCTTATTAATTCTGTGCTACACAGAGTTATATGCATACATATTTGAGAAATGTATTTGGGGGAGCGAGACAAAGGCATCAAGATAAATTATAAGAAAAGTAAAAACAGTCAAGAAAGATCTCAATAAGGAATTGTAGAAAGGAAGAAAGGATGAAAGGAAGAAAGGGATAATCAAGGAAGAAACAGAGGGAGGTAAGGAAGGAAGAGGGAGGAAGAAAGGAAGGAAAGAAAGCAGGAAGGAGGCAAGCATTAGGGCTGTATAACATTACGTATTGTTGCAGTTACAGAAATAGAGCACAGTCGAATTAGATGAATTAGACTAAGAGCTGAGCTCTCAGGATAAATTGTGAGCATCTCAAGTTGTCTTGGTAAAAGGGTTTTTACTTATTGATACTGAATTAATAATAAGAAAAACCTTTGTAAGATGAAGCAAATAGTAAAATAGTTAACTACACTTTCAGTAGCATTCAATTACATTTTAAAACATTGCAATATATGTAACCCCAGGTAAACTTTAAACTCAGTAACATTTAACATGTTTTATGCATCCTATTATGGAAAGCAGGTATTTCTCTATATTGTTATTGAGTGAGGTATGAAGGATTCAAATCTCATAAATGAACATTATCAGCTAGGATTTTTCTGCTACCTCCTAAAGTTAACGTTAGTCTTTAATGAATATATGAAACAGTTCAACACATGAAAATTTGTTTCTCCATATAGCTCGGGTTTTGTTTATCTAGCATGGTATACGTATACCATATACATAGCTGTATTCTACACATATGGCATTATTGTAATTTTATAATTTGAATTCAAGTGGGAAAATAATGTCATGTAGTAGAACAAATAGGAAATTGACTTTAGAAAACCTGGATTGTCTCATATTTGCTCTTTTCAATTGTGTATACATTGGTGCTCACTCAAATTTTCAGCATCTTGTTGCTTAATTTTTCAGATGAGAATAATAATATCTATTATAATTAGGTTTCATACTTGCTAAAATGACATATATTGCTATATTTCATTTAATGTGTTTGAAAACAAATTCTAAAATAAATGTATTCTCTTCTTTGGGGTTATTATAATTCTATTTTAGACTTATAGCTTAAATTTTATTATCTCTTTTTTTTTGAAAATATATTTGCTGGTTCTTACATTATTAGCTGTTCTGTGATTGGCAATATTATACATATAACCATATGTTTTGATGTATGGAAAACTCAATAAATTTTTTTCTATATTACTACAGACAAACTTTTAAGATACAGCATACATAAGTATAGGCAACTATATTAAGGCATAACATAGCTCAGAAAATTAATGTTGACATCTCAACCAAGTAGGCCAGAACATTAACTGAACTATTTTAATTTGCAGTGTATGTAAAAATTACAAAATAAAATGATCTCCTCTAAACTTCAAATTGTATGTAGTTTTGTTGTTTTTTAGTGGCTGAGCTGGTCTCAACTCTTGTGAACCCATGGGCTGTAACCTGCCAGGGTCCTCTGTCTATGGGACTTCCCAGGCAAGAATACAGGTGTCAATTGCCATTTTCTTCTTCAGGGGATCTTCCCAACCTAATAATTGAACATTAGTACTAAGAAGACCGCTCCTTTAATTTTATTAATATTAACTTGTACTTTCCATTTCACTAAAATAACTTCAAAGATATCAGAAGAAAAAATGAAATGCAATAGCTATGAGGAAAAAAATGGTAAGACTTTTTAAGAGCTGGAACAAAGGGTCTGGAAGGAGGTGAAGAAACACAATGAGTTTCTTAAACACATTAGCATATCTTGTTCTCACGTTGTCTTCAGGTTAACAAGGGTAAGGTTGGCTTTGGTGCTGATCTCCCTTCAGAAGACCTGTAGCGGATACTACAGGACAACTGGATGTCAGACGATTGTACACAAAAAGCCCTATGGGAACCCCAGCACGGGGGATGCACCCAAGGCCAACACCTTTCCCATCGACTGTTGGCGCCAATATTTGAAACCCCACAGCTTTTCCCCAATTTAGCTACAAACAATTCATCTCATGAGTTAAATTTATTTCCAGTAGCCAATTCATCTCATGAGTTAAATTCATTTCCAATTCGTTTCCAGTGATTAGAAATAGGAATATCAACAGAAAGTGTAGCTCAACTGAATATATGCTCAGCAAATTAGAATAATTCCCCCCATTTCCTCATCCTTTCACTTCATTTGAAGAAACCCTCACTGCTAAGGTTTGTGGTTCTTTTTATGTTTCCTGAGAGAATTCAGTTTCCTGCTCTTCTCTGGAGCTCTTGCATCCTCAGCCGCACCTTACCTGCTGCTATTACCTCTGATTCAAGCCTCAGTCCACCTTCCCAATGCAGGTGTGAACCAACTCTCAGTCTGTATGTTGAGACTGTTTCTCCTTGGTAGAAATAGTAACTTTAAAATTTTATGAAAAGGGAGGATATTTTTTAAAAATAAAACTAAGCGAACAGCTATTCTTCTAACTTCATCAGATCCACAACTCACAGGTACTTTGGAGTAAATTTCAAACTCCTTAGCAAACAAACAAGGTTCCTTCTGCTTGGGTCTCTGAAAACCTTCAACCTTATCTCCTGCTCCTTCTGAAGCAATGCCTCTGTTTCAGTCCTACAAACTATACACCACTTTCCCTAGCCACTATGTTATTTTCCTTCTCACAGAATTCTCTCCTCTTTTGCCTGGAATGTTTTCCCATCCCATTCTTTCATTCCCTCCCACACTCAATCCTTGATATCCTTGACAATTTTATTTATAAACATATATATATAGAATTATCTTTATATATATATATATATAATTTTGGTAATTTTGCTCCTTTGTTGTATTAGACAGCCTGCGTTAATTTTCTAGACTTCTATTCTTTGCTCTCACATTTTCAATCTCCTTTTTTTCTCTTGCCAAGGATGTTTCTTAGCTTTATCTTTCAGCTGGTCTATTGAATTGTTAATTTATTCTATCATACTTTTGTAATTTCAAGAGTCTTTTTTTTTCCCGTCTCCTTTTATAGATCTTTCTGTCCTAGTTCCCTGATACAATGTCTTCTCTCTCATCTCTCTGAAACTATTAATCATGATTATTGATTTTCTAAGTTTTCTTCTGCTTCTAACATAATGTGCCAATATGTTCCCCAATCATTTTTTTTTAGTTGGTTGTTTTTGTGGTGATATTTTTTCTGTTTGTTTCTTATTTTGTTTTTAAAATTGTATGCTTAGAGACTTAAATAACCTACTATTCTTTTTCTCCATTTGTTTATTTCATTGAGTCTTAAAAACTGAATATTTTAAACTGAAGTATTAAGATGCTGAGTAAAGATTAAGAGGAGAGTATAAAGGCTGGCTTAAAACTCAACATTCAGAAAACTAAGATCATGGTATCCAGTCCCATCACTTCATGGCAAATAGCTTGGTGAAAAGGGGAAACAGTGACACTTTTTTTTTTCCTGGGCTCCAAAATCACTGAGGATGGTGACTGCAGCCACGAAATTAAAAGACTCTTGCTCCTTGGAAGGAAAGCTAATACAAATCTAAACAGTGTATTAAAAAGCAAACATATCACTTTACCAACAAAAGCCCATATAATCCAAGCTATGATTTTTCCAGTAGTCATTTATGGATGTGAGAGTTGAACCATAAAGAAGTCTGAGTACCAAAGAATTGTGCCTTAGAACTGTGGTGCTGGAAAAGACTTGAGAGACCCTTGGACTGTAAAGAGATCAAACCAGTCAATCCTAAAAGAAGTGAACCCTGAATATTAATTGGTAGGACTCATGCTGAAGCTGAAGATCCAGTACTTTGGCCACCTGATGGGAAGAACTGACTCATTTGAAAAGACCTTGATTCTGGGAGAGATAGAAGGAAGAAGGAGAAGAGGACAGCAGAGGACAGGAGGGTTAGATAGCATCACTGACTCAATGGATATGAATTTGAACAAACTCCAGGAGATATTGAAGGGCAGGGAAGCCTGGTGTGCTGCAGTCCATAGGGTTTCAAAGAGTTGGACTCAACGACTTAACAACTGAATAAAACAACATTAAGATGCTGATGGGAAGGTTTTATTTTTTTTTTCCATGACTGGACTATTCTACAGATGATCTGACAACTTTATGGGGAAATTGAAAAGTCAGAATCTGTAGAAAATTTATTTTTGGCTATTCAGTTTCCCTAGAGAAAAATCATCCTGACTTTACCCTGGGAAATAGAAGACTGATTGCAGTTATTTGAAAGCTAAGTTGTGCGATGTCAGCTGAGTCTCACTATTACGTAAAGAGAATGCGTTAGTCACTCATTCGTGTCTGACTCTGCAATCCCATGGACTGTTGCTCACCAGGCTTCTGTGTCCATGAAATTCTCCAGGCAAAAATACTGGAGTGGGTAGCCATTTCCTATTCCACAGAATCTTCCTAAACCAGGGATTGAACCTGGGTCTCCTGCAGGCAGATTCTTTATCATCTGAGTCACCAGGGAAGCTTTTTGCTGTTACATAAGGTCTCATCATTCATTCCCTAAAGTAACACTACAGGGAAAATAAATTATTTCAGGTGATTTTTTAAAATTTGGACATTCAAAGTATGTTTTTTTTTTTTTTTTCTCTTTTATCACAATTGCCTGCAGTCCAGCAGGAACATCTCTTCCCAAACGATGCATCTATAATAGAGAAATTAATCAATACTGTTCTAAAACTGTTATGACCGTTTCAGCATAAAATGCACAACACTTTGTTATCCTGGAATTATTCATATTTTTAAGTTTATAAAATTTTTATATTTTAGATTATATGTTTATTCTGTTGATAAGATCACATATATAATCTCAATTTATTAAAAGGATACATTTGAGGAATTTATAGAGGAATTTGATGAAAGTGAAAGAGGAGAGTGAAAAAGTTCTCTTGAAGCTCAACATTTAGAAAACTAAGATTATGGCATCCAGCTCCATCACTTCATGACAAATAGATGGGGAAACAGTGGCTGACTTTACTTTTGGGGGCTCCAAAATCACTGCAGATGGTGACTGCAGCCATGAAATTAAAAGACGCTTACTTGTTGGAAGAAAAGTTATGACCAACCTAGACAGCATATTAAAAAGCAGAGACATTACTTTGCCAACAAAGGTCCATCTAGTCAAGGCTGTGGTTTTTCCAGTAGTCATGTATGGATGTAAGAGTTGGACTATAAAGAAAGCTGGGCACCAAATAATTGATGCTTTTGAACTGTGGTGTTGGAGAAAATTCTTGAGAGTCCTTTGAACTGTGAGGGGATCCAACCAGTCCATCCTAAATGAGATCAGTCCTGGGTGTTCATTGGAAGTACTGGTTTTGAAGCTGAAACTCCAATCCTTTGGCCACCTGATGCAAAGAGCTAACTCATTGGAAAAGACCCTGATGCTGGGAAAGATTGAGAGCAGGAGGAGAAAGGGACGACAGACGATGAGATGGTTGGATGGCATCACCGACTCAATGGACATGTGTTTGGGTAAACTCCCAGAGTTGGTGATAGACAGGGAGGCCTGGCGTGCTGAGGTCCACGGGGTCACAAAGAGCTGGACACAACTGACAGACTGAACTGAACTGAACTGAATAGAGAAATTAAGAGGCTGGCAAACCTCTCTCACACACAGCACAAAGATGAACAAAATTGTTACAAACACACATATTAGAGTTTTGGAAGTTGACCAAGGGCTGACAAACTGAGAACAATTTATTCACAAACTCCAGTAAGCCTGACTTCCCTTGTGGCTTAGACGGTAAAGCATCTGTCTACAGTGCAGGAGACCTGGGTTTGATCCTTGGGTTGGGAAGATCCCCCGGAGAAGGAAATGGCAATCCACTCCAGTACTATTGCCTGGAAAATCCCATGGACAGAGGAGCCTTGTAGGCTACAGTCCATGGGGTTGCAAAGAGTTGGACACAACTGAGCGACTTCACTTTCACTTTTCAGGTAAGAGCAACAGGAGTGCAGGTTGTTTTCGCCCAGATCAGTTCCACAGCTCTGGGTGGAAGGAATTTAATGAAGGAAGAGCTGACCTTGAATGCTAGTGAACTTGTTTTCAGAGGAAACTGGTGTCCAGTGGAGTAAAGGGAAAATATCTGTTCAGTAAAGTTTTCATTAAGAATGGCAAATTTGGTAGAAAGCAAATATGGAGAGCCAAAGCTCAATTAGTTTGAGGTTTCTGTACTCTTTGAGACAAGTAGAGGACCAGATGAAAATTTAATATGAAGATCCTGGAAAGGAGGGGTTCATATGAGGACTAGACAAGGTCTTCATGTATCCCTGGCTGACTGGTAAACTATGTACATGTGTGATGGGGGACGAGAGAATCCAGACAGAAAGAAAAATCTGACATGGAAGCATTAAAATTTCCCGAACTTTGGATGTAATCCTCAAGGTACATATAAATCAATTTCCAGAGAGAAACATTATGGGCTTTGGTGATTGAGCACAATCTTTGCCCAATTGTTGCCTGACTACCAACCTATAGCATTTGGAAACATGTGAGGTTTCAGACTGGAAACGTCTGATAAAAATATTCTAAGGCTGCACAATTGTTATCAATGCACAGCACTATGATTCTACTGAAATTTACTGTACATTGTGCTGTGCACATTTACAGTAGTTACATTTTATATTATGTAAATCTTTTAAAAAGAGGTTTCAAAATGAAATTTCCTTTTAATATTTTTATCAGTGAAAATTTCACTTTAGCATTTTTTCCTTTTATATTTGCAGGGTGTTTATTCCATGTAGAAAATCATTTCTAAGTTCTTGTCTTCTGAGCATCATATTTTTTTTTCCACTCAATTGCCTTGCAGAAATCATAAATCTCCAAGGTAATAATTCCTTTTCTAAAAAGAGGTTTACAAAAACAAAGATTAATTTTCTCATGTTGGATAAGAATTATTAACTGTTAAAAATGCAAAGCTTCATTTTTTTCCTTGTGATATTACTTTTTCCCCTCAGGAAGCTATACTACAAGAGTTCCAGAATTTATCAGCTACCTTACCACATCTTAAAACCTTGCCTATTTACAACTGCACGGTCAGTCTTCCAGTCTGTAGTAGGCTCCAGGATCTCTCAGGATCCCCTTTTGTCCTTGATTTGACATCCCAGCTAAAGGATCTGTGGATTCTTTGTGGGGACTAGGTCCCTGTTCTTCCTTTGGACTATTCATCTCTAAGAATTGCTGGGAGTTTGGAAAAGCAGACTGGAGGCATGACTTCAGGAATAATGATTAAAAACCATGCCACAGAAGTAGCCTGACATCAGAAAAATCTACAGTGGGGAAGTTGTAGTCATTTGAAATTAGTTGAAAAGATACATGAAAAAAGTACCTAGTTGATTTAGAATGCACATAACTTTAGGTTTCAATGAAACATGGAAAGATAAGCAAATTTTGAGTTTGTTTGAGATTGAATGTTAAGAAAGTAGTTGGACAGATTTTTCTGACTTGATGGTATCTAGAGATGTGTGTTTAAAGGATTAATTACAAAATGGGAGATTAGAACAGCATGCCTCACATGATGCCAAAAATTCAGTAATGCATGAGTGATGGATTATGAAGGAAAAAGAGCTAGGATTTGAGCTTGGTTCAGGATTAGGACTGGGAAAGGAAGGAATGAAGTGACTCTGCCTTTGCAAGACAAGGAGGGCACCACTCTTGGTACATTTCTTTTATTTGAAAGGATGGAAGATGACAGATTAGATTTGAAGATGTACTGGATGAAGTTTTAAGAAACTTCAGTCAGATGGTTTATATCAGATAATTACTAAAATTATTAAGCTGTTACAACGTAGTTCAGTGCAGTTCAGTTCAGTCGCTCAGTCATGTCTGACTCTTTGCAAGCCCATGAACCGCAGCACACCAGGACTCCCTGTCCATCACCAACTCCCAGAGACCACCCAAACCCATGTCCATTGAGTCGGTGATGCCATCCAACCATCTCATCCTCTGTCATCCCCTTCTCCTGCCCTCAGTTTTTCCCAGCATCAGGGTCTTTTCAAATGAATCAGCTCTTCACATCAGGTGGCTAAAGTACTGGAGTTTCAGCTTCAACATCAGTCCTTCCAATGAACACCCAGGACTGATTTCCTTTAGGATAGACTGGTTGGATGTCATCGAAGTCCAAGGGGCTCTCAAGAATTTTCTCCAACACCACAGTTCAGAAGCATCAATTATTTGGCGCTCAGCTTTCTTTACAGTCCAACTCTCACATCCATACATGATCACTGGAAAAACCATAGCCTTGACTAGATGGACCTTTGTTGGCAAAGTAATGTCTCTGCTTTTCAATATGCTGTCTAGGTTGGTCATAACTTTCCTTCTAAGGAGTAAGCATCTTTTAATTTCATGGCTGCAATCACCATCTGCAATGAATTTGGAGCCCAGGAAAATAAAGTCAGCCACTGTTTCCACTGTTTCCCCATATATCTCCCATGAAGTGATGGGACCAGATGCCATGATCTTAGTTTTCTGAATGTTGAGCTTTAAGCCAACTTTTTCCACTCTCCTCTTTCACTTTCATCAAGAGGCTCTTTAGTTCTTCTTTACTTTCTGCCATAAGGGTGGTGTCATCTGCATATCTGATGTAACTGATATTTCTCCTGGAAGTCTTGATTCCAACTTGTGCTTCCTCCAGCCCAGTATTTCTCATGATGTACTCTGCATAGAAGTTAAATAAGCAGGATGACAATATACAGCCTTGACGTACTCCTTTTCCTATTTGGAACCAGTCTGTTGTTCCATGTCCAGTTCTAACTGTTGCTTCCTGACCTGCATACAGATTTCTCAGGAGGCAGGTCAGGTGGTCTGGTATTCCCATCTCTTTCAGAATTTTCCAGTTTATTGTGATCCACACAGTCAAAGGCTTTGGTATTGTATTAAAACTGTTTTACATGTAATTAACTATTTTTTCTGCAAAGAGCCAAATGTATACTAGTATTTAGCTTTATTGTGTATTATGCTAAGTTGCTACAGTTGTGTACAACTCTTTGTGAACCTATGGACTGTAGCCCACCAGGCTCCTCTGTCTATGGGATTCTCCAAGCAAGAATGTGATTGCATGCCTTCCTCCCTGGGATCTTCCCTACCCAGGGATCAAACTTGCATCTTTTAAGTTTCCTGCATTGGCAGTCAGTTCTTTACCAATAGCACCACCTGGGTAATCCCCCTTATGTATAATATATTCATGGAAATACTTGTTATTGTTTCTTTAAACTGTTTAACTTTCCTTTCTTTTTCTTGACAGTTGTTCGTATCTGATGACATTTGATTTCCTCTTTTCCATTTTGAATATCCTTGAAGTGTTATTTAAATGTCTGAAGCAATGAAGATTCTTCCAACTTCATATTCTAGAATAGGATTATTTCAAGACATGGGCTGTATCTTCCTTAGAGCCAGTCCATATCTTTTTCCCCACCCTCTCTGCCTAACCATTCAATTACTGCAAAGCAAAATTTACACTTGATAATTTATTACTTATATTCTGTATCTATTTTTAACAATCATATAATTTATATTCAATCATTACTTTTATTTGTCCATGACATTTTGTAGGATGCTTAAAGTTTTGCCCTTTGTCCTTCTAACTTGTTTCATTTGTTATCTTTGCACTTAATGACAGATTTATGAATCCCTGCCTGATGTATGAAAGAACACCAAGAATGAATGGCTTATTGTGAAGAGGGTAGTGATGCAAGATTTAGTGACCTTCACTGACATTTAATAATATACTCAAATGTTAAAAGGTAGAAAACCCCCAGTACTATTAAAGCTCTATCTCAATAGGCACAAATTCAATGGAAATGTATTTTAGTGTCACTTCCACTATCATCATAATAGCTCACTGGAGAAAACAGAAAAAGAATCATTAGTCACACTTTATCCACCAGGTTTTGTGGTGCAAACGACTTCAATGGAAATGTCTCCTATACACACTTCTCTAATTTCTGTTGTTTGTTACGGAAAATTGAAAAAAAGAAATTCTGAATTTAGATTTTACATGCCAGTGACTCTTTCACAGATTTATGTATTGCTTTCCTGACACTTTGTAGAAGAGAGATTGAAAGATGGAAGTGTTAAATAAAAACTGTGGCCTTGAGACCAGTTACAGAAACAATGACTGTGATAGTTATCCATACTTCCCTCTGCATACTATATACACACTTTTTGTATATTATGCATTTTATTTCTCTCACCTTTCCCTATTATTTTAAATTAAGTTGTTTGTGGGTAATTTACACTTTTGTGTTTATGTTGCAGATTATTTGGATATGATAGTGACTGTATTCAGTTAATTCACTCAGTTGTGTCTGACACTTTGCAACTGTATGGATTTCAGCACACTAATCTTCCCTATTCATCACCAGTTCCTGAAGCTTGCTCAAACTCATGTCCATCGAGTCAGTGATGCTATCCAACCATCTCATTCTCTGTTGTCCCCTTCTCCTCCTGCTTTCAATCTTTCCCAGAGTCTTTTCCAATGAGTAGTTCTTCACATCAGGTTGCCAAAGTATTGGAGTTTCAGCTGCTGGGTCAGTCCTTCCAATAAATATTCAGGACTGATTTCCTTTAGGAGTGACTGATTTGACTTCCTTGCAGTCCAAGATTCTTCTCCAGCACCACAGTTCAAAAGCAACAATTCTTTGGCACTCAGCCTTCTTTATGATCAAACTTTCTTATCTGTACATGACTATGGGGGAAAACACACATACACACAGCTTTGATTATATGGACCTTTGTCCGCAGTGATGTCTCTTCTTTTTAATATGCTGTTTAGGTTTGTTAAAGCTTTTCTTCCAAGGAGCAAACATCTTCCAATTTCATGGATGCAGTCACCATACACAGCGGTTTTGGACACTCCCCCCCCCAAAAAAAAAATCTGTCACTATTTCCATTGTTTCCCCATCTATTTCCCTTGAAGTGATGGGACCAGATGCCATGATCTAGTTTTTTGAATGTTGAGTTTTAAGCCAGCATTTTCTCTCTCCTCTTTCACCTTCATCAAGAGGCTCTTTAGTTTCTCTTCACCCTGCCAGTAGAGTGGCGTCATCTACATATCTGAGGTTGTTAGTATTTCTCCCAGCAATCTTGATTCCAACCTGTACCTCATCTAGCCTGGCATTTCACATGATGTACTCTGCATAGCAGTTAAATAAGCAGGGTAACAATATATAGGCTTTATGTACTCCTTTCCCATTTTGGAACCAATCTGTTGTTCCATGTCTGGATCCAACTCTTACTTCTTGACCTGCAAACAGGTTTCTCAGGAGGTATGCAAGGTGGTCTGGTATTCTCATCTCTTTAAGAATTTTTCACAATTCATTGTGATTCACACAGTCAAAGGCATAGTAGTCAATGAATCAGAAGTAGATATTTGTCTGGAATTCACCTGCTTTTTCTATGATCCTACAGATGTTGGCAATTTGATCTCTTATTTCTCTGCCTTTTCTAAATCCAACTTGTACAACTGAAAGTTATTGGTTCTCATACTATTGGAGCCTATCTTGAAAGATTTTGAGCATTACCTTGCTAGCATTTTCACCTCTCTTCTTTTTACAGCTATTTGTAAGGCCACCCCAGACAGTCATTTTGCTTTTTTGCATTTCTTTTCCATGGGGATGGCCTTGATCCCTGTCTCCTGTACAATGTCACGAACCTCATTCAATAGGTCATCAGGCACTCTATCTATCAGATCTAGGCCCTTAAATCTATTTCTCACTTCCACTGTATAATCATAAAGGATTTGATTTAGGTCATACCTGAATGGTCTAGCGGTTTTCCCTACTTTCTTCAATTTTAGTCTGAATTTGGTAATAAGGAGTTCATGATCTGAGGCACAGTCAGCTCCTGGTCTTGTTTATGTTGACTGTATACAGCTTCTCCGTTTTTGGCTGCAAAGAATATAATCAATCTGATTTCAGTGTTGACCATCTGGTGATGTCCATGTGTAGAGTCTTCTCTTGTGTTGTTGGAAGAGGGTGTTTGCTATGACCAGTGCATTTTTTGGCAAAACTCTATTAGTCTTTGCCCTGCTTCATTCCGCATTCCAAGGCCAAATTTGCCTGTTACTCCAGGTGTTTCTTGACTTCCTACTTTTGCATTCCAGTCCCCTAGAATGAAAAGGACATCTTTTTTGGGTGTTAGTTAAAAGGTCTTGTAGGTCTTTGTAAAACCGTTCAACTTCAGCTTCTTCAGCATTGCTGGTTGGGGCATAGACTTGGATAACTGTGATATTGCCTTGGAGATGAACAGAGATCATTCTGTCATTTTTGAGATTGCATCCAAGTACTGCATTTCGGCAGTCCAAGGGACTCTCACAAGTCTTCTCTAACACCACAGTTCAAAAGCATCAATTCTTCAGCACTCAGCCTTCCTCACAGTCCAACTCTCACATCCATACATGACTACTGGAAAAACCATAGCCTTGACTAGACGAACATTTGTCGGCAAAGTAATGTCTCTGCTTTTGAATATGCTATCTAGTTTGGTCATAACTTTTCTTCCAAGTAGTAAGCGTCTTTTAATTTCATGGCTGCAGTCACCATCTGCAGTGATTCTGGAGCCTCCCCAAAATAAAGTCTGACACTGTTTCCACTGTTTCTCCACCTATTTCCCATGGAGTGATGGGACCGGATGCCATGATCTTCGTTTTCTGAATGTTGAGGTTTAAGCCAACTTTTTCACTCTCTTTTTATTTTCATCAAGAGACTTTTTAGTTCCTCTTCACTTTCTGCCATAAGGGTGGTGTCATCTGCATATCTGAGGTTATTGATATTTCTCCCGGCAATCTTGATTCCAGCTTGTTTCTTCCAGTCCAACGTTTCTCATGATGTACTCTGCATATAAGTTAAATAAGCAAGGAGATCCAACCAGTCCATTCTGAAGGAGATCAACCCTGGGATTTCTTTGGAAGGAATGATGCTAAAGCTGAAACTCCAGTACTTTGGCCACCTCATGTGAAGAGTTGACTCATTGGAAAAGACTTTGGTGCTGGGAGGGATTGGGGGCAGAAGAAGAAGGGGACGACCGAGGATGAGATGGCTGGATGGCATCACTGATTCGATGAACGTGAGTCTGAGTGAACTCTGGGAGCTAGTGATGGACAGGGAGGCCTGGCGTGCTGCGATTCATGGGGTCGCAAAGAGTCGGACACGACTGAGTGACTGAACTGAACTGAACTGCATTTCAGACTCTTTTGTTGCCCATGATGGCTATTCCATTTCTTCTGAGGGATTCCTGCTCGCAGTAGTAGATATAAAGGTCATCTGAGTTAAATTCACCCACTCCAGTCCATTTTAGTTTGCTGATTCCTAGAATGTCGATGTTCACTCTTGCCATCTCTTGTTTGACCCCTTCCAATTTGCCTTGATTCATGGACCGACATTCAGGTTCCTAGGCAATATTGCTCTTTACAGCATCAGACCTTGCTTCTATCACCAGTCACATCCACAACTGGGTACTGTTTTTTCTTTGGCTCCATCCCTTCATTCTTTCTGGAGTTATTTCTCCACTGATCTCTAGTAGCATACTGGACACCTACTGACCTGGGGAGTACCTCTTTCAGTATTCTATCATTTTGCCTTTTCATACTGTTCATGGGGTTCTCAAGGCAAGAATACTGAAGTGGTTTGCCATTTCCTTCTCCAGTGGATGACATTCTGTCAGACCTCTCCACCATGACCTGTCTTAGGTTGCCCCGTGGGCATGGCTTAGTTTCATTGAGTTAGACATGGCTGTGGTCCTAGTGTGATTAGATTGACTAGTTTTCTGTGAGTATGGTTTCAGTGTGTCTGCCGTCTGAGGCCCTCTTGCAACACCTACCATCTTACTTGGGTTTCTGTTACCTTAGGCATGGGTTATCTCTTCACGACTGCTCCAGCAAAGCACAGCCGCTGCTCCTAAAGCATCTGAATGCAGAGTTCCAAAGAATAGCAAGAAGAGATAAGAAAGCCTTCTTCAGCAATCAATGTAAAGAAATAGAGGAAAAGAACAGAATGGGAAAGAGTAGAGATCTCTTCAAGAAAATTAGAGATATCAAAGGAACATTTCATGCAAAGATGGGCTCGATAAAGGACAGAAATGGTCTGGATCTAACAGAAGCAGAAGATATTAAGAAGAGGTGGCAAGAATACACAGAACTGTACAAAAAAATCTTCATGACCCAGATAATCACAATGGTGTGATCACTCATCTAGAGCCAGACATCCTGGAATGTGAAGTCAAGTGGGCCTTAGAAAGCATCACTACGAACAAAGGTAGTGGGGGTGATGGAATTCCAGTTGAGCTGTTTCAAATCCTGAATGATGATGCTGTGGAAGTGCTGCACTCAATATGCCAGCAAATTTGGAAAACTCAGCGGTGGCCACAGGCCTGGAAAAGGTCAATTTTCATTCCAATTCCAAAGAAAGGCAATGCCAATGAATGCTCAAACTACTGCACAATTGCACTTATCTCACATGCTAGCAAAGTAATGCTCAAAATTCTCCAAGCCAGGCTTCAGCAATACGTGAACTGTGAACTTCCTGATGTTCAAGCTGGTTTTCGAAAAGGCAGAGGAACCAGAGATCAAATTGCCAACATCCTCTGGATCATGGAAAAAGCAAGAGAGTTCCAGAAAAGACATCTATTTCTGCTTTATTGACTATGCCAAAGCCTTTGACTGTGTGGATCACAAGAAACTGTGGAAAATTCTTCAAGAGTTGGGAATACTAGACCACCTGACCTGCCTCTTGAGAAATCTGTATGCAGGTCAGGAAGCAACAGTTAGAACTGGACATGGAACAACAGACTGGTTCCAAATAGGAAAAGGAGTATGTCAAGGCTGTATATTGTCACCCTGCTTATTTAACTTCTATGCAGAGTACATCATGAGAAACGTTGGACTGGAAGAAACACAGGCTGGAATCAAGATTGCCGGGAGACATATCAATAACCTGAGATATGCAGATGACACCACCCTTATGGCAGAAAGTGAAGAGGAACTAAAAAGCCTCTTGATGAAAGTAAAAGAGGAGAGTGAAAAAGTTGGCTTAAAGCCAAACATTCAGAAAACGATCATGGCATCCGGTCCCATCACTTCATGGGAAATAGATGGGGAAACAGTGGAAACAGTGTCAGAGTTTATTTTTGGAGGCTCCAAAATCACTGCATATGGTGACTGCAGCCATGAAATTAAAAGACGCTTACTCCTTGAAAGAAAAGTTATGACCAACCTAGATAGTATATTGAAAAGCAGAGACATTACTTTCCTAACTAAGGTCCGTCTAGTCAAGGCTATGGTTTTTCCAGTGGTCATATATGGATGTGAGAGTTGGACTGTGAAGAAAGTTGAGCGCTGAAGAATTGATGCTTTTGAACTGTGGTGTTGGAGAAGACTCTTCAGAGTCTCCTTGGACTGCAAGGAGATCCAACCAGTCCATTCTGCGTGAGATCAGTCCTGGGTGTTCTTTGGAAGGACTGATGCTAAAGCTGAAACTCCAGTACTCTGGCCACCTCATGTGAAGAGTTGACTCATTGGAAAAGACTCTGATGCTGGGAGGGATTGGGGGCAGGAGGAGAAGGGGATGACCGAGGATGAGATGGCTGGATGGCATCACTGACTCAATGGACGTGAGTCTGAGTGAACTCTGGGTGTTGTTGATGGACAGGGAGGCCTGGCATGCTGTGATTCACGCAGTCTCAAAGAGTCAGACACGGCTGAGCTACTGAACTGAACTGAACTTGCTAGCATGTGAAATGAATGTAATTGTGTGGTAATTTGAACATTCTTTATTACCCATCTTTGTTATTAGCAAATTGAGCTTTTCCAGTCTTGTGGCCAGTTTTCCGGCCAATTTTGCTGGCATATTGAGTGCAGCACTTTAACAGCATCATCTGTTAAGATTTGAAATTGCTCATCTAGAATTCCATCATCTCCACATCTCCACTTTGTTTGTAGTAATGTTTCCTATGGCCCACTTGACTTCACATTCTAGTATGTCTGGCTCTACGTGTGTGGTGGTTACCAAAGGATCATTAAGGTCCTTTTTGTATAGTTCTTCTGTGTATTCTTGTCACCTCTTCTTGATATCTTCTGCGTCTGTTAGTCCCATACCATTTCTATCCTTTTTTGTGCCCATCTTTACATGAAACATTCCCTTGGTGTCTTTGATTTTTTTGAAGAGACTTCATTTTATATTTTGAAAATGATATGCCAAATGTAGTGAACTTATTTGGAATTTATTCTACTTGGTGTTTTTTGAGGTTTGTGGATCTATGATATCATGTATGACATTGAGGAAAATTTTAGTCATGATCATTTCAAATATTTTTTTTCTGTTATTTTTCTTCTCTTTCTGGTATTCCCATTACATGTGTTACACTTTTGTAGCTGTTTCACAGATCATGGATATTTACTTCTAATTTTTGTTTGCTTTTAGATTTGGAGGTTTATATTACAATATCCTCAAGCTTAAACACTTTTTTCCACAGTCCTATGTAGTTTTGTAATATGTCCATTGAAGACGTTTTTCTATTAAAGCAATTTGATAATATTTCTTTTAGGTTCTCTTAAAGAATTTCCATGGTTTTGCTTACATTGTCCATCTGTTCTTGCACACTGTCTACTTTATCCATTGAAGCCCTTAGCATATTCATATTTTGAATTTAAAATTTAAATTAAAAAAATTCTCATCTGATAATCAACATCCCTGTTATATGTAAATCTTATTCTGATGGTTGTTCTCTTTAAACCTGCTTTTTAGTATGCTTTGTAATATTTTTGAACATCAGACAAGAAGTACTAGGTAAAAGAAATTGCTATTAAAAAGCCTTTAGTAATGTGATGATAAGATGTGTGTGTGTGTTGCGGGGAGGCAAACAACTTATAGTCCTAAGATTTAAACTTTCAGTCTTTCAAGCGAGTTTGTCTGACCCTGGATTGTGAACTTCACATGCATTTCTTATTCTTGTCTTCTCCACTCAGGTGAGATAGGATAGCTGCTGCTGCTAAGTCACTTCAGTCATGTCCAACTCTGTGCGACCCCATAGATGGCAGCCCATCAGGCTCCCCTGTTCCTGGGATCCTCCAGGCAAGAACACTGGAGTGGGTTGCCATTTCCTTCTCCAATGCATGAAAGTGAAAAGTGAAAGTCAAATAGCTCAGTCGTGTTCTACTCTTAGCTACTCCATGGACTGCAGCCTAACAGGCTCCTCCATTCATGGGATTTTCCAGGCAAGAGGACTGGAGTGGGGTGCCATTGCCTTCTCCAGATAAGGGAGCTAGAGGGGGCTTAAAGTGCGTGTTTCCCTTCCCTTAGGCCACTTTGACTCTGATAAATCCCAGTATGTTAAGCCAGATGTCAGACCTTGTTAAGAAAAACAGAATACTGCAGTGTATTCCAAAATGGTTCTTTTGCTTTTCTCTGTGCTGGAGACAGGAGGGTTTTCTTTCCTTTTTTTCTTTTTTTTTTTCCTCCCATTGTGAGGACCTGCTAGAGCTCCAGGACATAAAAATTACAAAGTATGAGGGCGGGGCGGAGGGGGCGGGGAGGGCCCTTAGGACTGAATCCCCCTGAGTTTTTTATCTCTCATACTTCTCTCAGGTTGAGCCTCCAGCAATTTATCAATTACAATTCAGTTTTCCATACTCTGACACTGGTTCTTACAGAAGTTTCAGCTGGAGGGTTTCTGCTCCAAAAAGTCATGATTCTCTGCATTTGCCTGCAGGTCTCTCCAGTTTGGGAGGTAGCGTTTGTTCTGTGATCTTACTTCTCTGATAGATCTAAGAAGATTTGTAGATTTTTCAGTTTGTTCAGGTTTTCCACTGTTACTAGGATGGAGTGGCAGCTTCTAAGCTTCTTACATGCCAGACCAGAAACTGGAAGTCCTCTAAAGGCAACTTATACCCCAGAGTTATTTTTAAGTTTTCAGGCCAGCCTCTCATTTGCATCAATTCTTATTGTCACAGTAGTCATCTGTGATGTCAAAGAATTGCTGCAGATTTTTTTTTTTGTCAAATGCCCTGGGGATGGGACATTTTTCATCAAGTATGTTCAGATTCAAAAGAAATAAAGACATGCTCTGTGAATGGGATTTTTTTCTAGAAAGTTTTTCATTCAAGTGAAAATTCTGTGGGGATAGGGTTTTGCGGAGCTCGAAACCCATTATTCCCCCTCCAGTACTACCAGGCTGCTTTTGACTGTGGCTACTATGGTTGCAAGTCTGTTTTCAAGGTTCATGATGAGCTGGGGTGAGGGTATAGGAACAAGACTAGTTAAAATTGCCATAGACTTGTTTTGCTTTGTTTTAACCAACATTCGATTTTTTCCCTTCAATAACACTTTGTGGGTTTGGAAAATGCTGATATTGGCATTTTAGTGCTCTCATTGCTTTTCTGGAGGAGTTGATTTTTAGAGGTCCTTATTTTGCCATTACAGAGTATTTCTCATCAGTAATATGTGTTTGAATGATCAAAATTAAATTCCCAAAAGTAACATATGGCAAATTAAAAATAAATAAATAAACAGCATTACCCTCAAAAGATGAAATATGTACTATGTAAAAAGGTATATAACCACACGTTTGTTCTCTATGTCTGTGAGTCTATTTCTATTTGTAGATAGGTTCACTTGTGCCATAATTTAGATTCCACATGTAAGTGATAACTTAGGGTATTTGTTTTTCTTTATGACTTCATTTAGTATGATCTCTAGTTTCATCCATGTTGCTAAAGTGTCATTATTATTTTATTCTTTGTATGATGGGTGAGTCATAGTCCATTGTACATGTGTACCACATCTTTACCCATTCATCTGTTGATGGACATTTAAATTGTTTCCATCTTGTTACCGAGTCCAAGCTCACTTTGCTTGCCACACAATTAGTCAATGAATCCAAGACAAGGTGTTGGGGCTATGAAGGGACTTTATTTGGGAGCCAGCTGACTGATAAGATGGCAGGCTATTGCTTCAAAATAACCGTGTTGCTGGGGCCTGGATGTCAGATTCTCTTATGGATCAGAGATGGGGGAAGGTGAGGAAACAAAGTAAAAAGACCATTTAATTCCTGCAAATATCTCCTAGAATGGCAAGCCTCAGGTAGGGAGAGGTGTTAGTTTCAGTTCCTTACAGTCATTTCCTAGATACTGCTATATGGAATGTCTCCTGTCATATCAACAAGCAAATATGTCACATTTATTTGTGATTCCAGCCTCCCCAAATGTGAACTTCTGGGCCACGCCTGTAAGCAGCAGACAAGGGGCACCAAGAGTTGCACCATTTGCCACACAGAGTTCAAGACTCTCACAATCCTTCTCAGGTGGGTGGGGTCACTTTATATCCCTGAGGCAGGCCATAATGTAGGCCTACAAAAGTGGCAAGATAAGGGTTTAAGTCTGGAGAAGAAAATGGCTACCCACTCCAGTATCATTGCCTGGAGAGTTTCATGGACAGAGCAACGTGGCGGGCTACGGTCCATGGGATCACAGAGTTGGACATGACTGAGTGACTAACACTTTCATTTTCAAGGGTTAAAGTTGCAGAAGCATGTCCACTGTAAATTCAAAATTAAAGCACTACTATGAACATAGGGGCACCTGTATCTTTTTGAACTATAGTTTTGTCCAGGTATATGCCCAGGAATAGGGCTGCTGAATGGCAAGGGAGAAGGGAGGGAAAAGAGGGAAGGACTGGGAGTTCAGAATTAGCACTTACAAACTATTATATACAGAACAGACAAACAACAAGGCCCAGTTGTAAAGCACAGGAAACTATGTTCAATATTCTATTATAAAACATAATAAATATAATATTAAAAAACGAATGTCTATATGTGTAGAGCTGAGTCACTTTGCTGTATAGCGGAGATTGAGAAAATATTGTAAATCAGCTATACTTCAATAAAAAGTAAAAAAATAAATAAAGAAGAATACAGATAAAAATAAAAACAGAATTTGGTATAATGGTCATCTGGCTCAGGGAAAGTAGGATTGGATGATGGTCATGCAGAAATGAGAGTGTATCATAAAAAAAGTGTATGATTAACCTCCCTGAGTTCCAAGTGAGGAATGAAGGAAGAAATCAATACCATTTTAGCTTAGACAATTTCAAAATTTGCTGTAAATTAAACAAAAAATGATGGTCAACTTCAATTTTCCTAGATTTACAGCCAACTTATATACGGTATTCATACAATCACAGATCATAGATACTTTTCATATGCTTACATGTTTTTCCTAGACTTGCGTATAATCCATACACTTGCAAACAGGGTGTTGTGTGCATACTCTTCATCAAATGCATTGGTTATTTTGTATGATATTTTGTTAACTGCTTTTTAGTATGTGGGGGATCTGGAGTCAGAAATTAAATTTAATATAAAGTATTTTCTGTTTTCTTATTTAGTTCTGTAATGGAGATTAAGAAACAATCTGTTAAAATTTTAAGGAAAATTTATCTTTCTCTGTTTTTGTTGTTTGAAGGGAACATAATTTATCTTTTAAATATTGCCACTCTATTTTGCTTATATTTTTATGATGGCCTCTTTTAGGTTACATGAACTACTTAGGCAACTGTGATGTTGAAAAGATAAACAACTAAGCAATGAAAACTCAGCTCTGGCTTTAATAAATCTAAAATCTGATTCTAAATGATGTTAACTTGTATGCATCATTATCCTCTGCTCAGTGTAGTGGTCAATATCCAGAGCTTTGCAGAAGATATTCATGTTTGTATTTATTTGGTCTAACCACTTATAGTGCTTAACTTTTGAATTTGGCAATGGAATTTATTGCAACATAATTATTTTAGAAAGGCTGAATTTAGTACAAAATACTTAAGTCTTTTCATCTTAGTTACCAACATTTTTTTTTATTCTCAATTTGGCTTCTTTTCCTGCCCCATTTTTAAAATCTAGTTGAGCTAAAAGCTTATAGAACATTCAATGAAGGCAAAAATATTAATAAATAAATAATTTAATTAATTTGAAAACTTACAGAAAGTTAATAGAGAATTTTTTTTAATCAGTTCTGAAAACTTAAATGAAAAACATTTGTAAAAAGAAAAAGGAAAAATCAATCTCCATTTATCTTCTCAGGGGGTATCAGCTGAGCTAAGGAATCAGTAGGAATTTACACTTTCTCACATGCACAATGATAAATGTTTATATCAGCACCACAATAAACATCATCCAGCAAAAAAGGGAGAAAGAAAGCACCAAAGGACTAAAGGGGTTAGAAAACATTGCAAGACCCATGTGCTGTTATTTCTTTTAATTTTCCACCTCATTAACATCTTAGATATGGATATGCTGACTCTGCAGAAGTTTCACATCTTTATTATTAAATGCTTTGCTGCAAACCAGTTCTCTAATGTCCTCAGTGTGTGTGTGTGTGTGTGTCTTTGTGTGTGTTATATAAAATGTTTTATAGATATTCATGAGATATTCACATAGTTTATATCTCCATCATTTATGTGAGCCACAATATAAAGAATAAAACTATTAGGTACAGAACAGTTTACTGAACATCTGATGATTTTATTTATGAGGTAGTTTTATCTAGTATAAAAATAACTATATTCCAAGATATTCCATACCTAAAAATGTCTGACATTAAACTTCTTAGGACATATTGGAAAGTAAGGAAAAAGAACCCAGGACATATAAGGAAATTATTCACTCCAGTCTCATCTCTAGCACTGAATATTTGAGATTATGGGGAAGTCATTTAGATTTTTCTCATTTTTAGATTCACTAAAAGATTATTTCCAAAGTCATGATTATTCCTTTGCTATTTTCTTCTCAATACCTTATTTTATTACAATTTTTCAAAGTCTTGTATTGCTTTGTAATCATCTACTGTTTACTTTCTGCCTCACTGAGCAAAATGTGAATTCCTGGAGAGCAGGGTCTTAATGTATATATCCATCCGTCACACATATTAGTGAATTCTAAGTTCATTTGCAGCTTTCAAAGTACTTCAAAATGTATTTTGTTGGTTTTCTTAATGATTTTTTTACACTTATAAGTGAAAATTTATAGGTATTTAGCAAATTAATATTTATTAGTATAACAATAAGACTGCATGTTGTTTGAAATTATAATCTCACAAGGAGGAACAGGGGTGTTTTTATTTTTATTTATTTATTTTTAAGAACAGAAATAAACTTTAATTCATTGAAAAATGAAGCAGTGAACAGGGTCTAACAGAGGGCAGTTTGTAAATCAAATGACAGGTGACTCAGGCCAGAGCAGGATAACTTCTAGAAACAGATGATGCAGAAACAGGAATTCACAAATCCAGCTGGACTTACACAGTGGTGAAACGAAAGATCCAGCCAGTCCCACCTAGTTCCCCTGGTGAATCAGTTTATATATTTTTTGCTATCTCTTAATAAGGATCCTGAGACTAGTCCTTAGACACATAAATATAAATTTAAAAACATTTCTAAAGAGGCTTTGCTCATATTTCTAAACTTCTGCAAAGCTACCTTCTTTTACATAAACTTATTGTCGTGCATATGTGTCTATTGTTTTTTCTCTTTAGAATGTTAGTCAAATATATATCCCTACACATCCTTAAACCTTAGTAAAAAAGGAATTTAAATTTGATGCTTAATAATTTCATATTTAAGAAGACTAAATTGTTAATGTGTCGAGAACTGAGTATGTATAGCTATTTATATATGCACAGACATATAAAATGTTATAACTGTAAAAAGTGAAAAATATGACATCTGAAACTTTACAACATGCTGCATCAAAAAACATTGCTTTCTAGAGCAAGTTATGTGATTTTACATTTGGAAGCTATGATCAAATTTTCCTCCTGTACATTTTACTGATTTCCATCAGTACATTTTAAAAATCTTACTGTGTGCTTCTTTCTTTTTTTTTTTTTTCTGTCTCTCTGTCTCTTTAGTCTCTCAACCTCCTATTTTTCTGTTTTGTTTTGTTTTGTTTTGTTTTTTAAAGAAAGGTAGAACTAGTGTAATTCAGTTTGAATAGTGGGCCACATTACCTTGAGATTCAGAGACTGTATATAGCCCGGCATGGAAGTGTTAGAGTCTGAGTGTGGTCAAGAAAGCAGCCACACTGAAAGGCTTCCCACACAAAGTAGGTGAGCCAGAGACAAATAAGAGAGATGTCCCCCTGAAAATATAGCCTCGTGCAGGATGGCAGAGCTCATGCAGGTTGAAGAGGATATCCAAGGCAGGGGTCATCCACCATGGGGTGGCAAGTTTATAGGAAGCACAGCTGGGTGTGGTGTCAAAGCCCAGGAGCAAGGGGAGAGTCTTTGTATAGAGAACTGACTGGCAGGGAGTACTAAAGCCCAAGCAGGATGAAGAGAGCTTCCTTAAATGATGGGATAATGACAGTGGCTCATGAAATTTCTTAGCCCAAACTAGAGGAAGAGGGCACCTGTCTGAAGTAGGAGGAGGAGTTTAGTAGGGAATAGAAATTGTTCTCTTACAGGAATTTGCACAAATAAGTAAACACATGAAGAATAACAGACACTAGTTTTCTAATTGTCTAAGAAGGGAACTATAAATATAAAATGGGATAAAGTTACCATGAACTCTGTGGTGTGGGGCTGAGCTAGAAGCACGTGAACAAACATGTCTTTTAAACGATACAGAATGCATTACTGGTATACATGTGCTTAGTCACTCAGTCGTGACTTAGTCACTTAGTCACTCACTGTTGCAACCCCAAGGACTGTAGGCTGCCAAGCTCCTCTATCCATGGGATTCTCCAAGCAAGAATACTGGAGTGAGTTGCCATTTCCTTCTCCAGTGGTATACATATATTTATGCATTTGAACAACAACAATGAATAAAATAGATACCTATGTGCACATTTTGGGGCTTTCTAGCTGGCTCAATGGTAAAAAATCTGCCTGCCAAGCAGAAGACATGGGTTCGATCCCTGGGTCAGGGAGAGCCCCTGGAGAAGGAAACAGAAACCCTCTCCAGTATTCTCGCCTGGGAAATTGCATGGACAGAGGAGCCTGGAGGGCTACAGTCTTGGGGTTGCAAAGAGTTGGATATGACTTAGCGGCTAAACAACAACTGCAGTGCATATTTTATATAAGTATGTATGTGTGTTGCTAGCTATGCTTTGTAGTTAGGAACACCCTCTAGCAATACTCACATCTAGAAAACAGATCTTGTCATCTAAATATTCTCCAGTAAAATAAACTGGTGTTGAATGGGAAGATGGCTCAATCCTAAGGCTGGGGCAAGAACATGCAACTAAGTCTAAAATACAATGCTCTACCAGAAAATAAGAAAGTGCTCAAAGATGAATGGGGGCATATTAAAGTGAAAGTGAATGCCACTGGCCAGACCTATCTATCAGTCACTATAATAATATCAAAATCAATATGCTGCTGCTGCTGCTAAGTCGCTTCAGTTGTGTCTGACTCTGTGCAACCCCATAGACGGCAGCCCACCAGGCTCCCCCGTCCCTGGGATTCTCCAGGCAAGAACACTGGAGTGGGTTGCCCTATCCTCCTCCAATGCATGAAAGTGAAAAGTGAAGTGAAGTTGCTCAGTCATGTCCTACTCATAGTGATCCCATGGACTGCAGCCTACCAGGCTCCTCTGTCCATGGGATTTTCCAGGCAAGAGCACTGGAGTGGGGTGCCACTGCCTTCTCCCAAAATCAATATAGATAGTAGTAAATTATAACTCATTGAATAAATTAGGAATAAAAAAATTCTATGAGTCTATATTGGAATTAACTGGTTAGTTAATAAAAGGAAAGTTTGGCAAGTATATTTCTATGTTGTGTAACAAATTACCACAAGTATCACAGCTTTTAAATAGCCTAAATTATTATCCCACAGTTTTTGTGAGTCAGGAGTTGGGCACATCATGGCTGAGTGCTCTGTGAGTTTACAATCACAGAGTTATCCAGGTCCTCTATAAAACTGCAATTAGAGTTTGCCTAGGCTGGGTTCTCCTCTGGAGGTTTTACTGGGGAGATTCTGCTTCCAAATTCACTCAGGTTGTTAGAAATTCATTTTTGTGGTGAATTCATACTGAGTTAGTGTTCCTTGAGGCCAGCCATGGAAAGCATGATTCTAGAATGAGTCAGCTAGCAAGGCAAAATCTTTTATGTAACAAAATATGACCAGGGGGATGCCTTCCCTTCATCTTTGCCATGACTACTGGTTAGAAGCAAGTTCTAGTTTCTACTGGAGAAGACTCCGGAGAGTCCCTTGGACAGAAAGGAGATCAAACCAGTCAATCCTAAAATAAATCAACCCTGAATATTTACTGGAAGGACTGATGCTGAAGCTGAAGCTCCAATACTTTGGCCACCTGATGCAAAGAGCTGACTCATTGGAAAAGACCCTGATGCTGGGAAAGACTGAGGGCAGGAGGAGAAGGGGGAGGCAGAAGATGATACAGTTAGATAACATCACTGACTCAAAGGACATGAATTTAAGCAAACTCCAGCAGATAGTGAAGGACAGGGAAGCCTGGTGTGCTGCGGTCCATGGGGTCACAATGAGTTGGATGCAGCTTAGCAACTGAAGAACAACAACAAATGAATATCAAAAGGTGGGAATCCTTACAGGTCACCTTTGGGAATGTTTTTAATAGAGAGGAATTTATTATTTACATAGCTCAAAGTGCCATCCCACAAATAACTTCTTAATTATGAGGAGAAAAAAAGAATAACATTACAATGAGAAAAGTCTGGCACATGCTCCACTGATCAAAAGATCAAAGTGATTTCTACCTAATGCACTAAGCTGAAATTACATACTTTGTAAAATGCAATGAAAAGTACACAGTATCACTTCTATAGTATTTTCCTGACAAAAATGTATACTCTGTGTTGAATCATGAGGAGTCATCAGACAAATCCAAACTGGAGGATATTCTACAAAATACCTGTGTTTTTCATCCTCAAACATGTCAAGATCATGAATGTTCAGGTAATTTCTCCAGACTAAAGACAACTAAAGTAAACTCACAATTTTAAATTGAAAACCACAGCTACAAAAGACATTATTAAGAAAAGTGGCAAAACTTGAAAAGATTCTGAAAACAATACAGAAGTATTGTAGCCGTGTTAATTTATTGATTTTGGTGTTGCTATTGCGGTTTTACTGAAGAATGTCCTTTTTTGTTGAAATAAACACAATTTCTCAGAAATTATCAGGGATAATGGAACATGAGTTTGACAACTTACTCTCAAATTGCTTAGAAAGTAATTGTCAGTATATTTGCAACAATTCCTTGGGCTTTTACTCTGGGGATATTGCAATGTAAAAAAACAACAACAACACACACACACACATATATATATATATATATATATATATATATATAAATTTCAAACCATTGATTGCTCTAATTACCTACAGTAGCATTAAAAAAAAAAAACAACTTTATGCCTCAGGATGTTAATTCCAGTTGCATTTAAAATGCTTCAAACAAAATACATTTGGGAAACAATGATTAAAGTTAAAAAAGTTTCTTAAATTCAGGACTTCTTAGCACCTTAACCATAATACACATGTTGCTAATCTCAAAGAAGGCGAAATAATATGTAGTGTTTTCTAGCTTTTTTATTGTTTTGGCCTCCTGGTGAGAATTTAACGGGAATGGATCTGCAGAAAACATATTTTGGTTAATATTAATATTGAATTAAATGCTCCTCAGGCAAATGACACAAACCTGCTGTAATTTGCCCTTTTCTCAATTCTCAACCTCATATCCCCCAAATTAAATTATTTTTGTATTTAATAAATTAAAATGTTTAACAAAAACTATTTTAAATTTTATCTTTGACTTTTTATTATTTATGAAAGCACAACTATGTATAAAGAAGAAAATAAAATTTATGAGAAATCCCACCCACTAGAGATCATTATTGCAGGACTTTGATGTCCTTCTTTTCATTATTTCTCTTTACTCCCCTGGATATGTGTGTCTATCTTGCACTTTTCATCATTAATTTTGTATTTTATATGGTACACTGTAGCAATATTTGACTTGACTTATCTTCAAAGTATATTCCTTAATTATGGGGCATTCTTTAAAACATTATAATGATGGTAAAATATATATGAATATTCTACAGTTTCCCCATTCTGTTAGTACAAGAAAGTGTGGGTAAAAAGTTATGAAAGAGTTGGACCATAAAGAAGGCAGAGTGCCAAAGAATTGATGCTTTCAAACTGTGCTGCTGCTACTGCTGCTAATTCGCTTCAGTCGTGTCCAACTCTGTGCAACCCCATAGACGGCAGCCCACCAGGCTCCCTAGTCCCTGGGATTCTTCAGGCAAGAATACTGGAGTGGGTTGCCATTTCCTTCTCCAATGCAGGAAAGTGAAAAGTGAAAATTGAAAGTGAAGTCGCTCAGTCGCGTCCAACTCCTAGCGACCCCATGGACTGCAGCCCACCAGACTCTTCCGTCCATGGGATTCTCCAGGCAAGATTACTGGAGTGGTTGCCATTTCCTTTTCCATGGGATCTTCCTGATCCAGGAATTGTACCCGGGTCTCCTGCTTGTAGGCAGACTCTTTACTGACTGAGCAACAAGTGAAACCCTTCAAACTGAGGTGCTGGAGAAGAGTCTTGAGAGTCCCTTGGTCAGCAAGGAGATCAAACCAGTCAATCCTAAAGGAAATCAGTCCTGAATACTCACTGGAAGGATTGATGCTTAAGGTGAAGCTCCAGTACCTTGGCCACCTGAGCAACTCTTCGGAAAAGACCCTGATGCTGGCAAAGATTAGGGCAGGAAGAGAAGGGGGCAACACGGGATGAATGAGATAGTCAAATGGCATTATCAACTCAATGGACATGAGTCTGAGCAAACTCTGGGAGATAGTGAAGGACAGAGAAGCCTGGTGTGCTTCAGTCCATGGGGTCACAGAGTCAGAAATGACTGAGCAATTGATCAACACCAACAGATAAGATAAAAGCTTTAACAAAAACTCTGATTATTTTGTGAGAGGGTGATGTAGAAGTAAATTTCTCAAATAAAAATAAATGAATATTTTAAGGACTTTATCAACTTGAAGCCAAATTGACAAATAGAAGGGTTGCATTTGTTTTTTTTTTTTTCTTTAGAGAGACTTTTTTTTAGAGGAGTTTTGGGTTCACAATAAAAATAAGCAGAAAGTTGCATTTACTCCTCCCCGTACACAGTTCAGAGAAACATCTACTTCTGCTTTATTGACTATGCCAAAGCCTTTGACTGTGTGGATCACAATAAAATGTGGAAAATTCTTCAAGAGGTGGGAGTACCAAACACCTGACCTGCCTCTTGAGAAATCTGTATGCAGGTCAGTAAGCAACAGTTAGAACTAGACATGGAACAACAGACTGGTTTCAAATAGGAAAAGGAGAACGTCAAGGCTGTATATTGTCACCCTGCTTATTGAACTTCTATGCAGAGTACATCATGAGAAACGCTGGCCTGGAAGAAACAAGCTGGAATCAAGATTTCTGGGAGAAATATCAATAACCTCAGATATGCAGATGACACCACCCTTATGGCAGAAATTTAAGAGAAACTAAAAGAGCCTCTTGATGAAAGTGAAAGAGGAGAATGAAAAAGTTGGCTTAAAGCTTAACATTCAGAAAATGAAGATCATGGCATCTGGTCCCATCAGTTCAGTTCAGTCACTCAGTCGTGTCCGACTGTTTGTGACCCCATGAATCGCAGCACGCCAGGCATGCCTGTCCATCACCAACTCCCAGAGTTCACTCAGACTCACAGTCATTGAGTCAGTGATGCCATCCAGCCATCTCATCCTCTGTCGTCCCCTTCTCCTCCTGCCCCCAATCCCTCCCAGCATCAGAGTCTTTTCCAATAACTCAACTCTTCACATGAGGTGGTCAAAGTACTGGAGTTTCTGCTTTAGCATCATTCCTTCCAAAGAAATCCCGGGGCTGATCTCCTTCAGAATGGACTGCTTGGATCTCCTTTCAGTCCAAGGGACTCTCAAGAGTCTTCTCCAACACTACAGTTCAAAAGCATCAATTCTTCGGCGCTCAGCCTCCTTCACAGTCCAACTCTCACATCCATACATGACTACTGGAAAAACCACAGCCTTGACTAGATGGATCTTAGTCGGCAAGGTAATGTCATTGCTTTCGAATATGTTATCTAGGTTGGTCATAACTTTTCTTCCAAGGAGTAAGCGTCTTTTAATTTCATGGCTGCAATATTATCTGCAGTGATTTTGGAGCCCCAAAATAAAGTCTGACTCTGTTTCCACTGTTTCCCCATTTATCTCCCATGAAGTGATGGGACCAGATGCCATGATCTTAGTTTTCTGAATGTTGAGCTTTAAGCCAACTTTTTCACTCTCCTCTTTCACTTTCATCAAGAGGCTTTTTAGTTCCTCTTCACTTTCTGCCATAAGGGTGGTGTCATGTGCATATCTGAGGTTATTGATATTTCTCCCAGAAGTCTTGATTCCAGCTTATGTTTCTTCCAGGCTAGTGTTTCTCATGATGTACTCTGCATAGAAGTTCAATAAGCAGGGTGACAATATACAGCCTTGATGTACTCCTTTTCCTATTTGGAACCAGTCTGTTGTTCCATGTCCAGTTCTAACTGTTGCTCCCTGACCTGCATACAGATTTCTCAAGAGGCAGGTCAGGTAGTCTGGTACTCCCACCTCTTGAAGAATTTTCCACAGTTTATTGTGATCCACTCAGTCAAAGGCTTTGGCATAGTCAATAAAGCAGAAATAGATGTTTTTCTGGAACTCTCTTGCTTTTTCGATGATCCAGTGTATGTTGGCAATTTGATCTCTGGTTCCTCTGCCTTTTCTAAAACGAGCTTGAACATCAGGAAGTTCTCGGTTCACGTATTGCTGAAGCCTTGCTTGGAGAATTTTGACCATTACTTACTAGCATGTGAGATGAGTGCAACTGTGTGGTAGTTTGAGCATTCTTTTGCATTGACTTTCTTTGGGATTGGAATGAAAACTGACCTTTTCCAGTCCTGTGACCACTGCTGAGTTGTCCAAATTTGCTGGCATATTGAATGTAGCACTTTCACAGCATCAACTTTCAGGATTTGAAAGAGCTCAACTGGAATTCCATCACCTCCACTAGCTTTGTTCATAGTGATGCTTTCTAAGGCCCACTTGACTTCGCATTCCAGGATGTCTGGCTCTAAATGAATGGTCACACCATCGTGATTATCCAGGTCGTGAAGGTCTTTTTTGTACAGTTCTTATGTGTATTCTTGCCACCTCATCTTAATATCTTCTGCTTCTGTTAGGTCCATACCATTTCTGTCCTTTACTGAGCCCATCTTTGCAGGAAATATCCCCTTGGTATCTCTAATTTTCTTGAAGAGATCTCTAGTCTTTCCCATTCTGTACTTTTCCTCTATTTCTTTGCATTGATCACTGAAGAAGGCTTTCTTATCTCTTCTTGCTATTCTCTGGAACTCTGCATTCAGATGCTTATATCTTTCCTTTTCTCCTTTGCTTTTCACCTCTCTTCTTTTCACAGCTATTTGTAAGGCCTCCCCAGACAGCCATTTTGCTTTTTTGCATTTCTTTTCCAAGGGGATGGTTTTGATCCCTGTCTCCTGTACAATGTCACTAACCTCATTCCATAGTTCATCAGGCACTCTATCTATCAGATCTAGTCCCTTAAATCTATTTCTCACTTCCACTGTGTAATCATAAGAGAGTTGATTTAGGTCGTATCTGAATGCGGTTTTCCCTATTTTCTTCAATTTTAGTCTGAATTTGGTAGTAAGGATTTCATGATTTGAGCCACAGTCAGCTCCTGGTCTTGTTTTTGTTGACTGTATAGAGCTTCTCCATCTTTGGCTGCAAAGAATATAATCAATCTGATTTCGGTTTTGACCATCTGGTGTTTCCATGTGTAGAGTCTTCTCTTGTGTTGTTGGAAGAGGGTGTTTGCTCTGACCAGTGCATTTTCTTGGCAAAACTCTATTAGTCTTTGCCTTGCTTCATTCTGCATTTTAAGGCCAAATTTGCTTGTTATTCCAGGTGTTTCTTGACTTCCTACTTTTGTATTCCAGTCCCCTATAATGAAAAGGACATCTTTTTTGGGTGTTAGTTCTTAAAGGTCTTGTAGGTCTTCATAGATCCGTTCTACTTCAGCTTCTTCATCATTACTGGTTCAGTCATAGACTTGGATTATCATGATATTGACTGGTTTGCCTTGGAGACAAACAGAGATCATTCTGTTGTTTTTGAGATTGCATCCAAGTACTGCATTTCGGACTCTTTTGTTGACCATAATGGCTACTCCATTTCTTCTGAGGGATTCCTGCCTGCAGTAGTAGATATAATGGTCATCTGAGTTAAATTTACCCATTCCAGTCTATTTTAGTTCACTGATTCCTAGAATGTTGACATTCACTCTTGTCCCATCTCTTCATGGCAAATAGATTAGGAAACAGTGGAAACAGAGTCAGACTTTATTTTTGGGGGCTCCAAAATCACTGCAGATGGTGATTGCAGCCATGAAATTAAAAGACGCTTAACTCCTTGGAAGAAAAGTTATGACCAACCTAGATAGCGTATTCAAAAGCAGAGACATTACTTTGCCGACTAAAGTCCATCTAGTCAAGGCTATGGTTTTTCCTGTGGTCATGTATCGATGTGAGAGTTGGACTGTGAAGAAGGCTGAGTGCTGAAGAATTGATGCTTTTGAACTGTGGTGTTGGAGAAGACTCTTGAGAGTCCCCTGGACTGCAAGGAGATCCAACCAGTCCATTCTGAAGGAGATCAGCCCCGGGATTTCTTTGGAAGGAATGATGCTAAAGCTGAAACTCCAGTACTTTGGCCACCTCATGTGAAGAGTTGACTCATTGGAAAAGACTCTGATGCTGAGAGAATTGGGGGCAGGAGGAGAAGGGGACGACAGAGGATGAGATGGTTGGATGGCATCACTGCCTCGATGGACATAGTCTGAGTGAACTCCGGGAGATGGTGATGGACAGGGAGGTCTGGCGTGCTGCGATACTCAGGGTCACAAACGTTGGACACAACTGAGCAACTGAACTGAACTGAACTATACACAGTTCACCATGGAATCTCCCACCAAAGTGGTACATTTGTTACAATCAATGAACCAACATTGACACATAATTATCACCCAAAGTCCAGTTTCCATGAGGGTTCCCTCAAGGCATTGAATTTTCTATGAGTTTTGGCAAATATGTAATATTATGGAACTACCATTATAATATCATACAGAAAAATTTCGCTGTGCTAAAAATTCATCCAGTGTGTTTCGTCTATTCACCTCTCCCTCCCTGAAAGATTCTGGCAATCACTAATCTTTTTACTATCTCTGTAGTTTTGACTTTTCCTGAATGTCACAGAGTTAGAAATAGATTTTTCTTAACGTGCCTCGGAACTTTACAAGCAAGCTTGTTACCATGCATACTTGTCGATGGTTAAGTGTTAGCATTAAAAACATTGGTCAATATAAATGCTATAAAAATTTACTTTCCTGTTTAATTTCAACCTCACTAATGCTGTTTGTTTTTGGCTAGAGTTTTGGCATTATTTTTACCACAATCTACAAGTTAATTTGTAGTAAAAATCCATATTATTTTAATCAAGATCTATATAGCTTCCCATGACCTTACCGTACCCAATTTTCTTTTTCTGTTTCCCTAATCTCTGTTATTATTTATTCCCTTCCTCATCTTTTATTTAAGGAATAAATACTCAGTGAACTCACACTATGTGTTAGGCATTTTTCTAGATGTTACACAGAGGAAAGCAACAAAGTTCCTACACCATAGGCTTAAATTCTGCTTTTAAACTAGCCAAGCACTGTGACAGCTTATGCAATGCTGCCTAAATAGTAGGTGATTCAACAAAAGCAAAATTAAAAATTGTCAATAGGCAACGATAGTTTGAAATGTTTTAAAATTGCATAAAGAAGGAAGGAAGAGTATTGTTGGTAAAATTATAAAGAAGAAAATATTCCTATAAACAATTAATATTAATCTTTTAAAATAATTTCTGAAAGATGAAGGAAAGAGAGGGAAATGCAGATAAATAATACATGATAGTTTATCCATTTTTTTGAATTTTATAATGCTTTAGTTCTTGTATATTCCTTCTTGTATGTGAACCTTAGATAACTGAAGTGCTTTCCTTGAGATTTTTAAAAACCAGAGCATCATGCTAAATAGCTGCACATGATTGCATATTTGGGGACTGTTTAATTTGACATCTTTTTAGTGTGCTTGTGTTGAAGCTTTAACTGGTTTTTGCTACTTTGTCTTCCATTTTTTTCTTTTGCTACTGAGAATGCAGATTAATCCAGTTCCATCTAGACTGCTTAGAGTGCTTGAATAAGTTACCCATAGCAGGCTTTGAGAAATAAATTCAGTAATGCAATTTTCAATAGACTGTAAAAATCTTTGATTAGTTAATTGTCAAGACACTGATTGATATTAAATTATCCCATTTGTATTCTGATTATTATTCTGTAATATGTAAAATTATAAGATGTGAGAAGGATTTCCTGTTAAATACTAAATTTCCAACATGAAAGATCTTTGCAATCAGTTCATCCTTAGCATTTTTCCTTATAATCCTTTACTTTATGGACAACTGTACATTTTGATATTAGAGTGGAATTTTTTCTTTTTGGGTCATTAGATTTCACTAGTGATATGTCATCGTTTAGTCATTTAGTTCACCTGAGTAGGTCACCAGTTGTTAATCCATACCAGAAGGTGAGACAGCCAATTTGCCCTGCACTAATGTATAGTGATGGATAGTTTTGCTCACCTTATTTGTCAATTCAGCTGTACCTACCCTCACAAAGTGAAAGAAAAAAAACAAACAAACAGTTAATTCACCAACAAGTGCTTAATTGTTAAATTAATATCACACATTCTCTAATATGGTCTTCTCACTGATAAAATAGGAACTGTATGTATCTCATGGTAGTTGTCAGGATATAATGAGCTATTTGGGATTAAGGATGAGTTCAGTACCTATTACCTTAACATTATAAATTTTTACAAGTTAGTTCCTGGTGGTCTTTATCAAGATGGACTTTATCAAAGGTGTCAGACATAGTGGGATGTTGCAATAAAATTGAAATGAAAAGCTTCTAATGGATTGCCAACATAAAGGTCCTTAGTCTCAATACTATTTTTACCCCTGGGTTTAAATTTCAAGATAGAATGATATCCTTTAAAAACAGAGGCATTAGTGAAGCAGTTTCTTTTCTATTTACTACATGCACTGGCTAAAAGAATAACAATTACTTTTCCTATATGGTGGCCTATCAAAGTGAATTTTCATTGTACCAATCATTCCATTAAAATAATGCTTCCAGGATTTTCTTGTTTTAAACTTCCTTTTTTTTTCTAATCAAAGCTTTTTAATAAAACAAAATTATTTACTTGTGTTTGGCCGTGCAAACTCTATGTGTGATCTTAATTCCTCAACCTGGAATTGAACCCATGCCTCCTGCATTGGAAGCAGAGAGCCTTGACCACTGGACCAGCAGTGATGATCCTAAACTTATTTCATAAGGAAAAAAAAAAAAAAACAATCTGCTCAAGGCCTTTTCCTCCAGATTAATCATTGGTTAGCTACTTCTGGAAGGACCTCTGCATTCAGTACCTCTTAATGCTTTTGAAATGATTCACAATTCAATATTGCAGCCATCTCTAATCTCTATACTTCTCTGTACTTGGCTTAAATATTAAGTTCTCTCAGACAGTTCATTCAAGAAAGACAGCATGCTATGTAACGGAAAAAAGTAATAATGACATAATCCATGCTGCCCAGGAAAGTCCAATTGACAATTAAAGGACATGTTGAAATAGGCTTTGTCAGAAATTATGTATTTGTTCTCTATTTATTCCTACAGTGTTGTTACACAGTTCATTGTTCAGATTTAGTGGAAGGCTAAATGATAACTCAAACAAATGTTATTTTAAACAGCTTTAACATTCTTCTGACTAAGTCAAAAACAGAATAAATGGGTAATAATTTTTTAATGCTTCTTGGATCAAGAGGTATTTCAATAGGTTCATTAAGAGCAGTCTAGAATAATTTGAGAGTGTTGTTAATCTTCAGGACTAAAGATCCTAATGGAATTACACCTAAAGCCCTTCCACCAATAAAAAAAAAGAAAGAAAGGAATGAGTAGGAGTCAAAGTAAGGAGTTTATTTAAAACATATATATATATATATAATGTTTTAAATGTTATAATGTTTTAAATAACATATCTATAAATATTTTAAATAACATATATAAAAATATATATATATATTAAATAACATATCTAAGCTACATTTATTTCCACTTTCCCCCAAATATCTAAATTAACATTGTTTATATAAGTAGACCACATCTAAGTAAGAGTTTTGAGGAGAGAAAATTTCAAGTTGAATTTAATCAGATGGTAGTTTAGTAGAGGCATATATCAATGGGTCTAATCTCTTAGGATTTTGTGGTGTCTTTACAAAATGAGAATATCATAATGATAACATCGGTTAAAAAATTAACTAAATGGGTTTTGTATTTATATGCTGCTGCTGCTGCTAAGTCACATCAGTCGTGTTTGACTCTGCGAAACCCCACAGACAGCAGGCCACCAGGCTTCCATTCCTGGGATTCTCCAGGCAAGAATGCTGGAGTGGGTTGCCATTTCCTTCTCCAGTGCATGAAAATGAAAAGTGAAAGTCAAGTTGCTCAGTCGTGTCTGACTCTTCGCAACCCCATGGACTGTAGCCAACCAGGCCCCTCCGTCCATTGGATTTCCCAGGCAAGAATACCAGAGTGGGTTGCCATTGCCTTCTCTGGTATTTATATGACTCATGGACTAAAAGAATTTTAAAAACTTTACTCCCATAGTGAAAAAGTGAAAGTGTTAGTCACTTAGTTGTGCCCAGCACTTTGCATCCCCATGTACTTTAGCCTGCCAGGCACCTCTGTCCATGAAATTCTCTAGGCAAGAAGACTGGAGTGGGTAGCCATTCCATTATCCAGGGGTTCTTCTGGACCCAAGGATCAAACTGGTGTGTTCTGCATTGAAGGTGGATTCTTCACCATCTGATGAAAAATTGTGTTTTCTTGCTAATCTTGGAGCAGTGAATTTCCAATCTCAATACATTATCACTTTATAGAAATCACAGATTTATAAACATACATCATTTTCCAACTAATAATTATTTTAACACTTAGAAAAACTATGAAAAAATAATGAAAATGTGATATATAAAATTATATGGTTTTCTCCATTAAAAGAACAGATAATACTCATATGATATTAAATATGAGAATGTATAAACAGAAGACCACTTGACTATTTACAGACTTAGTAGTTGCCAATAATTTTGCCCCTAAGGTATTAAAAAAAAATATATATATGGCTTTCATATCTATATACCCAAGTTTATGACCTCAGGATGTTTAAAAATCTAGTTCGGGATTTATAATTGAATGCTAAGCAGTGTTGCTATAACTCTATTACAGGCCTTTAGAAAGAGGGGTCAGTGTTTGCTGGATAAGCCAAGCAAGCACTGTAAGAGTAAGGAAGATGGCTTAGAAATTATTCTGTTAACTCCAGCCTCCTTGGAATATAGAAGAAAGCTAACACTCAGAGAGAAAGTGACTTGCCAAGTTACAAAGCTGGTATCAGAAGGCAAGCCCATGCCTTTCAATTCAGTGTTTTATATAGGAAGGCATTCTGGCATTTGAGTATGTTCGTGCTTTCTTTTGGGCACTGTCCTACTCCTTGCATGTATTATGTATCTGTGCCCCTTGCTCAACCAGCAGAATTCCTAAATATTTTGCACATTTCCAAATGTCCTTTGAGAGATGTGTCGACTTTGATTGAAAGCCCTTTTAATACGTGAGTCTGTTGAATCACAGGAAATTAAAATTTGTAGTAAAAATTTAAGGCAATGTAAGAAACCCTTCAACAACTGGGAATTTATTATTATGGTGATGATTATGTAATTTTTCTGCCTATATTGTAGCAAAATGCTTTATGAAAATGTCAAATGGAACTTTTTCACCAACCTATAGATAAGATGTGGCAAATAGATTAAATATAGTTTCACTACAGGAGATTTTAATATACAATCACAATCTGTCAGTTTCTTTTGCTGTTGTCTTCAAGTACTTTTTTCTCCATGTGTTGGTATACTCTAACAGTAAAATTACTTGGCTTGATTACTGCCCAGTTACGTTCTTCCAACAATTCATCATGCACTTGTTCAATAGGTTAATAATATATACCTCTTGAAGCAAATTAAATATAGATCTATTAATACAAGGTGGCAAGAAAGACTGCATTTCAGAAGAATTCAAGGACATCTCATGAAATGAAGGCACATTTATTATAGCGTTAGTGAGAAGGGTAGAATTCAGCTAAAATTTATCCGTAGCAGCATATATTAGGCCTGAATATATATTTTTTCAGAGACTTTCAAACTACAAATTCTCTTTCAAGTTAAAATAGAAATAAATTTTCAAGGATAAAGTCAGATTCAAAGTAAACATAAATGAATTTTTATCATGGTTTACAAACTTAAAACTTAAATATTTACACTGGCAGTTTACATGGGTAAAATTAACAGGCTAGATTGGGTGGGGATCTTCAGCTGGAGAACACCTGCCTTCTCAACTCCACTTGTCAGCAGAGTAGTCTCAGTGTGACCATACTAGACCTTATGATTTTTCAAATAAACTTCAAACTGGCATTTCACCTTTTTTACAAAAGGTGTCAGTTTTTCTCATGTTCCCAGTTAAAATATTTTAAAGAGACAGTGAGGCTTTAAAAAAAATGCCTACTAATCAAATTCTTCCTCTTCCTTAACAGACAATGCAGAATCAAATCTGATCCTATTTTGAATATGCTTTTGTTGTTCAGTCTCTCAGTCATGTCTGACTGTTGGTGATCCCATGGGCTGCAGCACGCCGGGTTTCCCTGTACTTCATTGTCTTCCGGAATCTGCTCAAACTCACGTCCATTGAGTCGGTGATACCATACAACCATCTCCTCATCCTCTGTTGTCCCCTTCTTCTCCTGCCTTCAATCTTTTCCAGCTCAGGGTCTTTACTAGTGAGTCAGTTCTTCCCATCAGATGGCCAAAGTATTGGCGTTTCAGCTTCAGCATCAGTCCTTCCAATGAATATCCAGGACTGATTTCCTTTAGCATTGACTGGTTGGATCTCCTTGCAGTCCAAGGGACTCTCAAGAGTCAACACTACAGTTCAAAAGCATCAGTTCTTCGGTGTTCAGCTTTCTTTATAGTCCAACTCTCACATCCATAGGACTATTAAAAAAACCATAGATGTGACTAGATGGACCGTTGTAGCCATGTAATGCCTCTGCATTTTAATATGGTGTTTAGGTTGCTCATAGCTTTTCTTCCAAGGAGCAAGTGTATTTTAATTTCATGGCTGTAATCACCATCTGCAGTGATTTTGGAGCCCAGGAAAATAGTCTGTCACTGTTTCTGTTGTTTCCCCAATCTATTTGCATGAAGTGATGGGACTGGATGCCATGATCTTCATGTTTTCAATGCTGAGTTTTAAGCCAGCTTTTTCACTCTCCTCTTTCACCTTCATCAAGAGGCTCTTTAATTCCTCTTTGCTTTCTGCTGTAAGGATAGTGTCATTTGTATATCTGAGATTATTGATCTTTCTCCCGGCAGTCTTGATTCTAGCTTGTGCTTCGTCTAGCCCTGTATGTCACATGATTTTGAATCTAAGCATAGCCATTAGGCTTTGTTTGAAATGTTCTTGATTATGGCTATTTCATGGGCATACATTTCCAATGTTGTTTTGCCCTGATTATTGAGTGAATATGGTAGATGGCTTCTTATAATATTTTTACTCATCTATTATTGTGACACCTAAAAAACTATGATTTATCATATAAAAATTGCATGCATGCTAATCTGCTTTAGTTTTGTCTGACTCTTTGCAACCTCATAGACTGTCGATTGGCAGGCTCATGTGCCCATGGGATTCTCCAGGCATCAATACTGGAGTGGCTTGCCATGTCCTTCTCCAGAGGATCTTCTTGACACAAGGATCAGACCCAGGTCCCCTGAAGTGCAAGTGGATTCTTTACTGTCTGAGCCCCTAGAGATTTATGTATCCATCAGTTCAGTTCAGTTCAGTTCAGCCGCTCAGTTGTGTCCGACTCTTTGCGACCCCATAAATAGCACGCCAGGCCTCCCTGTCCATTACCAACTCCCAGAGTTCACCCTAACTCATGTGCATCGAGTCAGTGATGCCATCCAGCCATCTCATCCTCTGTCGTCCCCTCTTCTCCTGCCCCCAGTCCCTCCCAGCATCAGGGTCTTTTCCAATGAGTCAACTCTTCACATGAGGTGGCCAAAGTATTGTATCCATAATTAAGTGCAATTCTTTCATTCTGAAAATTTTTTTGTATGCTCAGTTGTTAGCCTGACTCTTCCATAGGTTTCTGTTAATTCACCAATCTATAGCTATACATTCCTGAATATCCCAAATTCCAAGTACCTCTTTTTCCACTTAAAAGATTCCATACTGGCCTTGAGTACAAAAATTTTAGTACTTTATATGGCATTTCATACTTTACAAAGCATGTTTAAATGTTATGTCATTTTAATCCATTTATGTGATTTATCAGATAAGTATCGTTATCATCAATTTATTTAATAACACAGAAACTCTCAGAAAGTGTGAACACATTCCTAGATATCACACAACCATTTCGTTGTAGAAGCAGTTCTTCAAACCAATCTTACATTCTTTCCAGCAAACCTGAGAGTCTCAAATGTGTTCTAAAATCTCTTTGATGTTTGTTATATGTAGACACATTAAAATAATATTAAAAAACTTTATCTTCAGGTGTATAAAAGAACTCAGCTGTTTTAAAATTTAAGCTAAAGAAAAAATAACCTAAGTGCTAAAATTTGATCATATTTTAGTAGCAAACCTTTACCTTTGTGGTTTATTTGTACAATTTTAACAATTTTTTATAGAGCACAACTTGCATATAAAATATATCATGTCACATCTAAGAATATATTATTTCTTGGAAATTAGAACTATGAACTGATACTGTTGGTTTACATGAGAGTTCAAAGCTTATTTTGAAATCTTTATTCTTTGTTCTTACTTTGAAGGAATTTTACATGTTTGCTTCTGTATCTCGAAAGTAAATTTCCACTTTAAACTTGTTTTCCAAGAAGCAATAATGTCCATAATTATTTTAGTGAAAAGATTGCAAGGGAATTTTTCTATATTAAGCCTTATCAAGAAACTACACTTATTAGAAATACTACTATGAAAATCTGTTATACTTCAAAGTAGGTTAAAAAAAATAGTGTAGATTTATTCATCCTTCAATTGAGATGACAACAGGAGAAAAAACAGTTCTCATACATACAGTAGGTTTTATAATTTGTTAAAACATTCACTGATTTATGGTAGGATAACCTACTAAAAATCTACACATATAAATGAGAAATATATATCAGAAAATGCCAGAGTAAACTCTATAATTGGCTTCCCAGCTGGCACTGGTGGTAAAGAACCCACCTGCCAAAGCAAGAGACAAAAGAAATGTGGGTTCAATCCCTGGATTGGGAAGATCCCCTGGAGGAGGGCACGGGTACAAACTCTAGTATTCTTGCTTGAAGAATCCCATGGACAGAGGAGCCTGGTGGGCTCTAGTTCAAAGGGTCACAAAGAGTCAGACAGGACTAAAGCGACTTAGCACATACAAACTCTACAATGAATCATTCCAAGAAGAGAGATTGTCCAATTCTCAGAGTTTTTTTATGTGAAACATTTAAAATCCATCTTGCTTTTGCTAAATATGCTTAATAGCTATGCTAAGTACCACAAATATTATGTTTATGAGAATAGCAAAGGATACTAATAAGTAATTATAATTAGCTGTTTGTAATGGAAAATAACTGTTTATTGTTTAAATGAATTGAGTAGGAAACATCAGATTATTCATACAGAATGGTATAACTGATTCTTGACACAGTAAATTATTGCTTAAATTATAGTTTCACTGTCTTCAAAATCATGATAATTACACAGATGTAATTTGGGAAATAAAGTAAATGCTTTTTTTTTTTTTTAGATGAACTTGTTTCTCTACAATTAGATATTATTAGGAAGGAAGAATTTTATAAAAGTTACTAAAGATTATCTGAAGTAAAACTAACCATATTTCTTATTCCTTATCAATCTCTGTGTTCCAAAAAATTACAAATAGTGAATGCCAAGTAGATTATTGGTTGAGATCTTTTTAATAAAAACAGTGACAGTGTGATTTTCTTTACCCTTGAGACTCCCCCAAATAATCTTATGTAAACTAAACTTTCTGAAGGTACACAGATATAGACATGCACATACAGTCAATTACTGTAGTTAGAATGAATGAATGTTCAAATATATCACTTTTGCAACGGTAGGAAAACAATATAACTAAGGCATTTCAGATTCAGAGTTGAGATCCAAGATAACAGAATCGTTATTGCTGGAAAGAACGCTGAAGTTCAACTAGTCCCAGTTCAACTAGTTTAAATTGAGGAAATTAAGTCCTTATAAATGTTCTCTTTAAAATTGCATGAGCTTTGAATTGTCAAATTCAATGACCTGGTCTATCTTTCCTTTGTTTGATCTTTTAGTTGAATCTGACCTTCTTTGATGTTCTCACATTTGGCTTGTGCCGTTCTCACTTTTGGTTTGTGTGCCGATTGCTTCCTCTTAGTTCCCTTTCTGAATCTGCCTTCCCTTGTCCTGACAGTACTTCATATGCTGGTATGCCCCCAAGTTCTACTTAACGTGCCATTCCTTTTACATCTATCAAATGTACTTGTTAATGACAACTGTTATTATTGCTTCAGTTATAACTGATACCTACTTTCCTAGCCTAAGATCTGTATCTTGAACATCAAATCCACATTTCCATTTTTTTTAATCTATGGATTTTGCTTTTCTTTATGATCATGTCATTTTGGAAAACTTGACAGTTTATTAACCTTGACTGGAATTCATCCTCTATTTTCACTCTAATTCAATATGCCCTTAGGAGTCAGTTGCATTCTGAATAGACATAATTCATTTAACCCCCATCTTTGTGGCACTCTTCATTTTTTGAAGGTCAGTTCTTTCTACTTCATTTTCCAAACTCCAATTCCTAGCTCACTGAATTATTTTCCATTCTCCCAATTTTTTTTTTTTTTTAATGTGTTTCGCCTTTGAGAACTATGGATTTATCCTGGAATTTTCACTGTTTTCTCTACTAAGTATAATCTCCCTTCTTATGAGTTACACAAGGGATACAAAAGAGAAAACCAAAGCCTTCTTTCTTAGAGAGATACAAGTAACCTATCTGAGGAATTACTTGACTTCTCATATTTCCAAAGGTAGTATGCTCATTTAATGATCTATGTCTTAATCAACTTTTATTATTTGTCTAGGCAGTTTTAGGGGGTATTTAAATTAAGCTTAATTTTCATTACTACAGAATTTTACCATTTAACGTATCTTCGAAAATTTATGTTTTTGATGGAATGATTTTGAATGAATTTTAATTTTCTCTTATAAGCATTGGCTATTTTTTTCCTTTGATTTCATATATAGTATTTGTATCAATATAAATAGTAAATGACAAAATGACTGACTATTTAACCAAGCAATCCTGACAGAATTAAACATATTTTCATTTCCACTGAACTTTTAAACTCATTAGTGAGGGACTTTTTCTCTGTCCCTTGGAATTTTTATTGGGATTGTGTTGAATCTATAAATTAAATTGGGTAGAATTGGCCTCTTGATCATATTGAGCCTTTCATTTCATGAACACAATATCTCTTTCTATAAATTTAGGTATTTTCTAATTTCTTCCTTAAAATGTGTCATAATTCTTCGCACACATATTCTATAGATAGTTTTTTGGAGTTATATCTCAACATTTCTTTTGTTTTTACTTTTCTGTTTTTCTTCCTTCCCTCTGTGTTAGTTTTTCTAGATACCACAACCAAATTCCACAAACTGCTGCTGCTAAGTCACTTCAGTCATGTCAGACTCTGTGTGACCCCATAGATGGCAGCCCACCAGGCTCCCCTGTCCCTGGGATTCTCCAGGGAAGAACACTGGAATGGGTTGCCATTTCCTTCTCCAGAGCATGAAAGTGAAAAGTGAAAGGGAAGTCGCTCAGTCATGTCCGACTCTTTGCGACCCCAGGGACCGAAGCCTACCAGACTCCTCTGTCCATGGGATTTTCCAGGCAAGAGTACTGGAGTGGGGTGCCATCGCCTTCTCCTATACCACAAAGTAGATGGCTTAAAATAATAGAAACATTCATTCATAGTTCTGGAACCTAGAAGTCTAAAATCAAAGGATCAGCAGGTGTAGTTTCTCCTGGGGCCTTTCTTCTTGGCTCACAGATGGCTGCCTCCTTGCTGTGTTGTCTACAAGCATGCATCCTTCCTCTGTATCCTCATTTCCTCTTTTTGTAAGGACACCAGTCAGCTTGGATTAGGGCCCAACCTAGGACTGCATTTTAACCAAGGAACCCCTTTAAAAGGCCTTTATCTCCAAGTACAGTCACATTCCTAGGAACTGGGAGTTAGGGTGTCAATATGTGGATTTTTAGAATGATAGAATTTGGTCAGGAAAACTTCCTTCCTCCCTGCCTGCCTTACTTTCTTTCTTTTTCTTTGATACTATTGTAAAGGGTATTATATTCTTTAAAAAAAGACTTAAATTCCAATTGTTCATCTCTTATATATAGAAATGCTATTTAATTTTTTGTGGCAATTTGGATACCAAACAGCATATTGTCAACCTTTTCCACTAGTGCCTTTAAACCTATTAACCATAATTACTTGAAATTTCCTATTGATTATTTTATGTCTGTGTCACATCTGAGTCTCATTCTTATGATCATTTTGTCTCTTCAGAATCTGTTTTGTTTTGTTTTGTTTTTACCCCTCAGAATTTTTTGATGAGAGGCAAACATTTTCTGAAGGAGCAGCTTAGACTGAGATAATGTTCATGTCTGGGATAATGTTCATGTCTGGGATAATGTTCATGGGTACACTTTTCCTTCCACTAGACCTTTATAGCAGGATTTCATTTACTAGACTTAGGACTGGGTTAGGATTGATATTTTGTTGCTATGGTTACTATCATTGTACATCAGATTTCAAAATTCTGTAGAGATAGCCTGCAGGCAGGGTGGAGGATGGTTTACCAAAGAAATGCTGGATTCTGAGATTTTGATTTTCAGTTTGCAGTGCCTTTAACACAGTATCTCTACATGTTCTTGTTCCTTTCTTGCCTCTTTGTCAGCAGTACTACGTTTCTACTTGTTATCTGTACCTTGTTAGCTTGCAATGAGTGGTGTGTTCATTGTTTTTCTGACAAAGCCTCAGACCTGTGCCTGCAATTGTGTCACTGGGTCTATGAGTCGTGGCCTCCCCAGTTCTCGTGTCCCTCTCTTAGCCATGGTTGTGCATTCAGCATGTAATACTGTCTCTCATCCACAGTAGGATTTGTTTCCTGCTACCTTTGCCATTCATAATGGATTTTCACTAATGACCTAAGGACTGCAGTTCTCACCTTTCCCACTGATTAAGACTTGTGCTCTCTAGATAGAGAATGTTGTGGATTGAATTTGTCCCTCAGAAAACATGCTGGGGTCCTAACTCCCAGCAGCTCAGAATGTGACCTTGTTTGGAGATAGAATCTTTATGAAGGTTAAAAAAAAAAAAAAAAAGTTAACATGGTTATCAGAATGTGCCCTAATTCAATATGACTCATGTCTTTTTAAAAAAATTTTTATTTACTTGCTTTTTTAAAAAAAATTATTTTTGATGTCCTAGGTCTTTGTTGCTTGCACAAAGGCCTTTCTGGAGTTGCAGTGAGTGGGAACTAGTTTCTAATTGTGGCATGTGGGATTCTCATTGAGGTGGCTTATCTTGTTGCAGAGCACTGGCTTTAGAGGTTGGGTTCAGCAGTTTCACTACACAGGCTTAATTTCTTCACAGCCTGCGAGATCTTCCTGGACCAGGGATGGAATCTATGTCCCCTGCATTGGCAGGCAGATTCTTAACCACTGGACTATCAGAGAAGTCCTCACATCATTTTAAAAGGAAAAACTTCAGACACAAAGCAGATTTACAAAGGGAGAACTCCATGTGAACATGAAGGCAGAGAACAAGGTGGTGAATTTACATTCCAAGGAAGCCAAACTCGCCAGTCAACCACTAGAAGCTGAGAGAGAGGCATAAAGGTATTCTCTCTCACAGTCAACAGAAGGCAGGAACTTACTGATACTTGGATCTCAGACTTCTAGCCTCTAGCCTCCAGAACTGTGAGGAAGGAAAAAAACGCAAAACTTCTGTTTAAGCCATTCCGTATGCTTTGTGTTGCTATGACATTCCTAACAGAGAAGATAAGGCTTTGTCGTACTGTTTGTCCTCTCTCCTAGCTGTTCTGTTCTGTCAGGGATGCCTCACTTCTTGGGTCTGTTTCCAATCTTTTCTGGGAACGCCTGATGCCTTTAATAGAGTAAGAGCCTGTGACTCCCCAGTTTCTTATCTCCCAGAGGTTTCATGTTGTTACACAGTTTTTACTAATTTGTCAGCTATTCTAGCTGAACTCTTCACCAGTGTCCAGTTCCATCAACACAAGGTGATTGCTGGCCATGTCCTTGTGCTTCCTTCTCCGCATCCATTGTCTCCCCTAAGAGTTGATGCAAGTTGGTTGTTCTCTGACCTCAGAAATTTGAAGTGTTTGAGACAAGTTATACACTTGAAATTAACTCATATTGTCTTCCTTGTAGAGTGGGAAGGAGAGCACCTTTTAACTCCCCAGCGAAAGCTAGAAGCTCCATCTCTTTTGTACTGATGATAAATCATATAACAAATGGACTTTGGATGGTTATTTTTTGTAAGCTATTTTTACCTGTTAGTTTTACTTTGTTTTGTCTTGTATTATGCTGTGCAGGGATATTTATTGTGTTTTCTGTGAAATAATCATTGATCTTTAATTCAAAGTTGAGAAAATTCAAATCATTATATTTATTTTTTCATTTATTTTATCTCATATCATTTTTCTGATTCAATTGTTTCTATTTTTTGCTTTGCTACAATATACTCTCTCTATATATATGTACATATAAATATATATTATATATATTTTTTTTTCCTGAAAGAAGGTCTGGAATTTTCGGAGTTCTTGAACTTATAAGTCAGTATCTATATGCTTAGTTGCTTTAGTCATGTCCAGCTCTTTGCAATCCTATGGACTGTAGCCAGCCAGGCTCCTCTGTCCATGGGATTCTCCAGAAAAGAATATTGCAGTAGGTTGCCATGTCCTCGAGTGTCCTCGTGTCCTCGAGTCGGACATGACTGAGCGACTGAACTAACTGACTGACTGAAGTCTTATTTTTATTGGTGCCAGGATTATAAGAATTCCAAATGAAACCTCTCACATTCACTAAGGTTTCATTTATCTAAAAACCAATTTAAAGACATTTTTAAAAAGTGTACCTACTCTATACACATTCATACACCACAGTAGGTTCCCAATGATCAGATATGCTGTATGTTCATTTGAAACATATTTTGTGGTTACAATCAAGGCACAGGGGGAAAAATTTTTTTTATTCTACATTACATAAGTAGATTTTTAACAACTTACAATGTGTCCATTACTGGGCATATAATGCAATATTAACAAAAGAATATATAATAACATAGGATTTTTACTAGTATTTGGATTCTGAAGTAGCAATTGTTCATATTTTCTATTTATTAATAATCAGCTATCATTGAAAATTGACTGCAATATGCAATCAGTTCTGTCACTCAGTCGTGTCCGACTCTTTGCAGCCCCATGAATTGCAGCACGCCAGGCCTCCCTGTTCATTACCAACTCCGGGAGTTCACTCAGTCTCTTGTCCATCGAGTCAGGGATGCCATCCAGCCATCTCATCCTCCATCGTCCCCTTCTCCTCCTGGCTCCAGTCCCTTCCAGCATCAAATTCTTTTCCAATGAGTCAACTCTTCGCATGAGGTGGCCAAAGTACTGGAGTTTCAGCTTCAGAATCATTTCCTCAAAAGAAATCCCAGGGCTGATCTCCTTCAGAATGGACTGATTGGATCTCTTTGCAGTCCAAGGCACTCTCGAGAGTCTTCTCCAACACCACAGTTCAAAAGCATCAATTCTTCAGCACTCAGCTTTCTTCACAGTCCAACTCTCACATCCATGCATGACTACTGGAAAAACCATAGCCTTGACTAGATGGACCTTTGTTGGTGAAGTAATATCTCTGCTTTTCAATATGCTATCTAGGTTGGTCATAACTTTTCTTCCAAGGAGTAAGCGTCTTTTAATTTCATGGCTGCAGCAACCATTTGCAGTGATTTTGGAGCCCCAGAAATAAAGTCTGACACTGTTTCCACTGTTTCCCCACCTATTTGCCATGAAGTGATGGGACCAGATGCCATGATCTTCATTCTCTGAATGTTGAGCTTTAAGCCAACTTTTCAATTCCTTCAAGAGGCTTTTTAGTTCCTCTTTACTTTCTTCCATAAGGTTGGCATCATCTGCATATCTGAGGTTATTGATATTTCTCCCGGAAATCTTGATTCCAGCTTGTGCTTCTTCCAGCCCAGCATTTCTCATCATGTACTCTGTATATAAGTTAAATAAGCAGGGTGACAATACTTAACATACTCCTTTTCCTATTTGGAACCAGTCTGTTGTTCCATGTCCAGTTCTAACTGTTGCTTCCTGACCTGCATACAGGTTTCTCAAGAGTCAGATCAGGTGGTCTGGTATTCCCATCTCTTTCAGAATTTTCCACAGTTTATTGTGATCCACACAGTCAAAGACTTTGTCATAGTCAATAAAGCAGAAATAGATGTTTTTCTGGAACTCTCTTGCTTTTTCCATGATCCAGAGGATGTTGGCAATTTGATCTCTGGTTCCTTTGCCTTTTCTAAAACCAGCTTGAACATCTGGAAGTTCACGGTTCATTTATTGCTGAAGCCTGGCTTGGAGAATTTTGAGCATTACTTTACTAGTGTGTGAGATGAGTGCAATTGTGTGGTAGTTTGAGCATTCTTTGGCATTGCCTTTCTTTGGGATTGGAATGAAAACTGACCTTTTCCAGTCTTGTGGCCACTGCTGAAAATATGCAATAGGGCCCCTAATTCCACTGCATTCTTTGGACTGATTACATATCTGTGACTCAATTTGAAATTGTAAAGGCACTGATGTACTTCATAGATTTCAATTTTTACATGAGAATTCTTTAGAACAAAATATGACCTGAACTTGTTTTAATCAGCTCTTGTTTGTTGAAAATTGAGGTTTTAGCTTTCTCTCTCTCTCTCTCTCTCTTTTTTTTTTTTTTTTTCTGTACTATGGCTTGGTGCTCCCTACTGAATTTGCCTATTCTCCTTGTCAGCTTCTTTAAGTCAGTATATCAACAGAAAGCATGTAGACAGTTCATCTTAAAGTGATGAATGCAGTAAGTGAAAATCAGAATGATGAAAGTCAATAATGCCAAAATTTCTACATAGCATTAATCTTAGAAATTTGAATGTTAGTTATAGGAATTAAAAATAGTCATAGAAAAATGCCAGCCCTGATGGGTGATTGAGAAGGAGAGATTCAGAGTGTTTAGCAATATGCTTGCGTTGCCCTTTGATCTAACATAAAAATGTTCAATTGTTTAGTTTTTGAGGTTAGAATCCAAACTTCTACAATAATTCAAAATCATATCATGTTGGACAAGTGTATGAATTTTAGAGCACAGTTTGTTCTTGGCCTTATCTCTATATGATCAGGATTTTTATTCTTTGAACATCTATTTTTTTGTCTTATAATTCAGTGAGACATTTTATATATGTTTGTATTAATTTTTATCCCCATAAAAGGAAATCACTGTTTATCATTATTTTTTAGCTGAGGTAATGGAAGTTCAGGGACATTGAGATAACATGCTGACTTCAATAATAGAGTGCATTCATTGGAATTGATTATGTAAACTCATGTCTCTCAGTAGGAAAAATCTGAGTTCTTTTTATACTTCCTTATGCTGTTTTTTTTTTTTTTCTTTTTCCTGACATTCTTGTCTTCTTCTGTCCTAAACTTTACAAGGCAACTCTAATTCTCAAAAATGAATGGATTGTTTCTACATTTAAAATATTTGATTAAACCTGAAGGACCATCTTTGTTACATGGATCAGAGTTTCTCAATGTCAACACTGCTGACTTTTTGAGTTGGATAACTCTTTGTGTGAGAGGATTCTCCTGGGTATTTTGTGTCGTTTAGGATGTTCAGCATGCTTGCTGTCCTGTACTCACTAGGTGCTACCAGCACCTATGCATTAAGTTAACCAAAAATGTCTCCAATAATTTCCAAATTCCCCTGGGATAAATTTCCTTGACTGGAGAACCATTCATGAACAAAGATGGAAGGCTAACATTTATAGACCTGTTTGCTAATATACGTTCCTTTCTCATATATAAATATCTTCAAAACATTTTTAAACATAAATTCAGAATATGCCACTTCTGACAGCAATTTGAGGAGATAATAAAAGTGAGGAAATAAGCAGAATATGATTGCTGAGTATCTACCTTGTATAAGATTTGTCACATTTTTACTTGAATAAATATGTCTTTTATAATCAAAGTCTATGACTGTGAATTAAATCATTAATATTTTACAACTAATATGTTAAGTGCATAGCCCAATCAAATAGATAGTCAGCTATGGACTTTTGATTCAAATTAAAAAAAATTGTGGCACTAATTACTCCACATTCATAGTGATTTTTAATCTCTTCATAAGTAGATATATGGAAAATATATTTGAAAAATACTTATTCCATCTACTTCTGTGCTGTACACTTCTTTTAAGAACTAGCTAACTGAACCTAGTTGTCATCCTCTCACTTTGATTTCTTTAGTTTTTATTTTTATTGCTTATGGCACCTATCAAAAATCTTGCTTCTCATCAACTTGCAGCAATTTCTTTTACTTGACTGTGTGTTTCTTGTGTTCATTCTTTTTTTATTATTTTTATTTTTACTTTATTTTACTTTACAATACTGTATTGGTTTTGCTATACATTGACATGAATCCTCCACGGGTGTACATGAGTTACCAATCCTGAACTTTTCACTGTTGGTGGTAATGTTAATTGATACAGCCACCATAGAAAACAGTATGGAAATCTCTTCAAAAACTAGGATAAAACTATCATTCATTTCAGTCACTCAGTCATGTCTGACTCCTTGCGACCCCATGAATCACAGCATGCCAGGCCTCCCTGTCCATCACCAACTCCTGGAGTGCATTCAAACTCATGTCCATTGAGTTGATGATGCAATCCAGCCATCTCATCCTCTGTTGTCCCCTTCTCCTCCTGCCCCCAATGCCTCCCAGCATCAGGGTCTTTTCCAGTGAGTCAACACTTTGCATGAGGTGGCCAAAGTACTGGAATTTCAGCTTCAGCATCAGTCCTTCCAATGAACACCAGGACTGATCTCCTTTCGGACGGACTGGTTGGATCTCCTTGTAGTCCAAGGGACTCTCAAGAGTCTTCTCCAAAACCACAATTCAAAAGCATCAATTCTTCAGCGCTCAGATTTCTTCACAGTCCATCTCTCACATCCATACATGATGTGAAAACCATACGTCCACTGGAAATGTCCACTGGAAAAACCATAGCCTTGACTAGATGGACCTCTGTTGGTAAAGTAATGTCTCTGCTTTTCAATATGTTATCTAGTTTGGTCATAACTTTTCTTCCAAGGAGTAGGTGTCTTTTAATTTCATGGCTGCAGTCACTATCTGCAGTGATTTTGAAGCCCCCAAAAATAAAGTCTAATACTGTTTCCCCATCTATTTCCCATGAAGTGATGGGACCAGATGCCATGATCTTAGTTTTCTGAATGTTGAGCTTTAAGCAAATCTTTTCACTCTCCTCTTTCACTTTCATCAAGAAGCTTTTTAGTTCCTCTTTACTTTCTGCCATAAGGATGGTATCATCTGCATATCTGGGGTTATTGATATTTCTCCTGGCAATCTTGATTCCAGCTTGTGTTTCTTCCAGGTCAGTGTTTCTCATGATGTACACTGCATATAAGTTAAATAAGCAGGGTGACAATATACAGCCTTGATAGACTCTTTTTCCTATTTGGAACCAGTCTGTTGTTCCATGTCCAGTTCTAACTGTTGCTTCCTGACCTGCATACAGGTTTCTCAAGAGGCAGGTCAGGTGGTCTGGTATTCCCATCTCTTTCAGAATTTTCTACAGTTTATTGTGGTCCACACAGTCAAAGACTTTGGCATATTCAATAAAGCAGAAATAGATGTTTTTCTGGAACTCTCTTGCTTTTTCCATGATCCAGTGGATGTTGGCAATTTGATCTCTGGTTCCTCTGCCTTTTCTAAAGCCAGCTTGAACATCTGGAAGTTCATGGTTCACGTATTGCTGAAGCTTGACTTGGAGAATTTTGAGCATTATTTTACTAGTATGTGAGATGAGTGCAATTGTGTGGTAGTTTGAGCATTCTTTGGCATTGACTTTCTTTGGGATTGGAATGAAAACTGACCTTTTCCAGTCCTGTGGCCACTGCTGAGTTTTCCAAATTTACTGGCATATTGAGTGCAGCACTTTCACAGCATCATCTCTCAGGATTTGAAATAGCCCAACTGGAATTTCATCACCTCCACTAGCTTTGTTTGTAGTGATGCTTTCTAAGGCCTTCTTGACTATCATATGACCCAACAATTTCACTACTTGTCACATACCCTGAAGAAACCATAAGTTAAAAAGACACATATATCCCAATGTTCATTTCAGCACTATTTACAGTAGCTAGGACTATTGGAAGCAACCTAGATGTCCTTCAACAATGAATGAAGAAGTGTGGTACATATATACAATGAAATATTTCTAAGCTCTAAAAATGAACATATTTGAGTCAGTTCTAATAAAGTGGATGAACTTAGAGCTTATTATACACAGTGGAATGAGTCAGAAAGAGAAAAATGAATATCATGTATTAATTAATGCATATATATGGAATCTAAAAAGATGATACTGATGAACCTATTTGCAGGGCAGTAAAAGAGATGCAGACATAAAGAAGATATTTGTGCACACAGTGGGGGAAGGAGAGGATAGGATGGACTGAGAAGAGTAGTGTGGAAATGTATGCATTATCATATGTAAAATAGATAGCCGGTAGGAATTTGCTGCATGGAGCTCAAATCTGATGCCCTGTGACAACCTAGAGGGATGGGATGGCGTGGGAGGTGAGAAGGAGGTTCAAGAGGGAGGGGACATATGTATGCCTATGCCTGATTCATGTTGATGTATGGCAGAAACCAATACAAGATTGAAGTTATCCTCCAATTAAAAATAAATAAATTTGTAAGATAATAATAAATTTTCTAAGCTAAAATAGTGCTTTGGATACTCTTCTTAATTCTGTAATGTCTCTCGAGATGATATTTTTAGTGTTAGAAAAATTATTTAGGTGATCAATAAGAAAGAGAAATAGTTTTTCTCAAAACCATGTGTATTCCTTTAAACAGTTATCAGTAGAGACCCTATTAATTGGCTGTACCAATTTATTTTGTACCACAAAATAAAAAGGTTTTAAAAATTAAAATGAAAACACTATTAAAACTCATCCATTAGGCCTATAAAATTGGCATATTGATAGATGTAAAATATAAATTCCCAGTTATTTGTTTTGTATAGCTGAGGTTCATTTTTCTTTTTGAATTGAGTATAATAGAAATAACTTTGATGAAGAAATAATGAAAAATCTGCCCTTGACTAGATGCATTTTAAAATAGTTTCACTCAGATGTTACAGGAATGGAAGAATCATGCTTGCTGGAATGTCCTCATCGTGAGACAAACAAACTGCACTTCCTTACATTTAAAACAGTTGCAGTTTTTGATTTAGCTGTGATTCACCATCTGCTTCATGGAAAGCGGTATCAGCCCTGGAGCTGAGATAAGCAGTTTATGATATCAAATAGATAAATAGAGGGGAGCCATCACTCTCTGTCAGAAAGTATGGTTAGGCAAACCAATTTTCCTGCTAGCGTTTTTATGTTTCCAGCTTCTCACTTACATTGGAGCACTGACATTGAATGCATTTTTCCTGCTTATCTTGCCTCCATTGAAGAAGTCCAAAGCACACAACTGTGTTTCTATTTGACACCTGCTGAACACTGACATATGATACCCATAGAGAGTGACAATGAGGTACAAACGAAACATCAATTTGTTTAGTGAAATCTTTAGATATTCTGTCTCTTCTATGAGTTGAATGAATTCACTAGTTTTCATTGCACTTAAGAGAATACCACCTAATAATTTCATTCATTATTACTAAGTCTTATGTATGGATCAATGTCTTGCTTAGCTAAAAGCATCAGAATGACTAATGCAGTGATTGATGTCAGTTTGGGAAATCACAAGAACAACTTCAATGTAGTCATTTGTATGTGTGAGTTTTTTTAGGGTAACTATAATTCCATTAATACAATGAACATAGTAACTTCACTTATATATTATATTTTTGACAATTAAAAAATAGGTTTCTTGGTGATAGTAACTGGTTATATTTTCTCATGTAGCTATTAAATGTAGGGAGGGACGGAGGGTATTTTAAATGGATTATTTGATTAAATCCTTACAGTAGTCTTGTGACTCTTTTCACAGGTAAGGAAACTGAGGCTCAGTAGTCTAGGTAACTCAACCAAGGCCACATAGATATTAAGTGTCACAGTTGAGAATAAAACTTATGTTATGTTTCATAGATGTGACTATAGTCTATTCTTTAATACTAACACTTTAACGGTTTCCATGACCAAGACATAGATATTATTTTGCTAATCCAGTTGATTATAGAAGATTATAGAAGATTTGTGAACTATAGTCATACTGCATTCTTCACTGAAGCAAAGATATATTCTTCCCTTACCTTTTCCTCTGTTTTTTTTTTTTGAATTTTAAAACTTTAAATTATCGCAATAATAATGTGCATAGCATTATAATATTTCTGTATGTCGTATAACAAATGTAAAGATCAAATCCCTACCTGAAACCTCTGCATCAAATTCCTGCTTTTTGGAAGTAAATATATTTAGTATTCTTAGTTGACACTTCTAGTATTTATTTTTGAATTTTTAGATAAGATGATTATCCTACTACTTACATTTTTATTTTTAATTTAAAATCTTGTCTATTGATTTTCTGTGGACAAATATGAGAAGTTGACTTTCCTTACTGGTCCCCTCAAACATATATGTTTGTCCTCTTATACTGCTAATATAGTCATGATATAATGTTTGCCTTTATAAATACTCAGTGTTTTCATGAGTATAACTAGGTTAATATTGCTCACAATTCAGTCACCTGTGTACTATAACAGAGTTTCATTTCTAGTAATTTTTTCCCTTGCAGTCAATAGTTGCTAATATTTTAACTTTATATATAACCCTATCTCCAATTGTCTGAAACTATTATTGTGTCTGATCGATCTAATCTGATCAAACAGAATCCTCCATCTTTCTTCAAATTGCACTTGGCCACTTGGCCTGCTGCAGGCATCCCAGGTGGCACTAGTGGTAAAGAATCCACCTGCCAATGCAGGTAGACTTAAGAGACACAAGTTCGATCCCTAGGTTGGGAAGATCCCCTGGAGGAGGGCAGGTCAACCAACTTAAGTGTTCTTGCCTAGAGAATCCCATGGACAGAGGAGCCTGGCAGGCTGTTGTCCACAGGGTCACAAAGAGTTAGAAAAGCAACTTAGCATCAGTGCACACACTTGGCCAGCTGCAGAGCCCTTGTTCTGGGTCTTCACTTCATCATCAGTTTAAAGAATTCTCTTCCTCTCTCTTCCATGTTGGTCTTCCCATTTCCAGGATCACATGAATTTTTTTTTTTTTTTTTTACTTTCTCATTTTCTGAAACGTATTTTAGAACATCTTCCTGGGAATGAATAAATGGAAAACAAATGTTTGAATCACTAGGTAAATTAATGTCTGCTTGCTTTAGTTGAGGTATAATAGACATATAGCATTAGCTTAGCTTCAGGTGTACAACTTGCACCTACTGTCAAATGATCTTAAGTCTAGTAAATGTTCATCTCCATACATAGTTCCTTTTCAACAACTTAATTACTTTATTTATTTTTGACTGTGCTGGGTCTTTGTTGCTGTGCAGGCTTTTCTCTAGCTGTGGTGAGCTGGGGCTCCTCTTTAGTTGTGGTGGGTGGGCTTTTCATTGTAATGGTTTCTCTTGTTATAGAACATGGGCTTTAGGGCTCTCAGATTTCAGTAGCTGTGCCACATGGGCTACATAGTTGCTGCTCCTGGGCTCTACAGCACAGACTCAATATCTGTGACACATAGGCTTAGTTACTGCATGGCATGTGGCATCTTCCTGGATCAGGGATCAAACCCTTGTCTCCTGTATTGGCAGGCAGATTCTCTACCACTGAGCCACCAGAGAAACCCTACAGAGTAATTGTTTTTTCCTTGTGATGAGAACTTTGGTCTACTCTCTTAGCAACTTCCAAATATGCAACACAGTATCATTAACCATAGTTACAAAAGAGACTTATCAATTACATCTATGGGCTTCCTATGCCAAAATTAGAGACGTTACAGGGAAAGAGTCACATCCTAAGTCATTTTGGGTGGACAAGTTTGAGAATCTTTCATTCCTGAATACTCTAGGTCAATGGGAACATTCCCACCCCTGCCTAGAGGATAGAAGTTTCCTTTTGACCAGAGACACTATAGAACTATCATCTCAAGAAGGTGTCTCATAAGATTATGCTTTTCTTTTTCAAAGGGGGTGTCCTCACCTTTCATTACCTCCCAGTGAATAACTAGAGAGAAGTTACAGCACAACTTGAGCAAAGGAAATGTAGTCTCTACTCTAGAACTAAACAGTTTATACCCAGAAAGAATTATAGGACCTCACTGCACTTGCCAATGATTTGAGAAAACAAATAGGAGTGGTTCTTTGGGGTATTAGATCAAGGAGATGTTACTACAAGGTTAAAAGTGGAAAAAAATTTTTTTATATGGGAGCATTTTCTCATGAGTTAAAGTCCTTGCAAGGACTGTTGGAACTAGGCCTAATATGCTGCTGGGATAACTTAGTGAAGCTTGGGTAGGTCAATAGCTCATAAAAGAGATGCCAGGACTGTTCTGACACAGAATTGACAAGATGTCATGGAAGCAGAGATGCTATAATAGGCTTCCTATTTCAGACCAGAGTATCCACACCCCAGATAAGTTCCTCAGAAGAACTCAGAATGAATCCCATTCAATGAGGCAATAAGAAATGTTTTTTAAATAACTATAAATAAGAACTATATTTTAAAGATTAATGGTGATACTCTATAAATTAAGGTTGAGAGTAACTAGGCTCCTTGGCAACAATGAGAATGTTGGAATTCCAGACTCTTAGAGGCCATGTGAAATTACTTAAATGAAGGTACATTTATACTAATCTGTAGCCAATTCGGTGTCACAACCAAATTTCTTTAACTTTCAGGAGTCTATATCATGGCTAATTCATCATTGTATTCTCAGAAGTAAGATGCCAAACTAGGCTATTTAACAAGGAAAAAAAAAGTTATATATGTTTTTCTATATAATTAGGAAAAGCACTGACTAGCAGAAGGCTGATGTCAGCCATTACAATGGAAAATATTCCATCTCTTCTTCAATCTCATGATTTTATCCAATTCTCAATCTCAGTGTACATCAATTTAACTTTGATAAGGACCCCCTAAGGAATAATTTTATGGTAGATATTTTATATATATATATATATATATATATATATCAGACAATTATTACCCTAATCTTTTCCCAAAGTTATCAGTGGCCAGTTGCCAGCCTAACTGTACACTGGGGAAAAGGAGAGTAATCAGACTTTTCTAAAGCTGTTGAATGCAGGATATGAGTTGGCCTCCCTGGTGGCTCAAATGGTAAACAATTTACCTGCAATTCAGGAGACTGGGGCTTGAATCCTGGGTAGGGAAGATCCCCTGGAGAAGGGAATGGATATCCACTCCAGTGCCTGGAGAATTCCATGAACAGAGGAGCCTGTTGGCTTACAGTCCATGGGGTCACAAAGAATCAGACACGACTAAGGGAGTATCACTTTCACTTTCTATATGCCATCAGAGTCCTGCTCAGAGTGGAGGTTTCAGAAGCCATGTGAAGCATGGAGTCCTAGCCAATGAGTTCAGTGGATTCTGAGACTCAACTTCGGATGATTTGCCCAATTAGCAAGTACAATTGCCAGAAGTCTCACAATGGTTCCCCAATCATGAGTATCAGACCATTACTGCAGAAATGTTCAAGGAAATCTCTCACAAGTTCCATAGTAAGTTGGCAGGAAATGTGCATCTCAGAGGAATTAGAGAGATTCACAGCACTTTCCAGAAACTCACAGGATACAAAAGTGATGTATGCATATCTCTTTTGACTTTATCTGTGTGGCTCCTGGACAATTCAGATAGACCACGGCAGATGATGTCTTCCCTGATGGCTCAGACAATAAAGCATCTGCCTGCAATGTGGGAGACCTGGGTTTGATGGCAACAAAACATCAAATGGCAACCTGTTCCAGTACTCTTGCCTGGAAAATCCCACGGACAGAAGACCCTGATAGGCTAGTCCACGGGGTCACAAAGAGTTGGGCACGACTGAGTGACTTCATTTTTCTTTTCATGGCAGATTATGGTACACCATTATAAACTTACCCAAATGATAGCTCCAGTTACAGCAATGACTGGTTTGCTAATGCACCTTTGGATTAGCTTTCTGTTTTTAGCTCATACAATCTTTTAAATTACTATTTTTATGAACATTTTGAGAATAAACTATCTGCAGGCAAAGCCTTTTCCTTAGTCTCTGAATTGGAAAAAAATTCAGGCTGAGTTCAGAATTTTCTTTTTGGCCTATATAACTTTCCATAAATGCCACATTGCTTTTCATTTCCTTTGATTAAGATGTGCAATCCATTTTCCAAATCCTTGACTCTAGGCTATGTTTTTGACTTGTTTTGACTAATGGGATTTAGCAGAACTGCTGCTGTGACAGTTCCAAGTTTATTAATAAAAAAGAGCTTACAATTTCCATTCTTGCTGGTTCTGGTATTTCCCAATTACCCTATGGACATGTCTAGAGTGTAAAAAATTACACAAAGTCCTTGTCCAGGTGAAGTTATCATAAGTGGCAGACAACAGCTAACTCAATAGCTGATGGATATATGAACTGAGGTGAGACTAGTCTTCTCCAGACTGGAAGACTTGTCCAGTTGATTAGTTGATAGTTTTTCAAATCCTGAAAAGGAGAGTTTCTTAGATGCTTGACAGATGACTGCAGATACATGGATGATATGAACAGAAGAATTGCTCAGTCCATAGCAAACTGCAGACTCACAAAATCATGAGCCAAATAAATGGCTGCTGTCATAAGCTGCTAAATTATGGGGTTGTTTTTTAGGCAGGAAAAATCTCACTGATTCAGAAATTGGTTCATAGAGTGAGAGGGCTGCCATAACAAAAACCTTGAACTTGTAGCATTGCCTTGAAGAGGCTGGAGAAATTTTGAGGAAATTAAAAAAAAAATCTATAGCATTTGAATTGCAAGTACCTCCTTACACTTGTTAGAGTGGCTATGTATATTTCTAGAAAATTATCCATTTCTTCTAGGTTAGCCAATTTGTTGGGATATATATGTTCATATTTGTTTCTTATAATCCTTTTTGTATTTATGTGGTATCATTTTAATGTTTTCTTTTTTGTTTATAATCTGAGTCTTTTCTTTTTAAAAATTAGTTAACCTAACTGCAGATTTGTCATTTTTAAAAAATCTTTTCAAGAACCAATTCTTAGTTTCATTGGTTTTTTCAATTGCTTTTTTAAAGTCCATATGGCGTGTGTTTCAGGTCTGATCTTAATCATTTTCTGTCTTCTATTAACCTTGGGTTTAGTCTTTTTCTAGTTCCTTAAAACATAAAGTTATGTTGTTTATTGCAAATCTCTTTCTTTGGCTCTATCTACCTTAGTTGCAGCCGGCGTGATCTCTTGTTGTAGCGCAGTCTCAGATTCATGTGAGATCTTAGTTTCCCAACTAGCAATAGAACCCATGTCCCATGCATTGAAGGGCAGATTCTTAACCACTGGAACACCAGGGAAATCCCAAAGATCTTTCTTTTCTCTGAATGTGTTTTTTGCTATAAACATTCCTTCTAGAACTGCTTTTTTATGCATTTCCTAAGTTTTGATATGTTGTGTTTTTGTTTTCATTCATCTCAATATTTTTTACTTTGATTTTGACTTGCTTGATCCATTGATTGTACAGGAATGTGTTGTTTAATTTCTACACATTCTTAAAGTTTTCAATTTTCTTATTGTTATAGATTCCTAATTTCATTCCACTGTGCTTGGAAAAGAGACTTGATATGAGTTGCCTTTCCAATTGCCAATCTACTCTTCTCCTTAACTGACAGAATCTCAGTTTTATTGAAAACAGCAAGGTTTCAGAAACAAAATTGTTTTTTGCAGCCACAATTAATGCCAAGCAATGACGAGTATTAGACATAGTTCTGGTCAATACACTGCAACTAGACTTTATGCAGTATTATTTAGATATGAATGCAGGTTCCAAAAAATAGCAAAGAGAGATAAGAAAGACTTCCTCAGCAATCAATGCAAAAGAAAAGGAAATCAATAGAATGGGAAACACTAGAGATCTCTTCTGAAAATTAGAGATACCAAGGGTACATATCTTGCAAAGATAGGCTCAATAAAGGACAAAAATTGTATGGATTTAACATACAAAGAAGAACATATTAAGAAGCATAACATATTAAGAATAGGTGGCAAGAATACACAGAAGAACTGTGTAAAAATATCTTCATGACCCAGATAATCATGATGGTGTGATCACTCACCTAGAGCCAGACATCCTAGAACGTGAAGTCAAGTGAGCCTTAGAAAGCATCACTATGAACAAAGCTAGTGGAGGTGATGGAATTCCAGTAGAGCTATTTCAAATGCTGAAAGATGATGCTGTGGCAGTGCTGCACTCAATATGCCAGCAAAATTGGAAAACTCAGAAGTGGCAACAGGACTGGAAAAAGTCAGTTTTAATTCCAATCACAAAAGAAGGCAATGCAAAGAATGCTCAAACTCGTGCACAACTGCATTCATCTCACAGACTAGTAAAGTAGTGCTCAAAATTCTCCAAGCAAGGGTTCAGTAATATGTGAATCATGAACTTCCAGATGTTCAAGCTGGTTTTAGAAAAGGCAGAAGAACCAGAGGTCAAATTACCAACATCCGCTGGGTCATAGAAAACGCAAGAGCATTCCAGAAAGCGTCTCTTTCTGCTTTATTGACTATGTCAAAGCCTTTGACTGTGTGGGTCACAAGAAACTGTGGAAAATACTGAAAGAGATGGGAATACAAGATCACCTGAACTGCCTCTTGAGAATACTATATGCAGGTTAGGAAGCAACAGTTAGAACTGGACATGGAACAACAGACTGCTTTCAAATAGGAAAAGGAGTACATCAAGGCTGTATGAATGTATGTATTGTCATACATATGTATTGTCACCTTGCTTATTTAACTTATATGCAGAGTACATTATGAGAAACGCTGGGCTGGAAGAAGCACAAGCTGGAATCAAGACTGCCGGGAGAAATATCACTAACCTCAGAAATGCAGATGACACCACCCTTATGGCAGAAAGTGAAGAACTAAACAGCCTCTTGATGAAAGTGAAAGTGGAGAGTGAAAAAGCTGGCCTGAAACTCAACATTCAGAAAACTAAGTACATGGCATCTGATCCCGTCACTTCATGGCAAATAGGTGGGGAAGCAGTGGAAACAGTGAGAGTCTTTATTTTTGGGGGCTCCAAAATCACTGCAGATGGTGATTACAGCTATGAAATTAAAAGACGCTTACTCCCTGAAATGTTGAACTTTAAGCCAACTTTTTCACTCTCTTATTTTACTTCCATCAAGAGGCTTTTTAGTTCTTAACTTTCTGCCATATGGGAAAGAGATGGGGAAACAGTGGAAACAGTGTCAGATTTTATTTTTTGGGGCTCCAAAATCACTGCAGATAGTGACTGCAGCCATGAAATTAAAAGACGTTTACTCCTTGGAAGGAAAGTTTATGACCAACCTCAGTTCACTTCAGTTCAGACACTCCGTCGTGTCCGACCTTTTGTGACCACATGAATCGGAGCATACCAGGCCTCCCTGTCCATCACCAACTCCTGGAGTTCATTCAAATTCATGTCCATTGAGTTGGTGATGCCATCCAGCCATCTCATCCTCTGTCGTCACCTTCTGCCCCCAATCCCTCCCAGCATCAGAATCTTTTCCAATGAATCAACTCTTCACATGAGGTGACCAAAATACTGGAGTTTCAGCTTTAGCATCATTCCTTCCAAAGAAATCCCAGGGCTGATCTCCTTTAGAATGGACTGGTTGGATCTCCTTGCACTCCAAGGGACTCTCAAGAGTCTTCTCCAACACCACAGTTCAAAAGCATCAATCCTTTGGTGCTCAGCTTTCTTCACCGTTCAACGCTCACATCCATACATGACCACTGGAAAAACCATAGCCTTGACTAAGAGTGCATGATGAACTATGGAATGAGGTTCGTGACATTGTATAGAGGACAGGGATCAAGACCATCCCCATGGAAAAGAAGTGCAAAAAAGAAAATAGCTTTCTGGGGAGGCCTTACAGATGGCTGTGGAAAGAAGAGGTGAAAAGCAAGGGAGAAAAGGAAAGATATAAGCATCTGAATGCAGAGTTCCAGAGAATAGCTAGAAGAGATAAGGGAGCCTTCTTCAGTGGTCAATGCAAAGAAATAAAGGAAAAGAACAGAATGGGAAAGATTAGAGATCTCTTCAAGAAAATTAGAGATATCAAGGGAACATTTCATGCAAAGATGGGCTCGATAAAGGACAAAAATGGTATGGACCTGACAGAAGCAGAAGATATTAAGAAGAGGTGGCAAGAATACACAGAAGAACTGTACAAAAAAGATCTTCATGACCCGGATGATCACAATGGTGTGATCACTCATCTAGAGCCAGACATCCTGGAAGATGAAGTCAAGTGGGTCTTAGAAAGCATCACTACGAACAAAGCTAGTGGAGGTGATGGAATTCCAGTAGAGCTATTTCAAATCCTGAAAGATGATGCTGTGAAAGTGCTGCACTCAATATGCCAGCAAATTTGGAAAACTCAGCAGTGGTCACAGGGCTGGAAAAGATCAGTTTTCATTCCAATACCAAAAAAAGGCAATACCAAAGAATGCTCAAACTACCACACAATTGTACTCATCTCACATGCTAGTAAAGTAATGCTTAAAATTCTCCAAGCCAGGCGTCAGCAATACGTGAACTGTGAATATCCTGATGTTCAAGCTGGTTTTAGAAAAGGCAGAGGAACCAGAGATCAAATTGCCAACATCCTCTGGATCATGGAAAAAGCAAGAGAGTTCCAGAAAAACATCTATTTCTGCTTTATTGACTATACCAAAGCCTTTGACTGTGTGGATCACAAGAAACTGTGGAAAATTATGAAAGAGATGGGAATACCAGACCACCTGACCTGCCTCTTGAGAAACCTATATGCAGGTCAGGAAGCAACAGTTAGAACTGGACATGGAACAACAGACTGGTTCCAAATAGGAAAATGAGTATGTCAAGGCTGTATACTGTCACCCTGTTTATTAAACTTCTATGCAGAGTACATTGTGAGAAACGCTGGACTGGAAGAAGCACAAGCTGGAAACAAGATTGCCGGGAGAAATATCAATAACCTCAGATATGCAGATGACACCACCCTTATGGCAGAAAGTGGAGAGGAACTAAAAAGCCTCTTGATGAAAGTGAGAGGAGAGTGAAAAACTTGGCTTAAAGCTCAACATTCAGAAAACTAAGATCATGGCATCTGGTCCCATCATTTCATGGAGATAAATGGGGAAACAGTGGAAACAGTGTCAGACTCTTTTTTGGGGGCTCCAAAATCACTGCAGATGGTGACTGCAGCCATGAAATTAAAAGATGCTTACTCCTTGGAAGAAAAGTTATGACCAACCTAGATAGCATATTCAAAAGCAGAGACTAAGGTCCGTCTAGTCATGGCTATGGTTTATCAAGTAGTGGTGTCTCAGAGGTTAAAGCGTCTGCCTGGAATATGTGAGACCCGGGTTCAATCCCTGGGTCGGGAAGATCCCCTGGAGAAGGAAATGGCCACCCACTCCAGTATTCTTGCCTGGAGTATCCCATGGAGGGAGACGCCTGGTAGGCTACAGTCCATGGGGTTGCAAAGAGTTAGACATGACTGAGCAACTTTACTACTTACTTACTTACTTACTTAGGTATGGATATGAGAGTTGGACTGTGAAGAAGGCTGAGCACCGAAGAATTGATGCTATTGAACTGTGGTGTTGGAGAAGACTCTTGAGAGTCCTTTGGACTAAAAGGAGATCCAACCAGTCCATTCTGAAGATCAACCCTGGGATTTCTTTGGAAGGAATGATGCTAAAGCTGAAATTCCAGTATTTTTGCCACCTTATGGGAAGAGTTGACTCACTGGAAAAGACTCTGATGCTGGGAGGGATTGGGGGCAAGAGGAGAAGGGGACGACTGAGGATGAGATGGCTGGATGGCATCACTGACTCAATGGGCGTGAATCTGAGTGAACTCTGGGAGTTGGTGATGGACAGGGAGGCCTGGCGTGCTGTGATTCATGGGGTCACAAAGAGTCACACACGACTGAGCAACTGAACTGAACTGAACTAACTAGACGGACTTTTGTTGGCAAAGTAACATCTTCACTTTTGAATACGCTATCTATGTGGGTCATAACTTTCCTTCCAAGGAGTAAGTGTCTTTTAATTTCATGGCTGCAGTCACCATCTGCAGTGATTTTGAAGCCCCCAAAAATAATGTCTGACACTGTTTCCACTGTTTCCCCATCTGTTTCCCATGAAGTGATGGGACCAGAGGCCATGATCTTAGTTTTCTGAATGTTGAGCTTTAAGCCAACTTTTTCACTCTCCTCTTTCACTTTCATCAAGAGGCTTTTTAGTTCCTTTTCACTTTCTGCCATAAGGGTGGTGTCATCTGCATATCTGAGGTTATTGATATTTCTCCTGGCAATCTTGATTCCAGCTTATGCTTCTTCCAGCCCAGCGTTTCTCATGATGTACTCTGCATATAAGTTAAATAAGCAGGGTGACAATATACAGCCTTGATGTACTCCTTTTCCTATTTGGAACCAGTCTGTTGTTCCATGTCCAGTTCTAACTGTTGCTTCCTGACCTGCATATAGTTTTCTCAAGAGGCCAGTCAGGAGCTCTTGTATTCCCATCTCTTTCAGAATTTTCCACCAGACAGCATATTAAAAAGCAGAGTCATTACTTTGCCAACAAAGGTCTATCTAGCCAAAGCTATGGTTTTTTCAGTAGGCATGTATAGATGTAAATGTTTGACCATAAGGAGAGCTGAGTGCCGAATAATTGATGCATTTGAACTGTGGTGTTGGAGAAGTCACTTGAGAGTCCTTTGGCTTCCAAGTAGATCCAACCAGTCCATCCTAAATGAGATCAGTCCTGAATATTCATTGCAAGGACTGATGTTGTAGCTGAAACTCCAATACTTTGGCTACCTGATGTGAGGAGCTGACTTATTTGAAAAGACCCTGATGTTAGGAAAGATTGAAGGCAGGAGGAAAAGTGAAGACGAGGATGAGATGGTTGGAAGGCATCACCGACTCAATGGACATGAGTTTGGGTAAACTCCGGCAGTTGGTGATGGACATAGAGGCCTGGCCTATTGCGGTTCATTGGGTCGCATCGAGTCAGACATGACTGAGCGACTGAACTGAACTGATTTACATGAAAGTCCTTAGAAACTGGACAAACTCAGCTGATGCCTGTCTTTGTCTTCATCTTTAGTTCCTCTGCCAGGACATTATTTGTGATCTTTGAAAATGATTCAGTCATTTTATGTCTACAAGAGAAAGTCTAGAGAATCAGAGATCCCTTGGCTTTGGTATTTTTGCTTCACCAATCCAATACTTACTATGAGCTACTTACTGCATGAAAAAGAAAGGTTTGTTATAAGGCTGAATCAGTACTAACCTGATTTGTTCATGTAATGTGTATTTCTAACTGTTATAAAGATTACTGTTGTATAACATTATGTATTTAGTTCTTAAGACAGGCAGTGCTCAAACATATGATGTTTCAACTTTGGACTTTTTTTTTTCTTTTTTTTTTTTACTTTACAATGGTGTGAAAGTGGCACATTGCATTGTTAGAAACTGTCCAGTTAGTTTTGAATTTTGATCTTTTCCTGGGCTAGCAATATGTGATAAGAACTCTCTTGTGAGGCTGGGCAGAGCCAGCTCAGCTGACTGACAGTTCCCAGTCAGTCATACAATCATGAGGGTGAACAATTGAGAAGCCTACAATCATTCTGCACCCAAAGTCATTCAGTTTTTCACTTTCAGGAAAATGGTCAAAATTTACATGAGATTTTTAACACTTCATTATAAAAGAGGCTTTGTGTTAGATGATTTTGCCTAACTTTAAGATAATGTAAGTTTTCAGAGCATATTTAAGTTAAGCTAGGCTAATTAAGCAATGATGTTCAGTGATTATGTTTCTTTAAATACATTTTTCACTTATTTTCAATTTATGATGGGTTTATCAGAAAGTCACCCTATGGCAAGTGGAGCAAGTTCTCTACTAATTAACCCAACTCTGTTCTTGTCCTTGGACGTTATATAATGAAAAGCAAGTGTAAATACAATAATTAATTTAGAGATATTGACAGAGTTTTAGAGTAAAAGATTCAGAAAACCTGATATATAGTAGAAAATTTATTGAACTTCTCTAGATATTTAGATATAATAATTGTGGAAAGAGAACTGTGCATAGAGAATAATCGTGGGTAGAGAATTCTGCTAAGTTTCTTGCTGTTTCATTTACTGTTTCAATTGCAAACACATCCCATTATTATAATGTTTCCATTGTGATTTTACATCATACATTTGTGGAAATTTCACAAGTGTTTTCTATTTAAAACAAACAAATGATGAATAGATAAATAAATAGACTTATGGGAAGGATGATGCCATTTTTTACATGTGCTACATGTATTTTTAAAAATCTTCTTGCATTTATATGCATATATCCTATAAAATTCAGAGTAAAGTTTAACATACTAGACTTTTTCAGAGGAGTTGGGAGTGCCCACTAAAAGGAATACTAATTCATTGGTTTCACAGAGATCAGTTTCAAAATTTTAAATGTAACAGCTATTTCTTCCCATCTGTGTAAGCAGAAGATAATTTGAAAATATTCTTCAAGTTAAAAAACTTGTAACTGTAAATATAAGTATAGGGTTAATAAAAAAATAAGCATATAAAATTAATAAAGATTAAAATGAAACTATTTCAAGCTTGCTAATTTATTTCTTAAACTGTTTTTGACTCTAGAAGCAAATGAAAAATACTCATAATTTTATATGTTCTTGGCAGTTGATCATACAATATGTGTTAACCTCCTTGGGCTTCCATAACAATATATAGGAGACCGGGTGGCTTAAACAACAGATTTATGTATTTCTCAGGCTTCTGGAGGCCGGAGAGCCCAACATGAAAGTGCCTATAAGGTACGTTTCATCATGAGGTGTCTTCTCTTGGCTTGAGGTGGCTACCATTTCACTGTGTGTTCACTGACTTCTTTATGTGTACACAGGGAATAAGAGAGAAGAAGCTCTCTACTGCTGCTTATTATAAGGGCCTCACCTTTCTTTTTAAGAAGGACCTATCTCCACGACCTCATGAAACCATAATTACTTTCCAAGAACCCCATCTCCAATAACCATTTCACTGGAGGTTAGAGCTTCAATATATACATTTTGGTAGGATACAATCATTCAGTCCATAACATGATAAAAGTTTTCTCTCTATTGTAATTACCAAATTGATTTCATGAAAAAGCTAACAGCTTCATTCATATAATTGCATAGCACAGAAAAAAAATCATTTCAATCTGAATGTAATTACGTTTTGATTCATTTAAGTATGTTGGGCTACAGTTTTCCTTCATAAAATCTTTAAAACTTTCTGAGGATACAGATGTGATGGTAATTTTTATCTTTGCAATTGCAAGGGGATTTTTCTTCCTTTTAATTTACACATTGGGTATTTGTTAGCTGCAATACTGAGGACACGGAGTTGGTGGTTTTCCAGCACATGCTGCTTTTGTCTTGAGTGCTACATTCACCAATTGTTTAATCTTTTGGCATCACTACTTTTGCTTTTAATTTTCACCCAACCAAGATTCAGAATTTTGACATTTCTTTTTATTTTGACATTGCTTTTTACACAGTAAAATTGAAATGAGCTAAAGTTGATGATAGGTGGCATGGAAAATTCCAAAATGGTGTGAGGGAAAGTGGGTAGACTTAACAAGTCATCAAATTCTCTGAGGAAGAATTTTATATAATGTGTATAAAATTTAAAACAATAAATGGCTTCAGTTCAGTTCAGTTCAGTCACTCAGTCAGGTTCGACTCTTTGCGACCCCATGGACTGCAATATGCCATGTCTCGCTGTCCATCACCAATTCTCGGAGTTTACTTGAACTTATGTCCCTCATGCAGTGATGCCATGCAACCATTTTACCCTCTGTTATCCCTTTCGCCTCCTGCCTTCAATCTTACCCAGCATCAAGGTCTTTTTGAATGAGACAGTTCTTTGCATCAGGTGGCCAAAGTACTGCAGTTTCAGCTTCAGCATCAGTTCTTCCAATGAATATTCAGGACTGATCTCCTTTAGGACAGATTGGATGGATGTACTTGCAGTCCAAGGGACTCTCAAGAGTCTTCTAAACCCACAGTTCAAAGCATCAATTCTTTGGTTCTCAGCATTTTTTATAATCCAATTCTCACATTCATATATGACTACTGGAAAAAACATAGCTTTGACTAGATGGACCTTTGTTGGCAAAGTAATACCTGTGCTTTTTAATATGCTGTCTAGGTGGCTCATAACTTTCCTTCCGAGGAGTGAGTGTCTTTTAATTTCTTGGCTGCAATCACCACCTGCAGTGATTTTGGAGCCCCAAAAAATAAAGTCTGACACTGTTTCCACTGTTTCCCATTCTATTTGCCACAAAGTGATGGGACCAGATGCCATGATCTTTGTTTTCTGAATGTTGAGCCTTAAGCCAACTTTTTCACTCTCCTCTTTCACTTTCATCAAGAGGCTTTTTAGTTCCTCTCCACTTTCTGCCATAAGGGTGGTGTCATCTGCGTATCTGAAGTTATTGATATTTCTCCCAGCAATCTTGATTCCAGCTTGTGCTTCTTCCAGTGCAGTGTTTCTCATGATGTACTCTGAATAAAAGTTACATAAGCAGGGTAACAATATAAAGCCTTGACGTACTCCTTTTCCTATTTGGAACCAGTCTGCTGTTTCATGTCCAGTTCTAACTGTTGCTTCCTGACTTGTACATACGTTTCTCAAGAAGCAGGTCAGGTGGTCTGGTATTCCCATCTCTTGAAGAATTTTCCACAGTTTCTTGTGACCCACACAGTCAAAGGCTTTGGCATAGTCAATAAAGTAGAAATAGATGTTTTTCTGGAACTCTCTTGCTTTTTCCATGATCCAGCGGATGTTGGCAATTTGATCTCTGGTTCCTCTGCCTTTTCTAAAACCAGCTTGAACATCTGGAAGTTCATGGTTCACATATTGCTGAAGCCTGGCTTGGAGAATTTTTAGCATTACTTTACTAGGGTGTGAGATGAGTGCAATTGTGTGGTAGTTTGAGCATTCTTTTGCATTGACTTTCTTTGGGATTGGAATGAAAACTGACCTTTTCCAGTCCTGTTCCCACTGCTGAGTTTTCCAAATTTGCTGGCATATTGAGTGCAGCACTTTCACAGCATCATCTTTCAGGATTTGAAATAGCTCTACTGGAAGTCCATCACCTCCACTAGCTTTGTTCATAGTGATGCTTTCTAAGGCCCACTTGACTCCACATTCCAGGATGTCTGGCTCTAGGTGAGTGATCACCCCATCGTGATTATCTGGGTCGTGAACATCTTTTTTGTACAGTTCTTCTGTGTATTCTCATCACCTCTTCTTAATATCTTCTGCTTCTATTAGGTCCATACCATTTCTTTCCTTTTTCGATCTTTGCATGATCTCTAGTCTTCCCCATTCTGTTGTTTTCCTCTATTTCTTTGCACTGTTTGCTCAGGAAGGTTTTCTTATCTCTCCTTGCTATTCTTTGGAACTCTGCATTCAGATGCTTATATCTTTCCTTTTCTCCTTTGCTTTTCACTTCTCTTCTTGTTACAGCTACTTTTAAGGCCTCCTCAGATAGCCATTTTTGTTTTTTGTATTTCTTTTCCATGGGGATGGTCTTGATCCCTGTCTCCTGTACTATGTCATGAACCTCCCTCCATAGTTCACCAGGCACTATGTCTATCAGATCTAGTCCCTTAAATCTATTTCTCACTTCCACTGTATAGTCATAAGGGATTTGTTTTAGGTTAGTTCTGTTATTCAATAAATGATAACTAATTCACTTTCATTTTCTGAAAGAAAGAGATAGGAGTAGGATCTTCTAGTCAAAAAGTTCTTATTATGCCAAAAAGAAACAAAAAAAATTCCAGAAGACTCATAAGTTTTTATTGTTTGTTTTTGCTTCTTTGACTATAATTGAGAGTCATCAAGCCATGCAAGAATGGTTAAGACAGGAATGGCAGGCATAGGAAGTGGTCGGTGTGTGTATCGATCATTTCTTAGATAGATTCAATGCTTTTAAGCAAAAATAATTGATTCTCTTCTGTGAAAAGGGAAAAGCTATTGATTTCTTATTGTGTTCTTTTGTGACTGTGAGGTTCAAATTGTGTTCATATTATCTATGTATCTTCCCTTAGCGTTAAGAAAGTTATTACAGGAAGCTATGTCAAAAAAGAGACATTGTAAACATTTAGTCAGTTTAAGTTATGTTAATTATACCCCATAATGCTCATATCAGGGCATTTTAGGAAACACTTTAGAAACAGGTTAGTGTGACACATGATCCCATTGCAGGTATATAAGGGATATATTTTACTTTAAGTAAATGACTTTTAAAATTCAAAGCCCAAAGCCTAAATTTTAAAAATCTAATTATGTGCTAAGTCATGTGTAAAGATTGTTTATTTTAAGAACATACTCATGCTTCTCTCCTTTAGACCTCATATAAAATGCTTATAGGTTGTTAAAATAATACAAAACAACAATTAACTGAAATTTTTATTGATTCAATTTTTATTGAAAAAGATTCAATTTTTATTGAAAAATCTCCAACATTAATAAAAGAAAGTAGAATGTGCATGTTTATCAAACTAGTTCAATTGCTTCATATTTATTTTGTAGATGAACACTAACTATTGTTAATAGTTCTGTGTAAAATTACAGAGTTCCTTTGTTTTACTCAAAAGAGGATGTGAAAGTTTTCTCCAAATTCTTAATCTACAGGATGGTCTGAGTGGGGCTCTGAATTAACTTGTGCAGTTGAAAACATGACTCTTCTGCTTCATGCTAACAATGTTTGGTTTATTCAAACTCAATGTTGGTTCTTAATGTTTATCATAGTAGAGAAGTCTTCACTAGCTAATGAATAAACTAATTTCTTGCTAAAAAGTATCTGACAAAATCTTTCATTCATAGTTCCTTGATAAATTTTTGACCACATATATTCAGTCCACTTTGTTATGTGCTTTAAAGTGCATTATGAAACCATTATTCATTTTCAAGTTATTTTCCAGTGACTTCCATTTTCATTTTGCTTTTATATTGATGATTTCTTCTAGCCATACAGTATTCTTCAAGGCCTAATTAACGGCTGTTGCACTAAATTATATCTTGAGTACGTTATTGATCTTTTTAATGAAGGACTTAAGTGCTTCTTATGAGGAAAATATCTTACTAAAATACACAAAGAATTTACCTGAAAATGTCCTTTTCTGGGTCTGTTCATTTTTACAAAAACTTTGTTGGATTTCTGACAAGAAACTCAGCAGGAAATGTCTCCTTCATCAGAAGATTTAAAGTCCTTTAGGGAGTAGAATATGTTAGCTTCTTATTTTCAAATTTATTACACGTTTTGTTATATCTGGCTAGTGGGACATTAGGCAGGAGGGAAATCACATGCATTTTTCTATGCTTGATAGTCTATATTTTTATATGATGACCTTTGTGCAATCTGGTCTTTAGAGTTTTACACAGTACATAATAATTTTGGGAGATATGTGCAATATTAGAGAAATAATAAACACATAGACAGTAGAAATATTATCTAAATTGCATTTTACCTGATGACATTTTCACATTTCTGCAGCAGTTGTAGTATGTATGAATTCACTGAAGCTTATTAGTTCTATAATCTGATTTTTGGCTTCAGGGAATTTTTTTTCTTGTTTTCTGAGTTTTTTCTCTCTAAACTTTTCATAGGAGTACACTTTTAATCTGAATAAAACTATTCACACTGTCTGGAACTAAGTAAAGGATTTTTATATAAATGAATTATTATAAATTCCAAATAGCAGCTTCAGACAAATAGAGGAGAAATGATAGGGAATTAAAACTTTGGAGGAATATTTTCAATATGGTAATCATATTCACATAGTCTATTTTTCTGGAGACATCAAAGACCCACTCACGTGCCTGTCCTCAGATTAAGTGAAAGTTACCCAATATATATTTGACTATATTCAAACTTAATTTTTTTGATGATTTAAAAATATAATTCCTGCACTCCATTATTTGCCTTATTAAAATCCCATTTTCACTGTTTGTTTTGTGAGTGGGAGTAATAATGCAAATAATGATCAAATCCTTCTGGCATAGGCATGAGAGACAACTCAACAAACAAGATGGGCAGTGGCCAAAAGCCATTGGTTCTAACTCCCCAGTGCCTACTGAATGAAATAACAATGATGACTTTCATTAATCACTTTACTCATGTGTCATCATGGGTTGCTATAAGGAATCTCTGGCTGCTAAGAATCCCTTTGAGACTTATGCATTTCTTTTTTGTTCTGTGAACCATCCGAATCTTAGATCTCTAGTCCAAAATCTCTCTTTTCATCTCTTTGAATTTCTCTAATAACTAAAAGAAAATAAGTTAATAAAGCAGATATCATTTTAAAAAATGAACACTGTAATGCAACTGATCAACACACTTTAAATCTGGTCATTCCAAAAGACCGAACTATCACCAAAGTAGACAGCATTTTTTGCAAATGTGGACAAAAAGCTAGAATGTTCAAATAAGTAATATACTAATCTGAGAGTTGAGGTGAATTAGAGATATAGATAAAATTAAAATTTTTGAATATATAGTTGATGCTTGAACAACATGGGTTTAAACTGCATGGGTCTACTTAAATGCAGATTTTTTTCAATAGTAAATATCATCAGTTCAGTTCAGTTCAGTTGCTCAGTCGTGTCCGACTCTTTGCGACCCCATGAATCGCAGCATGCCATGCTTCCCTGTCCATCACCAACTCCCGGAGTTCACTCAAACTCATGTCCATCGAGTCGGTGATGCCATCAATCCAGCCATCTCATCCTCTGTTGTCCCCTTCTTCTCCTGCCCTCAATCCCTCCCAGCATCAGAGTCTTTTCCAATAAATCAGTTCTTCGCATGAGGTGGCCAAAGTACTGGAGTTTCAGCTTTAGCATCAGTCCTTCCAATGAACACCCAGGACTGATCTCATTTAGAATGGACTGGTTGGATCTCCTTGCAGTCCAAGGGACTCTCAAGAGTCTTCTCCAAACCACAGTTCAAAAGCATCAATTCTTCCATGCTCAGCTTTCTTTACAGTCCAACATTCACATCCATACATGACCACTGGAAAAACCATAACCTTGACTAGACGGACCTTTGTTTGCACAGTAATGTCTCTGCTTTTGAATATGCTATCTAGATTGGTCATAACTTTCCTTCCAAGGAGTAAGCATCTTTTAATTTCATGGCTGCAATCACAATCTGCAGTGATTTTGGAGCCCAAAAAAATAAAGTCTGACACTGTTTCCACTGTTTCCCCATCTATTTCCCATGAAGTGATGGGACTGGATGTCATGGTCTAAGTTTTCTGAATGTTGAGCTTTAAGCCAACTTTTTCACTCTCCACTTTCACTTTCATCAAGAGGCTTTTTAGTTCCTCTTCACTTCTGCCATGAGGGTGGTGTTATTTGCATATCTGAGGTTATTGATATTTCTCCCAGCAATCTTGATTCCAGCTTGTGCTTCTCCAGCCCAGTGTTTCTCATGATGTACTCTGCATAGAAGTTAAATAAGCAGGGTGACATTATACAGCCTTGACGTACTCCTTTTCCTATTTGGAACCAGTCTGTTGTTCCATGTCCAGTTCTAACTGTTCCTTCCTGACCTGCATATAAGCCTCTCAGATGTATATAGAGGTATGCAATTCATTTTATCTTCTATAGAATTGGTAGATATTTCTCATTTTTATTAAGCATATCAGCATAAAATGCTATATCATTATTTTCATTTTAAATCAGGTAGTCTGGCTTCATTTTTAAGTTAATCAAAATCATTTTGGGAGAAATATTCTAACTACTTGCTCTAACCATCCTTGTTAAAAGATGCCTAACAAATTTCCGTAACTTGGATAGTTCAAAAGAAATATGAATACAACCCCTTCATAAAATCCTGAACATAAGAATTTGGTTTCATTGAGGATCATGATGTATTATATAATTCCATGACTGCATATAGCAAAAGACTGAAATAACATGCATATCCTGTGAAAAAGTCATTAGTTCTGAAACATTATTAATATGTCTCTCTATCCTCTCATGTTACTCCCATTCTAATTTTTTCATTATAAAATATATTATTTAACAATGTATATTCAAAGGAAGTTCACAAAGCATTCATTTTGTTACAAAATCAATAATCAAAGCTATATTTATATAAATTGAATCAGTAAATTTTATGTTGCCTTAATTAAAGTAAAAATCAAAGAATTTCTAAAGGTTATTGAAATTTGACAGAAAGCAAAGAGCGATCTTAAAAGGAAATGCACCTCTCCCTTGATAGAACAAGCTAATTTGCAGTCCTATTTTAGAAACATGGCAATTTTCCCATGTCTTATTAACCGCACTTTCTTGTTTCTTTTCATTAACACCTAGTTGGAATTGAATCCCCCATTGGGAAACACCTGTCCACAGTTAATAAGGTGTTAATTGTAAAAACAATAAAAAGTGGAACTGGGGAATTAGTTCACAGATTCTTAAACAAATTATAAAAAATTCAAGAGAAAAAGAAAATTGAAAATAAAAGTATGCCATTTTTATAAGAACCAAAACAATATAGTGATTCTAGTTTTGTAACTTTGGGCAAGTTGTTGAACCTCTCAGTACCTTACTTTCCTCACCTTTAGGATGGGGATAATGATCATATTTATTTCAAGGAATTCTTATAGTCGATGTAGTCAATATAAGGGTAGAGTATTGGACTGGTCAAAAAGGTCCTCCAGGCTTTTCATAATAGCTTACAGAAAAATCCAAATGAATTTTCTGGCCATGCCAATATTATCAGTGAGCTGCTGATTTCAAACTGTCATTTTATTTTGTACCCTGTAGCCAATAAGTTCTAAACATGTAATTTCTTTTTTCCCTCACAGGACTTTTGGAAAATCTGGAAATAATATTGGTCCCCTGAAATGGTGGTGCTACTGGCATCTAAAGGGCAAAGGTCAAGGACACTTCTAAATATATTACACCCAGGATGGTTCCTCATAATGATGAATTATCCAGCCTTAAATGTCAATAGTATTCCTATTGAGAAACACTATCCTAAAGCAACTACTTAGTTATGCAAAGAAGGATGGCTCAAATGTCAACAGAGGTATTAAATTGGTATAAAAAAAATAATCCAAAAAGAAAGCATGAAAGAGAGAATAAGGAAAGTGGGGGGGGGGATATGTATGGCAACTAGAAAGCAAACAGAAAGCAAACAGCTAACCCTACTATATAAAAAAATCACATAAAATATAAATGAATTTAACTCAGATGACCATTATATCTACTACAGTGGGAAGGAATCCCTTAGAAGAAATGGAGTAGCCATCATGGTCAACAAAAGAGTCCAAAATGCAGTACTTGGATACAGTCTCAAAATGACAGAATGATCTCTGTTAGTTTTCAAGGCAAACCATTCAATATCATGGTAATCCTAGCCTATGCTGCAACCAGTAACGCTGAAGAAGCTGAAGTTGAATGGTTCTGTGAAGACCTACAAGACCTTTTAGAACTAATACCCCAAAAAGATGTCCTTTTCATTATAGGGGCTGCTTTTGCTGCTAATAAGTCGCTTCAGTCATGTCCGACTCAGTGCGACCCCATAGACGGTGGCCCACCAGGCTCCCCCATCCCTGGGATTCTCTAGGAAAGAACACTGGAGTGGGTTGCTATTTCCTTCTCCAATATATGAAAGTGAAACGTGAAAGTGAAGTCATTCAGTTGTGTCCGACTCAGCGACTCCATGGACTGCAGCCTACCATGCTTCTCTGCCCATGGGATTTTCCAGGCAAGAGTACCGGAGTGGGTTGGCATTGCATTCTCCTAATGAAAAGATGTCCTTTTCATTATAGGAGACTGGAATGCAAAACTAGGAAGTCAAAAAACACGTGGACTAACAGGCAAATTTGACATTGGTGTATGGAATGAAGCAGGGCAAAGGCTAATAGAGTTTTGCCAACAGAACACACTGGTCATAGCAAACACCCACTTCCAACAACACAAGAGAAGACTCTACACATGGACATCACCAGATTGTTGACACTGAAATCAGATTGATTATATTCTTTGCAGCCAAAGATGGAGAAGCTCTATACAGTCAGCAAAAACAAGACCAGGAGCTGACTGTGCCTCAGATCGTGAACTCCTTATTGCCAAATTCAGACTTAAATTGAAGAAAGTAGGGCAAACCACTAGACCATTCAGGTATGACCTAAATCAAATCCCTTATGATTATACAGTGGAAGTGAGAAACATATTTAAGGGACTAGATCTGATAGACAGAGTGCCTGATGAACTATGGACAGAGGTTCGTGACACTGTACAGGAGACAGGGATCAAGATCATCCCCATGGAAAAGAAATGCAAAAAAGCAAAATGGCTATCTGAGGAGGCCTTACAAATAGCTGTGAAAAGAAGAGAAGCAAAAAGCAAAGGAGAAAAGGAAAGATATAAACAACTGAATGCAGAGTTCCAAAGGACAGATAAGAAAGCCTTCCTCAGCAATCAATGCAAATAAATAGAGGAAAACAACAGAATGAGAAAGACTAGAGATCTGTTAAAGAAAATTAGAGATATCAAGGGAACATTTCATGCAATGATGAGCTCGATAAAGGACAGAAATGGTATGAACCTAACAGAAGCAGAAGATATTAAGAAGAGGTGCCAAAAATACACAGGAGAACTCTACAAAAAAGAGCTTCATGACCCAGATAATCATGATGGTGTGTTCACTCACCTAAGCCAGACATCCTGGAATGTGAAGTTAAGTGGGCCTTAGAAAGCATCACTGAACAAAGCTAGTGGAGGTGATGGAATTCCAGTTGAGCTCTTTCAAATCCTGAAAGATGATGCTGTGAAAGTGCCACACTGAATATGCCAGAAAATTTGGAAAACTCAGCAGTGGCCACAGGACTGGAAAAGGTCAGTTTTCATTCCAATCCCAAAGAAAGTCAATGCCAAAGAATGCTCAAACTACCGCACAATTGCACTCATCTTACACGCTAGTAAAGTAATGCTCAAAATTCTCCAAGCCAGCCTTCAGCAGTATGTGAAAAATTCCAGATGTTCAAGCTGGTTTTAGAAATGTAGAGGAACCAAAGACCAAATTGCCAACATCTGCTGGATCATGGGAAAAGCAAGAGAGTTCCAGAAAAACAGCTATTTCTGCTTGATTGACTATGCCAAAGCCTTTGACTATGTGGATCACAAGAAACTGTGGAAAATTCTTCAAGAGATGGGAATACCAGACCACCTGACCTGCTTCTTGAGAAACGTATATACAAGTCAGGAAGCAACAGTTAGAACTGGACATGGAACAACAGACTGGTTCCAAATAGGAAAACGAGTACATCAAGGCTGTATATTGTCACCCTGCTTATTTAACTAATATGCAGAGTACATAATGAGAAACGCTGGGCTGGAAGAAGCACAAGCTGGAATCAAGATTGCCAGGAGAAATATCAATAACCTCAGATATGCAGATGACACCACCCTTATGGCAGAAAGTGAAGAGGAACTAAAAAGCTTCTTGATGAAAGTAAAAGAGGAGAGCGAAAAAATTGGCTTAAAGCTCAACATTCAGAAAACTAAGATCATGGCATCTGGTCCCAACACTTCATGGGAAATAGATGGGGAAACAGTGGAAAAAGTGTCAGACTTTATTTTTTTGGGCTCCAAAATCACTGCAGATTGTGATTGCAGCCATGAAATTAAAAGAGACTTACTCCTTGGAAGGAAAGTTATTAGCAACCTAGATAATGTATTGAAAAGCAGAGATATTACTTCGCCAACACAGGTCCATCTAGTCAAGGCTATGGTTTTTCCAGTAGTCATGTATGGATGTGAGAGTTGGACTGTGAAGAAAGCTGAGCACCGAAGAATTGATGCTTTTGAACTGTGATGTTGGAGAAGACTTTTGAGAGTTCCTTGGACTGCAAGGAGATCCAACCAGTCCATTCTAAATGAGATCAGTCCTGGGTGTTCATTGGAAGGACTGATGGTAAAGCTGAAACTCCAATACTTTGGCTAACTCATGAGAAGAGTAGACTCATTGGAAAAGACCTTCATGCTGGGAGGGGTTAGGGGCAGGAGGAGAAGGGGACGACAGAGGATGAGATGCCTGGATGGCTTCACTGACTCGATGGTCATGAGTTTGAGTGAACCCCACGAGTTGGTTATGGACAGGGAGGCCTGGCGTGCTGCGATTCATGGGGTTGCAAAGAGTCAGACACGACTGAGCGACTGAACTGAACTCAGCTGAACTGAAATAATTTAATGGAGTCAGAAGTTAACAGAAGACAACTGATATACTCTGCCAAACATTTTTGAAACATAGAGATCGTCTTTAATTAATTTATGTTATTATTAACTTTTAGAGATCCTCTTTTAAATGCAGATGTCTCTACCTTACTTCCTATTAACTTTAATTTCAAAAGATGGAGAGGAATGGAAAGGGTGCTATCAATGCCTGTTAAGGCTTTCCATGCAATTATAAATGCTCACAAGACTATCACACAGATTAAGAATGTAGTTAGAAACCAGACTGAAGACAATGCTGTGATACTCAAACATTTTTGTTTTAGCTCCTAAAAGAATTTTGGATAAAGCTCTATATGCTGTTGAACATTTTAAACTTATCAATAATATATTATCTTAATTTTATATACATATAAGTTTCTAACATTTTGTTGAGTAGATTCTCCTTTAAACAGACAATGAAACCCACTGATACCACAAAGTCAGAGGGAATGATGTTGGTTTCCATAATTCACAGTAGCTTACTTCTGGTCATTTAGTTAAGCTTGCATTAATTCAATCCTGCATTTAGTGCAACTTAAATATTTGAACTTCACTTGTAATGGTAAGGTGAGATTTTTTTTTTTTTTCCAGATTTGGGGAAAAGCCATCATATAACCTAAATAATAAAAGCAGCTCTTAACTAAAATCAGACTGGATTTCCATGCAAACATCTGTATTTTAATTTGAACTTTAATTTATATGTAATCATTTTTTTAGTTTCCATAGCAGGAATCTTACTATTTAATTCTAAGATAAATAGGTTAGATCAAACATATAGAAAGCTGTATCTTTACTGTGTTACCTGGTTGAAATAAGTTGCTTCCCTTTCAATATTTTTTTCCTTATTTTGCCATCATGATACTCCCTACAAAAGCATTGTATCTATTGTATTAAGCAGAATACTCTTTTGGTACCTATGTGCATTTTCAACCTGTGGCAACGTTCTACATTATGTGGGGTGGATGAGATGTACCCTTTTCCTTTGTACAGTGGTAAAGGGTAATTTTGAAAGGGGCGGTGAAAATAAAGGTTGGAAAATCACAGATGTTCTCTGGCAGATTGATTTCTGGAAAGGACACCTAGTGAAGTTAAGGGTCTGGAAATTGATTTTTTAAGAAGGTTTCTATGTCCTCTTCACATACCTGCTAGAAAATCTTTGTGCATTCTTGGGTGTTTAGGTTCCTAATTGTGAAGACTACTGCTTTATAGCAGTTCAAAAAAATCAGTGAAATTTTGCACAACTGCTTTCCATTGATAACATCTTATATATTATTCTGAAGAAAATAATATAAAAGAATCAGTTCAGTACAGTTGCTCAGTTGTGTCCAACTCTTTGTGATCCCATGGACTATAGCACACCAGGGTTCCCTGTCCATCACCAACTCCTGGAGTTTGCTCAAACTCATGTCCATTGAGTCAGTGATGCTATCGGACAATCTTATACTCTGTCAGCCCCATCTCCTTCTGCCTTCAATCTTGCCTAGCTCAGGGTCTTTTCCAATGAATCAGTTCTTCTCATCAGGTGGTCAAATACTGGAGGTTCAGCTTCAGCATCAGTCCTACCAATGAACATCAGAACTGATTTCCTTTAGGATTGACGGGTTGTACCTACTTGCAGTCCAAAGGACTCTCAAGAGTCTTCTCCAACACTATAGTTCAAAAGCATAAATTCTTAGGCACTCAGCTTTCTTTATAGTCCAACTCTCACATCTATAGTTTTGACTAGACAGACATTTGTTGGCAAAGTAATGTCTCTGCTTTTCAATATGCTATGTAGTTTGGTCATAACTTTTCTTCCAAGAAGTAAGTGTCTTTTAATTTCATGGCTACAGTCACCATCTGCAGTGATTTTGGAGCCCCCTAAAAATAAAGTCTCTCACTGTTTCCATTGCTTCCCTGTCTACTTGCCATGAAGTGATGGGACCAGATGCCATGATCTTAGTTTTCTGAATGCTGCATTTTAAGTCAACATTTTCACTCTCCTCTTTCACTTTCATCAAGAGGCTCTTTAGTTCTTCTTCACTTTCTGCCATAAGGGTGCTGTCATCTGTGTATCTGAGGTTTTTAATATTCCTCCCAGCAATCTTGATTCCAGCTTGTGCTTCACCCAGCTGGGGATTTCACATGATGTACTCTGTATATAAGTTAAATACACAGGGTTACCATATACAACCTTGACATACTCCTTTCCTAATTGGGAAACAACCTGTTGTACCATGTCCAGTTCTAACTGTTGCTTCTTCACCTGCATACAGATTTCTCAAGAGGCAGGTCAGGTGGTCTGGTATTCCCATCTCTAAGAATTTTCCAGTTTGTTGTGATCCACATGGTCAAAGTCTTTGGTGTAGTCAATAAAGCAGAAGTAGAACTCATGAACTATCTTGCTCTTTTCTGGAACTCTCTTGCTTTTCTGATGGTCCAGTGGAGGTTGGCAATTTGATCTCTGGCTCCTCTGTCTTTCCTAAATCCAGCTTGCACATCTGGAATTTCTCAGTTCACATACTGCTGAAGCTTTGCTTAGAGAATTTTGAGCGTTACTTTGCTGGCATGTGAGTTAAGTGCAATTGTGCAGTAGCTTGAACATTCTTTGGCATTGCCTTTCTTTGGGATTGGAAAGAAAACCGAGCTTTTCCAGTCCTGTGGCCACTGCTGAAATTTCCAAATTAACTGGCATATTGAGTGCGGCACTTTCACAGCATCATCTTTTAGGATCTGAAATAGCTCAACTGGAATTCCATGACCTCCACTAGCTTTGTTTGTAGTGATGCTTCCTAAGGCTACGTGACTTTGCAGTCCAGAATGTCTGGCTCTAGGTGAGTGATATCACCATCATGGTTATCTGGGTCATAAAGATCTTTTCTGTACAGTTCTTCTGTGTATTCTTGCCACATCTTCTATATATCTTCTGCTTCTGTTAGGTCCATACCATTTATGTCCTTTTTTGTATGGCTCAGAGCAAAAATAAGCAACTCTACTATGTGACTTTGGATAGAATTTGTATCCTGCTGTTGTGTGAAAACTGTATAAATCTCAATTATACTGAACTGGCTCATAGTGCTTTTCAGGTCTACTATGTTCTTCTACTTTCCTATATGTTCATTCTATTAATTTTTGAGATTTTGATATTGAAATGTCAACTAAAAATCTTAATTTGCCTACTTAAAAAATAGTAACATATGGTGGAACTATTTGTAACTTTGTTCAGTATTTTCCAAATCTCTTATAAATGTCTTATTATACTTTCATAATTTAAAAAGATAAAAAAGAAACAAAACAAAAAAGAATAAGGAAGTCTATAAGTATGAACTCAATCTTTTTTATCACTTTGGTCAGTCATGTTGTCTGTCTTTCTTATGTATGAGCTCATATGCCTACGTACATACACATGCATACACACAACACACGAAGGCCCATTTTCTGGTATCTCAAAATTCTCATTTGTGTTTAATACACAGTTGTTAAGTAGATTAGTGATGTTAGATGCTTATTAGACACTTTGCTAGGCTCTATGGATATAAATATTTACAATAAGCACTCCCCAATCCAAAGTTACTCTAGAGAGGAACAAACACTGACAGCTATTACCTTGTCACTTCCTCAGTGCCTCGTCACATGAGTGATTGGTGCATGTGCAGCTCCGTAGCTCTAAGTGAAGGGACTGCCGGGCTGGAGAGCTTCCTGTCCACCTGGTACCCAAGAGGTGTTGACATATTCATAGTTGCCCTTGTCAGGTCCATGTGATGCTTTCTGGTAGTTATTCAGTGCAGATGAATTGCCGCTGTGCCTAGAAAGGCATGATTATAATGTCTTTTTGCTTGTTTATTTCATTTGTTTATTTTTAAGAGTAGCCCCAAACTCAAGAAAGAGTGAAACCTCACGCTAAACTAACCCCATTGGGTAAACTTCCTTTGGGCTCTCAAATAGGGTCTCTCCTTCAAATGAGTTATTCCTCAGGGCTACCTTATGTTCTGATAAGTTAAAAAAATAAATAGCAAAATAGTCTTAAGTATGACAGTTAAAGACAGTATTTGAATGTATGTTGTGTGCTGTGCTTAGTCTCTCAGTCATGTCCGACTCTTTGTGACTCCTTGGACTGTAGCCTGCCAGGCGCCATTGTCCATGGAGATTCTCCAGGCAAGAATACTGGAGCAGGTTGCCACGCTCTCCTCCAGGAGATTGTCCCAACTCAGGGATCGAACCCAGGGTCTTCCACACTGGAGGTGGATTCTTTACCATTTGAGCTACCAGGGAAGCCTAGGAATACTGGAATGGGTAGAGTATCCCTTCTCCACGGGATCTTCCCCTCCCAAGAATCAAACCGGAGTTTCCTGCATTGCAGGCAGATTCTCAACCAGCTAAGCTGCCAGGGAAGCCTATTTGCATGAATAGAGGACTGAAATTTTAGTTATATTCATAAAAGAAAATTAATTAAGCCTCAGTAGCTTCTTAGGGCTTTGGTTATTTCTTATAATAATAGATCATTTAAAAGTACATTTGGCATTAAAAGTTAGGTTTTTATGATTTCTTAAAATAAGTTCCAATCATCAAAATTTATCATCTTTAACTTTACTTTGAATATGCTTTACAGCCATTAAGTGAATCTATATTGAGCAGGAAAAAAACAAAAAAACAAAACACAGAACAGAAACATCACCCCTTAAAAATAAAAGCAAAAAAGAAACTAAGTACAGTTTGTATTTATAGATTTTCAGATGCTTTAGTACAAATTAAAGATTCCTTTTTGCCAGCCACTAAAAGTATGGCAGTGAGGTTCATTTTGTTGCCACACAGTTATTTTTATTTACCAAATGTAAGTCTCAGATAACTGCATAGATTTCTCTACACTTGAGGCCATTTAATTGGGAAGAAAGTATTGTACAAAGACATTTTAAAATAACAATAGGGGCAAAGGGCAGCTGCTAGAGTCTTAATTAAATATTCTGTTCAGAAAAACTTTAGCATTTCTGCAGAACAAGATCAATATTGGTTTAATTTTCTTAGATATTTTAGAAGACTTCATAACAGAAATATTTTTAAATCCTGGAATCTACTAAGGGACTCTTACAGCAGGTGGCAAAGGGGTCCATTTGGATTGCTTAATCTATACTAAAATAGACCACTGTCAAAATATTAGCTTATCTTCCCCTAAACTTGATCTACAGAGGTAAGAATTTTCTGAACCAACCATATGAAATGGTGAAAAGCAAATGGAAATATATGTATGATTCCAACAAGAAGTATAACCAGACAAAATTCCAAATGTTGTACTTGTTTGAATGTAACATTTCACAAAACCATGCCTACTTTTTAAATAAGTAAGTTCCCTTTTTTAGCAGTTAAGTTCTTTTTCCAGCAGACTAATTTGGAAATGATTAGGATTACCTTAAATTCTAATGTAGAGGGTCAGTGAGTTTTGAGAACAATATCATTGTAATTATTATTAATAATATTGTTAATAACATACTTTAAATTTTTAAGGTACTCTGCAACTACTGAGTGACAGATAATATCTTCCATACAGAAAGCATTATCTTAAACATAGGTACCTAAGGGGTTTCCTTGGTGGCTCAGTGGTAAAGAATCCACCTGCCAATGCAGGCAACATGGGTTCCATCCCTGATCTTGAAAGATCCCACATGTTCCAGAGCAACTAAGTCCATATGTCACAACTACTGAACCTGTGCCCTACAGCCAGTGCTCTGCAACAGGAGAGGTCACCACAATGAGAAGGCTGAGCATGGCAGCTACTGAGGAGCCCTCACTCTCCACAACTAGAGAAAACCCACGCAGCAATGAAGACCCAGCACAGCCATAAATAAATAAATACAAGTATCAAAAAAAAAATAGCAAACACACACAAAAAACACATAGGTATCAAAAACACACCTGTAAGGAAGGTATTCTTATCTTTGTAGTTGTATAGAGTCACCAAGGCTCAAAAGAATAAGTAAGTTATCCAGTATTGAGTGGTGAATAAGTATCACATACAGTATCTAGTTCTAGGTAAAGAAAGTGAAAATGAAAGTGAAGTCGCTCAATCGTGTCTGACTCTTTGCGACCCCATGGACTGTAGCCTACCATGCTCCTCTGTCCATGGGATTTTCCAGGCAAGAGTACTAGAGTGGGTTGCCATTTCCTTCTTCAGGGGATCTTCCTGACCCAGGGATTGAACCCAGGTCTCCTACATTGTAGGCAGATGCTTTACCATCTAGGTCAAATCCTATGGCCTTATGATTAATTATACACCTAAAAAGTCTTCTCAGAGAGAGATTTCAGTACTAGAATAGCTATCAACATCCAGGGATTTATGAACCAAAAAGTCATGAAGCAAAGTCTTTACTCTCCATTTCAGAAATGGTATGTAGGCCCATAGGATTCATAAAATATAATTGTCAAAATCCCTTGATAAATTTGAAATTGTGATTCTGAGAAGTCTCATAGAACTAAACTATGATATTTCACTGGTTTCCTCCAAGTCATGTGTTTCATGAATGCTCTGGCTTAATACTTGAGCCCTTAAATTAGGCTATCTGGAAAGGGATGTTTGGAAGTATTATCTTAGAATAGAAAATGTACTGGCCATTGATCCAAAGCAGATACAATCATTTATTACTCTCCAGCTGACAAACAAACTTTTGACCATGGTTTTCAACTTGTTCTATTACTTATTACTACATTCTTGTCCATCAGTAAATCTCTTGAGGTAAAACTATGCTGGATCATTTTTTACATAATTTCCAAGCTCTAAGTGATACAACAGAAGTGACTAATAGAGTCTGCTCCCTACTGAAATTTTAAATTGCTTTAGTGCGCACTATTCAGATTTAAACTGTACAGTAATATATTGTGTTGGTAGATAGTCTCTGAAGCACATCAAAGATTTTTCTTTCTCTTTTTTTATTATTAAGTAAAGTCTAACAGAAACATATTATTGGAATCCATTACAGACTGATTTACCATATTTTTTAAACAGGCTTGTTGGAGTGAGGATGTTAACATCTTGCTTAACTGTTTGCTTCAAGGACAGGTGCTTAGATATTCTCATACAATGTTGATTTAATTTTGGAAAACCAATACCAGTGGTTCCCAATTGTAACACTGTGAATAGTGTATGACATTAGATAACTAACTACATAACCGTACATGAAAAGTCCAATAGAACATGTTTAGTCGATGAAAGAATTGCTCTGCCACGTAATATTAGCTTTTCTTAGAAATTCTGCTAGGTTCAACTAATGTGTGTTTTTTTTTTTTTTTTTTTCATATCTTAGAAGAGAAGCTTATATACTAGTAATGGAAAGTTACTAATACTTAGTAAAACATTAGTTTGGGTAGAACAAAGTAATGTTCAAAGGTATATTTAACAATTATGTAAACAGCTTTAATGTTGTGTACACTGGTGGCTACCAACACTCACTGTTAATCTGAATCATATATGCATGCCTGAGTCTCACCGTAGAACTTTATTTTTTCCTTTGGTCAAGGTTTAGGTCTGAGTAGAGATACTTTTTTTTTTTTTTTAATCCTCCCTAGGTAAGTCGAATGTGCAAGCAGAGTTGAGAACGACTGGTCCTTTGTAAAATCAAAGAGATGAACTAAGAACAGTCCCTGAATCCTGGCAATATATGGAAAATGATTTTTAGGAGAAATACTCCATTGATAAAATAGGTTATTTACTGTCCAATTTCAAATACATGGCAATTTTCCAGTCTCCTAATCACCTTCCTTATTTCTTTTTTTAGCAATTAATTTCCACTGGGAAACATCTGTCCACTGATTAACAAGGTATTTACCATAGACACATTTAACAGTGATTCACAGAGCCAATCTATAGATTTTGAAGAAAGAAAAGCATTTTTGAGAGGTAGCAATTTCCCTAACTCTACCAATAGCCCTCAGAAGCCATGCTAATAAGTTCACAAAACACTAATAATTCTTAATGAGTTTTACAAATATGTGAAGCAAACTGAGTAAATAGCCCTAATTTTGGGGGTGGGGGGGATGAAGTTGAGGTAAAGAGTTACAAGGAAGAAACAGAAAAAGTAAATAAATAAATAAGCAAATAGCATTTTGCTCACTTGTCTATCTTGTGTAAGGACTGTTTCCTAGTTGTACAATCTGAAATCCAAAAATGTTTTCCACAGTAATGGTGCAAGATGAAAAAAAATATTCCAGAGCCTTCCCTGACTGAGTTCTCTTCCTCCTTCCATGGCACTGTCTTAGAAAATGAAAGGGAAATAGAGAAGAGAGAAGATGACAGGCCACCAAGCTTTGTCTTGGTTAAAGGGACTTAGTCTATAACTTTGGGATAAGGGAAAGAAGAATCTGCTCCCCATGTCAGAGCAAAGAGAAATACCATGAGCAGGATTTTTTTAAATTGTAAGGGTTTTTTTTCTTCATTTTTTTAATGATCAGAGAAAAATCTATATTTTGTAAAAGGCAGTAAAAATTTACCCTAGCCTAGAGAAATGAAAACATGGGAAACAAATAAATTTTCCATAAATGCTTTGCACTATAAAACAATAATATAATTCAACAGAACAAGATACATAGGTATGTTAATGAAAAACCGAGAAGTAAAGGCAAACTAAAGACGTGAACAAACGGACCAAGATAACCACAAAAATACTGGAAAAAAAATTAGAATGACAAGAAATGTATCAGCATTTGAAAATAAATTGCTATCATTGACTAAAGATTTCAGATAACTACAGCAACCATATATGAAAAAGACAGAGATTAAATCTATCAGTGAGAAGCAAAATCATATAGAAGAAGCAAAATGGATCTCGCTGAAGCATTATTGATTTCCCCAGAACAGAGAGCATAACAAATTAACCAAAAATTAAAAAAAAAAAACAAAATTTAGAAATATAATATGAGCAACATTTTCTAAAATAAAGAACTAACCTGCAGTATGAAATAGGACTTTTAGTTCTAGAAAAATTCCATATACATTTGTTAATTGATTTGTTAATCAAATATTAATTCTAATTGATTTGTTAAATCTGTAGAAAGAGAATATTTTGGGCATCCATAGAGAGAAAGAAAATCTTACAAAAGAAAGAGTCAAAACACACTGCCCCTGAGACACTTCTCAGCAACATTCAACGCCTGATGCATTAAAATAATCACTACTGAACCCTGAAATGAAGAGTGATCCAATTACCATATCTGACAAGTTACAGTTCAACTATAAAGCAACAATTTTTGTTACTAGCAGTAATTCCCTGGTTAGAGAAAAATCCACCAAAAAAACCCTAGAAACAATTTAAATATTAAAACATTAATAATTAACAAGAAAGAAAACAATTACTGTGTCCAAAAGACTTAGGTAGAATTAGAAAGAATGAAATAATGCCATTTGCAATAACATTGATGGACCTGGAGATTATCATGCTAAGTGAAGTAAGTAAGACAAAGACAAATATATGACATCACTTATATGCAGAATCTTTAAAAAATGATACAAATGAGCAAACAGAAACAGACTCACAGACTTAGAGAATGAAATTATTGTTCCTGGGGAAGAGCAGGAAGATTGGTGGGGAGGAGGGATAGATTGGAGATTGGAACTTATATGTACACACTGCTAATTTAAAATAGATAACCAACAAGGACCTACTGTATAGCACAGCGAACTCTGTTTAATATCCTATAATAACCTAAATGGGAAAAGAATTTGAACAGAATAGATACATGTATACATAAAACTGACTCGTTTTGCTGAAACTAGCACAGTGCTGTTAATCAACTATACTTCAATTTAAAAAAAATTTAGACTATTGAATATAGTGAGCTGTATTTGATTATGCACAGTAGTATACAAATGCTGTCAACGTAGATTCTACAAAACTGAAGCATAACTAACAAAAATGCAAGTTTTTCACAGAGGGAAGTCAACATGACTTTCTGTAATTGAAATTGATGAGTTCAGCTCAGTCGCTCAGTCGTGTCTGACTATTTGCGACCCCATGGACTGCAGCACACCAGGCTTCCCTGCCTATCACCAACTCTGGGAGCTTACTCAAATTCATGTCCATTGAGCCAGCAATGCCATCCAACCTTCTCATCCTGTCGGCCCCTTATCCTCCTGCCTTCAATCTTTTCCAGCATCAGGGTCTTTACTAGTGTGTCAGTTCTTCCCATCAGGTCACCAAAGTATTAGACTTTCAGCCTCAGCATCAGTCCTTCCAACTAATATTCAGGACTGATTTCCTTTAGGATGGACTGGTTGGACCTACTTGCAGTCCAAGGGATGCTCAAGAGTCTTCTCCAACACCACAGTTCAAAAGCATCAATTCTTTGGTGCTCAGCCTTCTTTATAGTCCAACTCTCACTTCTATACATGGCTACTGGAAAAACCATAGCTTTGTCTAGATGGCCCCTTGTTGGCAAAGTAATGTCTCTGGTTTTTAATATGCTGTCTAGGTTGGTCAAAGTGTTCCTTTCAAGGAGCAAGCATCTTTTAATTTCATGTCTTCAGTCACCATCTGCAGGGATATTGGAGCCCAAGAAAATAAAGTCTCTCATAGTTTCCACTGTTTCCGCATCTATTTGCCATGAAATGATGGGACTAGATGCCGTGATCTTAGTTTTCTGAATGTTGAGCTTTAAGCCAACTTTTTCACTCTCCTCTTTCACTTTCATCAAGAGGCTCTTTAGTTCTTCTCCATTTTCTGCCACAAGGGTGGTGTCATCTGCATATCTGAAGCTATTGATATTTCTCCCGGCAATCTTGATTCCAGCTTATGCTTCATCCAGCCTGGGATTTTGCATAAGGTACTCTGCATATAAGTTAAATAAGCAGGGTGAAAATATACAGCTTTCCCAATTTGGAACCAGTCTGTTGTTCCATGCCCAGCTAAGTGTTGCTTCTTGACCTGCATACAGATTTCTCAGGAGGCATATCAGGTGGTCTGGTATTCCCACTGGAAGAAATTTCCAGTTTGTTGTGATCCACACAGTCAAAGGCTTTGGCATACTCAATAAAGCAAAATAGATATTTTCTGGAACTCTTACTTTCTTGATGATCCTTGGATGTTGGGAATTTGATCTTTGCTTCCTCTGCCTTTTCTAAATCCAATGTGAACATCTGGAAGTTCATGGTTCATGTACTATTGAAGCCTGGTTTGGAGTACTTTGAGCATTACTTTGCTGGCATATGAGATGAATGAGCATGTGAATACACAGAAGAACTATACAGAAAAGATCTTCACGACCCAGATAATCACAATGGTGTGACTCACCTAGAGCCAGGTGTCCTGGAATGGGAAGTCAAGTAAGACTTAGGAAACATCACTTCAAACAAAGCGAGTGGAGGTGATGGAATCCAGTTGAGCTACTTCAAATCCTAAAAGATGATGCTGTGCAAGTGCTGCATTCAATATGCCAGCAAATTTGGAAAACTCAGCAGTGGCCACAGGACTGGAAAAGTCAGTTTTCTTTCCAATCCAAAAGAAAGGCAGTGTCAAAGAATGTTTAACCTACAGCACGATGGGACTCATCTCATATGCTAGCATAACAATTGAAATTGATAGTTAGAAACTAACAACCTCAACTGCTTAATACAAAATCCATTTTCTTATTGTATAGGGTTCTTTTAAGAAACACATCATTTGGTGAAGAAATATTTAAATATTGGCAGCTTCTTCAATTTTTATTCATATTTTATAAAAATATATCTAGTACTTCTTTCTATTAAAAAAAAGTATAAAACTATATCTCCTCTCTCTAGGCATGAAGAAAATGATGATTGGAATGATGTCATTTTAGGTGCAGGAATTCTGAATTGCTTACATTATTTGTAAAGATTAGTTTTATTAGTATTAGTTTTATTTCTTTATACAAAAATATCTTAAAAATTGGCTTCAAACTGTAGTCTAAATTATAGATTTTGGTACCATTGGATTGTTGCTATTTGGTTGCTATATTGTGTTTGATTCTTTGCAATGCAGTGGTCTGTAGCATGCCAGGCTCCTCTGTCCTTGGGATTTTCTAGAAAAGAATAGCGAAGTGGGTTGATATTTTCTTCTTCAGGAGATCTTCCCTACCAGGGATTGAACTCATGTTTCCTGCATTGTCAGGCAGATTCTTTACCACTGAGCCATTGATTACTTACATATCTTTGTATAACTCTGATAAAATAATCAAAAAAGGAGTTTGTCTAAAATCAATATCTAGGAATTTAGTGATAAAATTATTACTATATTATTATGTAGGCCTATGCCAATTACTATGCAGGTAATCTATTAGGTAGTATTACTTACCCTTCTGAGTCAGTGGTCTCCAATAAGGTTCCTTCTGCCCCATGTGGCCTGCATCAATGGGATGAGGCTTAGTTCAGTATAGAAGCAAAGGAAACAGATTCATTTTGCTGTACATCTGAAGCTAATGCAACATTATAAATCTACTATACTCCAATAAAAATTTTTTTAAAAGGAAGAAACTAAAGAAAGCTTTGTTCTTTCTTCAAAGAACGGAGAAGTACAAGTTCCAAATTCTTGCTCTACAATCTACAAGTTCCTGCTCTTTGAAAGCCAGTCCGTGGCAGGGCCTCTTCCCAGGGTACTCCTTTGAGGGGAGGGTGCAGAGTTTTGGAGCACGAGAGGCTGCGCTGCTCATGCTCCTGATCTCAGGGCCTGGTTCCTACGCAGAGTCAGCACAGAAGTTACTCCACCGCCATCTTGAAATGCCGGCACAGCTGTTTTTCGGTGAGCAGCATCAGATGTAAGTCCTCTGCATGCAGCCCCCTATACGCAAGTGAAACTAAATGAAGCATAAAGGAAAAGAAATGAAAAGGTCAGGCTTTATTTCATTACCCAGATTCTATTTTTATTCTCCAGGACTTGCTAATGGGCTTTGCCAGTGACACATCCCTCCTTGTCTTTTTTGAAGAGTCTGAGGCCAACAGGTCCATATTCTGTAATAGTTTTCTGCTGGATTTGGGTGTCGTGATAATCCCCAGGGAGAGGAGCATAGCGTCTCCTCTGAGGCTGCCTTTAGATATGTTGATCATCAGCAGGGCTTAGCTCTAAATGGTTCTATCCCTGAGCAACCATCATTTGGAGTTTTACAGGTCTAACATTTTGGAGGTAAAGGACGCCAGACAATCTAGGACGCATGGCACAAATATTAGCAAGAGAATAATGGTCCTAAGGAGCCCAAGAAAGATACACATTGAGTGATGTTAGGGAGCCCCATTCACTGGCTCCAAAAGTGGCCAAATTAGGCTGACTGGTTCCTGCCAACCAAGTAACTTTTTCCTGTAGCCTATCCCCACTTTGTTCATTTGCACCATTTATATCAATGTAAGAAAACAGCATAATGTGTTGGCCAGTACACAGGCCCCTTCCAGGCCCTTCTGTCCTCCTGTATCTCCTGGAGTTACAGTGCTCCAGATCCAGGTGCCAGGTGCAAGGCCTCTGTATGTGGTATTCTGTGAACACTAATAAAACAAAAAAGGTTAGACTTAATTACCCAGATTTTACTTTTATTTCGCAGAAATTGTTAACAGGCTGGTAACAGTAGCAAAACACCTTATAGCTATTTTTGGATAAGAGTCCTTTTACCACACACAAAAATACCATTAAGTAAATAAAGAGGAAATAGTAGGAAGAGAGGAGAAAAGATTTGATAAATATTTGTTCCATGAATGAATGAAATTAACTTTCAACTATGTAGCACAAGTTTATTCTCCAAGATAGATTAGTTAGAAAATAAACAACTAGGAAAGAGAACTTATTGACTTGCTGCACAAGGCCTTTAGATATAAAGCAATTAACTATTGAAAGACATTGGTTCAAAATACAATTACATAGAGTTTGGACCAGTTGATCTCTGGAATTTCTTCTATATGGTATTTAATGGACTCTTCATATTTTTCACTAAGGGCACCTAGTCCTCATTTGTAATAATAAAACCATATCAACATGCCGGGGGCCAGCATGAGGAACTCCGCCCATGGCAAAGGTCATGAGGAAGGAGGCTTGGCATATGCAAAGGCGTGATCAAGCCTCAGGAAACCCCCGTTCCCAAGCATCTACCCCAAAACCAGAGTCTGTTTTATGCTCTCCCCCATAACCTTTTCTCTCGGAGAAGGAGTGAACGTGCAGCTCCAAGGCAATAAAAATTCTTGGGCGTGACAAGAGTGTTTCAGCTTACGACTCCTCTGAAGGTTATCTAGCCCACCTGTATAGGTTCGTCAGGCCACATGTGATTGTTTACAGCCTCTCAACCTGAGAGGCCGGAGATGTTTTAGACTTATTAAAGGCAAATTCTTTTGGGGAGTTGGAAATTATTAGTATAGTGGGTTGGTTAGGAATTACATTGGTGAAGCGTTTTTCATTTGTTGTGTCAATAATTGCTGCTAATTCCCTGCCCTGGGTGGGACAAGGATGTCTGAGGTCAAACCTCTCTGCTGACAGACTAGCTTGTGTGACCGGATTATCCATACTCCTGCCACTATGCACATGATTGTTTACTACCTCTCAACCATAAACAGCACAGAGAGTTTTGGAGTATTTTGAGAGTCTTAATTAGCATAGGGCCTTTTCTTCTTGTTGAGTCAATGATTGCCACCAGGCCTCCATATCCTTAGGCACCTGGGAATATATTAATCAATGTATTTGGAATACAGAAAAGGAAATATAGTAGTTTTTAAGGTTAGCAATACTAGACTTTTTGAGTTAATGAATTTTCTCTTTTGTAATAGATCACTGTACTTTGTTATAAATCACTGTGTCCTTGCTATGTAAAAATGTAACTTTATCACTATCTTAAGACTAAATAGATCTTAAGGGGAACATTGGTGAAAGGATTTTCATTTGTTGGGCTGATGTTTGCTGCTAAATCTCCATGCTCCCTGCCCTTATAATGAATATAACTAACATATAGGAGAAATAAGTATTAACCTTTAAGCATATAGGAGAAATAAGTATTAACCTTTAAGATTAATCATGTTAACCTTGGGTTAAATAGATTCCTTTCTTGATTGTAACTCACTACACCCTCACCCTATAGGAATGTAACTTTATTTGGAGGGTGGTGCCCGGTTTAAGAAAAAACACCCTTGGAAGAAATACGTATTTTGGTTATTAGAAAGAAAAGATCATAAAATGTCAGTGGGTCTCATGGCCAGAAGATGGTGTAATATTCCTAAGACCTTTTTTTTACATTTATGTGAAGCACCTGATTTTGATAAAGGTCAGGACTGCTGACCCCCACGTGACTCTGTATTCATCCTTATGTGTAACAAAAGGTATATAAGCAAACCCCAAAATAAAGAAATCGGATCAGTTTCTGGAAAGACTGATATCCCCATGTCGCTTCTTTCTTGCTCCCGTTTTTCTGGCTGAATTCCCATCTGGAGCATGGATGCTGTTCCGTGTAATCCAAGTTATTCAGCCTCTTTTTCTCCACTAATCTTCCTACTACAGTATCCGTTTCTAATCTCTCTATATATCTGTGATTAAATATGTATTTTTCCAAGGACGTCGATGCCGTCCCCACCTTCGAATTCCCTGGATCCACCAGGGCTGGACCCCGGCATCAACATGTAAAGGGTTTCCCAGGTGGCTCAGATGGTAAAGTGTCTGCCCGCAATGTGGGAGACCCGAGACCCGGGTTCAGTCCCTGGGTTGGGAAGATCCCCGGGAGAAGGAAATGGCAACCCACTCCAGTACTCTTGGAGAAGCCTGGTAGGCTATGGTCCATGGGGCTACAAAGAGTCGGACACTACTGAGCGACTTCACTTTCTTTCTTTCTTTCTTATCAACATATAAAGTATGTTGCTACATATACTCATATTTCCTACAAAGGAATGTGGGAGTAAATCATGAGTTTCAAGCTTTTAGTTTCTCCTATAAAAATATTCTCGTTATCCTGTAAGGCATGGTCAAGATGCTGATTTCACAGATTTTTTTTTTTTTTTTGAAACAAATTCAGGATGAGCATCCACAGGCAGGTATACTAGCAGATTTATTCAACATGGCACATACTGGATTCCTGGCCACAGAGTCCACATTCACGGGAAACCCAATAAAAGCCACAAGTCTTCCTTGTTACCTTTAGTATAATCTAAGAGCTACTGATGAGCAGAGCAATGTCAGTGATGTAATAGCCCTGCCTAAGGTCCACATGCTTTTTCTGCAGAACACTGGCCTCAGAGCTCAGGATTCAGTTTATTCAGAGGAAAACTTGCATAGTGAGTTAATTGGTTGTATGATGGAAAAAAAAAGAGCTGCCTTTTTCAAAGTATAATATATTACAGTGTTCAACAAAACAGATATTCTGAAAACAGGTTTCAAAAATGATAGAGTTCACTGCTTAAAGCTGTTTATAAGGAGTCTCAGAGAAAAGAAGTTTTTCTCAAGTGGCACATTTTCTCTGAGAGTTCAAAATGAGTTATACAATATGCTAGGATATAATAGTATTTAAGTATGCATATGTTAAATTATTTAATTACATGTAATGAAATGGCTCATAAACTTAATGGAAGGGACAGTACATATTAAAATGCTGATAATATAATTTGCCTAAGAAAAATTTATCACAGATGGAAATGGGCAAGAAGGTGGATGACATGTGTTTCCACACAGGAATGTGGATTCATTCAAAGTTTAGGGAAATGTATTGATACTTTTCAATTCACTATATGCTGTTGATTAAAGGTCTCAGATTTAGTGAAGTTAAGTGTTAGCTTTTTTTATTTTTGCCCTGTAGAAATGCAAATCATTTCAATTTGATGGAAGGGATAGCTCAAAATTTGTATTTTATTGCCTTTTTGGATATTAATCAGCTTTAAAATTAATAAAAAAAATCTAACCTAGCATTTTTTAAAGTTGCTTATAAATAACTAGTTTCTCAAATGTTAATGTTTTCCTCATGAACAGTACTTGTTGAGCACAATATTTATTTGTATTAATTTGCTGTTTATATGAGTTTCACAGTTTTGCCTTTGGAAAATTATACTTTAAGTGCCCTAAATTCATATATCAAATCAGTAATAGCTTCTTAATATTCTACTCCTTAAGCAGATTTCTGTAATACCAAATCTGGTGCTTTATTTATATTGTTGCTTCCTTCAAATCCTTTTGTCTACAGGATATAGCGCAAACTGTTTCAGAAATAATTCTAGTACACAAAATTTAACTTCTGCCCATCTTTCCAGGATTCCCACTTGCTCTGCTGCTGCTACTGCTGCTAAGTCGCTTCAGTCGTGTCTGACTCTGTGCAGCCCCATAGACGGCCTCCTACCAGGTTCCTCTGTCCCTGGGATTCTCCAGGCAAGAACACTAGAGTGGGTTGCCATTTCTCTTGCTCTATTTACCCTCAAATTCTACACCCCAGCATTATTGATTTGTTAATAGTTACTCTAAACATGCCTAGATATTTCATGGAGTCATTATGCTTTAACTATTATTTCATCTGGGAATGCCTTTCTTCTAAACATCTGACCCACCCTTTGTCATCTTTCCGAAAATATCAAATATCATTTTTAATGTAAAATGTTTCTGGACTAATCACCTCAAAATGCCCCAAGTAAAACTAGTTTTCTTCCATAGTTCCCTGATTCTAACGTAATAGCTCTCTCAGCACACCTGCAATTTTTTATTGCACTAACCTATTTACATATCTTTCTCCATTTGCTGAACTCTATACTTCTTAAGGGGGCTTCCCAGGTGGTGCTAGTGTTAAACAAACCACCTGCCATTGTAGGAGATATAAGAGACAAGGGTTTGATCTCTGGGTCAGGAAGATCCCCTGGAAGAGGGCATGGGAACCCACTCCAGTTTTCTTGCCTGGAGAGTCCCATGGGCAGAGTAGCCTGGTCGCTGCAGTCCATAGGGTTCCCAAAAGTCGGACACGACTGACGTGACTTAGCACAAGCACATACTTCTTAAGGGTGGTTGTATGTCTTATATGGCTTTGTATGCTCACAGTTCTGATGCATAACTCTCTGGTGCAGAGGAGGCATCTGATTCACATTTATTGAAAACTGAAACAATCATAGAGGATATGAACTGGGGAGACATTCATGGGGCTTAACATCATAATGTGAAAACTGGGAAGGATTTTAGAAATCAGCTAGGTATGATACCCTCAGTGAGTAATCCACCTAAATTCTACATTTTAAACACTAAGGATGGAAGGTATAAATGTTTCTATTTACGCACTCAATGATCCCCAATCCTCATTTTATATAAAGAAATTAAGGCCTAAAAATAAAGCAAATTGTTCATGGCCATATAAAAATTCAGGAACAGAATGGGGGTTAGCTCTTTTATCTTGAATCCAAAACAATTATTTTTAAAACCAGTACCTAAGGCATGAAATATTTTTTCAAAAGGTCCTCTTGTTGAATCTAATTCTGATGAATTAGCTTTGCCTTTAGAGGACTGCATTTATAGACAGGCCTGAGCATGGGTAGAAGATTATCCCTTATACCACATTGCGTTTTCAGCATCCCCAAAGACTTTCTGACCTTTTAATTTCAGTTTCTTAACTCTCTGGGATGAGCATATCACGATCAGAGTATCACCAGGAGTCATTTTAGTTTTCTTTGGAGACAAAGTAACATTACAGAGATCAGCTTTTGCTAATAACTTGACCTTTCAATTCAGTGAGACACACTGGTAGCATGTGAGAGTTCTTTAAGAAAGGGGAAAAAATGAAAAAGGAAATATAAAGAGGTTTATGTTCTTCTGTTAAGACTTCTGATCAATGTACTGCCATGGTGTACAGTGAGAAAGGCTAATAAACTCCATTTTTATTTTTGTATATAGAGTTACAAATCATTTTCTGTTTATTTAGTTTAGGTGGGTCATGACCAAATTTAAAAAGAAAAATAAATAAATTCTTACTAAAAGCAAACAGGCTTTTGAAATAGTGGTATAAAGGAAAACTGTTTGGAGTAGTCTTAGTAAGTATAATAGAAACAGAGTTGTTATTTATACAAATATGGTTCTGATGTTTATAGACTTTAAAGGACTTCATGATGAAATCAATTTAAACTAATAAATAATTATTTGCAGATATATCATCCAAACATTTAAATTATTTGTATGAGTGCTAGAAAGACTGTTTCTTAGGGATAAAACATAGCATTAGTTGATAATGAAAGTTTTTTTTTTTTTCCCTTTTAAGAAACAGAATAGAAGATACTATGTTTAGAAGAAATGAAGACTTACATTTGCTAACAGGTTGTACAATCATCTGCCAGTTATAGTACAAAGTATTTGTGATTCACTTTCCCTCTTTGCTCTCTTCCTCCTTTAACCCAACCTCTTTGCTATGCTCCTTGTTCTTTGCTCAAGAATTGTGTGTGTTGCTGCTAATGTGTTTCCAGAATAAATGAAAGAAGAAGGGGATCAAGAAAGTTATTATTTTAGCTGAGAAAATAATGAACTATTTCATGGTTGCAAACATACTCATCTGTAAGCTGTAGACTTTATTCTGTTGGTAACATAATAACTAAAATCTAGTTATATACCACTGAGAATATAGGATTCTGTACTGTAATGTACATGGATTTACAAACAAGATTATTTTTAAAGCTGTATTGACTTCATTGATTTTCATAAGGGTATGTAATGGGGTTTTTATTGCAACTTACAGTTAAACAGTTGAAATACCTTAGGGCATGTTTTTCTTACTGTAATGACAGAAGCAAAAGGTGGACTGTGGCACCAGTAACCTTAAAACTATTGAATTTCATTGGTTTGTGCTGTAAACATTTATTATTTAATATGTCTGTGTGGTTATAATATTTATTTACTAACCTATAGGACACAAATAGAACATATTTTTTACATTTCAAAGTTAATGTCCTTATATTAATAAGTTCTGTATTTCAAGATTTATTTTAAAATAATTTTTTAGGTGAGCTAGAAGTAAATAACTCATACATGACCCCTCAAAGCCGGACCTCTAATAACAATCTGACACCAATAACTATGCTACTTAAGTTTTCCTCTGAAATATGGCCAGCTGTAATTCTTTACCAGACTAACCACACATGTGTTCACAAATGCACACACACACACACATACTTTGACAGCAAAATTCCAGCAAATGTTGACTGTTGTTCCACCAGTCTTCTTTTCTGTGTCTATTGGGCCTTGAAAAAGAATGATCACTTTATTAGGAAGTGTCTACAATTTCAAGAAAGCCCTAGTTGTTGAAATATATTTGTCTTCACACTCACTCAGGACCAACCCTACATGGTTAAATATCTTAACTTTGATGGAGCTTCAAGTTGAGACATCATGAGGGTTTCTAGGAAATAATGAAGCTGGTGATACTGCCTGAACTTGATGTGGAGAAAACCTAACTCATTTTATTTAAATAGGGACTAGATATTTATAAATTCTCAGCTAATAAGTCCCATATTGATTTCAGTCAGAATTCTAGGATGAATTATTAGAGAGGTACTTTTAAACCTTTTTACCTTAATTGTTTCTGCTCAAAGCTATGACTTGACTCTCTGTAAGACAGAGCAGGGAAAAAGAAACAACAAAATCTGTCAACTCATAGATTTAGATTCTAGACTTACAACTGTATGACTATGGGAAGATTATTTGACCTTCTACCTGAGTGACTTTTGGCAAGTTGTGTTATCTCTCTGTCTCATTTTCCTTGCTATAAGATGGAAATACCAATGATATCTTCCTCGTAGAGTTTCTGTAAGATTTAAATCAGTTCATATATGTTAAACACTTAAAAATTGTCAGTGTACAGAATTAACGTTTACTATTTTTATTATTGAAGGCAGAATTATGGTCCCCCAAAGGTGTTCATATTCTAACGCCTGGAACCTGGGGTTATGTTTCTTTACATGGCCACAGGGACTTGGCAGATATGATTAAGGTTGCAAATCTTGAGTTGGGGTGATTACCCTGGACTCTGTTGGTGGTCCCAATCTACTTACATGCACTATTAAAGCAAAAGAGATGGGCACAAGAATGGGACAGAAATGAGATAAAAGGAGTGATTTGAAGTGTGAGAAGTACTTGATCCACAGTTGCTCTCTTTGAAGATATAGCAGGTAGATAAGTGATGCACGTGACCCCTCAAAGCTGGACCTCTAACAACAATCTGACACCTCTAACACCAGTCTGGCACCTCTAACAACAAGGGTCTCAGTACTCTAAGGAACTGAATCTGCCAACGATCTGAATGAGCAAGGAAACAGAACTCTCCTAAAATCTCCATTCCTCATAGGACCTTGATTTTAGCCAGTGAGATCTGTCTCAGACTTACATTTACAGAACTGTGAGAGGAGATCCAACCAGTCTATTCTGAAGGAGATCAACCCTGGGATTTCTTTGGAAGGAATGATGCTAAAGCTGAAAGTCTAGTACTTTGGCCACCTCATGCAATGAGTTGACTCATTGGAAAAGACTCTGATGCTGGGAGGGATTGGGGGCAGGAGAAGAAGGGGACGGGAGAGGATGAGATGGTTGAATGGCATCACTGACTCAATGGACGCGAGTCTGAGTGAACTCCGGGAGTTGGTAATGGACAGGGAGGCCTGGCACGCTGCGATCCATGGGGTCGCAAAGAGTCGGGCACGACTGAGCGACTGAACTGAACTGAACTGAACTGAAGATAATAATTTTGTGGGTTTAAAACACAAAGTTTGTGGAAATTTATTTCCATTAAGTTTTAAGTTCCATCGTTAATATTTGAATAAATAATTGCTGCTTATTCAGAGTCATGGTACTTCCAGAGAGACAATTGACATATAAATATTTGCTATCAGAACCTGTGTTTCCTAATAAGGCTCAAATCTGTGCAAGGATAGAAAGATATTTGTGATTAGTTGTGTTGGATTTATGCTGGTCTTGCACATAGGGTGAAGAGTAATGTGTTGCATTACTAGAAATCTCTTAATAGAGATTTCCTCTAGATTTTTAATATTATTTCTACCAACATTGCAGTCTCATAATCTTTTCTTTATATAGGGATAAATTAGAAACTGTAGAAAATGTCAGGTTAAAGAATACACAATGAAAACATCTCTAGAAGATAAAGTTGGACTACTGTTTATAAACTTAACAGTGCTAGCTTAGAGTACACTATCACGTGTATTGTTAGAGCACTTTAGAAAGAATGGAAATTGGTTTCCATATGGTTCACACGTCAGTTATAAGCACATCAAGTTTTTTCAAAGCACGTTGTATCAAGTTATAGAAGTGGGTAGTAGCCACATATTAAATATCAAAACATATTATCATGGTCAGAGAATATTGAAGTAATTCCCAGAATAATCAGGCATAAAACTATAATAATTTATAGAAGTAGATTTCAACATCATGTATATTTACTTGATAATCTTTTATATTAAGGAAAATTGCACTAAAATTACCAAGGTACATTATGCTGGCATGTACAAACATTTATCTTATGTATAAGAGTATGAAATATGAAAATATATACATTATATGAAGTATATCATGTAATGCTGTAATTACTTTGCTGTATAAAGTTTTAGTTTTCTTCATCAAATTCTAAGTAAAATTACTTACAATTTTATTTATTTTTTAAATTTAAATTTATTTATTTTAATTAGAGGCTAATTACTTTACAATATTGTATTGGTTTTGCCATACATCAACACTAAACATTTAGCCATTTTAATTCTACATTTTCAGTCATAAAGAATATCAAAGAACAATTGAATAAAAATTTTAAAGCATTGAAGTTATCTGTATTTACATATTTTATCCAAGCTTAATTTCTTTTTTCCTTTGTTTTCAAGCTGAAGTATAATTAATATACAATACGATGCTATGTTAGTTCCAGGAACACACAGAATTATTTGATGTTTCTATGTATTATAGAACGTTCACCACCATAAGTTTAGTTACCACTGGTCACCAAAGTTAACGTGTTATTATTGACTGTATTCTTTATGGAGTCCGTTTCATTATGTAACTCGTTTATTTTATAACTCTTAAGTTTGCACCTCTTAATCACCCTCACCTATTCCACTCAATCTTACACCCCACTTCCCACTGAAAAACAACTGCATGTTTTCTTGTATTTTTCAGTCTGTTTATATTGTTTATTCATTTCTTTTGGTTTTTAGATTATACATATAAGTGAAATTATATGGAATTTGTCTTTTTCTTTCTGACTTCTTTCATTTAGCATAATACTTAGGTCCATCCATGTTGTCCCAAATGGAAAGGTTTCATTCTTTTTATGGCTCAATAATATTCATGTATATATGTATACATATACACACCACATCTTTATCCATTCAATGGACACTTACGTTACTTCCAGATCTTAGCTATTGTAAACAATACTGCAATGAATATAGGAATGCAAATATATTTTCTTTTAAAAATATATTTTTATTTATTTGGTTGCATCTAGTCTTAGTTGTGGCACGAGGGCTTAATTGCCCCAGAGCATGTGAAATTCCTCCTGGACCAGGGATCAAACCTGTATACCTGCATTGCAAAGTAGATTCCCTACAACTGGGCCACCAGGGAAGTCCGGGAATGCTGATGTATTTTCAAATTAGTGTTTTGGTTTTATTCAGAAAAATACTCAGAAGCAGAAATTCTAGATTGTTGGATAATTCTATTTTTAACTTTAGGAGAACTATGTTTTCCATAGTGACTATACCAATTCACATTCCCACAAACAGTGTACAGGTTTCCCTTTTCTCCATATCCTCACCAACACTTGCTATTCATTGTCTTTTTGATAACAGCCATTCTGATAGAGGTGAAGTGATACCTCATTGTGATTTCATTTGTATTTTCTTGATGATTAGTGATGTTGAGTAATCCATTCATGTGCTGTTTGGTTTTATGTATTTTTGTTTTGGAAAAATTTCTATTCAGGTCCTCTGCCCATTTATTAGTTTTTGTTTTTGTTTTTGTTTTCTTTTATAATTGGCCAAATAAGCTTAGGTTTATTTCTGGGTACTCTATTGTGTACCAACATATCTGTGACCAACATATCTATTTTTGTACCAGTAACTTACTCTTTTTTATTTTTATAGCCTAGTTATTATACTTTGAAACCAGAAAGTGTGATGCTTCTCCCTTTGTTTTTATTTCTCAAGATTCTTCTGGCTATACAGGGTCTTAGTGTTTTCAGACAAATTTTAGAATCCTTTGTTAGAGTTTTGTGAAAAACACCATTGGTATCTTGAGAGGGGTTGAATTGAATTGGTAGATTGCCTTGCCCCCAAGATATTTTATGGCATTTAACAATATTAATTTTATCATACATGAGCATGATTATCTTTCCATTTATTTGTATCATCTTCAATTTCTTTCATCAGTGGTTTATAGTATTCCAAGTATAGATCTTTTAGCTTCTAGGTTAGATTTATACCTAGATATTTTATTCTTTTTGATGCAATTGTAAATGAAATTATTTTCTTAATTTTTCTTTCTTTAGTTTGTTGTCAGTTTATAGAAGCACAACAGATTTCTGTATATTAATTTTGTATCTTGCAGCTGTACTCAGTTCATTGATGAGGTGCAATAGCTTTTTAGTGGCATTTTTAGGATTTTCTATGTATAGTATATCATTTATAAGTTGATGATTTTTCTTCGTTTCTGATTTAGATTAATTTACTTCTTTTTCTTTCTGATTGATGTGGCTTGGACTTTCAATACTATGCTGACTAAAACATAGTGACAATAGGAATCCTGGTCTTGTTCCTGATAACAGAGGACATGATTTCAGCTTTTTACCATTGGATATGCAGGGACGGGGGAGCCTGGTGGGCTGCCGTCTATGGGATCGCACAGAGTCGGACATGACTGAAGCAACTTAGCAGCAGCCGCAGCATGCTGGTAGTTGGGACCTCCCCAATGCCTCAGCCATGAAGAATCTGCCTACAGTGCAGGAGACACAAGAGATGTGGGTTTGATCCCTGGGTCAGGAAGATCCCATAGAGAAGTAAATGGAAACCCACTCCGATACTCTTGCCTGAAAAATCCCATAGACAGAGGAGCCTCATTGGCTATAGTCCTTAAGGTCTCAAAGAGTGGGACATGACTGAGCAACTGAGCATGTACTTAACGGTAATTATGGGTGTGTCATATGTGGCCTTTATTATGCTGAGGCATGTTCTTTCTATCGTTACTTCACTGAGCGTTTTTTTTTATCATAAATGGATGATAAATTTTATCCAAAGCTTTTCCTGATATATTGATATGATCATATAACTTTTATTATTTAATTTTTAATGGAATGTATCATATTAATTGATTTGTGGATATTGAACTATCCTTGCTTGCCTGGAAATAAATCTCACTTGATAATGGTGTATGATCTCTTTAATGTATTATTGAATTAAGTTTGCTAATATTTTCTTGAGCATTTTTGAATCTATGTTCATCAGTGATATTGGCCTGTCATTTTTTATGTGTGTGAGATGTCTATCTGATTTTCATATCAGGATGATGTTATCCTTAAGAATTCAGAAGTGTTTCCTCATCTTCAATTTTTTGAAATAATTTGAGAAGAATAGCTGTGTACTTTAGACTTTTGGTAGAATTCAACTATGAAGTCCTTTGGTTCTGGACTTTGTTGTTGGAAAAATTTGATTACTGATTCAATTTTATTACTACTAACCATGTCTGTTCATATCTTCTATTTCTTCCTGATTCAATTTTAGGATATTGTACATTTCTAGGAATTATCTGTTTTTTCTAGGTTGTCCACTAGCATATCATTTAGCCTTCATATGTTTGTGTTTTCTGTAGTTTGTTTTCTTGTAGTTGATTTTATAGTCATACAACATTGTGGTCAGAAAAGATGCTTGATGTGATTTTAATCATCTTAAATTTATTGAGACTTGTGACTTAGCATGTGATATATCCAATAGATAGATTTTTTTTTATTTTTTGGGGCTCCAAAATCACTGCAGATGGTGATTGCAGCCATGTAATTAAAAGACACTTACTCCTTGGAAGAAAAGTTATGACCAACCTAGATAGCATATTCAAAAGCAGAGACATTACTTTGCCCAATAAGGTCCGTCTAGTCAAGGCTATGGTTTTTCCTGTGGTCATGTATGGATATGAGAGTTGGACTGTGAAGAAGGCAGAGCACCAAAGAATTGGTGCTTTTGAACTGTGGTGTTGGAGAAGACTCTTGAGAGTCTCTTGGACTCCAAGGAAATCCAACCAGTCCCTTCTGAAGGAGATCAACCCTGGGATTTCTTTGGAAGGAATGATGCTAAAGCTGAAAGTGTAGTACTTTGGCCACCTCATGTGAAGTGTTGACTCATTGGAAAAGACTCTGATGCTGGGAGGGATTGGGGGCAGGAGGAGAAGGGGATGACCCAGGATGAGATGACTAGATGGCATCACAGACTCGAAGGATGTGAGTCTGAGTGAACTCCGGGAGTTGGTGGTGGACAGGGAGGCCTTGCGTGCTGCGATTCATGGGGTCACAGAGTCAGACATGACTGAGCGACTGAACTGAACTGAACTGAACTATCCAATAGAATGCTCCATGTACATCTAAGAAGAGTATATTCTACTGCTTTTTTATGGAATGTTCTAGATGTATCTAGTAAGTTCACCTTGTCTAATGTTTCTAAGGTCAGCATTTTCTTATTGATTTTCTCTCTGGATGATCTGTCCATTGATATAAATGGAGTGATTTTCTACATTATTATCAATTTATTCCTTTATTATTATTTGCTGTATCTATTTCATTGCTTCTACATAAGGAACATGTATATATGTTATTGTTTTATATTCTTGTTGAATTGATCTTCTTGTGTGATCACTCATCACACAAAGAAGTGATGCATTTCTTTGTCTTTTTTATGTTTTTTCTTTTAAAGACTATTTTGTCAGAGGTAAATATTGTCAGCCCAGCTTCTGTTTCATTTCTCTTTTCATAAACACTTTTTTCCATACCCTTACTTTCAATCTGTGTATGTCTTTTAAGTTTGAAATAAGTCCCTTGTAGTTGGCATATATGTGGATTTTGCTTCCTTTTATCCGTTTAGCCACTTTATGTCCTTTTATTGACCCATTTACTCCATTCATGTTTAAAGTAATTCTCGATATGTATGTACTTATTGCCATTTTGTTAACTGTTTTTGTAATTCTTCTGTGTTTCTCTCTGCTTCTATTGTTCTCTTTGTGATTTGACGACTATCCTTAGTGTTAATGTTTCAATTCCTTTCCCTTTTGTGTATGTGTGTACCTATTTGAGATTTTTGGCTGGTGGTTACCATGAGATTTATATATAAAACAACTACTACAAAAAATACATGTATGCATATATGCATGCATAAATGATTATTTTAAGTTGATGATCTCTTGAGTTTAAATATATTCTATCTACTCTGCATTTTCACTCCACCACCCACCACATTTGATATTTTTGACATATTTAAATCAGTTGTGTCTATGTGTTTCCTTTTACTACATACTATAGATATGGATGATTTTACTACTGCTATCTGGAGACTTCTTACTATCTTTACAAATGGTTGATCCACTGTCTTTACTGTACGTTTGCCTTTACCAATGAGGATTTTTTTTTTTTCTCTTTTGTAATATTCATGTTTCTAATTGTGGCCTTTTTTCCTTAGAGTAGTCCTTTTAACATTTCTTATAAAGTTATTTTATTGGAGCTGAACTCTTTCAGTAGACAGTAACTGTCTTAAAATGTTAAAGAGTAAAGCTCTTTATCTCTTCTTCAGATCTAAATGACAGCCTGGCTGGATAAAGTATTCTTGATTGTAGGTGTTTTTCCTCATCATTTTGAATATATGATACCACTCCTCTTTGGTCTGCAAAGTTTCTGCTGAAAACTCAGCTGACAGTCTTAGTCTTAAGGGGATTCTCTTGAACATAACTATTATATATATATATATATATATATATATATATATATATATATATATAGCTTTTAAGATTCTCTATTTTTAATTATTCCATTTTATTTATAATGTATCTACATTTAGCCTTTATCGGGTTCATTTTGTTTGGAAATCTGTGTGCTTCCTGGACCTGGATGCTTGTTTCCTGTTCTGGATTAGGGAAGTTTTTAGCTATTATTTCTTCAAATAAGTTCTCTGTTCCATTTTCTCTCTTCTTCTGAGACCTCTATAGCAGAAGTTTTGATATGCTCTATGTTTTTCAATAAGTTTGTTAAAACTATCCTCATTTTAAAGAAATCAGTATGGTTTAATGAAATAGAAGTTTGGTTGTTTTTTTTTTTTTCTCTCCTATGAATAACATAAAGCCAGCTTTCCAAGTTGGCTGGTTTCTCTATTCTGTGTATTCATTCTGGAACTCAGATTTTTCTTTTTTCTCCACAAACCCTAAGACATTGTCCATACCTGTGTAGTTAAAGCTGCGTTGCAAGAAGTAAGGGAAAAGAGAATGTGGTGGAAGATGGTCTCATGACTACTGTTCTCTGAGGCCCTGAGCTCTGGGAAGTTCTTTGTCCATTATCCTCCATGGCCACAACACACACTTCCTGTTTGTGCATATCCTCATTTTGTTTTTAGTTGCATTTTCTTTTTTAATGTTCAGCTTGGTGATTTCCAATACTCTGTCTTCCAGTGTGCTGATTCATTCCTCTCTATCATCTAATCAACTGTTGATTCCCTCTAGAATATTTTTAAGTTTAGTTTATTACATTCTTCATCCATGATTCTTCTTTATATTTTCTCTTTTTTAAACTTATCGCTGTGTTCATCTATTCTTTGAGTTTGTTGAGATCATTATGATCACTACCTTGGACTTTTTAGAGGATAAATTTCTTATCTCTGCTTAGTTCTTCTTCTGGGGTTTTTCTCTTGTTCCTTCATATTCCTCTGTCATATTTGGATCATATTCCTCTGTCACCTAATTTTTCCTATTTCTTTATTTTTATTTCTTTATTTTAGATAGGTCAGTTAGTTTCCTCAGCCTTTCATAAGTGGTCTAATATAGGATATGTTATATAAGGCCTAGTAGCACCTTCTCCTCTGATCATCAGAGCTATATGCCAGGGCCAGGTTTCAGGAAACTTGACTGCAGGTTTGGTGCTGGTCCGCTAGTGTGAAGAGTTGGTTCCCAGGGCCCCAGAGTGCTAGGACTGGTGCTGACTGGCTTGTGGGCAGGCAAGTACTACACTAATAGTCTAGAGGGAGGGCTCAGAAATGGTGATTGCTAGCACCAGTGTCCTTGTAGTAGAAAAAATTCCATTTAAAAAAAAAAAAAAAGGCTGCTGCTAGCATCTATGTTTCCACAAGTCTTCCAAGATCAGCAAGTGTGTCTGACTTAGGCTTCTTTCAAATAGCTGCTTCTGTGCTGGGTCATGGAGTGTGTGAAATTTTGTGTGAACCCATTAAGAGTGGAGTCTCTATTTCTTATAACCCTCTGTCTCTCCTATATGCAAGCCATGCTGCTGCTGCTGCTAAGTCGCTTCAGTCATCTCCAACTCTGTGTGACCCCATAATTATCATCAACACTTTCTCTGTAAACTTTTGGTGTGCCTGTCAGAGGAGGTGTGCTCAGGATCTTCCTACTCTGCCATTTTGTCCCCAGCTTGGTTAAGCTTACTTTCTAAATCCAAGACTCTCCATGAAAACATTTTAATAATGTTTTAAACTATTTTAAGGATGAATAGAAACTATTATGTTATAGACATTTACTATAGAGAGCAATTGAATAAAGATTTTTCTTAAATACCACTTTTTTTTTTGAGAGAGAGAGAGAGAGAGGCATGATAAACAAATCACCTTTCTCCATATATGCCTAAAATCTATGTATTCATTCTAAGTTTATAACACGTAAATGTTTCAATTAGAACACAAGTTCACAAATTAGCTACGTTAAAAATGGTTCCAATATGTTTTTGTGTCCATGTCTTTTCTGTTTTTTGCTTTTGTTCTGTTTTACTTTATTTTGTAGAAACAGCTTTTATTATTGCTTCTTTTTCAGATACATCAAAAGTAACACTGAAATGCTTTTCCCTGAAGACCTGTAGTCTTTTGTGCTAATGATGTTAAACACAAGCAGGTCTTCACAGGCAAGTCATTCACTGCTTATGCATATACAGTTCTATTTTTCTAGAGAGTCCCTAAATCTTGATTCTCTCATCTGAGAAGTCAATACCATTATGTTACTATATTGAAAGAAAGAAAAAGACTATATCTGAAAGAAAAGCTATTCATTTACAAAGTTGAATCAGATTTATGAGAATAGATGAATTTTTCTTATTAAGATTATGCTTTGTCTACAAGCTGAAATGAGTCTTAATTTCTCTTGGTGGTGGTTTATTCACTAAGTCATGTCTGACTCTTGCGACTCTGTGTACTGTAGCCTGCCAGGCTCCTCCATCCATAGGATTTTCCAAACAAGAATACTGGAGTGGGTTGCCATTTCCTTCTCCATAATTTCTCTTATAACAAAATAATAAAATATAAGAGTAATCCTAACCTAAAGCTCAATAAAAATAAATTTTATATCATCAAAGTTTAGTAGTTTAAGTCCAGCATCCTTTTTTTTCAAGTCCCTCTCACTAAAATTCTATACATAGCCAACACATCTTTCAGAATGTACAAAATTCCTACTTTACTACATTTATTCCTGAACTTCAGTGTTATGTGTTTTCTTTCAATTTAAATGATTCTAATCCAAAGTTAGGTATGTGCTTGGGCATTTTGATTGAAAACTTTGCACAAGGGATTCTCATTTTTATCATTAACTTTTTTCATTATATTTCCCTAGAGTCATTACATATATCATGAATGTTTTCTAAATATTATACTCCTCTTTCATGTCATGAAGTCATCAATATTTTACTCAATTTAATTATTTTCCCATTCTAGTAAAAGTCATGACTCAATGTTTATAGATACACTCATGAAAATTTAGCATTTACAAGCTAGTATTGTTTGGTAGAATTTTGACAGCTGTTTTTCATTTGTTGATTCCATTATTTTCTCAGAAATATTCAAGTTGAAAACAAAATTGAAACGAAAATTATTAATAACTGTGTTTCACCAAAATGATCTCAATTATCCTACATATTCAAGTTACATCTATAAGTGTCATCACCAAATGTAGCTGTTTCCATACCCTTAAATATGACATCATATGAATGAAATCATGGAGTCCAAATGCAAATTCTCTACCCTATTACTATCTATAAGGCTTATTTTTTATAGTAAACTTTATGAATTCAGAGCATTGTGGGATTTTAGTTTTCATGTGTTATTTATAGTTTAAACAAATACCTACCATTTGCAACATACACCTGCTACATTTATATGTCATTCTACATATAATTGTTTCTCAAACTTATAATTGGAAATTATCCAACTTTTAATTTGTGTTTTAATTTAATAATACCTATCAATATACATGACCAAAGTGGAATAAATCATCAAAAAAGAAGAGACTGCAAATAGGAAATTAGGGAAGGAAAAAAGGGAGGAAGGAACAAAGGAAGAATGGACTAACTTCATACCAGACCATATGGAACTTACATTCTATTTCAAAAACTATATTTGTAAGAAGGATAAAACATAACTTTGGGTGAAATTTTAGTGCAAACTATTAAATAAAAAGTGGAAAATCTTGGGTAGGATGAATTAGAGTAAACAGGTGTTTTGAACTGTACTTTTAATAATCATCTCATGTCACATTATTTTGAAGTTTAACCAAACTTATTTTCAAGAGTTTAGCAGCATGCTGAAATTAGAATAAGTAAAAAGTTCAGTTCAGTTCAGTTCAATCACTCAGTCGTGTCCAACTCTTTGTGACCCCATGAACCGCAGCACACCAGGCCTCCATGTCCAACATCAACTCCTGGAGTCCACGCAAACCCATGTCATCGAATTGGTGATGCCATCCAACCATCTCATCCTCTGTCATCCCCTTCTCCTCCTGCCCTCAATCTTTCCCAGCATCAGGGTCTTTTCAAATGAGTCAGCTCTTTGCATCAGGTGGCCAAAGTACTGGAGTTTCAGCTTCAACGTCAGTCCTTCCAATGAACACCCACTACTGATCTCCGTTAGGATGGACTGGTTGGATCTCCTTGCAGCCCAAGGGACTCTTAAGAGTCTTCTCCAACACCAAAGTTCAAAAGTATCAGTTCTTCACCGCTCAGCTTTCTTTATAGTTCAACTCTCACATCCATACATGAACACTGGAAAAACCATAGCCTTGACTAGATGGGCCTTTGTTGGCAAAGTAATGTCTCTGCTTTTTAATATGCTGTCGAGGTTTGTCATAGCTTTCCTTCCAAGGAATAAGCATCTTTTAATTTCATGGCTGTAGTCACCATCTGCAGTGATTTTGGAGCCCCAGAAATAAAGTCTGACACTGTTTCTACTGTTTCCTTATCTATTTGCCACGAAGTGATGGGGCCAGATGCCATGATCTTGGGTTTCTGAATGTTGAGCTTTAAGCCAACATTTTCACTCTCCTCTTTCACTTTCATCAAGAGGCTTTTTACGTCTTCTTCACTTTCTGCTGTATGGGTGGTGTCATCTGCATATCTGAGGTTATTGATATTTCTCCCAGCAATCTTGACTCCAGCTTATGCTTCCTCCAGCCCAGCATTTCTCATGATATACTCTGAATATAAGTTAAATAAGCAGAGTGACAATATACAGCCTTGACATACTCTTTTCCCTATTTGGAACTAGTCTGTTATTCCATGTCCAGTTATAACTGTTGCTTCCTGACCTGCATACAGGTTTCTCAAGAGTCAGGGCGGGTGGTCTGGTATTCCCATCTCTTTCAGAATTTTCCACAGTTTATTGTGATCCACACAGTCAAAGGCTTTGATATAGACAAAAAGCAGAAATAGATGCTTTTCTGGAACTCTCTTGCTTTTTCTATGATCCAGCGGATGTTGGCAATTTGATCTCTGTTTCCTCTGCTTTTTCTAAAATAAGCTTGAACATCTGGAAGTTCGCTGTTCACGTACTGCTGAAGCCTGGCTTGGAGAATTTTGAGCATTACTTTACTAGCATGTGAAATGAGTGCAATAGTATGGTACTTTGAGCATTCTTTGGCATTACCTTTCTTTGGGATTGGAATGAAAACTGACCTTTTCCAGTCGTGTGGCCACTGCTGAGTTCTCCAAATTTGCGGGCATGTTGAGTACAGCACTTTTACAGCATCATCTTTCAGGATTTGAAAGAGCTCAACTGGAATTCCATCACCTCCACTAGTTTTGTTCATAGTTATGCTCTCTAAGGCCCACTTGACTTCACATTCCAGGATGTCTGGCTCTAGGTGAGTGATCACACCATTGTGATTATCTAGGTCATGAAGATCTTTTTTGTACAGTTCTTCTGTGTACTCTTGCCACCTCTTCTTAATATCTTCTGCTTCTGTTAGATCCCTACCAGTTCTGTCCTTTATTGAGCCCATCTTAGCATGAAATGTTCCCTTGGTATCTCTAATTTTCTTGAATAAATCTCTAGTCCTCCCATTCTCTTGTTTTCCTCTATTCTTTGCATTGATCCCTGAGGAAGGCTTTCTTATCTCTTTTTGCCTTCTTTGGGACTCTGCATTCAAATGCTTATATCTTTCCTTTTCTCCTTTGCTTTTCATTTCTCTTCTTTTCACAGCTATTTTTAAGGCCTCCTCAGACAGCCTTTTTGCTTTTTTGCATTTATTTTTTGGGGGGATGGTCTGATTCCTGTCTCCTGTAGAATGTCACAATCTTCCATCCATAGTTCATTAGGCACTCTGTCTATCAGATCTGGTTCCTTTTATCTATTTCTCACTTCCACTGTATAATCATAAGGGATTTGATTTAGGTCATACCTGAATGGTCTAGTGGTTTTCTCCACTTTCTTCAGTTTAAGTCTGAATTTGGCAATATGGAGTTCATGATCCAAGCCACATTCAGCTCCCGATCTTGTTTTTGCTGACTGTATAGAGCTTCTCCATTTTTGGCTGCAAAGAATATAATCGATCTGGTTTTGGTTCAACCATCTGGTGATGTTTCTGTGTAGAGTCTTCTCTTGTGTTTTGGAAGAGGGTGTTTGCTATGACCAGTGGTAAATATTAATTATTTTCACTGCTACTATAGCTATTATTGTAGTATTGTAAGTTATTTTTATAAGAGTGAAGGAAGATTCATGAGGGAAATGGATAAGCAGTATAAGCAAAAGGATAACAGGATTGAGAGTTTGGTGTAGGAACTATCTTGATTAAGTTTGAACAACAAGAGGATACAGGTATGAAAGTCATAAGGTTAAACAGATTTTCTTAAAAGCCCCTTAGAACACTTTAAAATAATTTTTTTTTAATCTTTCATGTTAATAGATATTGGGGAAAAATAGAAGCCCAGAAATTGTAAAAAAAGATAATAACAGTTTATAATTTTACCATTTTAATCACTGTAAATGTTTTGATTTAGTTTCTCCATAAGAAGATTTTCTCCATGCAATTGTTTAAAAATAGCTGGCGTTGTAGCTGATATAATAACGCACTCATATATTTGTGCCTTGCTTCTTTGCTTCTTTTTGAACACAATGCAAGCATTTTTCCCTTGTAGCTGTAAGCTATATACAGCAATCATTTAACGTATTCAAATCAGCATAATTTTCTCTCTCCTCACTCCGTCTTTCCTCCCACACACCAGCCATATCAATGCACTTGCATTTTCTGAAGATTTCAAGCTATAACTTACATGTCTGTAACTTTTCTTACACTATCCTATTAATCAAACTATTTCCCACTTCTTTCTTTGCACTCAACTCACAATGTTATAACAGTAAGCTTAAGCACAAACTCCTCTTTTAAGAATTACCTCATCACTCTGGTCAGATTATTAGGCATAAACAAAGAAAAGAACAGTCAATTTTGGTAAAGGGCTTTTTGGTTGAGTTATATATAGAGAATAAGAAATAGAGGGGTGAAACAAGATTTTAGGTAGAGATATTCAATAGGATGATGAAAAAATGAGTCTGTATCTCAAAAGACATTTTTTTATCACTACATCAGTTCAGTACCGTTCAGTTGCTCAGTCGTGTCTGACTCTTTGTGAACCCATCTACTGCAGCATTCTGTGTCCATCACCAAACTACTGGAGCCTACTCAAACTCATATCCATTTTGTCAGTGATGCCATCCTACCATCTTATCCTCTGTCATCCCCTTCCCCAACTTCATTTTTTCCCAGGATCAGGGCCTTTTCCAATAAATCAGTTCTTCCCATCAGGTGGCCAAAGTATTGGAGTTTCAGCTTTAGCATCAGTCCTTCCAATGAACATTCAGGACTGATTTCCTTTAGGATTGACTGGGTGGATCTCAGTGCTGTCCAAGGGACTCTGAAGAGTCTTCATCAACACCATAGTTCAAAAGCATCAATTCTTCAGTGCTCAGCTTTCTTTATAGTCCAACTGTCACATCTATACATGACTACTGGAAAAATCATAGCTTTGACTGGATGGACCACTGTTGGTGAAGTAATGTCTCTACTTTTTAATATGCTATCTAGGTTGGTCATAACTTTCCTTCCAAGGAGCAAGTATTTTTAATTTCATGGCTGCAGTCACCATCTGCAGTGATTTTGGAGCCCCCCTGCCCCTCAAATAAAGACTCTCACTGTTTCCATTGTTTCCTCATATATTTGCCGTGAAGTGATGGGACCAGATGCCATGATCTTAGTTTTCTGAATGTTGAGTTTTAAGTCAGCTTTTTCACTCTTCTTTTTCACTTTCATCAAGAGGCTCTTTAGTTCTTCTTCACTTTCTGCCATAAGGGTGGTATCATTTACATATCTGAGGTTATTGATATTTCTCCCAGCAATCTTGATTCCAGCTTGTGCTTCATCTAGCCCTGCATTTCACATGATGTACTCTGCATATACATTAAATAAACAGGGTGGAAATACACAGCCTTGACATACTCCTTTCTGAATTTGGAACCAGTCTGTTGTTCCATGTCCAGTTCTAACTGTTGCTTGTTGAACTGCATACAGATTTCTCAACAGACATGTCAGGTGATATGGTATAACTATCTATTTAAGAATTTTCCACAGTTTGTTGTGATCTACATAGTCAAAGGCTTTGGCATAGTCAACAAAGCAAAAGTAGATGTTTTATGGAACTCTCCTGCTTTTTCGACAATCCAGCAGATGTTGGCAATTTTATCTCTGGTTCCCTGCCTTTTCTAAATCAAACTTTATCATCTGGAAGTTCATGGTTCACATCCTGTTGAAGCCTGGCTTGGAGAATTTTTGAGGATTACTTTGCTAGCATGTGAGATGAGTGCATTGCGCAGTAGTTTGGGCATTCTTTGGCATTGCCTTTCTATGAGATTGGAATGAAAATTGACCTTTTCCAGTCCTGTGGCCACTGCTGAGTTTTCCACATTTGCTGGCATATTGAGTGCAGCACTTTCTCATCATCATCTTTTAGGATTTGAAATAGCTCAACTGGAATTTCCTCACCTCCACTAGCTTTGTTCTTAGTGATCCTTGCTAAGGCCCACTTGACTTCACATTCCAGGATATCTGACTCCAGGTGAGTGATCACATCATTGTGGCTATCTAGGTCATGAAGATCTTTTTTGTACAGTTCTCCTGTGTATTCTTGCCACCTCTTAACATCTTCTGCGTCTGTTAGATCCATACCATTTCTGTCCTTTATTATGCTCACCTTTGCATGTACTATTCCCTTGGTGTCTCTATTTGAAGAGATATCTAGTCTTTCATATTCTATTGATTTCCTCTATTTCTTTACATTGATCACTAGGAAGTCTTTCTTATGTCTCCTTCCTATTCTTTGGAACTCTGCTTTCAAATGGGTATATCTCCTTTTCTCTTTTGCCTTTAGCTTCTCTTTTTTTTCTCAGCTATTTGTAAAGCTTCATCAGACAACCATTTTGCCTCTTTTGCATTTCTTTTTCTTGGGGATGGTCTTGATCACTGCCTTCTGTAAAATGTCATGAGACTCCATCCATAGTGCTTCAGACATCTGTCTATCAGATTTAATACCTTGAATCTATTTGTCACTTCCACTGTATAATAATCATAACAGATTTGATTTAGGTCATACCTGAATAATCTAGTGGTTTTCCATACTTTCTTCATTTTAAGTCTGAATTTGGCAATGATTAGTTTATGATCTGAGCCACAGTCAGCTCCTGGTCTTCTTTTCTTTTACTGTGTTGAACTTCTCCATCTTTTGCTGCAAATAATATAAACAATCTGATTTTGACATTGACCATCTAGTGATGTCCTTGTCTAGGATCTTCTCTTGTGTTTGGAAGAGGCTGTTTGCTATGACCAGTGTGCCCCTTGGTAAAACTCCATTAGCCTTTGACTTGCTTGGTTTTGTACTCCATGGTCAAATTTTCCTTTTACTCCAGGTAGCTTCTGACTTCCTACTTTTTCATTCCAGTCCCCTCTAATGAAGAGGACATCGTTTTTGAATGTTATCACTACATAGAAGGAATTAAATACATATGTCAAAGAGACCATAATAGAAGAGTATGAAATATGTGAAGAGAAGATAAAAAGAGAGGGTCAAGTTTAGAGTTTCAGGAAACCTCACCTTAGAGACAGGTTATCAAAGGAGTCAAAACCCAAAAAGGAGACCTAAGAGAAATGAAAAGGGAGTTAGTCTGCTAGAATATTGTAGTGTAATAAAAGTTGATTGAGTATGGGTTTCAGGAAAAAGAGGTCAATAAAGACAAATATCACAAACAGATCAATTAAAAGGAATTTAAAAAGGTATTAATTTTATTTCCCTTTTTACTTTTGTAACAGTGAGGGATAGAGGTAGAAGATAGATTATAGTGGTCTGAAAAACAAGTATGTGTCTCCTGGAAGATTGATCATGTACTCTTATCTCCCTTTAATTCAAATTTCTCAAATACAAATAAAATAGTTTGGAAACTTACTATTTGGCAGATACTGTTGAAAGGCCATTCTGGTCTTACTGAATCAGCATGACAGTGAAAATGTGAAACTCACTCAGTCATGTCTGACTCTTTGCCACCCCAGGGACTATACAGTCCATGGAATTCTTCAGGCCAAAATACTAGAGTGGGAAGCTGTTCCCTTCCCCAGGGAACTTCCCAACCCAGGAATTGAACTGGGGTCTTCTTCATTGCAGGTGGATTCTTTACCAGTTGAACTACCAGGGAAGCCCATTCAATCAGCATAACAGCCATGATATCAGTTATAAAGTGAGGTATAACATCTAATTTACAGAGGCAGCAACCAACGGAGTCATAAATACATCGAGTACCTTTTAAGAGAAACCCTGCAAAGAAGGAGTGACATCTTTGAAAAACAATCAAAGTTACTTATCACTATAGACTAAGTGCACAGGTCTTGTACACATTTTTCTAGCTTTATGTCTAATGGTTTCATATTTGTGATGCTATTTTGTGTGTTATTGCTGCTTCCATTAAATTTATCATTTGATTCTAGTATATATACACTAGATTAATTTTTATGTATTGATATTGCATCCTTATACATTGCTCTAAGGCTGTATAAGGATTAAATGCACTTATTGAATTTAATACCTTTTTTATAGATTCCATTGGGTTTTCTACATGTCACTGTGATTAAAGACTTCTCTCTTTACAAACTATATTTTATTTATTTTTCTTGAAATGGTATAAGCTCTGATACAGTGTTGAATTGAAGTGGGGATATCAATATTTCTGATTATAGGAAAAAATCAAATACCATGTTAGTTATAAATTTCTCATAGATGCCCATATCCTATTTGAGAGAATTCCCCTTTTCTTCTCATTTTCTGTGAATTATTATCAGGAAAAGATACTGGATTTGGTCAAATGCTTTTTCTGTCTCTTTTGGCTTTTAGCATCAAGAAACTCAGGCTTCAGTTTTAAATACCCCAGGATAGTTAGGATAGGAATTTCTTATGCTTTGAGCATAAGGTCTTTTGCTTTAGAAGTAGCGCCAGTAGCAGCAGTGATACTAATTACTGCTCATGCATATGGGCTAAATAATGTATAAATACAAATTATCTCTGCTCAGGGACTGCCCATCTACCATATTGTCAGTCTTCTCACTCCGATTTTAAGAGGATATCACATATTTCTTTTCCATTCTTAGGACATACAAGAGAAAGTTCACTCTTCCATGTTGTATTTAGAATTTCTTCTTTAGTATAGATTACCTCTTTTCTTTCAATATGGAAACAGTTTTAAAACTATTGAATAAACTGATGACAAAATAGTAGAATATATTTTTGCCAACTTATATAAAATGGCAAAAATGCACAGATCTGTGTTAAAACATACTTAAATAATTTTGATTATAAAGCAGACCAAAAGAAAAAAAAAAGAAATATTGCTGATTTAGTATCATAGCAAGGTTATAAAAGCTGTATTTCAAACTTTGAGGCCATGATGTTACTAATATCTCAGGTTTCAGATTTTGGAAATTCAAGATTGTTCACACATCATTTATTATTTATCACTTTTCACAGGGCTTGAAGTGGTAGGACTTAGCAGCAAAGAGAGGGAAAAAAAAGTATTTTCACAAACCAAGATAAATAAAGGCAGATTGTTGTTCAGTCACTAAGTTGTGCCCAACTCTTTGCAACCCCATGGGCTGTAGCACACCAAGATTTCCTGTCCTTCACTGTCTCCCCAGTTGCTCAGATTCCTGTCCAATGAGTCGGTGATGCTATCTCACCATCTCATCCTCTGCCATTCTCTTCTTTTTGCCTTCAATCTTTCCCAGCATCAGGGTCTTTTCCAATGAGTCATCTCTTCATATCAGGTGGCCAGAGTATTGGAGTTTCAGTTTCAGCATCAGTCCCTCCAAAGGATATTCAGAGTTGGGTTCCTTTAAGATTCTCCGGTTTGATCTCCTTGCTGTCCAAGGGACTCTCAACAATCTTCTTCAGCACAGTTTGAAGATATCAGTTCTTCATCGCTCAGCCTTCTTTATGGTCCAACTCGCACATCCATACATGACTACTGGAAAAACCATAGTTTTGACTATGCACACCTTTGTTGCCAAAGTGATGTCTTTATTTTTTAATACATTGTCTAGGTTTGTCATAGCTTTCCTTGCAAGGAGCAATTGTCTTTTAATTTCATGGTTGAAGCTATAGTCCACAGTGATTTTGGAACCCAAGAAAGTAAAATCTGTCACTGCTTCCATTTTTTACCCATCTATTTGCCATGAAGTGATGAAATCAGAGGCCATGATCTTAGTTTTTTGGATGCTGAATTTTAAGCTTTTCACTCTCCTCGCTCCAGATATAGCCTTAAATTCCAGATACAGCCTTACACAATTTTTAGGTCAGGCTTTGACTCCAAATAAGATTGCTGCAATTCAAATGCATGTTTGTTTTAAAAAGATATATTTTGGGAGTTGTGGCTAACATTTTACAGTATAATGACATTTAATTTAATTTTTGACAATATTATCTTAAACTGATTTCTGATTATACTAGATAATTTCATAATTATGTTTTGTCAGTTATCACAAATCACCCCAACAAACTTGCTCATTTTGACAAAAATTGTAGAAATTAATTTATTGTAATTTATCTAAAGTGGTGCTAGGCAACACAGCCACTTAAAAAATCTGATTCAGAAGGGAAATATTTATGTCAGTCCCATTTTAAGTCAAATACTTTTACTCATTTTTTTGGGAAAATTTTTCAATATGAAAGCATTATAAATTCACTTTAAATCTAGGTTTCATATTTTATCATTATTTCTTACTTTCTGAAACTAGATAACCAAAAAGTAGTAGCAATTAAGGTTTGCCTTTGGCTATTTTGTGTCTTTACAAGATATTCTTATATTCATTTTACATAAAGCTTAAACATTTGACTATGACTTTGATCTTCGAAGTATTTTTCACAAAAATCTAGTCAAACCATTTTTGAATTCTGCACAATGTGTTCTAAGCCTTACACAGTTGTTATAGAATAGAAAAGACAATTTTGACTTTCAGTTTTTCTTCTGAATAAGAGAAAAATGATACCTATTTGGTAGTGGGTTCCCATTATTTTGCAGGCTATAGTGCAACTATCTTATTTCTGAGATAAAGAAAAGCTGTCTGGTTCAACTGCATGCAGCAAGAAAACTTTCCTCAAACCTTTTGACTAAAAATGAAATTTTAGTTGTCTTTTTCTGTTAAGAATTAAAAGAAAGAAATGACTTGAAAAATAACAAACATTATAGTACAAAGTTGTAAATGAAAGGATAATGAGAAAGTAGTGAGAGGGGCAGAAAAGAAATACCATCAGCAACACCTTTTGACCAAAATAGAAATATAACTCTAACCTGAAAGGCTGTTTTAAGCAGGATGATAAACATATGGAGAATTGACATTATGTGGGGTGAACCTTTTTATGACAGTGTTTTATACAGAATTAATAGTTGGACATATAAAGACATATTTTACTTTTAATGACTAATCTCAATAAATATCTGTAATTGAATACTTTTAAATCTTGGTTCTATTAATTAAATTACTTATTTTTGTTAATAGAATTTCTCTTCACTAATGTGATAACAGTTACAATTCCTTCCAATGAGACACTAGACAAGATTATCATTTAATATTAAATATGACAGCTATAGCTTCCTAAACGCTTATTACTAAATGAGATATACACAAAATATCTCACACAAAATATAGATAGAAACAATAGCATTTTTTCCCCACTGTTTATTCCCTTAATGATTATAAAGCATAGTATAAATATACATGTAACTATTAGACAACTTAGAAAATATTCACTGGTTTACCAAAAGAAATCTTTCTTTGCTCAAAAAGAACAGTCAGAAGGAACTATGTATGTTGACACATCGTCTTTAAAGTTTTCATAGACAAGGTTTAAAATGGCATACATAATCAATCTTTAAAAGTTTTCAAAGACAATGTTTAACACTTTAAGGACTGAGAGGGGACATTTCATGAAAAGAAGCTGACACATAGTGACAATTTTCATTCTTAAAAGAATTAAGTAATTTTTTTTTTAACTTTTCATATATGCTGCTGCTGCTGCTAAGTCGCTTCAGTCGTGTCCGACTCTACGCGACCCCATAGATGGCAGCCCACCAGGCTTCTCTGTCCCTGGGATTTTCCAGGCAAGAATACTGGAGTGGGTTGCCATTTCCTTCTCCATTTCATATATGAGGACATAGCAAATGCTATACATTCTCAAATTTGGTAAAAACTAAAATATTTTAGATAAGTTAATGGTCATGTTTATCTGTGTATATAATACAAAAGGTGAATATATCTAAAGAGTTGCTATTTATAAAAACAATAGATAATGATTTTAGTCATACACATTTTGTTTTTTCCCAATCAACTATACTCTGTAAATGAACATTTAATTTGCATCAGGGATAAGTCCATTTCATTGAATATATTCAGTTCAGTTCAGTTCAGTCGCTCAGTTGTGTCCAACTCTTTGTGACCCCATGAACCACAGCACGCCAGGCCTCCCTGTCCATCACCAACTCCCGGAGTCCACCCAATCCCATGTCCATCGAATCGATGATGCCATCCAACCATCTCATCCTTTGTCATGCCCTTCTCCTCCTGTTCTCAATCTTTCCCAGCATCGAGGTCTTTTCAAATGAGTCAGTTCTTTGCATCAGGTGGCCAAAAATTGGAGTTTCATCTTCAACATCAGCCCTTCCAATGAACAGTAAGGACTGTTTTCCCTCAGGATGGACTGGTTGGATCTCCTTGCAGTCCAAGGGACTCTCAAGAGTCTTCTCCAACACCACAGTTCAAAAGCATCAATAGAACATGCTAACATATTTTATGGTCTAATGAGATGAAAATTTATTAGAACAATCAAGTAGTTATTAATATAGATATCAAATTATGATGCAAGGGATAGACTACTTTTTACCTATATTATATTTCATATCATCAGAATATTTGTGTGTAACTTGAGAGGAGATATCTTCCAGTTTTCTTCAGAGTGGAAAGATATTCATTGTCACAACAAATGAATGTGTATCTTCATGAAAAATTGTTGAAATACAAGGAGGTACATATGACTCTACTTGCCTTTGAGGAGCTTAAGAGTAGTATGTGTTAAAAACAAGAAAAAAAAAAGAAAAAAATAATTAGAGCTTAGGTACCAATTTAGTTAATTCTGGATTATGGAAAAAGGAAGTTAGAGAATATGAATCAGAGAAAGTGATCCAATGAGCCTTTCAGGAAAGCTAAGATGGTAAAAATTTCAGATAGAAGGAAGCTAATCCAGGATGAGAAACAGCTGTGTTTCATTTCTTTGGACAGTTCAGTTGAGTTTAGTCACTCAATAATGTCAGACTCTTTGTGACCCCATGGACTGCAGAATGCCAGGCTTCACTCAGTTCAGTTCAGTTCAGTAACTCAGTCGTGTCCGAGTCTTTGCGACCCCATGTATTGCAGCACGCCAGGCCTCCTTGTCCATCACCAACTCCCAGAGTTCACCCAAACTCATGTCCATCGAGTTGGTGAGGCCATCCAGCCATCTCATCCTCTGTCGTCCCCTTCTCCTCCTGCCCCCAATCCCTCCCAGCAACAGAGTCTTTTCCAATGAGTCAACTCTTCTCATCAGGTGGCAAAAGTATTGGAGTTTCAGCTTTATCATCATTCCTTCCAAAGAAATCCCAGGGTTGATCTCCTTCAGAATGGACTGGTTGGATCTCCTTGCAGTCCAAGGGACTCTTAAGAGTCTTCTCCAACACCACAGTTCAAAAGCATCAATTCTTTGGTGCTCAGCCTTCTTCACAGTCCAACTCTCACATCCATACATGACCACAGGAAAAACCATAGCCTTGACTAGACGGACCTTTGTTGGCAAAGTAGTCTCCGCTTTTGACCATGCTATCTAGGTTGGTCATAACTTTCCTTCCAAGGAGTAAGCATCTTTTCCCTGGCCATCACCAAATTCCAGAGCTTGCTCAAACTCATGTCTATCAAGCCGGTGATGCCATCCAACTGTCTCCTCCTGTTGTACCCCTCTCCTCCTGCATTAAATCTTTCCTAGAATCAAGGTCTTTTCCAATGAGTTGGTTCTTCACATCAGGTGGCCAAAGTATTGGAGTTTCAGCCTCAGCATCAGTTCTTCCAATGAATATTCAGGACTGGTTTCCTTTAGGATTGACTGGTTGGATCTCCTTGCTGTCCAAGGGACTCTCAAGCGTTTTCTCCAACACCACGGTTCAAAAGCATCAATTCTTCGGTGCTCAGCTTTCTTTATAGTCCAGCTCTCACATCCATATATGACTACTGGAAAAACCAGAAATTTGACAAGATAGACCTTTGTCAGAAAAGTAATGTCTCTGCTATTTAATATGCTGTCTAGATTGCTCATAGCTTTTGTCCCAAGGAGCAAGCGTCTTTTAATTTCATGGCTGTAGTCACCATTTGCAGTGATTTTGGAGCCCCCCAAAATAGTCTTTCATTGTTTCCATTATTTACCCATCGATTTGCCATGATGTGATGGCACTGAATGCCATAATCTTAGCTTTTTGAATGATGACTTTTAAGTGAACATTTTCGCTCTCCTCTTTCACTTTCATCAAGAGGCTCTTCAGTTTTTCTTCACTTTCTGTGATAAGGGTGGTGTCATCTGTGTATCCGAGGCCATTGATATTTCCCCCAGCAATCTCGATTCCAGCTTGTGCTTCATCCAGCTCGGCATTTCGTATGATGTACTCTGAACTGAAATTAAATAAGCCACATAAAAATATACAGCCTTGACATACTCCTTTCCCAATTTGGACCCAGTCTGTTGTTCCATGTCTGTTTCTAACTGTTGCTTCTTCACCTGCATATAGATTTCTCAGGAGGCAGGTGAGGTGATCTGGTATTCCCATCTCTTAAATAATTTCCCACAGTTTGTTGTGGTCCACATAGTCAAAGAATTTTGTATAGTCAATAAAGCAGAAGTAAATGTTTTCTGGAACTTTCTTGCTTTTTTGATGATCCAGCAGATGTTGGCAATTTGATCTCTGGTTCCTCTGCCTTTTCTAAATCCTGCTTGAACATCTGGAAGTTCACAGCTAAAGTACTATTGAAACCTTGCTTGCAGAATTTTGTGCATTACTGCTGGTATGTGAGATGAATGCAATTGTGCGGTAGTTTGAGCATTCTTTGGCATTGCCTTTCTTTGGAATTAGAATGAAAACTGACCTTTTCTAGTCCTGTGGCTACTGCTGAGTTTTCCAGATTTGCTGGCATTTTAGGATTTGAAATAGCTCAGCTGAAATTCCATCACTTCCACTAGCTTTGTTCATAGTGATGCTTCCTAAGGCCCACTTAACTTCACATTCCAGGATGTCTGACTCTAGGTTGGTGATCATGGTTATCTGGGTCATGAAGATCTTTTTTGTGTAGTTCTTCTGTGTATTCTTGTCACCTCTTCTTAATATCTTCTGCTTCTGATAGGTCCATACAATTTCTGTCCCTTATTGTGCCCATATTTGCATGAAAAGTTCCCTTGGTATCTGTAATTTTCTTGAAGAGATCTCTAGTCTTTCTCATTCTATTGGTTTCCTCTATTTCTTTGCATTGATCACTGAGGAAGGCTTTCTTATCTCTCCTTACTATTCTTGGAACTCTGCATTTAAATAGGTATATCTTTCCTTTTCTTCTTTGCCTTTAGTTTCTCTTCTTTTCTCATCTATTTTTAAGGCTTCATCAGACAACCATTTTGTCTTTTTTGCATTTCTTTTTCTAGGGGATGATCTTGATTCCTGTCTGCTGTACAATGTCACAAGGTTCCGTTCATAGTTCTTCAGGCATCTCTCTATCAGATTTAATCCCTTAAACTATTTGTCACTTCCACTGTATAATTGTAAAGGATTTTATTTAGGTCATACCTGAATGGTCTAGTGGTTTTCCATACTTTCTTCAATTTAAGTCTGAATTTGGCAATAAGAAGTTCATGATCTGAGCCCCAGTCAGCTCCGAGTCTTGTTTTTGCTGACTGTATAGATTTCTCCATCTTTGGCTGCGAATAATATAATCATTCTGATTTCACTATTGATCATCTGGTGATATCTGAATTTGGTAACTTGAGATATATGATGAAACTAGTGATCTAAAAATGGCTCACATGAAAACCACAGTGTTCTGGGAAAGAGTTTGGTTTTATTCCGAAAGTCATAGAGGTTAGTGAATAATTTTAACAGAAGAATCATTTTCAGTTCACATTTTAAAAATGATGTCCTCAGGCACTATGGAAGAATCAATCAGAAAGGACTATGACTGAAATTAGGGTTACAGGTTATGAGGCTGTTACAAAAATTGGGGGAAAAATGATGAGTATTGGAACATGGGTATTGTCTGAAGAACTGGAGAGAAAGAGGTACACTTGAGAAATAGAAAAGAAGGAGGATAAATGGATGGCTTTAAAAGATTTAGTATGCCGGTGTAGAGAGAGGAATAATAAAATGTCTGTTCCATATTCCTGGTTTGGGAGACTAGGTGATAGGTGTTTCCATTCTCTGAGACACTGGGAGTGTAAATAAGAATAAATATGGAGAGAGAGTAAAAAGGAGTTTAGCACTGGACATGTTAAATTTGGAGTTTCTGTGGGACTTCAAAATGCTGATGTTAATTTCAGAGGGATAAACTGCTTCCTAACAGATCCATAACTTGAATTTATTCCTCAGAAGCAGTCTATCCTTTTCATCATTATCTGATGATAAACTATACTTATGCAAATCTTTAATATGAAGAATTTCAGAGTTAGGCACTAGTGCCTTTGTTTTTGGATCAATAAATGATTATATCTACACATACATTCTATAACAGAAAAGTACATTTTCTTATCCTGAATTTCAATCCCTAAAGACGTGTATTTGCAAGTAATTTCAAAATCAGTCAAATTAATTTCAGACTATAGTGACTGGAATAGAAAGCTAGAACAAGAATTATTTTCATGCATGATTTCCCCAAATGATTATCTGACATGGGTGAATTTTAGGTGCAAAATATTTGAGGCAATTAACTTTATCTCTATCTCTATTTTGTGCTAAGATGAAGATATTCCACTCAAAGTAACATTTCTAGTGTAGAAGTTTATAAAATATGTACACTTAGAAAAGTGTGTCCTTGTCCCTTATTATCAATTTTCCCCATGTAGACCATGGTACTTGATTTAAAAATGCTACATTTGAGAGAAACTCCTCAAATAATTTTGATGGCTTTCATCTCTCTCTTGATAGCAACTTCACAAACAATATGGAATTAGTTACAGGACAATTTAAATTTCTACACATTCTGGTTGTTCTGGATTTCCACTTTTGTGTAATATAAAAGAGATATCTTTATATGATGTTTTGTAGAGCTCCTTTAAACCTTATTAAATCTTTCCATCAACTGGAGGGAGAAACCCACTGAGATAATTTCCTTTCACCATCTCTTTCTGTATCTCTCTTCTCTCAAATTTGAAAGCACCAGTATTCTGCATAAAGCAGATGTGAATTGAATGGGGCTTTTTTAAAGCTCATATAATAAATAAGAAGGAAGCTGCCATCAATGTGCAATGCTCAATCACTTAAAAATATATATTAAGCCCTACCACTTGTCAAACATTGTGTTAAACTCCATTGTAGACATTAGTGACAAAAACAATCATGATTCTTGCTTTATAGAAGCTAAGACTCAACATAGTGGAGAATGTACCTTTATTTTTTTTTAAATGGTAATCATAAATACATAAATTTGAACCCTGTCAGGGTTAGGTTGTAATGTCAAGCAAGGGACCTTTTATCTTACAGAAATTTTGAGTATGGGAAAAGCCAAAATTCCCCAAAACTCTTGTTGCTGTAGCTGTTCGGAAATACATCATTTGTTTGTTTTTAAAGAAATTGTCTGGATCAAAGTAGTTGAAAGAGAATATAAATAGAAAGAATCAGTTTATATAAAAATAATATTTTTATTATTTTGTGCCATTAGTGTTTTGTTTAATTTTTATCATCTGAAGGAATTTTATTAACTTTCTGGACTAAGAGAAAATCATATATTGTATATGTATTTTAATATTTCTACCCATTTTCCAGATCTCAAATTTATCATTCACTTCCATTTAATTATGCTTTCTGTATGTGTTGCTAGCATTAATGAATGTTAAAATTTTATCTCTGACAAAAATTATACTGTTGAATACAATTTTATAATTGGTAAAAATTTTGACATATTAAAAAGCTGAATAAAGGTAAAATAATTTTTTTAAAGTATATTCTCCAAGGATAAATTTAAATAAACCTCCCAAACCAAAAATCTTAAAAAAGGATAAAATTTTCCTGAAAACACTGAACAAGTTATAAAACTGCTTGGTTTTACATAAAAATTAGACAAAGCCATAAAAATTTAATAGAAACACTAGAAAGTTATTTAAAACTTTAAGGACTGATTGGTAGGACTTCTGATCCCTGGTTCCACATATAACCATCATGGAAGTCATCATTCTGTCTTAACAACAAATAAAAAGTTTGAATTCACTAAAAAAGTCTACAACTTTTTATGGATGCTTAAGACAGGAGGATATAAGGCATTGAAGGATAATTAAAGAATATTATATAACAACTCTATTCCAAAATTTTTATAACCTCAAATGAATTGATCAGTTCCTTGAGGAACACAACCTGTCAGAACTCTCATGAGAAATGGAAATTTGAATAAGCTTATATCTCTTTTAAGAAACTGAATCAGTACTTATTAACCCTCCGAAACAGAAAGCACATTCCCAGATAGGTTCACCCCTGAATTCTATCAAATATTTAAGGAAGAAATTATACCACTTCTCTATAATATCTTTCAGAGGATAGGAACAGTGAGAATACTTCATAACTATCTTATGAAGCTAGCCTTACCTTATTGAGGCTTCCCTGGTGGCTCAGATGGTAAAGTGTCTGCCTGCAATATGGGAGACCTGGGTTTGATCCCTGGGTCAGGAAGATCCTCTGGAGAAGGAAATGGCAACCTACTCTAATACCCTTGCCTGGAAAGTCCCATGGATGGAGGAGCCTGGTATGCTAGAGTCCATGGGGTCACAAAGTTTTGGACACAACTGAGTGACTTCACTTTCCTTTCCTTTACCTTATTACCCAAACCAAAGGCATTGTAAGAAAACAAAACTGCAGACTAATAACTCTCATTTAATACAAATGCAAAATTTATCAGCAAACTATTAGCAATTTAAATCCAGCCATATATAGAAAAAAAAATTATATTCCATGACCAAGTGGTTTTTATTCCAGGTATGCAAGCCTAGTTCAGCAAACATTCAACAATCAATCAATACACTCTAATACACAGATAGGCTTACAAAAAATTGCATGAACATACCTTGATGAAAGTGAAAGAGAAGAGTGAAAAAGTTGGCTTAAAGCTCAACATTCAAAAAACTAATATCATGGCATCCGGTGCCATCACTTCATGGCAGATAGATGGGGAAACAGTGGAAACAGTGGCTGACTTTGTCTTTCTGGGCTTCAAAATCACTGCAGATGGTGATTGCAGCCATGAAATTAAAAGATGCTTACTCCTTGGAAGAAAAGTTATGACCAACCTAGATAGCATATTAAAAAGCAGAGACATTACTTTGCCAACAAAGGTCCATCTAGTGAATGCTTTGGTTTTTCTAGTAGTCATGTATGGTTGTGAGAGTTGGACTATAAAGAAAGATGAGCACCGAAGAATGGATGCTTTTGAACTGTGCTGTTGGAGAAGACTCTTGAGAGTCCCTTGGACTGCAAGGAGATCTATCCAGTCCATCCTAAAGGAGATCGGTCCTGGGTGTTCATTGGAAGGACTGGTGTTGAAACTGAAACTCCAATACTTTGGCTACCTGATGCAGAGAGCTGACTCATTGGAAAAGACCCTGATTCTGGGAAAGATTGAGGGCAGGAGGGCAAGGAGACGACAGTAGATGAGATGGCTGGATGGCATCACCGACTTGATGGACATGAGTTTGGGTAAACTCCAGGAGTTGGTGATGGACAGGGAGACCTGGCATGCTACAGTTCATGGGGTCACAAAGAATCAAACAAGACTGAGTGACTGAACTGAACTGAACTGATCAACAGCTCTAGAAAAAGCATCTGCAGAATCCAGCACCCATTCATGATATCAACTGTAAGTAAACCAGGAGTGGAAGGAAACTCCCTCAACTTGATAAAAAAAGGAGACACCACTAATATGATGCTTAATAATGAGCTTTCCTGCTGAGATCAGGTAAAAGGCAAGGATCTTCCCTCTCACCACTCCATTTTGACATCACACTAGAAGTACTAGCTAATGCAGTAAAATAAAAGAGATAACATATATACCGGTTGAAAAAGAAGACATAAAACTGTCTTTTGCTCACAGGTGACATGGTTTAATATGTACAAAATCTGAGAGAATTGACTAAAGCACTCCTATAACTAATGAGAAATTATGGCAAGATTGTGGGACACAGGGTTAATATACAAAAGTTGATCGCATTCCTTTATATGAGTAATAACCAAGCAGAATTTGAAATTAAAACCATGATAACATTTACATTAACTCCCCCAAAATGAAACACTTAGATGCAAATCTAACAAAATATGTTTAATATCTATATAGGAAAACTACAAAGCTCTATATTTAGAGTTATTATTTCTTTTATCAGCACCCTTTAGTTAACAAATCATGCAGCAACAATTTTCAGGTAGTTATATAATTTTTCTTAGGATTTTAATATTATTTAGTTCCATATGCATTTAACCTACCTAAAAAAATTCAATTTTTGTGGCGAATGTGTGAAATCTCTTTTGTTTCTACTTCTAATTCACGTTTCTTTCTTAATTTTCTTTTCTTTTAGTCCTTTCTTTTAGCTTTCGGTTGATGGTGACTGGGGATAGGATTGGCAGAGGACAGGAAGAAAGCGTATTCTCACATTGCTCTTGTCTCCTTGAAGACTCTTGGTTATGTCCTCATGGAGAGTATTTTATCAAATTTGAAGAGCCAACAGAATGCAAAAGGCAAATCAGTGTGGTGTTGAGAATGTCAGTCTAAATTTGATTAAGTATTATATCTTTAGAAAGCCTTCTATAAAGTTTGCAGCTTAATTAAGTACACTTTATGTCTTTGCACACAATATTGTATATGAATATGTGTGTATTTGTATACTTATGTGCATATGTGTGTGTGTATATCTGTAGGTGAATAATATACTATATTGCATTAGAATTATCCCTTATGAGACAGTGAACACTCTGGAAGCAGGAACTATATATTGGTAATATTAAAATCCCCAAGACCTGATTTAATACCTGAATATAGAATAATTTCAATGTGTATTAGTTGAAATAAGTATGGTGTCTTTTATACATATGAATATGGGTAAATATTTGTTATTGGTATGAAGTACTACCACTTATTCACTATTCTAGATTTATTTCCTATTTATATAATTGTCCATGTTTTTGCTTAATCATTTAACGTGATTGTCATCAGTGACAGGACATAAATGTGAGATATACGGTGAATTTATCACCTTTTCAGTATACTTTGGGACTAGATTTTGATAATGTGCATTAGTGCACTATTATTTAATATTAGGATTTTTTTTGAAATTTCTTATGTTTATATACTATTACTTAAGTATAATCGTTTTGTATATCTGACACTTGTTTTATAGTCAGACATTAATGGTACTAACTACCATTTATATTTTTTTTGAGTAATCCCTAATTTCAAAGATTGACTTGAATGTCGTTTTTAAAATGCCTCATGTCGATGATTAATACGTAGTAATATATGTGAAATTAATTATCTAATTATGTTTCCAAACGCTGAAGTCATGCTAAAATTGTAATGGCACTAACTAGAAATGGCTTACTGGGTTATTTTAACATATTACTAAGAAGATCAGGAGAAATTTTTAATTGGTTTAGTAGCTTACAATGCAGTTTGAATTTAATCTGACATCCATAACAAAAATAAAATTGGATTTGTTCATTTTCTAATACAATACCAAAAGCAATCTTAAAATGTACATGAAAAACACTGTGATACTGGTGATAAAGGATTCAGTGTCTACAAGAGTGTGCATAGAAGCAATCCCTGTACATCTGCTAAGTTGTCCTAAAATTAATGAAAAATGTGCAGCTAAAATGAATTAGAATGGAATAAGACATAACGTATAACTATAATAATGAAAGCTTATTCATAGAAGTAATCAAAATGGCCTTTCTTTGTTCAGGGCTTATAGTACACAGAGCTTCAGTGCCAAAGAAATAACTGAATTCCAATTGATGAAATCCATCCCTCCTCCCAACTTTATATGTTTTCTATTTGTGAGAATAGATACAGTTCGAGCAGCAATCGCAAATATTTTTTGACTAGCCATTGTCTAGAGCAGCCTCTGCTAGTGAGCTGAGATGGAAAAAAATTAGAATCAATAGGGAAAACCAAGCACATATAAAATATAGGTGATAGAAAGAGCTCAGGATTGGTAGAAATAGTGGTTCACTCAAATTAATAATGATAGAGAATTTTACTGTGACCCTAACAATCTCTTCCTAAGCTTTGGATAGGATTTGTTATAGGAATTAAACAATAAAAACAATACATGCTATTATTGAATATCATGATACTCTATAGTCTTATGTTAAATATCTACCCTATGAGGTGGCTCTTATTATTCCTATTTTACCCCTGCTGCTGCTGCTGCTGCTGCTGCTGCTGCTAAGTCGCTTCAGTCGTGTCTGATTCTGTGCGACCCCATAGATGGCTGCCCACCAGGCTCCCCTGTCCCTGGGATTCTCCAGGCAAGAACACTGGAGCGGGTTGCCATTTCCTTCTCCAATGCAGGAAAGTAAAAAGTGAAAGTGAAGTTGCTCAGTCGTGATCCCATAGACTGCAGCCCACCAGGTTGCTCTGTCCATGGGATTTTCCAAGCAAGAGTACTGGAGTGGGGTGCCATTGCCTTCTCTGATTTTACCCCTAGAAAAACCAAATAATTTGTGCAGGAGGCACACAGCTGAGAATTGTCAGAAGTGGAATATGAATTCAGAACTCACTGATTCTAAATCCCAAGCCTATTTTCATTAAACCATACTGACTGCCAATATCACCTTAAACTCTGTTTTCCCTATTCAAACAATGTACTTTCATTTCACAGATAACAACACAACCTTCAGGTAATAAAAAAAGAGACAAATAATGAAAGCTTAAGCATAAAGAGGTCAACATCCTAGACATATCATTGTGACACTGCTTTGATGACCTTTTTGTTCCTTGAGCACTAGGTAGCCCTAGGCGCGGAAAAGACTATGTATAAAATAAGCTTGGAATTGCGTTTGGCTGCAGGTGACAACAGAAATAACTGTGGCTTCAACATGAGAGAGGTTTGTTTCTCTCTCATACAGGAAAACTAGAAATATAGTCCAGAGCTATTTAACTGCTATGTGGTGATTCAATCGCCTTTTCTCTCTTTTTCCATTTCATCATTCTTTGCATAAGTCTTCCACCTTTAGAATCAACTCCAGATGTGGAGGTGATAGAGTGAACTCTCCAAAAATGGCTGATTGAGTGAATTCTTTTCATCATAACCTGCATTTCAGAGAAGCAGCAGGAATAAGGGAGAGGGTGTGTGCTGGCTCTGTCTGCTTCTAAAAGAGCTTTCCCCTAATTTTACCTACCAACCTCCACTTATTTCTCATTAGTCATCTCTAGCTTCATGGAAGACTAGGAAATGTAGCTTCTTGGCTAGGAAAATTGTTACCTAGAATAATACTTGGGTTTTGTTACTAAAGAACAAGGTATTGAGTAGCTATCTGGTCCCTAAGCTCTAATGGAGCAAAACAATGAACTACATTTGAAACGTGCATTACTCAAGCAATTTGAGTAGCTTGGCTCTCTTGTTAAGGTTAATTGGGAGTCTGTGGAATCCCCATTGGGAGAATTTCAAAGGGAAAACTGAGCGATCAGGTAATTTATGCAGCTCAAATCGGGTGAAAAATTCAGTTAAACTCATGATGTGCTCTGTGTCACAAAGCTGTCTGTCTGCTTGCATTTGCTCTCAGCCCATCAGAAGGAATTAACTTAATCAGCAGTACTAGATCAAACTGTATTACGTATGCAACTTTATATTCTAAGCCACTTTCCATCATTCTAGAAGCTATTTCCATGATAAATCATCAAAATCATGACTATATTTTCATGGTCATTTTTTTATTTTCATGATTCACATTCATAAATACATAATGTATGACATTCACATGCCCTGATGATATTCAGATGTTATACTTCCCAAGAAACATTTCAAATGATGCAATTTTTACATAGAGGAAAATTCTGAGAAGTCTAGTTTAATGTTGCTTCTATATTTCTCTTAGATCTAAAATCAATTAATTCCTTAGTAGGAAAAAAAAGGTTACAGGGAGGCAGTGTAGCACTGCAAAATGAACATAGACTTTGGACTTAAATAAACCTCTTTCAATCCCATGTCAGACCATAATTCACTTGCTATTTGACTTTGCACTAGTTGTATAAAGTCCTTGAGTCTCATCTTTAATTGTAAAATTGTGATTCTGGTACATAGCTAGGCCTGAGAACCTCTGTAGTACAGCAGTGTACTTAAGAAATATCCATCTATTCTTTAATTATTGGTCTACCTACGTCAGCGTTCCTTGATTAACATAAGGTAAACCAAATTCTAAGAACAGGGTTCTTGGTTCCTCAAGTCACCTGCTCAGAGATGGAACATGAGTAGCAAATGTGTGAAACTGCATGGCTGAGCACATGCTATGGAATGGAGTCAGCACATTGAGTTTTTATAACTAATTCTTGTTGTCCTGAGGCAAACAGGCAGTCTGGACACAGTGCATTGTCGTTCAACTGTATTTGTCCTCAAGCCAGCCCTTTAAGTCCTAGAAAAGAGCAGGCTAAGAGGAAAAATAAAAACAAAGCCAAGCAAAAAACTATGCTGCTACATCTTGGAACACAGAAATGCCTGCTTTGGAATCTGTTGAGAATACTGTAACCCTATGGGAAGAAATGCACTTTCTGTTTCTGCTGTAAACTCTGGTTGCATCTTTTACCTCTCAAACTCTGACTTGAATACTTGGAAGCTGAAGTGAAATATCTGTGATATTAACCATAAAAATGTATAACCGAGCAAAGCAGGTGGCTACCCCCTATAACAGAACAGCAGAGTACAGTGGATGTGCCACCATGCCCAGGTCAGCAGACATGGCTCCTGGACTGTTTGGGAGGTATTTCAGTTCGATGTCTACATGTGAATACATGGGGAATAGAGTACCTATAAGTCATCTTGCTGGGATTCATGGGGTCGCAAAGAGTTGGACACGACTGAGCGACTGAACTGAACTGAATTGAACTGAAGTCGTCCTTACAGAACCTTCCAGAAATATCAATACATACAGAGAACAGGCAACACAAAGTCAAGAATCCTAAAGTTAAGCAAATGGAGACATGAGTCAACAAAATTTGCTTATATGCTACGGTAACTAACTCATTTATGCTGAAGCTTGTCTTCTGAGTCTGACAGCCTGTTCTCTGTCTTATTCACTATGTATGTTCTTGTTTGTTAGGGGGCAGAAGCTGAGTGGAGGAAAATCATGATTATTTGTACTCTATAACAGCAAGTGGAGTAAGGTTCCCTAAGGAGCAGCAGTGATGTGTTGGGATCCAAGACTCGATACCACAATGTAGAACAGATGAGATCCAGAGTCTGAGTCAGGAAACACGTGTAAAGAAAAGGCTGCCAAATCCAATGTGGTCAACCAATAAGCTAAGACAATCAGGAAATCAGCACTGAGTTCACAAATTCAAGAACTTGTGGACAAGAGAAACCGCACTTTGTGTTGAAAGCAGGAGGTTGCAAGACAGTCAGTGTGGTAAACGAATAAGGAAAATGAAGTAATCCGTTTAGGACAGCAGATAACGTACAGACATGGTGCTGCATTGTAGAGTTCCTCGGATCATAGTAGAACAAAGACTAAAGGCCTGACTGAATTTGTAAACACCATGTGAGCATGAGCCGTGAATCTATTCAGATACTTAGAATCTTGCTTCTTTTCAGCTGGGGACTCTGTGTGACTACTGTTATCTCTTCAGGATGCTGCAGTTCTTTAACTTTGACCCCAGTCCCATTTACCCTAATAATTAATTGCCATAGATTTCCTTATTTAATTATAACCATTTCTCACCTGTCCGATATTTACTTCTTACAGATGCTGCTTTGGTTTCTTTTGTGCACCTAAAAGCATCCTCCTCTAATCCTTGCCGAAAGTCTCTGAAGAGAAACAAAGCTTGCCTGAGTCTCTTCCTAATATTAATACTATACTTTAGATTATGCTCTGTGCTTGTGTGTGTGCAAAGTCACTTCAGTCATGTCCAACTCTTTGCTACCGTATAGACTGTAACCCACCAGGCTCTTCTAACCATGGGATTCTTCAGACAAGAATACTGAGCCACCTAGGAAGCCCAGATTATGCTCTCCCTGCCCACCTGTTGTTCACAGATGCTGGATCTGCCTTGAAGTACCTATTCCTCTGTAGTAACCTATAGGTTCTATGCCTCACTTCTTCAGTTCAGTTCAGTCACTCAGTCGTGTCTGACTCTTTGCAACCCCGTGAATCACAGCACGCCAGGCCTCCCAGTCCATCAACTGGTCAACTAAGAACCACTGTTGAGACAACATTCTCATACAGATTGATTCTTACTGCCTGTTAGGATGATGTGAAACACCCACAGATTAACTTACTAGCCCTGGACATGAAGCCTTAGCCATAACAGAAGCTTTGTTGCAAAGAGGAAAAATTATTTAAAATAAACTTAATGTCTTAGCTTAAAGGACTGCAAACCAAAACTAAAATATAAGGTTGTGTGCATGTTAATTTCTTTGAGTTATGTCCAACTCTTTGCAACTTTGTGGACTCTAGCCTGCCAGGCTCTTCTGTCCATGGGATTCTCCAGGCAAGAATGCTGGATTGGATTGCAATGCCCTCCTTCAGGAGATCTTCCCAACCCAGGAATCGAAACTGCATCTACGTCTCCTCCATTGGCTGGCGGGTTCTTTAGCCCTAGTGCCACCTGGAAAGCCCAAATGTAAGGTTACATGCCATCAAAAGGATGAGGACTTAGAGTCCCACCTCAAGGTGACCATATGGTTTGGTAAAGAGATGGGGAATCTACCATCTTACTAGGTTTCTGTGTACATAGCAGTGATTCAAACAGCTCTGTTACTCAGTCATGTGGCAGAATCTTTTCTCCAACCTTTGTTTGGAGTTGAATAAATCTAGAACTTTACACCTCTTCTTAGGTGGTTTTCCCAAAATATAACTTGTATCTGCATCAGACACTCTTGGATTTTAAATTTGCATCCAAATTTACTCTTTTCTTGTTTTTCTAACAACCATCTCACCTCTGGAACAAGTTTCAAAATGTTTCAAGTAACATTCAACTTGAAAAGTTATTTATCTCTTTAAACTTTTTTTGGGGGCCTTACAGTCACTTCTACTCAGATAGACTACATTTTCATCTGGGATTTTCTTTGGAACCCCCACTTCCTCTTTTGAGTTTCATATTAAGCACCAACAGATATGCAGATGACACCACCCTTATGGCGGAAAGTGAAGAGGAACTAAAAAGCCTCTTGATGAAAGTGAAAGAGGAGAGTGAAAAAGTTGGCTTAAAGCTCAACATTCAGAAAATGAAGATCATGAAATCTGGTCCCATCACTTCATGGGAAATAAATGGGGAAACAGTGGAAACAGTGTCAGACTTATGTTTTTGGGCTCCAAAATCACTGCAGATGCTGACTGCAGCCATGAAATTAAAAGACGCTTACTCCTTGGAAGAAAAGTTATGACCAACCTAGATAGCATATTCAAAAGCAGAGACATTACACTGCCGACTAAGGTCCATCTAGTCAAGGCTAAGGCTTTTCCAGTGGTCATGTATGGATGTGAGAGTTGGACTGTGAGGAAACCTTAGTGTAGAAGAATTGATGCTTTTGAACTGAGGTGTTGGAGAAGACTCTTGAGAGTCCCTTGGACTGCAAGGAGATCCAATCAGTCCGTTCTGAAGGATATCAGCCCTAGGATTTCTTTGGAGGGAATGATGCTGAAGCTGAAACTCCAGCTTTGGCCACCTCATGTGAAGAGTTGACTCATTGGAAAAGACTCTGATGCTGGGAGGGTTTGGGGGCAGGAGGAGAAGGGGATGACCGAGGATGAGATGGCTGGATGGCATCACTGACTCGATGGACGTGAGTCTGGGTGAACTCCGGGTGTTGGTGATGGACAGGGAGGCCTGGCATGCTGCGATTCACAGGGTCGCATAGAGTCGGACACAACTGAGTGACTGAACTGAACTGAACTGAACTGATGTTTTATAGGAAAACTATTCTAATAGCTCATTGTGTCAATGAAGAGAAACAGATGAGCTGGTTCAGGTAAACTCTTCTATCGGTAACTATGTGAGATCACCACAGTCCCACATTTGGTCCTTAATATTTCAGGTTGAGAAAAATAATAGATGTATTATTTTATAGTTTCTCAGTCTGGGAGATAAGCTCATAGAAATGTAAAAGACCGAAATAACATGTCATTAGGTCATTTAGTTCAAGAACTAGTGCTGTTCCCTTGCAAAGAGTTCTTCCCTCTGCCACTCAGGAGACAAAATGACAATTCTGAAGATAGCTTTAGAAGCTTGAAACAGGACAGGGGATGCTGGCTGAGCTCAAGTTATTTTTATCAAGTTATGGGACATCAATGACTTATCCTGATTTACATTAAAACTGTTCATGATGAAATAACATCCACTGGATCATGGAAAAAGCAAGTGAGTTCCAGAAAAACATCTATTTCTGCTTTATTGACTATGCCAAAGCCTTTGACTGTGTGGATCACAATAAACTGGAAAATTCTGAAAGAGATGGGAATACCAGACCACCTGACCTGCCTCTTGAGAAATCTGTATGCAGGTCAGGAAGCAACAGTTAGAACTGGACATGGAACAACAGACTGGTTCCAAATAGGAAAAGGAGTACATTAAGGATGTATATTGTCACCCTGCTTATTTAACTTATATGCAGAGTACATCATGAGATACGCTGGACTAGAAGAAACACAATCTGGACTCAAGATTGCCAGGAGAAATGTCAATAACCTCAGATATGCAGATGACACCACCATTATGGCAGAAAGTGAAGAGGAACTAAAAAGCCTCTTGATGAAAGTGAAAGAGGAGAGTGAAAAAGTTGGCTTAAAGCTCAACATTCAGAAAACGAAGATCATGGCATCTGGTCCCATCGCTTCATGGGAAATAGATGGGGAAACCGTCGAAAGAGTGTCAGAATTTATTTGGGGGGCTCCAAAATCACTGCAGATGGTGACTGCAGCCATGAAATTAAAAGACGCTTACTCCTTGGAAGAAAAGTTATGACCAACCTAGATAGTATATTCAAAAGCAGAGGCATTACTTTGCTGACTAAGGTCCATTTAAGAAGGCTGAGTGCCGAAGAATTGATGCTTTTGAACTGTGGTGTTGGAGAAGACTCTTGAGAGTCCTTTGGACTGCAAGGAGATCCAACCAGTCCATTCTGAAGATCAGCCCTGGGATTTCTTTGGGAGGAATGATGCTAAAGCTGAAACTCCAGTACTTTGGCCACCTGATGCAAAGAGTTGACTCATTGGAAAAGACTCTGATGCTGGGAGGGATTGGGGGCAGGAGAAGAAGGGGGCGACAGAGAATGAGATGGCTGGATGGCATCACTGACTTGATGGACGTGAGTCTGAGTGAACTCTTGGAGTTGATGATGGACAGGGAGGCCTGGCCTGCTGCAGTTCATGGGGTCACAAAGAGTCACACACAACTGAGCGACTGAACTGAACTGAACTGATGATGAAATAAAGTTGGTCTTTTGGAATCGGACATTAAAATTGTCTGCTGAACAATAGGAAAACAATTTAATTTTCTATCATTTAAATTTCTCATTTTACCTTCGGCTTTAATTTTATTGGAAATGTTTATGGAAGCACAACTCTTAACTCATACTTGAATATGGTAGAGTTTAGAGGGTGATTTCTATATCTTCCTAGTTAAATCCAGGGAATATTTGGGCCTCCATACATTTATAAGCAGGGCTTCCCTCACAGCTCAGTCAGTAAAGAATCTGCCTGCAGTGCAGGAGACCCAAGTTTGACCATTGGGTCGGGAGGATCCCCTGGAGAAGGAAATGGCAACCCACTTCAATATTCTTGCCTGGAGAATCCCACGGACAGAGGAACCTGGCAGGCTTCAGTCCATGGGGTTGCAAGAGTCAGACATGACTTAGTGACTAAACCACTACCACATTCATAAGCATTCTCTTTGCATATGTGATCACTGTTCATTTTACTTTCAGGACATTTGTCTGAAGTTGTCTCCAACTCCTGAAAATTAACATTATAATCCTTATCACATAGATTACATATTATACTTTCTAAAGAATGAGAAACTTTATGTGGTGGCCACTTTCAAGGTCATCTATCCATTGCACATATATTTAGTTCTTATTTTAAAAAGTAGTTTGTCTTGAAGTTTAAAGTGTACTGGCCTTCCTTCTCAACAAGAAAATGCAGTGTCCTGGCAGATTTAGGAATGTCCTTGCCTCTGTGGCTTAACACATGGAAAACTCTGTATCTGAATATTTTAATCCAAGCTCTGGGTCATTCTTTCAAAAGTACATAGGCTATGTACATAGTCTCAAACTTTATTATTGGATAAATTAGAATTGATTTAAAATTCTCAGACAACAAAAATTTTAGACTACAAATTTGATTAATAATAACCTGAGTTAGAGAAGGACCCACTATTGAACAGAATAGGACTTTGCAAAATGCTATGGGATAGTGTGTGTTCCAATGTATTGCAGAGACTTAAAAGCTATCTTATGTAAATACATTTTTTTAAAATGTAATTTATTTTTCCAAACCATGGTTGACTATTCAGATGTATTTCAAGCATACAAATTTTTTTTTTTTTTTTTTTTGCTTAGGTTACATTCATTGAGATAAAAATGTTGGCACCTTGTAAGTAAACAATTTAGATATGCCAGCTGCACTGATAGTTTATCATGAAGCAGAGATGTTTGGTACCTCTGCTGCAATTATTCTTTATGAGATTTGGAGAAAGATGAAGTAGGAAGTATTAGACGTAAATTAAGTCTGAGCCTTTTCTGTAATCTTTTGCATTCTTACACAGTTTTGATGATTGGCCTTATTTTAATACCAACCACCTGGGAAAGAGTCATTCACATTTATCTTGACAAACACAGTCCAAAGCCTTATTTCATTAGCCCCACCTGTCCTTAAACACTAAATTGCTTTCCATTTACCAAAGACAGTCTGAATTAATTTATATGAGTTTTTTCTAAGGTGCTTTTTTACATTTGTGTGCATTATTTTGTAATCTTGGTTATATTCCTAAATCAGAGGAAGAAATAGATAATAGTGTTGGGAAATTCCCCTGGAGGAGAAAATGGCAACCCACTCTATCATTCTTGCCGGGAAAATCTCATGGACAGGGGAGCCTAGTGGACGATAGTACATAGGGTCACAAAGAGTCAGACGTGAATGAGCACACACACACAAACAAACTCATAAATTTTATTATTTGAGTTTTAATACCTAATTCTTATCAAGAGCAGAAGAGTTTGACATTTTGCCTTGCTTTTAAGCTTACAAGCTATCCTGCAACAGTTTCTTGGATGTTGAAGAAGACATGATACTCCTGAATCAGAGACAAAGGACTTCAACCCTGAAAACACAGCAAGCAGCTCAAATGTCCTGTTAACTTTAGTCTTCCTTGTCCCCAAACGCCACAACAACACATGAAAGGTCTCCCACTGGATGTCACACACACAGTAATTTTGCACTACAGCTGAGGAGGATTAAAATTAGGCTTTATACTTAGGCTCCATAAAATTATTTTTAAAGCAAACTTCTCCAAATGTTTCCTGGAGGCTCACATTAGCTTTGATGCACTTGGTTGTAAACATACCTATATTCCCCTCTGGAAGGAGCTACTCTCTATATCTTCTATAATTCTTATACAAACATCCTTGAAAAATAATCTGGAAAAAAAAAAAAGATGTTCATGCCTCTACTTGCAAGATTTGCAGAAAAACAAGAAACTCATGGAGAAATGCATCCCAACCATACCTTATAAAGATAGTTATTTTTCCCTTTTAATTTTTTAATTGCCAGATAATTATTTTATAATGCTGTGTTTGTTTCTTCTGTACAACAACATGAATAAACACATACACACACACACACAAACATATATACACACACCCACACATATCACCTCCCTCTTGAGCCTCCCCCTCACCACCCCCATCCCACACTTCCAGGTCATCACAGAGCAGAACCCTGGGCTGAGCTCCCTGTGTTATATAGCAACTTCCCACTCTCTATCTACAAATGCTGACATATATATACACATGGAAGTGTATATATAGCTTCTCAGGTGGCACTAGTGGTAAAGAACCTGATTGCATTCAGGGCATTTAAGAGATATGGATTCAATCCCTGGGTCAGAAGATCCCCTGGAGAAGGAAATGATAACCCACTCCAGTATTCTTGCCTGAAAAATCCTATGGGCAAAGGAGCCTGGAGGGCTATAGTCCATGGGGTGTATAGAAGTCAATGCTCCTTTCTCAATTCGTCCCACCCTCTTCTTCCCTGCCCTGTATCCCCAAGCCTGTTCTCTACATCTACGTCTCTATTCCTGCTCTGCAAATAGGTTTATCAGTACCATTTTTTAGATTCCATATATATGCATTTATGTATGATAAGTGTTTTTCTCTTTCTGACTTACTTCACTCTGTATAACAGCTTCTGGGTTCATCCATCTCACTGCAACTGACTCAAATTTGTTCCTTTTATGGCTAAGTAATATTCCATTGTATATATGTACCACAACCTCTTTATCCATTCATCTGTCATTGAACATCTTGGTTGCTTCCATGTCCTGGCTATTATAAATAGTGCTACAAAGCACTATAAATAGTGCTATATATTTCATATATATCAATATGATCACTGCTTTTAAGCACAGACACATTGGGTTACATGGATCTTTTTTAAATTATGATTTTATCAGGGTAAATGCCCAGTAATAGGATTGCTATGATAATTGCAATTAATTTTGCAAAAAAAAAAAAAAAGTTTTATTCCTAGTTTTTTAAGGAATCTCCTTACTGTTCTCCATAGTGGTTATATTAATTTATATTCCCACCAAAAGTGCAAATGCTCTATATTCCTTCCAGCATTTATTGTTTGTAGATTTTCTGATGATGCCCATTCTGATTGGTGTGAGGTGATACCTCACTGTAGTTTTCATTTGAATTTCCCTAATAATGATCAATGTTGAGTTATATTTTTGTGGTACTTAATCAGCAAAAGATTGTTTTATTTTAGATATAACCCTGAGATTCTGAACATACAATTAAACAATAGTGAGGTCATATATAAAAATAGCACTCTCTTTGGCCCCCACACTGCAGCAACCAGCATTGGAAGCCAAATCACAACCTCTGTATAATCCAGCCCCAGATGGACAGAACTTAGCCTATGACTCTCCACTTTCCTATATGGTTTCCTGCTTCCAGCTCAGGACCAGGTAGAGAAAGACAAGTTTGTTCCCCAAACTTATCACACAAGAAGCCCTGCTTCTAGTTTAACCTTCTTCCAACCTTCCCAGCCAACAACCTCCAATCAGGTAAACCTGAAGTCTTTCTTTAAAAAAAAAAAAAAAGCTATTAAACCTTCCTACTCTCCCAGCTACTTGAGTCTCTACCAAACACAAGTGATGGACAGACTCCTTTGTGATAACAAATTCTGAATTGCCTCTGTTTTCATTTCAATGTTTTTCATTTATTTCCACAATGTATATATGCAAACAAATATGAAAATTAGAACTGGATCCAACAGCAATTTAATTTCAGTAAAAGACATCAAATTAAGACATTGTGGCTGTATGTGTGTTTTAAAACATCTGAATAGAATTCAGGGAAGAAAACTAATCTAAATGGTGTAATCTTTGTGGATGTGTATATATTTTTGATGTAGTTTGGATGCTCAATACTAATGAAAAAGCAAAAATCTCAGTATTTTTAAATTACAGATTCAACCCCTAGATACTTGTAAAATGCCATGTAGCTAGACATACTATGAATAGCTTAAAAAAAAAATCCCTCCACGATATAAACCTTTAAAATCTATTAATATTATATTGCTTTTTTAACCTTACTAACCATGAAGTGTTTTAGAGTTGATAACCTTCCATGCTGCTGTTCTTTAGTGCAAAGGAAAAAGGAATTTTGCAAGCAGTAGCTGGCATTATCAACACTGGGGGCATTTTGCAGTAAATGAATCCTTATAAAATGTGCAAACTGAAAGTGAAAAGGCACCAAAATATTAAAACATATCCTTACTAAAAAGACCAAAACAACGTGGTACAGAGTTTGCTGCTTTTATATTTTGTCTATGTCTAGCAGATATTATGCACTCAAGCATGATTGTTTAACACATGAGTGAGAATATTTTTAGAAGCAGCATCTCACTGCCCTCGATTTGTCCTTGTAAGCTTGACCACTGAGGGGACAAGAGGAGGCACGTGGCTGGCAATTAGTACCTTATCCGTCGTCCCTTGACTTCTATATGCAGTTCATAGGAGATTTCATATATATCAATATGATCACCTCTTTTAAGCACAAACACAGGTTACTCCATTCTGTAATCTATAAGTGTTCCCACCCCAAAGCAAACATTTTCGTGTGAAACTAAAGCTACCAAAATAATTGAGCTCAGAAGAATGACGTTCTAGCTATACATCGACTAAAGGTGGGCTGAAGAAAGAGTAAGATCAGAGAGAGGATACTGTAGAGAAAATTGACAGAAGTTGATTCGAGAAGAATGTTGAGAAACAATGTCTTTGTGCTGATTGAGGATAGCTAATGATGGAATTGTATAGGGTACCTGGGAAAGAACTGAACAATTCCTCCCCAGACTCACCTGAAATAACATCACAAAAGGCCTCTGTCAGAGACTGTAGTCTATGGTATAGACAAAGTTGACTCTGTTTCTGTACTAAGGAAATCTTTGAAATTCACCTAAAACATGCCTATAGTGATTCTAGGGTAAATTTTTGACCAACCTAGATAGTATATTCAAAAGCAGAGACATTACTTTGCTGACTAAGGTCCGTCTAGTCTAGGCTATGGTTTTTCCTGTGGTCATGTATGGATGTGAGAGTTGGACTGTGAAGAAGACTGAGCACCAAAGAATTGATGCGTTTGAACTGTGGTGTTGGAGAAGACTCTTGAGAGTCCCTTGGACTGCAAGGAGATCTAACCAGTCCATTGTGAAGGAGATCAACCCTGGGATTTCTTTGGAAGGAATGATGCTGAACCTGAAACTCCAGTAGTTTGGCCACCTCATGCAAAGAGTTGACTCATTAGAAAAGACTCTGATGCTGGGAGGGATTGGGGGCAGGAGGAGAAGGGGACGACAGAGGATGAGATGGCTGGATGGCATCACTGACTCAATGGACATGAGTCTGAGTGAACTCCGGGAGATGGTGCTGGACAGGGAGGCCTTGCGTGCTGCGATTCATGGGGTCGCAAAGAGTCGGACACGACTGAGCGACTGAACTGAACTGAACTGAGGGTAAATTTTGTTTTCATATAGTTTATATTCTCTTGTTTCTGTGTTATGAAAAGAAACAACCATTTATCTTGAAAAAAATGGCAGTGTAGGAAATAGAGGTTTACATTTAGAAAACTAAAGAGTTAAATAAAATTACTGATATACAGAAAGAATAAAAATACTCAATTTTAAACTTATAGAAGAATCCATTGCTATTTAAAAACCTTGTTCTAGAGTAATAAAAGTCCAAGTGGCTAGATCGTTGTGCTAATAAAATTGGCCTTTAGCTCCAGCACTGTGAAGTTTGAAATAACTGTGGACCACTCTCTGTCACATCAACTTAACCTTAAGAGCATCAGGGGAAAATCAACATTCTTAGGAGTTTACTGCAGGTTCTCTTCCACTTTTTTTTTTTTTTTATTAGTCATTTTCAAATGACTTTTATTTGTCCTCTTGCAGAATACTCAAGTTTTATTTGGTAAGTTGGCATCTGTCATTTAGTTGCCATAGTTTCTTTCTTCCTCTCTTTCTTTCCCCCTTTCTTTGTTTCTTTTTCTCTGTTAATGCCACTGGACTTGGGAAGTGAGGAAGGGGATAGACTGTTATTTGTGATACTCACCTCGGCTGACTTTGGTTGGTGTTGCATCTCTGGGTTTCTTAGGGCAAGTACAGGTGGATGCTTCGATTTAACTAATGGTCAGTTTCACATAGTGAAGAGTTTAAACTTAAAAAAAATAAAATAACTTTTGCTGAATTGATGAAATCAAGCTATACTTTTGATATCTTGGAGAAGGTAATCAGAGACTCACATAATCTAAGAGGCTAAGGCTTTATGTTTGTATATCAATTAAAGTTAAATTGAATTTGTTATGAGGTAGTTTCCAAAGAAAGTTTTAGTTTAAATTAATTTCTGGCAAATATAACTATTTTGGATCAGGCTGGAATACAGTTGAGGGTGAATCTTCTCTTTAACACTTAATCTGCTCTAGGTTTATTCAGTTTTCACAATATCTCAAACTTTGACAGTCTCAGATACCATTGTTCTCAAGCTCTTCTGACCAGGCAGCCTCATAACCTCCTGAGATGGCAGTATCCTGACAAACCTTAGAATAATTGCTCTCTCGCTTACGTAGGGCTATCTCCTATCTCAATCCTCAATTCCTGTGTAAATAGTAGTTATCATGAACCTAGCCTTTAGATTTGAAATTACAAACTATCATTCTTAACTTTAGAGTAAGACATCAAGCATCAGTCATAATACTGAGGTGAGACTGTGTTATGTTTTTCACTTTTAAAAACCATCTTTAAAATCAAAGGCATAAATCAAACAGTTAAGTCAGAAAAAAATAAATAAATAAATAAAATAAAAAAAAATAAAATCAAAGGCATAAAAATTTCATCTACTATAACTGTATCCATAGTAGACCCAGGACTTCCAATCCTCTAAAATCACTTTCTTTGATACCTCTAGGCCAGCTGTTTTGTCAGCAATTTCACCTCACCCCAGCAAACACACTGTCTTCAAAGTCAGTCTTCTTTCTCTGTTTTCCCTCCCTCTTTCTCCCTTCCTTCCTTCCTTCTTTCTCTCCTTCTTTCCATCCTCTCTCCCTCACACACACACACCATCACTTGTGCCATTCACATGTGTGAGACATGCTCTGTGCTATTTTTAGATCCATTCCTCATTTTTTCACTTCAGAAAGCACATCACCATTAATGTGAATGAGTGACGATGTCCACAGGAAAACTGTAGTGACTGTCTAATTTGTGAAGAGCAAACTATTTGAAAGCTGTAGCTATTGTAACATATCTCCTGAACACTGTTAAATTCTTCACTAGGTAACAATGTGACTCCCCAGAGCAATACATCCAGCCACTCTAGCCTGAAGCCCTGAAAGTATCTTTAATTCATCCTGCCTTACCTGCCTCCAGTCCAGCAGCCATGCCCTTAAGATCCCTTCATTATTTAGTTTTCCACCTCCAAGGCACCACCCTAGTCCTTGCCACCATATTTCTTGCCTAGATCACTGCATTAGCCTCCTCAGGGGGTTCTCACTTCCATTCTCACTCTGCAGTAGCCCAGTCTTCACACAGAAGTAAGAAAGCTCTTTTAAAGACTAATACCAGAGCTCTTTTTAAGACTAATACTGTAGCCTACCAGGCTCCTCTGTCCATGGGATTTTCCAGGCAATAGTACTGGAGTGGATTGCCATTTCCTTCTCCAAGGGATCTTCCCAACCCAGAGATCGAACCCAGGTCTCCCGCATTGTAGACAGATGCTTTACCGTCTGAGCCACCAGGGAAGTCCTAATACCTGTTCAGACATTGCTAAATAAAATCACAGAATTAAACCCAGACATCCCCCCATATCCACTAAGTCTTTGCACAGCCAGGTCTTACCTATTTCTTGCATGCCTTCTGTAGCTTCTCCTCTTTGTTTATTGAGCTCAGCTATGTTGCTCTATTTTCTCTGAGAAAACATGGAAGCTTTGCTTGTCTTAGTGCCTTTGACCTTCTATGAGTCTGATTCTTCAGGTAAGGCACATGGCTGGGCTTCTTTGTAGGCTTAATTTCACCCCTCATCCTACCTCCACTGCTGCTCCTCATTACTTCCCATCACATAACTGGGTTTACTTTCTTTACAGCATTCAGCAAACACTGAACTGACATTTAAAATTTATTTACTTTGTGTTTATTTTCTTCATATACCCAGTTAAGTGCGAATTTCCAAGGGTAATACCCTGCCTTTCTTTTTCACCTCTGTGTCCACTGCATTCAGAGTGGTCCATGACCAGGAGATGATTGATATTATTTAGTGACTTGTTTTGTTGGTTCATGTAGTCATTCACTAGCTGCATGAAAAACCCAAGTCTAGGTACCAGATATCTACTTCATAAGGTCCAGTATGTTTTAAATGATCTATGAAAGTAAAGTGAAAACGTTAATTGTTCAGTCATGTTTGATTCTTTGTGACCCCATGGACTGTAACCCACTAGGCCCCTCTGCCCATTGGATTTTCCAGGCAAGAATGCTGGAGTGGGTTGACATTTCCTTTTCCAGAAGGTCTTCCAGACCCAGGGATAAAACCTAGGGCTCCCACATTGCAGGCAAATTCTTTACTGTCTGAGCCACCAGGAAAGCCCCATATGTTCTATCAGTTCAGTTCAGTCACTCAGTCGTGTCTGACTCTTTGCGATCCCATGAATCGCAGCTTGCCAGGCCTCCCTGTCCATCACCAACTCCCGGAGTTCACTCAGACTCACGTCCATTGAGTTGGTGATGCCATCCAGCCATCTCATCCTCTGTCGTCCCCTTCTCCTCCTGCCCCCAATCCCTCCCAGCATCAGAGTCTTTTCCAATGAGTCAACTCTTTGCATGAGGTGGCCAAAGTACTGGAGTTTCAGGTTCAGCATCATTTATTCCAAAGAAATCCCAGGGCTGATCTCCTTCAGAATGGACTGGTTGGATCTCCTTGCAGTCCTAGGGATTCTCAAGAGTCTTCTCCAACACCACAGTTCAAAAGCATCAATTCTTCAGCGCTCAGCCTTCTTCACAGTCCAACTCTGACATCCAAACATGACTAATGGAAAAACCATAGCCTTGACTAAACGGACCTTTGTAATGTCTCTAAACGGCAATGTAATGTCTCTGCTTTTCAATATGCTATCCAGGTTGTTCATAACTTTTCTTCCAAGGAGTAAGTGTCTTTTAATTTCATGGCTGCAGTCACCATCTGTGGTAATTTTGGAGCCCCCAAAATAAAGTCTGACACTGTTTCCACTATTTCCCCATCTATTTTCCATGAAGTGATGGGACCAGATGCCATGATCTTCGTTTTCTGAATGTTGAGCTTTAAGCCAACTATTTCACTCTCCTCTTTCACTTTCATCGAGAGGCGTTTTAGTTCCTCTTCACTTTCTGCCCGAAGGGTATAGCGTACAGCTTCATAATTACACACCCCTCAACATACAAAAATAGGATGACACAATGGAAGGAACATGAACAGCATCAGACAAAACTAGATTTAAACTTCAGCTCCAGTGACCATCTGTGGTGAACTTTTTTTTTTTAATTTTAGAAGTCAGGATAATATTTCAATTTGGGAAGAAATAAAGGATAGTAATTGGAAGGGATAATGAGGGAATTCTGGAAGATTTGTAATGCATTATCTCTTCAGTTGAGCAGTGGTTACATAAGTGCATTCACCAATAATTCACTGACTTGTAATCTAATGTAATTTTCCAAATCATATTATATATATCATATGAATTACTTGTAATAGTATGTAAATATGTATGATGCATGGTTAAACATATTATGCATATAATTGGGTATATCTTTCCCTTTCTCCTTTGCTTTTCATTTCTCTTCTTTCCTCAGTTACTCAGAAGGCCTTTTCAGACAACCACTTTGCCTTCTTGCATTTCTTTTTCTTGGGGATGGTTTGGTCACTACATCCTCTACAGTGTTGCAAATCTCCATCCATAGTTTTTCAGGCACTCTGTCTACCGGATCTACTCTCTTGAATCTGTTCATCACCTCCATTGTGTAATCATAAGGGATTTTATTTCGGTCATACTTGAATAGTCTAGTGGTTTTCCCTGCAGTGTCCTGTGCTTAGTCGCTTAGTCGTGTCTGAGTCTTTTTAACCCCATGGACTGTAGCCCACTGGGCTCCTCTGTCCATGGGGATTCTCTAGGAATGAATACTGGAGTGGGTTACCATGCCCTCCTCCAGGGGATTTTCTAAACCCAGGGATCGAACCCAGGTCTCCCACATTGCATGCAGATTATTTACCTTCTAAGTTACAGGGAAGCCCATGAATACTGGAATGGGTAGCGTATCCCTTATCTCCAGTGGACCTTCCCAACCCAGGAATCAAACCTGTGTCTCCTGCATTGCAGGCGGATTCTTCACCAGCTGAGCTACCAGGGAAGTCCCAGTGGATTTCCCTACTTTCTTCAATTTGAGCCTGAAATTAGCAATAAGGAGCTGATGATCAGAGCTATAGTCACCTCCCAGTCTTGTTTTTGCTAACTGTATATAGAGTTTCTCTATCTTCAGCTGCAAAGAATATAATCAACCTGATTTCAGACCATCTGATGATGTCCATGTGTAAAGTCATCTTGTGTTGGTGGAAGAGGTTGTTTGTATGACCTGTGTGTTCTCTTGGCAAGACTCTGTTAGCCTTTGCCCTGCTTAATTTTGTATTCCAAAGTCAAACTTCCCTTTATTCCAGGTATCTCTCGACTTTCTACTTTTGCATTCTAGTCTCCTAGGATGAAAAGGAATTTTATTTGTTTATTTATTTTTGGTATTAGTTCTAGGTCTTGTAGGTCTTCATACAATTGTTCAACTTCAGCTTCTTTAGCATTAGTGGTTGTGGCATAGAATTGAATTATTGTAATATTGAATGGTTTATCTTGGAAATGAACCAAGATCATTCTGTTTTTGAGATTACATCCAAGTACTGCATTTTGAATAGAAACCAGAGTATGGTGAAGCTGAAACTTTAATACTTTGGCTCTAATACCAGATGTGAAGAACCTACTCATTTGAAAAGACCCTGATGCTTGGAAAGATTGAAGGCAGGAGGAAAATGGGACAACAGAGGATAATATGGTTTGATAGCATCACAAACTCAATGGACATGAGTTTGAGTAGACTCCAGGAGTTGGTGATGGACAGAGAGGCCTGGCGTGCTACAGTCCATGGGGTCACAAAGAGTTGGACATAACTGACCAACTGAACTGAACAGAACCACATTTTGGACTCTTGTTGAATAGAATGGCTACTCTATTCCTTCTAAGGGATTTTTGCCCACAGTAGTAGATATAAAGGTCATCTAAATTAAATTTATCTATTCCCATCCATTTTAGTTCATTGATTCCAAAGATGTTGATGTTCACTCTTGCCATCTCCTGTTTGACCACATCCCATTTACCCTGATTCAAGGACCTAACAATCCAAGTTCCTATGCAGTATTGTTCTTCACAGCATCTGAATTTACTTTCACCACCAGACACATCCACAATTGTGTGCTATTTCACTTTGGTTCAGCCTCTTCATTCTTTCTGGAGCTATTTCTCCTCTCTTCTCTAGTAGCATATTGGATACCTACTGACCTGGGGTGGGGGGGCTTATCTTTTAATGCCATATCTTTTTGCCTTTTCCCACTGTTCATGAAGTTCTCAAGGAAAGAATACTGAAGTGATTTGCCATTTCCTTCTCCAGTGGGCCATGTTTTGTCAGGCCCTAACTAGCAGAGGCATGCCTTTCAGCCATTCCACGTAGCTTGAGGACATGCCCAGCACCCTAGTTATCCCACTGCTGGTACCTTCACTGACCTTTGGGTGTTGGTAAACGTGCCACCCGGGGACCAAGGCAAAGGCCTGCTAGAGTCACTGGGAAGAGGGTACAGGGAAGGCTGTAGCAGATGTTGAAGGAATCTCAGGAGCACCCAGCCTCATTGCTGCTGCTGTCTGCCCTGGGGCTGATCCGCTGCCAATGAGCAGCAAAATAAGGGACAGAAATGATAAGAATCTAACAGAAGCAGAAGAGATTAAGAAGAGGTGGCAAGAATACATACAAGAACTATACAAAAAAGTCTTAATGACCCACAGAGCCACAATAGTGTGGTTACTCACCTAGACCCAGACATCCTGGGGTGTGAAGTCAAGAGGGCCTTAGGAAGCATTTTGAGGTTGAAAGTTCTTTAAGTATTAATTAATAATTAGTTCTTATATTCAGTATCATTCCTAGTTTTTCTCGTTATAACAGTACAAGGATTCTGGAGAAAGGTTGTGAATCCATAAAACTGCCACCAAAATTTTCCTGTTCCCTCTTCAATTACACTGTCACTACTTTTGTATAGCAAAAGATTGAAAGTGGGTGTGTTAAAATATTGTTGGAAACATGATGGCACAAATACAGATAATGTGAATTTTTCTTCGTATATGTAGAGTATTTTTTTCTCTTTTCTAAAGTTAACATGGATAGTGTTTTAATTTTAAAGTAGGTAAAACCTAAGATAATTAATACAGAATTTGGTATACAGAATATGTTATTTTTTTCTACATATTACTCTTATTTTCTTCATTGCTGTTTCTTTTCATGTTAAATCTTCTCCATGCTATAAAAAGTCTGGGAGGCCTATAGTATATACTTGCTTTGAAATCCCTTTATGGATAATGTGTGTTCCTCTTAGAAAACATGTAGAAATCTAGGAAACTGATGCTCGTAAATCTTTGGTGGCTTAGTAGTCGTAGAAATAGCAGTAATAGTACTAATAGCACTTCATGCTTTTTTAGAGGCTATTGATGGACATTTAAAAATATCCTTTACAAAAGGAATCTAGATTCACTGAAATGTAACCCAAATAACCATATAGATAAGTTGAAGACAAATTTCAAACAAATAAACAAAAAGTTTATACATCTGTCACTTAGGATAGTGCTGTCCTTTCCGACCTTTATCAAAATAAATTTAGAAAACTGGGATCACAGAGCACACACTTCTTTTAAACTTCACCTGCCAAATTGCTGTTACTTTGATGCTATGTTTCTTAGCCTCAGAATAAATTACTCTAAGTTCATTTATACTAGAGCCAATATTTTTCATCTTTGTACTTATTATGTTATAATTAGAGATAAATATTTAAGCAGACATTTTGCATTTACTACTAACTCTCTCTTAATTAATATTTCTTTCGTAATATTATCATAGTGATGTGTTGGAAAAATGATCACATATAAACAGCCTCTGAACAATGAGTGTTTTAAGTTTAATGATGGGAGATTTTCCTGAAGATAATCTGTAAAGAGCCATTTGATAAATATTGGTTGAACTAATGATACAGTATAAATATAATTTTGTTCCAACCTCATCTTTTTAAAAGTCTGAAAAGTATTTATCTTATGCCTAAATTGTAAATTATTTACTAATCCTTTATGGTTTAACAGCTGTCTTATTTATATTTTACATTATCACTCATGCCATATTACTAAAAGTGCCATATTTCTTACCCCCCAAATAAATGCCTAGAAATAGAATTGCTATATACATTTAAAAATCCACATTTATAAGACTATTTACAAATAAAACAATAGCAGAACACCATGGAATAACTCTCAGAGATCAATATAATATTCAATCTAGGCCATTTATTCAATGATGTGAATTTGTTTGATCTCCTGAAAAAGCAGTCACTTTAACTGTATTTTTTTCAGTTACTTTTTCCTGTTTTTTTCTTTTTTTCTATTTTTGTTGTTGATGTCCTTCTTGGTCAAATGTACATAGATTATCCAAAGTCAGCTAGTTCAAAAGTGGGAAGAGTGGTAAAGAAATAGTCTAAATTATTAATGATGATTTATTTAAAACATGACATATTAGGGCCATCCTTATGTTTTGAAAGTATAATTTAACCTTGCTTCTACAACATTATTCAGAGCCCATCTATAAATCTTGAGTGTCTGGTTTTGACTTTATTTGGTATTAGGATAGTGTTTTTGCATGTGTAATAATTTAAATGCAGAGGTTTTGAGTACAGTTATGATATTATAATTCAATTGTCATAAATTCAATGGTATCACTCATGCTATGATTATATAACTATAAATATAATTCAGGTATAATTTTGTCTATACCACCTAATTTTATACCTAAAGCATTCTTCAGGATTTAATAGTTTTAGAAACATAATTATGTGGTGTGTGTGTGTGTGTGTGGTGCTCAGTCACTCAGTCATGTTTCCAACCCCATGGACTGTAGCCCACCAGGCTCCTCTGTCCATGGGGTTTTCCAGGCAAGAATACTGGAGTGGAAAAACATTTTTAACTCCAGCAGATCTTGTTAACCTGATAGAGATTGCTAACTGACTCTAAGAATTCCAACATTCTTTTCCTCTTTAGTGTTATAACTGTAATATTATTTGGGATTATCTTCTCTGTAATATTATCTTCTCTGGTGGCTCAGTGGTAAAGGATCTGCCTGCCAATGCGGGAGACACGGGAAAGCAGGTTCGATCCCTGGGCCAGGAGAGTCCCCTGGAGAAGGAAATGGCAACCCACTCCAGTATTCTTGCCTGGAATATTCCATGGACAGAGGAGCCTGATGGGCTACAGTTCATGGAGTTGCAAAAGAGTCGAACACTACTTAGCAACTAAACAAACAATAATTATTTGGGATGACAATGAGTCCTGCTAAAAAACTAGATTTCTGTAGCTTTCTGGAACCTAGGTATAGTTATTTAACTAAATTTTGTCCTATTAAGTGTAAGGAAAAGCATTGTATATGACTCCTGATATTTCTCCCTTTTCTTTTATTTCTACCAGGTGTTGCCTTGAGCTTAAACAATCCCCTTTGATCCTGAGGGGATGTTTAATGTACTTATAAGCTTGCCAACAATGGATCCCATAAACCTGCCCTGAACTGTCTATATCTGGATTTGTATTTATAAGAAAGTATAATCCTTTGTGTTTGAGCCAATTTATTTGATCTGGTTTATGATACAAACAAATCTAATCCTAAGTACAACATATTGGTATTTATCCCAAGTATTCAAACTATACCCAGAAACCAGATTGACAATTATACTGTTCTATGGAACGTCTGTGAGTTTCTCAGCTATAAATCCTAAAGACCTGTCTGTTGCCTAGGATGGCAGGTCTGATGGGCAATCCCAACAAAGCCAGTATTTTTCTTTCACTTAGTAGTCTTTGTTCTAATTTATTAGTTTTTAACAAAAGGCCACAAATTAGTAGATTAATAACACACATGTTATTATTTCACAGTTTCTGTAGGTCAGGAGCTGGGCATGGCTTTGCTCAGTTCTCTGCTTCAATATCTCCTTTGAAAGCTGCAGTCAAGGTGCTGGCCATGGCTGCAGTCTCATCTTAAAGTTAAACTGAGGAAGGAATGCTTCCAGGCTGAGTGAGGGCTTAGTTCTCTGCTAGCTGTCAGCCAAGGGCTGCCCTCACTTGATGACTGGTGTTGCCCAAGTATATGCTTGCTACTTTTCCACATGAACCTTCCTAAGATGGGCATTTACTTTATCATAGCCAGAAAGAGACAGCATGTCTAGTAAGACAGATGTTGAAATCTTCTGCAGCATAATCATTTAAGCGACATCCTGTCACAGCGCTTTTGCTGTATTTCGTTGGTTAGAAGTGAGTCACAGGTTCCACCCACACAAAACAGGAGGGGATCACACAAAGATGTGAATACTAGGAGGCAGAGATAAATGGAGGTCATGGCAGAGTCTGTGTGCCACAATTCTCTGAAACACTTTAAAAGATTATTCATGACATGTTTTTACTTAACCTAAGGTCTTTGGGAGAATCTTCTTTTTCAATAATTTCTGTGAATCATATTCTTTCTCAAGGAATCACCCAACTTCACCTGACTTTGGAACAATCTGCAAAATATAAAATATTCTTTTCAATTCCTTCAGCCAAACCATCACCAATATTAATTCATTCTTATTTGAGTATATGTATCTGTCATTTACTATTGAATTGGCTCAAGGAAAAGATAAATTAAATTGATTGTATCCATTTTAAGACAAATTGTTAATGTGCATAATGTGATGTGTGAAAAAAATAATATACACATTTTCCTTCTTTACTATTCTACAGTGGAATTGAATACAAAATATATGAAAAGGCAAATACTTTGCAACCAAAATGACAAGTGTAGACTTAATTTAATAATAGTCAAATGAAAGTTTACTTTTGTTCCTGGATGAACACTAAACATTTAGATCAAGATGAAATATTATATAAATGAATAAATATGCATTTTCTAGCATGGTTCCCAGATTTTGAACCCTGGTTTCTGAATATTCCTTGGCACATTTTAAATTTATCAAACTGTTACCCTCTTTAGAAAACTGGTGATAATTAGAAAAAGAAAGGATAAGGGATGCATGGAAAAAAAAATTGGCAGGGTAGAAATAGAGAGCCTTGCAATTCAGTTTTGAAAGTGATAAGGAAGGCAGTTAAATAAGGAAGGCAGCTAAATATACTGCAGCCTTAAGACTTCATTCCTTACTATGATGAGGGAGGGAGCTGATCGGTCCATGAGCTTTACTGCTATAATCTGCTAAGATCTAGCAGGAGGCAATATATTAGTGTTTACAAGGACACATTTTGTGAAACACCAAGTTCAAATTTTCACTATAAATTTACTTGCTGATTGACCATGGCAGGATCATTTATTATATTTGAGCCTCAATTTCTTCAACCATAAATTGAAATTAAAATTAATATCTCTCAGGGGTGTTGTTGAGTATTCAGATACAGCATTCATAAAATGTCAAACCAGCTCCACAAACAACGTATAATTGTCAAGCTAAAAGAGATAACTAATAGCATGTGCTCTTATGTATATGTGTGTGTGTATTTTGGATATGTATGGATGGTAAATGGAAAATCATGCCTGAGTATCACTCCTACAATTATATGCAATAACATACTTAAAGCTTATTTTCTTATTTATATTGAAGCTCAATATCCTGTATCCCTAAAGCTGATAAAAGACCAGAAACAGACTCTGTCAATTAGATATTATATTTGAAGGACCCAGGACATTTATTGGCTCATAGTAAGAAGACTCTTAAGAATCTCTTGAACAGCAAATTTATCAAACCAGTCAATCCTGAAGAAAATCAATTCTGATTTTCGTTGGAAAGACTGATGCTGAAGCTCCAATACTTTGGCCACTTGATGCGAACAGCAAACTCATTGGTTTTCCAATCAGGCTCTTTTGAGCCTGATTTTGGGAATGATGGACGGCAAGAGGCGAAGGGGATGACAGAGGATGAGATGGTTGAATGGCATCACCAACTCAGTGGGCATGATCTGAGTAAATTCTGGGAGATACTGAAGGACAGGGAACCCTTGCGTGCTGCAGTCTGCAAAGAGTCAGACATGACTTAGTGACTGAACAAAGGCCCCCAGTAAATATAAATTCCCTTAACTATGCTGAGTCTATTACTGAAATTCAATAAAAATTTCTGTATAGAAAATCTTTTAATTTCATAAAGTAAAAGTTTTGTCCTCATAATTCACTTTTTCCTTGGGAAAGTCACAGTTTAGTTTACTCTTATTACAGTAAAGCTTGCTTATAGATGAAAATATGAGATGATGTTCTTTGTGAGAAGAATGTTTGAAATTAAATTTTATATAAAAATCCATTAACCTATGAATGATAATGCTTGCAACTTGAATATTAGGTAACTTTCTACTTTCAAAATTCTTCTAAGAACATTTTAAAGTATTTTTATTAGAAATATTTGAATTGTTATTTTAAAAGACACTTTGCATGCCCTTATCCAATTGCTAAAAATTAATCTCAGAAATTTTATAGAAACCAGAATCTGGTTAAATCTGCTCTTAAAAGCTGTTTCTGTCCATTGCAAAATTTCATTAGCATATTAGACTTTGAAAACTCATTCAGTGATGTACATTTATTCTTATATTTCTGGTCTTCACATATTATCTAGTATATGATTTTAAGACCATTTTATACTGCAGTTAAATTATTCCTATCCTAATTCACTTGTAACAAGGATGATATAATTTTTGAATTTTATGAGTAAGCATTATCTATTAACTACAAATATCAGTAATAACCAAAAATGTATCTGTTTGGAAATAAAAATAAAGTTGGAGACGCTTTTTAGTATGTTTATTTTCTAATATATATTAATTATTATTTTATTATTATTATTATTTAAACTGTGATATTGAGAATATAATAGACATAGGTGAGGTCTGTATGGGTGCTGTTAATGGCAGGGGAACTTGGCTAGAATTTTTGCCAGCTACAAAACATGAAAAATCATGATCTCTTCTAAATAACAGATTATTTTTAAGTTTCTTTTTCAGGTGATTGCTTTCTCTTCCTTAAGGGTTATTAGCTTGTTTCCCTCTGGTTGTTGTTACTACTAATTCTTGTAGCAAGCAAGCCTCTCAATTGCTCTCATCAAGTTTCAATTGGTTTCAGGTTGAAGAAGTTTATTTCCTTTGACCTAATTGCCAGTAGAGAAATGGTAGAAGCTAGCTGGAACTAACTAGATGGAGAGATTGTATATAAGATAATGTATGGGGAAAGGGGCAAGAGAAATATTAATGAATGGTTTTCATTCTTTTCTGAATGATTCATGGTTGACATAAGAATATGCATATTTCTAGAAGGTGTGTATGTGGTATATACTGAGTGAGAGACTTTGGATACAAATACTGATTCAGATGGGCTTCCCCGGTGACTGGGTGGTAAAGAACCCGCCTGCCATTGCAGGAGACGTGGATTCCATCCCTGGGTCAGGAAGATCCCCTGGAGAAGAAAGTGGCAGCCCACTCCAGTATTCTTGGCTGCGAAATCCCATGGACAGAGGGGCCTGGTGGGTTACAGTCCTTGAGGTCAAAAACGAGTCAGATACGACTTAGTGACTAAATGAAAACAACTGATTCAGACACTGGAAACATGAGCAAGAAGTAACTACTTTGAATCTTTGTTCTACAATAGTTAGATGGGAGGAAATAATATTTGTTGTAAGTTTTATTTTGAGTATTCATTGAGATGTTTTAGTCGTTTTTTAAACAAACATTCGCCACCATTCTACCAAAATGTCTCATGCCAAGGACACTAATAATCTTTATGTCTCTATAGCTAAAGGATGGTTTTTAGTCTTATTCTAAAATTTGACCTCAATTCATGTTGATGTATGGCAAAACCAATATAATATTGTAAAGTAATTAACCTCCAATTAAAATAAATTAATTTATATTAAAAATAAAATAAAGTAAAATTTGACCTCTCATCAGTGTTTGAACTAATCATTCCTTTCTTCACAAAACATTCCCTTCCATCAGCATTTATGACACAATGCATTTTCTATTTTCCCTCCACTTCTTAAGTCACCCATCACACATCACATTCTCAGGAGTCATTATAATTAACAGACCTTCCAGGGTCTTTCTTCTTCCTCTGTTGCCTCTTGTGAGACAGTTTTGTCCTTTTCCTTGTTATCATGTATCAGCCATGTAATAATAACTTGTCAATATATATCACCAGACCCAATATCTCTTTTGAGCACCAGACGTATACATCCAACTACCCAGTCAAAATTCTCTCTCTCCTGGGATGTTTCTGTTTCATCTCAAGTTCGGTATATCCCAAAACTATACTCCTGCTTTTATAAATGCTCTCTCCCAAAATAAAGAGCAAGGGAATAATCAAATATGGTTTCTTGTTTCTAATCTAACATTTCCTGTCTTGGTGAGTTTTACCACATTCCACATAGGTACAAAAGTCCAAAGTCTAAAACTTATCAACACTGGCTTTTCTCAGCTAACTTAGTTATTCCATTATCTAGCTCTAACAATTTTACGTCTTCACATTTCCTATTTATCTCCTTTTCCATCACCACTTACCTAGTTCAAACTTCTGTTTTCACCCATCTAGTCTACAGCAATATCCCCTGGCCAGATCGCCTGGTGTCCAGTCTCTTCTTCAGACTGTACTGCTGTTCTATTCTCAGCACAAAAATCTAATACTGCCATGCTTCTTAATGAATTGATCGAATCCCTTTATTGCTTCCCCACTGTTGTTAGAAAAAAGTCTAAAATACTTGGTGTTGCAGAATTCTTTTCCAGCTGCCACTCTCCTTTTGTGTCACTCCCTCTTGCTGTCTCACTGCTCTCCAGTCTCAAAGTTTTCTTTCATTTTCTCTTGCCATAGGGCCTGTACACATAATGTATTTAGAATTCTCACCAACCTCTCCCTCTCCCAGTTACACCATATCTATCCCTTTGGAACAGCAGTTAAGTACCTTTTTGTTTGTTTGTTTGTTTGTTTTCCTCCAAGAAAAGCTCACCCTAATACTCCTGTCTCTTTTGCCTCTTTAATTGAAAAATATAATTGGCTTAGGTGGTAATGAATGGGCCTGCAATGCAGGAGACCTGGGTTTGATTCTTGGGTCAGGAAGATTCCTTGCAGATAGGGTCAGCTACTCACTCCAGTATTCTTGCCTGGGAAATCTCATGGATGGAGGAAACTAATGAGCTACAGTCCATGGGGTCTCCAAGAGTTGTACATGACTGAACAACTAACATTCACTTTCATCATATATAATACTCCCTTCCCTCTGGACAATCTGCTCAGTCTCAGTTTGTAATTGTGTCCATTTCATAAGATTATTTGAATAATGATTGTCTCTATAGGTGCAAGGAGATCCAACCAGTCGATCCTAAAGGTAATCAATCCTGAATATTCATTGAAAGGACTGATGCTGAAGCTGAAACTCCAGTACTTTCGCCACCTGATGTGAAGTACTGACTCATGGAAAAGACCTTGATGTTGGGAAAGATTAAAGGCAGGAAGAGAATGAGATGACAGAGGATGAGATGATTGGATGGCATCACTGACTCAATGGACATGAATTTGAGTAAGCTTCAGGAGTTGGTGATGAACAGGGAAACCTGGTGTGCAGCTTCTATGGGGTCACAAAGAGTTGGACACGACCGAATGACTGAACTAAACTCTATGTGGAACCTAAGCTCCATGAGAAGAGTAACCATTTCTATTCTCACTGCAGTACTCAGAACATGATAGACTAAATAATATTTTGTATATTATTCCCCATAATTTTATTTTTTTAAATTTTAACAATGTTATATTATGGATGTATTATTTTGCCAACTAAGGTCCATCTAGTCAAGGCTATGGTTTTTCCAGTGGTCATGTATGGATGTGAGAGTTGGACTGTGAAGAAGGCTGAGCACCGAAGAATTGATGCTTTTGAACTGTGGTGTCGGAGAAGACTCTTGAGAGTCCCTTGGACTACAAGGATATCCAACCAGTCCATTCTGAAGATCAGCCCTGGGATTTCTTTGGAAGAAATAATGCTAAAGCTGAAACTCCAGTACTTTGGCCACCTCATGCGAAGAGTTGACTCACTGGAAAAGACTCTGATGCTGGGAGGGATTGGGGGCAGGAGGAGGAGGGGACGACAGAGGATGAGATGACTGGATGGCATCACGGACTTGATGGACGTGAGTCCGGGTGAAATCCGGGAATTGGTGATGGACAGGGAGGCTTGGTGTGCTGTGATTCATGGGGTCGCAGAGCATCGGACATGACTGAGTGACTGAACTGAACTGAACTGAACTGATAATTGCTTTACAATGTTGTGTTTCTGCTATACAGTGAGCGAATCAGCTATATGTATACATCTATCCTTCCCATTTTTACACTCCCTACTACCCCTCCATCATAGCCATCTAGATCATCACAGATCACCAAGCTGAGCTCCCTGTGTTATACATGAGAAACACTGGGATGGATAAAGTTGGAATCACCGTTGCCAGGAGAAATAATTTCATGGCTGCAGTCACCATCTGTAGTGATTTTGGAGCTCCCAAAAATAAAGACTCTCACTGTTTCCATTTGCCATGAAGTGATGGGACCAGATGCCATGGTCTTAGTTTTCTGAATGTTGAGTTTAAGCCAACTTTTTCACTCTCCTCTTTCACTTTTATCAAAAGGCTCTTTAGTTCTTCTTCACTTTCTGCCATAAGGGTGGTGTCATCTGCATATCTGAGGTTATTGAGATTTCTCCTGGCAGTGGTGATTCCAGCTTCCTCTAGCCCAGTGTTTCTCATGATATAGTCTGCATATAAGTTAAATAAGCAGGATGACAGTGTATAGCATCATCTTTTAGAATTTGAAATAGCTCAACTGGAATTCCATCACTTCCACTAGCTTTGTCCATAGTGATGCCTCCTAAGGCCCACTTGACTTCACATTCCAGGATGTCTGGCTATAGGTGAATATGGAATATTGCTCGGCCATAAAAAGGAACAAAACTGAATCATTTCTAACAATATGAATGGACCTACAGTCTGTCATACAGAGTAAATCAGAGGGAAACAAATACCATATATTAACACATATATGTAGAATCTAGAAAAAGAATACAGATGAGTCTGTTTGCATTACAGGAATAGAGCTGTAGAGAACATACATGTGAAAATAGAGAGGGGAAGGGGAAGGTAGGTGAATTGGGAGATGAGTTAACTAAATACTTTGATCACATTGTTGCTAATGGTAAAGAGCGCTACAGTATCTAAGCTTATGATAATACTGTTATTTCAGGCCTGTGCATCTATTTGCTTTTGTTACCATCCACTTTCTAAATTTACATCAAATTTATTGAGAGGAGGTTATTTTGTGAAGTATGTTTTAATAATAGTGATAGTCAGTTTATATGGCACTTTGGAGAAACTCTCAGGCACATCAAATAGATGTGATTTATATGTAATTCTTTTCTATGTCTTCAATTCACCTTACTTTGAAAGGAGACATCTAAAAGAGAAAGTACCTTGATTTGTATCACACTCATAATGTTAAGTGGGAATGAAATGCCATTATGCTGCCTTGTCCTTTAAGATCTATCAGAGCATGAAACCAGTATCACCATTAGCTCAAGTGCAATCAAATATTCTTTCCAATTCTGTCACTTGCTGTCACTTCCATTTGCAATTTCATGACACTTTTCTTTCACACACTTTCTTTTGTCACATTTCTGTAAAATTCACACTGCCAGCTAGAATTATCAAACGGTCACTGTCAAGCCGAGTAAGATTAAACTTAGAATAAAAGATATGACTTATGTAATGGGAGCATGATTACCTCACTTTCCTTTTTCACTCTGCCTCTACGTTCTGTTCACACAAGAAAGCAGGGTAATGGAATTGCAAACGTTGCAGTGTGATCATCAGGGTTCACTGTTGTGAGGAATAATCAGTTATTGACTAATCTCCAAGAGAGGCTGGAGAGACTTGGAATGGCTAGTTACTGAAATATACACTGACTTTCTGGAATGGGATGAACACAGAGAGTGAGGAGACACGGGGTGGCCTGGCAAAGGCCCAAGGACATGAGAGGAGAAAGAGCTGAGGAACAAATCAGTGAACTGAAGTCGTGAGCTCAGATGAGAAAAGTGAAAGGAAATTAGAGGCACAGAATAATTCTGATGAACTAGTATTCATCAAAGAGAAAATTTTTAAAAATAATCACAAGAATGGAGGGGAGGAAACATTAAAATATAATGGAGAAACCTCTCACAATTTGAGATAAAGCCAGCATATTTAGACTGACAGAATCTGCTAAGCACTGAATAGGATGAATTTAAGAGATTCATCTTCCCTGGTGACTCAGATGGTAAAGCATCTGCCTACAATGCGGGAGACCTGGGTTCAATCCCTGGGTTGGGGAGATCTCCCGGAGAAGGAAATGGCAACCCACTCCAGTACTATTGCCTGGAAAATCCCATGGACGGAGGAGCCTGGTAGGCTACAATCCATGGGGTCGCAAAGAGTCAGACAGGACTGAGCGACTTCACTTTCACTTTCACTTTCACTTTCTCCAGATATATGGAGGAGCAAATGTCAGAGTATTGAGATTTGAAGGTGAACTCCTTAACCTCTTCCAGTGGGAATGAATAAATTTATTTTAAACAATGAAAACTAGATTATCACCAGATATCTTATTGGTATTTCCAGATGTTTGAGGAAAGCAGAGAAACACAGTGAGAGTTCTGAGGGAAAACCTTGCTACCCTGTTTCTAGAGTATACACACTAGTAAACTTAAAAAAAAAAAAAAGGTTCAGGAATGTGATATACAAAGCAATTTAAAAGTGTATCTTAATTTATTATTAAAAAAAAATTAAACTTAATAGCAATTTGGAAATAAAATATCAGAAGATCTCAATGATGAGGTTTCTCTGTAGGGTTTAAAACATTTAGAAAGGAGAAGACTGGTAAAACAACACTAATATTTCTCATCTTATTTGGGACGGGAACTCTACCATGGAGAGAAAATGTGGCTTTGAGTTGTGCTAAAATTTTGTAAAGGTCAATATACAGACGCAATAAAATGGAAGGGGTAAGTCTAAGCAGATGGATAGTCACAAAAGGGAAGAGCAACTTAAGCTATTAATAACTTCTGGGAGAAGGTTTAAAATGCTTAATTTTCTGTTACTTCCAAAGAAAGGTATTAAAAACAACAAAAAAATTATTTCATATAGGAAGTTTGGGAAAGGAGATGTGTGTGGGGAAGGCAGGTAGGGGTGCTCAAAGAAACAGACAACAGGTGCACAAACAGTAACACTGCATAAGACAGAACTCAGGGCAAAAAGCACAACTGCTGTGATGTTTCATACCATGTTTCCCATTTAAGACTAAATAATATCTGTGCTCTTTTTTCAGCTTCAATTGAGATGATGACTTTCAGTTCAATTCAGTTCAGTTGCTCAGTCGTGTCCGACTCTTTGCGACCCCATGAATCGCAGCACACCAGGCCTCCCTGTCCATCACCAACTCCCAAAGTTCACTCAGACTCATGTCCATCGAGTCAGTAATGCCATCCAGCCATCTCATCCTCTGTCGTCCCCTTCTCCTCCTGCCCTCAATCCATCCTAGCATCAGTCTTTTCCAATGAGTCAACTCTTCGCATGGTGACTTTAGACTATAATAAAAAGAATAGATTTCTTTTTTTTAATAGACTTTTGTAAGTTTATTGCAGCAATTGTTATCCCTTGAGCAAAAACACTGTATCACTAATTGAACTCTCAGAGGATGAGATGGCTGGATGGCATCACCGACTCGATGGATCTGAGTCTGAGTGAACTCCGGGAGTCAGTGATGGACAGGGAGGCTTGGCGTGCTGCGATTCATGGGGTCGCAAAGAGTTGGACATGACTGAGCAACCGAACTGAACTGAACTGAAAGATAATTTTTAAGTGGAATAAATTATGAAAGTGGTAAAAGACTCAAATCAGGGACTTGCCTAGTGGTCTAGTGGTTAGGACTTCACTTTCCAGTGCAGGGGGTGCAGGTTTGATCCCTGTTTCAGGAGCTATATCCTAAATGCCTCGTAGCCAAAAACAGAACACAAACAACAGAAACAATGTTGTAAAAAGCTCAACAAAGATTTTCAAAACAAAACAAACAAACAAAAAAAAAAATAACTTTAAACAGTCTCAAATCATTAAGACTATAGAATCTGGGAGTAGGTAATGCCTTCCTAAATACAATACAGAATACCAAAGCAAAATTATTAATTTAATTATATAACTTTAAAAAATAGTAGAATAAAGTATTCCAAAAATACAATTAAAGAATAAAGTATATGAGGAAGATTTTTGTAATACTTACAACAGAAAATTGACTAATATTTCAGTGCAATAGTTTTATCAACTACTTTCCCAGGTAGCGCTAGTGGTAAAGAATCTACTTGCAATGCAGGAGATATAAGAGACTCAGTTTCCATCCCTGGGTTGGGAAGATCCCCTGGAGGAGGGCATGGTAATCCACTTTGGTATTCTTGCCTGGAGAATCCCATGGACAGAGGAGCCTGGCAGTCTACAGCCCATAGGGTTGCACAGGGTTGGACACAACTGAAGCAACCTAGCATGCACACACAAGTAGGATTAAAAATCGGTAAATGTTTTGGATAATAATTTGGCATAAATAAATGTATTATTTGTGGGCTTCCCCAGTAGCTCAGTTGGTAAAGAATTGACCTGCAATGTAGGAGACCCCGGTTCAATTCCTGGGTTGGGAAGATCCTCTGGAGAAGGGATAGGCACCCATCATTCATTGAAATGATGGGGGAATCCATCCCACACTATGTGATGTAGAGTATCACCTCATCAAGGAATATTAAGCAGAGATAAAAAACCAAAAGATAAATCTATATGTACTGTGATATGAGGTGCTCTAAGATATAAATAAAAAATAGCCAAGGGAAGAGTAGTATCTGCAGCGTGACACCACTAATATAAAATATAGCAACACACACAAGCTATGCTTTCAATGAATACAGTACTGGAGTGGGTTGCCATTTCCTTCTCCAGGGGATCTTCCCAACCCAGGGATCGAACCCAGTTCTCCTGCATTCCAGGCAGACGCTTTAACCTCTGAGCCACCAGGGAAACCCAATGAATACAATAGAGGTATGTAAAACATTTTAAAAGTTCTGGAAGGATACACAGCAAAATGATGTCAATGGTTATAACAGGGGCAAGGACTGAATTGGAAAGAGCTGGTAATCGAAGGGAATTTTCACTATTACTGTATTGTTTAAATACTTTAATTTTAAAGTGTTTTAATAAATATTGATATTTTATAACTAAAAATTAAAGCAGCATGGATAAAGTTAAAATAGCCAAAAACTGAGTTAAATTTAGGGAAGGGATCACCAGTGAGATTTAATTGTTTTAACCTTGAATAGAAACAAAAAAGTCCCTAATACTTGCAACTAACAATACAAAGAAGACACTGACATTATAAAAAATGTAATATTCTGTTTAGTCTTGAAAAGGAAAGATTTGTATACACCTATTCAAAGAGAGATTAACTATTAACACACTCACATTTAGTTCCAATCAGTTTTGTTGCATTATTGCTGACTTCAGTTACTGTTACCAGGGTCTTACAGATAGTTTTGGGTAAAAGAGGGGTTGCAACATTCAGAATCCCAGACTGGAAATAGATGCAAAGGGAAACTTGAATGCAGTCTCAATATGGAGCATTATGTCATAGGTATAAAATTTTCAGTATAAAGTTAAATGTTTTAACATTGACTTGCTATTGCATTTTTTGTCTACAATCATGCATTTGATGTGCATGTAGAACAACTCTTTGAGAGTACAGACTTTCATTTTGAACAAAATTATTTTCCAAAAGCCTGAATATGACAGATAAACTATAACCATGTATAAGTAATATCTAGGCACATACCTGGTGGCTCAGATGGTAAAGAGTTTGCCTACAATGCGGGATACCCAGCTTGATCCCTGGGTTGGTAAGATCCCCTGGAGAAAGAAATGGCAAACCACTCCAGTACCCTTGCCTGGAAAATCTCATGGACGCGGGAGCCTGGCAGGCTACAGTCCATGCGGTCACAAAGAGTTGGACATGACTGAGTGAGTTCACATTCACTTTCAAACACATACTATAGAAACATTGAATATATTGCTCTATCTCTGATATTTGCAGTAAGTATTAAAAAGGATGCTATATGTGGATATGTGTCTTAATATAAAGTATTTGAGCAATTAACTATTCATCAACTCAATAAATATTTACAAAGTATCAAGCACTGGACTATGATTTCAAGATACATATTTATGAGATGATTAAGTCATATGTCCTATGCTTTCAAGATGTACAGTTTAATTACAAAGTCAGTTATGTATGCAGATAGATTATAGTACAACATGGCATATGCTGAAAGTGTATGATAGAAATAATATATATTTGACCTGGTGATGTCTGTTTCTGAGACTTCCTTGAGATGATTTAAAAGTTTTAAAGAATGAGTAGGGTTAAGAAAAATATATTATAAGCAGAGATTAGTAGTACAGAGTCCCCTTTCTTTTTTATGCTCTCTCAGAATTTCCTGCTCTTTTCTACTTTTGAGCCTTTGATCATACTATTTCCTCTATGGGAAAGTCTTTGCAACTTCAACTCCTCAACCCCTGCTTGTCAGTTCCATACAGTCACTCTAAACCAGTTCACTTGGGAGGTCTTCATGATGACAACCCAGAATCATGCTTCTCCCCCACCCCATCTTATTACCTCTTTAAACAGTTTCTCATTAATGTATTATCTGTGAATATATCACGTTCTCTTGGACTGACCATATCGTTGAAAGCAGGGATGATAGCTGCCGTGCACGGGGTCGCAAAGAGTCAGACACGGCTGAGCGACTTCACTTTCACTTTTCACTTTCATGCATTGGGGAAGGAAATGGCAACCCACTCCAGTGTTCTTGCCTGGAGAATCCCAGGGATGGGGGAGCCTGGTGGGCTGCCGTCTATGGGGTCGCACAGAGTCGGACACGACTAAAGTGACTTAGAAGCAGCAGCAGCAGCAGCATATCACAAACAAATCTTTCACAGTTTTTGTACTGAAAAAAATATTTAGTGGAATACATTTCCCTCATTTAGCATAGAACATAATCAGGTCTAGTATATGATAGGCATGTGTGGGAAAATGTATGACTCTGGAGGGTGGGGGGCTAGTAGGGAGGGAGTCATTAAGGCTGTCTATGGACAGAGATTTTAGCAATCAAAGGAAAATATCACAACAATTAAAAATAAAGAGTAAGATATTAGTGGCTGTCTTCTCTGGAATATCGTGTTCTCTGTATACTAAGGGTTAAGAGGAACAAGATACAAGATGGTCTAAAGACTTTTAGTGGAAAGTTGCTTCTTTACTCCATAGAGTCGTGGAAACCATGTGAATGTCTTATCCAAGCCCAGTTACCATTCCATCCAATTGCTTTTCAGAGGTTTTCCATTGTCATTCCCATTTAATGACATTAGGACTTAAACTGAATAGCTTCTACTAGATATCTGAAATGGTTGAAACTCTTTGGTTTAATCATCACTGAGTACATTTGCTGCCTTAATATGGGGTAAAACAGATTTTCAGCAAATTGTTATTCTTCAGCATTAAGACGCTTTCTAGTTTTTAGAACTCTCAGGTACCTAAATTTTATAATGTTATTTCTAATTATGGAAAGATATCCAGATACCTCTTGCTAAAAAGTTGCAATTTCTAGGGTCCCAAGATGGACAGGTCATAGTAAAGACTTCTGACAAAACCTGGTACACTGCAAGAGGGAATGGCACACTAGAGCTCTATAAACAAGATGGAAGGCAAAAGATATGACACCGGAAAATAAGCCCGCCACCCCCACCCCCAAGGTTGGAAGGTAGGCCAATGTGCTGCTGGGGAAGAGCAGAGATCAAGTGCTAATAGCTCTAGAAAGAATGAAGTGGCTGGGCCAAAGCAGAAATGATGCTCAGTTATAGATGTATCTGCTGGTGAAAGTAAAGTTCAATGCTATCAGAATAATACTACATAGTAATCTGGAATGTCAGATCCATGAATCAAGATAAATTAAATGTGGTCAAGCAGGAGATGGCAAGAATGAACATCAGCATCTTAGGAATCAGTGACCTTAAATGGATGGGAATGGGTGAATTTAATTCAGATGACCATTATATCTACTACTGCAGGCAAGAATCCCTTAGAAGAAATGGATTAGCCTTCACAGTCAATAGAAGAATCAGAAATGCAGTACTTGGGTGCTATCTCAAAACTGACAGAATCATCTTAGTAATTTTCCAAGGCAAACCATTCAACATCACAATAATCCAAGTCTATTCTCCAGCTACTGATGCTGAAAGAGCTAAGTTTGACTGGTTCTAGGAAGACCTACAGTACCTTCTAGAACTAACATCAAAAAGAGATGTCTTTTTCATCATAGGGGACTGGAATGCAAAAGTAGGAAATCAAGAGATACGTGGAAGTCTAAAGGGGAGAGGATATATGCATACCTATGGCTGATTCATGTTGAAGTTTGACAGAAAATAGCCAAATTCTGTAAAGCAGTTATCGTTTATCAAAAAAAAATTAAAAAAAAGAAAAGAGATACCTGGAGTAACAGTCAAGTTTGGCCTCGAGGTACAAAATGAAGCTGAGCAAAGGCTAACAGAGTTTTGCCAAGAGAACCCACTGGTTATAGTAAATACCCTCTTCAAACAAGAGACAACTCTACACATGGACATCATCAGATGATTAATGCCCAAATCAGATTGATTATATTCTTTGCAGCAAAAGATAGAAATGCTTTATACAGTCAGCAAAAACAAAACATGGAGCTGACTGTGGCTCATATCATCAGCTCCATATTACAAAAGTCAGACTTAAATTGAAGAAAGTAGGAAAAAACAAGAGGCCAGTCAGATATGACCTAAATCAAGTTCATTATAAGTATACAGTAGAGGTGATAAATAGCTTCAAAACATTAGATCTGGTAGACAGAGTGCCTAAATAACTATGGACAGAGGTTCATAACATTGTATACAAGGCAGTGAGCAAAACTATCCCAAAGAAAAAGAAATGCAAGAAGACAAATTGGTTGTCTGATAAGGCTTTACAAATAGCTGAGAAAAGAAGAGAAGCAAAAATAAAGGGAGAAAGGGAAAGATATACCCAACTGAATGCAGAGTTCCAGAGAATAGCATGGAGAGACAAGAAGGCCTTCTTAAATGAACAATGCCAAGAAATAGCGGAAAACAATAGAAAGGGAAAGACTAGAGAGCCCTTCAAGAAAATTGGAGATATGAAGGGAATATTTCATGCAAGGATGGGCATGATAAAGAACAGAAACTGTAAAGACCTAACAGAAGCAGAAGAGATTAAGAAGAGGTGGTGAGAATAAACAGAAGAGCTATACAACAAAGCTCTTAATGTCCTGGAGAAGCACAATTGAATGGTTACTCACCTAGAGCCAGAGTGTGATATCATGGAGTGTGAAGTCAAGTGTGCCTTAAATGTTACTAAAAACAAAGCTAATGATGGAATCCCAGGTGATGGAATTCCAGCTGAGCTATCTCAAATCATAAAAGGTGATGTTGTGAAATTGCTATACTTAATATGTCAGCAATTTTGAAATCCTGAAAGATGATGCTATGAAAGTGCTGGCACTCAATATGCCAGCAAATTTGGAAAACTTAGCAGTGGCCACAGGACTGGAAGAGATCAGTTTCATTCCAATCCCAAAGAAGGGCAATTCCAAAGAGCGTTCAAACTACCAGGAAATTGTGCTCATTTCACATGTTAGAAAAGAATGCTCAAAATCCTTAAAGCTACGATTTAATAGTATGTGAATCAAGAACTTCCAGATATACAAGCTGGATTTCCAAGAGGCAGAAAATCAGAAATCAAATTGCCAACATTCATTGGATCATAGAGAAAGCAAGGAAATTCCAGAAAATAACATCTACTTCTGCTTCATTGACTACACTAAAGACTCTGACGGTATCAGTTCAGTTCAGTTCAGTTACTCAGTCGTGTCTGACTCTGTGACCCCATGAACTGCAGCACGCCAGGCCTCCCTGTCCATCACCAACTCCCGGAGTGCACCCAAACCCATGTCCATTGAGTCAATAAACCATCCAACCATCTCTTCCTCTGTTGTCCCCTTCTCCTTCTGCCCTCAGTCTTTCCCAGGATCAGGGTCTTTTCCAATGAGTCAGATTTTCACATGAGGTGGCCAAAGTATTGGAGTTTCAGCTTCAACATCAGTCCTTCCAATGAACACCCAGGACTGATCTCCTTTATGATGGACTGCTTGGATCTCCTTGCAGTCCAAGGGACTCTCAAGAGTCTTCCTCAACACCACAGTTCAAAAGCATCAGTTCTTTGGTGCTCAGCTTTCTTTATAGTCCAACTGTCACATCCATACATGATCACTGGAAAAACCACAGCCTTGACTAGATGGACTTTTGTTGACAAAGTAATGTCTCTGTTTTTAATATGCTATCTATGTTGGTCATAACTTTTCTTCAAAAGAGTAAGTGTCTTTTAATTTCATGGCTGCAAACACCATCTGCAATAATTTTGGAGCCCAGAAAAATAAAGTCTGACACTATTTCCCCATCTATTTGCCATGAAGTGATGGGACTGGATGCAATGATCTTAGTTTTCTGAATGTTCAGCTTAAGCCAAAATTTTCACTCTCCACTTTCACTTTCATCAAGAGGGTCTTTAGTTCTTCTCTACTTTCTTCCATAAGGGTGGTGTCATCTGCATATCTGAGGTTAGTGATCTTTCTCCTGGCAATCTTGATTCCAGGTGTGCTTCCTCCAGACCAGTGTTTTTCATGATGTACTCTGCATATAAGTTAAATAAGCAGGGTGACAATATACAGCCTTGACATACTTCTTTTCCTATTTGGAACCAGTCTGTTCCATGCCCAGTTCTAACTGTTGCTTCCTGACCTGCATACAGGTTTCTCAAGAGGCAGGTCAGGTGGTCTGGTATTCCCATCTCTTTCAGAATTTTCCACAGTTTATTGTGATCTACACAATCAAAGGCTTTGGCATAGTCAATAGATGTTTTTCTGGAACTGTCTTGCTTTTTTGATGATCCAGCAGATGTTGGCAATTTGATCTCTGGTTCCTCTGCCTTTTCTAAAACCTGGTTGCACAACTGGAAGTTCATGGTTCATGTACTGCTGAAGCCTGGCTTGGAGAATTTTGAGCATTACTTTACTAGCATGTGAGATGAGCTCAATTGTGCGGTAGTTGGAGCATTCTTTGGCATTGCCTTCATTTGGAATTGGATTGAAAACTGACCTTTTCCTGTTCTGTGGCCACTGCTGAGTTTTCCAAATTTGCTGGTGTGTTGAGTGCAGCACTTTCACAGCATCATCATTTAGGATTTGGAATAACTCCACTGGAATTCCATCACCTCCACTAGCTTTATCCGTAGTGATGCTTCCCAAGGCCAACTTGACTTCAGGTTCCAGGAATGTCTGGCTCTAGGTGAGTGATCACACCATTATGATTACCTTGGTCATGAAGATCTTTTTTGTACAGTTCTTCTGTGTATTCTTGTCACCTCTTTTTAATATCCTCTGCTTCTGTTATGTCCCTACCATTGCTGTCCTTTATTGAGCCCATCTTTGCATGAAATGTTCCATTGGTATCTCTAATTATCTTGAAGAGATCTCTAGTCTTTCCCATTCGGTTGTTTTCCTCTATTTCTTTGCATTGATCACTGCAGAAGTTTTTCTTATCTCTCCTTTCTATTCTTTGAAACTCTGCCTTCGAATGGTTATATCTTTCCTTTTCTCCTTTGCTTTTCACTTCCCTTCTTTTCACAGCTATTTGTAAGGCCTCCTCAGACAGCCATTTTGCTTTTTTACATTTCTTTTTCTTGGGGAGGGTCCTGATTCCTGTCTGTCTCCTATACAGTGTCACAAACCTCCTTCCATAGTTCATCAGGCATTCTGTCTATCAGATCTAGTGCCTAACTGTATTTCTTACTCCCACTGTATAGTCATAAGGACTTTGATTTAGGTCATACCTGAATGGTCTAGTGGTTTTCTCCACTTTCTTCAGTTTCAATCTGAATTTGGCAATAAGCAGTTCATGATGTGAGCCACAGTCAGCTCCCAGTCTTGTTTTTCTGACTGTATAGAGCATCTCCATCTTTGGCTGTATGGATCACAAGAAACTGTGAAAAAATTCTTAAAGAGATGGAAATACCAAATCAACTACCTGTCTGCTAAGATACCTGTAAGCAAGTCATGAAGCAACAGAACTGGACATGAAACAATTGGCTGGTTCAAAATTAGGAAAGGAGTACCTCAAGGTTGTGTATTGTCACCCTGCTTATTTAACTTATATGAAAAGTACATCATGCAACATGCCGTAATTTATAAATGACAAGCCACAATCAAGATTGAGTGAAGTCGCTCAGTCGTGTCCGACTCTTTGTGACCCCATGGACTGTAGCCTACCAGGCTCCTCCGTCCATGTGATTCTCCAGGCAAGAGTACTGGAGTGGGTTGCCATTTCCTTCTCCAGGAGATCTTCCCAACCCAGGGATCGAACCCAGGTCTCCCGCATTGTGGGCAGATGCTTTACCATCTGAGCCACCAGAGAAGACATGCCATAATTTATAAATGATAAGCCGGAATCAAGATTGCTGGGCCAAATATCAACAACCTCAGATATGCAGCTGGTACTACTCTAATGGCAGAAATTAAAGAGAAACTAAAGAGCCTCTTGATGAGGGTGAAAGAGGAGAGTAAAAAATCTGGTTTGAAACTAAACATTAAAACACTAAGATCATGGCAGCCCGGCCCATCAATTCACGACAAGTAGACAGGTGAAAAAGTGTAAGCAGCGACAGATTTTATTTTCTTGGGTTCCAAAATTACCGTGGGTGGTGATGCAGCCATGAGACTGAAAGGCACTTGCTCCTTGGAAGGAAAGTCACGACTAATCTAGACAGCGTCTTAAAAAGCAGAAACATCACTTTGCCAACAAAGGTCCATATGGTCAAAGCTATGGTTTCTCTAGTAGTCCTGTACAGATGTGAGAGTTGGACCATAAAGAAGGCTGAGTGCCAAATAATTGATGCTCTGAAATTGTAGTCCTAAAGAAGATTCTTTAGAGTCCCTTGGGCTGTAAGAAGATCAAACCAGTCAATCCTAAAGTAAATCAACCCTAAATATTCATTGGAAGGACTGATACTGAAGTTGAAGCTTCGATACTGTGACCACCTGACGCAACAACCTAGCTCATTGAAAATGAATCTGATGTTGGGAAAGATTCCAGGCAAAAGGAGAATGGAATGGCAGAGGATGAGATAGTTAGATAGCATCACTAACTCAATGAACATGAATTTGAGCAAACTCCAGGAGATATTGGAGTACAGAGGAGTCTAGCATGCTGCTGTTAATGAAGTCACAAAGAGATGGACACAACTTAGTGACTGAACAAAACAATAGTTTTGGACTCAGCAATTCAATATAATAATGCTTTGAATAGAAAAAAAAAAACTGAGCAGGACATCACATACTTCTATGTGTGATGTAAATTTGTGTAGTATAATAAAAAAGATATCAAATTATTCATTAATCAGGGATAATTTCTTATCAAAATAAAAATCAATGCACAGAAAAATGCTTTCAAAATTTCACAAAGAACTTAGTGTACCTTAAAAAAAGTCTATGCTAGAAACAGGTGTATGGAATTTATTCTCACTTTTTAAGAGTTTGGGTAATTAATTCTTCATAAATCTTTTAAACAACAAGGAAAAAATGCATGGTATTTTGTCTTCAAAGGAAAGTTTGGAAAGTAGGCTTTAAATCAACTTGTTTGAAAGTTGAGCTAAATGAATTCTATTCTAAACTTCAGCTGTGCTGTGGATGAGAAAGAAAGGCTGCTATATGAAATGAGGTCAAGTACATAGCTGGCCCAAAGGCAACTGTTCTCATGTGTTTGAGAGTTTCAGTTCTGCACCTGCAATGTGATAGTGCCAGAAGGGCTGACTCAACTGCCCAGCTGTCCCATCCGTCAGATGCCTAGACTCAGCTTGTTATTACAGCACATCTAAAAATTAGCCCAAGACAATGAGGAGAACACATCACATATCGGATCTGGGTTCACATCATTGTTCGCCCACCAGTGCAATGTTTTTTTTTTTTTTTTATTTTGACAGCTATGGTATGTAAAAAGATGATTCTGGAACGTATAGTTTATATGAAGATAATTCATGATCACATGGTTGTGTAATGCCCTCTGCTTTTAGCAGCAGGTAGGAGTTCTTCAGAAGGGCATATACTGTTCTTGGCAATTTATTTTTTGTGTGTGAATTCTTGGAAACAAATTTCACAGGCACTAAGCAATTAAATCATTGTGAAAATGAAATACGGTGTTTTATTACTCAAAGTACTATGAAAGACTGGTAGAAATATCAGAGTCCTAGCAGTATCTGAATGTGTCTGCATTGTTGAATGTTCACAGAATTTACATGTCAGGGATGAATGACCAGTAGTGACCCCTGCTGTCCTAAAAGGTACATGCTGCTCTGATGCTGTCCTCTCTGTATCAGAGACATAGCATTATGGTTCATTTCTGACTTTATTGATTACCTTGCTCTCTCTTCTTCAGTAATTTTTTCCCTCTTTCTCCAATAACTGGGGGAACCCAGGGAGTGGGAACATCCTTCATAATTCTGTAATAACTCTTCACCTTCATTAGGGCTTCTTTTCTGATGATGTCAGTTAGCAAAACTGTTCAAACTCTTCCATTCCCCTTGTCTATTTGTATCAAATGGCAGTTTTCTTGCTTTGTTTTCTCTATAAATTGCAGAAAATATTTCTTGACATGTGATTATTCAAACATCTGAGTTTAGTTAAGTGGAGATTCTTCAGCATTGCCTTTGTTCTTGGCTTTTCTCATCCGTAATGATTCCAGTCCATGTGATCTTGGGGCTTAAGACGCTTCATTTTCCTATGATGCATTTTCCAAAAAAAAATGTCTGCTTCCTGAGACCTGGAAAATGCCTTCTCTCAGTGTTCATTCTTTGCTCAGCTCTGGCTGTTCTCTCTGGCTCTGATTTCCGTCTATACCTCACTAGCTGTACTCCTGTAATAGTTATGATGGAGTAGAGGAGGGAGAGGAGAGGAAGAGAAAAACGTCTATTGTGGTGGAAGTGAAGGTGGTGGTATAAATTGAGATTGTACAAATCTGCAGCTGAGATAGCGAAACTATTTTCAGCTTGTATAATGAATAAAAACATGTTTTCACTGTATGGGATTCTAGCTTTCAGAAGGAGAGTCTGTCCAGTTCGAATACTACTTGAAACTTCCCCGCCCCCAACTGTGCATAAATTTTGGAGCCTCTGACATTTCCTACTGCAGTATTTTAAAGCATAGAATCTTCATCTCCACCTAGCAGCCAAGAATTTTGCTGTAAGGCAGTTTATTACCTTCACATGTAAACCACACTACGCAAGAAGTTTGTGTAGAATGAATGACTGACAATAAGTTGATAAAAAAATTGTTTGCCTCTCTTGCTAATACTACAGAAGCCCCAATTTTTACTGTTTTTACTGATTCACTCTATTAAAACAAGTACAAGCATAAAGAAATGCTGTGGTTTGTTCTACTCATCAGAGAGAAATCAGAAACTTCTTGCTAATGTAGTTTGCTAAATAGAAATTGCTGGAGCAAGAGTTAATAGCCTACTTTGCCTCCCATGGAGTGTCATATACTGTATTATTTTGCTTTTCATTTACTAAAAAAAAAAATGTTCAAAGTTGTATATGGGTGATTATTTAGTAGGCCCATCTTAGACAAAAGATTCCAGAATAATCTTTTGGTATTTCTGCACATGCATACACATATCTTCCTGAGACTTCTGCCAAAAATGAATAAGCAAACTGCTTTTACATTAATCACAGTGGATTTAAATCCTCTCTCTTCAATTTCAGTGTGCTTAATTAACCCTACAAACTTTTTCTATTGAGAAGAGCTGCCAATACATACCTGAATGAATTGATATAATGTCAATAATCAGGCATATGGAACTCCTTTCTGTATCTGAAAAACTATGAGGGCTTTCAAAGCTAGAGAAGTTAGATTTCTGCATATTCAGAATCTCAAAGAACCATTCATTTTTCTTTAAATTACTTTTAAATACACTCTAATTTATGTAACTACTGAAATATGTAAGACTTTAATCTTATCCCAGCAGAGTTTTGATTTCATTAACATGCACAAAACTTTGAGAAATATGAAAAAAAAAAAACTTTCTTATGCAGTTCAGCATGGGAGACATGTGTTGTTATTTGAGCAGTAATACTTTATTTACCTATGAAGGACACCATGGTCCCTTGTGGGACTGTGGGCCAACTTTCATGGTCTGATTAGGATTCAGGGATTTTTCCATCCCCTGTATTCTATGTTTTGGCACTCTTCTTTGCAGCTGGAACCATCTTCATTATACAAATATATATTACTTTGAAATTGGTGATGACAGTCTTTTTTGGAAAACATACTAACAGATTAACTTTCTGAAATCCATATATACAAGGTCAGGAAGTCTTTATAATACCTATATAATACATGAACAGAACCAGCACACCTCTCATAAATGACAATAATCAATGACATCTATAATCATTGTGTCAAAACACACACAGGTTTATGTTCTAAGAGACTCAGTTGTGTCTGACTCTTTGCAACCCCAAGAACTGTCGTTGGCTAGGCTCCTCTGTTCAGGAGATTCCCCTGGCAAGAATACTGAAGTGAAGTGTCCTTTCTTCCTGCAGGGGCTCTTCCTGACCCAGAGATTGAACCCACCTCTCTTACATCTCCTGCATTGGCAGGTGAATTCTTTACCACTGAGCCACCTGGGAAGCCCTACTCATAGATTGATCATGGTCTAATGTTGTAGGCAAACAGAGGTACCATGTTCCTTACCTCCCATGTATCCTTCTTTGTGATGTGAGTGTGGAAAGATGTGCTGTGTTAGAGTCCGTAATGTTAGTTTTCAAACTAACATTGATCTGCCATGTCATGTTAAAATGATCAAAGCATTGAGTTTTAAAAAAAGCTCAGATCAACTACTTAGTTACTTAGAGGGCACAGATTCTCTAAATTCACAGGGAAATACTTCTAGTTTCTAAGATTCTTGTTTACTAAGCAGTTAGGCCACTGAGTCAGAGATTTTTCGGTGTCTGAAGATATTCACATGATTTTAAAAAATATCACTTTTATTTAGATATTTTAAGTTGACTTTAGCAATATCAGCAATTTGTAATAGAAGACTTTAAGAAATTTAAATCTGCTCTGTTTGGATGTTAAAACTAAGAAAAGGAAAACTTTCTGGAACTTCTTATTTTGTATCTTATAGTTAGTTACTTGTTTCTCCAAATAAATATTATTCGTAAATTCCATGATGTCTACTAACTAAATAAAACACTGAAACACTTCAGATCCTATGTTAAGGAAATTCAGATTAACAAAGGATTAAGAAGTAAAAAACTAGAATAAGTAATTTAAAGGGATGATTTTATACTAAAAAAAAAAAAAAAATTCTGAGAACTGGTTTCTGTGCCCGTATTATATAAAAGGAAATATAGGATTTGAAATGAAGAGCTGAAATGATATATTGATAGCACTTGTAATGATTACAACTAAACCAAACTCAGATGACTATTGAAAAATTAAGTGACAGTCTTTACACACATACACACACACATTTGCAACAGTGATTATCTCCCCAGAATTCCTTGTATTAATCTTACCATTGTGTAATAGTTGTTTATTTTTATTATATTGATCTACCCCCAGTTGCTAACTGGCACTGATTCACCTAATCTCTTCAGCTATCAACTAAGGTAGCCTCATTGATTAGTTCAGGGAAGGAGTCATCACCTTTACCTGCCCAATCAGAATAAAGCTCAGAAAAGTCATTAAGTGAAGTTGGTAGTAGTGAGTAGGGGCTTCCCTGGTGGCTCAGAGGTTAAAGCGTCTGCCTACGATGAGGAAGACCTGGGTTCGATCCCTGGGTCGGGAAGATCCCCTGGAGAAGGAAATGGCAACCCACTCCAGTACTCTTGCCTGGAGAATCCCATGGACGGAGGAGCCTGGTGGGCTACAGTCCATGGGATTGCAAAGAGTTGGACATGACTGAGCGACTTCACTTCAGTTCACTTCAGTGGTGAGTAGTATCTCCTTTTTTTTTTTTTAAACCATATTATGTATATGTAGAATTAAAGCTGCCTCAAGTACTTTGCTTCCTTTGAAGCAAATCTCACGGAGTAAACTGATAAAGAAGAAGATCTGAATAAATGAAATTGCCAAAAAGTGAATGTGAAGTCTGATCAAAACATCCTTAGAGCTTACCCTTTAGACTTAGTCCCTTTAAACCAGGTTTAATTTTATTTTCTGTTACTTGCTAGTGAAATTATCTTAATTATAAAATGAGTCAAAATTCACAACACAACTGGGAATTGTTTTTAATTTATTGGCACTTTCCATCAAATTTTATACATTCTATCAGGCCCTATTAAATAATCTTCAATCATATACAGTGTTTCAGTTCCACAACACTTTAGTTTTAAAATTATTCTGGATAAAGCAGTAGTTTGTGTGCCTGCATGCATGCTAAGTTGCATCAGTTGTGTTCAACTGTTTGAAACCCAGTGGACTGCCAGGATCCTCTGTTCATGGGATTCTCCAGGCAAGAATTCTGGAGTGGGTTGCCATGCCCTCTTCCAGGGGATCTTCCCAACCCAGGGACTGAGCCCTTTCCTCTTATCCCTCCTTCAGGTGGATTCTTTATGGATAGTGCCACCTGGAAAGCCCCACAGCAGTAGTTTAACTTATGTTAAATGATTAAGAACTTGATATGAACCACCCACTGGGAGGAATTTTAAAGACACAAAAATGAAAAATCCAAACAAAAAGTCATTTTACTTGGGCAAAGGTTAATATTTGTAATAAAAGCGACTGTTTCCTAGGTACATACTACATGTCAGTGACTTTATATGTATTAGATTATGATTAATCCTGTATCAACTCTGTGAGGTCTGCTTTGTTAGCATAATTTTAGAGCTGAACAAATTGATACTCAGGAAATTTTGATAATGGGTAAGATTTATTCAGGTAGTAAGTGAAATCTTATAAATGTCCAAATTCTTGTAGATTCATAAGTCATGCATTCTAGTCACTCAAATGCTTCCCTTTCACAAATTTATTTTCACAAAAATTTACTGAAGATCTGGAATATCCAAATTACTAGATCAGAGAGTGAGAGTAACACAAGATCATCAAATACATTTCCTGAAAGCCAGAGCATTCCATCTATATAGAGGAAAAGAATTGTGTGAGATATATATATATACACATATATATATATACATATATATAATGCATATTTAAATACATATAAAATATATATATTTATATATATAATTGCTTTGAGGGACAAAGTAAATAACAACAAAGTACTTCTGATCAGGCACCATTGATTCTAATTCTGAAATTGTGGACTGTTTCTGGAATAGAGTTTCATTTGAGCTCAAACTAAGCAGAAATGAATATTGCTGTAGCTTAAAATCGTTTGTGAATTAATGTGTGCAAAGCAGTAAAATTCAGATCATATAGAGTGTGGACCCATGAAACAGTCTAGCTTGGTGAGAAATAGGTGGTAAGAGCAGAATCTAGGAAGAAAAAAATATAACCAGATTTTCTGGGTTCAGAGATTGCATACCTGAGATCTGTGGACTATGCTTAGTCTGTGTGGTTGCTTAATGTAACCTGAAAATGTTTCTAAAATATTTGAATGATTCCAATCTTGATCTGTGACCTTTAGCTCCCTCAGTCTCTACCAGGCAACTTCATTCTTTCTTATTATACCCTGCCTGGGACCTGAAACTCACTAGAAGATTCTGAATATTATTGGGTAAAATGGGTATGAGGGACCTGAAAGTGATATGGTCTCAACTGCTTCTACATAAATAACTCAAATAGTAATATAGGAGATAAGTAAGGCTACTGAATAAACTAACAATACTGAGGCTAGTTAAGAGGCGAGTACAATAATATGTATTCCATTAAAATAATAATAATAATAAGGCCATGATCTAGACCAGTGGCGTCGGGAGTAGAAAATACAAGACTGATTCCAGAACTTCAGAGTAGACTGAACAGGATGTTCTAACTGTTAGCCCATAAGAATAAACACAAATCACCATCACTGAGAGGATGGAATATAAAGAGGAATATAATACACACATACAAATACCACAAACAACTTTTGATTTACATGTGAAGATATTTCTGATGGGTAAGGTGAATTCCATCAGCACCTCTTAATTTTGGAAATGAACCTGAATGTGTTAGTTAATACCCTAGAGTGCTTGGTGTAGCTTAGGACTTAACCACTTTGAACAAAATAAACAGTATTCATTCCTTGGTCTTGAAAGCTATACATTCGGGGAAAACAGTCCTTAGCATAAATTTTTTAATGTGTCTTTTATTTTCACATGTATATAGCAAAATGTAACTGTTTGGTGGAAATTTTCATTCAAGATCTGACTCTGATATAACACAAATGCAGTTAACTTTAGATTGAGATGTGGTGTGTATGGAATATTTTGAATAAGAATATGAATTCTGTGTGTCTTTAGCACAATTAGGCACGCTAAATATAGAAAATGTCTTTCCTTCTCCCATATCTAGATAGAATACTTTTGACTTGAAAAATATTTTATCCTCTTCAGATATATGAATGCTTCTGACAGCTCTTGGTCACAGGAGGATAAGAGTGAAGATCATGTGGCAGTACAGATTATTTGCAGGCTAGTGTACCTTCATTTCTTGCCAGTGTAAAAAGTGGAAACCAACTGCCCTGAACTCGGCACAGTGCTACCTGGAGCCCTTTGTTGCTGAGCCACATATGGTCTCATTTGAGAATTAATAATCGCTTAAAATTCTCCAAGACAAGCTTCAGCAATACGTGAACCATGAACTCCCAGATGTTCAAACTGGTTTTATAAAAGGCAGAGGAACCAGAGATCAAATTGCCAACATCCGCTGGATCATCAAAAAAGCAAGAGAGTTCCAAAAAAACATCTATTTCTGCTTTATTGACTATATCAAAGCCTTTGACTGTATGGATCACAATAAACTGTGGAAAATTCTGAAAGAGATGGGAATACCAGACCACCTGACCTGCTTCTTGAGAAACCTGTATGCAGGTCAAGACAACAATTATAACTGGACATGGAACAACAGAATGGTTCCAAATAGGGAAAGGAGTATGTCAAGGCTGTATATTGTCACCCTGCTTATTTAGCTTATATGCAGAGTATATCATGAGAAACGCTGGACTGGAGGAAGCACAAGCTGGAATCAAGATTGCTGGGAGAATTATCAATAACTTCAGATATGCAGATGACACCACCCTTATGGCAGAAAGTGAAGAAGAACTAAAGAGCCTCTTATGAAAGTGAAAGGGGAGAGTGAAAAAGTTGGCTTAAAGCTAAACATTCAGGAAACTAAGGTCATGGCATCTGGTCCCATCACTCCATGGCAAATAGATGGAGAAACAGTGGAAGCAGTGGCTGACTTTATTTTTCTGGGCTCCCAAATCACTGCAGATGGTGATTGCAGCAATTAAATTAAAAGACACTTACTCTTTGGAAGGAAAGTTATGACCAACCTAGACAGCATATTGAAAAGTAGAGACATTACTTTGCCAACAAAGGTCCGTCTAGTCAAGGCTATGGTTTTTCCAGTGGTCATGTATGGATGTGAGAGTGGACTATAAAGAAAGCTGAGTGCAGAAGAATTGATGCTTTTAAACTGTGGTGTTGGAGAAGACTCTTGAGGGTCCCTTGAGTTGCAAGAAGATCCAACCAGTCCATCCTAAAGGAGATCAATCCTGGGTGTTCATTGGAAGGACTGATGCTAAAGCTAAATTTGAATACTTTGGCCACCTAATGTGAAGAGCTGATTCATTTGAAAAGACCCTGATGCTGGGAGGGATTGGGAGCAGGAGGAGAAGGTGACAACAAAGGATGAGTTGCTTGCATGGAATCACCGAATCGATGGACATGGGATGGGTGCACTCCAGGAGTTGGTGGTGGACAGGGAGGCCTGGCGTGCTGGGATTCATTGGGTCACAAAGAGTCGGACATGACTGAGTGACTGAACTGAACTGAATCCAGAATCTTGAAAGCATATGATCAACTAATCTGATTATTATTTATCCTGAGGGCCATAGACTTGATAGTGCTTTATGTGAGTGGGTTGAGTTTCCCTTGAAGATAATGGAAGTTTCAATTGTCAAATCCTGGGGAAAAGTCAACTGTAGGAGGAAATAGGAAAACTACTTCTTTCTGGAGTTACGGGGAATCTGTACCTGAGATTAAAAAATATGGAAATATTTTGAAATTTCTGAGAGTCTGTTATGTCTGTCACATGAAGGTTGATCAGGGCTAGACAAGTTATCATGGCAAATCTTGTCCAATTGATCACCCAGTATTTAAGGTCTACCATTTTGTAGCTTATGATTCCATCTATTTCTCAATTTTCTGCAATAAAAATCCCCTGGGAAATTATCATTTTTTAAAATGTATGTCATTTCAGTGCCTCCATCCACACTGGTATTATGGCCTCTCACCTTCCTTTCTTATGGTCAACATTATCCAGAAAGAAGAAACTTTCTAAAACACTAGTCTATTCATGTCACGCTTCTTCCTAAAATTTTTTGCTGATACCTCATTACTTTGTCACAAAGTGATCTTTGAAAGGTTTTACTTCAGTTCAGTTCAGTCGCTCAGTCGTGTCCAACTCTTTGAGACCCCATGAATCACACGCAGTACGCCAGGCCTCCCTGTCCATCACCAACTCCCGGAATTCACTCAAACCCATGTCCATCAATTCAGTGATGCAATCCAGCCATCTCATCCTCTGTTGTCCCCTTCTCCTCCTGCCTCCAATTCTTTGCAGGATCAGGGTCGTTTCCAATTAGTCAACTCTTCATATGAGGTGGCCAAAGTATTGGAATTTTAGCGTCAGCATCAGTCCTTCCAATGAACACCCAGGACAGATATCCTTTAGGATGGACTGGTTGGATCTTCTTGCAGTCCAAGGGACTCTCAAGAGTCTTCTCCTACACCACAGTTCAAAAGCACCAAATTTTTGGCACTCTGCTTTCACAGTCTAACACTCACATCCATACATGACCACTGGAAAAACCATAGCCTGGAACAGACGGACCTTTGTTGGCAAAGTAATATCACTGCTTTTAAATATGCTATTTAAGTCGGTCAAACTTTCCTTTCAAGGAGTAGGTGTCTTTTAATTTCATGGCTTCAATCACCATCTGCAGTGATTATGGAGCCCCACAAAATAAAGTGTGAAACTATTTCTACTGTTTCCCCATCTATTTCCCATGAAGTGATGGGACCAGATGCCATGATCTTCGTTTGCTGAATGTTGAGCTTTAAGGCAACTTTTCCACACTCCACTTTCACTTTCATCAAGAGGCTTTTCACTTTCTGCCATTCAGTTCAGTCCAGTCGCTCAGTGGTGTCTGACTCTTTGGGACACCATGAATCGCAGCATGCCATGCCTCCCTGTCCATCACCAACTCCTGGAGTTCACTCAGACTCACATCCACCTAGTCAGTGACCATCCAGCCATCTCATGCTCTGTCATCCCCTTCTCCTCCTGCCCCCAATCCCCCCCAGGATCAGAGTCTTTGCCAATGAGTCAACTCTTCACATCAGGTGGCCAAAGTACTGGAGTTTCAGCTTTAGCACCATTCCTTCCAAAGAAATCCCAGGGTTGATCTCCTTCAGAATGGACTGGTTGGATCTCCTTGCAGTCCAAGGGACTCTCAAGAGTCTTCTCCAACACCACAGTTCAAAAGCATCAATTCTTCGGTGCTCAGCCTTCTTCACAGTCCAACTCTCACATCCATACATGGCCACAGGAAAAACCATAGCCTTGACTAGATGGACCTTAGCCGGCAAAGTAATGTCTCTGCTTTTGAACATGCTATCTAGGTTGGTCATAACTTTTCTTCCAAGGAGTAAGCGTCTTTTAATTTCATGGCTGCAGTCACCATCTGCAGTGATTCTGGAGCCCCCAAAGCTAAAGTCTGATACTATTTCCACTGTTTCCTCATCTATTTCCCATGAAGTGATGGGACCAGATCCCATGATCTTAGTTTTCTGAATGTTGAGCTTTAAGCCAACTATTTCACTCTCCACTTGCACTTTCATCAAGGGGCTTTCTAGTTCCTCTTCACTTTCTACCATAAGGGTGATGTCATCTGCATATCTGAGGTTATTGATATTTCTCCCAGCCATCTTGATTCCAGCTTGTGTTTCTTCCAGTCCAGCGTTTCTCATGATGTACTCTGCATAGAAGTTAAATAAGCATGTTGACAATATACAGCCTTGATGTACTCCTTTTCCTATTTGGAACCAGTTCTGTTGTTCCATGTCCAGTTCTAACTGCTGCTTCCTGACCTGCATACAGATTTCTCAAGAGGCAGGTCAGGTGGTCTGGTATTCCCATCTCTCTCAGAATTTTCCACAGTTTATTGTGATCCACACAGTCAAAGGCTTTGGTATAGTCAATAAAGCAGAAATAGATGTTTTTCTGGAACTCTCTTGCTTTTTCCATGATCCAGCCGATGTTGGCAATTTGATCTCTCTTCCTCTGCCTTTTCTAAATCCAGCTTGAACATCAGGAAGTTCACGGTTCACATATTGCTGAAGCCTGGCTTGGAGAATTTTGAGCATTACTTTACTAGTATGTGAGATGAGTGCAATTGTGCAGTAGTTTGAGCATTCTTTGTCATTGCCTTTCTTTGGAATTGGAATGAAAACTGACCTTTTCCAGTTCTGTGGCCACTGCTGAGTTTTCCAAGTTTTCTGCCATAAGGCTGGTGTTATCTGCATATCTGAGGTTATTGATATTTCTCCTGGAAATCTTGATTCCAGCTTGTGCTTCTTCCAGCCCAGGTTTTCTCATGATGTACTCTGCATATAAGTTAAATAAGCAGGGTGACAATATACAGCCTTGATGTATTCCTTTTCCTATTTGGAGCCAGTCTGTTGTTCCATGTCCAGTTCTGACTGTTGCTTCCTGACCTGCATGTTGGTTTCTCAAGAGGCAGGTCAGGTGGTCTGGTATTCCCATCTCTTTCCAAATTTTCCACAGGTTATTGTGATCCACAGAGTCAAAGGTTTTGCATAGTCAATGAAGGAGAAATAGATGTTTTCCTGGAACTCTCTTGCTTTTTCCATGATCCAGTGCATGTTGGCAATTTGATCTCTGGTTCCTCTGCCTTTTCTAAAACCAACTTGAACGTCTGGAAGTTCACGGTTCATGTACTGGTGAAGCCTGGCTTGGAGAATTTTGAGCATTACTTTACTGGCGTGTGAGATGAGTGCAGTTTGTGCGGTAGTTTGAGCATCTTTGGCATTGCCTTTCTTTGGGATTGAAATGAAAACTGACCTTTTCCAGTCCTGTGGCCACTGCTTAGTTTTCCAGATTTGCTGGTAAATTGAGTGCAGCACTTTCTCAGGATCCTCTTCCAGGATTTGAAATAGATCAAGTGGAATTCCTTCACCTCCACTAGCTTTTTTCATAGTGATGCTTCCTAAGGCCCACTTGGCTTCACATTCCAGGATGTCTGGCTCTAGGTGAGTGATCACACCATCGTGATTATCTGGGTTGTGAAGCTCTTTTTTTGTATAGTTCTTCTGTCTATTCTTACAAGTTTTTAATATCTTCTGCTTCTGTTAGGTAGGTCCATACCTTTTCTGTCCTTTATTGAGCCCATCTTTGCCTGAAATATTCCCTTGGTATCTCGAATTTTCTTGAAGAGATCTCTAGTCTTTGAAAGGTTTAGTGACTAAATAAAATGTTATCTTGAGAAAGACTCTGCCTCCAACGTTTTAGATACATCTTCCCAAGAAAACTACATGCATATGAAACATCTTAAGGAGCAATTTTCTTGAAAAAAAAGAAAACATATTTGGCAAATAATTTTTAAAAATATATATTGAATCTCATTGATTCTGTCAGTGCAAAAAAAAAAAAGACAAGATTATCCAATTATTATTACATAGTACTATAGAAGTAGACAAGCTAAAAAGAGTTTGAGAAATGAGGTAATCAGATGAACATAATCAGTTGAAATGTAATATAAAAATACAGTGTTTTGTGGTTCTTAGAAGCAATGCTTTAGAATCTAATTCTGCCAGGAATTATATTAAATGTTAGCAACCGCAATTTGCTGGTATTCTGATGTTGCTCACTAACCTCTAATTTCTCTTGTTGTAAGTCTGTATAGAGATATATACATATATATATATATGAAGTGAAGTGAAGTGAAGTCGCTCAGTCGTGTCCAACTCTTTGCGACCCTGTGGACTGTAGCCCACCAGGCTCCTCCATCCATGGGATTCACCAGACAAGAATACTGGAGTGGGTTGCCATTTCCTTCTCCAGGGGATCTTCCCATACACAAACACACACACACACACACACACACACACACACACACACACACACACACACACATTCTGCAGTATACTGTGGTCAGTTATTTTACCACATAATATAAAAATGTGAATTTGTATTACAGTAAATTTTTATCACTTAAAAAATCCTGTACTTCTATCTAAACTAGAAAAACCATCAGAAAAAGATATATCTACCTCCCTACCACAAAAAAAAAAAAAATGTATTCTTTCACACATGGACATCTACGTCACATACTTGTGGACTATACTTGTGGTTTTTTGATTACTTAGGATTCTTTGTTTTAGTAAATAGGCTTATGAAACCTAGCAAATTGGTCTACAAAGGAATTTGGGGCAAGTTTTAGTTTAAAACAAATAACTGATTTAACAATTATACATTTAATCTGCCTTAATCTTAGCTCTGTTAACCCATCTCAATCCTCGGCCATTTCAGCCAACTTAAAACTACAGCCATTCTTCTACTTTTTTAACAATTGTATGAAAAACTGAAGGAGAAGCTGTCACACTGGTAGATGAAGACAGATGCCATTGGAGAGATAGCCTTATTTTTGTAGTAATTAGAAAATTGAGATGTCCAAAATGATATATTGAGATTGAAAAAATCAGGTTATTGGTACACCAATTAATCTATAATTTTAGTAAGAATTTAGTGAATGGTTAATATATTATTAATATAGGTTGTAGCTAAAGCAGGATTGTAGATAAAGCAGGAGGAGATAAATAAAACCATAAATAAACAAATAAACATAAGCTCTACAGAAAAAAGATAACAATAGGAAGTAGTAGGGAATATTGGTGGTTATAATTTCTAGTTTATATTCAACAGAGAATCAGAGAAGGTCTTGCTGATTAGGTGACATCTAAGGAATGTATGACTAACCTAGACTGCATATTAAAAATCAAAGACTTTACTTTGCTGACAAAGGTCCATCTAGTCAAAGCTATGGTTTTTCCAGAAGTCAGGTATGGATGTGAGAGTTGAACCATAAAGAAATATGAGTGCCAAAGAATTGATGCTTTAGAACTGTGGTGCTGGAAAGACTCTTGAATGTCCCTTCAACTGCAAGGAGATCAAATCAGTCAGTCCTAAAGGAAATCAACCCTGCATATTCATTGGAAGGACTGACGCTGAAGCTGAAAGTCCAATACTTTGGCCACCTGATGTGAAGAACTGACTCTTGAAATGACCCTGATGCTGGGAAAGATTGAAGGCAGGAGGAGAAGGGGACGACAGAGGATGAGATGGTTGGATGGCATCACTGACCTAATGGACTTGCGTTTGAGCAAGCTCCTGGAGTTGGTGATGAATAAGGGAAGCCTGGTATGCTGCAGTCCACGGGGTTGCAAAGAGTCAGACAAGACTGAATGAGCTGAACTGAGGAATGTACATACCTAAGGGTGAATCTGGAGATGGGCACTCAAGACAAAGGGAGAACTAAACACAATGGCATCAAACACATTCACATTGTTTGAGGACTATTAAGAGGCAACCATACAGAACTGAGAGTCCAAAAGGGAGAATGGTAGGAATTCATATCAGAGAGGTGAGAGTAAGCCAGATCACAAGGTCCTGAGTACTTTGTTACAAATGGTTTCTTTACCAAAATGCATTCTTCTTCTGATGGATCATAAAGACTATATATTTCTCAGTGTTATTTGGATCAGATGTGGTCATAAGACTTGCATCGAATAGAACAGGAAATGAGGTAATGTGTTCCTTCCCAAGACTTTTGATCATCATACTCTTTCCTCATTTACTGACATGAGACAGAAAAGCATGGTGACCATGGAAGCCATATGCTTAAGAGGCTGGAGACACAAAATTGAGTTTATGGCCCTGAAGTGCCATGGGCAAGGAAAATATCTTCTAGTCAGGAACGTATGTTTTAAAACTTAGAGAATCAAAAGTAAACATTTATTTTATTTAAGCCTTTATACTTTTCTGGCACTGTTTGCTGTGGCATCTAGCATTACCTTAACTAAAGTTGGTCCACTGGGGGGAAAAAAAAAACAAAACATGCCTTTTACTGAGACAAATAGGAAAATTTGGAATTAGCATTATTATTTTCTTCTCTAACATTTTGCAATGTTTTGTACAGAAGAATGGCACGATTGGATTTGCGGTTTAGAAAGAATGACTCCACTCACAACTTAGAAAATAGTTTACAATGGGAAAAGGATGGAAGGAGGGGAATTGATTAGAGGCTATGGTTTCTAATCTAGAGAATGTTGACTTAACTGGATTGGTAGTAGTTGAAGTGGTAGAGAGTGGTTAGATTCTAGATAAAAAAACATTATCTGTAAAACTAGCAAAATTGCTTACAGTCTAGAAATGAAATGCATGAAAAAGACAGGAATCAAGACTGATAAAGATTTTTTTTCAATGGAACATTTTAGAAAAAGTTTTGTTGACTTTTACTGGCATTTTACTTTGACCGAAGGAAGCATTATTTGAGGATGATCAGGATATCAATTAGAAATGCCTTTAACACTAAGTTTAACTAAGTCCCACTTGTTTATTTTTGTTTATTTCCATTGCTCAAGGAAGTAGATTAAGAAAGATTTTGCTGCAAATTTATGTTAGGGAGTCTTATGCCTATGTTTTACTCTAAGAGTTTTATAGTGTTTGGCCTTACTTTCAGAAATTTAATCCATTTTGCATGTGGTGTTAGAGAAAGTTCAAATTTTATTCTTCACTTTTTAAATGTTGTTGTTCAGTCATTTGGTGGTATCCAGCTCTTTGTGAACACATAGATTGCAGCACCCTAGGCTCCCCTGTCCTTCGCCATCTCTTGAAACTTGTTCAAACTCATATCCATCAAGTCGGTGATGCCATCCATCCATCTTGTCCTATCTCGTTTCCTTCTCCTCCTGCCTTCAACCTTTCCTAGCATCAGAGCCTTTTCTAATGAGTTAGCACTTCACATAAGTTGACCAAAGTACTGTAACTTCAGCTTCAACATCAATCCTTACAATGAATATTCAGGACTGATTTCCTTTAGTGTTGACTGGTTTGATCTCCTTGAAGTCCAAGGGACCCTCAAGAGTCTTCTCCAACATCACAGTTCAAAAGTATCAATTCTTCCATGCTCAGTCTTCTTTATGATCCAACTCTTACATTCTAACATGAAGACTGGAAAAACCATAACTTTGGCTATATGGACCTTGTCAGCAAAATAATGTCTCTGCTTTTTAGTACACTGTCTGTGTTTGTCATAGCTTTTCTTCCAAGGAGCAAGTGTCTTTTCATTTCATGGTTGCAGTCATCATCTACAGTGATTTTTGGGCCCAAGAAAATAAAGTCTGTCAGTACTGGCATTGTTTTCCCATCTATTTGCCATGATGTGATTGGACTGGATGCCATGACCTTAGTTTTTTGAATGTTGAGTTTTTAGCCAACTTTTTCACTCTCCTCTTTCACTTTCATCAAGAAGCTTTTAGTTCCTCTTCACTTTCTACCATAAGGGTGATGTCATCTGCATATCTGAGGTTATTGCTCTTTTTCCCAGTAATCTTGATCCCAGTTTGTGCTTCATCCAGACCAGCATTTTACATGATGGATTCTGCGTGGAAGTTAAATAAGCAGGGTGACAATATCCAGTCTTGATATACTCCTTTCCCTATTTGGAACCAGGTCATGTCCAGTTTTAACTGTTGCTCCTTGAGCTGCATACAAATTTCTCAAGAGGCAGGTCAGGTGGTCTTGTATTCCTATCTCTTGAAGAATTTTCCACAGTTTGTTGTGGTGCACACAGTCAAAGGTTTAAGCATAGTTAAAGCAGAAGTAGATGTTTTTTGGGAACTCTCTTGTTTTTTCAATGATCCAATGGATGCTGGCAATTTGATCTCTGGTTCCTCTGCCTTTTCTAAATCCAGCTTGAACATCTGGACATTCATGGTTCATTTCCTGTTGAAGCCTGGCTTGGAGAATTTTGAGCATTACTTTACCAGTGTTGGAGATGAGTGCAATTGTGTGGGAGTTTGAGCATTCTTTTGCATTGCCTTTCTTTGGTATTAGAATAAAAACTGACCTTTTCCAGTCCTGTGGCCACTACTGAGTTTTCCAAATTTGCTGGCATATTGAGTGCAACACTTTAACAGCATCAACTTTTAGTTTTTGAAAAGCTCAGCTCAAATTCCATCACCCCCATTAGCTTTGTTTGTAGTGATGCTTCTGCTTCCTAAATCCCAATTCACTTCACTTCACACTCTAGGATATCTGGCTCTAAGTGAGTGATCACACCATTGTGGTCACGTGGGTCATTAAGATGTTTTTTCTATAGTTCTTCTGTGTATTCTTGCTATCTCTTTTAGCATCTTTTCCTCTGTTAGTTTCATACAGTTTCTGACCTTTATTGTGCCCAACATTGCATAAAATGTTATCTGGGTGTCTCTAATTTTCCTGAAGAGATTTTAGTCTTTCCCATTGTATTGTTTTCTTCTATTTATTTGCACTGATCCCTTTGGAAGGCTTTCTTATCTCTCCTTGCTCTCTCTGGAACTCTGTATTCAGATAGATATATCTTTCTTTTTCCCCTTTATCTTTCGCTTCTCTTCTCTCAGCCATTTATAAGGCCTCCTCAGATAATCATTTTGCCTTCTTGCATTTCTTTTTCTTGGGGATGTTTTTGATCACCAACTCCTGTGGAAAGTTATGAACCTCCATCCATAGTTCGTCAGGCACTTTATCTATCAGATCTAATCCCTTGAATCTGGTTGTCACTTCCACTGTATTATTATAAGGGATTTGATTTAGGCCATACCTGAATGACTTATTGGTTTTCCCTACTTTCTTCAATTTAAGTCTGAATTTTGCAATATGGAGTTCCTAACTGAGCCCTGGTTTTGTTTTTGCTGACTGTATAGAGTTCTTCCATCTTTGGCTTTCACATGTAATTTTCTAGTTTTCTCAGCACAATTTATTGACAAAGCTGTCTTTTCTCCGTTTTGTATTCTTGCCTTCTGTGTCATAGATTAATTGGCCATAAGTGCATGGATTTATTTATGATCTCTCTATCCTGTTCCATTGATTTATTTTTGTGTATCAGTATCATACTATTTTGATTATTGTAGCTTTGCAGTTTAGTCTGCCTTCAAGAAGCATGATTTCTCCAGCTCTGTTCTTCTTTCTCAAGACTGCTTTGACATTTGTGTTTTGTACAGATTCATATGTACTTGTCCTGTGAAAAAATGACATTGGTAATTTGTCAGAGATTTCATTGAATCTGTAGATTCCCTTGGGGAGCATGATCATTTTAACAATATTGATTCATATTTTGTTATCCAAATATCATGTTGTTCAAATCCAAGAACATGATATATCTTTCCATCTGTTTGTGTCATCTTTAATTTCTTTCATCAGTATCTTATAGTTTCCCAAGTAAAGGTCATTTGGCTCCTAGATAGGTATACTCCTGGGTATTATATTCACTTTTTGATGTGATGGTAAATGGGATTATTTCCTCAATTTCTCTTTCTGATAATTTGCCATTAATGTATACAAATACAACAGATTTTTGCATATTGATGAACAGTTGCACAACATTGCAAATCATCAGGGAATACAAAGGAAAGCCATAATAAGACCATTTCACACCTGTCAAAATGGCTATCATTAAAGAAAACACACAAAAAAACAAATATTTGAGAAGATGTGGAATAAAGGGAACCCTTATAAAATGGTGGGAGTACAAACTGATGCAGCTACTGTGGAAAACCGTATGGAGCTTTCTCAAAAAATCTAAAAATAGAACTACCTTCAGTTAAGTTCCATCACTCAGTCATGTCCAACTCTTTGCGACCCCAAGAATCGCAGCACGACAGGCCTCCCTGTCCATCACCAACTCCTGGAGTTTACACAAACTCATGTTCATCGAGTTAGTGATGCTATCCAGCCATCTCATCCTCTGTTGTCCCCTTCACCTCCTACCCCCAATCCCTCCCAGCATCAGGGTTTTTCCAATAAGTCAACACTTCGCATGAGGTGGCCAAAGTATTGGAGTTTCAGCTTCAGCATCAGTCCTTCCAATGAAAAACCAGGACTGATCTCCTTTAGAATTGACTGGTTAGATCTCCTTACAGTCCAAGGACTCTCAAGAGACTTCTCCAACACCACAGTTCAAAAGCATCAATTCTTCGGCACTCAGCTTTCTTCACAGTCCAACTTTCAGATCCATACATGACCAATGAAAAAACCATAGCCTTTACTAGACAGACCTTTGTTGGCAAAGTAATGTCTCTGCTTTTCAATATGCTATCTAGGTTGGTCATAACTTTCCTTCCAAGGAGTAAGGACTTTTAATATCATTGCTGCAATCACCATCTGCAGTGATTTTAAAGCCAATAAATAAATGAAATCTGACACTGTTTTCACTGTTTTCCCATCTATTTCCCATGAAGTCATGGGACCAGATGCCATGATCTTCATTTTCTGGATGTTGAGCTTGAAGCCAACTTTTTCACTCTCCTCTTTCACTTTCATCAAGAGGCTTTTTAGTTCCTCTTCACTTTCTGCCATAAGGGTGGTGTCATCTGCATATCTGAGGTTATTGATATTTCTCCCAGCAATCTTGATTCCAGCTTGTGTTTCTTCCAGTCCAGAGTTTCTCATGATGTACTCTGCATATAAGTTAAATAAGCAGGGTGACAATATACAGCCTTGACGTACTCCTTTTCCTATTTGGAACCAGTTCTGTTGTTCCATGTCCAGTTCTAACTGTTGCTTCCTGACCTGCATGTTGATTTCTCAAGAGGCAGGTTAGGTGGCCTGGTATTCCCATCTCTTTCAGAATTTTCCACAGTTTATTGTGATCTATAAGGCTTTGGTATAGTCAATAAAGCAAAAATAGATGTTTTTCTGGAACTCTCTTGCTTTTTCCATGATCCAGTGGATGTTGACAATTTGATCTCTGATTCCTCTGCCTTTTCTAAAACCAGCTTGAACTTCTGGAAGTTCATGCTTCACGTATTGCTGAAGCCTGGCTTGGAGAATTTTGAGCATTACTTTACTAGCGTGTGAGATGAGTGCAATTGTGCAGTAGTTTGAGCATCTTTGGCATTGCCTTTCTTTGGAATTGGAAAGAAAACTGACCTTTTCCAGTCCTGTGGCCACTGCTGAGTTTTCCAAATTTGCTGGCAAATTGAGTGCAACTTTTCACAGCATCATCTTTCAGGATTTGAAATATCTCCACTCAGATTCCATCACCTCCACTAACTTTGTTTGTAGTGATGCTTTCTAAGGCCCACTTGACTTCACATTCCAGGATGTCTGGCTCTAAGTGAGTGATCACACCATCATCATTATCTGGGTCTTGAAGATATTTTTTGTACAGTTTCTGTATTTTCTTGCCACCTCTTCTTAATATCTTCTGCTTCTGTTAGGTCCATGCCATTTCTGTCCTTTATCGAGACCATCTTTGCATGAAATGTTCCCTTGGTATCTCTAATTTTCTTGAAGCGATCTCTAGTCTTTCCCATTCTGTTGTTTTCCTCTATTTCTTTCATTAATCACTGAGGAAGTCTTTCTTATCATTCCTTGCTATTCTTTGTAACTCTGCATTCAGATGCTTATAGCTTTCCTTTTCTCCTTTGCTTTTTGCTTATCTTATTTTCACAGCTATTTGTATGGCCTCCCCAGACAGCCATTTTCCTTTTTCACATTTCTTTTCCATGGGGATGGTCTTGATCCTTGTCTCCTCTACAATGTCATGAACCTCAGTCCATAGGTCATCAGGCACTCTATCTATCAGATCTTTCTCATATGGTTAGGAAGATGGTTAGGAGATACAAAATTCCAGTTTTAAAATAAATTAGTGTCACAAAAAAAGAAAACTACAGGCCAATATCACTGATGAACATAGATGCAAAAATCCTCAACAAAATTCTAGCAATCAGAATCCAACAACATATTAAAAAGATTATACACCATGACCAAGTGGGCTTTATCCCAGGGATGCAAGGATTCTTCAATATCCGCAAATCAATCAATGTAATTCACCACATTAACAAATTGAAAAATAAAAACCATATGATTATCTCAATAGATGCAGAGAAGGCCTTTGACAAAATTCAACATCCATTTATGATAAAAACTCTCCAGAAAGCAGGAATAGAAGGAACATACCTCAACATAATAAAAGCTATATATGACAAACCCACAGCAAACATTATCCTTAATGGTGAAAAATTGAAAGTATTTCCCCTAAAGTCAGGAACAAGACAAGGGTGTCCACTTTCACCGCTACTATTCAACATAGTTCTGGAAGTTTTGGCCACAGCAATCAGAGCAGAAAAAGAAATAAAAGGAATCCAAATTGGAAAAGAAGAAGTAAAACTCTCACTGTTTGCAGATGACATGATCCTCTACATGGAAAACCCTAAAGACTCCACCAGAAAATTACTAGAGCTCATCAATGAATATAGTAAAGTTGCAGGATATAAAATCAACACACAGAAATCCCTTGCATTCCTATACACTAATAATGAGAAAGTAGAAAAAGAAATTAAGGAAACAATTCCATTCACCATTGCAACAAAAAGAATAAAATACTTAGGAATATATCTACCCAAAGAAACTAAAGACCTATATATAGAAAACTATAAAACACTGATGAAAGAAATCAAAGAGGACACTAATAGATGGAGAAATATACCATGTTCATGGGTTGGAAGAATCAATATAGTGAAAATGAGTATACTACCCAAAGCAATTTACAAATTCAACGCAATCCCTATCAAGCTACCAGCCATATTTTTCACAGAACTAGAACAAATAATTTCAAGATTTGTATGGAAATACAAAAAACCTCGAATAGCCAAAGCAATCTTGAGAAAGAAGAATGGAACTGGAGGAATCAACTTGCCTGACTTCAGGCTCTACTACAAAGCCACAGTCATCAAAACAGTATGGTACTGGCACAAAGACAGACATATAGATCAATGGAACAAAATAGAAAGCCCAGAGATAAATCCACACACATATGGACACCTTATCTTTGATAAAGGAGGCAAGAATATACAATGGAGTAAAGACAATCTCTTTAACAAGTGGTGCTGGGAAAACTGGTCAACCACTTGTAAAAGAATGAAACTAGATCACTTTCTGACACCGCACACAAAAATAAACTCAAAATGGATTAAAGATCTAAATGTAAGACCAGAAACTATAAAACTCCTAGAGGAGAATATAGGCAAAACACTCTCAGACATAAATCACAGCAAGATCCTCTATGATCCACCTCCCAGAATTCTGGAAATAAAAGCAAAAATAAACAAATGGGATCTAATTAAAATTAAAAGCTTCTGCACAACAAAGGAAAATATACACAAGGTGAAAAGACAGCCTTCTGAATGGGAGAAAATAATAGCAAATGAAGCAACTGACAAACAACTAATCTCAAAAATATACAAGCAACTTATGCAGCTCAATTCCAGAAAAATAAACGGCCCAATCAAAAAATGGGCCAAAGATCTAAATAGACATTTCTCCAAAGAAGACATACGGATGGCTAACAAACACATGAAAAGATGCTCAACATCACTCATTATCAGAGAAATGCAAATCAAAACCACAATGAGGTACCACTTCACACCAGTCAGAATGGCTGCGATCCAAAAATCTGCAAGCAATAAATGCTGGAGAGGGTGTGGAGAAAAGGGAACCCTCCTACACTGTTGGTGGGAATGCAAACTAGTACAGCCACTATGGAGAACAGTGTGGAGATTCCTTAAAAAATTGCAAATAGAACTACCTTATGACCCAGCAATCCCACTGCTGGGTATACACACCGAGGAAACCATAATTGAAAGAGACACATGTACCCCAATGTTCATCGCAGCACTGTTTATAATAGCCAGGACATGGAAACAACCTAGATGTCCATCCACAGATGAATGGATAAGAAAGCTGTGGTACATGTACACAATGGAGTATTACTCAGCCGTTAAAAAGAATTCATTTGAATCAGTTCTGACGAGATGGATGAAACTGGAGCCGATTATACAGAGTGAAGTAAGCCAGAAAGAAAAACACCAATACAGTATACTAACACATATATATGGAATTTAGAAAGATGGCAATGACGACCCTCTATGCAAGACAGGAAAAAAGACACAGCTGTGTATAACGGACTTTTGGACTCAGAGAGAGAGGGAGAGGGCGGGATGATTTGGGAGAATGGCATTCTATCATGTATACTATCATGTAAGAATTGAATCGCCAATCTATGTCTGACGCAGGATACAGCATGCTTGGGGCTGGTGCATGGTGATGACCCACAGAGATGTTATGGGGAGGGAGGTGGGAGGGGGTTTCATGTTTGGGAACACATGTAAGAATTAAAGATTTTGAAATTAAAAAAAATAAAAAATTAAAATTAAAAAAAAAATAAAAAAATAAAAATAAAATAAAATAAATTAGTTATGACAATATAATGAACAGCATAGGAAATATAGTTAATAAGATTCTAATATTTTTGTATGGTGATAGATAGTAGTTAGACTCATGATGGTGACCATTTTGTAATGTTTAAAAATATTGCAACACTATGTTGTATCCCTGAAACTAATATTGTAATTCAGCTATAGTTAAAAAAAAAAAAAAAAGACATGTAAATGGCAAATAGAGTGGTTACCCCTTAAGAGTGATTTCAGGGTAACATTGTCATGAGATTAAAACCAGGTTTAAGTTAGAGAAGTATGTTAGTTGCTCAGTCATGTCCAACTTTTTGTGACCCGTGAACTGTAGCCTGCCAGGTTTCTCTGCCCATGGAATTCTCTCGGCAAGAATTACTGGAGTGGGTTTCCATTTCTTTCTCCAGGGGACCTTCCTAACCCAGGGACTGAACCCAGGTCTCCCACATTGCAGGTGGATTCTTTACCATTTGAGCCACCAGGAAAGTCCCAGGGAAGTTAGAGAAGAAACTGATGAAAATAATGTTTTAATCTTTGCTGCATATAGTAAAATCACTTAGAATTTTTCACAATACCTGTCTTCACTCCCTACCGGTGACTCATTATTCTGGTTATGGCCTGTTTATCTTTTCTATTTTTTCTTGTGTATCCCAGGTAAATTTTCAGCCCTCTGTATTGTAATATTTTATTCTTAAGACTGTGTGTTAAGTAGCTTCAGTCATGTCCAACTCTTTGTGACCCTATGGACTGGACTATAGCCCACCAGGCTCCTCTGTCTATGGGATTATCCAGGCAAGAATACTGGAGTGGTTTGCCAATTGCAACTCAGGGATTTAGCCCATATCTCTTGCCTCTTCTGCACTGGCAGGCAGTTTCATTACCACTAGCACCAGGTGGGAAGCCCCCATTCTTATAGTTAAATACTTGCTATCTCTTCCTTTATCTAAGCACTGATATTAAGAAATACATGATTAATACCTTTTTCCCTAGAAATGGGTACATAGTCAACAAGTTAAGGGTGAATTTTCCTCTGGGGAGAAAAATCAAAATGCAGTCAGTTTTCCAGATCTTTCTAAGTTTAAACTTCCCTGATCATGATGAGGTGATCACTAATCGAGAGCCAGACATCTTGGAATGTGAAGTCAAGTGGGCCTTAGAAAGCAACACTACTAACAAAGTTAGTGGAGGTGATGGAATTCCAGGTGAGCTGTTTCAAATCCTAAAAGATGATGCTGTGAAAGTGCTACACTCAGTATGCAAATTTGGAAAACTCAGCAGTGGCCACAGGACTGGAAAAGGTCAGTTTTCATTCCAATTCCAAAGAAAGGCAAAGCAAAAGAATGCTCAAACTATCGCACAATTGCACTCATCTCACATGCTACTAAAGTAGTGCTCAAAATTCTCCAAGCCAGGCTTCAGCAATACGTGAACCGTGAACTCCCTGATGTTCAAGCTGATTTTAGAAAAGGCAGAGGAACCAGAGATCAAATTGCCAACATCCGTTGGATCATGGAAAAAGCAAGAGAGTTCCAGAAAAACATCTATTTTTGCTTTATTGACTATGCCAAAGCCTTTGACTGTGTGGATCACAATAAACTGTGGAACATTCTGAAAGAGATGGGAATACCAGACCACCTAACCTGCCTCTTGAGAAACCAACATGCAGGTCAGGAAGCAACAGTTAGAACAGGACATGGAACAACAGACTGGTTCCAAATAGGAAAAGGAGTACATCAAGGCTGTATATTGTCACCCTGCTTATTTAACTTATATGCAGAGTACATCATGAGAAACGCTGGACTGGAAGAAACACAAGCTGGAATCAAGATTGCTGGGAGAAATATCAATAACTTCAGATATGCAGATGACACCACCCTTATGGCAGAAAGGGAAGAGGAGCTAAAAAGCCTCTTGATGAAAGTGAAAGAGGAGAGTGAAAAAGTTGGCTTCAAGCTCAACATCCAGAAAATGAAGATCATGGCATCTGGTCCTATCACTTCATAGGAAATAGATGGGGAAACAGTGGAAACAGTGTCAGACTTTATGATTTTGGGCTCCAAAGTCACTGCAGATGGTGACTGCAGCCATGAAATTAAAAGACACTTACTCCTTGGAAGAAAAGTTATGACCAACCTAGATAGCATATTCAAAAGCAGAGACATTACTTTGCTGACTAAGGTCTATCTAGTGAAGGCTATGGTTTTTCCTGTGGTTGTGTATGGATGTGAGAGTTGGACTGTGAAGAAGGCTGAGTGCTGAAGAATTGATGCTTTTGAACTGTGGTGTTGGAGAAGACTCTTGAGAGTCCCTTGGACTGCAAGGAGATCCAACCAGTCCATTCTGAAGGAGATCAGCCCTGGGATTTCTTTGGAAGGAATGATGCTAAAGCTGAAGCTCCAGTACTTTGGCTACCTCATGTGAAGAGTTGACTCATTGGAAAAGACCCTGATGCTGGGAGGCATTGGGGGCAGGAGGAGAATGGACGACAGAGGATGAGATGGCTGGATGATATCACGGACTTGATGGACGTGAGTCTGAGTGAACTCCAGGAGATGGTGATGGACAGGGAGGCCTGTCATGCTGCGATTCATGGGGTCGCAAAAAGTCGGACACAACCGAGCGACTGAACTAACTGAACTGATCATGCATAAATATGTGTTCACATGTATGAATATGGGTGCCTGTGCACACACACATGAGCTGATGGTTTTCTGCTCTTTGTCCCAGGTGTCTGCTCTGTTCAGTCCCAGGAAAATGGAGAACCTAATCTTCATGATGTAAGAATGCAACTGCATGTGGTAGGCTCTGTGAAGTGGGCAGGGGGCACCTTTCAGCCCCTACAGAAGAGCCAGCTGGGGAAGCATGAGTTCGAGCCTCTCAGAAAGATACTGCACAGTGTGGTGAGTCTCCTGCCATTTCCCTTCCATGCCAGTCTTTGAAACTCAGAACTTGGAACCAGTCAGTACAAGCATTAGATGGGCGTGAACTGCTGGCATCACTATTCAGTTGTTAAAGCTTCAATGTTTGCCAACTGAACTTTATATTTTGTGGTCTTCCTAATATTAATTGAGTTCTCTTTGTGTATCTGTGTGCTTTTTCAAAAATAATGAGCTATAATTGATGTATAAATTATTAGATTCAGATTGTCAACAAAAATGATCAGTAAGAAAAAAAAGGCCTTTATCTGAGCCAACCTGAAGAGTATAACCCAAGAGACACAGATTCGAGAAGTGCTTGTTGTCCACTGAGCTATAAAATGTAATTATAAAGGCAAAAACCAAAATCACATAAGATGTTGTCAAGAACTAGGATTGAAACTGATCATTAACAGTGTTTTTTAAGGAGAGATTGTTTGGGGTTGAAGATTACATTATTACAAAAAGAGCTCTTGAGACTATAAGATTGTAACTGGCAGCTGCTAGCAGATACTGTTTTGAGAATGACTTGTATTATTCTTGTCTGATATAGTTCAGAAAATTCATGTTATCAGTAATGTAGATACATGTCTTAAACCACATCCAAAATGGCCACTCAGATCTATTCTGGGCACTTGAACCAGTCATGCCATCTTAATTTTTTAAAATGCATTCTTGTCCATAATGATTAAAGCATTTGTACAGTGCATGTATGACAGGGTACAATACAGTGTGTTCTAGTTATCATAAAGTTCAGTTTAAATAATGTATAAGCCGTAATGACTTCCATGTAACTCAATACATGAATATTTCTTCTATCAAGGTGTACAACATAATGATTTGATACTTGTATATATATAATTGTATATATTGTAAAATGATCACTACAATAAAATTAGTTAACATCCACCAACAACATTATTAACAATTTTTTCCTTTGTGATGAGACATTTTAAAATCTTGTCTCTTAGCAACTTTGAAATATACAATACAGTGTTAATAACTATAGTTACCATGCTGTATATTATATTCTTGGCACTTATTTATTTTATAATTGGAAATTTGTAGCTTTAAACTCCCTTTACCCATTTTACACACGTATCTGCTCCTGCCTCTGGTAACCACAAATATGTTGTCTATGTCTATGAGTTTGTTTTCATTTTTAGACTGCACATGTAAGTGACATTACATGGTAATACTTGTCTTTCTGTCTGACTTATTTCTCTCAGCATAATGCTCACCAGGTGAATCAATGTCACAAGCAGCAAAATTTCCTTTTTTTCTGGGTGAAAAGTATTCTGGATGAATATTCTGTATCCATTTATTTATTGCTGGACTCTTAGGTTGCATCTATATTATGGCTATTATGAATAATCCTCCAATGAAAATAAGGTTGCATATATCTTTGCCAGTTAGTGTTTTTGTTTTCTTTGGATAAATATGCAGTAAAGGAATTGCTAGGTCATATGATATTTCTCTTTTAATATTTTGAGGACTCTCCATACTGTTTTCCATAGTGGCTACAACAATTTACTTTCCTACCAATAGTGCTCAAGGGTTCCTTTTTCTCCACATTCTTGCCAACACTTTTTTATCTCCTGTCTTTTTAATAACAGCCATTTTAACAGGTGTGAAGTCGTATCTCCTTATGGTTTTGATTTTCATTTCCCTGATATCTAGTCATCTTGAGCACTTTTTTCCTGTACTTGTTAGCCATCTGTATATCTTGGGAAAAATATCTCTTTTTTAGACATAAGAAAATAGTCTGCTCATTTTTTAATTAAATTGTTTGTTTTTTAGCTGTTGAATTGTTTGTTTTTTAGCTGTTGTGAGTTCTTTTTATATTTTGAGTTGTTGTTGTTGTTTAGTCACTAAGTCCTGTCTGACTCTTTGCAACTCTATGGAATGTAGCCCATCAGTCTCCTTTGTCCATAGGATTTTCCAGGCAAGAATTCTGGTGTGGGTTTCCATTTCCTTCTCCAGAGGATCTTACTGACCCAGGGATCAAAGCCACATCTCCTGATTGGCAGGTGGATTCTTTACCACTGAGCCAACTGGGAAGCTTGTTATTAATTTCTTATTAGATGTATGGTTTGCCAATATTTTCTTTGAATCTGTATATTGTATTGTTATTTTGTTGACAATTTCCTTTGCTGTTAAGAAGCTTTGTAGTTTGACGTAGTTACATTTGTTTACTTTCACTTTGATTGCTTTTGTTTTTGATGTAAATTCCACCCCCGGCTCAAAAAAAGTAGTTTCCAATACCACTATCAAGGAGATTCCTGCTTGTGTTTTCTTCGAGGAGTTTTATAGTTTTCAGATCTTATGTTCAAATCTTTAATCCATTTAGAGTTAATTTTTGTGTATGGTGTAAAACAAAGGTCATTTTGTTATTTTACATGTGGCCGTCCAGTTTTTGAACACCATTTATTGAAGAGACTATCTTCATATAGTTGTGGGACATTTGCCTTTTTTACAAATTACTCCCAAGTATTTGTGCTGTGTAATTGGCATTGAAAAATATTAATTCAGACACTGTAGTAACAAACCAGAAGTAATGCATAAACCAGAAAGAATAAATAACTTCTTCTGTTGACACCCATTTTTATAGTTTTATTATAGCACTTACGATTTATAGTCCAATACATTTTATATGTCAATGTGTCTCTGACTAAACTTTGAGTTCCTTAAATTGAGGCTCATGTCTAATTCATGTTTGTATTATGTTGAGCTTAACACAATGACTTTCCCAGACTGGTATGACCTATTTTATGATAACTATGGGATCATTGAGAATATAGAGAATTACAGATTGTACATCTAAACTTTTTTATAAGCTCTTTCCAGGTGGTGTTGTCTTCTAAAGTATTTAATATCACTTTATTTTATGAATATTATATAATAATTATAATCAATATTTCTCTGATATTTCTGTTTCTTAGACCATTAAGCATTTTCAGTTATTTTGGACTCATCAGTAGGAGCTTAAATTTTGTCATACAGATAGACATTAAATTTTTTAAAAATACATTGAATTCTGAACTTGACAAGGTTAATGGCATTTATGATTTATTTCATTTGCTTGTACTTTCATCAGGGAAATTGTGAATGCAAGTTTTCACTGATAGCCTGATGCTGTGTTGGTGCTAATGTATCCAATTAATCAGACAGTAATCTTACAACATGGCAAAAGTAGAAGGTGAAAGAAGCAACAAACAAAGCAAATACAAATTCCAGTCTTCAAAAAATGGTATTCAGACTTCCCCTCAGAGTTTACAATTTAACTGTATGGTAAGTGGTGATGGTGTACAAAGCATACCCCTAAAGATGAATTACTGTATTATTTTTAGTCTGGGAATATAGAACCAGTGGAGTCATTAGTTTTTTAAGTTTTATTTTCTTCATCCTTTTGCATTCTCATTTGATAGAAAGATTTGACACCCATTTTAAGCTAATTTCACAATTTGGTCTAAGCATTGCTGGGTTTAGAAAATGAAGAAGAACTAACGATCAAATTGCCAACATTCGCTGGATTGTAAAGCAAGAGAATTTCAGAAAAAAAAAAAAAAAACCCTCCCATCAATTATATAAAATCCTTCGACTGTGTGGATCATGACAAATACTCTCTCTTTCATCCCTTATGCTAAATCCTTTGACAGTGTGGATCTTGACTGTGGAAAGCTCTCAGAGAGTTGGGAATACCAGACCATTATTCCTGTCTCCTGAGAAACCTGTATGCAGGTCAAGAAACAACAGTTAGAACCCCTGTAGGGAACAACTGATTTTTTCAAGATCAAGAAAGGAGTATGACAGGGCTGTCTGCTGTCACCCTGTTTGTTTAAATTATACACTGAGCACATCATGAGAAATCCAAAATGAATGAATTACAAGCTAGAATCAAGGTAGGTGGGTGAAACATTAGTGAGATTTGCAGATGATACTACTCTAATGGCAGAAACCAAAGAGGAACTAAAGAACCTCTTAATGAGGGTGAAGGAGGAAACAGCCTGCTTAAGACTAAATATTAAAAAATAAAAAAGGTCATGGCATCCAGCCCCATTCAGTTCAGCTCAGTCGCTCAGTCGTGCCCGACTCTTTGTGACCCCATGAATCACAGCACACCAGGCCTCCCTGTCCATCACTATCTCCTGGAGTTCACTCAAACTCACGTCCATCTAGTTGGTGATGCCATCCAGCCATCTCATCCTCTATCGTCCCCTTTTCCTCCTGCCCTCAATCTCTCCCAGCATCAGAGTCTTTTCCAATGAGTCAACTCTTTGCATTAGGTGGCCAAAGTACTGGAGTTTCAGCTTTAGCATCATTCTTTCCAAAGAACACCCAGGGCTGATCTCCTTCAGAATGGACTGGTTGGATCTCCTTGCAGTCCAAGGGAGTCTCAAGAGTCTTCTCCAACACCACAGTTCAAAAGCATCAATTCTTCTGCGATCAGCTTTCCTCACAATCCAACTCTCACATCCATACATGACCACAGGAAAAACCATTGCCTTGACTAGACGGACCTTAGTTGGCAAAGTAATGTCTCTGCTTTTGAAAATGCTCTCTAGGTTGGTCATAATTTTTCTTCCAAGGAGTAAGCGCCTTTTAATTTCATGGCTGCAGTCACTATCTGTAGTGATTTGGGAGCCCAAAAAAATAAAGTCTGACAGTGTTTCCACTATTTCCCCATCTATTTCCCATGAAATGAGGGGACCAGATGCCATGATCTTCATTTTCTGAATGTTGAGTTTAAGCCAACTTTTTCACTCTCCTCGTTCACTTTCATCAAGAGGCTTTTTAGTTCCTCTTCACTTTCTGCCATAAGGGTGGTGTCATCTGCATATCTGAGGTTATTGATATTTCTCCCGGCAATCTTGATTCCAGCTTGTGCTTCTTCCAGCCCAGGGTTTCTCATGGTGTACTCTGCATATAAGTTAAATAAGCAGGGTGACAATATACAGCCTTGACGTACCCCTTTTCCTATTTGGAACCAGTCTGTTGTTCTATGTCCAGTTCTAACTGTTGCTTCCTGACCTGCCTCTTGAGAAACCTATATGCAGGTCAGGAAGCAACAGTTAGAACTGGACATAGAACAACAGACTGGTATTTCATTCTACCCTTGCCTTTTAATTATTTTGTGAACTATCTCTTTGAATAATGGATTACATTTAAGATCTTGTTTTATCTATCTATCTATCTATCTATCTATCTATCTATCTATCTATATATACATTGAACAACTGTGAAATAAATAAGAAAAATAATATAAGTAATAATATAATTTATAATAATGTAAATTTATAATTTATAATAATATAAATAATAAAAGTAACAAAATGCAGCAGTGAATGTCTCTCTATAAAAAACATTACCCACTAATGTTTAAGGAAAAAGTCCCAATAACTTCTTAAGTCTATCTGGAATAATCAAATTGGCTTTACTTTTAACTTTAATATGAATTGTTTAATTTTACATTTAGTGTTAAGCCAGGTAACACATCAAATATTACCAATTGTGTAGATTTCCCACATATGATCAAAAGATAAAGCCAAGACTATTCTGTCATTTGTCTAATAAACTGAAATTTGATTTTGAGACCAGAGCATGAATTGAATAAATAACTATCTTAGACAAAAAAAAGATACATATTTTTTTTACAATCATTTTGTATTTTCTGACTTCTATGGATGAAAGCAGTATTCTGAAGAGTCTTTCAAATTGAAATTATTTTTTTTCCAGGAGGAGTTTTATCTTTTTGAATTATTTTTAAGAAGATTCAGTAAATAGAGCATGATAAAAAGCCATCATCTTCAAATAGACAGTTCATCTTACAAAACTTGGGAGCATTATAGATTTTCAATTATAAATTAAAATGGTAATTGTCTTTAGTGAATCTAAAAGGGAAATTATATACACACACACACCTAAAGAAGAAATATATGACAGAGTAACAAAGTTGAATGAGAAAATCAATAACTTCAGGTGGTTCCATTGGTCTTAGGTAGAAACTATCTATTTAGGGAAGGTATCAACTTGATTTGAAGATCTGGAGTCATTAAAGAACTTCTGTTGATTTTAATTTTCTATACTCTGTCTAGGATCACATTTAAAGGTGTCAAATTTCAATTTTTTATACAGTCTTTCCATTTTTCCAGAGTTTAGAAATACAGTCAAGTTATTAAGCAACAGACCAGACTTGCACCAGTTCAGTTCAGTTCAGTTCAGTTCAGTTGCTCAGTCGTGTCCGACTCTTTGTGACCCCATTAATGGCAGCACGACAGGCCTCCCTGTCCATCAACGACTCCCGGAGTTCACTCAGACTCATGTCCATCGAGTCAGTGATGCCATCCAGCCATCTCATCCTCTGTCGTCTCCTTCTCCCCTGCCCCCAGTCCCTCCCAGCATCAGAGTCTTTTCCAATAAGTCAACTCTTCTCATGAGGTGGCCAAAGTATTGGAGTTTCAGATTCAGAATCATTCCTTCCAAAGAAATCCCAGGGTTGATCTCCTTCAGAATGGACTAATTGGATCTCCTTGCAGTCCAAGGGACTCTCAAGAGTCTTCTCCAACACCACAGTTCAAAAGCATCAATTCTTCTGCGATCAGCTTTCTTCACAGGCCATCTCTCACATCCATACATGACCACAGGAAAAACCATAGCCTTGACTAGACAGACCTTAGTTGGCAAAGTAATGTCTCTGCTTTTCAATATGCTATCTAGGTTGGTCATAACTTTTCTTCTAAGGAGTAAGCATCTTTTAATTTCATGGCTACAATAACCATCTGCAGTGATTTTGGAGCCCCCAAAAAATAAAGTCTGACACTGTTTCCCCTGTTTCCCCATCTATTTCCCATGAAGTGATGGGACCAGATGCCATGATCTTAGTTTTCTGAATGTTGAGCTTTAAGCCAACATTTTCACTCTCCACTTGCACTTTCATCAAGTGGCTTTCTAGTTCCTCTTCACTTTCTGCCATAAGGGTGGTGTCATCTGCATATCTGTGGTTATTGATAATTCTCCTGGCAATCTTGATACCAGCTTGTGCTTCTTCCAGTCCAGCGTTTCTCATGATGTACTCTGCATATAAGTTAAATAAGCAGGGTGACAATATACAGCCTTGACATACTCCTTTTCCTATTTGGAACCAGTCTATTGTTCCATGTCCAGTTCTAACTGTTGCTTCCTGACCTGCATATAGGTTTCTCAAGAGGCATAATTCATAATAATAATCCCAGTAATATGTGTTCCTTTACTGCTGGACAGAAAATGTGAAATATCTTAGATAAGAAATATAATATCTATAGTTATCTGCTCTTTTCTACTATAAGTACTGTGGTTTTTAAAATATAATGTTTAAAGTCTATTCAAAAATATGAATTCCATTAATAGAATATTTATATAACTAATAAGCATTTTTATAAACTATTTACAGATGTTCAAAGTATTCTTTTGGATATGGTTTTATTCTATGTGCAACCATTACAATTTTTATATGATTACAGTTGCAACATATGATGACTAGATCTTCTATTCTAAAAAATTTCCCTAATTAATATTTCAAATCATGATCAATTTGTATTGATTGTAACAGATTGTCTCATGGAGAATTTTTAGCAAGTGTCAACTTGAAGTTGTATCTGGTGCTGCCAGGCAGCCATTCTGGCTTTGTTAAATCTTAATCTCATAAACCCAAAAACTCAATCATTTTCAAATTTTTATTGAATCGAGGCCACATATTGTGTGTATATAATGATATCCCTAATTTTCAATGTGGGTTTTTCTTTCTTTTACATAAACATAACTTTAGTCATACATATCAGTCTAGCATGGTTATCTGTTGAAGCATTTTCTATACATACCATGATCCTTTAACTTTACTGCAACAATTTGTTTGGTATCATGAAAGTATCAAGTAATAATCATTCCATAATATACTATAGACATACTTATACTTTTATCTTTAGTAATTTGGCATGCTCTTTTAAAAAGGCTACAATTATAGCTATTGGAGTTGGTTGACTTCAGGTGAATATTGAATATTGCAGATTAGTTATTGCCTCCCCAGACTGTCATTGTTACTTGAGACATCAAAACAAAAAGTAATACTTAAGAACATTAATAGAGCCTCCAAAATATCAGAATCTGTATATGAGTACCTCTTACACCTCAGAAAGGTAATTGTGAATTATTCCTCCTTTGGTTAGAGATGATAGATGTGACAAATTGAGTGTGTTTGACTGTGGATGGTAATAGAAGGGAAAGAAAGCAACAATTTTTCACAATCAATTAGCTAAAACATATTCAATGTTTTTAGTTAGCAATAGGATTTTTCTTCATAGGGTACTATCAGATTTAATGGTTATCCAGTAGAGGTATTGAAGATTCTGTGGTTCATTTTCTTAAGATTAAAATTGCTCTGGGGCAAGGAGAATAAGTCTTGAATAATAAATCAAGAGATAAGCTATGAGAGGCAACAGGGCATTGAGATGTGTCATGCTGGTAATAATGTCAGAACATAGCCTAACATTTCATGGACAAATGAAAAGATTATGATAATCTTGGGAGAACTAATCTGTATTCATATGCATATTGTTCCTCACATTTTGTTTGTATCATGGAGTTTTTCCCCTTAAGGTTTCTAGGACCATAGATGATTCTGATTTTTCCTTTATTTATTTGTATCATGCATAGTGTATGTATATATTAATGTCGAATCAGCAATAAAATGACCAAGTTGAAAAAGAAAGAAAACTTTTTCAAAAAATTAAATAATCTTTCTATAATGTACTACTGGGAAGGCTGAGTTTCAAAGTAGATTCTATGTATTATATTTTAGGGGTTCTAACAGGAGATGAAAGAAGTATCTTTTTGAGAAGAGTCACTGAGAGTTATAGTTTTGACTTGGGAAAGGATTTAGAAATGTTGGCAATTCCATATACTTGAGTGGTTCTAGCAAACCAAGGCAAACAAATCATTTCTCTGTCAGGCTTTCTACAATTTACTTTCTACTTCAGGATTGTTTTTCACTATATTTGTTCATATTTTGACCCATTTTTTTTAAATTTTAAATGAAATTTCCTTGTTTTCTCTCATTTTTAAAGCTGGTTAATTAGCCTCCTTCTTTTTTTCTGTGAAAATCCCTTTAAAATTTACTCTGAAGACCTGACGTTCAATGAAGGTGGAACTCTTTCAACAAAAAAGCTGAATTATTGTTCACATATATTTATAAATATAAATAAACTCTCTTGGACGTTTAGAGAGAAATAGGGTAACACTGCCCCCAGAGCATAATTGGGTGAATTCTGCACAGTTGCTTTTTGTTTCTTATGCAACATGGGATGTTGCTTCTTGCAATGGGCCTTTGTTGGCAGTATCTACTGAGGGCCTTGCCCACAGGCTCTTAACTCTAAAATAACAGAAGTCTTTTTGTCCTTGTTTTTATTTCTGATGCTGGTTGTTTTATCTAGTACACCATAAGTTTGTTTTAATTTCTAGTGTATTTACTTTCTAAGATGACTTTAATAATATTCCACTACATATTGGTGTTATGGGTTTCTTTTTTAATGGCAACTTTAACTTTGATTTTACTTTTTTAAGTTCCTTATTTCTGTTTTTTTAAATTTTTATTTTTACTTTATTTTACTTTACAATACTGTATTGGTTTTGCCATGCATTGACATGAATCCACCACAGGTGTACATGAGTTCCCAAACATGAACCCCCCTCCCACCTCCCACCCCATATCATCTGTCTGGATCAACCCCGTGCACCAGCCCCAAGCATCCTGTATCCTGCATCAAACATAGACTGGCGATTCGTTTCTTACATGATAGTATACATGTTTCAATGCCATTCTCCCAAATCATCCCACCCTCTTCCTCTCCCTCTGAGTCCAAAAGTCCGCTCTACACATCTGTGTTTCTTTTGCTGTCTCGCATACAGGGTCATCATTACCATCTTTCTAAATTCCATATATATGTGTTAGTATACTATATTGGTGTTTTTCTTTCTGGCTTACTTCACTCTGTATAATTGGCTCCAGTTTCATCCATTTCATCAGAACTGATTCAAATATATTCTTTTTAATGGCTGAGTAATACTCCATTGTGTATATGTACCAAAGCTTTCTTATCCATTCATCTGTGGATGGACATCTAGGTTGTTTCCATGTCCTGGCTATTATAAACAGTGCTGCAATGAACATTGGGGCACATGTGTCTCTTTCTATTATGGTTTCCTCGGTGTGTATGCCCAGCAGTGGGATTGCTGGGTCATATGGCAGTTCTATTTGCAATTTTTTAAGGAATCTCCACACTGTTCTCCATAGTGGCTGTACTAGTTTGCATTCCCACCAACAGTGTAGGAGGGTTCCCTTTTCTCCACACCCTCTCCAGCATTTATTGCTTGAAGATTTTTGGATTGCAGCCATTCTGACTGGTGTGAAGTGGTACCTCATTGTGGTCTTGATTTGCATTTCTCTAATAATGAGTGATGTTGAGCATCTTTTCATGTGTTTGTTAGCCATCCGTATGTCTTCTGTGGAGAAATGTCTATTTAGCTCTTTGGCCCATTAGACCTATATATAGAAAACTATAAAACACTGATGAAAGAAATCAAAGAGGACACTAATAGATGGAGAAATATACCATGTTCATGGATCAGAAGAATCAATATAGTGAACATGAGTATACTACCCAAAGCAATCTACAGATTCAATGCAATCCCTATCAAGCTACCAGCAGTATTTTTCACAGAGCTAGAATAATTTCACAATTTGTATGGAAATACAAAAAACCTCGAATAGCCAAAGCAATCTTGAGAAAGAAGAATGAAACTGGAGGAATCAACTTGCCTGACTTCAGGCTCTACTACAAAGCCACAGTCATCAAGACAGTATGGTACTGGCACTAAGACAGAAATATAGATCAATGGAACAAAATAGAAAGCCCAGAGATAAATCCACACACATATGGACACCTTATCTTTGACAAAGGAGGAAAAAATATACAATGGAGTAAAGACAATCTCTTTAACAAGTGGTGCTGGGAAAACTGGTCAGCCACTTGTAAAAGAATGAAACTAGATCACTTTCTAACACCACACACAAAAGTAAACTCAAAATGGATTAAAGATCTAAACATAAGACCAGAAACTATAAAACTCCCAGAGGAGAACATAGGCAAAACACTCTCCGACATAAATCACAGCAGGATCCTCTATGATCCACCTCCCAGAATTCTGGAAATAAAAGCAAAAATAAACAATTGGGATCTAATTAAAATTAAAAGCTCTGCACAACAAAGGAAACTATAAGCAAGGTGAAAAGACAGCCTTCTGAATGGGAGAAAATAATAGCAAATGAAGCAACTGACAAGCAGCTAATCTCAAAATATACAAGCAACTTATGCAGCTCAATTCCGGAAAAATAAAAGACCCAGTCAAAAAATAGTTCCTTATATCTAAAAACAGTGTCCAAGCCTCCCTTTATTTCAGCTGTTAAATCCACACCAAAATACATCAGAGTACTATTTGAAAGTTTCCTGTAGTCAATTTCTCATCTTAATTCTTATTATTATTCTTATTATTCTTCTCATCTTAATTCTTTTTAATTTTCAGTGCTTGCAGAATATGCTCATAAATGAAAAGCTTTTAAAGTAGACTTGAATAGTATATTTCCTTTTGTTTTCTTCTCAATTTTAAAAATATTTTTAAAATATAATGATGATATATTTTAAATCTTTTATACTGTGATAATTTGGGGGCTTTCCTGGCTTTCCAGGTAGTGCAGTGGTAACGAACCTTCCTGCCGATGCAGGAGGCAAAAGAGACAGGGGTTAGATACCTGGGTTGGGAAGATCCCCTGTAGAAGAAAATGGCAACCTACTCCATATAGACCTGTCCATAAGGTCGCAAACAATCAGACATTACTGAGTGACTAACACTTCTTTTTCAAATAATTTAAATAATTTACCAATTATTTAATTAATAATAATTAAATAATTTAAATATTTAAATTCAACTGATATTACGTACAGAGTGGACCCTTCAATAACTCTCTTACTCAGTACCAGTCTATTGTCTAATATCAGGCCATCTTACAAATTTCCATTAAAGCCATAGCTTCTGAAAGTATTAAAGCTTACAATCACTTTCAGAGGCTCATAAAGTGTCAGTTTCTTTATTTTCCTGTTGGCCACAAACATTCAGCAGATTATGTGAATAGATATGCATTTGACTTAATGGTTGAATCCATGGTTATCTACTACTCCCTGGTAATCTTCCTGTAATCTTGCCTCTTTCGCTTCCACTCAAGACATGCCATTTATGAAATATAAGAATGAGCTATTTGTAAACTGAAAGCAAAAGGTTAGTGACTGCTTCAACTCTACTTTCCAGATAATTAACATCCCTGGGAGTAAAGAAAAGAAATGGCCATGCCAAATCTATGAAGATATTTGATTTCAAAAAAATGAAGAATCTTCATCTATGGAATACATTTAACATGAGTCTCTGGGCTCTGAAACTTGCTTATGGTAAATAAATCTAGGATTTATGAATCTATGGGTCATGACCTGCTAGGAATATCATATCTTCTCTACAATTATGAGTATAATATGAAGTTGCTTCATGACTGAAATATCTCCTTTTCTTCAAGCCATGTCTCACATGCATCACTTTCTATTTCATATGCTAAATATGGACCAATGTCAGTCCTAATGTGGTGAAAAACTATCTGGGGAGCTGATTGATACTTTCAGACTTCTCTGTGTTTTGGCCTATGTCTTATTACCAGTGTTGTTTGAGTTTTTGGTAAAGTTTAACACTAAGAAGTATCTCTGCTTCTTTGAATTAAATACTCTGAGCCTTTGTGTTATCAGTCAAACCTTGATGCTTTAATTTTCCATGTTACTAATTTTCAATATACCCTATGTTTATATACATCATGGTTGATAATCAAGCTATAAAGAACTCAGTCTAACAGTGTTTAAATTCATTTAGAGGACTACTAGTATAAAGAAGTTAATGAGTAAGGTATGACAGCATAGAGATTCTAAAATGCTAGAATGTGATTTTGAGATTTGCCATCAATGGCACTTTTTGGTATGCTGGTCCTTATCTCTGCAGATGGTAACTGGGCCCATGACATTAAAAGATGCTTTCTCCTTGGAAGAAAAGCTATGACAAGCCTAGACTACATATTAAAAAGCAGAGACATTACTTTGCCAGCAAAGGTCCATATGGTCAAAGCTATGGTTTTCCCAGTAGTAGTCATGTATAGATGTGAGAGTTGGATCATAAAGAAGGTTGAGCTCTTAAGACTTGATGCTTTTGAACTGTGGTGTTGGAGAAGACTCTTGAGAGTCCCTTGCACTACAAGAAGATCAAACCAATCCATCCTAAAGGAAATCAGTCCTGAATATTCTTTGAGAGGACTGATACTAAAGTTGAACCTCCAATACTTTGGCAACCTGATGCAAAGAACTGACTCTTTTGAAAAGACCCTGATGCTGGGAAAGATTGAAGGTGGGAAGAGAAGGGGATGACAGAGCATGAGATAGTTGGACGGTATCACTGACTCAATGGACATGAGTTTGAGTAAACTCCGGGAGATGGTGAAGGACAGGGAAGCCTGGCATGCTGCAGTCAATGGGGTCTCAAAGAGTTGGACATGACTGAGTGACTGAGCAACAGCAGCACTATCGGTATAAGCACTATTTTTGGAGATTCTAAGAGAGAAGATCCATTAGTCAATTTAGGTAAAGCACTGTTTTAGCCATCCAGACATTTAGGAGGAGATAACAGGTTGACTTGGAGTACTGACAGTGGAAATAATGTGAAACTATAGAATTTTCTTTTTAAGTTTAAAGGAAGAATCAATAAGACTTAGCAACAAATCGAGTACATAGGATATAGTCAGGAACTATATCAAAGCTGACTATAAAATTTCTGTCTAGTATCTGAGAATACTCCTATACAATTCCCCACCAAAAGTGTTGTCAGTGCTCTGGTGCAGCAGATTTTTGATCCCAAAGGTAAAATTTAAGTCAGACACTTTGTAGGCTGACTGAAGATGATGTTGAGAAAGCACATAAAATATGTAAATAGCAACAATAAAGACTTTTGTGTGGCTGATAATTTTCCGCATATTAAAGGAGAGCACCACCACCTTTATAAGTAAGAATGTGTGTGTATTTGCATTTTAACTATTTAATATCACACTGTAGTTCACTATGCTTGTGAAGGACAGAATTTGACTGCATGCTAACCAAATGCATGCATTTAATAATGGCTTTATGCCATTTCATATTGTGGGATAAAGACAGGCTTTTTTTTTTTTTTCTTTTTTAACCAGTTTGGAGGTTAAGGTATCTATTTTAAATGAGTGCAATCTTAATACTAGACAAGATTATCAGCAAGTCTGCAAATTTTGAAAGAACAATATGAAAATTGTTAGTGTCCCCTGAGAGGCATTAGTTTTTAAAGAGATTCACTATGCATTTCAGGAAATATTTCAACTCAATATATATATAGTCAAAAGTATGAGTCATGTAGTTAATGTACTAGTTTCCTGACTGACAGAGCTCTGAAAATGTCACCAGCTCTAGGCTGCTCACTGAGGGATGTAGAAACCATAATTGTATTTCAAAAGGCAGAATAGTCCCTAAGGTAGGATTTCCCAAGCATTTCAATCATAAAAGAGAAAAGAATAAAATATATGTGGTACTCAGGTATAAAAGGATCAAAGTGGATGGATCATGGATGGCAGTTATTGTTCTGCCCATTCCAGTCCCCACTCAGTTTTCTTAAAGTCTGAAGACTTCTACACCTTAATTCAGTCATTTAATAATAGGTAATATATTGCATTCTTATAATGCGAAGATGGATATTATATTAAGTTAAAAAGGTGACTTGTTAATGCCATGCTCTTATGTTAAGGAAAGAAATAAAATATTAGTGAAAAAAATATGTGATCCATTTTCTGACTTTCTACAAAATGGCAGATATTTGATGTATCACATCTTTAAAAAATTGATAGCTAAAAGATTAGTAATAATCTAGAAATCATGAGAAATTATGATATTAATATATTTGTTCACATAGTGTTTTAGCAGTACTACTCATATCCATTCCATTACCCATTCTTATTCATAAAACTAATTCTCATATTTATATTCCTATCTGCCTCATAAATAAACCACTAGACTATAAAAACAAAATCCATTTAAATAATAACTTGGAGAATAGCATGATTATTGGGACATCTCTTCTAGTGTTTTCTTTCCAAGCAATTTCATCCTCTATAAATCATCTATAGCTTAATGTTATCTAAAAAAGAAACATTTTGACCAGCTTTCATGGTACCTTATGATCTGAATTTCATTTATCTTTCCAAGAATTTCTTTCACTTTTTCTTTGCATACCCGCATGGCAGCTGTTTTCTATGGCTGGGTAAGAAATCATTACAAACTTAATGGTTTAAGACAACACCCACTTATGATGTCACCCTTTAATAAGGCAGAAGTCTGGTGGGCTCTGCTGGGTTCTCTGCTCATGATCTCACAATCCTAAGGTGTTGGCTGAGCTGACTGAGAGTCTTCCTCCAAGTTTGTGTGATGTTTACAGAATTCATTCCCTTGCAGCATAAGTTCAGGAAGGCTGAGCTTATGAAGCCTGAATATGCATAGTAATCAGGAAAGAGCATCTCAGACTTTGAACTTCCTTTGAAGGCATCACCTGACTAGTTCAGACTCAACTAAGACAAACTCTCTCTTTTTTAAAACAAATACTTTATTATTTATTTTAATTTTTACAACTTATTTTTAGTTTTGGCTGCTCTGGATCTTCATAGTTGCCCGGACTTTCTCTAGTTGTGGCAAGCAGAAGCTAGTCTCTAGTTGTGTGTATGTGGGTTTCTCATTGCAGTGGCTTCTTTTGTTTTGGAGCATGGTCTCTAGGGCTCATAGGCTTCAGCAGTTGTGGTGCATAGGTTTATTTGCCCCATTGTGTGTGGAGTCTTCCTGAACCAGGAATTGAACATGGGTTCCCTGCATTGGCAGGCAGATTCTTAAACCCTGGACCACCAAGGAAGTCCAGGACACTCTCTCTTTGATAAGAGATTTTAATTACATCTAGAAAAGTCCTGTCTGTCAGAAAAAGTAATATAATCATGGAAATGATATGCCCTGATATTCACAGGTTATACCACACTCAAGAGTAGTATACTACACAAAGTGTTTTATATCAGGATGCTGAAATCTTAGAGACCATCTTAGAATTCTACCTACCACATCAGCCAAACTGAACTTCTTGCTCTTACTTATTCAGGTTTCACATGTTTTCCCAATACTTTTATTTGTGTACTTCCTTCTGTCTAGAATGATTCCTTTTCCTAAAATTCACATGTATGAATTTTATACACTTTTAAACTCAATGTTTAGCATGCTACTATCTCATTGAAGAAGTTTATTCTCCAAGTATCTCAGCATTTTCAAGCTGTCTGTTGATTACTATTGTGATACATAAGCAGCATAATGAACATTTACTATTAAACAAATAGAATATAATGCATTAAAATATATTAACAATGACAATAGAATAGAAAATATTAGACAGTATTATATAGAATAAAGATGAACTATTTTTTGTGACATTTGTTTCAGTATTATGTATACAACACAATATAAAATAACTTTATTACTGTGGGTTGAAATAAAAAGAAGTTTGAGAAACACTGCTGCAACAAATCTCTAAAGTCAATTGTCATTTTCTAGCTTGAATTACTGTATCTCTGTCATATCTGTCCTGTATTATTCATTCTTTCAAGGAGGAGCTACATCTTATTTATCTTTGCATCTCCCATAGAAGCTAACATAGTGCCTTGCACATAATATGATCCAATAAAAATGTGAATGAATAAAAGTAAAGTTTGTTTTATAGTTTCAATTGTGTTTTTCAGCAAATAATCAAGTTAAATACAAATAATTTCTTCTTCATTTTCCTTATTTTATATAAAATGTCCTTATTATTTAAATATAAGAAATACTTTTACGAATAATAAATCATTGTAAATTTCAGGTATTGGCTCTATATAGACATTCAAGGGATTGATTAAAATGTTTCTTCTATTAAATTATTAAATTTCTGGAGAAAATTACATTTTACTTGAATATTTATTAAATGTCAAGTTCAGGGCAACCAGAAATATAATAGAACATAGCATGGTAAGGCCCTTGACCTTGGAGTGCTTTCAGTCTATTTATTTAAACATGAATTTAAGAATTATACTGAGACTACCATTATCAAAGGCAGAGTTTTGCAATAAAGCATTGCTGAGAGAACCTACCATAGACAGACAGTCAACAAGGTTTTCTCTGAGGAGGAGAAAGTCAAGAACTTAAGAACTTGGAAATTCTAAGATGTTTTTGTTCAAGACCAGAAATAGACAACACTCACAAATAATTTACTGTGGAATCATGTGATTATGTCTTAGTAGAAAATATTAATCATACATGAGTAGTACTCATGTCATATGCTGCTAAGTCGCTGCAGTCGTGTCCAACTCTGTGCGACCCCATAGACGGCAGCCCACCAGGCTCCCCTGTCCCTGGGATTCTCCAGGCAAGAACACTGGAGTGGTTTGCCATTTCCTTCTCCAATGCATGAGAGTGAAAAGTGAAAGTGAAGTTGCTTAGTCGTGCCCGACTCTTAGCGACCCCATGGACTGGAGCCTACCAGGCTCCTCCGTCCATGGGATTTTCCAGGCAAGAGGACTGGAGTGGGGTGCCATTGCCTTCTCCACATGTCATATAATGGAATGTAATAATTCAGTGAATATTATGGTATATGCAAATTTAGCCCTTATACAAAAATTCAAAATTCTTCCTTTCTCTCTTTCTATATATAGGTCTTTTTTTATACCTATATACATACACTTTGTTGTTATTTAGTTGTAAATCTTGTCTTTGAGACCCCAAGAACTGTAGCCCACGAGGCTTCTCTGTCTATCAGATTTCCCAGGCAAGAATACTGGAGTAGGTTGCCATTTCCTTCTCCAGGGGATCTTCCCAACCTAGGGAATAGAAGTCTCCTGCATTGCAGACAGATTCTTTACAGTTGAGTCACTAGGGAAGCCCCTTTGTTTTGCTTATGTGGTCTAAATGGATTTGTCTGTTCAGAAAATTCTCAAGTCTCCATTTAAATTGGGGGGCAGAGTTAATAAAATTATTTTTTTAAACCTAGATTTAAAAAAATGGACACATTGATATTAGTGGATATATGCTTTATTAGTCATATCTCTTGCCATAGAATATTCAAAATTTTAAAATTACATCTCCAATTACCCTCCTCAATATTTTTCTGAAGTAAAAAATCTGCTCTCCCTGAAGTTATAACTCAAATTCAAAAACTGCAGATATTCAGAGACCTAAACAAATATTTTTTCATATGCTTCAAAAACATACCCTTCCTCCTCTTGGCTAGAATGTTCAAGCAATGCACTGAAGTATGTTTCCATCAAAAATAACCTTCAACAATGCACTTGTGGCACAGCCTTAATATGATACTTACTTGTATGCTAATCTGGTTCAATCTAGATTTTCAGTGTAAAAGATTGATAGGAGCATTGATGTGGCAAGATAATTAGTTTTTGGTGTCTACTCTCTTTCAGGGTTTAGAGCATACTAGTTCCATATTTAAAGACTTTTAGAACTTACCGAACTGAATGCAAACAATTCAGCGTGGGGCCTTAGGATCTTCAGACCAGATTCTGCCTCTTATTTTGGTCTGCTTGCTAACTACCCCCTGCATAGAGCCTGCATTTTATCCAAACATAAATTACTCTTGCTCTTTTCTAAGCATGGTCCCTTAATTCTAATATGCATGACTTTACTCTTATTATTCCTTTGCTCATAAACTTTCCTACTTTTCTAAATGTTTTATTTTAATCCATTCTCAATGCCCAGGAGAAATACAGACATTTCTGGAAAGACTCTGTGTTCCTTAGAAGGAGTATAGTCTTCTCCTTCATGTTCTGTAGAAATCTATTTGTGAATTCTGTTATGGTAACTGTCATTCTCTGATTTGTGTTATTATTAGTGAACATTTATCATTTATCCACCACCAGACTGTAAATTCAGTTTGTTCATATTGATGGCCCAAATATGATCAATGAATATTCTCTGAAAATTGTTCTTCAGCAGCAACTCTGGGAACCATCATGATTTATGCTTTGATTTGTAAGCTTTAAAATGTATTTAAAGCACTTTTTTTCTCATGGATATTTTTAAATTCATACTTGTTTCGAAAGGAATGATTCAGATTTCAGACCATTATTTTGGAATTTCATATTAACTTTTGCCCGAAAGTCATTTGGTAGATTGTCTCTCTTGTGCTCCATTGTTATTGCTTTTTTTCAGGCAAGTTTACAGAGTCAAAATGTTGCATGAAGGAATAGTTCTGCATTATTCTTAACCATTTTTATTCTCCAACAAGACAGTTTTTTTTTTTTAAACTTTGCTTAGAAAATCTTCGTTTTAAGATTTAAGACTATAGTTCTAAGTAGATGTGTGTTTATATGATGTCACGTTCTTTACATTTTAATAATTTTTTTTAAATGTAAAGAATAACTGAAGTTAGAGTGAATTAGTATTAACTGACTAATTGCCACAGGAAGTTATGTTTCTGTATTTATGTATCAAACAAACATGTCTCAGTGTTACACTTTAAAAAGATTAGGAGCATACTAGAAACTTTGAACAAAATATTATTTTGTATGTGTGAGGACTACACTACGAATATCTTCTTCCAGGAAACTGGAGGAGATTGAACTACAGAGCCTGAGATAAAAATGATAAAATTTACTTCCATCTATTAAACTCAGGGTTTGAAGTCTTTACTTGGATCCATGTCTTCTGCTTCCAACATGCATTTTCACTGCTTTCTTTTGAGTGTGACTTTGGGAACTGGATAAAAAAAAAAAAGTGTTGCCCCTATACCTGGATGCTAAAAGAGCTTGTTATTTTTCTGGATGAAGCATAAAACAAAAATCCTCTCATCTGAAGTTCTAGCTGTAGATATTAGAGTAGCCACATGGAAAAATGTGATTTATTATTTCATTAATAATATGATATTTTACTTACAGGCTTTAGGTACCACACTGCTTCAATTTCTCAGTGACATAGGCTTGCTTATTCAGATAATAATGAATACTTACTGATACATTAACAGCAACCCTTAAACTTTATGATTTTTTTAATAGAAAGTATTTGATAAATCTTTCTGACAACCAGCTGGTGTTCAAACACTTGAACCAGAATAAAAGGCTCTTATTAAATGACTAGATGTTTGTAACTTGTAATTCTATTGCCTCGTAAACACATTTGTTTGAATCAAAGTTTTTCTGAGCAGAAAAATCTGCATTTGAAATTAATTATCATAATTCATTATAATTTGCATAAAATTTGATGGGAAAACATTGTCTTGGAAATTCTTAGGATTATATTCTGTAGAAAGTGATCTAGCAATCTCATTACTTTTGGGGCCATGTAAACATTCATCAATTTTGCCAAATACAAGACATGCAGTTTTTTTCTTTATAAGAGAAAAAAGATTATACATAAACATTGTTTGTTTCAGATGGTGACTCATTGATTCACAAGGATGGGTTCTGTATGGAATGTAACATCTAGTATAGAAAATTAATCTTGGGAACAACGAGATTTTTGAGAACATTTCTTTCTGAAATTGCTTTGAAAGTAAAAGTGTTAGTCTCTCAGCCGTTCCAACTCTTTGCAAGCCATTGACTGTAGCCCACCAGGTTCCTCTGTCCATGGAATTCTCCAGGCAAGAATACTGGAGTGGGTTGCCATTTCCTTCTCCAGGGTATCTTCCCAACCCAGGGATAGAACCCGCATCTCCTGTGTCTCCTGCATTGGCAGGCAGAATCTTTACCATCTGAGCCACCAAATATTTTATGTTACAAATATGACTGATGTTTCTGGTGTACATTTGGAAAATTTTGACTTAAGTAAAAATTTCTGGTAGTGCTTCCACTAAAGCAACAACAAAAAGCTGTGTTCTCTATTTCTGCTTTTCTACTTCTGCTTTTCTCACCACTCCTCTTTCATCTTACAGTTCTTTACCAAACTTATCATCTCTATAAGAACAAGATATTTTTCCCTTGGCAGATAGAAGACTTCAAAAGGGGTTGAACCTCTGAACAGGATCTGAACATAAGGGGTTGGACTTCATAACAGAAAAATCTTATATACATACACTTACTTACATACACTTACACTTACTTACCTCTCCACATGATAAATTACCAGTGCAATTATGATAGTTATAACAAAAGATAAAGTAATGCATTAATAAAATCAGAAGTGTGTTAAAGGCCATGAGAGCATAAAGGGAGAACTGAAATATCTTCACAGTGAAATTGACATATGAACAATTATGTTTAGAGCACAGATAAAGGGGATAAAGGCATAGGGAACTGCATAACCACAGTTTAAAAAAATAAGATACGTTTGGTAGAATATAAGAAGTAAAAAGAGATAAAAGCTTTTGAGAAGACAGTAGCAACACAGATGCTGGCTGACTGCATAGCACCCTAAAGTAGACTGTCTAAAAGGGGAACACGTGTATACCTGTGGTGGATTCATGTTGAGGTATGGCAAAACCAATACAATATTGTAAAGTAATTAACCTCCAATTAAAATAAATAAATTTATATTTTGAAAAAAAAAAAGTCAACCAGGAGCTGCCAATGGCCACTCCTGCTCCATAATTCATGGAAGAAAGTCCTCAAGGAATCCTTATGTTTACTGTCAATGACACTGATGTTGACTGTAGACCATGAAAGGTCCATGGTCTAGGGCACAAAAGTCCTGGGAGATAACCTGTATGTGTTTTGTTTGGTTTTATTTTTTCATTTTTTATTTTGAATCAAATACTTCATTTTGGGTAGTTAATAGTTGTGTCTGACTGTTTGTGGTGACATGGAGTGTAGCCCACCAGGCTCCTCTGTCCATGGTATTCTCCAGGTAAGAATACTGGAATGGAGTGCTATTCCCTTCTCCAGAGGATCTTCTGGACTCAGGGATCGAATCCGGGTCTCCTTCATTGCAAGCAGATTCTTCACTCTCTGAGCCACAGGGAAGTACCTTATGTAGCTATTAGGCAAGAATAATTTGTAATCCAATCAAAGTAACCAAACCAGGTAAACTGGTAGAAAATATAAAAGAAAGATGCAATCCAAGAAGTGACATCATATTATATGACTGAAAGTGGCATGATTTTAAAAGTGAGCTGCCAAAGACAAATAGTTTTCTGCATATCTCCAATACTGAACAGATAGCAGATCAGCTTTAAATGACCAATAAAAAAATTGGTTCTAATCAGCAAGTAGCAAGTATTTACATATATCTGTTAGTATATTTATTTGAAATTTGGAAACAGGAGAAAGGGATTACTCCATCCTTTTTCACAAAAGCTTGACTTTTTTCTTATCAGATAATTTTTACAACCATAAGGGCAGGACAAAAAAAATCAAACTGTAGAATTTTATTCAGTAAAGTTGCAGATAATTTCTGTGCTGTGCAATGGATTAGACATCAAAGATTATGGTTTATGGCTCCTTTAGACATTTACCACTTTAAAATAATTAAATTTAGCAATTTTATCTTATTTTGATAAGCTGCCCATACACACCTAGTTTCTCAAATGATCTTTGAACTATTTTAAATGTCTTGTATGCATGCTGAGTCACTAAGTCACGTCTGACTCTTTGCGACCCTATAGACTGTACCCGCCAGGCACCTCTGTCCATGGGATTTCCTAGGCAAGCAAGAATACTGGAGTGGGTTGCCATTTCCTTCTTTAGGAGATCTTCTCTATCCAGGAATTGAACCCATGTCAGCTGCATTGGCAGGAGGATTCTTTATCACTGAGCCATCAGGGAAGCCCTTTAAATGTCTTACTGGTGATTTGATTAATCAGCAGAATAAAATCTTTAACATGACTTCATTTTACATTTGCAAGAGTCATGATTTTCTTTAACAAAATATGCTTTAATATAGTCTCAAAAGGGAGAGGACACCAGGCTATCATTATTTCCCATCTGGGTTTTCAGTTGCTCCTTAGTTTTATTTTCTGCTTTCAAGCACATTGTTAGAGTAATTTGATACCTACATTAATGTGAGAATTGTCTTGCTGTCATGTGTATTACTTTATGTTTGGAAATTATAATCACACTGATTAGGATCCTATTCCCAGTTTTTCTATGTATTAGTTTCATGACACAGGCAATGACTAAATTTATCTGATTTTTCCATCTCGATGGTAAAATGAAAGACCTCTTGCATAGTGTTATCATGAGAATTTACAGAATATTTCATTTTGAGCACCTAGCAGGTGTAGAACATAGGAGGAACACACACATTCTAATAGTCCTATTTGTATTGAAGTTAATGCCTTTATTTTAAAAAAAATCCCTTTATTTTGTCGGTTTCAGGTAAGAATTCATAATTTTTTCTGACATGTTTATTGAGTACTGAACATATCTACAGCTCAAACATTGCATTTTTATTGTTCTAAAGTTTGCATTTTTTTCTATTTTTATTGGGAAATCCTTTTTATCCACGCCAAAGGTTTCTATTATTTATTTCCTGCTTCTCCATTCTAGGGTTTATAGATGACTTTTTTTTTTTTTTTTTTTTCTCATCAGTATGTTTGGGAATAAGAAACCTGCATGCCTGACTTGGCCCTAACCTCTCTCCCTCTCAGGAGGTAACAGAGTGCAGGAAGTCTTCTCTTGATGGTTCTTTAAGGGCAGATGAAGGAAACCCTCTTTTATTTATAGGAGGTGAGGTGCATGTCTATGTCTGGATTTATAAGGCAGCCTAATTCTGGTTTTAGCTTACCAGTGTAATTTGACTCACACTCAATTATGACTCCATGTTTGTTTTTCACTCATAAAGGTAACCTTTGATCTCCACTGCCATTTCCTTGTATTATTTGTTAATTTGTTCAAGACAGATGTTGAGACATAAGATATTTTTGTAGGAGCCTGTAAGATACACAGTACCTATCTCAATTTCTTCCTTTTCGTTAAAGACATCTTCTTTTATTCTTCCTAGTCTCTTGACAGTTCTTTTCCTGTGTTGGACCACAGATAGTCCATGGTTGTCTAAGGCATTCATCATTTTGAGGTATTATCAATTCTAAAGTAACTTACATATCCCTTTACTGTTGATGTTACATACTTTTATCGAGAAAAAGAACACCCTAAGACAGGTAGGCAGAGATGTATTACTGCTAATTTCTATGTATACTTAATAATGGTCAAGTTGTCACATAAAATTTACAATAAAATTATTTCCATTTTAGAAAAGAGAAAAAATTGAGTCACAGTAACACAGCCTGAGCAGTGTACAAGGCTCAGAGTAAGAGTCCAACAGTTTGACTTCAAGAACTTTTAGATCTTCACTACCTTGTCTCTCTATGTATGAGAATGCAAAAGCAAAGAGGGGCTAGGGGCTTGTCTGTCATTCAGAAGATTTGCTTATATGAGCTCAAATGTTTGTTGTTCAGCCACTCAATCTGCCTCTTTGTGACCCCATGGACTGCAGCATGCCAGGCTTCCCTGTCCTTCAGTTCTCTGGGAGTTTGCTCAAATCCATGTCCAGTGAGTTAATTATGTCATCCAACCCTCTTACCCTCTGTTGCCCCATTATCCTCCTGCCTTCAATCTTTCCCAGCATCAGTGTCTTTTTCAGTGGGTCAGCTCTTGGCATCAGATGGCCAAATAATTGGAGCTTCAGCTTCAGCATCAGTCCTTCCAATGAATAGTCAGGGTTGATTTCCTATAGACGGGGTTGATCTCCTTGCAGTTCAAGGGACATTCAAGAAGTCTTCTCCAGCACCACAATATGAAAGCACAAATTCTTCAGTGCTCAACCTTCTTTAGGGTCCAACTCTCGCATCAGAACATGACTACTGGAAAAACCATAGCTTTGACTATACAGACCTTTAATACACTGCCTAAGTTTGTCATAGTTTTTCTTCCAAGGATCAAGCATCCAATGTTTACTAACTATATATAACTCTGAGACAATTTATGTAACATCTTAGAGCCTAAAGTTTCTCATGTGTTCAATGGAACTATTAATACCTGATCTGCATTCTTGCCAGACTTATTGGGAAGGTAAAATTTAAAAAAAAAACTCAATTCATTTCATATGTTGTATCCTGCCTTGTTCCAAAACGATTTAAGGCAGTGTGAACATGCCTATGAAAGTTCTTTCCAACTGTTACATTTTAAACAGCTCAATATAATCATTGTTTATAAAAGTAAACCCTAGCAGAGGTGAGCGTATACCAGCTCCAGGAAGAAAAGCTACCTCTGTCATGGCAAGTCTTTCACTTTCTGGTGAAGAATATTTTATGGAAACACCCACCATGGTTGTTGAGAGGAAGTGGGGATTTCTAATGCATTGATTGGCACCAGGCCTTTTGTGCTCATCATTATCCAGGAGACATAACTAAATAAATATAAATCATATGATTTCAGAATTTTGAAAGAAGCTGAAAACTCAGCATTAGAGAAGATGGAAAGGGGTAACAACAACCACATAATTTGTGGTGGAATATGGAAGAATCTCATTTTAAGGACAGATAAATAAAATTTGTGCAACAGATATGAGACAGAAAGTGCTGAGAGAGTCTAGGCAAAATAATAATAATTTAAAATGGCTGTTTTTGAAAGCTACATAGCTTTCTGGACTTTTCTCGAAAAATGCTGTGTTTTCTTCTACAGTTAAATTTCCAGAAATGCTCATAGTTCAACAACACATGTCAAAAAACTGTTCTTAGGGAATAAATGACCCATTTATATTCAAACCACTGATGTTAGTATTATGCAAAGTAAGTGAATCACACCAGCCAGTGGGTACTTGTAAACCAATTTAGCCACAAGTATTATAATATAGGAAATAGATGCCAGTTTTAAAGGCACAGGAAAGGGTATGATTCTGGTAGTTAATATTCCATTGTTTCATACTGACATAATTTATCAGAATATGAAGTAGAATGAAGAGACATTTCCCTATGTATTTTGAATTAATTTCCAATTTCTTTACTGAGATAACATTAAATTAGAGAAATAAATACGTAGGAATAGCAAAATGAAAAATTTACATTCTGCTACTAAAGAATAAGTACCCCTTGGCTGTTAAAAGCATGGGCATATGAGTCACCAGCCTTGGATTTAAATCTTTGATCTGACACTACTTGCTAGCTATGGACCCATATGTGAATTGCAAAAATCACTCATCCCTTTGTTTTCCTATATGTAATATTAATTTCAATTAATAAGAATAATAGATATATAAGACTAAATGAGATAATGTATGGGGAACAGATTGCATAGTGTCTGGCTCATGAAGCTTAGTAGATGGTGTATATTCTTCTAGTTATTTTGAATGCTATTGGAAAAATTATAATATTTCTCTTTATGGGCATTATACTGTCACAATGACGACCTGGTGCCTCTCAAGCAAAATAAAAACTGCTGCTGCTGCTAAGTCACTTCAGTCGTGTCTGACTCTGTTAGACCCCATAGACGGCAACCCGCCAGGCTCCCCCATCCCTGGGATTCTCCAGGCAAGAACACTGAAGTGGGTTGCCATTTCCTTCCCAAATGCATGAAAATAAAAAGTGAAAGTGATGTCGCTCAGTCTTGTCCAACCCTCAGCGACCCCATGGACTGCAGCCTACCAGGCTCCTCCGGCCATGGGATTTTCCAGGCAAGAGGACTGGAGTGGGGTGTCATTGCCTTCTCCAAAATCTGTTAAAGCTATGGAATCTTAATAGGCTCACATATTTATTATGTAAAGAGATGATTCATACATGTTTTCAGGAGATACATTTATGAGAGAGAAAGGAAACTAACATTTTTGTAGCATCTACTATATATTCGTTGTATATAGTATATAGCACTTTGTTTCTAGTATTACTGTGAGATTGGTATTACTATCCACGTTTTATAGAAAGATTACAGATATTGTGTTTAATAAAGTTGATTTTCCAGTCTATGCAGAAGCAAGATAACTGGTAGTGGTTAAGGAGTATGAATTCTAGACTCAGCCACTAAGATTCTGGTTCAAAATCTTTAGATGAAATAATATATTTCGAGTATCTCTGATATAGCAAGTACTCCATGAACAACAGCTATTATCACCAAAGAATCAGTTCAGTCAGCTCAGTAGCTCAGTCGTGTCTGACTCTGCGACCCCATAAATCGTAGTACGCCAGGCCTCCCTGTCCATCACCAAATCCCAGAGATCACTCAGACTCATGTCCATGAATACCATTATACTTATAACTGTTATTGTTGGAAAGAAAGTTAGATTCATAGCCTTCACCTGAAGCAACATTCAAGTAGGTGCCTGCTTAGTGCTGTTTGATCATCAAAGGGAATCTTGCATCTATGGGTGATGTTCATCAGGTATTGGACAGTGGCTAACCTTATTCTGACCAGACTGGCTGTGAAAGATGTTGAATACCACCTATGCTTCTAACTATTTGGCATAACAGTGTGATCAATACTGCTGTGTGAGCTGGGTGATGCATGAGGGAGACTGAGTTGGTGGATATTTCTCTTCTGACCCACATTTGATCCCTCAGCCAGGAAGATTGCTGGAGAAGGAAATAGCTACCCACTCCAATTTTCTTGCCTGGAGAATCCCATTGACAGAGGAGTCTAACGAGCAACAGTCCATGGGGTTGCTAACAGTTGGACATGACTGAGGGATTATCTTTGACTTTTATCTTCTGTTCTCTTATATGACTGGGCAAGTTCCATTAATAAAGTTATAATATATCAGATAATGTGAGCATGATGTTGGGCACAAATGAGATGTGCATTGAGTAACTGACAATTTTCAAAAAATCTTTAAAATTAAATAAAGGCCTGCTTGAAATTATATTAACAAGTTACACAAAAATATAGATGGGTGGTTTCTCCTTCTCTCAGGTTATTTCCAAGGACATTCAAGATTATTGCAGTGATTGTCATCCATCTGACAGTCAGAAAAAGGAAATCAAAGAAAACTATTCACTGTGATATAAAATCTTAACTGAGAAAGCAGAAATCATATTACCAACATCCTTTGGATCATCAAGAAAGCAAGAGAGTTCCAGAAAAACATCTACTTTATTGACTATGCCAAAGTCTTTGACTGTGTGGATCACAACAAACTCTGGAAAATTCTTAAAGAGTTGGGAATACCAGACCACCTGACCTGCCTCTTGAGAAATCTGTATGGAGGTCAAGGAGCAACACTTAGAACTGGACATGGAAAAACAGACTGGTTCCAAATAGGGAAAGGAGTACATCAAGGCTGTATATTTCACCATGATTATTTAGCTTATATATAGAGTACATCATGAGAAATGCTGGGATGATTGAAGTGCAAGCTGGAATCAGGATTGCTGGGAGAAATATCAAGAACCTCAGATATGCAGATGACACCACCCTTATGGCAGAAAGTGAAGAAGACCTAAAGAGCCTCTTGATGAAAGTGAAAAAGGAGAGTGAAAAAGTTGGCTTAAAACACAACATTTAGAAAACTAAGATCATGGCATCTGGTTCCCTCACTTCATCTCAAATAGATGGGGAAACAGTGGAAACAGTGACAGATTTTATTTTGGGAGGCCCCCAAATCATTGCAGATGGTGACTGCAGCCATAAAATTAAAAGACATTTGCTCCTTGGAAGAAAAGCTATGGCAAACCTAGACAGAGTATTATAATGCAGAGATACTACTTTGTCAACAGAGATCCATCTAGTCAAGGCTATGTTTTTTTCCAGTAGTCATGTATGGATGTGAGAGTTGGACTGTGAAGAAGGCTGAGCACCAAAGAATTGATGCTTTTGAACTGTGGTGTTGGAGAAGACTCTTGAGAGTCCCTTGGACTGCAAGGAGATCCCACCAGTCCATCCTAAAGGAAATCAGTACTGAATATTCATTGGAAGGACTGATGCTGAAGCTGAAACTCCAATACTTTGGCCACCTGATGTGAAGAACTGACTCACTGATAAAGACCCTGATGCTATGAAAATTTGAAGGTGGGAGGAGAAGGGCATGACAGAGGATGAGATGGTTGGATAGCGTCACTGACCTGATTGATGAGTTTGAGTAAATTCTGGGAGTTGGTGATGGGCGGGGAAGCTGGCTGTGCTGCAGTCTATGGGGTCACAAAGAGTCAGACACGACTGAGCGACTAAACTGAGCTGAACTGAGAAACTCATCTTAAACAAATGTCTGTAATAACTATTTTCTTAAGAGATCTCTAGTCTTTCCCATTCTGTTGTTTTCGTCTATTTCTTTGCATTGATCGCTGAAAAAGGCTTTCTTATCTCTTCTTGCTATTCTTTGGAAGTCTGCATTCAGATGCTTATATCTTACCTTTTCTCCTTTGCCTTTCACCTCTCTTCTTTTCACCGCTATTTGTAAGGCCTCCCCAGACAGCCATTTTGCTTTTTTGCATTTCTTTTCCATGGGGATGGTCTTGATCCCTGTCTCCTGTACAATGTCACTAACCTCATTCCATAGTTCATTGGGCACTCTAACTATCAGATCTAGGCCCTTAAATCTATTTCTTACTTCCACTGTATAATCATAAGGGATTTGATTTAGGTCATACCTGAATGGTCTAGCGGTTTTCCCTACTTTCTTAAATTTGAGTCTGAATTTGGTAATAAGGAGTTCATGATCTGAGCCACAGTCAGCTCCTGGTCTTGTTTTTGTTGACTATATAGAGCTTCTCCATCTTTGGCTGCAAAGAATATAATCAATCTGATTTCAGTGTTGACCATCTGGTGATGTCCATGTGTAGAGTCTTCTCTTGTGTTGTTGGAAGAGGGTGTTTGCTATGACCAGTGCATTTTCTTGGCAAAACTCTATTAGTCTTTGCCCTGCTTCATTCCACATTCCAAGGCCAAATTTGCCTGTTACTGCAGGTGTTTCTTGACTTCCTACTTATGCATTCCAGTCCCCTATAATGAAAAGGACATCTTTTTTGGGTGTTTGTTAGTTCTAAAAGGTCTTGTAGGTCTTCATAAAACCATTCAACTTCAGTTTCTTCAGCGTTACTGGTTGGGGCATAGACTTGGATTACTGTGATATTGAATGGTTTGCCTTCGATACGAACAGAGATCATTCTGTCATTTTTGAGATTGCATCCATGTACTGCATTTCGGACTCTTTTGTTGACCGTGATGGCTACTCCATTTCTTCTGAGGGATTCCTGCCTGCAGTGTAGATATAATGGCCATCTGAGTTAAATTTTCCCATTCCAGTCTATCTTAGTTCGCTGATTCCTAGAATGTCGACGTTCACCCTTGCCATCTCTTGTTTGACCACTTCCAATTTGCCTTGATTCATGGACCTAACATTCCAGGTTCCTATGCAATATTGCTCTTTACAGCATTGGATCTTGCTTTTGTCACCAGTCACATCCACAACTGGAATGAACTCCCTCCATTCTTTCTGGAGGTATTTCTCCACTGATCTCCAGTAGCATATTGGGCACCTACTGACCTGGGGAGTACCTCTTTCATTTTGCCTTTTCATACTGTCATGGGGTTCTCAAGGCAAGAATACTTAAGTGGCTTGCTATTCCCTTCTGCAGTGGAACACATTTCATGCAAAGATGGGCTCAATAAAGGACAGAAATGGTATGGACCTAACAGAAGCGGAAGATATTAAGAAGAGGTGGCAAGAATACATGGAAGAACTGTACAAAAAAAGATCTTCATGACCCAGAAAATCATGATGATGTGATCACTAATCTAGAGCCAGACATCTTGGAATGTGAAGTCAAGTGGTTCTTAGAAAGCATCACTACGAACAAAGCTAGTTGAGGTGATGGAATTCCAGTTGAGCTTTTTCAAATCCTGAAAGATGATGCTTTGAAAGTGCTGCACTCAATATGCCAGCACATTTGGAAAACTCAGCAGTGGCCACAGGACTGGAAAAAGTCAGTTTTCATTCCAACTCCAAAGAAAGGCAATGCTAAAGAACGCTCAAACTACCACACAATTGTACTCATCTCACATGCTAGTAAAGTAATGCTCCAAATTCTCCAAGCCAGGCTTCAGCAATATGTGAACCGTGAACTCCCTGATGTTCAAGCTGGTTTTAAAAAAGGCAGAGGAACCAGAGATCAAATTGCCAACATACGCTGGATCATGGAGAAAGCATGAGAGTTCCAGAAAAACATCTCTTTCTGCTTTATTGACTATGCCAAAGCCTTTGACTGTGTGGATCACAATAAACTGTGGAAAATTCTGAAAGAGATGGGAATACCAGACAACCTAACCTGCCTCTTGAGAAATCTGTATGCAGGTCAGGAAGCAGCAGTTAAAACTGGACATGGAACAATAGACTGGTTCCAAATAGGAAAAGGAGTACGTCAAGGCTGTATATTGTCACCCTGCTTATTTAACTTATATGCAGAGTACATCATGAGAAACGCTGGGCTGGAAGAAGCAAAAGCTGGAATCAAGATTGCTGGGAGAAATATCAGTAACCTCAGATATGCAGATGACTCCACCCTTATGGCAGAAAATGAAGAGGAACTAAAAAGCCTCTTGACGAAAGTGAAAGAGGAGAGCGAAAATGTTGGCTAAAGCTCAACATTCAGAAAATGAAGATCATGGCATCCGGTCCCATCACTTCATGGGAAATAGATGGGGAGACAGTGGAAACAGTCTCAGACTTTATTTTTTTGGGCTCCAAAATCACTGCAGATGGTGACTGCAGCCATGAAATTAAAAGGTGCCTACTCCTTGGGAGAAAATTTATGACCAACCTGATAGCATATTCAAAGAAGAGACATTACTTTGCCGACTAGGGTCCGTCTAGTCAATGCTATGGTTTTCCCTGTGGTCATGTATGGATGTGAGAGTTGGACTGTGAAGAAGGCTGAGCGCCAAAGAATTGATGCTTTTGAACTGTGGTGTTGGAGAAGACTCTTGAGAGTCCCTTGGACTGCAAGGAGATCCAACCAGTCCATTCTGAAGGAGATCAACCCTGAGATTTCTTTGGAAGGACTGATGCTAAAGCTGAAGCTCCAGTACTTTGACCACCTCATGCGAAGAGTTGACTCATTGGAAAAGACTCTGATGTTGGGAGGGATTGGGGGCAGGAAAAGGAGGGGACAACCGAGGATGAGATGGCTGAATGGCATCACGGACTCGATTGACATGAGTCTGAGTGAACTCCGGGAGATGGTGATGGACAAGGAGGCCTGGCGTGCTGCGATTCATGGGGTCACAAAGAGTTGGGTACGACTGAGTGACTGAACTGAATTGAACTATAATAACTATATGATATATTTGTGAGTATGTTTTCTTTTCTAATCATCTTTTTAATGAAGTGGTAATGTCAAAACGAAGCCTGAGTTTATAAATGTGATTTCAATTTTTGTTTTGTGTTGAAGTGTAATATTAGAACCGCAGAGGGATCCTCCCTTAATTGAGTAAAGAAATCTAATGGGGAGGGATGGGAATTCATCCAAATTATTATGTAAAATTTAATTTTGCAACTCTTTAAATTTGAAAAATCCTCAACTTCTTGCTAAGCAAGTGAGTATTCTTCCATATATTTAATAAGCTATGGTTTTATAACAATTTCATATTAATTGATCCATTTGGTCGTTTGGTCAGGTGAAGAATCAATACAGGAACATCGGGATATAGGAAGGTTTCACTTTATAGTCATTTTAACATTATTTCTGAGTAATCTTAAGATATTTTAATTCAGTTTTTTAACTCAAGACTTGAAAAAAATTTAAGACAACCCTATAGTCACACTTTTAATAGAATGATGAACAAAAAAATCCCAGTATTTCATAAAGATTATATATTCATACATATATATATATAAATTTATAGACACACACAGAAGAAATGCATGTATGATTTCATTTTATTTCTCATTGAAATTATACAGTATGAGAATTTTGTTGTTGTACAGTCACTCAGTCATGTCCAGCTCTTTGTGACCTCATGGACTGCAGCATGCTAGGCTTCCCTGTCTTTCACTATCTCCCAGAATTTGCTCAAGCTCATGTCCGTTGAGTTGATAATGTCATCCAACCATCTCAAGCTCTGTCACCCCCTTCTCTTCTTGCCCTCAATCTTTCCTACCCATAAGGTCTTTTCCAATGAGTCAATGCTTCACATTAGGTGACCAAAGTATTGGAGCTTCAGCTTCAGCATCAGTCCTTCCAATGAATATTCAAGGTTGATTTCCTTAAGGAGTGACTAGTTTGTTCTCCTTGTAGTCCAAGAGACTTTCAAAAGTCTTCTCTAGCAGCACAGTTAGAAAGCATTGATTCTTTGTCACTCAGCCTTCTTTATGATCCAACTTTCACATCATACATGATGACTGGAAAACTGCATCTTTGGCTATAAGGACCTTTGTCAGCAAAGTGCTGTCTCTGCTTTATTTTATTTTTTTAAATTTTATTTTATTTTTTTTTGTCTCTGCTTTTTAAACCACTGTCTCAGACGGTAAAGCGTCTGTCTACAATTTGAGAGACCTGGGTTTGATCCCTGGGTTGGGAAGATTCCCTGAAGAAGGAAATGGCAAACTACTCCAGTACTCTTGCCTTGAAAATCCCATGGACAGAGGAGCTTGGTGTAGGCTACTATCCATGGGGTCGCAGAGTCGGGCACGACTGAGCAACTTCACTTTCTAGGCTTGTCATAGCTTTTCTTGCAAGCAGCAAGTATCTTTTAACTACATGGCTGCAGTCACCATCCACAGTGGTTTTGGAGACCAAGAAAACAAAATCTGTCACTGTTCCTACTTTTCCCCCATCTATTTGCCATGAAGTGATGTGAACAGATGCCAAAATCTTAGCTTTTTGAATGTTGAGTTTTAAGTCAGCTTTTTCACTCTGCTCTTTCACATTCATCAAGAGCTTCTTTAGTTCCTCTTCGCTTTCTGCAGTTAAGGTGATGTCATGTGCATATCTAACATTATTAATATTTCTTCCTGCAATCTTGATTCCAATTTGTACTTCATCCAGCCTGGCATTTCACATGATGTACTCTAAATATAAGTTTCATAAGCAGGGTGGCGATATACAGCCTTGACGCACTCCTTTCCCAATTTGGAACCAGTTTGTTGTTCAATGTCTGATTCTAACTGTTGCTTCTTGACCTGCATACAGATTTCTCAGGAGACAAGGAAGGTGGTCTGGTATTCACATCTCTTTAAGACATATTAGAAATAAAAAATAGTAAATAGGCATCTTTGTGGTGGTTGTACATACTTCTTACTATTTTTTTCACATCCATGGGTATATTGCATTCATTTGATATTATGTTTCATCTTTTGATTGATCCTGCATAGGAATAGATGTCTCATTTTTATAAATCTTAAAATTTAGAAAATACTGTACATCTATCTAAGATAAAGTCATGAAATATTCGTGACTCTGAAAAGGTTTATGATTTTGCAAATCAAACTTAGAACTGCTGATTGAGTCTCCTTGGTAGCCAAATAATTTGTTAGTAAATAACATCCATAAAAGAATATTCATGAGATCAAAGTACCAATTTAAACTCCAGGGGAATATCTAATCAAGCTGTATTTTTATCATAAATAGGTTAGAGACTCCTTTTAATGTCATAAAGCATTATCACCATTTTAAGCATGCTTGGGGCTGGTGCATGGGGATCACCCACAGAGATGATATGGGGAGGGAGGTGGGAGGGGGTTTCATGTTTGGGAACACATGTAAGAATTAAAGATTTTAAAATTTAATAAAAAAAAAATAAATAAATAAATAAAAAAAAATAATTTGGAAGTCTGAGGCAACTAATCAAAATGAAGATGGTAACGTTTCAACATGAGACATTCTGCTTATGACAATTTTTATATACTCTCAAGTACACTGCCATCTTGTTCAATATCTTTGGAGAACATATGGCTTACTATTTCTTTTCATATTTTGTTAAAACATCAGAGTGTCTGTGTCAGTGTGGTTAGGTAGGTATGAGGCGTACTCACAGATCTGAACACTCTGGTTACCAGAACTACTATTAGAATTTTTTTTTCCTTCTGTACCTCCTCTTTCTTCTTCTCTTTTAAAAAGCATATAAATTGAGACAATAACTCTCTGCTTTGTAGAGCATACACATTCAGGAAATTATATAGTAAATTAGAAAGTAAAATATCTTAGAGCATTCATTGGTCAGGATACAGAAGATTAAGAGTTCTGGGGATGAGGATGGTGGTCAGTTTTTAAATAATGCAATTAGGCTACATCTCAGTGAGGAGGTGAGCTGTGAGCAAAGAACTGAAAAGTGACAGAGTTTTAACCAAAAGGATATGTAGAAGAAGCACATTCCAAGCAGAGAAAACAGCCCAAGGATTCTTAGACAGGTGTGGCTGTTGCAATCTAGGAATATCAGGAGGCCTGATAGTTTGAGCAAAATGAATGAAGGAGGAATAACAGAAAATGACATCACAGAGACCAGAAGGGTTCAGATGATCTATGACAGTAGTCAGCAAACTACTGCTTATGATGATCCATGAGCAAATGTTGCCTGTAGACTGCTTTGTAAATAGAATTTACTGAGATACAGGACACACCAATAAGTGTCTGTCTGCCTGTGTCTGCTTACATGCTACAACAATGGCAGTTGAGTAGTTGGGACAGAGATGTGAAAAGCCAAGAATATTTAGTATCTAGCTCTCTACAGAAGACTGTTATCCTTTCTTGATCTATGGTCACTGAAGAGATTCCCATTTATTTTTTGAGGAAAATGAGTCACTGGGGGGAAGGGTTTGAACAGAACAGTCACGTAATGTTTAAAGCAATTATTTTCCTTTCTATTTTGTGAACAAAATGAAGGGGGATGGGAGTAGAAGGGGACACTTGAGGAACCAGTGCTGAAATCCAGTTGAGAGATCATGGTGGCTCAGATATCACAGTAGTTGTAGAAGCGCCAAAAGAGAAAACTTTGAGCAGTCTGGTTAAAGAACTCTGGACCTTAGGAAGTGTGCTGGTTAGGGCTCAAAAGGAAATGAGGAACATATTAATATGATGCAATAGAAACCAACTCACCCTTCTGGTGGAACACTGCAATTCTATCCTGAGGCCACCTGAGACCATACATGACCAAGTAAAGGCACCACCATTGATCACAGATATTATATGATTTACATTTTGCTAATAGAGAATAAGAACACTTTGGCTATTAAAAATACATTGATACATTTTAATTTCCATTTACAAATTAATTATGAAATATATTCATAATACCAAAGAATATGTAAAACACACACAGTACATGCACACACATATAAACACATATACATTAATTTTTAAAAATGTGTGTGTGTGTATATGTATATATCTCTCCCCTCATATTTCCATTTTTTTAACCATAAATAACCATTATCTTGCTTTTCTGGAGTATCATTTTGTCATTGACACACATATAAATAAATAACACATTTTTAGACTTTCATTTTTCTTTAAAAAGTTATGCAAATTTCTACTTTTGTAACTTGATTCTTTTGTTTGACAGCACTACTGACTGTATCTCTGTGAGTCTTGCTAGATTAATTCCTTCCTAGTTCTATTGAAATGTATGCAGAGAAGGAACCTGGCTCTTCAAGATATCAGTGAAGGAATACAGATGTCAAAAAAGTGACAGTGAAATTAGTATTATCCTGTTAATTCTTTTCATATTGATTTTCATACAAATTTGCCTATTATTTGTTTATTTATTTGGAATGTTTCAGAAACATAGGAATGTCTGTGTTTGATAATGGAAATAATTTTCCCTGCAGTTATTTAAAATGTTACCCTAAGAATTTATAAAGACTTTATCAACATTAAAGGTATTCCTCTATGACACCTATTAAAAATTATACCAGATTTTTTAAATGACTCAAACTTCCTTTTTCCTAAATGTATTTGACTGCTTCTTAGGATACCATTGGCCTTCATAATAACCAAATTGTCATTAAATTTATGTTTTGTATTGCATTTTTTAAGATAAGAAGCTCTGCTAGCTTACTCTTTTTATCAACTGATAGTTTGACAGACTTGAAATTTGAAGTTGAGTCTGTTGCAACATTTGTAATGATCTAACATAAATTGTTATGATACATCATTATGGTGAAATAAAAACAAATGATCTCATTAAGTCATGAAACATTTTATAACATGCCATTAAGTGGTACTCAGGTGGCTGAATTCAATATAGGTGCCAAAGGTGTTTATATCCTACTAATAGTAGATTATAATAGTAGATTTTATATATAGATAAACCATGTAACATGATTTAATAGTGGTTGTCTTTGGGCATCAGAAAAACTGAAATGGAGTGTTACACATAAGATATATTTAGAAATTTCTTGAGGGAGGTGTTTCTTGAGTGATGTAACAGCTAACTAAATGAATGATATATAATATAAACTGACATTCATATTATATTTACTTGATACATTAACACATTTACAAAAATATAATCTAGACATAATGTAGACAAACAGAAGCTTGTGCACACCAGGACCCAGGAGAAAGGGGCAGTGACCCCACAAGAGACTGACCCAGACTTGCCCGTAAGTGTCCAGGAGTATCCAGCGGAGGCATAGGTAGGCGGTGGCCTGCTAGAGGGCTGGGGACACTGAGTGTAGCAGTTTGCATGCATGAGACCTTTTGAAGTAGGTCACCATTATCTTCATTATCCCCACCATAGTTTGGCCCCAGGTAAATAACAGGAGCCCAACCCATCAACAGAAAATTGGATTAAAGATTTGCTGAACATGGCTCCACCCATCAAAACAGACCCAGTTTCCCCCTCAGTCAATCATAGCTCAGTGGGTAAAGAATCTACCTGAAAGGTAGGAGACCCGGGTTTGATTCCTGGGTTGGGAAGATCTCTTGGAGAAGGAAATGCAACCCACTCCAGTATTCTTGCCTGGAGAATCCCATGGACAGAGGAGCCTGGTGGGCTACAGTCCATGGTGTCATAAGAGTAGGACAAAGACTTAGCAGCTAAACCAATACTACCCCAGTCTCTCCCATCAGGAAGCTTCCCTAAGCCTCTTACCCTTCTCCATCAGAGGGCAGACAGACTGAAAACCACAATCACAGAAAACTAACCAATCTGATCACATGGACCACTGCCTTATCTAACTCAGTGAAACTAGGAGTCTTGCCGTTTAGGGCCACCAAAGATGGACGGGTCATGGTGAAGGGTTCTGACAAAACATGGTCCACTGGAGAAGGGAATGGCAAACCACCTCAGTATGCTTTCTTGAGAAGCCAATGAACAGTATGAAAAGGCAAAGATAAGACACTGAAGGATGAACTCCCTGGGTTGGTAAGGTGCCCAATATGCTACTGAAGATCAGTGGAGAAACAACTTCAGAAAGACTGAAGAGACAGAGCCAGAGCAAAAATAACACCAAGTTGTGGATGTGACAGATGAAGGATAAAGTCTGATGCTGTAAAGAGCAATATTACATAGGAACCTGGAATGTTATGTCCATTAATCAAGGCAAATTGGAAGTGATCAAACAGGAGATGGCAAGAGTGATATCGACATTTTAGGAATCAGTGTACTAAAATGGACTGGAATGGGTAAATTTAACTCAGATGACCATTATATCTACTACTGTGGGCAGGAATCCCTTAGAAGAAATGGAGTAGCCATCATAGTCAACAAAAGAGTCTGAAATTCAGTACATGGATACAATCTCAAAAATGACAGAATGATCTCTGTTCATTTCCAAGGCAAATCATTCAATATCACAATAATCCAAGTCTATGCCCTGACCAGTAATGCTGAAGAAGTGGAAGTTGAACAGTTCTATGAAGACTTACAAGACCTTCTAGAACTAACACCCCCAAAAGATGTCCTTTTCACTATAGGGGACTAGAATGCAAAAGTAGGAAGTCAAGAAACACCCGGAGTAACAGGTAAATTTGGCCTTGGAATGCAGAATAAAGCAGGACAAATGCTAATAGAGTTTTGCCAAGAGAATACACTGGTCATAGCAAACACCCTCTTCCAACAATACAAGAGAAGACTGTACACATGGGTAGCACCAGATAGTCAATACTGAAATCAAACTGATTCTATTCTTTGCAGCCAAAGATGGAGAAATTCAATACAGTCAGCAAAAATAAGACAAGGAGCTGACTGTGAAACACAAATCATAAACTCCTTGTTGCCAGATTCAGACAGAAATTGAAGAAAGTAGGGAAAACCACTAGACCATTCAGTTCAGTTCAGTTCAGTTTCTCAGTCATGTCTGACTCTTTGTGACCGCATGAACTGCAGCACGCTAGGCCTCCCTGTCCATCACCAACTACCAAGGTTTACCCAAACTGATGTCATTGAGTCAGTGATGCCATCCAAGCATCTCATCCTCTGTCGTCACCTTCTCCTCCTGCCCTCAATCTTTACCAGTATCAGGGTCTTTTCAAATGAGTCAGCTCTTCATATCAGGTGGCCAAAGTATCGGAGTTTCAGCTTCAACATCAGTTCTTCCAGTGAACACCAAAGACTGATCTCCTTTAGGATGGAGTGATTGGATCTCCATGCGGTCCAAGGGACTCAAGAGTCTTCTCCAAAACCACAGTTCAAAAGCATCAGTTCTTCTGCTCTCAGCTTCCTTTACAGACCATTCAGGTACTGCCTAAATCAAATCCCTTATACAGTGGAAGTGACAAACAGATTCAAGGGATTAGATCTGATAGACAGAGTGCCTGGAGAACTATGGACAGAGGTTTGTGACATTGTACAGGAGGCAGGAATCAAGACCATCCCCAAGCAAAAGAAATGCAGAAAGACAAAATGATTGTCTCAGAAAGCCTTACTGTGAATAGAAGAGAAGCAAAAGGCAAAGGAGAAAAGGAAAGATATACCCATTTAAATGCAGAGTTCCAAAAAATAGCAAGGAGAGAACTATACAAAAAAAAATCTTCAGATAATCACTATGGTGTGATTACCAACCTAGAGCCAGACATCCTGAAATGTGAAGTCTAGTGGGCTTTAGGTAGCATCACTACAAACAAAGCAGTGGAGGTGATGGAATTCCAGTTGAGCTATTGTAAATCCTAAAAGATGATGCTGTGAAAGTGCTGCACTCAATATGCCAGCAAATTTGGAAAACTCAGCAGTGGCCACAAGACTGGAAACTGTCAGTTTTTATTCCAATCCCAAAGAAAGGCAATGCCAAAGAATGCTCAAGCTACTGCACAATTGCACTCATTTCACACGCTAGTAAAGTAATGCTTAAAATTCTCCAAGCCAGGCTCCAACAGTTTGTGAACCATGAACTTCCAGATGTTCAAGCTGAATTTAGAAAAGGCAGAGGAACCAGAGATCAAATTGCCAACATCCACTGGATCATTGAAAAAGCATGAGAGTTCCAAAAAAACATCTACTTCTGCTTTATTGACTATGACAAAACCTTTGACTGTGTACACCACAACAAACTGTGGAAAATTCTTCAAGAGATAGGAATACCAGACCACCTGTCCTACCTGTTGAGAAATCTGTATGCAGGTCAAAGAGCAACAGTTAGAACTGGACACAGAACAACAGACTGGTTCCAAATAGGGAAAGAAGTACATCAAGGCTGTATATTTCACCATGCTTATTTAACTTATATAGAGAGTACATCATGAGAAATGCTAGGATGGATGAAGCACAACTGGAATCAAGATTGCCAGGAGAAATATCAATAACCTCAGATATGCAGACGACACCACCCTTATGGCAGAAAGTGAAGACCTAAAGAGCCTCCTGATGAAAGTGAAAGAAGAGAGTGAAAAAGTTGGCTTATAACTCAACATTCAGAAAAGTAAGATCATGGCATCTGGTCCCATCACTTCATGGCAAATAGATGGGTAATTAGCAAAAGTCTTATTTTGGGGAGCTCCCAAATCACTGCAGCAGGTGACTGCAGCCATGAAATTAAAAGATGCTTGCTCCTTGGAAGAAAAGTTATGACCAACCTAACGGCATATTTAAAAGCAGAGACATTAGTTTGCCAACAAATGTCCTTCTAGTCAAAGCTATGTTTTCTCCGGTAGTCATGTATGGATGTGAGAATGGACTGTAAAGAAAGCTGAGCACCGAAGTATTGATGCTTTTGAACTGTGGTAATCGAGAAGATTCTTGAGAGTCCCATGGACTGCAAGGAGTTCCAAGCAGTCCATTCTAAAGGAATCAGTCCTGAATATTCATTGGAATGATGCTGAAGCTGAAACTCCAATAATTTTGCCACCTGATGCAAAGAACTGACTCATTGAAAAAGACCCTGATGCTGGGAAAGATTGAAGACAGGAGAAAGGTACAACAGAGGATGTGATCGTTGGATGGCATTACTGACTCAACAGACATGAGTTTGAGGAATGTCCTGGAGTTGACGATGGACAGGGACGCCTGGCATGCTACACGTCATGGGGTCATGAAGAGTCAGACACAGCTGAGCGACTGAACTGAACTGACAGAATCTAGACATTAATTTTGCAAAAGTAAGATAAAGAGAAGCAAATGCTGTGGAAAGCAAATAAACCATGGTGCATTTTGAACAAAATTATTATTCTTATTCATAGCTCAAGTTTATTTCCCAGAGGTTAAAATATATGACTAAACTTTTCTTAAACCTAGTGTATAGTGTTAGCCATTCAGTCCTGTCTGACTCTGCAACTGCCTGGGCTGTAACGTGCCAGGTTCCTCCATCCATAGAGATTCTTGAGGCAAGCATACAGGAGTGGATTACCATTCCCTTCTCCAGGGGATCTTCTGGACCCAAGAATCAAGTCCAGGTCTCCTGCATTTAGGCAGGTTATTTACTATATGAGCTACCAGGGAATCCCAAACTTTTTCTTAATTCTGTATTTAATTTCAGCCCTATGTTGGAGTCTCTTTTCACATAAATAACCATCTTTGGGTGTTTAGTGTGATAGTGTTATTCACTCAGTCGTGTCCATCTGTATGAGACTCCATGGACTATAGCCTTACAGGCTCCTCTATTCATGGGATTCTCCAGGCAAGAATATTGGAATGGGTTTTATAAATGTCAAGTGCATGAAAAGAGAATACAAAATCTGAATATCAAAAAGTCAAATATCTTCCAGAGAAATATGTGTTCACTCCTATATAGTATGACTTCTGAGAGCATCTTTTACAAGAATAAATAATTTCCTTAAGTAGTGGTTTTCTTGCTATGAGGTGTATTTTAACAAATGGAGTTCTTCAACTGGGTACCTATACATTTATACACTTGACTTTGTTAACTTTGGCCTAGCTGTCTTAGAATTCACCTTAAATAAGGGCATGTATATCAGAACTTTATCAGAAAACCATTCTTCTGTAATAAGAGCTATCACTTGAAAGCTTTCCAAAATGATAATTAGTGTAGAGAAGACACATAAAACTGTCTGGGTGGAAGAGTTATTGGTGCTGATGCTCCTTGTCAAAATGTGAATGCTATTTATCTGCAGACATTAATTATGGATGGCTTTTTCCACGTAGGTTAACAGATAATTTTCATTCAGTATCTCTTGTAACAGAGCTCAAAAGCCATCATAATGAATGGGCCACTAGGTCTAAAAGTATTTGCATTTCAGGTGGGACAAGGTTACCTCAAGATTTTCACACTATGGCAGATTTGACACTTGACATAAAATTACTCATGGTGGATATACTTTGTAATTGTACTTCTGTTTCTATCAGTACAACAGCTCTGTAATATTTTAGGCTTATAGGCTTGCTTTTGTTATTTTAACTATTACATATTGGACCTGTTGTAAACTTTGAAGGACAAAATAAGACATCACACTGTATTTACTATATTGGTCACTTCAGTCAAATTGTAAACATTCCATTTTGACATGTGATTTTCCTAGTCTTTAGGAAAATGTTTTTGTAAGGTATTATAACTTTAGAAATTAACACTCTTTAGAGGTGAATTGTAGAGAGTAAATAGAGGGTACCACATAGGGATTTTTAATTCTTTCAAAACTCCCTGTGTGGCTTAATATTAGAATGAAATAACTATTAGATTATCATGAGGAACTTTCACCAGGGATCATTAAAACCTATTAAATTCAACTTAATTTACCCAAATTCATTATCACTTTACCCAAATATGTTGATCAATCAGATGCGTAAAACAGAGGTTATATTTGAGTAAAACAAAGACATATGCCTCACATGAAGTGAATACGTGTGCCTCAAACAAGTTTATATGTTGGGATTTAGGCTGTTTGAAAAATTAATTTTCTAAGTGGTTTTTCCAAGTTTTCTCTTTCTATGGAGTATAATGATCTGAATACTATGCTTTAATAAATATTATTCAATTTGTTTAATTATGTAAGCAGTTTACATTATGGATACATATATATGCTATGTATGTATGATTATTAGATGTTAGTTTTTAAAATGAGAGTCAATGACCTGAAGAAAATATAATAAGCCCATCCCACTTCTCATGTACCAGTCTTCATGATGGGGCTATGGCAAAAATGCAAATATTACTTAAATACAAAGACTGTCCTAGACTCCATTAATGGATACAGCTAAGACATTTCTGATTCATCAGTCCACGGGGTCGCAAAGAGTCAGACACGACTGAGCGACTTCACTTTCACTTTCACTTTAAACATATTTAGACTAGAGCTATTTTTTAAAATTGGCTGTTCTGTACCAGTCTGACGGACCAATGTAGAATCTGTTGTTTCTGAAATAGAAATGAAATGAGAACGTAAAATTATCAATCCCTTCCTAGATATGTGTGTGTGTGTGTGTGTGTGTGTGTGTGTGTGTGTGTGTGTATGTTAGCCGTGTCCCACTCTTTGTGACCCCATGGACTGTAGCTCACCAGGTTCCTCTGTCCATAGAATTCTCCAGGCAAGAATACTGGAGTAGGTTGCCATTCCCTTCTCCAGGGGATCTTCCCAACCCAGGGACTGAATCCTGGTCTCCTGCATTGCAGGCAGATTCTTTACCATCTGAGCCACCAGGGAAGCCCGTATATATATATATAGTATATCTATATCTGTATCTCTATACTTCAAGCAGTTGACCACTCAGACTCAGATTTCTTTCATACTGCTGTATTTTTGTAGAGATTATTTATTATGAAATGTAACTTTATCAACTTATTTTATGATTCTAATTCCCTTACAAAAAGTTTTATTAACTAAAGAATTTTAAAATTAAAACTTTCTTTATCATAATTCTACTTCAGTAATAATTATATTAAATCTTCTCAAGGAATATCAAATTCCTTTAGCTTCCTAACAGGCATTCTATACTTGTTATATTTTAAGATACAAAGTTATAAGCACTCAAGTTAATGTTTAAAAATTAAAAATATAAAGAAAGAGAGCATAAATTCATTAAGCTTCTCTCAATATGTTTCCTGTTTTCCCAATCTTTTATCCTGAAATAAGGCAAGGTTGACAGTATGGTATGTATTTTCCATATTTTCTCATGTTGACATCAACATACATGGACAATATTGCTTTTCTGTTTAAGTATGAGATTGCACTATGAATATTTTTCCTCTTTATGAGCTCATTGTGAGTATCTTTCTAGATACATAGAAGATCTAATTATTTATATAGCTTTGGAATATTGATAGAATGCATGTAATATAATTTATTCTTTATTCCCCTATTAAGGAACATTCAGGCTGTTTCCCAGTTTATGTCATTATAAATATTGCCATTATAAGTATTTACTTAGCTATTTGCTTTTCTCCTTTTTAGACACTGATGCTTTTATTTTTATAGGGTCAGTTTTTAGACACATAGTTGTTGTGTCATGTAAACTGCTCTGATGGATACTGACAATTACTTTCTAAAGTTACCATAATTCATTGTCAAACCAGCAGTGTACCTGAAGGTCCTTCTTCATAATGCCTTGTCTACGACATTGGTCTTTCTACCTTCAGATAGATTAGGATTGAATTTTTTTTTTTTTTTTGCACTGATTGGAATTTTCCTAAGCACCCTCCATTTTAATGATCTTTTATGCATTTATTGTTCATTTTGAGACCCAGTCGAAACATATACTTAAGACTATGGATTCTTTTCGAATCCTGGCACCTCTAGTTACTACTTTTGTAACTGTTGGTGGATGACTTAGGACCTCTGCAACTCAGTTTCTTTATCCATAAATTGAGATAGAAATAGTTTCCAACTTAGAGCAGAGATACCTGGTTTGATTCAGCTTCTCCTTGTTCTCTTCCACTCCATGTCCATTGACTACTAGCATAGCCATCCAACAGCAGCATCTACCTCCAGATATTCATTTCCAGAACCAAACAGGCAGTAATTCTGGCAACAACTTCTCTTAAACCTCTTCATAAATATCCCTCTCATGATTACACTTTGCATTTCTCTGCAAGCTGTGCAGAAAGAGAAAAGAGCCCTTGACCTCTAAGAGCTGGACTGGAATAACAAGGTCTTGATATTTTCCTGTTCAAAATAGATAATATCACAAACATCAACAACAGACAGTATCACTCTCTGACCTTAGTGGATCGAAACAAAAACAAGATCACCCCATATTCATGTCTGAACATAAAATAACATTATCCAAAGCACAAAGATGACCACACGTACGCTAATCTTAGCTACTATGAGTCATTGCTGCTTCTTTGCCAACTATAGTTATAGCATTGAACTAGTCTTCTTGCCTTCTAGATAAGATTTATTAACATAGTGAATCACTGAATTATCCTTGCTTCCACAGTAAAGACATGCTTGCATAAACCTGCCCCCCAATCACCTAACACAAATCAAAATCTAGCAGCAATTCCTTCCTAACACAGTCTTACTCAAATGTTTCCCATGGTGTGAATCCCCCTTGCTGCAATGAATACTAATCCAAGCTTATTCAAATTGTTCAGCTACATTCCTGGTGGTCTTGGCTGGAGGGCATCAACACCATAAACTGTTAACTCACACAAGTGCCTCAGATAAAATAATAAGCAATTTAGCAACTTCTCTGATTCTCAGAATCCCTCTTTCAGGGTCTTCTTTCCCAGCTCTTTCCACTTTTGTGTAAGGTCTAATCCTTATAATATTCTTTGTTTTGCTGAGTAAACTCTGGTGCACTCTTAATAGCATGTTTGGCATACAAATATTTTTCTCAATTCTATCAAATTTCCTATTCATGCTTTCCTACTATCTTATAATACCCACTCTTTAAATATTAATATATTGTTTGGAATCATTCTGAAATTTGGTTTGGAATAATGTATATTTTAAATAAACAAAATATTTTTTTTCACCATGTGATAGTCCTTAATTCTTAAGTTATAGTATAAATGTGGAATCATATCCATCACTCATGTGACATAGTTTATTTTGAGGTATGTCTCTGTTCTGATACATTTAACAGGGCAAATTTAAGATTCTGTGATAAAGATAATTGACTTCATGGTAATTTCATAATGGGGCTATCAAAAGAGATCATTTATGAGGTGTCATGGCACACAACTCTGTAAGCACATTTTAGAGGTAGAAAGAGCTCTGTTCACATTGTTCTATGCCACTTTCTAGCAGTACATGGTCATGGAAATATTAATTATACTTTGGCAGTTTCAGTCTCCCCATTTATAAAATGGAGGAAATACATGAATGGCACTACTATTGTGACTGAAATAAATATGTAATGGCCAGCACAATATCTGGTACCTAGTAGGCCTACCATAATAATGGGCATGTTGACCACAAAAAATTAATTTTTTCAGTTATCCATATGCTCATTCAGCAATAGTTTATGAAATGGCTTTCCTATTCATCATATCAAATGGAAAAGATAAAAAAGAATCACAGCCTCTAGAGGGTTCATGTTCTGGTGAAAAAAACAGATGAAAACAATTTATTAAAAAGAAAAAGAAGAAAGAAGAGGAGGAAGAGGAGGAGGAGAAACACAAAGGAAAATAAACTCAATTCAGCTTAACGTATCTTTCCAGTGTGAACGCTATTCAATGTTGCGTTGTTATTTTAACTTGTACTTACAGAGTTCAAAATCATCTCAAAACATCTGCGTAAATATATAACACTCAAACTACACAGACTCTGAAGGAAATTCCACAGGGTTGGATAAGAGTCACTGTAAGGGATTTAATGCTAGTTTGTCAGAAACCAGTATTTGTTATGTAGTTCAACCTCTCTTCTCAACCTCTCCTCCTTTTCATAATTCTGTCCTGAAAATTCAGTGAAAAAAGACTTAAAAGTATCTAGCACCTAAATACATACACAGTAATTATTACTTATATTTTATGTTTCACTGTCAGCTCTGCTGATGTTGCTCAGACTGAAACAATCTTCCCAAGTGAATTTTCACATGGAATATTTAGTTAAAAAAGCAATTTTATTTCAGAGCATACATAAGAGTCTGTAAAACATCACCACCTAATGGTTAACTGCCTATATGCTCAATTTCAATACATTTGGAAAATCATTATTGCAGGCATATATAATAAATCACAAAAACGATTTTTATGAAAGTTAACTGAACAGGATCTTGTTCTTATTTTAAAAGTTATATTCAACAGCTCCCTGAAGTGTAGACTTTATTAATTCATGACTGAATCATAGGGCAATAAGATAAAAAATTGCAAGAACCTGCAGACACTAATGCATCTGTTTATGAAAAATTGAACTTCAGACATTTGACAACTTCGATCTTTTCTCCTCATAACTGGAGCTACCTTCAGGTATGTTAGAGCTATATTTTAAGAAGGAGCTTCCAGAAGAGTCTTCCAAAGCATGCTTTTTCTATTTCTCAAGACTCAAAAATTTCCCTGCTACTCAAATTTCCACTCCCTTTGGACAAAATCTTTTTTAAAAACCTGCCTGGCTGAGATAGCTTATGAATAATTAATAGTTCTATGTTGAATGTTATCACTGGATTCTTGATGTGTCTGACAGCTTTAGGAATAGGTAATATTCTCTCTAGGGATATAGGATCAATGTTCTTGTGTGACTATCCTGATGTTGTTTTGTTCTTATGAAATCAGTGCTGGCAAAGTATTATGCTGTTCATATGTTTCAGTTTCATCAGGAACTTCAGAGGGGACATTGATGACTTAAAATGCATAACAGACATACGTATTGATGTTATTATTAATTTTTATACAATTAAAATTTTTGAAATCCCCATGTAACAGTCACATGATATATATCATCGGTTAACTTATCTTAAGAGAGAAAGTATGTATCACAGTAATATTGGAGAGGCTTACGCACTTAACTTGCCCAGTCATAAGATCTCTCCTGTTTTTCCTTGTGTCCATTCAAATATACACATTATAAAATTATTTATAATAATAGCACCCATAATTTATTGAATTTCTGCACTTGACATATTTTATATATTTTGGAATCCACAAAAATACCCTTACATCTAAAAAAATTAAAGGATGGTATATGGTTGTTTTAGTGGAAATCTCATGCTTGTTTATTTCTGTATTTATTTATTGGTCATATCAGGAGCACACACAAAATCTTAGTTCCCTGACTAAGAATTGAACTCATGTTCCCTATACTCAGAGCATGAAATCTTAGCCACTGGACTCTCTGGGAAGTTCCCCCTCACATGTATAATTATTCCCATTTTATGGATGAGATTTCTGGACCCAGGTTAGTTAAGGTCACTGAGTTACCTCAGTAACTTCACTCAGTTACTAAGTTCTCACTTAGAACCAAATTCTGACTAACCCCAAATTATACACACTCTTCATGACACTGCATTATTTATACATTGTTTTCTTTACCAGTGTGTATGGACCCAATGCAGATAGGTGCATTTCAGACCAATTCAGCCTCAAATCCTGAATCATTAAATCATATAAAACAATGGCAAGGAAGGGTAGAAACTCATGGTAGACTCTCACCTATACAACATGGAGACAGTTTTCTAAATATATTTCTCAAACTAAAGTCACTTTAGAATTGTGTTACTAGTATGTACAAGCATATTTGGGTGGTCTGTAGCACAAGCTTGTTTTGGATTTATTTGTAGGAATAATTGGTGTATTTGGGATAAAAATTCATACTAAGAGAAAAGAATGTATAAAATACAAGTTCATGGACAATTGGCTTGGGTTACAGGGCTTCCCATAGAGAAGGCAATGGAACCCCACTCCAGTACTCTTGCCTGGAGAATCCCAAGGACAGAGGAGCCTGGTAGGCTACCATCCATAGGGTAGCAAAGACTAAGCCATGACTGAAGTGACTTAGCATGCACTCAAAGAGCAAGACAATTTTGTCGTTCAGATTATCGTCTATATTCTTAACGTGCATTTAACTAAACCCTCCAGAGAAGGGGCTGCAGACATAAAGCAAAAATAAAACAGAAATCTCTGTTCTATCAATATTATGCTTTCTTTAGGGCAATAATGCAAGTGCTGGTGTTGACAGATGTAACCGTTTTGGCAGATATTCCTTAATCATCATTTATGGAGGTTGAGATTGGTCAGAGGCCTCAAACAATTCTCTGGCCATTTGAAATCATCACAGAAAGTCAGGGTAAGGATAAGAGGAAGAATAAGCTATCACACATAACAGTAGGTTGTGATTGTGAACACAATTGAGATAGTTCAAATTCCAAGAGAGAAATTTATAGGACAGTATTTCCAATACTGAGGGTATAAACAGAGGCAAACAGAGGTGACAGTTTTTGGCACTAACATTTTAACTCCAAGCTCAAACTACTGCACAATTGCACTCATCTCACATGCTTCCCTGGTGGCGCAGACAGTAAAGCATCTGCCTGCAATGTGGGAGACCCAAGTTTGATTCCTGGGTCGGGAAGATCCCCTGGAGAAGGGAATGGCAATCCACTCCAGCACTCTTGCCTGGAAAACCCCATGGAGGGAGGAGCCTGATAGGCTGTAGTCCATGGGTCGCAAAGAGTTGGACATGACTGAGCGACTTCACTTTCACACACTAGTAAAGTAATGCTTAAAATTCTCCAAGCCAGGCTTCAGCAATATGTGAACTGTGAAATTCCAGATGTTCAAGCTGGTTTTAGAAAAGGCAGAGGAACCAGAGATCAAATTGCCAACATCCGCTGGATTATCAAAAAAGCAAGAGAGTTCCAGAAAAACATCTATTTCTGCTTCATTGACTATGCCAAAGCCTTTGACTGTGTGGAACACAATAAACTGAGGATCACAACAAACTGTGGAAAAATTCTGAAAGAGATGGGAATACCAGACCACCTGACCTGCCTCTTGAGAAACCTGTATGCAGGTCAGGAAGCAACAGTTAGAACTGGACATGGAACAACAGACTGCTTCCAAATAGGAAAAGGAGTACATCAAGGGTGTACCCTGCTTATTTAACTTATATGCAGAGTATATCATGAGAAATGCTGGGCTGGAGGAAGCACAAGCTAGAATCAAGATCTCCAAGAGAAATATCAATAACCTCAGATCTGCAGATGACACCACCTTTATGGCAGAAAGTGAAGAAGCCCTAAAGAGCCTCTATTGAAAGTGAAAGAGGAGAGTGAAAAAGTTGGCTTAAAGCTCAACATTCATAAAACTAAGATCATGGCATCTGGTCCCATCACTTCATGGCAAATACATGGGGAGACAGTGGAAACAGTGGCTGACTTTATATTTCTGGGCTCCAAAATCATTGCAGATGGTGATTGTAGCCATGAAATTAAAAGACACTTACTCCTTGGAAGGAAAGTTATGACCAACCTAGATAGCATATTGAAAAGTAGAAACATTGCTTTGCCAACAAACGTCCATCTAGTCAAGGCTATGGTTTTTCCAGTGGTCATGTATGGATGTGAGAGTTGGACTATAAAGCCGAGTGCCAAAGAATTGATGCTTTTGAACTGTGGTGTTGGAGAAGACTCTTGAGAGTCCTTTGCACTGCAAGGAGATCCAGCCAGTCCATCCTAAAGGAGATCAGTCCTGGGTGTTCATTGGAAGGACTGATATTGAGGCTGAACCTCCAATACTTTGGCCACCTTTTGCCAAGAGCAGACTCATTGGAAAAGACCCTGATTCTGGGAAAGATTGAGGGCCGAAGGAGAAGGGGATGACAGAGGATGAGATGGTTGGATGGCATCACCGACTTGATGTACATGGGTTTGGGTGGACTCCAGGAGCTGGTAATGGACAGGGAGGTTTGGCGTGCTGCAGTTCATGGGGTCGCAAAGTCGGACATGACTGAGCACTGAACTGAAATGAACTGAGTATGGTCTAGGAAGCAAAGATACACGTATGCATAGGTCTTAATAATCAGATGGGTATGTAGAGAGCCTAAGTTTCAATTTTGTAATTACATGAACCGAAAAAAAAAAATAAATAAAAGATTTTCTCAGTAGTGAGATGGTTTACCTAAGGACCCTTAGTTCATTGTCAGTAGAGGCTGAGCAAGAAGGAAAACCTTCAAATGCCCCGTTCAGTCCTTTTGCACTAAGCTATGTGTTAAATTTAGAGCACAACTGTGTATGTTGGAGATGTTACTAGTTTTTAGCATCTTAGAGCATTGAGTTCTGGATCAGATAGGTATAAATTTCCTACAACTCCTTTTCCTGAAAAGTTCTGGGCAAATCACAAATCACTTTGTGCTTGAATTTCCTCATTGATAATAGTCAAATAATACAGTATCAGCCTGTTTTAAACATTAATTAGTAATCTAAGAATGGATTATAAGTACTCAACAAACAAGACTTATTTTTATCCATTTATACCATATCAGAGATTGATTACAAAGTATTTTTCTCCAGATGTCAAACTATGTTCTTGTAGTTTTAAATAAATCTTGGAAATAAGAGGGGTATTCATTTTCTGTGTTAGGAGAGAAAGTTGTGTGGACATAGTACTTATGCATAGGTCATTTGTGTGAAGCTTCCATGTAGAAAAAATATTCACTAGAATTAAACCTTTATAATAACACTCTGTATTCTAATCCCATATGTAATAGTAAGCTGATAGGTACATTAGAGATCCAAGTAGCTGAAAATATGAATCCATAAAACAATAAAATGAAAGATTATCACAGATCCAGGAATGTAAATGTCTACAATTATCAGAACTATATAATGAAAATGAAAGTGTTTTGCTTTTTAAATAATAAAATAATTAGTACATCATGAGAAACGCTGGGATGGAAGAAGCACAAGCTGGAATCAAGATTGCTGGGAGAAATATCAATAACCTCAGATATGCAGATGACACCACCCTTATGGCAGAAAGTGAAGAGGAACTAAAAATCCTCTTGATGAAAGTGAAAGAGGAGAGTGAAAAAGTTGTCTTAAAGCTCAACATTCAGAAAACAAAGATCATGGCATCTGGTCCCGTCACTTCATGGGAAACAGATGGGGAAACAGTGGAAACAATGTCAGACTTTATTTTGGGGGGCTCCAAAATCACTGCAGATGGTGATTGCAGCCATAAAATTAAAAGACATTACTCCTTGGAAGAGAAGTTATGACCAACCTAGATAGCATATTCAAAAGCAGAGACATTACTTTGCCAACAAAGGTCCATCTAGTCAAGGCTATGGTTTTTCCTGTGGTTATGTATGGATGTGAGAGCTAGACTGTAAAGGAGGCTGAGTGCTGAACAACTGATGCTTTTGAACTGTGGTGTTGGAGAAGACACTTGAGTGTCCCTTGGACGCCAAGGAGATCCAACCAATCTATTCTGAAGGAAATCAGCCCTGGAATTTCTTTGGAGGGAATGATACTGAAGCTGAAACTCCAGTACTTTGTCCACTTCATGCAAAGAGTGAACTCATTGGAAAAGACTCTGATGCTGGTAGGGATTGGGGGCAGGAGGAGAAGGGGACAACAGAGGATGAGATGGCTGGATGGCATCACTGACTCGATGGACGTGAGTCTGAGTGAACTCCAGGAGTCGGTGATGGTCAGGGAGGCCTGGCGTGCTGTGATTCATGGGGTCGCAAAGAGTTGGACACGACTGAGAGACTGAACTGAACTGAAGAAGAAAGTCACTTATTTAATTCTCAAATTTTGATTTAACTGCTTAGACAAAACTGTAGTTTTAACAGAGAAGTGATTACTGTTTATGAATCACAGAGAATGATACTGAAAGGAGAAGCATACATACTAAAATTTCAGTCAATATATCATCCATGTCTTGTTTAAAATATCTGAAGAAATTGTTGTTAGATGCTATTATTTGTTTGTTTTTTGTAAGTTTAAAAACTGAAGCTTATACAGTTAGGCCAATTGATCAAAATGAGAAAATCAATTAATAAGTGAAGGAATAAGGATATAAATTCATAACTAAAGAATCTAAAACCTTGCTCAGTTCATAACTCAAACTATATATCTCTGGTCATACTCTTATTATTGATCAGGTATGATTTTGTTGTGATGCATTTGTGATACATAGGTGGTTATATATACCAACTAAATTTTAGCAAAAACAAATATTTATTTATATTATTTGTATACAATACTAAAACATAAATTTTAAAATCTGGGTGAACTAGATTAAAAACTGTTTGTTTTGAGAATAGTTTAGATCTTGTTTAATGTCTAAAAGAATTAGAAGCATCCTAAGCAAGGAAAAATAAACTGGATGAACGTTAAACTCAGTATTATGCTTCTGAGCACCCAGGATGAAATAGAAGGTGGCTGTATGATATTGCCCACATTTTCTATCATGAGGAAGCATAGATTATCAGAAAATAAATGTAAAAGGATTAGAAAAGAAAACAAAATACACCTAGCACTGACTTTTAAGGGAAGTTGACTAGCAAGCACTATGCATAAGGCATGCTGAACACTATAATAGATGATAACGTAAACTTTTTCTTTGGTCAAATAATTATAAGCCTTAAAGCAAAATGTTAAATCCTACTTCAGTGAAAGTGTTTCTGTGAAGAACAGAATATAGTTCAGTTACCTGGCTTGCTGTCTGCCTTCTTAGAAGGCAGAAGCTTAGAAAAAACCTATGGAAATAAATGGTTATAATGTTCCTTAGGTCAGCCTTTTCAAATACCAGTTGTCAAGCTTTCACAGCAGCTGTTTGAGACCAAATTTCAAGTTGAGAACTCTGACAGGTAAGTGAAAGGTGTTCTGAGTTTTTGATTGAAAGGAATCCCAGTGCTCTGGAGACCTAAGGTATAGGTTGTAAAGTTCACATTTTGAAATGAAAATGAAGCAATATAACTAGATCCAATTAGTGTGCATTATTTCACGAAATAATTGCCATTTGTAGTTAAATGAAAAAGTCATTAAAATGATAAATCATTCTTATCAAATTGAATTTAGTGATTTAAAATTTAGAACTGCACTAAGAAACCCTGTTTTCTCTCCATTTCTCTGCATTTCTCTTCATTTTCTCCAATTTGAAAAATTCCTATTTATTTAACACACTCCTTTTTTTAAGTTTATGTCTATCTGATTTCTTATCGTTTTACATTTAATTCATAATATAATTTCATTTTGTTAAAAAATAAATAAATTTAAAAATCAAGTATTTACTTAAAAAAAAAAAAATAATCACTTTGAGCTTCCTAAATCTGCAATCTTTGAGTTATGTAAAATAAGTCTTCTGGTGACTTCAGGACAAGAATCATTCTATCATTGGTGTTCAACATCTAATCTTTCTTCAATTGTTTTTTGTAAAACATTCCTCATGGATTTTATGTTGTGTTTGATATATTTTAAGTACCATAATAAGCTATGAAAAATTGTTTTCAAGGGCTTATTATTTATGACTTCCTCTCTTCAACTCCCCCTTATTTTGGAAAGGCATATATTGATTAATTCAGCTGAAATGTTCAGCTAATATGGTGAAAGTTGATACTCATTGATGAAATGATAAACTGAGATGCAGTGTTTAGGAGCAAAACCATATATGGCTGGTTAGAAGTGATAGTAATCATTTTAAATTAACTTGAGTTTCTTCTACATGGAAGGTGTTATTTTACTGAGCAATGTGAAGGATACAAAAATTCACATTAGCCATTCATTCGGCAATTTGTTTAGTTACTGCTCTACACCTCATAAAGATACATTAGTTACAGCCTTCTCCTAAGGAGGGGAAAAGAGTAAAATATGTACATCTAGACAGTATGGACAAGAGAAGTTTCTGAAAACAATGTCAAGAACTTGTTAAAAAGCAATACTCTTTAAAAGTTAAAAGGAGGAAATTGAGGTGATCTTATGAGTCTTTTCTTACTCTAAAAACACTGGATGTATTTTTTAAACCTAATAATCAGCAGATATCTTTTGGATAGAATGAAGAGAAAATAGCACCAGACCCAAAGTGACTATTTTCATTTCTTGATTATTAAGATTATTATAAACTATTTGAAACAGCCTTCAAAGGATGCATTTAAATAAGAACTAATCTACCAATGGTGGCTTCCTGGTCAGGAAGATCCCCTGCAGAAGGGAATGGCTACCCACTCCAGTATTCTTGCCTGGAGAATCCCATGGATAGAGGAGCCTGTCAGGCTACAGTCCATGGGGTCACAAACAATATGACACAATTGAAAAAATAACACATTCACTTTCAATCTACCAGTGATCATTTAGAAAGATGCCATCTTCTGGAAAAATATCTCACAATGAATACCAATTTAAATAGAAACTGTTAGATTAAACAGCTCTTTTTTCTTTTTTTTTTTCTTTTCAATGTACCTCTGTAAATCATCAAATCCCTTAGAAGAATATTCTGATTCTCTTCTTTGAATTTCCATAACAGTTGACAGATAAGAAAGGCAGTGTATGTACTACCAGCAGAGGGGGCTGCTGGAGAACAAGGGTAGGACTTTATTCACTCTCTCTGAGGCATTTAGCCTCACACCTAAGTGTGCTTCAAGCAAATGGTGAACTGATTGAATTTGAATTCTAATAAAAAGGGGAGTTCGTGAGACCAATATTGTGTCAAATGCAAAAAAAAAACAAAACGAAAAAAAAAAAAACATACTTCCAAAATCATTCAGAGTAGCATGAGTCTTTAGAGAACTTTCTCTTGACAAGGAAAATGGAGAATAAGGGCTGACAGCAATAGAGAGCCTTGTCCTTCTGTTTCACTACTAAAATCAATGCAGCTGCTTATTCTCTTTCTTGCTCCTTTTCCTCTGCTTTGCAAATTCCCAAAAGAATCCACAGTAATCAGACTGTTTCTATTTTCTTACCCCTGCAACTTCTTAGATTTTTCTCCCTGGATTTCACCCCATAGTCTTTCTGTGCCATCCTAGTCCCTCTCAGTTTCTCACAGTTCTCACCATCTCCCCTCCCACAGTCAAAACCAGATCCTGTTAACACTGACGACACAATAGAAATGCTCCTCTTCTTTAGGCAACTGGAGAAAGATGATTACAAATGCTCAGAGTAGTTTTTGGTTTGCCTGTTGGATTTTGTTGCCTTTTTTTTTTTTTTAATTCATCTCTATCACAAGCAAAAGACCTGTGTTGAAAATGTGTGCCTGTTAAAAGTTTGAGAAAAAAAAAAAAAAAAAAAAAAGGGGAAGCAAAGACATATAGTAAACACAATGATGTTCAACATCTACCAACCTCTGTGCAGGAACAAGCAGAGCCAGGAATGGATCCCTTTACACTGCCATAAACAAAAGATGCTAGAGACATTGGATTACACAAAGAAAAGTCAATACACACAACATATAAACTCCTGCCAGTGTTTAGGTGGGCTCCTGATATTCTGTACTTGCAGGAGATTAAAATCAAAGTAGAATTAGCAGGGCGCTACAAATTTAGGGATTAAGATGTTTCTCAAGATCTGACTACATCTGCTCTCCAGATTGTCAGTTTTCCCTTTATAGTCAAGCAGGTGGTATCCTGATTCTTTCAATGGCCAACACCTCCAGTGGAACTGTGGGCCCTGCTCTCCACCTTTCCAAAGTTTTTGATCTGGCATTTATCCTAATTCTATATTCCCTTTTCTACTGGATCCTTTTTATCAATATACATGCATATTGACATTTCCTATCTTATAAAAAAATGTTGCTTAATCCCACATTTACCCTATACTTTACAAGGTGCCTCCTCCTTGACTATAAAGGTTGAAAAGAAAATCCAGTTTATCCTGGGCTCATTTTGGTTTGTCATCTATCTACATAATGAACATAGGTTATTTATATCATTTATATCTATCTATATCCCTGTCTAACCATCACAACATCTTTGTGTAAAATGTTCCATGAAATCTTATAGTTGTAAATTAGACTGTTTCCTTGCCATCTTCATGTGATTGTCTAAATGGCATCTTGAACATGTGTTGGACAATATGGAACTCTGGATTTTCCCCATAAATTAGTCCTACTTATTTCAATTTAGTCTAATAAAGAGCACAGCTCTAAACTCAGAAATTAGTGTCTTTGCAATGCAATTTCCATCAAGCCAACAGATAATATTTTAAAATGTAAATCAAATCATGTAGTTTCTCTGCTTTAAAATTTCCAGTGACTTTAAAAGTTAAAACAAAACTAAATTCATTAGCTGGCTTACAGAGCTCTGAATTATCTATCTCTCTTTGCTTTGAAACACAAGCCTCTGACCTACCTTGCCCACCCTACTTTTGTGAGTGACACTCTCTTTAGATTTTTTCAAAGTTGCTGTTTAGGGATTTTGCATAAACCGTCCCATCTATATTTGGTCATATGAGCATTTTCTCAAGTAAAAATATCAGTAGCAATGTTTAAATTACAAACATCGCCAGAAAGCCTCATGAATTTCAAATTCTGATCGTGTTTATTTACTAAGCACAGTTGACTCACACCTATACACAGATCCACACTGTGACCTTCACACGGCTGCCTCCCCATTATTCACATGCTGACTTAAATGTCACCTCTTCAGGTGACTTTAAGACACTAATCAGACGCTCTCTATTACATCACCCTTTCAACTTCCCTATATACCACTCGGCACTAAGCTGAGATTGTGGTTTTTGTCTATTTGTTTATCATCTTTCTCTCTCCTCCAACTAGAATATACTCTGGATATGAACAGAGAATTTGACCTTTTTGTTCTTTGCTGTATTTCCAGGACTTGTGTCTGGCCCAGAGCAGGAACTCAGAAAATACAGATTACATTGTGCTACATTCCCTATGCACCTAGCATAGTGCTTGACCAGTATTTTAAATTTAACAGTAGCTTCCAAATTTTCTTGTTTTTCTGAGCCAAATCTGTATCTTTTATGAGTCCATTGTCACCAACCCTGAAATACTGTTCCTTGCCCCCAAACCCCATTTTTATTGTGAAAAGTAAAACCATAGAGATGAAATACAAAAGAGTTCCTTTAATAAGAATTAACAGAGAATTTTCAAGGAGAAAGAAATTTTCCTTCACATTTTTAGGTCTTTTGGATTATCTAAGTGTTAGGTAGTTAGAACAGGAAACAGGAGTCCAGAATGGCGATGGCTAAAAGATAAATAAGGGAAAAGCCCACGAAAACAGAGCAAAGGAAGGTCTGAGGACCAGAGTGAAGACCTCCCGTAAAACAAACAGCACTCCTGGCTAGCCCAATTTACCTAGGGCAGGCCCACAGAGGAGGAAAAAAAACACATAAAAAGAGGAGCCAAAGGGCCAGGGCCCCCCTCTCTTCTCTTTGTGTCTTTAGGTCTGCATGCCCTCACGCATTGAGGATGTATTTTCATGCTAGTTTCTAAATAAAATTGAGCTGTAACAGAGAGCTGTAACACTGATCTGTTTAAGAGCTATAACACGGTCTGTCTGAGAGCTGTGACATACCGAAGGCTCTAATGTCTGTTGCTTCAAATTTTTGTTGAGACGAGACAGAACCGAGGAGAATACACTTGCCTGACATAAAGTTTTAAATTAGTGTGAGACAGATTAACAGAAAAAACTTAAATAAAAGTTTGATTATAGGTATATATGCAGAAACTCCAGGAAGACTAAATTACTTGCTAAAATGGCTGAAATCCTCACCTTAAATACAATCTCCAGATAAAGACAAATGAGGATGTTTAGGAGAAGTGACTTCAAAGGGGAGGAAGGCAATTTACATGGAGATGGAAAAGCAAATGTTTGGTAAACAGATATTTGCTGGACCACACAGAGACTCTGGGCCACAGAGAAGAATCTTAACAGAGAATTTTCCTGTCTATACACCTAACTGATACTGGTTGTCTATGGTGATAGTGTTGACTTAAAAAATAGTCACAACCTAAAAATCAAGAGTTATATTTTCTTTGGGGAAAATTTTTAGGACTTAAGTCTGGGAGGCAGCATCTCCAATAGCCCTGCGGGAACTACTCTGAAGAGGTGGGAGGAAGAGCCAGGTTATATACAAGTTTTGCAACAAAGGGCAGGTAGTCTGAACATCAAAAAGTTATTGTTAATTAAAGGAAACAAGATATCCAAGTTAAGAAATTTAGCACTTTTCTGTGTATAGGAAGATGCTAAAATCTGGGCTCACTGAAATCATTCCTTTCATATGTATCTCAGCTATCTGGGGTCAGTATTCTGTGTTTTTTCACATCTTAAGTTTCTCAGAGCTCACTTTAGGGAATGGCTGCAGTCTGATGACTGCAAGATGGCAGGTTTACTCATAAGATAGGAAGTATTCCATTTCTCAACAGTGAAACTGAACAGTACCCTGAGGAATATCTTGGGCACAGGAGATTTTCTATTCAGAGTCCATGATCTTCCCTGAGTTCCAAAGGGCAGATTTCAATAATTGCTAATCAGAGAAGAGAAAGGATGTGGAATCAAAAGAAAAACAGCCAAGGAACAATAATGCAGCCTTGGGGCAGGGTCCTGATTCCACCTTAAGGGATACACATAGCAATGTCTTTAAGACTCTATGTAAAATTAAAACCCAACAAATGGAGGATGCCCCGTTCTCCATAACAGAGAAGACCATCTGAGGAGGCCAGACTAAAGGAACCAGGGAAGCTGATCAAGAGATTACATGAGGAGAAATTAAAGAAAGGCAAGCCCTGCATAAACACTAATCTCAATACAAATCCCACCCTTGAACCTTTGCAATAAAACTCAGCAAACTCCACTGTGTTGGGACACATACTTTTCAAGCGCAGGAACCCATTGTGTCCCTCTTTGCCTGGCAAAGCAATAAAGCTATTCTTTTCTACTTCACCCAAATCACTGTTTCTGAGATTCAGTTTGTCATTGGTGCCCAGAGAGGCTGAGTTTTTGGCATCAATAGCATCCTTCCTGGAACAGATCCTGTAGCTACATTTTTTAGGTAGCTAGAAGGAAAGTCCAGTAGTTTTGTACAGATGTAAGAGCTAGACAATAGAAAAGGCTGAGCACCAAACAACTGATGCTTTCAAACTGTGGTGCTGGAGTAGGCTTTTTAGAGTCCCTTGTAGAGCAGTGAGATCAAACCAGTCCATCCTAAAGGAAATCAACACTGAATATTCATTGGAAGGACCGCTGCTGAAGCTGAAACTCCAATACTTTGGCTATCTACTGTGTAGAGCCAATTCATTGGGAAAGACCCTGATGCTGGGAAAGATTGAAGGCAGGAGGAGCGGGGGATGACAGAGGATGAGATGGTTGTGTCAAGTGAGTGTATGCTCCTCGATTCTGTCTCGTCACAACAAAGATTTGGAGTGACGGACATTAAAGCCCTCGATGTGTCACAGCTCTCGGGTCTTGGACAGACCGTGTTATAGCTCTCAGGTCTTGAACGGACCATGTTATAACTCTTAGACAAACCAGTGTTACAGCTCTGTGTTATAGTTCTATTTTATTTAGAAATAGCAGGAAAATCCATCTTCGAGGTGTGAAGGCATGTCGACCCAAAGACACAAAGAGAAGAGCACCCCAGCGCACAGGAGAGAGAGAGAGAGACCCCCAGCCTTTTGGCTCCTCTTTTTATATGTTTTTTTTTTTTTTCCTCCCCTTGGGCCTGCTGTATGTAAATTGGTCTAGCCAGGAGTGTTGTTTGTGTTGTTTGTTCTACCTGAGGTCCTCACTCTGGTCCTCAGATCTTCCTTTGTTCTATTTTCATGGGCTTTTCCCTTTCTCGTCTTTTAGCCACTGCCATTCTGGACTCCTGTTTCCTATTCTAACTACCTAACAGTTGGATGGCATCACCGACTCAATGGACATGAGTTTGGGCAAACTCTGGGAGATGGTGAAGGACACGGAAGCCTGATTTGCTGCAATCCACGGGATCTCAAAGAGTCAGGCAGGACTGAGGGACTGAACAATAACAACAGCAAGAGGAACAGTCAAGGTTTCTTCCTGAGTCTTTCAGGCCGTGACTGTTTTCAGCTGAAAATAATTTGCATTAAAAGAGACACATCTTGGTGTGACACATTTTGCTACCCTATAGAATTCTGTGATATCTCTAGAAAAAAAAGGAGCAAAGAAAAAAAAAAAAAGTAAAAGAAAAGAAGAACTTTAAGCAATTTACTTAGGAAAGAATAAAAGATAAAAATACGATCAGTGACCATAGTTGGACAAGTAATGTATACTATACAGATTTTCTTCAATTATATATTGCCAAAACATAATAGTAAACACAAAATAAAATCAAATAAAAAGAGTGTGAGTAGTAATTCTGACTTCCTGTATGTACAATGTCAGGTTCACATGTGTTCAAAGATACCGTAACAAAGAAGAGCAAAACCTGTATTCATGTTGGATCTGTCTCTTTTACTTTAACGTTTGCTTTTCATCGCCTTTGTTATTATAATCACTAAAATGATGCTGTCTATAGCTGTAAGCATACATAATGGCCTTCCTCTGGGAACCTGCCCTTCTGCCTGAATGTTAGACTAAAGTGCCTTTGTTCAACTTACAGAGACATTCTGACCCTGCCCACCTGTGGATAGCTCAGTAAATAAGAAATTAATACACCACTTTCTGAATATGGATCAAGCTAAGAGGTATTTTGCAAGACTAATGGTCTTTTTACTTTACTTCTTCACCTTTCCCCCTACTCTGTTTTATAAAATAAACTGGAATCCAGATCCCACTGAGATGGTACTCTAGCATGCTAGCCCACCATCTTCTTGGACTTCTGGCTTTCTGAATAAATCACTATTACTTCAACACTCTGTCTCCCCATTATTGACCTGTTGTGCAGTGAGCAGACCAAGCTTGTTTACGCAACAATATCCTCCTTTTCATCACTGTATTTCTTATTTCTTTCTACTTTCTACTTGTAATTTTTCATTATTTTCAAGAACCACTGTATACTGATGAAAATGATAGGAAAGGTGTAAATGACTTAGTTTTTATTAACTGGTTTTCATTCTCTAAACTCATCTACCTTTTAGTTTTTTTAACTTAATATACAATCAGATTTAAGTTAATTACATCCTAAGCATTTTAACAAATAATGAAAAATCTAAATTCAGTTCTACACTCCAGGATGGCTGCATTATTTCTATAGAAGTGGTGTAAAGGAACAGCCAAACTGCAAAAGGCTAAGTTATTAGTCTTTAAATTATATCTTTAGGACAAACACATTTTTCTTTGGTTACTGTTTTTATTTGGTGTGTTTGCATTAAAATAAGGAAAACATGGAAGAGTACTAAAACTCTTTCAATTTCTTCAGTCCATCACAGTAACTTTTTCTGATCTTTTAAGAGAGGATTTTGTTCCTATGACATTTCTTTCTTTTTTAAATTTAAAATTGAAGGGCAAAATAAAAACTTGCTTAGAAAACTCAAATCAAATTTATTAAGGTCATATTTTTATTCCCCCAAATAACTGGAAGTAAGTTCTGTCTTTCATCATGTAAATTTTTTTCTTATAAATTATCAGTGATTAATGTTTAAATTACTATAATCATCAGAAGGACTAATGCATTGACAGTTCACAATAAGCTCACTTACAAATTTTTTCTCCTTTTCATACTATTCTATATTAAATGTCAACCAACATTTAGTGAAATTGATATGTCAAGTGTCAAATATCTGGGAAAAAAAAAAAAAGAAACCTTACTAACTAGTCATTGGACTAGGTCAATTTTTCTCACAAGGAAATGCATTTGACAGCTGTTGCTAAAAGATGACAGTACAGCATGAAAGAGGAGAAAAGATAAACCATAATGAATATGCCCAGTATATGAGTAAGAGACAATTTTATGGTATAGCCCATACATGCAGTAGTTTACCAAGTTTTATCTTAAATTCATACTGAGGATCGTCAAATAATAATATTGTGGCAGCAAAGAATAAAAGAGAGATATTTCTACTTTTAAGAATTGAAGTTTGGGAGACACTGATTCCGGTAAGACTAGGAAAGTGTTTTGAAAAAAATTTCAGGGGCTTGTAAAGGCAAAAGCTGCGAGGCTGTACTCTGATACAGAAAAATAAATATTTGTCCTAAAGGGAGAGGCTGTCATGAGTTGTTTAGGGTAAGGGTCTGATAAGTATCTTGAATTTCTAGCAGATGTTCTGGGTTAGGACAATGTGTGGTCAAAAATTCTAATTCCATTTAGGCTAAGGCATCCATAAGTCATTCTTCCCCCATGGCTTCCCAGCTCTGTTTTAGAGTGCTCTGTTGGCAATACTGCGTTTAGCCAAAAACACTTTTCTTTTCTTTACACAGAATGATTCTCTTAAAATATCACTTTGAGAGAAAAGGTTTTAAATGAAAACACATTGCCCTGCAAAATATTGATAAAGGTGGGAGCTAAGTTCTAGGATTGCATTTTTTTCTTAATTTATCTGTTCTGAAATCAGGGAAATTTTGCTAAAATATTCCAAGAAAATCAGGAAAAAATTACGCAAAGGAAGAGTTCAGCCTAAGACAGTTCTTTGTCCTGAAGATGGGGGAAAACTTAGTTTGTCAAAATCTCTTTACACATGCTAAAATAAGTGCATTTTAATAAAGTCTTTGTTTTAACATATGTACTTTAAAGGAGCATATGTTCTTATAAGCATATGAATATATGAGTGGATATAGAGTTCTTTGGAAGCCAGCCACTCTGATTTTAAGAGCACTCAAGTTTTACTGGTGAGACATATGTTAATCACGATATTTACTAAGAAGTGAATTTTATTCCCTCACATGAAGCTTCCCATTTTGGGATGCCTTCTCTCAAAAGCTAAGTTGCCTTTTGTTGATTAACATTTCACTTTTCAATGATGTTTTGTGCAAAGCAGGAGACTGGAGTTCTATTCCTGGGTCGAGAAGATCCCCTGGAGAAGGAAATGGCAACCACTCTGGTATTCTTGCCTGGAGAATCCCATGGACAGAGGAGCCTGGCAGGCTACAGTCTATGGGGTCGCAAGAGTTGGACATGACTTAGAGACTAAACCACCACCCCATGGTAGCCCCTATAACAGGAAAATTGGGACATTGATAAGAATTTCAATATAATTTTTTTTAATCTCAATAAAATATCTAAAATGTTGGATTGGGAACATGGAAGTTAGTTTTCTATGATGTATCCAAGTATATTTTAGAGAAATTGTATTTCATATATTTCATGAGATCTACTTAAAAACTTGATAGTTTGAAGATAAAGTCATAGGGTCAGTGACTACTGTCAACAATTAGGTTTGGATAAATGAAATCAATGGCTCAGCACAAGTGCCTTTCATGGCAGTAAGCACACATGAGGATTGTTCATTGATTTACTATCCTTGCCTCTGTGTGGGCCCTGAGGCCACTGAGACCATAATGCTTACACTGCATTTGACCACAGCATGTGTTCTGTGAGCTGCTTGCTCTTAGACCTGGGTCAGGCCCCATCGTCGAAGGTGATGCTTTGCCTACAGTTCAGAACTAGGCCCTATGCTTGGTGCTTAAAGAGATTTTCCTTTACTTATGGTGTTGTTACTCTATGGGAGTTCCTTATTTACCCAGGTCATGGGTATTCCAAAACCAGATGCTCCAGCATGTTCAGGACACAATCACTGTATGTCGGGGAGCTTCACCACTGTTTTGGAACAGTGACTAAGCACACACAAAACAGGGATTTTTAAATAACTTGATGTTGGGCACCAAAAGATAGTATCACAAAGCTTCTGACTCTGTGCTGATGAATATCATTCACACTGAATATGATAGTTTAGCACTAACTCTTGGCTGCAAAATAGCTCTTATGAAATTAATTGAAATTTCACTTTATGTTTATCTTACTATTTAAGATGTGGAAAAGAGCACTGTGTTAAAAATATATCATTTCCCCATCTATCTTATTTATTATATCATAAATGTGTTGGCAATGTTCTTTTCAGGCTTGTTACTTGTTGAGAAATCTAATGCCATCTTAATGTGATTTTAAATGTAATCAATAATTTAGTTTTTCTGCTTACTTTTTGTACCTTAGATAACAAACTTTGACATACCTTGCATCCACTTTTAAGTCATTGGTTCATAGGCATAAAGGAGAATTCACTTTGTAGGATACTGGACCCATAGCTACTTTTAATTATAAAATTTTAGCTAAGATTTTGGGAGTTTAGCTGTTATGTGGCATTTCAAGTTCTCTCATGGAATTCTTTAAACTTGTCACTTTCAGATGTATTTTTTTTAAGATTTCCAAATAAGCAATAAAATATTTGATTGCTCTGAGGGTATTTTATGGCTTATGTAAAAATGAAAGTCTGAAATTCAATGAATTAAAAACTAGAAATTTATTTCCCCTTTTGTTAAAAAAAAAAAAAAAAAACCTCAGAGGCAATGTATCTGGATGTATTATTCTGTTTTTCTACATTTGATTCAACTTTGGATTTATTCAAAGAAATAATGATTCTAGTCAATGTAAATAAAAAAAAAAATGAGATGTAAATATTCTAAAAGAAGTTCTCCGAAGCTGTGAAAAGAAAGAAGTAAAATCCCTCACTAATTTTTAACTGAAGCTAATGACCATTGTTTTGTCTGTTTTTCTAAAAGGATTACATATTTACATTAAAAACAATCTTTTTAGGAAAAACTTGGATTAAAAAAAACCTAAGGAAAACAGTGAACAAGATCCTGATAAAGATAAAAACTCAGAACTATCTATGTAGAACATAGAGATACCATATATTTGGAATTTTTTAACATTAACTCTGTGTGTGTATATACATATATGGTGTCTTGTTTTCTTTCCCTTGGGTCAATTTGCAAACTAAAAATGACACTTTTTGATAAGAATTGTTTTCTTTTTTATACAGTTTTAAAAATTAAAGCCTTCCAAAATCTTCTAGGCAGCAGAGTAAACAAATTCTCCTCTCCTAAAACACCTAGATGTTGGAAAAACTACATGATCTGTCAAACTCTGCAAACTCAGAAGATGGCACCAGAAACTCCCAAGAATTTCCTTCTACCTGCACCCTAACTCCCCCTACACACACGTGCATGTATGAACAAATTTGAAAGCAAATTGAAAAGCAAACCGAGGAGCTGAAATCGCCCTGTGCTGCTGCTACTGCTAAGTCACTTCAGTCGTGTCCGACTCTATGTGACCCCATAGACGGCAGCCCACCAGGCTCCTCCACCCATGGGATTCTCCAGGCAAGAGTACTGGAGTGGGGTGCCATTGCCTTCTCCAGAAATTGCCCTGTAGGCAGCTGCCAAATATAGGAAACTAAATTTTCTATGTTATCAGCACATTATGATAAATAAGAATGATAATCTGAAATCCTCATGAAAAACTGAGACTTTGGAAACATTAAATAAACGGTGTAGTCTTAAAAATACATATCTTAAAATACACACACATATGTATGCATGTCATGTATGGTGGTGGTGGTTTAGTCACTAAGTCATATCCGACTCTTGTGACCCAATGGACTGTAGCCTGCCAAGCTCCTCCATCCATGGGATTCTCCAGGCAAGAATACTGGAGTGGGTCGCCATTTCTTTCTCCAAGGGATCTTCCCGACCCAGGAATCTAACCCAGGTCTCCTGCACTGCAGGCAGATTCTTTACCAGCAGAGCTATGAGGGAAGCCCATGTCATGTATAGGTACAGGTATAAATAGATAGATTTTTTTTAAAGTAAAGAGACTGCCGACTTACCAGGAGGCCACAAGACCCTTCGTTACCCCTCAGTAATTACATACTCTTCTCTTCCTCCTTAAGAAGTAAACACCATCCTAAATTTGATATTACACATTTCTATGCAGTCTTTAGAGTTTTACTACTTATTTACTTTTTCCAAGAAAAGAAATTTTACTTTGCTTCTCTGTTTCTGAACATGGAACCAAACTATACACAGTGCTTTATTCTTCATAAAACTTTTACAAGTAGTTTGGACAAGAGTGGGCTTCCCTTGTGTCTCAATTAGTAAAGAATCTGCTTGCAATGTGGGAAACCTGTGATCGATCCTTGTGTTGGGAAGATCCCCTGGAGAAGGGAAAGGCTGCCCACTCTAGTAGTATGACCTGGAGAATTCCATGGAGTATATAGTCCATGGGGTTGCAAAGAGCTGGACACGACTGAGCGACTTTCACCTTTTTTCACTTTCTGGACAAGAGTACTTATTCAGTCTGACCAGTGCCTTTATTAGTAGCTTGTAGACCCAAGTATAAGTAGTAAATTAGATAAAAAACTAAAAATGATAGTCAAAAGTTAAGTGCTCAGAGAGGTGTGATCAATATGACAGAGGAGGAAGGCTCTGCTCTCACCATCGCCTAAGGGCACACCAAATTTAAAGGTATTTAAAGACCAAATATAGTCCAACAGGTGCCATCCCCTTGGGGAATGTCAGTCTACCAGTGCACACTGGTGCTGGCAGCAGTAATTTTGGAATTCACCTGCTAGCTTACTAGCCCCGGGACCCAGGGTCATCAACCAGTCTGTCAGCGCCAATTCTAGGATGACTCAGTCCAAGCAGTTAGGCTAGGGAGAACAGCAACCCCTCACTAGCCCTCTAAGCCCCAAGCCACCCTGAAATTTGGCCTCACTGACCACACTAGTCTTAGAACCTCCTGAGCCCTGAACTTGATCACTGGTGGTCAAAAAATTTCAGACAGAGACACTCCCAAGCTCATTCTACAAGGCCACCATCACCTTGATACCAAAACTAGACAAAATGACATAAGAAAAGAAAATTATAAGCCAAAATGACTGATGAACATATATTCAAAAATATTCAATAAAATATTCACAAACTAAATTCAACAGTACAGTATTTGGATCATATGCCAAGATAAAGGGGAACTGATCTCAGAAATGCAAGTATAGTTTAAAATCTGCATATCACTGTGATACCTCACATTACAAAATGAAGACTGAAAATCATATGACCATCTCAATTTCTTAGAAAAACCTCTTGAAAAAGTGTAGCATCCATTTATGATAATTACACTCCATAAAGCTGGTAGAGAAGGAGCATACCTCAACATGATAAAGGCCACGTGTGACAAACCCACAGCTAACTTATTCAACAATGGAAAGCATTCCTTCCAAGATGAGGAATAAGACAAGGATGACCACTCTCACCAATTTTATTCAACCTAGTATTGGAAATCCTAGCCATAGCAATGAGAAAAGGAAAAAACAAAACAAGACAAAAAACAAAATGAATTCAAATTAGAAAGGAAAAGTAAAACATTCACTGTTTGCAGATGACAAAATACTATACTTGGAAAACTTTGAAGACACCACCAAAAAACTACCAGAGTTCACCAGTGAATTTGTTAAAGTTGCAGGATATAAAAATAATACTTAAATATTTTGTATTTCTGTGTACTCACAATGAAATATCAGAAAGAGAAATTGAGAAAGACATTTCATTTATAATCACTTCAAAAAGAATAAAACACTTAAGTATAAATCCAACCAAGGAGATGAAAGACTTGTACTTGGAAAACTATAAGACATTGATAAAAGAAATTGAAGATGACTCAAAGACATGGAAATTTTCTGTGCTCATGGATTGAAAAAAAAAAAAATAACATTGTTAAAAGGAACATATTAAACAAGATAATCTACAGATTCAGTACAATCCCTAACAAAACATCAGTGGAATATTTGACTGAGCTAGAACAAATATTCTAAACTTTGTATAGGTTATAAAAGACCTTGAATAGACAAAACAATTATGAGATAGAACACCAAAGATGGAGGCAATACATTCTGTAATTTCAAACTATACTACTTTTGTAATCAAAGTGGAATGGTTCTGGCACAAAAGCAAATGCCCAGACCAATGGAACAGAATGAGCAGCCCAGAAATACACACACTTTTTCATGGACAATTAAAGAAAAACAAAAGAGGCAAGAATACACAATGAGGAAAAGAAAGACTCTTCAATAAATGATGTTGGGAAAACTGGACAGTCACTTACAAAAAAATCAAACTGGACTATTCTTTCACACCGTGCATGAAAACATATTCAAAATGGATAAAGACTTAACTGTAGGACCTGAAACCACATGACTTCTTGAAGGAAACATAGGTAAACTCCTTGACATCCCTCTTAGTAATATTTTTTGGATGTCTCCTCAGACTAAAGAATCAAATTTAAGAATAAATAAAAAGGACTACAACAGTGAAGAAAACTATCAGCCAAAAAAAAGGCCACCTACTGAGTGGGAGAAGATATTTAAAAATGGCATATCCAATAAGCGATTAATGTCCAAAATCTATAAAATCTCATATAATATCAAAAAAGAAAATTAAAAATGGGCAGAGTATCTCAAAAGACATGTTTCTAAAGAAGACATACAGATGGCCAACAGGCACATGAAAAGATGCTCAACATCACTAATCCTTATGGAAATGCCAAACCACAATGAGATAATCATATCACACCTGTCAGAATGACTGTTATTAAAAAGAAAATAAATAGCAAGTGCTGACAAAAACATGGAAAAAAGGTAATCCTTGTGCACTATTGGTGAAAATGTAAATGGTATAGCTATTATGGAAAATAATATGTAGATTCCTCAGAAAAATAAAAATAGAACTACTGTATGATACAGAAATCCCATTTCTGGATATAAAGCCAGAGAAAACAAAGAGACTAATTTTAAAACATTATACACCTCAATTTTCATAGAGGCACAATAACCAGGATATAGAAGCAACCTAAGTGTTCATCTACAAATGGATAAAGAAGATATGGTATACATCCACAATGGAAAGTTCAGTTCAGTTCAGTTCAGTTGCTCAGTAGTGTCCGACTCTTTGTGACCCCATGAATCGCAGCACGTCAGGCCTCCCTGTCCATCACCAACTCCTGGAGTTCACTCAGACTCACATCCATCGAATCAGTGATGCCATCCAGTCATCTCATCCTCTGTCGTCCCCTTCTCCTCCTGCCCTCAATCCCTCCCAGCATCAGAGTCTTTTCCAATGAGTCAACTCTTTGCATCAGGTGGCCAAAGTACTGGAGTTTCAGCTTTAGCATCATTCCTTCCAAAGAAATCCCAGGGTTGATCTCCTTCAGAATGGACTGGTTGGATCTCCTTGCAGTCCAAGGAACTCTCAAGAGTCTTCTCCAACACCACAGTTCAAACGCATCAATTCTTTGGTGCTCAGCTTTCTTCACAGTCCAACTCTCACATCCATACATGACCGCTGGAAAAACCATAGCCTTGACTAGATGATCTTAGTCGGCAAAGTAATGTCTCTGCTTTTGAATATACAATCTAGGTTGGTCATAACTTTTCTTCCAAGGAGTAAGTGTCTTTTAATTTCATGGCTGCAGTCACCATCTGACGTGATTTTGGAGCCCCAAAAAATAAAGTCTGACACTGTTTCCCCTGTTTCCCCATCTATTTCCTATGAAGTGATGGGACCAGATGCCATGATCTTCGTTTTCTGAATGTTGAGCTTTAAGCCAACATTTTCGCTCTCCTCTTTCACTTTCATCAAGAGGCTTTTTAGTTCCTCTTCACTTTTGCCATAAGGGTGGTGTCATCTGCATATCTGAGGTTATTGATATTTCTCCTGGCAATCTTGATTCCAGCTTGTGTTTCTTCCAGTTCAGTGTTTCTCATGATGTACACTGCATATAAGTTAAATAAGCAGGGTGACAATATACAGCCTTGATGTACTCCTTTTCCTATTTGGAACCAGTCTGTTGTTCCATGTCCAATTCTAACTGCTGCTTCCTGACCTGCATACAGATTTCTCAAGAGGCAGGTCAGGTGGTCTGGTATTCCCATCTCTTTCAGAATTTTCCACAGTTTACTGTGATCCACACAGTCAAAGGCTTTGGCATAGTCAATAAAGCAGAAATAGATGTTTTTCTGGAACTCTCTTGCTTTTTCGATGATCCAGTAGATGTTGGCAATTTGATCTCTGGTTCCTCTGCCTTTTCTAAAACCAGTTTGAACATCAGGAAGTTCACGATTCAGGTATGACCTTAATCAATGGAAAGTTATTCAGCCGTAAATAAAGAATGAAATGTTGCCATTTGCAACCGTGTGGTGGACCTAGAGGGGATTGTGCTACGTGAGATAATTCAGATAAATAAATACAAATACAAATACAAATACAAATAGGGTGCTAGAATTACGGTGTTTTCACATTCTAAATTCAATAGTTCCACTGCTTTTTTTCAGATTTTGTTAATTTTTTAAATTCAAATTTATTTATTTTAATTGGAGGTTAATTACTTTACAATACTGTATTGGTTTTGCCATACAGTTCCCAATCCTGAACCCCCCTCCGACCTCCCTCCCCATACCATCCATCTGGGTCATCCCAGTGCACCAGCCCCAAGCATCCTTTATCCTACATCAAACCTGGACTGGCGATTTATTTCTTATATGATATTATACATGTTTCAATGCTATTCTCCCAAATCATCCCACCCTCTCCCTCTCCCACAGAGTCCAAAAGACTGTTCTATACATCTGTGTCTCTTTTGCTGTTTTGCATGCAGGGTTATTGTTACCATCTTTCTAAATTCCATATATATGTGTTAGTATTCTGTATTAGTGTTTCTCTTTCTGGCTTTCTTCACTCTGTATAATAGGCTCCAGTTTCATCCACCTCATTAGAACTGATTCAAATGTATTCTTCTTAACGGCTGAGTAATACTCCATTGTGTATATGTACCACAGCTTTCTTATCCATTCATCTGCTGATGGACATCTAGGTTGCTTCCATGTCCTGGCTGTTATAAACAGCGCTGTGATGAACATTGGGGTACATGTGTCTCTTTCAATTCTGGTTTCCTCGGTGTGTATGCCCAGCAGTGGGATTGCTGGGCCATAAGGCAGTTCTAGTTCCAGTTTTTTAAGGAATCTTCGCACTCTTCTCCATAGTGGCTGTACTAGTTTGCATTTCCACTGCTTCTTTATACCTTCGTAGACATGGTTTTTAACACATCCTTCAACCCATCCAAATTTAATAAAATCTCTGAAGTGGTTTCATTCTTTTTATCTACTTATTTCCCATTGCATTTTTAAAAAAAGAAAAATTTTAAAAATTTTTGTGTTGACTACAACAGTGATGAGGAAATCTATTGAAAATTTTGAGATTATGTATAATCTTATTTTTTAAATGCTTTATTGGTTTAAAATTAAGGGAATTCTTATCACTACTACTTTCATTTGTTTTTATTTCAGTGGTTTTAGTGAGATATAATTTTCTCACTAAAATTTTATTGTGCATATAATTTTATGCACAATAAACTGTACCTATATAAAGTCTACAATTTGATGTTTAAAAAAAAAAAAAATATATATATATATATATCAGTTCAGTTCAGTCGCTCAGTCATGTCTGACTCTTTGCAACCCCATGAACTGCAACACACCAGGCCTCCCTGTCCATCACCAATTCCCGGAGTCCCGCCAAACCCATTTCCATTGAGTTAGTAATGCCATCCAATCATCTCATCCTCTGTCATCCCCTTTTCCTCCTGCCCTCAATGTTTCCCAGCATCAAGGTCTTTTCCAATGAGTCAGCTCTTTGCATCAGGTGGGCAAATTATTGGAGTTTCAACTTCAACATCAGTCTTACCAATGAATATATTTATTTGTAAAATAGTCACCCCAGTGAAATTGTGAGCACTGGTCAGATATTTAGCAAATTTTCCAGCGGGCTATGAAGGGAATTCCTTGGCACGTTTTTCCCACTGCTTTTTCCTCCTGTCCTTCAGCTCTCTCCCAGGGACTCATAGTGTTAGTTCCTCAGTCGTGCCCGACTCTTTGCGACCCCATGGAATGCAGCTCATCAGACTCCTCTGTCCATGAGATTTTCCAGGCAAGGATACTGGAGTGGGTTGCCATTTCCTTCTCCAGGGGATCTTTCCAACTCAGGGATCGAGCCCAGGTCTCCTGCACTGCAGGCAGATTCTTTACCAACTGAGCTACAAGGGAAGCCCTTGCTCGGGACTCATGCTCGGCCAAAACTAATGAAACTCAGGCCCTGATGTCTCATTGCAAAAATTCATTGAGAGACAAATTGATAAGAGGTGGGTTTGTTAAAATCTAGAGAGAAGCCACTCTTCAGGGTGTAAACCATTGCCAAGGGCAAGGGCTGGGGAATTAGGCCTAGAAAGCATCTGTCTACAATGCGGGAGACCTGGGTTCAATCCCTGGGTTGGGAAGATCCCCTGGAGAAGGAAATGGCAATCCACTCCAGTACTATTGCCTGGAAAATCCCATGGACAGAGGAGCCTGATAGGTTACAGTCCATGCGGTCGCAAAGAGTTGGACACGACTGAGCGCCTTCACTCACACACTCATAAATTTTCTGGTGCCTCCTTTTAAACTTTCCCCCTTATGCCTCTGCACTATCTTTGCCCAGTTAGCAACTGTTCAGCTTTGCTCACCATATAGATTTGTTGTTGATATAGGTGCATTAATTTTCTAGAATGTTATACAAGTGTAATCATACAGTATGTATTCTTCGTTGGTATTTTATACCTAGAATACATATTTTATGACTCATATATGTTGTAATAACAATATTTTCCCATCTTATTGCTAACTTCTTTCTTATAACTCTTTTTGTTATTTTAGTGGCTCTGTGAAGATTTAGAGTATCCGTCTTTAATCAGTCATGCTCTACTTCAAATGGCATTACACTATATCACATAGAGTATGAGAGACTTATAATAGTATTTTTCATTTATCTTGTTCGGACCTCTGAGCTATTGCTGCCTTACAGTTTATTTTATATGTTCTATAAATCCTTTACTAGACTTTATTTATTAAAATATCAATTATATTTGAAAGAGATTTGACTAAGAAAAAGAAAAATCTTACTTCTGTCAAAGTAGTTACCACTTACAGGTTCATTGGTTGATTTGTTTCCTTGTGCAGATCTAGATTTCCATGTGGGGTCGTTTTCTTTCAAAAGGATTTTCTTTAACATTTTTATACCCTGGTTATGACTTTTTTTGCTTCATGGTGTCTGAAAAGTCTTTGAATAATTCGATTTTAATTTTTTCTTCACTACTTATTAACTCTGGGATATTGGGCACTTTCTCTACAGCTCATTTTCTTCGTGTTTAACAAGAAGATAGTAATGGTATGCACTTTAGAAAATGGTCGTGAAAACTGATTAGTACACATAAATTATTTATAATAAACAACAGAGTAAACTCTCAATAATTGTTTTAAACTATGGGAATTTCTAGGGAAAAGCAATATTAATCTGAATAGTTCTGACTTAACCCATTATGATTATTTGTTGGTTGCTTAATAGGAAATCTTGAAAACGGTAGTTCTAGGGTTTATTTTGCAGCTCAATAGTATCAGAGTAAAAGTCTGACATGTCAACTTTTTTCCCTTATGAAACACAAAATGATTCTTTTAGCTTCAAATGCTATATTTTCATAGCAATTATCATATGCATGAAGGAAGAAGAGAAGAGATGGCAAAAGTAAGCCGCTTTTGCACTCCTGTCTATTTTGCCAAAAAGGATTTTTTTTTCCTGGCCTCCTCCTAGTAGGCCTTCCTTCATGTGACCACTGGCCACAACTCTGTTATATGGCCATCATTAACTGCTAGTGAGTGTATTCTTAAGAGGAATGGATAATGATGAACTGCTTATGATCCATTTGGGGTGGGGGAAGGGGAGAGTTGGCCATTATGCTACCTGTATTAAAGTAAAGATATCTTCATAAGACAGAAGGGGAAAATAGCTAGTAAATGAGACATTTTGAAAAACATTCAGCTTTGGAAACTTTGTATTAATTTTGCTTTGTTTTTATTTTACATCTTTGGCTTACAAATGCTGTTTAAAAAAAACAATGCAACCTTTTACTCAATTCCAGTTGCAAAAAAAAAGTGTTGCTTGTTAATATTGATGAAAACTGGTTTCAAAAAATAGGAAATTGCATTAGGATTTGATTGAAAATCTGTTTTCCTTTTTTTATACAATTACTGCTTTCCTTGCTGCAAAGTCTATTTGAACAGAATCACCCTTGGCAAGAAAAATCTTTGAATCACACATGGCAGCAAACCTGATGATTAACGGATGTTTCTCTGAATATTTGGATCCTTGTCACATATCTTGCCATGAATAACTTTAGGTGAAAAATGTTATACATGAATTACCATGTTTTGCTTTAAAAAGTGTGTTCTTCTTTACAACATTAAGTGTATCATTTCTTGGTATTTGCAATCTCTCTTACTCAAAGAGCAAAACATAATCACTATCATTATCTTCATAGTCATCTTATTTTTAAAAAATTCTGTCATATTGTGAGGACATTATAATTGAAAATTGCACAAATGCATATGTTGCTGTTGTTTCATCGCTAAGTTGTGTCCGGCTCTTTTGCAATCCTATGGACTGTAGTCCACCAGGCTCCTCTGTCCATGGGATTTTCCAGGCAAGGATATTGGAGTGGGTTGTTGTTGCCTTATCCAGAGGATCTTCTCAAGCCAGGAATTTAAGCTGCTTGTACTCCATTGATATGTGGGTTCTTTACCACTGAGCCACCAGAGAAGCCAATACATATATATATATAAAATACAGCTTCTATTCATTTATTTTGTCAAGATATATTTATAGATTAGCTTCTATTTATCAGTTTCAGTACCATCGTCGAAAACAAATTCTTCTTGCTCATAGAAAGCTTACATTTTATTTACTTATTTTTTGGCTGCACAGCACAGCATGCAGGATCTTAGTTCCCTAATCAGGGATCAATCCCATGTCCCCTGCAGAAGCAGAGTCTTAACCACTGGACCACCAGGGAAGTCCCTCAAAGCTTTATATATTAGATATATACTAGACTAGTGTGACAGTGAAAGATTCCCAGTAACTATTATACCATTCTTTCTTAGAACACTGATTTTTTAGCTAGGCACATTGCTACCGACATTGAAGTCCACATTTCCCAGCCTCCAGGGGAGTAATGAGGTCATTTTCCCCAGGAAGCACATTATGGGATGAAGATTTACATGAAGGAATTTTATTCAGGAGTATTTTCAACATTCATATTAGTAGAAAAATGAGAAAGTGGGATTGAAAAGTGTTGCCAGGCAGATACAACAAAAGAGTTAGCCAATTCTAAGGGAAACTTTAGAGCTGGAATAGCCAAGAGCTGTCCCATTTGGGGGATATATTACCAGGATTTAGCCCTTTCCATCACCAATATTTGGAGAGGGCAATAGAAACCCACTCCAGCACTCTTGCCTGGAAAATCCCATGGACAGAGGAGCCTGGTAGGCTGCAGTCTGTTATTTGGAAGAGAAGGGCGTGTGACCTTGTAAAAGCTCTCGTCACTGGCTGACACTCATGACAGTCATAGGCAGAGGCAGAGGTGGAGGAGCAGTGCACACATGGCTGAAAACTTTTCAGCCATTAACATTCTCACAGCTGCTGGAAAATGAATGCTTTCATCCTGAAAAGGTAGCATACCACTGGGTAGCATTTCCATGCTGTCACCTGAGCTGTGCACTCGGCTTTTCAATCACTCTTGTTGACTGGCCATTTCTAGGAGGTGTGGCATGTGATCAAACTAGGGGATCCCACTGTCATACATCACTGCTGTACCTCCTTGATTATAAGGTAGGTCTCCTGGCTCATTGAGAGACTAAACAGAATTCAGGCTAGTGGGTCATACACTCTGCAAAAGTTCTTGGATATTGATGCTGGTTGAAGCACTAGTAGCTAGAAAGGCAAAACTATATTTGGAATATAAATTAGATTTAGACAAGATGTGTCATGGTGTCTTACAGGTTAGAAGGGGTCCAATATAAGGAGTGGGTATTGAACGTCTCTCAGTTGTGCCTGACTCTTTGTGACCCCATGAACTGTAGCCTGCCAGGCCTCCTCTGCCCATGGGATTCTCTAGACCAGGATACTGGAGTGGATAGGTATTCCCTTTTCCAGTGATCTTCCCCAGCCAGTGATCAAACCCAGGTATCTGGCATTGCAGGTGGATTCTTTACCATCTGAGCCACCAGGGAAGCCCTTAACTTGACACCAAATCAAACTTTCCCTCTAAGGAAAATAGGCCATTTAGGCCAATAGTAATTTGATGCTCAATATATCTAACTGAGATTACAGAATGATAATAATAATAATGAAAATAATAGCAATAAACAGTGACAGACTGATTCCTTTAGGGACAATGGATCTCTTGAAGAACTGGCCTTCTAAATGGAGTTGAGAGGGATGAGCACTTCAGTTAAACTTGGGGTCACAAATGAAGCTGCTACTATGTACATTTTTCTTTGTCAGGAGGGAAGGTTGAACTCAGAGGAAAGCAGGTTTGGCTTTTATACCACAGAGTTCCTGTTTCCTGGGAAGGATAATGCACAGTTAGGGCTGAGAGTGACAGGTTCAGTGGGAGTGCAGCCATCAGAAATGCACCTGAGAGTGAAGGTATTGAGTGACTGTGCAGTGAAATGCTGAGGATCATCTGATTATGGGAAGTGTGGTAAGGAGTAAACGAAGACAAAGAAATCCCCAATACATGGAAGGAGCAACAGGAAGATAGCAGATGAATTGAATGTAAGGAGACAGAGGGCAGGGGAAAATGAGGGGAACCACAAATACACCTTGGGAGGTTTTGGGAGGAGAAGTAATAACAGTGCATGACTCCTGCTTGCATGGGATGGGAAATAATGAGCAGCAGCTCCTTAAAAGAACTGAAGGAAATACGTACCCACATATCCAAGGAAAAGATCAGGGTCTTTAGCAGAGATCCTGGAGTGATTGAAGAAATTAAGGGAGTTTACAGTAATAATGATAAAGAGTAATGGGATCTTTGATACAGAGTGAGATTTCATGGAGCATCAAAAACAAATGTGTGTGAGTAGGGATCCATGGTAGCGTAAAGGAAATGCACTTTCACAAAATTCAGTGAAAGCAAAATGTTGGCCCATGATATTTACATTTTGGACATTGACAGAACATTGTACAAATGTGAATTAAGTGAGCTATACTAAGCAATACATCTTTCTTTATTAAAAAAATAAAAGAGCCTGATATCAGTTTTCATGATGCTTTTCTTTCTTACCCCTGAATGTTCACTTTGATCCTGTTTTCCTTAAATAGTGTTTTGAATATGTTCCAAATGTGGCATGCACCTTTCTATTATACATGTTATTGTCAAAAGGGGAATGTACCATTTGTGTTTCACAGAATCTAGACTCTTAGGATTAATATTTGTTGTTTAGTTGCTAAATCGTGTCTGACTCTTTGGCAATCCTATGGACTGTAGCCCTCCAGGTTCCTCTGTCTATGGGATTTTCCAGGCAAGAATACTAGAGTAGGTTGCCATTGTCTTCTTCAGCAGATTTTCCCCAATCCAGGGATCAAACCCATGTCTCCTGCTTGGCAGGCAGATTCTTTACCACTGGGCCACCTGGGAAAGTGAAAGTGAAGTCACTCAGTCGTGTCCAACTCTTTGTGACCCTGTGGACTGTAGCCAACCAGGCTCCTCCAACCAGGCTCCTCTGTCCATGCGAATTTCCAGGCAAGAATACTGGAGTGGGTTGCCATTTCCTTCTCCAGGGGATCTTCCCAACCCAGGGATAAAACCCAGGCCTCCTGAGTTGCAGGCAGACACTTTACCCTCTGAGCCACCAGGAAAGTCCTCAAGCCACCTGGGAAGCCCAAGGATCAATATAGGTCAGTGTAATTGATGATACTTATTAGGAAATAGGCTTAGGGAGGGGACACTAAAACAATCCTAACCTCAGAATAATTAGAAAATATAAAAATATTTTATTTAGATCACCAGTAGAATCAATGCATTGTGCTAACTTTGATTTCATTTAGTCAAAAGGCTAAGTTACCTTTGGTCACTAAATCACAGAGAGACATTTACCATAGATGCCATTATTCTAAAAAGTTACAACACTATTTCAGGAAAATACTACCAATAATCATTGGGAAAAGTTGACAAATAGTTAAAATATGTTTTTCAGCCAATTGCCTTTTATCTGCATGTAAAAAATTGGCATCAACAGTTTATAATTGACAGTATAAAATTTTAATTTTTAATAGTACCTGAACTGACTAATTAGCTCACTAATTTTTGCTGGCTTTAAAATAACATTTATACAAATGTCAACAACTCCATAGCTGCTATATAACAAATAAAAACTTACTCCAAACATCCTCTGTTAAATGTGGTTTTGGTAAGCCAGGCCCTTAAGGAAACATCTTTTCTACTGAGTAGGTAAATTATCACTTCAGTCTGTATTCTATTTTTTCATATGTAGTTCTTAACCTTGTGGAATTAAAATTAATTTTTTTTTGGCAGTTCTCACCTGCTTGATTCTTTTAGTTACAATCTGCTGAAATTCTGGGAAAGAGGACTTTGGCTAAGAGAAACTCCTGGATTAGTCTTAATTTGTTTCTAGAGTAAGATAGAAGTATCATGAGGAAGCTAACTTTTAGAGCTGGGTGCAGGCCACATAGATTCAGGGTCCACAGAAAAGGATGTTTCAGATGAGAAAACCTCTAACTATTTGAATTGAGGAGACTATAACTAAGGCCTGTGCTGAGGACCAAGCAAGAACTTTCTAAGGCAAACAGAAAATTCTTTATACATTTCCCTAAAATAAATGGTTTTACAAAATAGAATAAAAAGTCCATCAATCTTCTCTTGTCTTTTAAAATTAAACACTTAGAAATGTGCATATGTAGAATGACACTAATTTTATTGAACTCTAATTTGAGGGTTGTTTCAGAAAGGCCAATTAAGTAATTTTTTTACACAGTATGCAAAATCTGAAGGTGAGGTGAGGCATATTGGAGCCTTAATGTGCATCACACTGTTTTAATGATGCCTTAAAAGCATTGCAGAATAATGATGTAACTAAAGATTACTTTTCTTTAAATTCTACATTATAAAACATATTATTTTTCCATCTGGATTATTATGGATACTATCATATACAACAATTTCAAGGAGTAGCTATTTGAATCCAAATTGTCAAATAATATGTAAAGTTGATTTAAAACATTCTGCCAAACTAAACTCACTATCTCATCTTTTATAGGAAGTCCTATTTCTGAATATTTATCTTTTCCAGTAAAAATACTAGACCAAGTAAGGTCAGATTCTTTCTTTCAGAAAAGAACATTTGTAATTCACTTACAAAATCAAACTACTATAAAATTTTAATGAAAATTTGCAAGAGAAGTTAAATAAATGGAAAGAAGTAGTTCTTTAATTATGTTATTATTTTACATTTTCTTTGCACTTCACCTTTCACCATACAACAAGCAGTTTAGGAGTTCATAAAAGCCTTGATGACCAGTGAACAGGAAAATAAGAAGCATACAATGGAAGAAATATAGAAATATGGTTGTAGGGAAAACAGTTTTTAAAAAGTATTTTCTGAATGTTGATTTTTGGCTTGGCTTGACTTTAAGAGTATTGGTTAATTTGTGTTTTAATGTTTAACCTCTCATGCTTTATGCATCCAGCACCCTTTCTTAAAGACTTTGCTTGTTAACTATTGAAAGGTCAAGCAAAGATAAACTAAATTTCTATGCTTTCCTACAGTGCATTATTTATCTTCTTGGTAATATAATTCTGCAGTAAGTCATGCTCTTTTAGGTACAGATTGTCCCATGAGGCTTGAAGTTTAGAAATATGAAGCATTAATGATGTTAAAGGGATGGAATTGATAAAGCACTGTTTTCCTTATTTAAATCTATTAAAGAATGACAGGTAGAATATTAAATATTAGAGATTTAAAGAATGTTTTTGTTGAGTTTTACTGCCTTCTTTCTTCAGTTTTGTTTAGATGGGCCATCTTACAATTTTGGATTGTTATCAGAAATAGGTAATCTTATTCCTCAGGCTTCATTATATTTTTCTGTACATGTTTGTTTTTAACTGCTTGGGATAATTTATTGATAATCAAATGTGCCACTGTTGTGATCCTCCACATTCAAGAAACTCATTTAAAAAAAGTTCTTCAAAGATAAGTATGAGGTCTAATGAGTCATGCATCCTTACTGATTTCTCCAGTGAAGTGTTGTACTAATACATCATTTCTGAGAGCTGTCTCTTTAATGATGTATTAATATAATACATCATCAGGCTGAGACATAAGAAAGATAGATTGGTTAAAATATGGTGCCTTCAATGGAACAAAAGATTTTTGGAACAGATTAATTTTAAGTACAAAAGAAAAGGAGTCTACTTATGAGCCAATTATATCAGCTCTTCACAGTTGGTATCTGCATCTTTTTAACTGAATATAAAGATACTATTGGATTTGACTATTTTATTTTGAAGCCAAAAAAAAAAAAAAAAAAAAGTACAGTTTCTTCTTTTTGCTACTCAGATTTGAAATACAGCCTTTGGTTACTTTTCAGTTATAATATCCACGCAGTTTCTCCTCAGCTATAATGTTTTTAAAGGCCTTTATTACAGATAGAGATATTGTGATTGTATGTTATTTTTAAGGGCTCTTCTTTATGTACAATGCAGTGTAATAAACTTGCATTATGTGAAAGATGCTCATCAACACAAGAATGTTCTATATATTATTGATTATCAAGATAGAACGCCAGTGTACTTGGTGACAAATTACTTGTCCTTGAATGTTGTTAACTAAAAAGATGCACATTGTGAGAGTGCGAGTTAAGTTTTATCTGGAGCAAAATAAGGACTGCAGCCCGGGACACAGAACCTCAGATAGCTGTGAGAGACCGTTCCAAAGAGGCATGGGGGAAGATTAATATATGTGATTTTGGTGAAGGGGGAGTTCAATGCAATCAAGGGTTTCCTTTACAATAGATTTTCAGCTAGTTATGAGGAGCTGATGTCACCATGAAGGGATTTAATGCTTTTCTATATATGAAGAGATGCAAAGATTAGGATCATAAAATCAGTTCCTAAAAATATGTATTTAAGACCTATTCCATGAGCTTCCTTAGAGCACAGAGTGCCTCCCTCTCCACCCTGAATTCCCCTCAGAGGGTGTTGAAGGTCAGCAACTGCAGCAAGAGTTCAGTCTCTACAGAGGCAGATGGTAAATGACCTTGTTATTGTTCAGTCACTGGCAAATGCTCTTGGCAAGTGCCAATTTGTAGTTGACAATGTTCACCTTTGTAAAGGGATTCTGTCGTGGTTTTGTTTTTTGTGTGAAGTCAGTAAGTCATATAATCCCTCTGAACCTCAATTCCTTATCTATAAGAAAAATTATGAATTTTTCTTCAATTCAAACATTGTGTATGTCTTTGGCTATATGCCTGTGCAAGTTACCGTGATAGAATAAATGTTTGTGTCCCTCTAAAATTTATATGTTGAAACTAAACCCTCAATATTACTTGGTTGTGGGGACTTTGCAAAATGATTTGGTACTGAGGGCAGAGCCCTCATGAATGAGATTTGTGCCATTCATAAGTGAGGGAGAAAGCTTCTTTTCCCTTTCTATACTCGTCTTTAAAATTATTCTTCCTTGGTCAGATGTATACTACCAGGATGTTGCTAAAAATAATTATTTTCATTCCATTCACTAGTAACATTTCACTTTGTTGTTGTTGCTGTTCAGTCACTCAGTCAGGTCTGACTCCTTGTGACCCAATGGACTGCAGCACGCCAAGCTTCTCTGTTCACCATTTCCAGGAGTTTGTGCAAACTCATGTCCATTGAGTCAGTGATGCCATCCTATCAACACATTTTCTGTTGCTCCCTTCTCCTGCCCTCAGTCTTTCCCAACATCAAGGTCTTTTCCAATGAGTTGGGTGTTCACATCAGATGGCTAAAATACTGGAAATTCTATTGAATTTTAGAATTCTAAAGTTCTACTGAGACAAATAAGCATGAATAAGCAAGATTATTTTGTTGCAGTTCAGTTCAGTCGCTCAGTCATGTCCGACTCTTTGCGACCCCATGAATCGCAGCATGTCAGGCCTGCCTGTCCATCACCAACTCCCAGAGTTCACTCAAACTCATGTGCATCGAGTTGGTGATGTCATCCAGCCATCTCATCCTCTGTCGTCCCCTTCTTCTCCTGCCCCCAATCCCTCCCAGCATCAGGGTCTTTTCCATTGAGTCAACGCTTCGCATGAGGTGGCCGAAGCATTGAAGTTTCAGCTTTAGCATCAGTCCTTCCAATGAACACCCAGGACTGATCTCCTTTAGAATGGAAAGTTTGGACTCCTTGCAGTCCAAGGGACTCTCCAGAGTCTTTTCCAACACCACAGTTCAAAAGCATCAATTCTTCAGTGCTCAGCCTTCTTCACAGTCCAACTCTCACATCCATACATGACCACTGGAAAACTATAGCCTTGACTAGACGGACATTTGTTGGCAAAGAAATATCTCTGCTTTTGAATATGCTATCTAGGTTGGTCATAACTTTCCTTCCAAGGAGTAAGCGTCTTTTAATTTCATGGCTGCAATAACCATCTGCAGTGATTTTGGACCCCCAAAATATAAAGTCTGACACTGTTTCCACTGTTTCCCCATCTATTTCCCATGAAGTGATGGGACCAGATGCCATGATCTTCGTTTTCTTGTTGAGCTTTAAGCCAACTTTTTCACTCTCCTCTTTCACTTTCATCAAGAGGCTTTTTAGTTCCTCTTCACTTTCTGCCATAAAGGTGGTGTCATCTACATATCTGAGGTTACTGATATTTCTTCCGGCAATTTTGATTCCAGCTTGTGCTTCCCTCCAGCCCAGCATTTCTCATGATATCCTCTGCATATAAGTTAAATAAGCAGGGTGACAATATACAGCCTTGACAGACTCCTTTTCCTATTTGGAACCAGTCTGTTGTTCCATGTCCAGTTCTAACTGTTGCTTCCTGACCTGCATAAAGGTTTCTCAAGAGGCAGTTCAAGTGGTCTATATTGCCATCTCTTTCAGAATTTTGCACGGTTTATTGTGATCCACACAGTAAAAGGTTTTGGCATAGTCAATAAAGCAGAAATAGATGTTTTTCTGGAACTCTATCTTGCTTTTTCCATGATCCAGTGGATGTTGGCAATTTGATCTCTGGTTTCTTTGCCTTTTCTAAAACCAGCTTGAACGTCTGGAAGTTCATGGTTCACATATTGCTGAAACCTGGTGTGGAGAATTCTGAGCATTACTTTACTAGCGTGTGAGATGAGTGCAATTGTGTGGTAGTTTGAGCATTCATTGCCCTTCTATGGGATTGGAATGAAAACTGACTTCCAGTCCTGTAGCCACTGCTAAGTTTTCCAAATTTGCTGGCATATTGAGTGTAGCACTTCCACAACATCATCTTTCAGGATTTGAAAGAGCTCAACTGGAATTCCATCACCTGCACTAGCTTTGTTCGTAGTGATGCTTTCTAAGGCCCATTTGACTTCACATTCCCAGATGTCTCACTCTAGGTGAGTGATTACACCATCATGATTACCTTGGTCATGAAGATCTTTTTTGTACAGTTCTTCCTTGTATTCTTGCCATCTTTTTTTAATATCTTCTGTTTCTGTTAGGTCCATACCATTTCTGTCCTTTATCGAGCCCATTTTGTATGAAATGTTCCCTTGGTATCTCTAATTTTCTTGAAGAGATCTCTAGTCTTTCCCATTCTGTTATTTTCCTCTATTTCTTTGCATTGGTCACTGAGGAAGGCTTTCTTATCTCTCCTTGCTGTTCTTTGGAACTCTGCATTCAGGTGCTTATGTGTTTCCTATTCTCCTTTGTTTTTTGCTTCTCTTCTTTTCACAGCTATTTGTAAGACCTCCGCAGATAGGCATTTTGCTTTTTTGCATTTCTTTTCCATGGGGATTGTCTTGATCCCTGTCTCCTGTACAATGTCATGAACCTCATTCCATAGTTCACCAGGCACTCTATCTATCAGATCTAGTCCATTAAATCTATATCTCTCTTCCACTGTATAACCATAAGGGATTTGATTTAGGTCATAACTGAGTGGTCTAGTGGTTTGCCCTACTTTCTTCAATTTAAGTCTAAATTTGGCAATAAGGAGTTCATGATCTGAGCCCCAGTCAGCTCCTGGTCTTGTTTTTGCTGATTGTATAGAGCTTCTCCATCTTTGGCTGCAAAGAATATAATCAATCTGATTTTGGTGTTGACCATCTGGTGATGTCCATGTGTAGAGTCTTCTTTTGTGGTGTTGGAAGAGGGTGTTTGCTATGACCAGTGTGTTTTCTTGGCAGAATTCTATTAACCGTTGCCCTGCTCATTTGTATTCCAAGGCAAAATTTGCCTGTTACTCCAGTCCCCTATAATGAAAAGGACATCTTTTTTGGGTGTTAGTTCTAAAAGGTCTTGTAGGTCTTCATCGAACCGTTCAACTTCAGCTTCTTCAGCTTTACTGATTGGAGCATAGGCTTGGATTACTGTGATATTGAATGGTTTGCCTTGGAAACAAACAGAGATCTTTCTGTCATTTTTGAGATTGCATCTAAGTACTGCATTTTGGACGTTTTTGTTGACCTTTATGGCTACTCCATTTCTTCTAAGGAGTTCTTGCTCACAGTAGTAGATATTATTAGTGGTCATCTGAGTTAAATTCATCCATTCCAGTCCATTTTAGTTCTCTGATTCCTAGAATGTCAGTGTTCACTCTTGCCATCTCCTGTTTGACCACTTTCATTTTGCCTTGATTCATGGACCTGACATTCCAGGTTCCTATGCAATATTGCTCTTTAAAGCATCAAACCTTGCTTCTATCACCAGTCACATCCACAACTGCGTATTGTTTTTGCTTTGGCTCCATCCCTTCAATCTTTCTGGAGTTATTTCTCCACTGATCTCCAGTAGCATATTGGGCACCTACTGACCTGGGGACTTCCTCTTTCAGTATCCTATCATTTTGCTTTTTCATACTGTTCATGGGTTCTCAAGACAAGAATACTGAAGTGGTTTGCCATTCCCTTCTCCAGTGGACCACATTCTGTCAGACCTCTCCACCATGACCCGCCTGTCTTAGGTGGCCCCATGGGCATGACTTAGTTTCATTGAGTTAGACAAGGCTGTATTCCTAGTGTGATTAGATTGACTAGTTTTCTGTGATTATGGTTTCAGTGTGTCTGCCCTCTGATGCCCGCTCACAACACCTACTGTCTCACTTGGGTTTCTCTTACCTTGGACATGGGGTATCTCTTCACAGGTACTCCAGCAAAGCGCAGCCACTGCTCCTTACCTTAGATGAGGGGTATCTCGTCACCACCGCCCCTCCTGATCTTGAACATGGAGTAGCTCCTCTCGGCCCTCCTGTGCCTGTGATGCAGAGAAGAAACAAATGTGATATGTGGGAAATTGTTTCTTTGACTTGCTTTTCATTGCTTTTGTTGTTTTAATCATACATAATATCCTGCCTCAGAGGATCCTGCTCCCCTACCTGACTATAAACTAGAGTGTCTTTGTTCAGTTCATAGAGAGATAATCTGACCTTGCCCACCTGTGTTTCCTTATGAGTGGGTAGCATTTGAATTGAAATGAAAGCCATAATTATATCCACGAGAGAAATTAGCACTAGAAACAATAGTAAATACTTAAAGAAAGCAGAAATATAATAGACAATATGAACATTTTCTCCATATATTCAAAATGCTATAGTGAATTAAACTTGTTGAAAAGTATGAAACTTTAGTTGTTGAAAATATGAGGACTTGCTATCTAGGGTAAAGTGGTTCTGCTCAACCAGAAACAGTAATGGAATAAGATTAATTATGCTTTTCTTTTAATGCCTTTGTATACTAACTCTAGAAATTTAAATTTCTATATATTAAGATTTATCAATAAAAAGAAATGGACATAGTGATAAAAGCTCTAATATCTAAAGAGTTTGGAAGTCGTCACTCCCATCCTCATAAGAAAGGAACTAAAGAAACTGAAACCAATGGCTTTTCCAGGTGAATCAGATAAATGAGGTCACAGGAACAATCAACAGCTCAAAACCAACAATCTTAAAATATAGAGAATCATAGCAAAGCCTGGAAGGAGACCTTCCTGACCCAGGGATTGAACCCATGGTGCAATGAAGTGAAGTAACCAGCAAATCCTATAGCTGGGGATGAGGATAGGTGTTAGGATAGGGTTTCAGGTGGGAGAGGGGTTTGGGACAGGGGACACATGTACACCAAAGGTTGATTCATGTCAATGTATGGCAAAAACCACCACAATATTGTAAAGTAATTAGCCTCCAATTAAAATAAATAAATTAATTAAGCAAATAAAAAGCCTGAATTAACAGCCTGCACTTTAACCACTAGAAAATACTACTTCTACCAGAAGACGAACCCAAGACACTTTTTATTCATATTCTTTTTTCTTTGATTTCACTGTTTATCATACATACTGTCTCATATCATTGACTTTTTGCTTAGGATAAAACATTTTAGTAAAGGTTGTCCAAATAATTTTCAAAGTTATCCTGTAAAAGAGGAATCAAGTTCAGCTGTACTTCAGTGAACCAATCCCTACTTCCTCAGTTTAAGTTATTTACATATCTTATTTCCCATGCTGCTGCTGCTGCTACTAAGTAGCTTCACTCATGTCCAAGTCCGTGCTACCCCATAGAAGGCAGACCACCAGGCTCCTCCGTCCCTGGGATTCTCCAGGCAAGAATACTGGAGTGGGTTGCCATTTCCTTCTCCAATGCATGAAAGTGAAAAGTGAAAGTGAAGTCACTCATTCATGTCCGACACTTAGTGTCCCCGTGGACTGCAGCCCACCAGGCTCCTCTGTCCATGGGATTTTCCAGGCAAGAGTACTGGAGTGGGGTGCCATTGTCTTCTCCAGTTTCCCATACTGATGGTCTAAAACACAATAAAGAAAACTGGCCTGTGGCCAAGAGGCTCAGACTATTCCAATAAACATGAAGGCTTTAATTTAAACTGAAATGTAATTTGAAAAGTAGAATCTCATTTCTTACTTGCACCTATGAATAAACCAAGCACGCATTTTTTTTAAAACAAACTACAAGAAACAAAGCAGTTTACATTAGTGGCTAAAGAAACAAAACAGTGAAATTCTCAAATCAAAAGTATAATTATAATTACAATTTTTTCTTAGTTATGTACATAAATAATACGTAATCCAGTTTGATTTAAAAAATTTTTTTTCTTAGCTATGTACATAAATAATAAGTAATCCAGTTTAAATTTCTGGTAAATATTTCTTGAAATGGATATCAATTCCAAAGGCTGTAATAATAGAGATGGAAGGTCTTTGTTTCCTCAGTTATTTTTTCTGATATATATCCAATCTTTCAATTTTTAGAGATCACAAGCTGAAATACTAGAGCACATTAAATAAAATGCCAAATGATAATAACTTATAATATTTATTAATATCTCTCTCATCTAATTTGAAACAGATTCTAAATTTCAAATTAATAAATCATGCATCAATGGACAAAGCCGTTGATGACTTTGCTTTTCACACAGTTATTAAATAAAAACTAGTATGCATGGGCCCCTGTACCAGGACAGAGTAAAGATGCTTATTATTGGTAGATGTATAGTGTGAAATATTATATATATATGTGTGTGTGTGTGACTTTATATTTCAATGATCAAAATATATTTGACTTTTCACTCAGTTTTGTTTTCATTTTGTCAATTCAAGAGTTCAGTACCAAATTTCCCTTTTAGTAGACTTTTCCAAAGATGCATTCTGAAATTAACATCATAATTTATAACATAAGCATTACATTCATATCTATAAGATTTGTTTTATCCATCAAATCAGCACATTTTAATTGACAAAAAAATTCATATCAGAAGATGTTGTTTTCCTGGTTTCTTTCAAAAGCTGGACAGATCTATATTTGAGCAGACTTGGATCCCTCCTTACACTACCCACCAGAATTGGCTCTTAGGCTTTCTTGGGGGCTCAGATGGTAAGGAAATTGCCTGAAATGCTAGGACACCCAGTTTCAATCCACAGATGGAGAAGATACCCTGGAAAAGGAAATGATGACCCACCAATATTCTTGCCCCAGGAACTCCCATGAACAGAGGACCCTGGTGGGCTACAGTTCATGGGATCCCAAAGAGTTAGACATGCCTGAGCAAATTTGTTTCTTCTTCTTCTTTCTCTCTTTTTTTAATCAGCAGAGAGCAGCCACCAAAGAACTCTATCCTGCACCTCTCTCCTGCAATAGAGAGAGGGACATTTTAAAACTGTACTGAAAATATAGACTCAAAGAGTGTTACAGTTATTTTCCATTGAAACTCTAAATATGGATGAATTTTTCAGAGATTTTTCCTTCTTATTGACATGCTGCATTGTTCTATTGCAATGTTGCTATTTTAAAATCAATAGATTACCTGAAATTCTTTCTTCTCCTTAAAATATACAAAATACCAAAACTGTAACACAATTTCCACTTGTTAAATAGAAAAGTTCTTTTTTGTGACCAATTTAAAAGAGCATGCAGGCTTCCCTGATAGTTCAGTTGGTAAAGAATCTGCCTGCAATGAGGGGGACCCCAGTTCAAGTCCTGTGTCAGGAAGATCTGCTGGAGAAGAGATAGGCTATCCACTCCAGTATTCTTGGGCTTCCCTTGCGGCTCAGCTGGTAAAGAATCTGCCTGCAATGCAGGAGACCTGGATTAGATCCCTGGGTTGGGAAGATCCCCTGGAGAAAGGAAATCGTCTGGCCTGGAGAATTCCATGAACTGTATAGGCCAGGGGGTGGCAAAGAGGTGGACATGACTGAGCAACTTTAACTTAAAAGAGCATGCACACATGAATATATTTTAATAACTGTCAAATTAAAGTTAATGCACACTTGGATTCTGTTGTTAAGAATATAAGTGTAATATTTATCATATCTTTATTTGGCATTATTTGTCACGTATTGTCATTCTTTAGTCACTAAGTCACATCTGACTCTTTTGTGACCAATTGGACTGTGGCCCACCTGGCTCCTCTGTCCATGGGATTTCCCAGGCAGGTGTACTGGAGTGGGTTGCCAATTCCTTCTTTAGGGGATCTTCCCAACCTAGGGACTGAACCCACATCTCCTGTATTATAAGGCATATTCTTTACCTGTGAGCCACCAGGGGAAGTCCCTATTCAGTAGGACTTCAGTATAAAAAAACTGATTAGAACAAGGAGAGCTGGAAGATACTGACTCTATTTAACAGAGACTTTAGGGAAACACACACCAAAGACAAAGTAACAGGCACATGGTGAGGGCAGCTGGATAATTTTGTAAAACTCCAGCCACAGGACTGGAAAAGGTCAGTTTTCATTCTAATCCCAAAGAAAGGCAATGCCTAAGAATGCTCAAACTACCGCACAATTGCACTCATCTCACACGCTAGTAAAGTAATGCTCAAAATTCTCCATGCCAGGCTTCAGCAATACGTGAACCGTGAACTTCCAGATGTTCAAGCTGGTTTTAGAAAAGGCAGAGGAACCAGAGATCAAATTGGCAACATCTGCTGGATCATGGAAAAAGCAAGAGAGTTCCAGAAAAACATCTATTTCTGCTTTATTGACTATACTAAATCTTTTGACTGTGTGGATCACAATAAACTGTGCAAAATTCTGAAAGAGATGGGAATACCTGACCTGCCTCTCGAGAAACCTATATGCAGATCAGGAAGCAACAGTTAGAACTGGACATGGAACAACAGACTGGTTCCAAATAAGAAAAGGAGTCTGTCAAGGCTGTATATTGTCACCCTGCTTATTTAACTTCTATGCAGAGAACATCATTAGAAACGCTGGGCTGGAAGAAGCACAAGCTGGAATCAAGATTGCAAAGAGAAATATTGGTAACCTCAGATATCCAGATAACACCACCCTTATGGCAGAAAGTGAAGAGGAACTAAAAAGCCTCTTGATGAAAGTGAAAGAGGAGAGTGAAAAAGTTGGCTTAAAGCTCAACATTCAGAAAACGAAGGTCATGGCATCTGGTCCCATCACTTCATGGGAAATAGATGGGGAAACAGCGGAAACAGTGTCAGACTTTATATTTTGGGGGTCTAAAATCACTGCAGATGGTGACTGCAGCCATGAAATTAAAAGATGCTTACTCCTTGGAAGAAAAGTTATGACCAACCTAGATAGCATATTCAAAAGCAGAGACATCACTTTGCCAACAAGGGTCCATCTAGTCAAGACTATGTTTTTCCAGTAGTCATGTATGGATGTAAGAGTTAGACTGTGAAGATGGCTGAGCACTGTAGAATTGATGCTTTTGAACTGTGGTGTTGGAGAAGACTCCTGAGAGTCCCTTGGACTGCAAGGAGATCATCACTCCATTCTAAAGGAGATCAGTCCTGTTCAGTGGAGGGACTGATGCCGAAGCTGAAACCTCAATACTTTGGTCACCTCATGCAAAGAGTTGACTCATTGGAAAAGACCCTGATGCTGGGAGGGATTGGGGTCAGGAGGAGAAGGGGACAACAGAGGATGAGATGGCTGGATGGCATCACTGACTCGATGGACATGAGTTTGGGTGAACTCCGGGAGTTAGTGATGGACAGGGAAGCCTGGCATGTTGCGATACACGGGGTCGCAAAGAGTCGGGCACGACTGAGTGACTGAACTGAACTGAACTGAACTGAACTTAAGGAAACACAGAGATTAAAGAGGAAGAAAAACAACAGGAAATTACAGTAAACTGAAGCCTTTGACAGCTATAGAACTATAAATATTAAACACAGCCCATTTTCTAGACAGATCAGCATAAATCCTTATAATAAAGGACTAATTGCTTTGATTCCTGTTTCCCAATACGTGAGACATGGCTTTCAAAAAAATTATAACACAGACTGAGAGACAAGAAAAGATAGGCTGAAAAAGCAAAGTAAACATTTGGACCTTATACAGATGACACAAATCTTAAAATCACCAGATACAGAGAATTAAAATAGATATTTTTAATATGTTAAGAGTTCCAATGGGATAAAAATTAGATAGCATAAAAGAACAGAGAGGTAATATATGCAGAGATGACAGCATTAAGAAAGAACCAAAAAAGAAATGTTCAAAGTCAAGAATATCATATCAAATGATGAATGCCCTTGATTCACTTATTAGTACTCTGGGCATGGTTATCATTTCTAAAGTCCTGTTAATGTGGAAATTTTGAACTCTCCAATGAAACACCAATGTTTTTAATGACATCTAGAGTGATGAATACTGTCCAGAAAATTTTCAGTTGACTTTTCCCAAATACAATAGTGGAATCACTATCTATGCAAGCTATAGTCTTCAGTTCAGTCGCTCAGTCGTGTCCAACTCTTTGTGACCTCATGAACTGCAGCACACCAGGCCTCCCTGTCCATCACAAACTCCCAGAGTTTAGCAAACTCATGTCCATTGAATCAGTGATGCCATCCAACCACCTCATTCTCTGTCGTCCCCTTCTCCTATCTTTCCCAGCATCAGGATCTTTTCCAATGAGTCAACTCTTCTCATGAGGTGACCAAAGTATTGGAGTTTCAGCTTCAACATCAGTCCTCCCAGTGAACACCCAGGACTGATCTTCTTTAGGATGGACTGGTTGGATCTCCTTGCACTTGAGTCATAAAAATTCTCTGGGCCATGAGCTGTAGAATGGATATTGTGTTAATAGACATGAAAACAATCCTAATCTCATTGTTAATCACTGTGAGAACTTGGGTGAGCAGGTGCATTATCAGAAAGCAGTTATACTTTGAAAGGAATCCTTCCTAAACCGCCTCTGGGGAAACTGGTAATACTTTTATAATCTAAAACTGTTCAAAAATGGGTGAGGGGCAGTTGGAGAAAGGGATCTGGAAAAACTGGGTTCAAGTTATTGTTCTTCCAGATCAAGTGATCATAGGAAGAGATATCAGAAAACCTTTTTTGGGGGCTTCATTTTCTCTTCCCCCAAAGAATCTATTTTTTATAACTAGATTCAACTTCTCTGAGATCTCAGTTCCTGTGACCTTTCCAGAAAACAATCATATGCGTATTATGATTTTGGCTGTACCTCCTGTATTTGCACATCATGAAACTGATGTCAGCAAATTGAGCTGCACAAATGAGGTAGTTCCTAAAGGAATTTATTATCCTAAAATAATCTTTTTTATGGCTTAGTGCAATTATCTCAGTTTTCCAGTCATATATGCAAATGACCTTAACTACAAATGTAATTGTCATGCTGAAAGCAAGCCATGGGGGAATAATGAATCTAATAAAAAGACTGTATTTGGAGAACCCATTGTTTTCTGGAACAAAGTACTTCATTGACACAAAATAATGAAGATAATGAAGTGTGGTGTATAAACAAGTAAAAAAGCTTTTAAATTTAATTTAAAATGTTTCCCCTCTCAATTATGAATACTTCCCCTTTAGTTATTAACGTAGATGAATTAAAAGTTATATTAACAGTCTTATTCACAAAGGAAAAAAAAGAAGAGAAGGAAGAAAAGACTTTAATTGTACTTGAGAAATGAAACAGTCAGAAATCCTGATCAGTGTAGGAGGAATAAATTATTAAGTCTACCCACACTCTCCATTTTTAATCTTTACTATTCAGTTTTGTATCCATAAATATTCTCATGTAATTTGGTAAAGCACTAATTAGTATTTAAGAACTGATTCATTTTATGCTTGACCTTTAGCTAATTTCAGTTTATGAATTCTATTCTTTGCATATACAAATAGCTTGGCAGAATTTATTTTGTTCAGTTATGAAAATCCTACATTCAATTAAAACACTTTTAAGTTATTTTTTCCTGTGTTTAGTGAAGCCATATTTTATCATAACATAAAGTGCCTTTATTAATTATTTCAGGAGTAAGAAGCATTGCTTTTAATAATAATCCAATTTTAGTATAGACTCTTTTTGAATGTTCCTTGCAGAATTCAGAAAGGTCTTTAAACTGTAATTATGTTATATTATCTCTTCATCATAATTATAAGTTAGAAAGTGTTGTGATTATATGGATGAGGAAACTGAAACACAGATAATTAAAACAATTTTTGTAGTTAATCAACATAGGAAAATGGAGAGAAAGTTCTTATATCCTGTATCTTGCTTACTTTTATTCAATAAGAGATACCACAGGAAGCATCTACTATATTCCCAGTAGTAGTGTTAGTCACTCAGTTGTGTCTGATTCTTTTTGATCTCAGGGACCTCAATCTGCCTGGGTCCTCTGTCCATTGGATTCTCCAAGCAAGAACACTGGAGTGGACAGCCATTTCCTTCTCCAGGGGATCTTCCTGACCCAGAGATCAAGTCTGAGTCTCCTGCATCATAGGCAGATTCTTTACTATCTGAGCCACCAGGGAAACATAGTACAAGTCTGTATATAAAAAAAAAAAAAGAAAAAAAAAGCAAAGTTCACACTTGGCTTTATTTTTATCCATATTCTAACTTTGATCAAGTGGTACCTATCTGTTTTATATGTGGATTACCTTCAGGCCAAACCTTTGGTTTCAATTCCTTCCATGAACGAGTGTAGAATAAAGTACCTCAAAGAGAAAGACACCTGTTTAAAATCTGAGGACTTCTTTTGCTTTCTACTCCCTAGTCCTTTGTTTATTGCTTTTCCCTGTGTCCACTGACAACAACCAAAATGTTTACTGTAAAAAACTGCTGATCAAGCAAAGACAAATGTATTAGAGTCATTTCAGGAGAGGAGAATACCACCTTGACAAAACTTTGATGATATTTCAGAGAGAGAAGTCAGGGGACATTGTTCCATTTCAGAATCCAGAGTGGATGGTTTTTAGGTATATCTTGCAAAGTAGGAAACTAGTTTATGATTGAACATAGTTTAAGATATACTAACTTTGGACTGGAGAGCACAGAATGGAAAAAGCAAGTTTTGATAAGCTCTTTAGTTGGTTGACAGTCTTAGTTTCCAAGAGAAAGTATTTCTTGGAATAGATAGCTAGGTTATTTTCACTTATTTTCAGTATTGTTTAACAAAAAGAGGGGAGAGGATTTCTAGTACTAATTAACACAGGAATACGCACTGTGCTCATTTCACTTTTTTATTATGTGGTTATTAATTTGTAGCTATCAGTCTGGATCTGGAACAAAAATACTTTGTCAGGTTTAATTAACTCCCAACTTCCCAGGTATATGGACAGTCAGGTTGTTACTCAGTTGGTTGACTGGACCTGCAATGGGATCTCAGTTTGGGCAGAGACACTTTGTCTCAGCCAGGGAGGTTCTTTTTCTGATCAGATTCATGCAGTCAATAATGAAAACAATGCTGAGACTAGAACATCATAACTTTTATTCACTGGCCAAAGAATGGATAGTTCACAAATCAACTTTTCAACCCAATTGAGGTGGAGACACCAAATATATAGAAAAGTTGAAAGTAAAAAGGAACAGTTTTGGAAGAGTGGGAGGAATATTTATGTATTATCTGAGAACACAGGTATGGTTTGGAGCTGAAACCAATTCAACTCTCCCCTTTTCAGTCCTTGTATGAGCTTTTCCAGTTGTCGCAGCAATCTTCAACTGTCAGTGTGCTGATGGATGTGTTATTTAGCATGCTAATATATTACAATGAACATGAGCATATATAATGAGACTCGAGATCTACTGGAAGTCAGATATTTCTCCGTCTTGGGCCTAGTTGGTTCTAACCATTCTTTTATTTCTTTTTCTTTTTCTTTTTTGCAGCTTCCTCCTGGAACTTAGATAAGAATAATTGGTTTCTATTCCAGAGAGGAGCAGGGGTAAGATTCTGGGGCAATAACTTTGGTAACAAAATGCTATAATTATTGGCACTTCATTTTTCTCACTAGGAAGAGTCACACAAGTATCTCAATGTGGTGCTTATAAATTAGAGGAAGGGCCACTACCTTCTAGTCCATCATAGCTCCTGCTGATGTTTTCATTGTCTGAATCGATGTAATTCCTTTTCCAGGGACTTTTACTTCCGTTTTTCTTATAGTACTTGGGAGTACTTGTTTAGATTTGCATGATTAGAAGTGGGTAATTAACAAAGCTTAAGCTTCAAGGTCAATTACATGCACGTGCACAGGCCTCTTCTAAGGCATTTTGAATGGAAATAACAATATGTAAACAGGCCCATCTTTTTTTTAATAAATACTATAAATTTAGGGTATTTAACACTAGTTTGCTGAGGCTGTTTCTGCTCCTCTTATATCTGGTGATGTCAGAATTTCATGCGGCCGAAGGTAAAGGTCAGCTGAAGATAATTTGGTTTCATTTTCGTGGGATATACTGATGTGGTTCTGTCCACTACAAATTGGCACTTGTCAAGGACATTTGTCATCTGCCTCTGCTGAAATTCAATCCTGTGCTGCCTCAGTTGCTGACCTTTGACCTGCCCTGAAGGGAGTTTAGGGTGGAGAATGAGGCAGTATGTGCTCCAGGGAAACTGGGGAACAGGTCTTTGTGTTATTCAGTCACTAAGTCCTATCCACTCTTTGTGACCCCATGAATGCAGCACACCAGACTTCCTTATCCTTCATAATTTCTCAGAGTTTGCTTAAACCCATGTCCATTGAATCAGTGATTCCATCCAACCTTTTTATTCTCTTGTCTTCAGAAACAGATTTCATGATCCCAATCCTTGCTTGCATCTCCTCACATCTAGAAAAGCACTAAATCCCTTTATGGTGGCATCATCTCCTTGTGACTAGCAGAAAACCTTTTGTAAAGTAAGCGTTTGACTTCACTGAACTCCCCCTTCACCAAAATCTTAAATATTTTACCTTCCCCATCTACCTCTTTGGAGCAGTCTCTTGGAGCTATCTGAGGTGCTGTCTCCTGGGCTGCAGTCTTCATTTTGCTCTAAATAAAACCTAACTTATACTCTCATGTTATGCATCTTTTTTTTTTTTTTTTAGTTGACAGTTCTTAATACAGTTAAGTAACAGCATTGAATTTAGGTGTAACGTCTAGAAATACTAATTCCATCTACAATAACTCACCTGGTATTGTGAAAATAGGTGTCATGGAGAAAAAGTATAGGATCAAAATATTCCCCAGCTTCCTGACAAAGAAAGTACATGGATAGTGAATAAGAATCAAGGCTTGAGATGCCTGAGTCATATATTAAATAGTTAATAATAAAATGTGTAAAATTTTATATAGAGGATTTTCTTCTTATTGATTCACTATATCTATCTATAGATAGTTTACTTTTGGTTTACATTAGATTTTATATTTAGAGTAAAGTTGACAATACAGAAATGCATTTTTCTTTGTTTATCCATTCTGGTCTTCTTTGCCTTTAATTATATCAATAATTAATTTACATTTAATATGATTGCTTATATACTTGCATTTAGGCTTAATATTTTATTTTTTATAATTTTATTTGGACTGTCACCTCTGTTTTTTATTTCTCTGCACTTTTTTCTTACTTTTTTTCATAATTCCATTTTAATTTATTCATTGATTTTCAGCTACATATGATTTTGGTTGCTCCAGGGGTTATATTATCAATCCTCTAATTTCTGCAGTCCATTTAGGGTTACTTTCACTTAAAGTATGGAAAATCTCACAACTGTTAGCCTATCCTAACTCCATCATCTTTTATGGTATAATTATCCAAGATACAATATCTCTATATTATACATAAAGATTGTAATCTTTGTTTTATACAGCCAAATTTACTTAAATTTCTGATACTTCTTATCTGTTGCTAAAGATCTGAGTTTCTATTGCAGTCTGAAGCACTGCCTTAAATATTTCCAGTTGTACAGTTCTGCTGGGAACAAATTCTATTAATATTTTTGACCTAAATAAATCTTTATTTTGTCATATTCTTGAAGGATGTATTCCCTGCTTCTATAATTAGGGGTTGATGATTTTCTTTATCTTTGAAAGCTTAAATATGTTTTTTCAAATGTTTATGGCTTTCATCATTTCTGAAGCAAAGTCCATAGTCATTTAAATCACTCTTCTCCAGTGCTCCAGCACCTAGTGTCATGTAAAAACTACTATCAAATTTAGTGGTTTAACAACAACACTGACTTTCTTTGTAAAAATAATTATAAGGTTACTTATGTTTTACTTAGTGTGTGCCAAGTTGTCTCAAATGTTGGAGTGGAAATAATTGGAAGGCTCATTCATGCGGTATGTGGTACCTGCTATGGTAAATGGAAATAACTTGGAGTTGGAATAGTTTGAGCCTTTCGCTTTCTCTCTAAGCTGTAACTTAAGCTGTCTCATCACATCATCCCTTCTCATGTTTCCTCTATGACCTGAGCCATCATGTTTCAGTGTAGACTTTATTTGCTGTTGTTGTTGCCACCAGGACCTCCATAACTATAGAAGTAAAGAAAATACAGTGAAAGCGAAAGAAAATAGAGGAGCAGACAGAACTGGGTGAGATTCCATCTCATATACACATTTAGAGGAGTGTTGTTACGCATTTGTCATCCTTGGGTTGGTAATCTTCACAAAATGCAGATTAGAGAAATTGTCATTTTAAATCCAAAATGGGACTCATTTTTACCCACACTGAGTTGCAGAATAACACATACATTTCTTAAATTGTTATTCTTCCAGAAACCAAACATGTCAATTTTGCCATGAAAAGGTGACAATAAACAATTTCTATTTATCTACAAAATTAAATTGTCTTGCACTTTGTTTTTGGTGCTTGTATCTGATATTTTACTTACTTTTAACTTTTAATGCCTAAAGAGTTCTTTGACACATTTATAATATATCATTTTACTCCTTAGAATAAAAACAATAGGCTTTTTAGTTCTTACCTTTTTTTTTTCTTTCTTTTGGAATTTTACCTTTTATTAGATGATTCTATCTTCCTTGTTTGGCATGAAATATTTATGGTGGGAAAGACCTACCTTTATATGCAGTGTATTTTTCAGATTTACACTATCGACAGACAATGATAATGTACTAGGAAAAAAAAAACAATTAACATTTCATGTATTCAAAGTCTAAGCATGTTCATTAAAAGTTATAGTTAACATTTACTCAGTGCCTATGTTATAAGCACTCTGTTAAATTTCTCTAGGTAACATAAAGACTAGAACAACTAATTTTGACATCATTACAGTAAGTTGGGGATAAGATAAACACTGTTAAATAATAATATTTGGAAAAATACTAAAGTGAGTGTTATACAAATTGGCAAAAAATTTCATTCTCAACTTTTTAAGAATGAAATAGCAACAACAGAAACAACAAAACTGTAATTCAGTTCCTTTAGTAACTGAGGATACAAAATCACATAAAACTATTTCACAGGTAGCTAATAACATTCTATATTTCTATATGTATTTCAGAACTTCACACAAATACAGATTCCACTTGAAGCAATGAATATGAAGCACTAATCCTAATGCTTATTTTTTATAAACAATTATTATTTCCATATGTGGAAATAACAATGCATATTCTGAGCATAATCTCCAGATTGTTATCTAATTCTTACACTTATAAATATTTAAAATACCTGTGACCCTTTGAGGTTGACATCTTACTCTATGATTTAGATAATATTGCACGAAGTACTCTAAAATGTATTACATTATAGTAACATCAGATGCTTAGGCAGAATTTCTATGTTAGAAATAATTTTTATTTGAAAATCATACTACTTTTAGAAAATATAGGATTTATTGGTAGGAAACTGGGACAATTCATGCAGTGAAAGTTCAAGAAAGGTTCAAGAGAAGCAGAAACTCCCCAAGAGCAGGAGAGGCCAGCACAGCCATGTTTAATCTCACATTTCTTCCTTCTTAGTACTGTTTTCAATCTCTTCAACTGTCATATTCATGTATGTATGTATCTATAACCAAAAAGGACCTAAGAAAAATCTCCAGAAAATATTCTGACACTGACTCAGTGTTGAAGAACAGAATGATAGCACAGTCTCAACTACTTATTCTTTGAGCAGGGGTCAAGCGACTATAGGATAAGCTTTCCACATTGCTAGAGTGGGGAGATGCAGGTCCCCTAAACAAAGCGAAATGTTACTACTAGAAGAAGGGGCCAAAGGTATTGGACAGTATAAAGCAACATATATACATGCCATTAAATGTCAAAATACAGTAGTCTAAAATATTTATAGAGATCCCAAGAGCAAGACATATTTAGGAAATTTAACTTAGAATTTCTTTCACAGTAATCTACATCCAGAATAAATTGAACCAATTCCAATCAAGAGAAATATTTAAAAGGATTATTTTAGTCCTTGTTTTCTAAATATTGTCTTTGTATGGAAGCTTCCGGGGACTTGGAATGACTCCCAGTGAGAACAACACTTACTGAGTTACTCTAGTGTTAAATCCAAAAATTACTTTGGAAATAGACCTTAATAAAATCCATAGTCCTCCAAAGGAGCATCCCTAACAATGTAATTATAATAATCGCTCAGGCTTCTGGGAACCAAATCCTTTAAGCCATTTCTTGAGCTTCTAGTTCTTTTTCACTTCTTTCTAATGGAAAAAAAAAATGGTTAGTTGGGCAGCTATAATGTACCTTTTCCCAATATACAGGTTCTCTGTTTTAAAGCCAATCTTTTTCACTTGAAACCATATCTGAAAGAAATTGTTTTAAATATTGTTATGTTCTCAGGTGAGTATATCTTATGGATCTTTGCTTACTGAGTACTATGCTTAATCACTCAGTTGTATCCAAATCTTTGCAACCCCATGGACTGTAGCCTACCAGTCTCCTCTGTCCATGGGGATTCTCCAAGCAAGAACACTGGAGTGGGTTATAATATAGATAAAGCAAACTAAAAATAGCAAAATGAAGCTATATCAATAAACCATATTGAAAAGATAATTACTGAATGAAAAAGATGATTATCTAGCATATGGTCACTTTTTCCTTTTGGTTACACATGTTAGTACCAGTGCTCCTGGCCTAAGATTTATACATTTTCACCATCTATCATCACCCATTGCTTTGCTACCATATAAACAGTTAGTTTGCCTCCTCAATAAGATAATAACTTGTATGACTCTGGCACAAGTTTCAAGCCACTGTCACAAGTTTCAAGCCACCATCAATTTATAAGCATAATGACTTTTGTGAAGCAAGTCGTAGCTTCTAGAAGATGGCTCTCATTGCATTTCTTTTTACATTAAAACCTTCACAGTCAGGGATATATGCCTATTCTGTTGAATCTAAAAACAAGTATTGAAATTTTATGTTTCTGTAAAATATATTAGATATGATACTTAGAAGAACCAGACAGAATCTTGCAATAGTATTCAAGGAAAAAATTCTCCATCACTCTTATTTCATCCTTTATGACACTTTTTTTTTTCTTCCTTGTAATAAAAGCTAGGACTAGGTTAAATCAGCCAACTTATCCTTTTCCCAGGAGATAAAAGGAAGAGGGAATAAATTGCAGCTGGACTTTTCTTACATCAAAGAGATTAGGGGAGAGTGCCTAAAGAATTTTGTTTGGATTATATCTTCTTTGAAAAGAAGGGAAACAAGACTCATGAGAAAGTTGAAAATTTGGCTTGTAAATATACAAAGTGTGGATGAAATGTTATGTTCATTACTACTTATTTCCTTGTGGTATTTCAGGGTTCCACACTTGGCTTCATAAAAAAGTTGAATTGATAACAGCAAAGGGCACCTCTCCTTTGTAATTACATAGATCTCAGATATGCAGATGATACCACCCTTATGGCAGAAAGTGAAGAGGAACTAAAAAGCGTCTTGATGAAAGTGAAAGAGGAGAGTGAAAAAGTTGGCTTAAAGCTCAAGATTCACAAAATGAAGATCATGGCATCTGGTCCCATCACTTCATGGGAAATAGATGGGGAAACAGTGGAAACAATGTCAGACTTTATTTTTGGGGGCTCCAAAATCACTGCAGATGCTGATTGCAACCATGAAATTAAAAGAAGCTTACTCCTTGGAAGAAAAGTTATGACCAACCTAGATAGCATATTCAAGAGCAGAGACATTACTTTGCCAACAAAGTTCCATCTAGTCAAGGCTATGGTTTTTCCAGTGGTCATGTATGGATGTGAGAGTTGGACTGTGAAGAAGGCTGAGCACCAAAGAATTGATGCTTTTGAACTGTGGAGTTGGAGAAGACTCTTGAGAGTCCCTTGGATTGCAAGGAGATCCAACCAGTCCATTCTGAAGGAGATCAGCCCTGGGATTTCTTTGGAGGGAATGATACTGAAGCTGAAACTCCAGTACTTTGGCCACCTCATGCTAAGAGTTGACTCATTGGAAAAGACTCTGATGCTGGGAGGGATTGGGGGCAGGAGGAGAATGGGATGAGAGAGGATGAGATGATTGGATGATATCACTGACTCGATGGACGTGAGTCTGAGTGAACTCCAGGAGTTGGTGATGGATAGGGAAGCCTGGCGTGCTGCAATTCATGGGGTTGCAAAGAGTCAGACACGACTGAGTGACTGAACTGACTGAGGGCTTCCCTAGTGTCTCAGTGGTAAAAAATAGCCTGCCAATGAAACATAAGGGTTTGATCCCTGGGTCAGGAAAATCTCCTGGAGAAGGAAATGGAATCCACTCCAGTATTCCCATGGCCAGGGGAAACTTGTGGGCTGTAGACCTTGGGGTCACAAAGAGTTGGACATGACTGAGTGACTAAAATAATTACAAACAGGCTGAGACTGCCTCTATGAACATTCTGTTTATCTAAGCAATGCCAGACCCAATGTACTGATTTCTCCTCTTAAAAGAGATACTGTAGCAGCTCTGTAGTGGGCAAACCAGGTTTCAAGGAGGGTCATAATCTATCCTCATTCATCTTAAGTGAGCTCACTTGGGCTATTCAAGTGCATGGTGTTTTGGGTTCCAGGATGAAAAGTGTTTTTTTTGTTGTTTGTTTTTTTGTTTGTCTTTTTCTTACTTTTCTTGGTTAGAGATATTTGGAACTAGAAGATTGATTACTATATTCTAAAAAAAAAAGAGTCCATTGTTCTATATTTCTATGAATAGTTAACTATTTTATTCTTGATTTCAAAAGTTTGCATATAATAATTAATCCATTGGGTCCTGCCCAGAGTATTTACTAGAGAGTTTCAGGATAAATGGCTATTCCTCCAGTTATTTGAGGTGCTTTTCAAATGTAGAGTGGGGAAGCAGATTCTGAAAACAGCAAAGATAAGATTGCTATATATGATGTTGGTGAATCAGGGCTGATCTCATTGAATAAATCAGAGATAAATCAGAATTGGTAAATAAAGGTGGAAAAATGTGAAACTTCATGAATTCAGGCAGTGCTGATGTCAATTTGGTATGTGTTAATCTCATTAGGGAAGATGAAAAAAGTGTGATCTACTATCCACCTAGTATATATAATCACCACATACTTGAATAATAATTGTTATGTAGTGGTTACCTTCTATGTTAGATATCTTTAACAAATGATCTCTATATTTAATTACCTTAAAAAGTAGATATTATTTGTCCAGTATACAAAAGAGCAAACTGGAGCTAAGCAAGTGTAAGTATGTACTTAAGGTAACAGAGCTACTAAATACCGTATCTAAGAGTCAAAGAATGCTCTGTTCAGCTCAGTTGTGTCTGACTCTTTGCGACCCCATGAATCGCAGCACACCAGGCCTCCCTGTCCATCACCAACTCTCAGAATTCACTCAGACTCACGTCCATCGAGTCAGTGATGCCATCCAGCCATCTCATCCTCGGTCGTCCCCTTCTCCTCCTGCCCTCAATCCCTCCCAGCATCAGGGTCTTTTCCAATGAGTCAACTCTTCGCATGAGGTGGCCAAAGTATTGGAGTTTCAGCTTCAGCATTAGTCCTTCCAGAGAACATCCAGGACTGATCTCCTTTAGGATGGACTGGTTGGATCTCCTTGCAGTCCAAAGGACTCTCAAGAGTTTTCTCCAACACCACAGTTCAAAAGCATCATTCTTTGACACTTAGCTTTCTTCACAGTCTAACTGTCACATCCATGACCACTGGAAAAACCATAGCCTTGACTAGACTGACCTTTGTTGGCAAAGTACTGTCTCTGCTTTTTAATATGCTATCTAGGTTGGTCATAACTTTCCTTCTATGGAGTAAGAATCTTTTAATTTCATGGCTGCAATCAGCATCTGCAGTGATTTTGGAGCCCCAAAAAATAAAGTCTGACACTGTTTCCCGTGTTTCCCCATCTATTTCCCATGAAGTGTTGGGAGCGGATGCCATGATCTTCATTGTCTGAATGTTGAGCTTTAAACCAACTTTTTCACTCTCCTCTTTCACTTTCATCAAGACGCTTTTTAGTTCCTCTTCACTTTCTGCCATAAGGGTGGTATCATCTGCATATCTGAAGTTACTGATATTTCTCCTGGCAATCTTGATTCCAGCTTGTGCTTCTTCCAGCCCAGTGTTTCTCATGATGTACTCTGCATAGAAGTTAAATAAGCAGGGTGACAATATACAGCCTTGAAGGACTCCTTTCCCTGTTTGGAACCTGTCAGTTTTTCCATGTCTAGTTCTAACTGTTGCTTCCTGATCTGAATATAGGTTTCTCAAGAGGCAGGTCAGGTGGTCTGGTATTCCCATCTCTTGCAAAATTTTCCACAGTTTATTGTGATCCACACAGTCTGCTAGCTGACCTTAAGAAACCTTTCTCTTTTCACTATGTTGTTTAGGGTATCAAGTAATCTTTGTTTTCACAATGATATTTCATAGATGATGCCTTTTTCTTCCCCTTGAACTTGTGTTACCATCAACAAGTCTAGCCCGTGGAAATTAGGGTATGAGGTGCCTAGGACTCATTATATTTTGAGTGTTAAGTGCAAGCATTTCATGAATATTGCCTCCAGGTGACATCTGACATTCCAGTTCTTCTACTACTTACTTCTGTTATCATTTCAATTCAGTCACTCAGTCATGCCCAACTCTGCGTCCCCATGGACTGCAGCAAGCCAGGCCTCCCTGTCCATCACCAAGTCCCAGACCCTACTCAAACTCATGTCCATTGTGTTGGTGATGCCATCCAACCATCTCACCCTCCATTGCCCCTTCTATGCCCGCCTTCAATTTTTCCCAACATCAAGGACTTTTCCAATGAGTCAGTTCTTCGCATCAGGTGGCCAAAGTATTGGAGTTTCAGCTTCAGCATCAGTCCTTTCAATGAATATTCAGGACTGATTTCCTTTAGGATGGATTGGTTGGATGTCCTCGCAGTCCAAGGGACTCTCAAGAGTCTTTTCCAACACTACAGTTCAAAAGCATCAATTCTTCAGTGCTCAGCTTTCTTTATAGTCCAACTCTCACATGCATACATGACTAATGGAAAAATCATGCAGACCTTTGTTGGTAAAGTAATGTCTCTGCTTTTTAATATGCTATCTAGGTTGGTCATAGCTTTTCTTCCAAAGAGCAAGCGTCTTTTAATTGCATGGCTGCAGTCACCATCTCCAGTGATTTTAGGGCCCTAAAAAATAAAGCCATGAAGTGATGGTACTGGATGCCATGATCTTAGTTTTTTGAAGGTTGAATTTTAAGCCAACTTTTCACTCTCCTCTTTTACTTTCATCAAGAGGCTTTTTTAGTTCTTCTTTGCTTTCTACCATAAGGGTGGTGTCATTTGCATATCTGAGGTTATTGATATTTCTCCTGGCAATCTTGATCCCAGGTTATGCTTCATCCAGTCCAGCATTTCTCATGATGTGTATATAAGTTAAATAAGCAGGGTGACATTATACAGCCTTGACATGCTCCTTTCCTGATTTGGAACCAGTCTGTTTTTCCATGTCCAGTTCTAAATGTTGCTTCTTGATCTGCATACAGATTTCTCAGGAGGCAGGTCAGGAGGTTTGATATTCCCATCTGTTGAAGAATTTTCCACAGTTTGTTGTGATCCACACAGTCAAAGTCTTTGGCATAGTCAATAAAGCAGAAGTAGATGATTTTTCTGGAATTCTCTTCTTCAGTGATCCAGCGGTTGTTGGCAATTTGATATCTGGTTCTTCTGCCTTTTCTAAATCCAGCTTGAACATCTGGAAGTTCATGCTTAACATTCTGTTGAAGCCTGGATTGGAAAATTCCGACAATCACTTCTTTTTATTAAGAAGCAAATTGATGGGTATGCTCATGGTGAATCTTAGCAAACAATGTATATGCTCAGTGTTAAATTCAATTTTTGTTTAAAAAGTTCAAATAATATATTAATAGTACAGCCTAAAATATGTTGTAGTTGTATTGTGTTCTACAGTTTTAATATTTCATCTTGATGTTGCTCTTTTTGTCATTTAAGAGAGTTAAAATCTTCTTCAGGTGTATTTTAATAAAGCTCTTTTGCATCTAACTTATAAATTGTTATTAATCTGTTTATAGATATAGCATTTAAATTTGAGATATATTATTCAGCAAACTTCTGTTTCATAAAGGCAAGTGAAATAGGAAAATGGATAATGTATATGCAATCCTAATAATTGAAATATTAAATTACCCATTATTTTGACAGAAATTCACTGACTCAAATGTTTTTAGTAAACGATATTCTATATTCAAAAGTCATTCATCTTTATTGACCTACTTAGAAAGTACAATTTTAGTAAATGCTAATAAATTAATATAGAACCAATTTCAAAAGTGTTCAATTAGATTAAGATGCATAAATTTGACATAAAATGTACTTTTATTTTCATTTCCATTATATATGAAGACTCTAATATTAAAGTAATGAAATACTAAAAATCAGGTATGTAAAAAAATCTCAGTGCTCCACAGAAACAATTTAGTTCTGAACTGAAAAAGAAAAGCAAACCTAAAGACAAGAATCATCCAAAATAAAAAGCTTGAGTCTTAACAGTGTAGAGCTTTTTAACATTAAAAACCTATGAGAATAACTTGTATAATATTTATATTAGTATTTTAGTTTAAAAATACTCCGACTTTTTTTTTAAATAGGTGTACCATTTGCCAATAAACCATATAAAAATGCTTCAGTCTTCTAGTGTCTATGGAAGGTCATATTGGTAGAACCTTTTAATTTGTAGCATTAAAACTACAAGTATATGATTTCATGGTGATATATTTATAACAATGTATTTTATCACCTAGATATTCACTCAAAGACAATTACAAGGAACCAAGATACAATGTAAATGTTCCTCAGATCATCACGTATTGGAAATCCATAGGTAATTGCTGATAATAAAATTTGTTATTTGTGCAAATTATATGAGGTAAGTTGTCAAAGAGATATGTGAATTCTTACCAAAGAAATCACTATTCTTAAGTGATTTTAAATGCAAGTGACTTCTATTTTTATGAGGTATTAGCTCAGAAAATCAAACTGCCATTTAATTTTGCTCTAGTGAGCCTATTGTCTTCATTTCACGTCCTTCATGGGATACATTTTTCTCTGTATTCTTGGAGATTTATTCATGAACTCCCATTAGCATTAATAGGGGTTATATAACTCTATCCCCTACACAGCCAGTGGCAAATGAAATCCCTTTGGTGTAATTTTCTGGCATTTAAATGAGTCTCGGGTTTTATAAAATACAATTATGGTGCAGTGTTACAAATGTAAATACCAAGAAGGTATAGGAAAGGGAATTAAAGGTGCCCTTTATAATGACACATGAGAGGCTACCACTTTCTCATGGAAAGACACAATAGAAAGAAATTTTCACATTATCCATCTGATCATTATCAGTTTGGGGAATAGTGCTGTCTCTCATGGAATTAATGGATATTAAATCCAAAATCTGACTTAACCATCAGATCACATAAATTTTTTTTTAGTAGTGGAAGCAATGGCAAAGTTGTTTTTTTTTTTTTTTTCCCTATTGCTAATACCTGACTTTTTAAACTGAAGGAATAGTATTTTTAGCTCACCTTGCTTGCAAAAGACTGTAGTCATTTACAGATTTTTTTAATTTGAGTAGCCTCAGTGTTAGGAGTTATATAATTTTCAATAGGAATATTGCAAATAATGATAAAAAAGAGTACATGCAAATTTTGTGCTGTGCTAAAAAACACCAAGCTCTTAAAGATATAAAAAATGGAAACTCTCTTTACCCTATTCAAAATACCTAATATAGGGATACTTTTGATTCTCTCTTGCAAGTAAATACACTGAATATTACAAATATAATACAGATATATCAGAAAATCTCATCTTTCACCAATTTCACCTTATCTTATGGTACTGTTCCTTTAATTTCAACTTTAGTAATTTGTCTCTTTGAATATCAAAGGAAATTTTTAAAATATCTTCTGCAAATATAAAAATGGATCCAGAAGTAACCTACTGGTAGCTTCTAAGTCAGAAACAAGACCATAATAGGTCATTAATAGTTTAATAGAGCTGTGTTTTCTCCCAGCAAACCAACTGAGAATCTACATTTGTTTGAATGGAACAACTTTCAAACTGGTAGAAATGGGCTTCCTGAGTCACTGGAATAGGGAAGGTGTGCTAAGGGATAGAGGGACCTTCTCTGACCACTTAACAGTGAGCTTTGAAGCTGGTTCTCCCAGTGGTAACTGACATTTGCAGTTACAACTCAATCACTCTGATTCCATTCAATGATTGCTTTATAGTACTCAGCTGCACAGTAGAGATTTTAGATTTAAACAGAGCTAGATGAACGATGTTTATCTTGACATAAACAAACTTTCTGAACCCCACTTTCCTAATCTGATAATCCTTGATAGTTATTAGCATTGAGGAAGAATTAAGTGGAAACTAGTTTAGTATTTGGCATGCTGTCATGTTTCCTCGGCCTCAAGGTGATGGGTCTTCTGGAGCTGGTAGCCACCCTGACCAGCAGTGAAATCTAGCTTTTGTTACAGATTCAAGAGGAAAGGTAGTACTCAGCTGGATGCCTGCCACATTTAAATATCTGTTACTTAAACTTATCTTCATCCAATGAATAATTTTAAATGATTTTGCATACATTTTGATATTTAATGGAAAACTCCCATTGCTTTGGCATTCTTTGCATATGTGCTGTCCTGTCCTTGCATGGTCATCCATAGCAGTGGTTCTTTATCCATAGCAGCTATCCCAGAGCTTGATGTTTTGGAATGCTGTTTGAATCACAGATACCAGTAATAATGCAGCTCTATGTAGGCTCAGAGTGATGTGAGAAGTGCACATAAAATGTCATGCAGTGATATTATATAGCTTGTTTTTTGGATTGTATTTCAGATGGAAGAGCCTGAATTTCTGTTCCATTTATTGTCTTACCTTTATTTTCTCCACTTGCTATTGTGCAAACATGTTTGGAGAAAACTAATCTGTCAGCTTTTTTAAACGATAAATTGGAGAGTGGAGAGATCTGTTTCAACAAATAAGTATTGAATTATTATTATTTTTCAGATAAAATGAAAGTCCTTTGTGTGCATATAATCAGAATAAGTGATGCTTAAGTTATTTTTAGAGTCCTTTGATTCTAAGGAACATCCTCAGGGTCACACAGGTAACATGCAGCAGAACCTTGACTCAGTCAAACTTCTATGAGGCTATTTTCTGGAAATATTTTAATCTGCTGAGTCCACTTGTAGGCAGTTAAGAATGCACATGCACACAGGCAAAAAAATACTAGCAAACACCTGGGAAACTTGGTCATTCAGTGTTTGACTCTTAGGACTTACACAGTTTTACCAGTAATAATACTTAATTGTTCCTACTATGACCAGCAATATTCAAGGAACAAGCTCTACATATCTTGCATGTATTCTCCTATCCAAGTACTAACCAGCCCCAATCCTGCTTAACTTCCAAGATTGGGCATGTTCAAGGTGGTGTGGCCACACACTCTTGCATAAACAAAAGTCCACTTGCTTTTTAATACCACAAAGGTTTGCTTCCTTTACTTCAGGGACAGATTGAAGGGATTTGAACCACACAAATGCTTATAAGAGAAGAGTCAAATTAATTACCTTGTCAAATCTTATGTCAGTAATACGATTGAAATAGATTCTCCCATTTATCTTCTTTTAACTCCCCATGTCACAAATTGTTGTGAAAGTACTCATGAATTACTCTAGCATTTTAACAGTGTGTATGACAGCTGGATAGATATGCACCAACACTAAATAATTCAAGTTAATCTTACATTTGTATATATGTAATTTTAGGCCAATGATCAGCAAACCATGGCCCAAAGGCAAAATTTAGCTTGCTGTCTGTAGAAAGTTTCTTTTCATAAAAGAGCCACACTCATTCATATATATTATATATGTTACTTTGATGCTGCACTGACAGAGTTGAATAGTTGAGGCAGAGTTGTATAGCCCATAGACTTAAAAAATCATTAGCTTGTCCTTTATACAAAAAGTTTAGCAATCTCTGTATATACCTGTAGAGTGCAACTAACTTATATACACAATGAATGTTAAAATCACAAATAGTTTATTCTTTCTAAAATACTTATAGTTGATTAATCTTAACAATTACATCAAATTAAAATAATTTTATTTAAATTTTTATTTTCTCAGTTATAATTAATGCATTGTCTATTAAATTTAATAAAAATTCCTTTAATAGAAATGTTCAAATATGTTAAACAGTAAAATAATTTTTATCTTTTTAATTAACTATATTATTATATTTTGATTAAAATATATTCGAATTTTTACTATTTGAATATAAATGATCTTGATGTTGGGAAAAATTGAATGGGAAAGGAGAAGGGGGCAGCAGAAGATGAGATGGTTAGATAGCATCATTGACTCAATGGACATGAGTTTGAGCAAACTCTGGGAGATAGTAAAGGACAGAGAAGACTGGTGTGTTGCCATCTGTGGGCTCTCAAAGAGTTAGACACGACTTAGTGACTGAACAACATGTAACAAAACATAATTATATTTTATGTTTAATCCTTTACAAATCTAAAATGAGTATAAGTACAAGCACTAGTGAAAAATAAGAATGTGAAAGTAGAGCTCAGAAAAGAGTAAAAGGTGAAAAGGAACTAAAACATTTGATATTACAAAAAATATATTTTTGTCAAAATAGGAGAATAGAGCATAATTATTAAGTAGTTTGTTGACTTGATTTATAGCTTTATTTAGGTCTATGGCATGTGGGCCTCCATTTATACTCTTGTTCCCAGCCCTGCAAATATGTGGATTGAGCCTGATTAGTTCCAAACTGGAAGTAACCAGCTGCTTTAGGGTATCTGTATCTGGATAAATCGCCCTAAACTTCATCAGCTTGTCTGTCTAGTCAAGAGTGAACTAGCCCTAATCTTGCTGGTTTGTTGATCAGGAGGGAGACCTTCTTAACTTCTTGTTGAAAGAAACATTTGGCATTTGGAGCGATCATCCAAGATAAGGTAGGTTATAATCTCCTTATTTTTTAAAAATTATGCACCTGCTATTTGTTAAAGACAGTTATTTTCAGTAACTAAAATTTATGCAACCTTTTTGGCTAGAATGTTAGCTTGTAATTGAAAAGTCTTTTTTCTAAAAAATATATAATACTACTAAATATACTTAAAATAATGTGTCTAGTTACTTAGGTATACTGGAAAAATCATGTGCAACAATTTGCTTCAATAAATATAATTAAGCTTCTGCTTGACTATTTCAGCATTAGGATTAAATGACTATATTTAGCAAAATATACATGATGAATATAAAATATAGGACTTGTTTATTTGCAAAATTTGCTCAGTTGAAGGGGGGGAACTGAATTAGGTAGATGTGAAATAATAAGCTTTACATATATGACATTGTGGGATTTCCTGGTGGCTCAGCTGTAAAGAATCTTCCTGCAATGCAGGTGACGTGGGTTTGATCCCTGGGTCAGGAAGATCCCCTCGTGAAGGACATGGAGAACGACTCCAATTACTCTTGCCTGGAGAATCCCATGGTCAGAGGAGCCTGGCAGGCTACAGTCCATAAGGTCGCAAAGAATAGGACACAACTGAAGCAGCTGAGCACAAGGCATGCACATATGACACTGTGAATGAGAAAAAGCAAGTGGCTTCAAAATTACAGAAGCTGACCTTCAGGACTAAATTTGTAGGTGAACTTCCTCAGGTAGTATAACAGTAAAGGGTGGGACAATAAAGTTTATCTACTTAATATTTCTTCTAAGCAACACTGGTTATAACAACTGAATCTGAAAACAATCTGAAAAGATTGATTTCCGCAGGGACGTTTTAGAACTACATCTGCACACATTTTCTGACTTACTTAGAACAGCTCCATTAAAACTGTAAGCTTCTTAAAAAGACTTTCTATAGTCCTTTCCATCAGACAATTTATCTTTGTCTACCTGTAGCTGGGCTCTGAAGTCTTGTACTGATTTAACTCCCTACATTTGAAAACATAGTCTTTTCAGTTTAGGGATATGCTACCCTCATTGTCTGAGTGGGTGACACAAGTGCCTATAAAGACTACTTGTTTCTTCAGCAAAAGGTACACTGTGACTCTAACTTTTAGGTTATGCGTGATTTCTCTCCTTGTTTCTGTGACTTTTTGTCCAAGCCTAAGAAGGACCAAAGAGATTCCATCTGTGTATTTTCACCTTCTGCTTGACATCTCAGAAGTTCAAGAATATTTAAAATGAACTTGGCAATCACTTCTTATTTTAGCCCTGATCTTTATATTAAATTAGTCTATTTACTAATCTCTGTATTAATTCAGCAAATTTTATTGCTCAGTGAAAGCTTCACTTTGCCCCCTTTTGTTGCATATCCAGTGCCTCCCACCTACTTAACCAAAGCCAGCATCATCTACATCTTATACAATTGCAGTTGTCTCTTGACTGGTTGCTGGCTTCCATTCTTGCTTCCATTCATCCTATTTTCCATATGGGAGAGATTTTTTTTTTTTTTTTTTTAAGTAATCTACTTGCTCTCCTTGACCCACAGTGTCTTTCCACCACCTTCGAAATGAAACCTTTTAATACTGTCTACTGGACCTCACTTATTTAGGTCCTGTACCTTCTCCAGGTATGTCTCAGACACTCTACTCTTGGAATTATGCTCTGCTGAACTGCTTTTTCTCACTAGGCTTATTCCTGTCTCAGGCAGCACGGATGTGAAATAGCCTTAACTTTTTCAATCTAAAGTGGGTTCTACCTTACCCATTTTTGTTTCTCAGCCTTACTTTTTCTTTACAGCACCTATAGTTTTCAATGATATTTTTTTTGTTCACTATCTTTTTTTCCTATGGGCTTTCTTCTCTATTATGTTCTAAGCTCCATGAAGGCAGAGTTCTCATATCTTCTTTTTTTAATACAATAGAGCTTAGTAGTGTGACACATGATAAGCACATGATAAATAATTAGCAAAAACATAATTGATGGATTGACTGAATAAATTAGCCCATGATTTATTTTTCAGAAAACAAATAATAAAAACCTTACTATTTCCTTAAAGGATGATTTTTCTCTTCAGAGAAAGAACTTAAAATACAGGTAATACTCCACAAATAGACAAGGTTTAGAAAATACTAATACTCCTGTGTCTATGATATGCAACATACTTAATGAAGAATGAAAATTCATGTTAGGTGTGGAGATAAACAAAAGAATAATCACAGATATATCTAGAGAGTTTTTTTGGGATAAGTTTGAAGGTGCTGAAGTATTTGAATTTTAACTTTATAGGAGAATAAGGAATCACTGAGGCTTTTTAAGTAGCAAACTGACATGATCATGTTTGTTTTATTAAAATGGCTTCTTTGTGTATATGTGTGTTTGTGAGAGCAAATGAGAGGAAGAGAGAGAGGAAATTGGTTTGAATAAGGCAAATAAACTAAAGTAGGGGAGAGTATTTGACAGCATATTGAAATGCTGTAGAAAGAGACCAGGAGAGGGTCTGTCAAGAGTAGTGTGTATTGAAATTAGCAGTATAATAATTCAGAAAAAAAGAATGAATCAGAAGCAAATGAAGATTTTTAAGTTGGATATATTTGAGGCAGTTGAATGTTTATATGCACGTGTGAACTGAAGCAGACATTTATATGTCTGTTATATTGATACCTAATTAAATACAATAGTTTTATGAATATTTAAAATGCTGTCTTCAATTAATATTTCAGTAGCTGATTTTTGTCATCCAATTTTTATCCTGATATTGACAAATATACATGAAAAGCCATGGAGAATTCAGAGTTCTTGTAACTGCTATCCTGGAGATACCACTGGCATGAGAACACTGATATTTCAAAGAAATTATGACATTCAGTAGAGCCAGAATTCTTTCCTCTTGGAAGAATAAATAAATGAATGATAATGTTGATACCATAATATCAAATATCCATGGTACACTAGACTAAGCCAGCTAGTTAATAGAATAAATCAAAGGAGGATGTAGTTTTAAATCATAGTGTATCAGCTAAATTTGTGGTGTCTTGTTGCATATTGCTAATATTAAGCAACACATTTTGTTTTTTTCCCTCAAAGAAAATATGACAAGAGAAAATATAACCCCATAGATGGCAGCCCACTAGGCTCTCCTGTCCCTGGGATTCTCCAGGCAAGAACACTGGAGTGGGTTTCCATTTCCTTCTCCAATGCATGAAAGTGAAAAGTGAAAGTGAAGTCTCCCAGTTGTGTCCAACTCTTAGCGATCCCATGGACTGCAGCCTACCCGGCTGCATCATGAAGGGGAGATCCATGGGATTTTCCAGGCATGCTACTCAGCACAAAATATCAATTGATCACTGTTTTACATAGTTTAAGTTGCCAGGCTTACACAAACTTATTAATTAATCCATTCAGAATTTTGAATGGCTCCTAAAGAATGCTGAAAAGAATTATACACACTTTCTAGGAAAGCAATTTCAATTCATCTTTCATGGTCAAATTTTTGCGGATTATGAACAAAGAATGGGGAGAATTAGAATGACCTTTACTATTCCTTACCTTACCGGCTCCCCAAAGCTGTTTCTACTTGGATCATTTTATAGAATTGAGTTGCTAAGAACTGATTGACCTTCATTAACAAGGCACATCCACAATCACCTTATAACAGACAATGACAGTTAAAGAAAAAAAAAAAAAAAAAAAAGTCTTTCAATGTTTCCAGATAGTGAGTTTAAATTTGCCTTCATGTTTGACAAGCAGTGATTTATATATTATCTTAAATGTATTTGTATCCCAAGAAAGGTTCATGTAGGTTTGCTATGTTCTGAGAAAAATAGACATTTAATCGACTTGATTCAACCACAAGAATGCACATAAATTGGACAAAGAAGAGACTTGAGGTAATGACAAATTACACTTAGACTCACAAAAGACTATCCTGAGCATTCAAATTTATTACATAGGAGGGGTTACTATATTTTGTTATTGTATTATACAAGAGAGCCAAACCTCCTGCTAAATTTTTAATGTTTCCATTCCAGAAAATAGACCACGTAGTCTAGAATTTTATATTTTAATGCTAGAAGAGATTCACTCTGGTGAGGAAGTATTTGTCTTTAAATATTCTTTAACTACCAGACTTCTCAAATACAAATTAGTTTTGAAAACTTTGCCCGTGCTTAAGCACATATAGTAAACTAAAAATATACGGCAGTCAGTCTTCTGAGCAAAAAATTCTGCAGTGGTTTTGCAATAAGCTAAGTAACTAAAATGAAAATGGCACATTTACATCATTCATTTTAAAAATAGTATCTTAAAATATCTCTTTGAAGTGCTGATTCAGCTGATAGTTAAATTGCCACAGTGATGCAGGTGTTCTTAGGTCCATAGTGGCACTGATGAAGGGAAACAGTGTTTACCACTGGGACTGAGATATCTTAGCATTCCCAGATGCTTCTGGTGAGTTATCAGACTTACTCCTAGGCTATGAAACTGTATTTTTATTTTTATCTACTTTATGTGGGAATGAATTTAAGCAAAACATTATTTACTAAAAAAGGAAGTAAATCTTTAAGAAAATTTATGAGAGACAGTCCCTTTGAAGTATGTTTCTTAAAGTTAGAGACAATAATTAGTGTACACAAATATAAGGAATATAAATCCAGTCTATGGTATATATACTTGACAATTTGTAACTACTATGTATAAACTCTCTTTGACACGTTCTTCTGTATACCTCATGTACTACACAACCCAATGTTCTATTAGAAAATGACATGGCAATTGTTTTCAAAGAGCAAGGAGTATACCTTCCATGTCACAATCCTTGAAAATTTGAGATATGCTGTGGGATACTCTCTTTATGTTATATAGATGCACACTGAGAATAGGAAGAAAGTAAGGACATCACTCAAAGGTTTATGACTATGTCAGGGGAAATGCTAAGAAATCTCTCTGAGCCTATTACCTGAAATAAGACTTGCCTTAAATATTCCAAGAACTACTGGCTAAACCGATAGAAGGCATAAGCATAAAAGTATAAGCACTTGGTAGAAAGTTTTGACTGTTGGTTTGAATTTTGAACAAGGTTAATTGATTGGTTGGTGCAAAGTGGAGAGTGAAACAGCTGAGCACATCTGGCTTCAACTGATAAGAACCATGGCCATACACTCCAGTGCCATTTACTTAACACTTCAGTAAAGATCTCCTGCCTGAAACGCCTGATGTCACGGCTAGGAGCCCATGATGCAAACTGGCCATTGACAGTAGAAAGAACCCCTTCGTAATTTGAGAGAAGTTTAGGATGAAACAAGCTCTATTTCTTTTTTTCTCTATCGGTGTTCCCCGACTACTGTTGGGTGGATGGGTGAAACTGAGGGATAAGCCCTCTGCCTTGAGAAGCTGTCTTTCTCACTTCTGGGATAAAACATCAGATAGAATAGTCATGTGTTTAAAACAAAAGCTTAAGTATATGTGTGTGTGTTTTTTTTTTTCTTTAGGCATGTTCACACATATACACACTTAAAGAAAAGAGACAAGTCAGATGTTATTCTGAGTCTAGTGTTTTAGTCTTTATTTCAAAAGAAAAAAAAAAAAAAAAGCAAATACTCAGATGACTGAGATAACCCTGAAGGTGAAGGCCAAGTCTAGAGTCTAGCAGATATGAAGAATGATAATCTAGACCACACTTTGAAACTTTACGGTGCAGAGGAGTCACTAAGGGACCTTATTAAAATGCAGATTCTGAATCAGTAGGTCTGAGATGAATCTTGTTAGTCTGCATAATCTAGCAAGCTCTCATTTGATGGCAATTCTTCTGGTCTTCAGACTATATTTCGAATAACAAGAATGTAAATTATAATTATAGAATGCTAGCATGCAGAGAACAAACTGAAAACTACTCTCCACAATTTACATGCAAGTAAATTTTGCTTTCACATTTAGGATATGCTTTCTTGTTTTCTTCTGGAAGTTTTGAAAATATCCCTAAGGCCAAACATACCAGGTTTTTTTTCTGCCTGAACAAGGAATAAAATTTTTCAAAATCATCTATATATAGTAATGTTTAAGTTAGCATATTTATCTGGTAACTGGCTTGTAATATTTACATTATACCAATTGGAGAAGGCAATGGCAATTCCAGTACTCTTGCCTGGAAAAATCCTATGGACAGAGGAGCCTGGTAGGCTGCAGTCCATGGGATCACAAAGAGTCGGGCACGACTGAGAGGCTTCACTTTCACTTTTCCCTTTCATGAATTGGAGAAGGAAATGGCAACCCACTCCAGTGTTCTTGCGTGGATAACCCTAGGGATGGGGGAGCCTGGTAGGCTGCCATCTATGGGGTTGCACAGAGTCGGACATGACTGAAGCGACTTAGAAGTAGCAGCAGCAGCAAACATCTATTATTTGGGTTCTGAAAATTTTAGAGCCCAAGTTTTCTGTTTTGTAAAAGCAATTGGATCCAAGATTTCTTTACTACCATAATTAACCATTAAATCCCAGTGATCCCCAGCAGCAAAATAGGAATACATATTTATCTCAGTTGGGAAAAATATGGTACAGTGTTTAGCCATCCATCTATATCAGTCTAGGTCACTATCAATATGACAAGGGCAACCTGTCTCATGGCCAGGAGAAAAATAGATAAAAAGCCAGGTTGCCCCACCTCATGAAACTAGAGTCTCATGTGTGTGTGGTAGTCCCTCAGTCGTGTCTGACTCTTTGCTACCTGATGGACTATAGCCTGCCAGGCTCCTCTGTTCATGGAATTCTCCAGACAAGAGTACTGGAGAGGGTAGCCATTTCCTTCTCCAGTGGCTGTTCACCACCCTGTGATTGAATTCAGATTGCCCACATTGTCAGCAGATTCTTTACCATCTGAGCCAGGGCCACAATATGAGAATCTTTTATTTAAAAAAAAAAAAATGATTTTATTTCTAAATTGAAAGGGGCATTTAAAATTTCAGCATCTGTAATATCACACTCATATTCAAATGAATTGCATATAATTTATCCTCTCTATTAAGCTGAATATGTAAATAAACATTCTTTTGGAGATACCTGTTTTTTTTTTTTTTAATACTGAGTTGCTCAACATTAAAAATTAAAAATATTTCCAGTGTCCAATCATCTTTCCTTTTACCTCTTGTATGTGCCACTCATCAGGTAAACAAGAGTATAGTACTATCTTCTCATACCTAATGCCTATTCTCTCTGTTTTCTTTGCTATGAGAATAGAAAGAGCCTTGTTCCTACCAGAATTCCTAGCAATGCCTCTCCTTACCCACTACAAGTGGGTTCCTAGGTGGCTCAGATGTTAAAGACTCTGCCTATAGTGCTGGAGACCTGGGTTTGACCCTTGGGTTGGGAAGATCCCCTGGAAAAGTGAATGGCAACCAACTCTAGTGTTTTTGCCTGGAAAATTCCATGGACAGAGGAGCCTTTCAGACTATAGTCCACGAGGTCACAAAGACTTGCACATGACTGATGACTAAGAACACACGCACACATCCATTACATATGTCAAATGTCGCACACCAGCTTCTCTTTCCTTTAGTTATTGTCACAATTACTTTGTTGTTGTTGTGTAATCTCTAACGTGTCCAGCTCTTTGTGACACCATGTACTGTAGTCTGCCAGGCTCCTCTGTCCATGGAGTTCTCCAGGCAAGAATATAGGAGTGGATTGCCATTTCCTTCTCCAGGGAATCTTCCTGACTCAGGGATGGGCAATTCTTTACTACTGAGTCATCAGGGAAGCCCATCACAATTATTTACCTGTCAGATAATCAAAGCTATCCTGAATACTCACATCATTCTGTTAAGCTGAAGTTCTGAAATACATGTGTGTGTGCTTTGTAATTTGAATATCAGTTCTATGAATTTGCCTCTAAATTCCAAGGTCAACAGAAAAGGTGGGATATGAAGATATTTAACAGTTATTGGCTGGCAGTACAATCTTGAGTAATTTTCTTTGAGCACTTGAAAACACTCCATGGACCTCTGTTGGCAATCTGGGTTCTCTAGCTTTTTGAAATGCACGCTTTGAAAAATTGCTCTAAGTTCAGTTCAAGCGCTAATTACAGAAAGAGCTCATGTTACCATTTTTCAATGTATGAGTATCAGATGTCTTTTTCTGGAATTAGAGATTTGGGGAAGAATGCATTTATGTAATAAGGAATTATTGAACAAAATTTTTTCCATAGTTATATTTTAAATAGTGATTGTTCTTTTTGTGAATAGATTGCCTACTATGGGGGCATCTGAAGAACCTAATTAAATGTAGTGCTTGGTAGGAATTTCAAAATTTAACCTGAAATATTGGAAAATGAGTCTTGCTTTCACTGTTTCTTTGTATCAACTCAAATGCTTAAATAAAAATTTGCAATGACAACTTCTAATTTTATAGCATTAAATGACCAAAATGTCCATTCAAGTGGTTGGTTAGATAATTTTGCCTTTTTTAAGTATAGAAGTTTGCTTGTTGCATCCTCTTTCCTGTAGTAGTAGATGGTTCTTGAAAAGGAAATATCTCTCTAAAAGACTTTAGTTAACTCTGCTTTATTGGTCATAGCTCTAAGGGTTTAGAGAAAGGATACGGGGGCACATTTGACAGTCTAGATAAAACATAAAGAGTGGATAGCTGGCTTCCTTGACATTTACATGATGCACAAATCAACAGAAGAGAAAACAACACAAAACTACTGTCATATGATGATGACCATATCTTCAGGCTAGAGAGAGCATGAGAGAGGGCTGATTTCTGAAGACAGTTTATTCTATAAATATGCCTATGTACACACAACATATTCTTGATATATGATCAATGACAACAGCACTAAGAGTTCACAAGGGACATGGGAAATTTCTGATCCATGCTGTCATCTGGAAAGTGATAAAAGCATAGATTCGCTGTACCGTTTTACAGCTCTGATTCAGTTCTCATGGTTCAGAATATAGCAGAAGCCTGCAGAGAATTTTGAGACTTGCATCATCTTTGTTCCCAATTCACGCAATTCATAAAATGTAATTAAATTAGTGACAAATAACAGTTGTTTTCAGTTTCCCCAAATCACAATATGGACTGGATGACATATAATCCTTTTGACTTCCCTTGAGTTTTCACCTACTCCAGAATCAGTTAATTATATGCCCCCTTTCAATTATACCCTACAGCTCCATATTCTTATATTTTTCTAGTGATTTTTTTTTTCCCAAAACCTAGGCCACTACCACCAAATTGTTCTTTTTTTTTCTGTACATAAAGTATATGGAGGAGATGCAAAGACTCTAAAAACTCCATCTATGCTAGTCATAATATCAGAGTCGAGCTAATTCCCTGAGTTTATTACACAATTCCAGTTTTTGTGGTTCTTTCATATTTAAAATTTTTCCTCAAGGATTATTCAGTAATTTCTACTTTTACCCAGTAGTCTTTCTGTTTCCACCAGCTTTCAGTAAATAGCCTCATTTTCAATTTCATTTACTATTCATATTAAATGCAGATACTGCGCTAATTTGAATGTATCCTAAGCTAAGCACTGTTATTAACTTGATTTTACAGATGAGGTGACTGCATATAAAATTTTACAAATGAGGTGGCTGCATGTGATATTTGGAAAATGTTATTTTTAAATATAATTTTTATATCGCTTCTGATTCTGTGTCTCCAAGTCAAAACAGTGGAAATTACTACCCTGGGCAAGAAAAAAGGTGGGCACTTCTAATAAGAAATCGGCTATTTATCAGCTTTCAGTCTTAAATCCAATCTTCTTCACTGCTTTAACTAGAGAATACTAGGTAAAAAGCCCATGTACTTGAGAAACAAACATTTCAAAATGTCTTCATTATCCTTTTTTAATTTATCTTAAGGCAAGTCAGTTTACTTTATTGTACTTGTTTTTTTAAGGGATGTCTCAGAACTATGAGAACAAGAGAGAAAATCCCCAATTTCCATGAAAATGACCTGTACAAACAAGTCTGTGTTGAATTACATGTCTGACTGCTTCTGACCTGAGTTCTAGAGAAGAAATGCTTGTTAAGATTTTCAATCTTTGAAGGATAATAGGTCTTTTGTTTCACCTTCTATTGGGGACTTTAACAATAGTCCTCTTTGCATGTGGTCAAACTAAAGCAGTTGTAACCTTGTAAAAGGAAAACATAAGGACCTATTGAGTTCTCCTTGTCTTCTCTTGGCTTCCTACTGTTGGAAGCTGGCCTATAAATCCATCATGCTCTGGTGTGTGTGTGTGTGTGTGTGTGTGTGTGTGTATGTGTGTGTGTGTGTAAATGGGGCAAGTAATTTAGCTGATACTCTAGTACTCCAGCCTGGTGGCCACTGACAATGTCAGAGACAGATGTTGCAGGGGATCAAATGCCCTTAGAGATGAGGGCTGAAGGATAGGTTTCCTAGACTAGTTGCTAGAGAAAAATCAGAACACATATGAACATCAGTAGAGTCAGTCTGCAGAAGGAGATGGATGAGTCAACAGGAGCATAGTCTAAATTAAGAACAGAGACCATGAGTTATATTAGCATCTAATATAACTTGAGCATCTCTAGAAGCTCAAGTCTCTGGAATGAGTTCTGTCACACCTCAGCAGAGATTAGCAAGGATCACAAGGATGCTGAACAGATCTCAGTGGCTCCCCTCATGAAATTTCATATGGTTATAATCCACATGTATCCACACTCTCTCAAATATCCAGACAACATCTTAAAGAGGAGAAGTGGAAATACTTCTGAAATTTTGTGCATTTAACAGGAGTCATCTTAGCACACCAACTTGAGAGAAAAATCATCCAAATTAATGAACTGGCCTGAGATTACCAAATCAGAATTCATCTAATTTCCCTCAACACCAAAACATGCCTACTCCTTGTCAGAGGATTAGGAACTAAGTAGAAGGATAAATTTAGGTATAGTGAAATAAAGAAAATATTTTTCTTTGTGTATCTATCTGTAGTGTGAATACACTTTCTTTAATGGTTATAGCTACTGCACTATGAGCTCTGAGACACAAGATCACTTGTTTTCTTCTTCACTGTCTATTGCACCAATGACTGCTTATCCACTTTTGGAAAATAGAGACAAATTAAAGAATTTGTTATCTTTCTTTTAAGGCACAGAGACAGATGCATGATTATGATTTTGAAAGCTAGAGCTTTCACCACTGATCACAAACCTATTTCTTTCCCCTTTTTCTGGAGCCCTCCTGTCTCAGTCACTCCACTGTGTACCCCCCATGTTGTCTTCCTTTTATTAGTCATTTTGTAAGAAGTGTCTCTTCTTGAAATAAACAACAAAATTTAGCATGTGTGAGTATCCTTTCTCTTTGAGCAACCATCCAAATTGTATTCCTTTCAAACATTTTAATTAAGACTTACAGTACCTGCAATCTATTCCTTCTTTCTCTCTCTTTGTCTCTGTTATTTTTTCTCCTCAGTAGCTTCAGAAATTTTACCTAAGACCTGGTCTTAGTAAGTATGGACACAACTGAGTTCCTAATGATAAATGGAAGAGAATTTTTAGTCTCTCTTCTCCTTAGCATCTCTAGAATCCTTGACCCTGATCATACCTTCCTTACTGATGTTTCTCCTCCCACAGATTTAGTGAAATCATTCTAATTCTCTTCCAACCTCTTTGCTACCTCTATTATTTTTTCTTTGTTGTTAATGTCTTTGCTTTGTTTGTGCCTCATAAGCCTTTCCTTTTGTAAATGCAGTTTATTAAGTACTTATGAAATACATTTCCACCTCCCAAATTATTAGTCATCTAAAGAGCATCACTGATTCAGACATATCCAGAGTAGACTCTTGGCTCAGCAACTTAATAACTGTGTGAACTTAGACAAGCTCTAAACTTACCAAGTATAAGCTTTATTATCTGTAAGAGCTGGATGATTATACTTACATCAAACTGTTGTTTGATGATTAAAAAATGAAACTTAAAAGTGGTACCAATAGCTGGCATATAGTATATACTAATAAATGGTAGCAATTGTCATTCTTAACATTCAAAGTATGTATTCTTTCCCCACTAAAATAAAAAACATGCATCAAGACTTGACTAAATTCTTGTGCTGTGCTGTGCTGTGCTTAGTTGCTCAGTCATGTCCAACTCTTTGTGACCTGATGGACTGTAGCCCAGCAGTCTCCTCTGTCCGTGAGGATTCTCTAGGCAAGAATACTAGAGTGACTTGCCATATCTCTTTCAATAAGCCTGTGCTTTCCACTCTAGATTTAGGGGGTTGCCTGCTTCTCTGGACAAGTTTTGAAATGTTTATTTTCCATTAAGTACATCTTATTTTTGTACAGGAGATTATCATTTGAAAGGTACTTCTATTACATCAGAAAAACCATCTTCATAAGAGTAGATTTTATCATATAAGAACTTTTCAGTAGTGTATATCAATTTCTTCTCTCTTGACTTTTATAATATTGAGATAATGTTTTATTTTTATGTATATTATAAAACACAATATACATTATTATTTTTGTTTAAATAGTCAATCGTGCTTTAGGGATATATATATATATATATGAAAGAAAATTTTATAAGCTTAACCAGTGTAGTTATTATTTCCAGTATTCTATCTACTGTCAAGAGCCACATTTCTATCTGGGATCATTGTTCCTGTGACCTAAACAACCTCCTTTAGTAATTCTTGATGTGTGGTTCTGCTGGTGATGAATATCTTCAGATTTTGCACATGTGGAGGTTGATGGTGGTGGTTTAATCTCTAAGTCCCATCTGACTCTTGCGACCCATGGACTGTAGCCCACCAGGCTCCTCTACCCATGGGATTTCCCAGACAAGAATACTGGAGTGGGTGGCCATTTCCTACTACAAGGGATCTTCTTAACTCATGTTTCAAATCCAGGTCTCCTACAGTGCAGGCAGATTCTTTACCACTGAACCACTAGGATGCCCCTTTGCGTGTGTACAAAATCTTTTTTTTTTTTTCCTTATGTTTTGGAAAGATTGTTTGAGTAGTTATAGACTTCTTGGTTGATAGCATTTTTCTTTCAGTATATTAAATATGTTACTCCACCATTTTCTCACGTTGTTTCTGATAAATATGGTATCATCCTCATCTTTGTTTCTTCACATATAACAAGTCCTTTGTCTCTGGCTACTTTTAAAGACTTCTGTCAACATTAGTTTTGAGAAATTTGATTTGGTGTGCATTATAATAATTATGTTTCTTCTTGGAATTTGTTGATATTCTTGCATCTGTGGACTTATAATTATCCAACTTGGAAGATTTTCAGCTATTCTTTCTCCAAATACTTTGTGTTCTTGCTGAGTCCAATTATGTGTATATTAGACCACTTGAAGTTTTTCTCAACTCTCCAGCACTCTGTTCATTTTTAAAGTGTTCCCTTTCAGCTCTGTGTTTCATTTTGTATAATATCAATTACTATGCTCTAAAGGTCATTCATACTTTTAATGCAGTCTCAGCTATTGTGTGCTAAGTTGCTTCAGTCATATTTGACTCTTTGTGACCTATAGACTGCAGTCCACTAGGCTCCTCTGTCCATGGGATTCTCCAGGCAAGAATAATGGAGTCGGTTGCCATGCGCTACTCCAGAACATCTTCCCCACCCAGGAATGGAACCCACATCTCTGATGTCTCCTGAACTGCCAGGGCAGATTCTTTCCCACTAGCGCCACCTGGGAGGGAAGCCTAATCTGTTATTCAATTAATGTTTTATCTGAGTCATGGTAGTTTGTCTCTCTATATGTGTAATTTCAGCATTTTCTGTAACTTTTGTGTCTTTACTGAACTTTTGAATATTTAGAATATAGTTTGCAAAAATATTTTAGTGTCTTTGTCTGCTAATTCTATGTCTTTACTGAACTTTTGAATATATAGAATACGGCTTACAAAAATATTTTAATGTCTTTGCTAATTCTAACATCTGTTCTGAATTGCTTTTATTGATCCCCCGCCCTTCACTGTGGGTCATGTTTTCATGCCTTTTTGGCAAGCCTGTAAATTTTTGATTGGTTGCTATACTTAGTGAAATTTTACTCATTGCACGCTAGATATTTTACTTTCCTATAAATATTCTTGAACATCATGCCGGGATGTAGTTCAGTTACTCAGAAACAGTTGGATCATTTCAGATGCTATTCTTATCTTACTTTACTTTTTTTTAAGGTAGCTCAGGAGTAGCAATCAGTCTAGGGATAATCATTCTGTATTGCTGAAGCAAATATACTCTTCCCAAACACTTGTGAATAATAGGATTTTCCATTTCTGGCTGTTAGGAAGAAGCCTTATTCCCAGGTGCTTGTGGGCATTGGGCATTACTAACTCTTAACTATTTGAAGGTAGTTAATTCTCTGGCTTCAAATAATTTCCTCACATATGTTTGCTAAATTCTAAACAGAAACCTTTTGCAGATTTCTGAATTTCTATCTCTGTGCACTTCCTCCAGGGCTCTGCATGTGGACAACTCTTAACTAACTCTGTGTCCCCAGACTCTGAATTCTCTGTCAAACTCATGTTGGTTCTCACTCACAGGTTTGGAAATATTCTCTAGGCAGTAAGTGGGGGACAGTTATAGGGCTTATAGCATTCATTTCCTGTCTCTCAGAGCCATTTCTCTTTATTGCATCATATTCATCATCTTGAAAATTATTGTTTTCTTAACTCTTATCCACATTTAATTTTTGCAGGTAGAAATACCTTGACCTGTTACTACACCTTGTATGTGTTAATCGATCAGTCATGTCCGACTCTTTGTGACTCCATGGACTGTAGCCCACCAGAATCTTCTGTCCTTGAAATTCTCCAGTCAAGAATCCTGGAGTAGGTAGCCATTCACTTTTCCAGGGTATATTCCCAACCCAGGGATTGAACCCAGGTCTCCCTCACTGCAGGCTGATTCTGTATGGTCTGAAACATCAGGGAAGCCCTTATTCTACCTTGGCAATAATTAAAACGTCTGTTTAAAATTTTTTCCCAGTTCATAATCACTAAGGTAAAGGAGTGGGAATTTAATGTTATTCTGGTTGAAAGTTAGGTTTCCACTTTTTAATATAAATTAACATAATTTGATCAGTGTAATGGTATACACATAAAGCACACTCACGTATCGCACACACATACCATCCCTATCTGCTTGAGTAGTATATTACTGATTTGTTTCATTCATTCACTTACTTTTTAAGTAGCTATTGAATGCCTCTTTTGTGTTGATCACACAGCAAATATGAGGTATATGGCACTGAACAAACAGAAAATTTTCTGCCATTAAGAACTTTAAGATAGAAAAAACTACTCAAAAAGTAATGCAGGCCATTCTTTTCTATTTCTCTCATAGATCCTAGTATATTATAGGCCTCCAGATAGATAGATGTTAATTGAAAATGCAATTTTTAATTTAAAAGAAAATTCTCATATAAGTTAAACCTTAAATCTTTATTATCAGTGTGTGTCCTTGTGCACAATATGACTTTGAAGCAGGGATAATTTCCGTGTGTGTGTGTGTGTGTGTGCATGATATTATATATATATCATATACATATATAACACTTAAAGAGTCTGGAGTATTTTTAATGTAGATAAAATTAGCTTAATATTTAAGATATACCCTGTACATTCCATCTCCCATATGAGCATACTCTTTTAAAACTTTTTGATTTTGAATGTATCTGATGATGCTTAATTAATTCCAATATTATTTAAGCCAACATTTCTCCTATGAAAATACAATTTCAAACTTAAAGTCTCTTGTTTTTAATTTATTTTCTTTCTTAAATCATTTGTTACCAACACGAAATAATTGACATGTCAATGTGTCTTCATTTCTATTTCTCAAATTATTTATGAAAGTGAAGTTTTTCTTCTTTTCTGTACTTTGCATATATAAAATAAGAACAAATTAATATTTTCCTTAATTACTATCATTGCATTAATCATTCATATATATTAGTTAAGTTTTCTGTAAAAAGTAGAGCAAAAAACAAACAGAACCTCTTGATACAAGGCAGTTATATTTTGCCTGGAATTGTGTTTTATAGAAATTATAATGTATTTCTATTAATACATGACTTAGATTCAATGTAATTACTTCAATATGATTATGGTATAATTATGCATAGTCATGTATATTTTCTTTCTATTTCTGAAATTTTAAGCAAATTGTTTTTAATTTTAACTTTCCATATAAATACCTGATTTAAGTTTCCATATAAATATCAAACTAGAATTCACACTTGAAATTATCTTAGTCCTCAGAAACTGCGGTTTAAATTGGACTCACTGTTTTTGTAATTACATATACAAATACAAATTGAATATATTTTGCTAGCTTCACAGCTTTCTTTAACCAAATCTATATGAGATATATGAAGGTATATAGCATAATTTATGTGCCTAATTGGGGTAACTCAATTTATCATACAAAACTCATTTTAAGTCAATGAAAAATGAATACATTTATATTTTTGTTATTCAAGGACAGGACACATATCTATAAATACAAACAAAATTAGGCATATTTCCTTTAAATATTTAGAAATAAAAGGTAAATTTTAAGAATATTTTATATTACATTATAAGAATATCTTACAGATGAATTCTAGTATTCTACTAATCTCAACAATTCTATCTTCATTTTAGTTGAAGGCTACAGTTAATTGTCAGTCTTTCACTTGTTTTCATTTTTCTCCTGTGTTGTTACTAACCTTTGAAAGATTAGCTTTCCGTTTTCTAAACCAATACACACTGTTTGGGGAACAAGTTCATCAGGAAGTTTAATCTGACATTGCTTCTTGTGTGTCCTACTTTAGCTCTTGTTTTCAGATCAAATGGGTGTTTTTAAAGGTTATTCATTTTTAATTGAAATTTTATTTCAGTGAAAGTTATTTCTTTACTTGTAGCAACAGAAAGAATTTCACATCTATTTTTAAAGTGTATGCAAATATTGTCATTCTTCTTATCAGAGTTATTTCTGTGGGAAAAGTAGACACAAATTGGTGTGACTTCCTAGTTCCCAGGGACTTCTCCTGTGGCCATGTCAGTGCTTCTAAGTTCTCCTTTTCATACCCATAATACTCGACCATGACTAAATGCTCCAAATCTCAGCATTAGTGTCCCAATCTGGACAAATCAATTATATATTCTCACTTGAGGGTTGACATTTACACAGAGATATAAAACTGAAGATGGAACTTCACTTGCCTCATAGCAATGCCCTTGAGTGAAGATCCCTAACTCCCAGTACATTTTACCTCAGAGCTTGCCTAGTTTCTAAGGATTCATTGATTATCTCTGTAATTTTTTTAAACTAACTACGGTAGTTTTTTTTTTTTTTGTTTGTTTGTTTGTTTGTTTGCTTAACTTAGGCCCCCCAAAAATAAAAAAAAAAATATAGGTCTTGAGGTCAAATCAATGAAATAGGTCTAATTTAGACAATAACTCTAAGTGTATATTTTGAAGTCTAATGTGTACAGATACCAAATATTAGTTTTGGCATGTTACGTGAGATATTTTAAGGAAGGTGGGCTATTTTTTTTTTTTCGTAGTAGTCATATTTTTATTTATCTCATTTTTAAACAAACTATTGTAGCAGCATGGTTCATGTCAGAATAGAGGAGATTTTGCATGGAATACAATCTTGATGAATGTATTAAAAATCTCCTTCCCTTTTGGAGGGTAAAATAAAAAGAAAGCTAAGTTGCTCTGAATAGCATAAACAGAAGAGTTTTGAGATTTTGTGATCAACTCTGAAGTATAGAGGAGAAGACAGAGCAAAAAATGCAAGAGAAAGATGGCCTGAGAAGATGTTGATTTCTAAGAAATTCATGGCAGAGAATAGATGGCAATTGCAAGACACACTAAAACTGGTTACTTTTTGTTCTCGTCTATGTGGTACAAAGAAAAGTGCTGTTTGTATTGTTTCTGTTTAAATGAAGGAGAAGGAGTCGTGTCCAATATGGAGCAGAGTGAAAGCTGGAGGAGAGAGTCTGAAGGAGGGATTGGGCAGGAAGTCTAGATGGAAGCATCGGCAACAGTGAATCAGAGATAGTCCTCCCCTGAAGTCCTCTGGAGGTAACCAGAAAGTCTCTGGATTTCTCATGGCTCAGAGCATGACATTCAGCTATTTAATGTGGATATTTTAGGAAAGGTGACTCCAGAATGGCTGAAGACTTTAGTCCACTCAAGCACAAGGCTTACTCTTCATTATTTAGACATTTCTAAGAAATAAAAATTGGCAAGACAATGAAAGAAATTAAGCTGTTCTGTCACTGAGGCCAGTGAGGTTTTATAGCACTTCAAGTAAATCACTTTTTATTTATTCAATGCTGGCACAAATACATTAAATGCAGATAATATAGCTTTTCTGCTCAAGTTTATTCTTGATTTGACATCAGGATATTAACTGATATTACTTTTTTTTTCCAACAAGCCTCTTATTTTAGAATAATTTTTGATTCACAGAAAACTTGTGAAGATAGTACAGAGAATTCCCATAAAACCCTGTTTGCTTTTTTTAAAAAATAATTATTATTGCTGTATCAAATTACCACAGATTCAGCAGCATAAAAAACCCTCAATTGATTAGAGGTAAGAAGTAAGAAGGTAGAAGTAAGAAGTCCAGAAATCTAACATGTATGTCACAGGGCTAAAATCAATGTGTCTGCAGAGTTGTTGTCATTTTTGAATGATTTTAAAAGAAAATCCATTCTGTATCATTCCTAGCTTCTAGTCGACAGCACATCCTTGGTTTGTGGTTCTATTCTTCCTTCTTCACAGCCAGCAATGGTTGGTAGAGTTTCTTTTGCACTTCAAATTACTGCTGTCCTTACTATGTTGTTCTACTTAACACAGCAAAGACTTGTTAGGAGTTATATGATTAGATTAAGCTTACACAGATTTTCCAAGATAATTTAATATCAACATCCTTAAATGTTACTACATCTGCAGTTTTCCATATAACATCAAATATTCATGGGCTCTGAAGATCAGGATGTGAACACATTCATGAGAAATATTACTCTATCTAAATACTGTACCCCAATCCCAGGTCCCACTATTATTAACATCTTATATTGAAATGGCACTATAGATGGGGAAACAGTGGAAACAGTTCAGTTCAGTTCAGTCGCTCAGTCGTGTCTGACTCTTTGTGACCCCATGAATCACAGCACGCCAGGCTTCCCTGTCCATCACCAACTCCAGGAGTTCACCCAAACTCATGTGCATTGAGTCGGTGATGCCATCCAGCCATCTCATTCTCTGTCATCCCCTTCTCCTCCTGCCCCCAATCCCTCCCAGCATCAGAGTCTTTTTGAATGAGTCAGCTATTCACATGAGGTGGCCAAAGTACTGGAGTACATACATAACCACTGGAAAAACCATAGCCTTGGTTAGACAGACCTTTGTTGGCAAAGTAATATCTCTGCTTTTTAATGTGCTCTCTAGGTTGGTCATAACTTTGCTTCCAAGGAGTAAGTGTCTTTTACTTTCATTGCTGCAATCACCATCTGCGGTGATTTTGGAACCCCCCAAAATAAAGTCTGGCACTGTTTCCACTGTTTCCCCATCTATTTCCCATGAAGTGATGGGGCCAGATGCCATGATCTTCATTTTCTGAATGTTGATCTTTAAGCCAACTTTTTCACTCTCTTCTTTAACTTTCATCAGGTGTTTTTTTAGTTCCTTTCCACTTTCTGCCATAAGGGTGGTGTCATCTGGATATTTGAGGTTATTGATATTTCTCCCAACTGATTTTATTTTTCTGGCCTCCCAAATCACTGCAGATGGTGATTGCAGCCATGAAATTAAAAGACACTTACTCCTTGAAAGGAAAGTTATGACCAACCTAGACAGCATATTGAAAAGCAGAGACATTACTTTGCCAACAAAGGTTCATCTAGCCAAGGCTATGGTTTTTCCAGTGGTCATGTATAGATGTGAGAGTTAGACTATAAAGAAAGCTGAGCGCCAAAGAATTGATGCTTTTGAACTGTGGTGTTGGAGAAGACTCTTGAGAGTCCCTTGGACTGCAAGGAGATCTAACCAGTCCATCCTAAAGGAGATCGGTCCTGGGTGTTCATTGGAAGGACTGATGTTGAAGCTGAAACTCCAATCCTTTGGCCACCTGATGCGAAGAGCTGACTCATTTGAAGAGACCCTGATGCTGGGAAAGATTGAGGGCAGGAGGAGAAGGGGACGTCAAAGGATGAGATGGCTGGATGGCATCACCGACTCGATGTACATAGTTTTGGGTGGACTCCGGGAGTTGGTGATGGAAAGCGAGGCCTGGCGTACTGCAATTCATGGGGTTGCAAAGAGTCAGACACGACTGAGTGACTGAATTGAACTGAACTGATACACATCTGTATGCAGGCCAGGAAGCAACAGTTAGAACTGGACATGGAACAACAGACTGGTTCCAAATAGGAAAAGGAGTTCGTCAAGGCTGTATATTGTCACCCTGCTTATTTAACTTCTATGCAGAGTACATCATGAGAAACGCTGGACTGGAAGAAGCACAAGCTGGAATCAAGATTGCCAGGAGAAATATCAATAACTGCATATATGCAGATTACACAACCCTTATGGCAGAAAGTGAAGAGGAACTAGAAAGCCTCTTGAAGAAAGTAAAAGAGGAGAGTGAAAAAGTTGGCTTAAAGCTCAACATTCAGAAAACGAAGATCATGGCATCTGGTCCCATCACTCCATGGGAAATAGATGGGAAACAGGGCAAACAGTGTCATACTTTATTTTGGGGGGCTCCAAAATCACTGCAGATGGTGATTGCAGCCATGAAATTAAAAGACGCTTACTCCTTTGAAGAAAAGTTATGACCAATCTAGATAGCATATTCAAAAGCAGAGACATTACTTTGCCGCCAAAGGTTGTCTAGTCAAGGCTATGGTTTTTCCTGTGGTCATGTATGGATGTGAGAGTTGGACTGTGAAGAAGGCTGAGTGCCGAAGAATTGATGCTTTTGAACTGTGGTGTTGGAGAAGACTCTTGAGAGTCGCTTGGACTGCAAGGAGATCCAACCAGTCCATTCTGAAGGAGATCATCCCTGGGATTTCTTTGGAAGGAATGATGCTAAAGCTGAAACTCCAGTACTTTGGCCGCCTCATGCAAAGAGTTGACTCATTGGAAAAGACTCTGATGCTTGTAGGGATTGGTGGCAGGAGGAGAAGGGGACGACAGAGGGTGAGATTGCTGGATGGCATCACTGATTCGACGGGTGCGAGTCTGAGTGAACTCCGGGAGTTGGTGATGGACAGGGAGGCCTGACATCCTGCGATTCATGGGGTCGCAAAGAGTTGGACACGACTGAGCGACTGAACTGAACTGAAGTGAACTGATACAATTTATGAACCAATATTGACACACTATAATCGTGCTTACACTTATTCAGCTATGGTTTGCATTTAACAAATATCGTTTTTCTGTTCTAGGGTAGTATGTAGAATAACACATTATATTTAGTCTTCATGTCTTCTTAAGTTCCTCTTGGCTACAGTAGGTTTTCTGACTTTCCTTGTTTTTTGTAGCTTTGACTATTTTGAAGACTCCTGGTCAGATTATTCTATAGAATGTTCCTTGAGCGGCATTTGTTAAAAGTTTTTATCATCACTAGACTAAAGTGATATGGTCTAGGGAAGAAGACCATGGGTGTAAAGTGGCATTTGAAACATATAATATCGAAAGTAAATAATATCAATGTGACTTATCTTTGATGATGTTACCTTTGATCACTTGGTTTAGGTGGAGTTTTTCAGATTTCCCCACAGTAATTTCTTTTATCCTGCTTTCCATACTATGCCCTTTGGATGGAAATTTGTATGGCCAGCCCACATGAAGGAATGAGGAGTTATATTCCAAACCTTGAGGGGGAATTATCTAAATAAATCACTTGGCATTTTAGAGAATAGATTCATTTTCTTCCAGGTTTTAAAGTATCTAATCAGTCATTAATTTACATAGATATAGGCTCATCAATGTTTACATTATTTACTTTAGGTTATAGTCAAATTTGACTTTATTTACTTTGTTGCTTATTTCACTACAGGTTTAAAAATTGGGAATACTTTCAGGTAGCCCCTGTGCTCTTTTAACACACTTCATCATTGTGTGTGTGTATGTTTTAACATTTTCTTACTTTTTGGTACTATGAAAATCTCTGGGTTTATCTTGTATATATTCTACCCTAATTTCAACATAATCATTTATCCAAAGAGTCCTGTTATCTTTTACTGGAGGAGGCCATGCACATAATGATATGAGTATGGCTATAGAAATATCATTGTTTCTAGGCGCTTTCAGCTGAAAGAGCAAAGAAATAGATGTGAACATACTAAATTGTCTATATACATATATCTATAAGTATTTCTATATTTAACTATATTTGTCTATATTAAGCGAAACATGAGTTCATACTGACACCTCCAACTTAGATTCATTACCATATGAATCATTCTTGCCTGCTTCTCTGTAAACTCTACTTTCAACAGTGAGAAACCCAACTCTCTACTGTTCATTATCCATATAATCAACCTTTCATTTGAAATACATGTGTATAGTTGTTTCAGAATTGTTGATCCACATATGTATTGGGAAATTTTGTCAACTCAATCTCATTGCTTATGTACACTTCCTTTTATTTTAATTTTCTGTATTCTGTTCATTTCCATAGTTAACTTGGTCAGTTTTTTTTTTTTTTTCCTACCCCATTCATTAAGCTTACTTATATTTCTAATGAGAATTAGGTTGTTTTATCATAGTTCACTTTCATCCTGGAATCCCCTGATCTAATACAAGATTTTTATTTTAATTTGAACGTATGAAGGTCACTGCTGCTAGTGCTACTGCTGCTAGGTCGCTTCAGTCGTGTCCAACTCTGTGCGACACCATAGACGGCAGCCTACTAGGTTCCTCCGTCCATGGGATTTTCCAGGCAAGAGTACTGGAGTGGGGTTGCCATTGCCTTCTCCTATGAAGGTCACTATTTGCACTGTAAAGATCTATGGAGTTTATAGAATGTATGCTATCATGTATCTGTCACTACATTATGCACAACATATTTTAATTTTACTAAAGAATCCCCTGTAATTCACTAACTTACCTCTCCCTCTTGCTCCCCAGGAAGTACTTATCTTTTTATGATATCTACAATTTTATCTTTTACAGAATGTCATATAATGCATAGAACGCACAAGTGTCCTACAATATATAGAATTTTCAAACTGACATTCACTAAACAAAATGTGTTTAAGATTCATCCATATGTTGCATGACTTGATAAATCATTCATTTTTATCTCTGAACACTATTCCATTGTATGAATATACTGCAGTTCGTTTATTCATTCATCTATTGAAGGACAACTTGGTTCCTTTCACCTTTTGGTAATTGTAAGCAAAGTTGTTAATAATAATTGCCTGAAGATTTTGTGTGGACATAGCAGACCTTATGATGAGATTATATTTAGGTTCATAGTTCAGTTGAGTTCAGTAGGTCAGTCATGTCCGTATCTTTGTTACCCCATGGACTACAACACGCTAGGCCTCCCTGTCCATCACCAAATGCCAGAGCTTACTCTAACTCATGTCCATTGAGTTGGTGATGCCATCCCACCATCTCATCCTCTGCCATCCCCTTCTCCTCCCATCTTCAATCTTCCCTAGCATCAGGGTCTTTTCCAATGAGTCAGTTCTTAGCATCAGGTGGCCAAAGTATTGGAGTTTCAGCTTCAAAATCAGTCCTTCCAATGAACATCCAGGACTGATCTCCTTTAGGATGGACTGGTTGGATCTCCTTGCTGTTGCAGGGACTCTTAAGAGCCTTCTCCAACACCACAGTTCAAAAGCATCGATTACCCGGCACTAGCTTTCTTTATAGTCCAACTCTCACATCCATACATGACTACTAGAAAAATAATAATTTTGACAGGACAGACTTTTGCTGGCAAAGTAATTTCTCTGCTTTTTAATATACTATCTAGATTGGTCATAGCTTTTCTTCCAAAGAGCAAGCGTCTTTTAATTTCATGGCTGCAGTCACCATCTCCAGTGATTGTGGAGCCCCCAAAATAAAGTCCGTCACTCTTTCCACTGTTTCCCCATCTGTTTGCCATGAAGTGATGGAGCCAGATTCCATGAACTTAGTTTTCTGAATGTTGAGTTTTAAGCCAACTTTTTCACTCTCCTCTTTCACTTTCATCAAGAGGCTCTTTAGTTCTTCTTCACTTTCTGCCATAAGGGTCGTGTCATCTGCATATCTGAGGTTATTGATATTTCTCCCAGCAATCTTGATTCCAGCTTGTGCTTCCTCCAGCCCAGCGTTTCTCATGATGTACTTTGCATAGAAGCTAAATAAGCAGGGTGATAATATACAGCCTTGACATACTCCTTTCCCAATTTGGAACCAGTCTGTTGTTCCATGTCCAGTTCTAACTGTTGCTTCTTGACCTGCATACAGATTTTTCAGGAGGCAGGTCAGGTGGTCTGGTATTTCCATCTCTTGAAGAATTTTCCACAGTTTGTTGTGATCCACACAGTCAAAGACTTTGGCATAGTCAATATACCTCAGTTGGTAAAGAATCTGCCTTTATGCAGAAGATGCTGGTTTGATTCCTGGGTCAGGATGATCCACTGGAAAAGGGATAGGATAACCACTCCAGTATTCTTGGACTTCTCTTGTAGCTTAGCTGGTAAAGAATCTGCCTGCAATGTTGGAGGCCTGGGTTCGATACCCAGTTTGGGAAGATCCCCTTGAGAAGGTAAAGGCTACTCACTCCAGTATTCTGGCCTAGAGAATTCTGTGGACTGTATAGTACATGGGGTTGCAAAGAGTCAGACACGACTGAGTAACGTAGGTTCATAAGAAACTGCAAAAACTGTTGACAGCAGTTGAACTATTCTGCATTTTCAAAATATTTAATGGCAGCTTTTCTTACTCTGAATCTTGACCAGAAATTAATATTCGAAATCATTGTTGTTTTATTTGCAGTTTCAAATGACAAATTATTTTGAGCATAGTTTAATATACTCATTTATCATCTGTATATATTTTTGGCAAGTTTCCTGTTCAGATCATTTTTAAATTAGGTTGTTTTTTTTCTTTTCTAAGTTTACGTGTTCTCTATATAGTTTGCATCTATATGCTCTATCAGTTATGTGTTTTGCAATTATTTTCTCTATTTTATTTTTGTCTTTTCATTCTTTTATAGAACTGGAATTAATTTTAATGAATCCCAACTTACAATTTTTTTTTCTTTTATATATCATGCTTTGGATATTAAATATTAAAAAAATATGATCAAATCCAAGATTGCATAGATTTTTCTCCCTGAAATTGTATCGCTTTGCCTTTTACATTTAGGTCTTTGATCCATTTTAAGTAAATTTTTGTGAAAGTTATAAAACAAGTGTATAAATTCTTTTTTATTTTTTGCATATGGATATTCAGTTGTTAAAAAGATTATTATTTCTCCACCAAATAACCTGAGTACCTTTATTTTTTAAAAAAAATCAGATGATTACCTTTATCTGAGTCAATTTCTGAGCTCTCTATCTGGTTTTCTTGAGTTATATGTCTATTTTTGTCAATATCATGAGTGTTTTTTTTTTTTTTTTCTTTTAGTTATTTAACTAGTCTTCTTCAGTATTGTTTTGGCTATATGGGGTATTTAGCCTTTCCATATGAAGTTTATATCATATGGAAGTTTATAGCTCTCTACAAAATAGTTTGATGAAATTTTATTCAATGTTCATTGAATCTATGAATCAATTGAGACTTGTTACCTTAATATTCAGTTTTCCAATTCATGAGCATAGTATATTGATCCATGTAGATATCTGATTTCTTTCATCAGTATTTCATAGTTTTGTACATATAAATTCCACACATATTTTGTTGTTATTTTAGTTTCTTTTTTTTTTTTCATTGTTAATATATTATAGACTGCCTTATCCATGAGGAATACATAGCAAGAATCCCAGTCAATGCCTAAAACCCCACATGGTATTAATTCCTATATATATTGGTTTTTTTTCCTATGCATAAATACTTATCATGAAGTCTAATTTATAAACTAGGCTAGTATGGGATTAACAACAAAAGCTAATAATAAAATATGAAAATTAAAACAACATACTGTCGTAAAAGTCATATGAATGTGATCTCTTTCTGTCAAAATGTCTTATTGTACTCTTCTCACCCTTCTAGTGATGATGTGAGATGATAAAATGCCTATATGATGAGATTAAGTGAAGTGAATAATATATTGATATGTCAGAGGAGGTTGATCCAGCCATGGATTTTGGTCAAGAGCAGGAAAGGTTGGTGGTTGGGGATCCCTGGCGTGATGGAACAGGAAAAGTTATTTCAACATGCTGCTCAAAGAGGCATATAATTTAAAGCATATATGTTGCTTATTACTGAAATTTTCCATTTATTTATTTTTTTTTTTACCATGGTTAACTGTGGATAACTGAAACCTGAAAAAGTGATACATGGCTAAGGAGTGACTATCTTATAAGAAAGCAATTGACTTTTTTTTTGTATTGAAGTCATACTGAAAACTTGCTATGCTGCTGCTGCTGCTAAGTTGTTTCAGTCGTGTCCAACTCTGTACGACCCCATAGACAGCATCCGACCAGGCTCCCCTATCCCAGGGATTCTCCAGGCAAGAACACTGGGGACAGTGGGTAATGGCAACAGTGGGTTGCCATTTCCTCCTCCAATGCATGAAAGTGAAAAGTGAAAATTGTAAGTGAAGTCACTCAATCATGTCCCACTCTTTTTTGTTTGTTTATTTTATATTTTATTACTTTACAATATTGTATTGGTTTTGCCTTACATCAATATGAATCCACCACGGGTGTACACGTATTCCCAATCCTGAACCCCCCTCCCACCTCCCTCCTCATATCATCCCTTTGGGTCATCCCAGTGCACCAGCCCCAAGCATCCTGTATCCTGCATCGAACCTAGTCTTAGCGACCCCATGGACTGCAACCTACCAGGGTCTTCCATTCATGGGATTTTCCAGGCAAGGTACTGGAGTGGGTGAAAACTTGCTATAGTTGCTGATTAATTACTGGCATTTTCTTACAGTATCTTTGAAACTTTTACATAGTGAAGTATATCATCTGGGAAAGAAAAAATTTCTTTCTTTCTTTTCAATCTATAAACCTTTTCAATCTTTCTGTCTTTCTCCTACTTTTCTCTCCTTCCTCCCTCTCTCCCTCTACCCCATCTCCCTTCAAGTCTTTCTACTTCCCTTCTCTTTTGGAAGATTATTAATGGAATTTTCAATTCCTTCTTTTAATTCTGTTGACTTTGTCTCATGTTTTTCATGTTCTATTGTTACATGTTTACATGTTTAGGATTCTCATTTGTTCTTCAGGAACTAACCCTTTATCAATATGTAATGCCTTTCTTGTCCCTGGTAATCTTACTCATTCAAACATCCCCTTTTCTGAAGTTAATATACTTGCATTATTTTGATGAATTCTAGAATGTTATATATTTCTCCTATTCTCCATCCGTTTTTCAAAGCTGTCTGAGTCTTCATGTAACAAGTGGGTTTCCTATGAAGAATATGTAGTCATATTTTTTCACCCACTCTGCCAATCTCAACCTTTTAATTAGTATAGTTAGCTCTTCACATTTAAAGATTTCAAGTATTTATTGAAATGATATTTGTCCTTTTGTAACTGCTTTCCACTTATCCTTTTCCACCCCCCCACCCCTGCCTTTCTACCTTCTCTGATTTTAATTGGGCATTTTATTAATATATGATTCTATCTTATGTCATTCCTGGTATACCAGTTAAAAATAATACATAATATGTTAGCCACTCAGTCGTGTCTGACTCATTGCAAGCCCATGGACTATATAACCTGCTAGCATTTCTCAGTGCATGAAATTTTCCAGGCAAGAATACTGGAGTAGGTTGCCATTCCCTTCTCCACAGGATCTTCCAGACCCAGAATTTGAACCCAGGTCTCTTGTAGGCAGGCAGATTTTTTGCCATCTGAATCACTAGGGAAGTATACCAGTTATGCTTCTAAAAAAATTTAGTTCCCTTAGGCTTCACAATATACATTCTAATTAATGTAAGTTCTCCTTCAAATAAATTATTTCACTTTATAGGAAGTAAAAGCTCCTTATATCTGAATAGTCCCAGTTCCTCCTTCTTGTCTCTTGTGAATGTGTTCATATTTATTTCATTTATCCATATATTATTTCACCCAGTGCATATTATATTTTATTGATTTAAAAAGTTATCCTCAGATTGATCAGGGATATAAAAATAGAGGTTCTACTTTTGTCTCATTATTCCTTTCTCAACCTTCTCTTTTCTTAAGATAGATCCAAATTTTTAACCTATAGCATTGTCTTCTGCTTGGAAAATTCTTTAACATTTTTCAGCTGCTGAGAATTTTTACTGGCAACAAATTACCTTTCTTTTTTTTGATCTGACTCTATTTTTCCTTCTCTTTTGAAGGTTATTTTCACTAGACATAAGCAGGTGTTTCATTGATTTCTTTTTCTAACACTTAAAAAATTTTATATCACCCTCTTTTTTTGTGCATGGTTTCTGGTGAGAAATGTGCTATAATTCTTATTCTTTTCTCCTCTGTAGGAAAGGTGGCTTTTCTCCCCTGATTTGTATTAAATTTTTTATGTCTAAGATTTTCTTTAATTTCAGTATGATATGCCTAGATGCAATTCATTTTGTACTTATCCTGCTTGGTGTTCTCTCTCGTTTGGTGTTTGTCATTAATTTTGGAAAATTATCAGCCTTTATCACTACAAGTATTCTTTTTCTTCTCCCTTCTCCTTCTCATATTCCAATTATACATATGCTACAGTTTTTGAAATTGTCCCATGATTCTTGGATGCTCCATTTGCTTTTTCACTTTTTTTCTGTTTTTCTCACTTTACTGACTTACATTCAGCTTCCTAATTTCTTCCTGTGTTGCATCTAGTCTACTGATAAGCCCACTGAAGACATTCTTCATTCCTATTGCAGTGTATTTGATTCCTCATGTTTTCTTTTAAAATTATTTCTTTAAGTTTTCATTTATAAATCTCTCTGCTTACTTCATGTTGTCTAGTCTTTCTATCAAAGCCCTTAACATGTTACCTATAGTTATTTAAAATTACATTTGATAATTCCAACTTCTATATCGTATCTGAATCTGGTCCTGCCAATAGGTTTGTCTCTTTAGGTTGTGCATTTCCTTGCCTTTTGGTTCGCCTTGTAATTCTTTTGTCAACAACTGGACATGTTGTGTTGGGTGATAGGAAATAAGGTAAATTAGTGTGAAGATTTATTTTAATCTGGCTAGGAGCTAGGTTGTGTTTAATTTTTGCTATAGCAGTATGTGCCAGAGGCTTCAACTTAACCTTAGTGTCCTTGTCTTTGTTTCCCCTATGGCTTTGTGTGTTCTTAAATTGCACCTTATCAATGAGGGTCTGTGTCTCACAGACCTTTCAGCTATAATTCACAGTATGTTTGGGGGCCCTATTGGTTTGGTTAGATGTGTATGTGCCCTGTTGGTGTGGTGGTGAGATGTGGCAGAGGGCGAGTGTTCTGTAAGCATATTATTAAATTTCCATCTCTTAATGGGTCTATGTCTTTAGGCATTTTCACAAGTCCTTCCCCTGTTCTATAGATCCTCAGCTCCTCTTAATGAGACAAGAAGGATGGAGGGAGCTTGAGTGGAAGCCATACCATTTTCCTCACCAGAGATAAGGTTCAACTCAGTCCTTTCCTCTGGATTCTATTACTCTAAATGGAGAATGTTCTGGGCATATTTCACAATGATTACTCTTCTCTTCTTGCCAGAGCCAGGAGAGGATCATTTTTATATCCTCAGCTTGAGGATCTGAGATAGAGCCTGTGAATATGCTGAAGACGCCCTGTGAATGTAGCCCCCAGGAGATTCTCATGCTAAGGCTAGTTCATATGCAATCTTCAGCGATTTTTCAAAATTACAGTTACATTTTTCTACCACTTGTTGGCTGCAACAACTTCTATTCCAGGTAAGCATATAATCAGATCTTGCCCCTGACTCTCTGATGGGTCTGTATCTCCATATTTTGGTGTGGCAGATTGCCCTTAAAATATAAGTTATCACTCTATGATAGGTCAAAGAAAAGTCATTTGTTTTAACTTTTTCCTTGCTTTATCTTGTAAGGATGGATGTGAGGTCTGTCAAGATTTACAAGTTGTAGTTGAATAAAATAAAATTGTAGTTGAACCTGGAAATCAAATGCCTCTGAAGTTTTGCACTACATACATCTTAATTAGTAGATTTTGCCATTAAAAAATTCTTTTCAGTTGAAAGAAATAGGTTTAATTGTGTTATCTCTTAATCACAATCTTGGATCTTTGCAAGCCACTGCATTCTCTTCATCTTAACTTCTGTTCATCCATTAAGTACAAACAGCTCTAGTGTTCATATCTCAGGTAAAACAATAGGGCTTAGCAACTAGTAAGCATTAATAAGCATTCCCTGTAATTATATATAATTAGACTTTAAAATTTTTCTTCCAAATTATTTTGTTACTTTTATTTTAATTGTGTTACAAAAACTATATCCACCTTATATTGCATGCTTTAAAAGACATTATCCTGATATGCAGAAAATATCTTCACCTCTATGTTGGTTTAATAGTTAAAGCATATTTCCCCAAATTAGCCTAGTGAGAGCTTTCTTAAACAAACAAATGCTGCCATTGTTGCCATATCTTTACTTTATTTTTTGTAAAACACTTACGTGTAAATTATAAGATATTTGATTTGTAAAACGAACACTTATTTTGCTGTTTTTTATTACCTAATTTAAATTGCTGTTGTTGTTGTCACTCAGTCATGTCTGACTCTTTGTAACCCCAAGTACTGCAGCATGCTAGGCTTCCCTCTTCTTTACCATCTCCTAGAGCTTGCTCAAACTCATGTCCAGTAAGTGATGGCATCCAACAATCCGGTCCTCTGTCATCCCCTTCTCCTCCTGATTTCAATCTTTCCCAGCATCAGGCTATTTTCCAAAACTCCAATAAGCTGGCTTTTTGTATCTGGTGGTCAAAGTATTGGAGTTTCAGCTTTAGCATCAAGTCTTTCCAATGAATATTAAGGACTAGTTTCCTTTACAATCAACTGGTTTGATCTCCTTGCATTCTAAGAGTCTTTTCCAACACCACAGTTCAAAAGCATCATTTCTTTGGCATTCAGCCTATTTTATGGACTAACTCTCACATTCATACATGAATACTGGAAAAGCCATAGCTTTGACTAGATGGATCTTTGTTGGCAAAGTAATGTTTCTGCTTTTTAATATGCTGTCTAAGTTGGTCATAGTTTTTTATCCAAAGAGCAAGATTCTTTTAATTTCATGGTTGCAATCACCATCTATAGTGATTTTAGAGACCAAGAAGATAAAATCTCTCACTGTTTCCATTGTTTCCCCATCTATTTACCATGAAGTGATAGGACCAGATGCCATGATCTTTGTTTGTTGAATGTTGAGCTTTTAGCTAGCTTTTTCACTCTCCTCTTTCACCTTCATCAAGAGGTTCTTTAGTTCTTCTGCACATTCTGCCATATTCACTTTCTGCACATCTGACGTTATTGATATTTTTCCCAGAAGTCTTGATTCCAGCTTATGCTGCATCAAGCCTGGCATTTCACATGATGTATTCATGGACGTCACCAACTGGTAAATATCAGAATCAGACTTATTATAATCTTTGCAGTCGAACAAAGATAAGCTCTATGCAGTCAGCAAAAACAAGACCAGGAGTTAGCTGTGGCTCAGATCATGAACTCCTTATTGAAAATTCAGCTATTTGCAAGGCCTCCTCAGACAGCCATTTTGTTTTTTTGCATTTCTTTTCCATGGGGATGGTCTTCATCCCTGTCTCCTGTACAATGTCACGAACCTCCATCCATAGTGCATCAGGCACTCTATCTATCAGCTCTAGTCCCTTAAATCTATTTCTCACTTCCACTGTATAATCATAAGGGATTTGATTTAGGTCATTCCTGAATGCTCCAGCAGTTTTCCCTACTTTCTTCCATTTAAGTCTGTATTTGGCAATAAGGAGTTCATGATCTGAGCCACAGTCAGCTCCTGGTCTTGTTTTTGTTAACTGTATAAAGCTTCTCCATCTTTGGCTGCAAAGAATATAATCAATCTGATTTCGGTGTCAACCATCTGGTGATGTCCATGTGTAGAGTCTTTTCTTGTTTTGTTGGAAGAGGATATTTGCTATGACCAGTGCATTTTCTTGGCAAAACTGTATTAGTCTTTGCCCCGCTTCATTTTGTATTCCAAGGCCAAATTTGCCTGTTACTCCAGGTGTTTCTTGACTTCCTACTTTAGCATTCCAGTCCCCTATGGCCACAACTTCTCTACTGAGGTTAAAGGAACTAATCCTTCAAAAATATTCACACGCCAATTTGTATGCCTCCATTCTGCTTTCTCTAAACGTTGAAACTGTTTATTTTACAACTATTTCTCTATTGTATAATAAAATCCCCCAAAGGTGCAAAGTTGTTATTTTTATTTCTGAGTATTTATCACCTTCCCTTCCATAGTAGCTATTCAAAATTTTAAGTGAACAAGTGAATATGATGAAGAAATATCTAATATTGGCTATAAAGTTGATATTAACTGAGTACAATTTAAAAAGTAACAATTAGAATTCAATTTTCTAGACAGAAATTACTCTTTAGGTTTGCTTATTGAGAAATTATTGTTCTTTTCCATATAGTCTAGACCATAATATTTACCTTGTTGGTTAAGCCCAAATCATGTTCTTTTCAATGTAAAGACAATATATAATTATAATATGCAAATATCAAATGGATATATAAAATGTGAAAATGTTCAAAACCCATTTTGTAAAGATGTGTATATGCTCAGGCATTTTTATCCATATAGAGAAAAAGAGAATTTCTTACTTCAAAAGATATGCAATAAAATTTAAATTATATTTCTAGTGGTTTTCAAAGAGTCAGCAAAAATACATCATTCATAAAGTGTGTCAGAGAAAGAAAAGTAACTGCTACAATTTTGCAAAAGAAATATCTCAAAATGTTGTATTCACATTAAAATGCCATGTGAATTTTATGACAGTTTTAAGCATGATGAGACATTGTTAAATTTAGGGGGAAGTTATTACAATTCTATTTTATAGACATCTTCTGAAGAAACCATTTTCATTCATCATTTCAAGTCCTGGAAATATTTAAGGGCATGTCATTGTGGATAACATATTAATAGTGAGAATAACTACTCTACTAAAATACCTTATTTTAGTATTTGTTTTTGGTGCTTTGTTTAAAGAAGGAAAGCAACCTGTATTTTGAATTTGCTATAGAATATGTTTGAAAGACTAATTGTGCCAAAGATTTGAGCAGATCAGAGATGCATATTTTACCATCTCCATTTCATTTAGCTTTTCTGTGACTGGTTTTCATCCTGTCTTCCCTCTGAAGGATAAGGATAAGAAGCTTATGGAAGCTTCCTGATGGGAGAGACTGACTATGGGGGAAACTGGGTCTTGTTCTTATGGGGGGTGGGGTGGGGTGGGGAATGCTCAGTAAATCTTTAATTCAATTATCTGTTGATTTGGTGGGGTTGTGTTCCCTCCCTGTTGTTTGACCCTGAGACTACACTATGGTGGAGGTGATGAAGATAATGGCAACCTCCTTCAAAAGGTCCCATGGACACACTGTCACACTCAGTGCCGCCGACCCAACAGCAGGGCACCACCAACCCACGCCTCGGCTAGAGACTATCTGAAACTCACAGGCAAGTCAGGGTCAGTCTCTTGTGGGTTCACTGCTCCTTTCTCATGGGTCCTGGTGTGCATAAGGTTCATTTTTGCCTTCCAAGAGTCTGTATCCAAAGTCCTGTGTAAGTTCTGGTGGCTCTATAGTGGGGTGAATGGCGACCTCCTCCAAGAGGGCTTATGCCACACCCAGGTCTGCTGACCCAGAGCCCTGCCCCTTCGGAGTTCCCAAGAATAGCAAGGAGAGATAAGAAAGCCTTCCTAAGTGAAAAATGCAAAGGAATAGAGGAAAACAATAGAATAGGAAAGATTAGAGATCTCTTTAAGAAAATTAGAGATACCAAGGGAATATTACATTCAAAGATGGGCACAATAAAAGACAGAAATTGTATGGACCTAACAGAACCAGAAGCACTGGTTTTTCCAGTGGTCAAGTATGGATATGAGAATGGACTGTGAAGAAAGCTGAGTGCCTAAGAATTGATGCTTTTGAACTGTGGTGTTGGAGAAGACTCTTGAGCGTCCTTTGGACTGCAAGGAGATCCAACCGGTCCATTCTAAGGGAGATCAGTCCTGGGTGTTCATTGGTAAGACTGATGCTAAAGCTGAAACTCCAGTACTTTGGCCATCTCATGTGAAGAGTTGACTCATTGGAAAAGAATCTGATGCTGGGAGGGATTGGGGGCAGAAGGAGAAGGGGATGACAGAGGTGTGATAATGCTGCACCTTAATATGCCAGAAAATCTGGAAAACTCAGCAGTGGCCACAGGACTGGAAAAGGTCCGTTGTCATTCCAATACCAAAGAAATGCAATGCCAAAGAACACTCAGCTGCTGCTGCTGCTAAGTCGCTTCAGTCGTGTCCGACTCTGTGCGACCCCATAGACGGCAGCCCACCAGGCTCCCCCATCCCTGGGATTCTCCAGGCAAGAACACTGGAGTGGGTTGCCATTTCCTTCTCCAATACATGAAAGTGAAAAGTGAAAGTGAAGTCGCTCAGTTGCGTCCGACTTCGCGACCCCACGCACTGCAGCCTACCAGGCTCCTCCATCCATGGGATTTTCCAGGCAAGAGTACTGGAGTGGGTTGCTGTTGCCTTCTCTGAGAACACTCAGACTACCACACAATTGCATTCATCTCACATGCTAGCAAAGTAATGCTCAAAATTCTCCAAGCCAGACTTCAACAGTACACAAACCATGAATTTCCAGATGTTCAACCAGGATTTGGAAAAGGCAGAGGAACCAGAGATCAAACTGCCAACATCTGTTAAATCCTCAAAAATGGAAGAGAGTTCCAGGAAAACATCTATTTCTGCTTTACATTAAAACCTTTGACTTTGTGTATCACAACAAACTATGGAAAATTCTTCACGAGACAGCAATAACAAACCACTTGACCTGCCTCCTGAGAAATCCGTATGCAGATCAAGCAGGAACAGTTAGAACTGGACATGGAACAGACTGGTTCCAAATTGGGAAAGAACTATCTAAAGGCTATATATTGTCACCCTGCTTATTTAACTTATATGCAGAGTACATCATGTGAAATGCTGGGCTGGATGAAGCACAAGATAGGAATCAAGATTACCAGGAGAAATATCAATAACTACAGATATGCAGATGACACCACCCTTATGTCAGAAACTGAAGAACTAAAGAGCTTCTTGAAGAAAGAGAAAGTGGACCTTGAAAAAATTGGCTGAAAACTCAAATTCAGAAAATTACCTGTCCCATCACTTCATGGCAAATAGATGGGGAACCTGTGAAAACAGTGACAGACTTTACTTTCCTGGGCTCCAAAATCACTGGAGATGGTGACTGCCGCCATGAAAATAAAAGATGCTTGCTCCTTGGAAGAAAAGCTATGACCAACTTAGCATTACTTTGCCAACAAATGTTCATTCAGTCAAAGCTATTGTTTTTCCAGTAGTCATGTATGGGTGTGAGATTTAGACTATAAAGACAGCTGAGCGCTGAAGAATTGATGCTTTTGAACTGTGGTGTTGAAGAAGAATCTTGACTGCAAGGAGATCCAACCAGTCCATCCTAAAGGAAATCAGTCCTGAATATTCATCGGAAGAACTGATGCTGAAGCTGAAACTCCAGTACTTTGGCCACCTGATGACAAGAACAGCCTCCTTTGAAAAACCCTGATGCTTGGAAAAATTGAGAGCCAGAGAAGAAGGGGAGGACAGAGGATGAGATGGTTGGATGGCATCACTGACTCAATGGAGAGGAGTTTGAGCAAGCTCTGGGAGCTGGTGATAGACAGGGAAGACTGGTGTGCTGCAGTCCATGGGGTCACAAAGAGTGGGACATGAATGAGCAACAGAACTGACTGAATGAACTGATCTCATTTAGCTTATAACATAGTTAGTTATATTTGGATAATCTAGTTGAAATCCTTAAAAGTATTAAGTCCATTTAGTGACTATATATTTGTATATATTTTTAATTGAAATAGAGTTGATATAAAAAAGTATTTTAATTCTGGTTTTCAAATATTCATTTTTTATGATTTTTCTCTGTGACTTAATAGCAATTTATTTCCAATTATAATAATTATATGTTTTGTTTTTAATGAGCATGTACAAAATAGAAAAGATATTTTAATTTCACTAATTTATTTAACCTAAACTTTAATTTCATTAATATAATAAATGTAGTTCTCTCTTTGTATTTTAGGTCAATTAAAATCAAACAAACCAAATGTTTATAATATTGTAATTTCCTGAAGATTTCACTGCAATATGAGAGGTGAATATGTTATTTTAGTACTTACTGTTTTAAAATATAATGGAACATAATTTTGTTTTGCTGCTGCTGCTGCTGCTGCTGCTAAGTCGCTTCAGTCATGTCCAACTCTATGCGACCCCAGAGACCGCAGCCCACCAGGCTCTCCCATCCCTGGGATTCTCCAGGCAAGAACACTGGAGTGGGTTGCCATTTGTTTTGCTATACATTGCTATACCATGTCATTAAATAAAGCAATTATTTTGAGGTAATCAAACTTCTCCCAATATGTGCTCTTTTAAATTAAAATTTAAATGAAATTTAATTTTGAGGGTTAAAGCAAAGTAATCCTGCTTTTGTGAAAACACTTCAGTATTATTTCAGTTACTCTAACTTTTACGATTAAAGTGTTTATTTGAAAATAAGTAAATCTTTGATGTAAGTAACAGAAACATACTTGATTTATATTAGATTTTTTTTCTATTAGATATTTAAGCCATTAATATAGCATGTGTTTGTGAACGATTTGACATTTTAAAATATTTTGTATTTTTAAAGTATATACACATACATACATAGGAAAAGAAAAATCTTGGTTTACGATATATTCACATACTTGGTTTCTCAAACCTTCACTGACTTGTGGGTGCATATTGCCTTCCATCAACTAAAATGTTACTAATGTTCATAATATTGTAGAAAATATCTTTAAGGATGATTAAGATTATTTTCAACTGAATCTAAGCACTTAAATAGTCTTTTTTATTCTAAATAAAATAAAGTTTTAATAGGCTTATTTATTCAGATAAATAAGATAAAACCATGTTTTTAATAAGTTCATAAGAGTTGCACGGGCGCGTGCAATAGCAAGCAAGCTCGGCCGAGAGGAGCTACCCCACGTCTGAGGTCAGGGGCCGCGGCAAAGAGGAGAAAACCTGTGTCCAACGTCAGGGGCGGCAGCCGAGAGGAGCAACCCCACATCCAAGGAGCGGTGGCTACTCAGGCGGAGGAGGGCCTAGAGGAGCCACTCCACGTTCAAGGTCAGGAGGGGTGGCAGTGAGGAGATACCCCTCGTCCAAAGTAAGGAGCAGTGGCTGTGCTTTGCTGGAGCAGCCATGAAGAGATACCCCACATCCAAGGTAAGAGAAACCCAAAAAGACGGTAGGTGGTGCAAGAGGGCATCAGAGGGCAGACACACTGACACCGTAATCACAGAAAACTAGTCAATCTAATCACAGTAGGACCACAGCCTTGTCTAACTCAATGAAACCAAGCCATGCCCTGTGGGGCCACTCAAGACAGGCGGGTCATGGTGGAGAGATCTGACAGAATGTGGTACACTGGAGAAGGAAATGGCAAACCACTTCATTATTCTTGCCTTCTGAACCCCATGAACAGTATGAAAAGGCAAAATGATAGGATACTGAAAGAGGAACTCCCCAGGTTGGTAGGTGCCCAATATGCTACTGGAAATCAGTGGAGAAATAACTCCAAATAGAATGAAGTGATGGAGCCAAAGCAAAAACAATACCCAGTTGTGGATGTGATTGGTGACAGAAGCAAGGTCCAATGCTGTAAAGAGCAATATTGCATAGGAACCTGGAATGTTAGGTCCATGAATCAAGGCAAATTGGAAGTGGTCAAACAGGAGATGGCAAGAGTGAACGTCAACATTCTAGCAATCAGCAAACTAAAATGGACTGGAATGGGTGAATTTAACTCAGATGACCATATACCTACTACTGTGGGCAGAAATCCCTTAGAAGAAATGGAGTAGCCATCATGAACAACAAAAGAGTCTGAAATGCAGTACTTGAATGCAATCTCAAAAATGACAGGATGATCTCTGTTCTTTTCCAAGGCAAACCATTCAATATCACAGTAATCCAAGTCTATGCCCCAACCAGTAACGCTGAAGAAGCTGAAGTTGAATGGTTATATAAAGACCTACAAGACTTTTTAGAACTAACATCTATGAAAGGTGTCCTTTTCATTATAGGGGATTGAAATGCAAAAGTAGAAAGTCAAGAAACACCTGGGGTAACATGCAAATTTGGCCTTGGAATGCGGAATGAAGCAGGGCAAAGGCTAATATATTTTGCCAAGAGAACACACTGGTTATAGCAAACACCCTCTTCCCGTAACACAAGAAAAGACTCTAAACATGGACATCACCAGATGGTCAACACTGAAATCAGATTGATTATATTCTTTGCAGCCAAAGATGGAGAAGATCTACACAGTCAGCAAAAACAAGACCAGGAGACTGTGGCTCAGATCATGAGCTCCTCATTGCCAAATTCAGATTGAAATTGAAGAAAGTAGGGAAAACCACTAGACCATTCAGGTATGACCTAAATCAACTCCCTTATGATTATACAATGGAAGTGAAAAATAGATTTAAGGGACTAGACCTGATGGATAGAGTGTCTGATGAACTATGGAATGAGGTTCGTGACATTGTACAGGAGACAGGGATGAAGACCATCCCCATGGAAAAGAAATGTAAAAAAGCAAAATGGCTGTCTAGGGAGGCCTTACAAATAGCTGTGAAAAGAAGAGAAGAGAAAAGCAATGGAGAAAAAGAAAGATATAAGCATCTGAATGCAGAGTTCCAAAGAAGAGCAAGAAGAGATAAGAAAGCCTTCTTCAGCGATCAATGCAAAGAAATAGAGGCAAACAACAGAATGGGAAAGACTAGAGATCTCTTCAAGAAAATTGGAGATACCAAGGGAACATTTCATGCAAAGATAGGTTCAATAAAAGACAGAAATATTATGGACCTAACAGAAGCAGAAGATATAAAGAAGAGGTGGCAAGAATTCACAGAAGAACTGTATAAAAAAGATCTTCATGACCTGGATAATCAAGATGGTGTGATGACTCATCTAGAGCCAGACTTCCTGGAATGTGAAGTCAAGTAGGCCTTAGAAAGCATCACCATGAACAAAACTAGTGGAGGTGAGAATTCCAGTGGAGATATTTCAAATCCTGAAAGATGGTGCTCTGAAAGTGCTGCACTCAATATGCCAGCAAATTGGAAAAACTCAGCAGTGACCACAGGACTGAAAATGTCAGTTTTCATTCCAATCCCAAAGAAAGGCAATGCCAAAGAATGCTCAAACTATGGGACAACTGCACTCATCTCACACCCTAGGAAAGTAATGCTCAAAATTATCCAAACCAGGATCCAACAATATGTGAACTGTGAACTTCCAGATGTTCAAGCTGGTTTTAGAAAAGGCAGAGGAACCAGAGATCAAATTACCAACATCCACTGGATCATTGAAAAAGCAAGAGAGTTCCAGAAAAACATCTATTTCTGTTTTACTGACTATGCCAAAGCCTTTGACTGTGTGGATCACAATAAACTGTGGAAAATTGTGGAAGACACAGGAATACCAGACCACCTAACCTGCCTCTTAAGAAATCTGTATGCAGGTCAGGAAGCAACAGTTAGAACTGGACATGGAACAACTGACTGGTTCCAAATAGGAAAAGGAGTATGTCAAGGCTGTATATTGTCACCCTGCTTATTTAAATTTTATGCAGAGTACATCATGAGAAATGCTGGGCTGGAAGAAGCACAAGCTGGAATCAAAATTGCTGGGAAGAATATCAATAACCTCAGATATGTAGATGACACCACCCTTTTGGCAGAAAGTGAAGAGGAACTAAAAAGCCTTTTGATGAAAGTGAAAGAGGAGAGTGAAAAAGTTGGCTTAAAGCTCAACATTCAGAAAACTAAGATCATGGCATCTGGTCCCATCACTTCATGGGAAATAGATGGGGAAACAGTGGAAACTGTGTCAGACTTTATTTTTGGGTGCTCCAAAATCACTGCAGATGGTGATTGCAGCCATGAAATTAAAAGACGCTTACTCCTTAGAAGAAAAGTTATGACCAACCTAGATAGCATATTGAAAAGCAGAGACATTATTTTGCCAACAAAGGTCCATCTAGTCAAGGCTATGCTTTTTCCAGTGGTCATGTATGGATGTGAGAGTTGGACTGTGAAGAAAGCTGAGCACCGAAGAATTGATGTGTTTGAACTGTGGTATTGGAGAAGATTCTTGAGAGTCCCTTGGACTGCAAGGAGATCCAACCAGTCCATTCTAAAGGCAATCAGCCCTTGATATTCATTGGAAGGAATGATGCTAAAGCTGAAACTCAAGTACTTTGGCCACCTAGTTGACTCATTGGAAAAGACTCTGATCCTCGTAGGGATTGTGGCAGGAGGAGAAGGGGACGACAGAGGATGAGATGGCTGGATGGCATCACTGTGTCTATGGACATGAATTTGAGTGAACACCAGGAGATGATGATGGACAGGGAGGCCTGCCTGGTGTGCTGGGATTCATGGGGTCACAAAGAGTCGGACATGACTGAGCGACTTAAATGAACTGAACTGAACTGAACTGAACTGAACTGAAGAGTTGGTGTTTTTCATGAGATTCAAATATTAGTTCCTTACACTGTGATTCTTTCAGTCTCTTTTGTTTGCTATGCTGGGGGTACCTGTGAGATTTAAGCATGAGGTAGGGGCTAGATTTCGTGAAAGATCTCAAAGCTACTGAAGGAGTATTTCAGAATGTCAACTGTTGTTATTGTTAAGTTGCTAAGCCATGTCTTACACTTTGCAACCACATGGATTGTATCTCAGAGTCTGCTCAAACTCATGTTCATTTAGTCAATGATGCCATCCAACCATCTCATCTTCTATCCCCGCTTCTCCTCCTGCCCTCAATCTTTCCCAGTATCAGGGTCTTTTCCAATGAATCAGCTCTTTACATCAGATGGACAAAGGATTGTAGCTTCTGCTTCAGTCCTTCCAATGAATATTCAGGGTTGATTTCCTTTAGGATTGACTGCGTTGTTCTTCTCCAGTCCAACAGATTTTCAAAAGTCTTCTCCAGCACCACAATTCAAAAGCATCGATTCTTTGGTGCTCAGCCTTCTTTATGGTCCAACTGCCACATTCACACATGGCTACTTGAAAAACAATAGCTTTAACAATATGGACCTTTGTTAGCAAAGTTATGTCTCTGCTTTTTAATATGCTGTCTTAGTTTGTCATAGCTTTTCTTCCAAGGAGCTAGCATCTTTTAATTTCATGGCTGCAGTCACAATTCACAGTGATTTTGGAGACCAAGAAAATAAAATCCATCACTGTTTCTACTTTTTATCCATCTATTTGCCATGAAGTGATGGGGCCAGATGCCATGACCTTATTTTTTTGAATGTTGGGTTTTAAGCTAGCTTGTTCACTCTCCTCTTTCATCCTCATCAAGAAGCTCTTTAGTTCCTCTTCACTTTCTGCCATTAGTGTGTTATCGTCTGCATATCTGAGGTTGTTGATATCTCTCCAGGCAATCTTGATTCCAACTTGTCATTCATCCAATCCTGCATTTCCCATGATGTAATCTGCACAGAAGTTAAATAAGCAGGGTGACAATATACAGCCTTGATGTACTCCTTTCACAATTTTGAACCAGTCTGTTGTTCCATGTCTGGTTCTAACTGTTGCTTCTTGATTTTAATAAGTGTAGGAGTTTTGAAAGTGAGTTAGTCACTCAGTTGTGTCTGACTGCTTGTGACCCCATGGACTATATGGATTCCATGCACAGAGTAGCCTGCCAGGCTTCTCTGTGCATGGAATTCTCCAGGGAAGAGTACTGGAGTGGCTTGCTATTTCCTTCTCTATGGGATCTTCCCAAGCCAGATATCAAACCCAGGTCTCCTTTTTGTAGGCAGATTCTTTACTGTCTGAGCCACCAGGGGAGTGGAATGTTAATAAGTTAGTTAGAGCTTTAAGAACCTTGAAAGAGACTATTAACTGTGTTATTTTTTTAAAACTTAATAAACAGTATTTTCTTTATATTCACAGTTTGATTTTAAAACTTCTATGAATAATGAAAAGAGAAGAAGCAGATAAGTAAGTGTAGGGACTGATTAACAGAATACAATTTCATGGATAAAGTGAAAGTAGGAAAGGTAGATGGCAAACAAGGTTATTACTGTGAGGAAGTGTCACACAAGTGTACGTTCCTCGGTTCTTTGTCTTGTCACAACAAAGATTTGGAGCAACGGACATTAAAGCCCTCGGCGCATCACAGCTCTCGGGTCTTGGACAAACTGTGTTATAGCTCTCAGGCAAATCAGTGTTACAGCTCTATTTTATTTAGAAGATAGCGGGAGAATCCATGCTCGAAGCATGAGGGCATGCCACCCCAAAGACCCGAAGAGAAGAGTGGAGGAGCGCGAGGGGGAGGGAGAGAGAGAGTGAGAGAGGGAGAGAGAGAGAAAGAGTGCACACACGCGGGAGAGAAAGAGAGGGAGAAAGCGCTTTGGCTCCTCCTTTTGTATGTTTTTTTCTTCCACCTGGGCCTGCCCTATGCAAATTGGCCTTAGCCAGGAGTGCTCTTTGTTCTGCCTGAAGTCTTCACTCTGGTCCTCGGAACTTCCTTTGACCTTCCTTGTCTTTTAGCCACTGCCATTTTGGACTCCTTTTCCCTATTCTACCTACCTAACAGAAGGAAATGGTGGAAAGTTAGATTATCACAAAACTATATATTTAATAATCAACTAACATCAAATCATATAACTGTAGATCATTTTTACTGATAATTTCTATCATTGCATTTAGAGAACTACTGCACTAGATAGATGTTATTTTCTAACTCCTATTTGTGTTCATTTGTTGTTTTAATTCTTTATACAGGCTTATGTGGAGTTCAGATCAGTATTTTTTGCATAGTTTAATGTATCCACAGTTATTATTTGTCTCAGAGGAGTATCAGTAAATATTCTGATATGAATCACTAAAATTACTATATTAAATGTATTTTCTAAAGTATATGACAATTTGTTACTATTATAATACTATTTGGGAATTTCCTGCTGGCTCAGCTATTAAAGAATCTGTTTGCAATGCAGGAGACCCTGATTCAATTCCTCAGCCAGGAAGATCTGCTGGAAAAGGATAAGCTATCCACTCCAGTATTCTTGGGTTTCCCTGGTGGGTCCCCTGTTAAAGAATCTGCCTGCAATGTGGGAGACCTAGGTTTGATCCCTGGGTTGGGAAGATCCCCCTGGAGAAGGGAATGGCTACCCACCCCAGTATCCTACCTAGAGAATTTCATGGACTATACAGTCAGCCCATGGGGTCACAAAGAGTTAGACATGACTGATAACCCACTCCAGTATTCTTGCCTGAAGAACCCCATGGACAAGAGGAACCTGGCAGGATACAGTCCATGGAGTCACAATAGCTGGACACAATTTAGTGACTAAACCATCATCATAATACTATTTTATAACACACACACACACACACACACACACACTTAATTTTAGTTTCTGTACAAGTGCTAACCTACACTTTTATCGATTCAATATATCATATAAGCAACAACTGAAGCAAACTTCAACATACACATGTTGCAATTTCAAGGTGAAAATAATAACAGGTTTTAACAAGATGGATCTTACTCTAAAGACCTCTATGTTCCAAGCGTTGTTCATTTTTTCATTTGTCATAAAACAAAACACACCACTGTGACATGTTTTATGTCTTCTCATATCTTGAGGCAAACTGGCTGACAAATGTATTATTCTCTCATAAAGAAGAGTACCAGCAGTACCCTGCTGGCCCAAACCGCTGCTTTTGTTCATGCTGTCTTAACTGCTATAGAAATCATTTGTGGGGTTCAAGCCATAACGTCTACTTCAGAATGCTGTTTTGCTCTTTTTGGAGAGATTCACTGTCTTACATTAAATATGCCCATAAATCTCCCGGTAATTGCATATTATTTTTCTGTACCCTCTACAGTTTACACATTGTGTTCAACTTTGAGCTTATTCAGTTTTGTACAGTGGTATGGCAGGTTTATGGGACATTGTAAAGCTGAGAAAAGTAAGGCAATTATTGTTAAGCCTTTGTAAGCTATTTGAAAAAATGACATTTGCCAAAAACATGGTATGAAGACCCATTCCACTGGGTATAGGTTTACTCATATTTTTATTTAAACTCTTTCCAAAGGAATGAGTGTTACAGTGGACTTTTCAAAAATTGAAAACTTCACAATAAAAACTGGGAGCTTTTCATTACTTTATAAACAACAAGCAAGGCGTATCAGCTATAAAAGAAATATAAATAACATAAGTGAATAAAAATTGAATTTTTATCTAATGTAAATGACCTGAAGAGATATTCTAAAGGAATTATATGAATGAAAATTATAATCATGTATCTACATGTTCCCTCCAAAGCAAAAATCATCATGATCTAGGCAATTTGAACAATATTAATATTTTATATCAACTATCTCTAAAGAAGTAGTTGTAAATATTGAAGGATATGGCACTACAAAATATCTGATTGTAGTGCCACCCCTAAATGTGTCACTTTGGTATATTTTGAGTATGTATTGATTATTTTGAACAGTAGGCCCCTGCAAAACAACAAATATAGGGAGAGGTTTTCTTGGAACACCTCTTACCTGTCTATAAAAGACAGATTCTCCAAAAGGAATTCAGTTGTCACAAATCCCTTCCTTAGGAGTTTTGTCAGCCAGCAAAGATTGACTTATACAGAATAAGAGAATAGAAGTTGATACCACACCCAGACAAAATGTCAGAAGCTACCATACCTCTCAACTATTCTTTTAAGGTCCTATTCAGAAGGCAATGGCACCCCACTCCAGTACTCTTGCCTGAAAAATCCCATGGACAGAGGAACTTGGTGGGCTGCAGTCCATGTGGTCACTGAGGGTCGGACCCGACTGAGTGACTTCACTTTCATTTTCCAGAAATAATTTTCTTTCCTCTAAGAGGCCTACATATTTTTCCTTTTACCTATTCAAATGGTTGTTGTTATTTAGTTACTAAGTCATGTCTAACTCTTTTCCACCCCATATTCTGCTCAGCCCATGGGATTTCCCAAGCAAGAATATTGGAGTGGGTTGCCATTTTCTTCTCCAGGGAATCTTCCTGACTTAGGGATTGAACCCACCTTTCCTGCATTGTAGGCAAATTCTAAACCAATGACCCTATTGAGATGTTATTTGATCTTATATTCTAAAGCTAACTCTCTTAGAACCATTAAATTTCCTGGGATAGTTCCCATTTGTACATGAGATATACATGTTAATAAACTTCTGTTTTCCTTTTGTTAATCTGTTTTGTATTACAAGTATTTTTCAGCCAAGATTTCAAAAGGGTAGAGGGAAAATTATTTTTCCTCTGCTATGCTGTAGGGCCAATAGTCAAGTAAAATCTGTACAGACTAGATATCTATGTGTTTATGATATGTGAAATGCAACAGCTTTAACTGATGTATATGAAGAATACGAATTTTATGAAAAAAGTAAATTCATAGACTTTGGTAAATGCTGTAGTACAGTGATAAACAAACTATGCACTCTCATTAGGATACTTGTGTCTAAACTTTGGCTCAGCAATCTACTCTGACACTAATATAAGAGTCGAGTCAGTTTAGTTCATTTCAGTTGCTCAGTCATGTCTTATTCTTTGCAATCCCATGAACCGCAGCATGCCAGGCCTCCCTGTCTATCACCAACTCCCGGAGTCCACCCAAACCCATGTCCATTGAGTTGGTGATGCCATCCAACCATCTCATCCTCCATTGTCCCCTTCTCCTCCTGCCCTCAATCTTTCCGAGCATCAGGGTCTTTTCAAATGAGTCAGCTCTTCGCATCAGGTGGCCAAAGTATTGGAGTTTCAGGTTCAACATCAGTCCTACCAATGAACACCCGGGACTGACCTACTTTAGGATGGACTGGTTGGATCTCCTTTCAGTCCAAGGGACTCTCAAGAGTCTTCTCCAACATCACAGTTCAAAAGCATCAGTTCTTCAGTGCTCAGCTGTCTTTATAGTCCAACTCTCACATCCATACATGACCACTGGAAAAACCACAGACTTGACTAGATGGACCTTTGTTGGCAAAGTAATGTCTCTGCTTTTCAACATGCTATCTAGGTTGGTCATAACATTCATTCCAAGGAGTAAGTGTCTTTTAATTTCATGGCTGCAATCACCATCTGCAATGATTTTGGAGCCCCCCAGAATAAAGTCAGACCCTGTTTCCACTGGTTCCCCATGTATTTGCCATGAAGTGATGGGACTGGATGCCATGATCTTAGTTTTCTGAATGCTGAGCTTTAAGCCAATATGAGGGTCAAATGAGTTAAAAAGAAGGCTCTTTGCTCACTGCCTTAATGGCCTACAAAAGCTATAATGAATCTTATTAATTTTCTGTTTATTCCTTCTAAGGGACTCACCATAATACTTCATTATAGATAAGGGAATCCTCTTGTCCAGAATTTATTATTTTTCTCAATTCTGAAGATCTTTATTTTTTCTCAAGAGGACAATTCTTAATGAGTTTAGGATTATTAATAAGGAAGTTATATCATTTGCTTATTAATATTTAAATACCAAGATTACATCATTAAATTTTACCAGAAGTTTACTTTTAATTCAGTGTTGCTAGAACAATTTCAACCTGGTTCTTCTCAGATTTATCTGTTTACTCCTTTGCAGCTAGAATCCTAAACGTAAGGGTAACTTAGGAGAATCACTTTTTTTACTTCTTAAAAGTCAAATCAAACCTATAAATGAGATCTTGGCCTGTCATATCTTGGCTACTTTGATAACCTCCAGTGATTAAAATAGGACTCTTGAGAGTTCCTTGGACTGCAAGGAGATCCAACCAGTCCATTCTGAAGGAGATCAGCCCTGGGATTTCTTTGGAAGGAATGATGCTAAAGCTGAAACTCCAGTACTTTGGTCACCTCATGGGAAGGGTTGAGTCATTGGAAAAGACTCTGATGCTGGGAGGGATTTGGGGCAGGAGGAGAAGGGGACGACAGAGGATGAGATGGCTGGATGGCATCACGGACTCGATGGACGTGAGTCTGAGTGAACTCTGGGAGTTGGTGATGGACAGGGAGGCCTGGCGTTCTGAGATTCATGGGGTCGCAAAGAGTCAGACACAACTGAGTGACTGAACTGAACTGAACTGAAATTTTTATTTCCTGATTTACAAGTTGGCATTGGCAGAATGTTTAATTAGATGCAAATTAGTACATTAATCAGACGCTCAATTTCCCTACCGTCTCCTTACTATGATATTTCCTTAAGTCTGGTCATGAGAGATCTTTCCTAAATTGTCTTTGGAATTACACCTAAAAATACATATCAAACCTGAGTGTTTGCATCTCCTGCGTTGTCAGGAGGATTCTTTACCATTGTACTACCTGGGAATCCACAGGCTACGGTCCATGAGTTTGCAAAATGTCGGACATGACTAACTGACTGACTGGACACACACATAACTTATTTTACTAATAGAAATGTATTTTCCCACCATATCCATCATATAGCTCTACTTTCAGATGTGCCATGTCTTCTATTTTGCAAGCAAAATCTCTATGGAATTTTCCTTTCTCCTATTAATCTGTCATAAAATCCATGATTATAAAACTTGGACTATTTTACCTGTTCTTTCGTTTTCATTCCTGTTATGATTTCCCCTGATCTAGTCTATATAAAGATGATTGTGCTGTCTCATTCTTTTTTTGATTTAAAAAAAAAAATTCTTTATGGTTCATTGTCCTGAAAACCCTACTCTCCTTTAACTGACACCACATGTTTTTCAGAAATTGTAAAAGTTCCTAGAATAAATAGTGAGGTTTTCATTGATTAAGCCACATTTATTTATCCAAATATCTCCTAACTTTTTCCCTATGATGCATTCCTGCCAGAACAGAGTCCTTACCACAGGTGACTACACCATGTCCATGTCTGTGTGGACATTTTTGTGAGATAATTCTGCTATTGACTCGTTCCCCTAATTTTCCCTTCCCATGTCTGGCATTTCTCCTAGCTTTTTTTAACTTTCCCCATAGTCCATGCAACCCCATGGACTACATGGAATTCTCCAGGACAGAATATTAGAGAAGGTAGCCATTCCTTTCTCCACGGGATCTTCCCAACTGAGGGATCAAATCCAGGTCTCCCACATTTCAGGCACATTTTTAAAAGCTGAGCCACAAAGGAAACCCAAAAATACTGGAGTGGATAGCCTATCCCTTCTCAATCGAACCAGGGTCTCCTGCATTACAGGCAGATTCTTTACCAGCTGAGCTACCAAGGAAGCCAATTCATCCAAATATCTCCTAACTCTTTCCTTATGGTTTGTTCCTGCCAGAACAGTGTCCTTACCATCTGTGGGTATACCATGTCCATGTCTGTGTTGACAGTTTTGTAAGATAAGTCTACTATTGATTCATTCCCCTCATTTTCTCTTCCCATGTCTGCCCTTTTTCATAGTTTGTTTACTTTCCCTGTAGAGCACTTTCTAATTGCTGTAGTTGTGTTAGGGCTCTTCTGGTGGCTCAGACAGTAAAGAATCTGCCTGCAATGTGGGAGACACAGGTTCGATCATTGGGTTAGGAAGATCCCCTGGAAAAGGAATAGCAACCCACTCTAGTATTTTTGCCTGGATAATTGAACAGACTGAGGAGCCATGGGGTGGCAAACAGTTGGATATGACTGAGCGGCTAGCACTAATTATGTTAGTTCTGGACCTAGACTCCCCAAAGTTGGAAGAATTTAGTCAATACTTATTGAAAGTGAATGTCTTATGCATATTGTTAAGAATTGGGCTATAAATGTAAGCTACCTTTTTATCTGCTATTGAATTTCATCATGACATGTGCCCAAAGATAAATGTAAGAGTGTCAGGACAGCAAGGAGTGGGGTCACTACTGTCTGTACCATTTTACCTTCTATGAAGCCTTGGTGTAGTTTTAAGTTTTTGGAAGGATGGATGTACTACTTATGCTTCTTCTGTTTACCATATAGTACCTGGCACACTATTGTGACACAACATCTTGATAAAAGTATGTTGATATGGATTTTGATGCTTATTTTAATTATCAACCTTAAAAATACATTATAAAATAATGACTAGAATGTTAATATATTCCCAGCCCTTTTTAAATGAATTCTTACAGGGAAATTCAAGAGCAGTAATTCTGAAAGCACTTAAATTTGCCTTTGAGATGGGATTTTATGATTACTCTTGAACATGAGAATGTGTTTGAAATCAAACAGCATAACACCTGCACAGGTTCAGTTCAGTTCAGTTCAGTCACTCAGTCGTGTCCGACTCTTTGTGACCCCATGAATTGCAGCATGCCAGGCCTCTCTGTCCATCACCAACTCCCGGAGTTCACTCAGACTCACGTCCATTGAGTCAGTGATGCCATCCAGCCATCTCATCCTCTGTCATCCCCTTCTCCTCTTGCCCCCCAATCCCTCCCAGCATCGGAGTCTTTTCCAATGACTCAACCCTTCCCATGAGGTAGCCAAGGTACTGGAGTTTCAGCTTTAGCATCATTCCTTCCAAAGGAGCTAAAACACTGCTTGGCTCCTTTGCTTATTCCTAGTTGTACTCTCTGTGTCCCAACCAACATTTAGCTCAACCAGCTCAGTTACAGGAGATGATGCTACTCAAACTTTGCCTGGAGCAGAAATGTTGACAATATTTTAATAGTTAAAAGAACTTTATTTTAAAAGTGTAGGAATTTAAGAGCAATAAGTACCAGAGATTAAAAAAGAAAAAAATGTAGGAATATATTTGGCTACTTAAGGGATGTAAAAAAAATAATTTAGTTGGCAAGTATAGGTCATATTTGAGCTTTCCTGGTGGCTTGGTGGTTAAGAATTCACCTGCCAGTGCATGAGACAGCTTCGATCTCTGGGTCAGGAAGATCCCCTGCAGGAGGAAATGGCAACCCATTCCAGTATTCTTGCCTGGGAAATCTCATGGATAGAGGAGACTGGCCAGCTACAATTTATGGGGTCACAAAAGAGTGGTCGCAACTTAGTGGAAAAATAATATTGACTACATGTACTGAGAGGATTCTTCATGTCCCTTCCTCTTTTGTTGCCTCTTTAAGGATTTTTGTGTTCGAGTTGACCAAGAAAAGTATTAAATTAAGCCACATGAAAAAAACACATTAAAATTAAGTTATGTTATATTGATGCCATATTTACTTATTTTGCACTAGAACGTAGCTCCTTGAGGCAGATATTTTGCCTAGCTTAATGCTGTATAGCCAAAGTCTAAAACAATCATGGCATAAAATAAATAGTGAGTAAATGTTTCTGGAATGAACTAATGGATATTTTGTATGGTTTTGCAAAGAAAATGGTGGTGTTATAAAGGAGTAAATGTGGACTCATTTTACTCAGTAATTAAATCTAGTGAAAATCAGAGTTATTTTAAATTCAGCTAGCTTATGCTCTGTTTTTCAAATGTTTTGCATTAGCAAAACCTTTAATGAGTTTGGCCTCAAGGAATTTTTCTCCAATCCATATGTTTCTGATTCCCATAGAGTTAGCTCTTACCAAAACTATTTTAATTATTTATTTGAGTTCAAAGAAGCCTTTTGAAAGGTTTCATTAAGGAAATTTCTATTTCGGACTTTTAAAAAGTCTCGTTATTCTCAGCACTTTTTAGGTTATATCTTCAAAATCTATAATCACCCTGAGATTCTTTATTTTTATGCTGTCCCCCCATTTCTATTTCTAATGTCATTGGAGCAAAAATGTTCCTAAATTAATTAAATGAACAAGCAAATTCTTTATATCGCCTATCTTCATTTCTAAATTTAAAACGGCTTAGTGTCTCACAATGTAGCCACACTTTCTTTTAAATATATACTTATTAATCTCATAAGTGATATTTTCCTTGAGTTATTGTTAAATGGAGAAAAAGTTCTAAGTTTGTCTTAGAAATGGATTTTGAATTTATGTATGTGAGAGTCCAAGAGAAACCAGAGAAGAATGAAAGAAATTCAGATGATAGATATAGCTATTTCCTCTCCTGATAATGTTTAAATTCACCATATCATAAATAAATACATTTTTTTTGTTTTTGTGAGAATGTTTAAATTCAGAGATATTCTTAATACTTATTTTCAGCAAAATGAAGATTTTTAAGCCAATTAAATTAAGGATAAAACATTATGTCAAGATACACACCCCTCCATTAGTTCAACTACTGTAATTTTATTTATGTACTTCATTTATTTTAAGATTAGTCATATATCTGTTGTGCTACAGGAGTGGGGAACATATGCTTTAATTTCTAGTGAATTCAAAAATTGCCCTGGTATGCTGTGAGTGCTTTATAATTTAGATGCGTTTAAAAGTAACTCTGATTAACTTAATGCTTGAAAAGAATATTAGCCTCTTTCTTTGGCCTATTTTAATGGCTCAAGTACTTTATAGAATATTCTTCTCTATGGTATTTGATATTTTCAAGTAAAAGAAAATTTTATTTCCTTAGTCGGGCAAAATAGATTATATAAATGATTTAATTCTCATGTTTCCATATTCTAATATAATGCTATACATAAACATGAACTATTAAATATGCTAAATAGATAACTTGACAAACTAAAAAAAATCAAATGGCAAAAGAGAATATACATATCAGTCATGTAAAAACACAGAGGAAACTCCTATTTTAGTGTCCTTTCTCTTGAAGCAAAAAAGTCTCTGAAATGTAAAAGCCTTTATTATAGTCTCCAACTTATAATGATTTTGGTGAAAATATAGATATATTTTGCTTAGTGCTCACTATGATTGAGTATTAAAAATACACTTTTAATAAACAAAAATAAACAAAGATAGACAATAGATAAAAGTCTCTATGCCTTAAAAATATATGTAAGACTAACCTGTTTAATGATATAGCTCCAAGAATATAGAAAAAATTTTCTAAAGCATAGTGTAAAAAATTATAAGCTAATAGGTTCAGTGTGAAAGCTCATTTTGTCAATAAAACATTTTCAATATAATTGATTTTCCTGAAATTTGAGAGAATAAAATAAATGTGTTGTATATAAGTGAAATGTTGAGGGAATTGAAGTCCAAGAACAGGTGCCAATCTGCACTTTTGTCATTTCAGATCCAATAATGTTTTGTCTGCAACATGGTGCATTATCAAAACCAAAGAAAGCAAGGGAAACGCCTAACTGATATAGTAATATGTGATATCAAGACATAAAGTTTTTCTAAAAATATATATACTTTCCATCCTTACTTAAATTTAAAATGAATTTACAAAAACAGGTTCCATGGTGTTTTTGTTGTTGTTGTTTTTAGGAAAAAGCAAAGAACGATTCTATGCAATTTATGTTGGTATATTACCCTGGGTTTTAGCTATAATGTAACTTATAAATTTAAAGTGCAGAGACGTTAGAAAAAAATGCTTCTGAAATACTGGAGCTTCTATTTTATGTGCCTTGCAGCATAGAATGATAGAGGTCTTGTTTTTCACAGTTGTATCAATGATAGTGATGGCTTAAACGTATTTTAATTCCTCTTTGATGCAGAAACAGTTGGACAACAATCATAACCGTTCAGTAATTAAAAAGGGTCATATACAGGGACTTTGAATTCCTGATTTTGGGTTTGGTTCATTATAATTTAATTTTTTAATGCTGTTTATAAGCAAACTATATATGTTTAGGATTAGAAAACAAGATTCAGTCATTTTTAGATGGCATATGTAATGTACTGCACATGCCATGTTAAAACCCTGAGTACTGGGAATATTATAAAACCATAATTTATAATAGTATCTAATTAAGAGAGAATTTAGAGGTAACCTGAAAGGCTACCCACTGCAGTATTCTGGCCTGGAGAATTCCATGGACTGTATAGTTCATGGGGTCACAAAGAGTCAGACATGACTGAGGAACTTTCACTTCACTTCACTTTGTATAATCTCCTCATTTTCTGTATTGAGATAAATTTAGATTAGATAACCATCTTAACTAAATAATATAAACTTTTTAACTTGAAGCACTTAAATTGTTTTCCTATCAGTTACTCAAAGATTGCTTTCATTGGCTTAAACTTTATGAAACTATTGATTGACTTAGCTTTTAATTGAACAGTATCCTATTAGGAAAAAAAGGAATATGCTTTTATAATGAAAATATTTTTAAAGTGGTCAAAGTTGGTACAAATCAGTGCAGTTTTCACTGGCATTAAAATAATGTTCAAGAAAATGAATTGACATGTTTTTAAAAGAAAGAAATATTACCCCAAAAAGCATATGTTCAGTTAAATAAAGGGGACTATTTTTAGGTAGCTGCTGAAGGAATCAAGAAAGAAATAACTAGCCAGACTGTTCTCAGGCAAAGCTATTTCCAGGTAGAAAATCCTAGCAGGTTTGATGCAACAAATATGATGATCATCTGTGTTTGTTCCTACAGATAAATTAGACCGTCAAAGTCTGGCAAAGCCATGTTTTTTTTGTTTGTTTGTTTATTTTTTTTTCTCCCTAAAGAGATCTTTTAATTATTGCTCTGAAATATTCATTTTATTAATAATAAAACATTTAATAATTAAAGAATATTAGCCATGTGCCAGACTCTTGAGAGTCCCTTGGACTGCAAGGAGATCCAACCAGTTCATTCTAAAGGAGATCAGTCCTGGGTGTTCTTTGGAAGGACTGTGCTAAAGCTGAAAATCCAATACTTTGGCCACCTCATGCGAAGAGATGACTCATTGGAAAAGACTCTGATGCTGGGAGGAATTGGGGGCAGGAGGAGAAGGGAATGACAGAGGATGAGATGGCTGGATGGCATCACCGACTCGATGGACATGAGTTTGAGTAAACTTTGGGAGTTGGTGATGGACAGGGAGGCCTGGCGTGTTGCAGTTCATGGGGTTGCAAAGAGTCAGACATGACTGAGCAACTGAACTGAACTGAACTGAACCATGTGCCAGACATTAATATTTTTAGATATAATATCTCATCTAATATTTAAAAGAAACCTATGAGGGAGGTACTGCTATTTTCATTGTTTTATTCAGCATGTAGTTAATACAAATTTTAAGTTCTCAGCCTTTATTATAGCACTGAATAGAACCCAGTATAAGAATGTTCTTGCTAAGTTTCAAAAAAGTGAATATATTCATGAAACTCCTATTTCAACAGCTAAGTACGGCTGTCCTTCAGATTTTAAGAGAGCCGGATTCCTTGCTTTCCCTTGCTCTGCAACCAAACACTGGCCTTTCTCCCTTCCTGTAGACATTTGTTCTAGGGGTTGACTTGCACTTGTCTTTTATGTGCATAAAAGGCAAGTCGTGTCTGACTCTTTGTGACCCCATAGACTATTCATTCCATTGAATTCTCCAGGCTAGAATACTGGAGTGCATAGCGATTCCCTTCTCCAGGGGATCTTCCCAACCCAGGGATCGAACCCAGGTTTCCCACATTCTGGGCAAATTCTTTACCAGCTGAGCCACCAGGGAAGCCCAAGAATACTGGAGTGGATAGCCTATCTCTTCTCCAGGGTATCTTCCTGACCCAGGAATCAAACCAGGGTCCCCTGCCTTGCAGGAAGATTCTTTACCAGCTGAGCTACCAGGGAAGCCCTTTATGTGCATAGCTCTCTAATTTTGTCCAGTTCCTAATGTGCATCACAAAATGATTATGCTTCTCCAACAAGAAACCTACGTTAAATAGACTCCACCTTTTTAGAAGGCAATATAAAAATATTTTTTTCTTTCTTTTGAATTAAACATGTTGGTGACCTGTCACACATAATAGAAAATGTATCACCATATTTTTTGTAAGTTACTTGTATGGTCTTTTTTGACATCTCTTCATTTGTTTGCAATTTATTAGCAGCAATTAAGCACAATGATGAACCAAAGAAAGGCCCTGATATTTCATGACTTTGTGTTGATATTCTCTCAGCCCAGGGTTATGCAGTCCTGAGTGTGTCACTTTCTTCTCAAATTCTTGGCCTTATATGTGTAAAGGATGTGGGTGTTTTCTAGTGTTTTCTAGTTCTCCAGTCTTAATTTGCCGCTTTCTCAATCTTTCTAAAGATATACATATGCAACCATGACATTACTTAAACAAAGACTCTGACACTTTCATTATCCTAAAAGATCTAATAAAACTGTATAAATAGTAATTAATTTAACAATGCATACATAAACTGGCAGAATGAACAGAAAGCTGCTGAGGGTAACTGGGTTCTGAATCTGATTATTGTACCTTTCTGATGATGGCAATAATATTTGTTGGGATAAAGTTTTAGAGTGTGGTTTGGAGGCAAAAACTGAGATCACTTGTGAATGTTTTCTGGGTTAAAAAAAAAAAATGCTTTATATTTGTATGCAATAATTATACCTCCAGGTACTGTTATCTCAATGGATCTTGCTTGAGAAGAGCAATATACTAAAACTTGAACAATTTCATGCAATCATGAAATAATTGGACCATTCTCTATTCATGCTGTAAGAGAAAGATGAACAAAATTATATGAATGTCTGAAACACTGGTATCTTAAAATTTCCTGATTGCAATAAAATAAGCCACTTATGTTTTGTTCCCATCATGTTATATTCAAGGAACATTCTTTAAAGAAAATACTCCAGCTATACAGTAAAATCTGTGATTATGTCACCTTGCTTTGAATGCCATTTAATAACTAAAATAACTTTAAAAAAATCACCAAACAATTAAATGCAGTGCCTAAGAAGCACTATTTTATTTTCCTTTAACTGAATGGCAATTATTTTTTACAATAGATTCCTCTATACTTCAAATATAATGATGCAATAAATTTTACTGGAAGCTGATAATTTTTAAAGGTTTGTAAAGGACAAAAGTATTTCAATAATGAACATTAAATTACACCTTTATCAATTATGTATGGTGCAAGCTATTTCTGACCTTGTCCTTTGGTTAAGTGTCAGTTGAAAATCTAGAGATCATTCTATTTACCCATATTAAATTGTTCAGTCACTGGCTGTTTTGTGAATAAATTAAGCACCTTTTTTATAAGGCAAATATCAACTCAGAACAATTATTGAAGGCATTAAGAGACAATGCTAATGTATTTCATGCTTCAAAAGCTACAGCTGAAAAAATTCATAGCAATCAATCAACATCTTTTCTGCTGTATTTCATATCTTAAACAACCCACCAGGGGTAATTATTATCAGTAGATTTTCTTTTTTTAGACAAAGTTGCCAGATATATTGATTAACCTTTTGTTCCTTTGTGACTGCCTCATATGTAGCTAAAATATTAAAGCTGTAATCAGTTTTTCCTTTAAAGAAAAAAAAATCTAAAACCCACTCTAAACAATTTAACACAATTCATTGCTTGTGAATAGAATTACCTTTTCACGAATGCAATTATAATCTGTAAATCAGAAGTAGAAACCTGAACAAAGGAATAAAAATGGATAAAGGAATTGTTTTTCACAGCCAAGAAATTTCGCCCTAAATTCTAAAATATGTTTTTGTATTTCTGAGCGGTCCTCAGGGATAAGGGATTTCTAAGGGAGAAGGGATTTCTGTGAGAAGAGCAACTCAGCTCATTGGGACAAATAGATATAAGGTCAGGTCATAGCTCTCTAGTAGTTCATAGCAGTATCTTTTTAGCCTCAAATGCAAAAATGATGTGCATATAAATTAAAATCCTCAAGGGAAAGAAGGACAACAAACCAAACCTACTTTGCATTTTGCTTCCATGTTGAAATACTTAATACTCTTAGCCATCATCACAGCCACACTGGAATAAAATCATTCAAACAAGAGTTTCAGGATAATTGGAAAGGCTTGCTGAAGCTGAAGCTCTAGTACTTTGGCTACCTGATGCAAAGAGCTGACTCATTGGAAAAGACCGTAATGCTGGGAAAGACTGAAGGCAAGAGGAGAAGGGGGTGTCAGAGGATGAGACAGTTAGATAGCATCACCAACTCAAAGGACATGAGTTTGAGTAACGTTCAGGAGATAGGGAAGGACAAAGGAGTCTGGCTGCTGCAGTTGATGGGATCACAAAGAATCCGACACAAGTTAGCGACTGAACAACAACAATCGGAATACTGGCTCCAGAATATGATTCATCATTACCTAACTCTATAAGCAATGATTAGAAGATAATTTCAAACTAGCAGCCTTGGATCAGGTAGTAATCTATAAGTGTATTTTGTTTGACCAACACAGTAGTTAAGTAGTATTAAGCAAGTTGATAATATTTACAAATTGTCCAGTGGTTAAGACTCTGGCCTTCCACTACATGGGGGCCCAGGTTGAATCCCTGGTGGGGGAACTGGGATCCCACATGCTGTATGCTACAGACCAAAAAAAAAAAAAAAAGAAGAAGAAGAAGTAAAAAGGAGTAACTTATATACAGCATCTTTATTGTCTTTATTGTCAATTTTTCTTTAAAAAGAAGTTAAAGCATCTGATAAGTTTGAACCCACATTACATGTGGCAATAAGCTTTTCTGAATGTCTTTAGATGCCTTCTTTAAAGCCCATTGATTCCTATAAATGCTACCAGATTTTATCACATTTATTTGTGATAAGTTTTATTCCTAACTGTTGCTGGCTTCTTAAAAATAGAAAGAATATCATATCCTTTTCAGTGTCTGGTACAAGGCTTCGTACAAAGAAGCAACTTAGCAAATGTTTTTTATGTGTGTTCATACTAAGTTGTTTCAGTCATGTCCAAGTCTTTGAGACACTATGGACTGTAGCCCTGCAGGCCCCTCTGTCCATGAGATTCCCAGGCAAGAATACTGGAGTGGGTAGACATCCCCTCTTCCAGGGGATCTTCTGGATCCAGGGGTTGAACCTGCATCGATTATGTCTCCTACACTGGCAGGCCAGTTCTTCACCACTAGTGCCACCTGGGAAGCCCAAGTGTCCCCTTTAATATGTATGAAATAATTTACCCATTAAAAAAAATACAGTACTTCACCAGGTATAATGTGGTTTTGAATGTAAAGGAGTTTCCAAAAGACAATAATGAAAGTGAAGCATATGGAAAACATTAATTCATACAAAATTCCATGAAAAACTTGTAATCTATTTTACAGTTTACAGAGAGATTCTTTACAGTACAGGACAGAGGTTTTGAGATTCTGTTATCCTTCAGCAGAGAAACATATTGGTTTGTCCAAATGGAAACTAATATAGACAGTTATATACAGAACAGCTCCCCCTGTTGAAATAGGAATGAAAAGCCCACAGTCCCTTCGTTAAATCTGCTTCTTGACCTTAATGCATTTTAAAAACATCACCTAGGATTCTGTGAATCAGTTTGGAAACCACTAATCCTATCAGATTTCCCTCATTTGAGAAAAGAGGAAATTGATGTTCAAGAGGATAATAACTTTTGCTTATTATGAGCAGACTGAGGATTACTGGTTTACAAAGCTCTATTCTGAAACATATGGAATTGAAAAAGTTTGTCAGAGACTCTTCAACTATAAAGAAAATTAAAAAGAAAAGGAAAAAGTATGAAAAATAACTGTATAAACAAGCCCCACACAGTTAAGAATTGCTCAGAAAACTAAAAGTGTCTCCAAAAACAAAGTCAAATACTGGAGATCTTGATAATATAGTGTTTTTAGACTGTTTAGTCTGAATTACAGAAACATTATAACTGTTGATTCTACCTCAGGGTATCTCAGCCTCAGCAATTTTGGGGCTGGATAATTCTTTGCTGTGGGGAGTTATCCTGTGCACTGTGGTATGTTTAGTGGCACCCTTCATCTTTACCTACTAGATTCCAATACAACATCCCAGCTTGTTAGGATCAAAGATGTCTCCAGCCATTGCGAACTATCCCCTGGGGCAGAATTTTGCCCTTTAGGGGACCATTACTCTCTATGACTGTTTCTAGATGCTAAATCTTGGTTAACAGTTTTCCACATGCACCCATCAATTGCAGTTGTAAGACATAAGTAAATTATAATAATTTTCAAAATATTTGAAATTATTCAAAACATCCCACAATATTTTAAATATTAGTTCTTTGGTATAGTATTTGAAACCAAGGTGTTTTCACATGTATCACAGATGTAGAATCTGTACTTGGACAGCAAAGTCATTATAAGTGCATCCCTTGCTCTCTTAAAGATCAGGCATTAAGGAAGATGTCTGAGCCTGGGCAAGAACTGGGTTGGGGAAATCTGTAAGCAGGTCAGGAAGCAACAGTTAGAACTAGACATGGAGCAACAGACTGGTTCCAAGTAGGGAAAGGAGTACATCAATCCTGTATATTGTCACCCTGCTTATTTAACTTATATGCAGAGTACATCATGAGAAACGCTAGGCTGGAGGAAGCACAACCTGGAATGAAAATTGCCAGGAGAAATATCAATAACCTCATATATGCAGATGACACCACCCTTATGGCAAAAAGTGAAGAAGGACTAAAGAGCCTCTTGATGAAAGTGAAAGAGGAGAGTGAAAAAGTTGGCTTAAAGCTCAACATTCAGAAAACTAAGATCATGGCATCTGGTTCCATCACTTCATGGGAAATAGATGGGGAAACAGTGGAAAGAGTGGCAAACTTTATTTTTTTGGGCTCCAAAATCACTGCAGATGTTGATGGCAGCCATGAAATTAAAAGATATTTACCCCTTAGAAGGTTATGACCAACCTAGACAACATATTAAAAAGCAGAGACATTACTTTGCCAACAAATGTCCATCTAGTCAAAGCTATGGTTTTTCCAGTAGTCATGTATGGATATTGAGATTTGGACTGTAAAGAAATCTGAGTGCCTAAGAATTGATGCTTTTGAACTGTGGTGTTGGAGAAGACTCTTGAGAGTCCCTTGGACTGCAAGGAGATCCAGCCAGTCCATCCTAAAGGAAATCAGTCCTGAATATCCATTGGTAGGATTGATGCTGAAGCTGAAACTCCAGTACTTTGGCCACCTGATGTGAAGAACTGACTCATTTGAAAAGACCCTGATTCTGGGAAAGATTGAAGGTGGGAGGAGAAGGGGACAACAGAGTTTGATGGCATCACCAACTCAATGGACATGAGTTTGAATAAACTTCGGGAGTTGGTGATGGACAGGGAGGCCTGGCGTGCTGCGGTCCATAGGGTCACAAAGAGTCAGACATGACTGAGTGACTGAAATGAACTGACTCAAGCTTGGTTGGAATCCTTCTCTATGGATGTCAGGCAAAGTTAGCACATGAAGTATTCTTTGACAGGCATTCCAAAGCCTTTATTAAAAGCTCGTGAGCAATATATACTCTCATTTGTCTCTATTTGATCAAAATTTTCTATTTAAAGAACAAAACAAAACAGAAAGTCAATCTGATAGGTAATATATCACTCATTATGTACTAAACAATGTCCCAAATATTTTATATACATTAATTCATTTACTTCTCACAGCAAGACAATAATATAATTATTATAACTATCCCCATCTAGACCATAGACAAATCGAGTAGCATGCCTGTAGTTAGCTAGTAAGTAAGTTAACAACAACATCAACTAATATCAGAAACTGGAAGTTTGGCCTCCAAATTTGGTACTTGAATGTTCATGGCTTGGTTTCTCTTCTGAAATATACCTGCTTGGATTTTTTTATCCTTATTTACTTTTGAAAATTCTAAGTTATATATTAGATAACTCTGTATTTATTTAGTAGATGAAAATATTAATACAAAAAAATTCATTTAAACAAAATTTTGTCAGATTTAAAATTGATTTCCCTTTACACCAAGAAGTTACATTTTCATAAAACAAAGGGCAAATATATTCTGAACTGTAAATAAGGTATGTATGTATTGATACATAATTAAAGTACCAAATTATAGGTATACATGTAATATACTGTGCATACGTATATTCCTCTTTTTTTTAAACGTTTTTATTTTGACATAGTTTCAATCATGGAAAAATTGTAAGACTCTCTGACTCTCCATCCCTTCCTCACCTCATTTCTTTTCCCCTTCTTCTTCTTCCTCTTCTTTTCTCTCTTTTCTCTCCCTCCTTCTCTCTCTGTGTCTCCATTTTCTCCTTGTAATCAATATACAATTAGTGGGATGATACTTTATAACTATGCACATGTTATTATGCTGCATGTTTTTATCTTTAGTTTTAGGATCCGTTAATAAGCTTACATGAAGTGATTATTGTTATCTATTGCTGTGTGAAAAAATTACTCTGAAATGTATCATCTTAAAAGAGTAAACATTATTGTTTCACAGTTTCTTGGGTCAGGAATTCAGAAGCTGCTTTTCTAGATGGTTCTATTCCAGTATTTCTCATAAGTGGCAATGAAGATGTTGGCTGGAGCTAGAGTCAAGTCGAACACTTGGCCGGAGTTGAAGAATTTGCTTTCAAGATGCTGACTCACAAAGCTATTGACAGGAGACCTCAGTCCTTCACTGGCTGGCAGACGATCTCCGCTCCTTCCCATCTGAGACTCTACATCAGGCTGCTTATGTGCCCTTCTAACAAAGTAAGTGTTTAACCCTGGAGTGAATGATCCAAGAAAATAAAATAGAAGCTTCAGTTTGTTTATGTGTTAGCCTCAGAAGACATATACCATCAGTTCAGTTCAGTTGCTCAGTCATGTCTGACTCTTTGCCACCCCATGGACTGCAACACCCCAGGCATACCTGTCCGTCACCAACTCCCAGAGCTTACTCAAACTCATGTCCATTGAGTCAGTGATGCCATCCAACCATCTCATCCTCTGTCGTCCCCTTCACTCTCTGCCTTCAATCTTTTCCAGCATCAGGGTCTTTTCTAATGAGTCAGCTCTTCGCATCAGGTGGCCAAATTATTGGAGTTTCAGCTTCAGCATCAGTCCTTCCAATGAATATCCAGGACTGATTTCCTTTAGGACTGACTCATTTGAGCTCCTTGCAGTCCCAAGGGACTCTCAAGAGTCTTCTCCAACACCAAAGTTCAAAAGCATCAATTCTTCCATGATGAGCTTTGTTTATGGTCCAACTCTCACATCCATACATGACTACTGGAAATTTCATAACTTTAACTATACCAATCTTTCAGTTTGATTTAGATCATACCTGAAAGGTCTAGGGGTTTTCCCTACTTTCTTCAATTTAAATCTGAATTTGGCAATAAGGAGTTCATGCTGTGAGCCACAGTCAGCTGCCAGACTTGTTTTTGTTGACTGTATAGAGCTTCTCCATCTTTGGCTGCAAAAAATATAATCAATCTGATTTCGGTGTTGACCATCTGGTGGTGTCCATGTGTAGAGTCTTCTGTTGTGTTGTTGGAAGAGGGTGTTTGCTATGACCAGTGAATTTTCTTGGCAAAACTCTATTAGTCTTTGCCCTGCTTCATTCCGCATTCCAAGGCCAAATTTTCCTGTTACTCCAGGTGTTTCTTGACTTCCTACATTTGCATTCCAGTCCCCTGTAATGAAAAATACATCTTTTTTGGGTGTTAGTTCTAGAAGATCTTGTAGGTCTTCATAAAACCGTTCAGCTTCAGTTTCTTCAGCATTACTGGTTGGGGCATAGACTTGGATAACTGTGATATTGAATGGTTTGCCTTGGAGATGAACAGAGATCATTTTGTCGTTGTTGAGATTGCATCCAAGTACTGCAGTTTGGACTCTTTTGTTGACCATGATGACTATTGCATTTCTTCCGAGGGATTCTTGCCCACAGTAGTAGATATAATGGACATCTGAGTTAAATTCACCCTTTCCAGTACATTTTAGTTCGCTGATTCCTAGAATGTCGACGTTCACCCTTGCCATCTCTTGTTTGACCACTTCCAATTTGCCTTGATTCATGGACCCGACATTCCAGGTTCCTATGCAATACTGCTCTTTACAGCATCGGATCTTGCTTCTATTACCAGTCACATCCACAACTGGGTATTGTTTTTGCTTTGGCTCCATCCCTTCATTCTTTCTGGAGTTATTTCTCCACTGATCTCCAGTAGCATATTGGGCACCTAGACCTGGGGAGTTCCCCTTTTGGTATCCTATCATTTTGCCTTTTCATACATTTCATGGGGTTCTCAAGGAAAGAATACTGAAGTGGCTTGCCATTCCATGTTACAGTGGACTACATTCTGTCAGGCATCTCCATCGTGACCCGCCCGTCCTGGGTTGCCCCCCAGGCATGGCTTGGTTTCATTGAGTTAGACAAGGCTGTGGTCCTAGTGTGATTCAGTGGAAGTGAAAAATAGGTTTAAGGGTCTAGATCTGATAAGGTGCCTGATGAACTATGGAATGAGGTTCGTGACATGGTACAGGAGACAGGGATCAAGAACATTCCCATGGAAAAGAAATGTAAAAAAGCAAAATGGCTGTCTGGGGCAGCCTTACAAATAGCTGTGAAAAGAAGAGAGATGAACCGCAAAGGAGAAAAGGAAAGATATAAGCATCTGAATGCAGAGTTCCAAAGAATAGCAAGAAGAGATAAGAAAGCCTTCATCAGTGATCAATGCAAAGAATTAGAGGAAAACAACAGAATGGGAAAGACTAGAGATCTCTTCAAGAAAATCAGAGATATCAAGGGAATATTTCATGCAAAAATGGGCTTGATAAAGGACAGAAATGGTCTGGACCTAGCAGAAGCAGAAGATATTAAAAAGAGGTGGCAAGAATACACAGAAGAACTGTACAAAAAAATCTTCACCACCCAGATAATCATGATGATGTGATCACTAATCTAGAGCCAGGCATCTTGGAATGTGAAGTCAAGTGGGCCTTAAAAAGCACCACTACAAACAAAGCTAGTGGAGGTGATGGAATTCCAGTTGAGCTGTTTCAAATCATGAAAGATGATGCTGTGAAGTGCTGCACTCAATGTGCCAGCAAGTTTGGAAAGCTCAGCAGTGGCCATAGGACTGGAAAAGGTCAGTTTTCATTCCAATTCCAAGGAAAGCAATGCAAAAGAATGCTCAAACTACCACTCAATTGCACTCATCTCACATGCTAGTAAAGTAATCTCAAAATTCTCCAAGCCAGGCTTCAGCAATACGTGAACCGTGAACTCCCTGATGTTTAAGCTGGTTTTAGAAAAGTCAGAGGAACCAGAGATAAAATTGCCAACATCGGCTGGATCATGGAAAAAGCAAGAGAGTTCCAGAAAAACATCTATTTCTGCTTTCTTGACTATGCCAAAGCCTTTGACTGTGTGGATCACAATAAACTGTGGAAAATGCTGAGAGAGATGGGAATAACAGACCACCTGACCTGCCTCTTGAGAAATCTCTATGCAGGTCAGGAAGCAACAGTTAGAACTGGACATGGAACAACAAACTGTTTCCAAATAGGAAAAGGAGTACATCAAGGCTATATATGGTCACCCTACTTATTTAACTTATATGCAGAGTACATCATGAGAAACCCTGGACTGGAAGAAGCGCAAGCTGGAATCAAGATTGCCGGGAGAAATATCAATAACCTCAGATATGCAGATGACACCACCCTTATGGCAGAAAGTGAAGAGGAGCTAAAAAGCCTCTTGATGAAAGTGAAAGAGGAGAGTGAAAAAGTTGGGTTAAAGCTCAACATTCAGAAAACGAAGATCATGGCATCTGGTCCCATCACTTCATGGGAAATAGATGGGGAAACAGTGGAAACAGTGTCAGACTTTATATTTGGGGCTCCAAAATCACTGCAGATGGTGACTACCGCCATGAAATTAAAAAACGCTTACTCCTTGGAAGAAAAGTTATGACCAACCTAGATAATATATTCGAAAGCAGAGACATTACTTGCCACCTAAGGTCCGTCTAGTAAAGGCTATGGTTTTTCCTGTGGTCAAGTATGGATGTGAGAGTTCAGTTCAGTTCAGTCGCTCAGTGGTGTCGGACTCTTTGCGATTCTGTGAATCGCAGCATGCCAGGCCTCCCTGTTCATCACCACCTCCCGGAGTTCACTCAGACTCATGTCAATGAAGTCAGTGATGCCATCCAGCCATCTCATCCGCGGTCGTCGCCTTTTCCTCCTGACCCCAATCCCTACCAGCATCAGAGTCTTTTCCAGTGAGTCAACTCTTTGCATGAGGTGGCCAAAGTACTGGAGCTTCAGCTTTAGCATCATACATTCCAAAGAAATCCCAGGGCTGATCTCCTTCAGAATGGACTGGTTGGATCTCCTTGCAGTCCAAGGGACTCTCAAGAGTCTTCTCCAACACCACAGTTTAAAAGCATCAATTCTTAGGCACTCAGCCTTCTTCACAGTCCAACTCTCACATCCATACACGACCACAGGGAAAACCATAGCCTTGACTAGATGGACCTTAGGCGGCAAAGTAATGTCTCTGCTTTTGAATATGCTCTCTAGGTTGGTCATAATTTTTCTTTCAAGGAATAAGCATCTTTTAATTTCATGGCGGCAGTCACCATCTGCAGTGATTTTGGAGCCCCCCAAAATAAAGTCTGACACTGTTTCCACTGTTTCCCCATCTATTTCCCATGAAGTGATGGGACCAGATGCCATGATCTTCGTTTTCTGAATGTTGAGCTTTAAGCCAACATTTTCACTCTCCTCTTTCACTTGCATCAAGAGGCTTTTTAGTCCCTCTTCACTTTCTGCCAAAGGATGGTGTCATCTGCATATCTGAGGTTATTGATATTTCTCCCAGCAATCTTGATTCCAGCTTGTGCTTCTTCCAGTCCAGCGTTTCTCATGATGTACTCTGCATATAAGTTAAATAAGCAGGGTGACAATATACAGCGTTGACACACTCCTTTTCCTATTTGTAACCAGTCTGTTCTTCCATGTCCAGTTCTAACTGTTGCTTCCTGACCTGCATAGAGATTTCTCAAGAGGCAGGTCAGGTGGTCTGCTAATCCCATCTCTCTCAGAATTTTCCACAGTTTATTGTGATCCACACAGTCAAAGGCTTTGGCATAATCAATAAAACAGAAATAGATGTTTTTCTTGTTTTTTTCCATGATCCAGCGGATGTTGGTAATTTGGACTCTGGTTCCTCTGACTTTTCTAAAACCAGCTTGAACATCAGGGAGTTCACGGTTCACATATTGTTGAAGCCTGGCTTGGAGAATTTTGAGATTACTTTACTAGCATGTGAGATGAGTACAATTGTGTGCTAGTTTGAGTATTCTTTGGCATTGCCTTTCTTTTGGATTGGAATGAAAACTGACCTTTTCCAGCCCTATGGCCACTGCTGAGTTTTCCAAATTTGCTGGCAAATTGAGTACAGCACTTTCACTGCATCATCTTTCAGGATTTGAAACAGCTCAACTGGAATGCCATCACCTCCACTAGCTTTGTTTGTAGTGATGGTTTCTAAGGCCCACTTGACTTCATATTCCAGGATGTCTGGCTCTAAATGAGTGATCACACCATCGTGATTATCCGAGTCATGAAGATCTTTTTTGTACAGTTCTTCTGTGTATCCTTGCCACCTCTTCTTTATATCTTCTGCTTCTGTTAGGTCCAGACCATTTTGTCCTTTATCGAGCCCATCTTTGCATGAAATTTTCCCTTGGTATCTCTAATTTTCTTGCAGAGATCTCTAGTCTTTCCCATTCTGTTCCTTTCCTCTATTTCTTTGCACTGATCGCTGAAGAAGGCTTTCTTATCTCTTCTTGCTATTCTTTGGAACTCTGCATGCAGATGCTTATATCTTTCTTTTTCTCCTTTGCTTTTCACTTCTCTTCTTTTCACAGCTATTTGTAAGGCCTCCTCATACAGCCATTTTCGTTTTTTACTTTCTTTTCCATGGGATAATCTTGATCCCTGTCTCCTGTACAATGTTAGTTTTTACTATATCTTGTTTATTACCCAGGCAGTGCTGTTCAGGTGAAAATGGAGTACATATGGTGTGATCATTAGGAAGTGGAATAATTGGAGGCCTTCTTGGATTCTGAGTATCACAATTATTTTTGTGTTGGTTAACATAATTTTCTAATTTCATTATCCCTCCTACATTAGGATTTGGCTTTCTATAGTAAACAGAAGTTTCTCTGTCACTTGTTAAATTACATATTTAATTGGTGTGACTTTATAAATAGTTATTCAGTTGGCCATGATCTCTTACTGAAATTGATGCTCAAATTTTCCCAGACTCAGACAGCTGTATACCCTTTTTGCTCCTTTGTTTTCTTTTAATGAATCGTGTTTTAAATTACTTATTCCATTGGCTTTCAAAGAACAGTTTTTGTGAGTACCTTGATTCCTAGATATTTTCAGTGGAACTACCAGGTCAAAACTACTGTCATAATATTTCTATCATCATATTTGCCTTTTTCATATTAGTCATATTCATACTCATAGTGCTCCCAAATAAAGGCAATGACAAAGAATGCTCAAACTACTGCACAATTGCACTCATCTCACACACTAGTAAAGTAATGCTTAAAATTCCCCAAGATAGTTTTCAGCAGTACATGAACTGTGAATCCAGATGTTCAAGCTGGTTTTAGAAGTGGCAGAGGAACCAGAGATCAAATTGCCAATATCCACTGGATCATCAAAAAAGCAAGAGAGTTTCAGAAAACATCTATTTCTGCTTTATTGACTATGCCAAAGCCTTTGACTGTGTGGATCACAATAAACTCTGGAAAATTCTAAAAGAGATGGGAATACCAGGTTACTTACCTGCCTCTTGAGACCTATATGCAGGTCAAGAAGCAACAGTTAGAACTAGAAATGGAACAACAGACTGGTTCCAAATAGGAAAAGGAGTACGTCAAGGCTGTATATTGTCACTCCGCTTATTTAACTAATATGCAGGGCACATCATGAGAAATGCTGGGTTGGAGGAAGCACAAACTGGAATCAACTTTGCCGGGAGAAATATCAATAACCTCAGATAGGCAGATGACACCACCCTTAGGGGAAAAAGTGAAGAAGAACTAAAGAGCCTCTTGATGAAAGTGAAAGAGGAGAGTGAAAAAGTTGGGTTAAAGCTCAACATTCAGAAAACTAAGATCATGGCATCTTGTCCCATCACTTCATGGGAAATAGATGGGGAAACTGTGGGTTACTTTATTTTTCTGGGCTCCAAAATCACTGCAGATGGTGATTGCAGCCATGAAATTAAGACACTTACTCCTTGGAAGGAAAGTTATGACCAACCTAGACAGCATATTGAAAAGCAGAGACATTACTTTGTCAACAACTGTCCATCTACTCAAGACTATGGGTTTTCCAGTAGTCATGTATGGATTTGAGTGTTGGACTATAAATAAAGTTGAGCACTGAAGAATTGATGCTTTTGAACTGTGGTGTTGGAGAAGACTCTTGAAAGTCCCTTGGACTGTAAGAGATCCAACCAATCCATCCTAAAGGAGATCAGTCCTGGGTGTTGATTGGAAGGACTGATGTGAAGCTTAAATTTCAATACTTTGGCCACCTGATGCAAAGAGCTGACTCATTTGAAAAAAAATCCTGATGCTGGGAAAAACTGTGGGCAGGAGGAGAAGGGGATAACAGAGGATGAGATGGTTGGATGGCATCACCGACTCAATGGACTTGGGTTTGGGTGGACTCCAGGAGTTGGTGATGGACAGGGAGGCCTGGTGTGTTGCAGTTCATGGAGTTGCAAAGAGTTGGACATGACTGAGTCACTGAACTGAGCTGACACTCATAGTGCACGTGAAATAGTAGGAAAAATTGCTAGAATCTTAGCACTAATCAACGAAGTCCCCAGATGTGTTCCTCACTGCTTCCAGAAGAGAAAATATTTTTATCTTTGTGAAAAATTCAGTTTCACATTTTAAAAATATTAATACATTAGTACTAATGACTAATTTTATTAAATCTATACCCTTGAAATAAGCTTTTTGCTATTCTGTATGACAAGATAGCAAACATCCATAAAGTACTTCTGCCACATACCAATTTCCAACTATGGGGAAAAACATGATTATTGTTTTTGAGCTATGACCTGAACTGCTTTTGTTCATGCTGGAGAGAATGATTGAGAAGCAATCTATAATCATTCAGGCTTCTGTGACTGGCAAACAATTTCTCAAAAGTGAAGCTCAATCTGTAACTTTAAGGAAAACAAGTGAGAGTATAAACTGTCAGTAATACAATTTAAGTTTTTATGTGAAAATTACACATTCAGAACACACAATCACTATGAGCTAAAGTTTTCTGAGGAGACTGGTGGTAATACTGGGCTTTCCAGGTGGCACAGTTTTAAAAAATCTTCCTACTAAGGCAGGAGTAGGAAATTTCTTTAGAATAGGAAATGGCAATTCACTCCATTATTCCTGCCTGGAAAATTCCATGGACAGAGGAGCCTGGTAGGCTACAGTCTATGGGGTTGAAAAGAATTGGACAAAACTGAGCCCTGAGCATACATAGTGGTAATATTAACAAATGTGATTTTCTTTTAATATCGTTTACTCAAACATGTCAACATTTGAGAGATCCACATAACTCAGTGAATCAATATTTTCCAGATGACCAATATGTAATATGACAAAATCATGTTCAGGTAAGACAGCTACACAAAATAAAACAAGAGGTTTGAATGTAGAAGGGCATGAAAAGTTCATTGGTTTGATTTCAGGATGCATATTTCAGGTAATTTAAAAAACAAACAAAAAACTCTACCACTAGTTGAGTTTTTGTAGAGCATCAAAGAAAAATATGCACAGTTAACTGGAAAGTGTATTAAAATACTCCTCCTCTTTCCAACTACAAATGTGCTATTGAATATTCTTAAGCTTCAGCTAAAGCAGTATGCCAAAAGAGAGTTCAGAAGTAAATATTAGAACCCAGTTCTCTTTTGTTAAATCATGTGTAAAACAATACTGCTCTTCTTAGTATTTTTTTTTGAGATATACTATAGTTTTTCATAACAACTATTGTTTATGTTAACTATGGCAGAAAGTGAAGAGGAGCTAAAAAGCGTCTTGATGAAAGTGAAAGAGGAGAGTGAAAAAGTTGGCTTAAAGCTCAACATTCAGAAAACGAAGATCATGGCATCCGGTCCCATCACTTCATGGGAAATAGATGGGGAAACAGTGGAAACAGTGTCAGACTTTATATTTTGGGGGTCCAAAATCACTGCAGATGGTGACTGCAGCCATGAAATTAAAAGATGCTTACTCCTTGGAAGAAAAGTTATGACCAACCTAGATAGTATATTCAAAAGCAGAGACATTACTTTGCCGCCTAAGGTCCGTCTAGTCAAGGCTATGGTTTTTCCTGTGGTCATATATGGATGTGAGAGTTGGACTGTGAAGAGGGCTGAATGCCAAAGAATTGATGTTTTTGAACTATGGTGTTGGAGAAGACTCTTGAGAGTCCCTTGGACTGCAAGGAGATCCAACCAGTCCATTCTGAAGGAGATCAACCCTGGGACACGACTGAGTGACTGAACAGAACTGAACTGAACTGAACTGAACTGAACTGATAATGAGTTTATATCTTTTTAAACAAGTAAACAAATTTTAATTTTATTTCTTTTTATTTTAACTTTAGTAAATGTATATAGATAAGAAGCCTATATACATGACATGGTTGTTGCTCTTTGCAACCCCATGGACTGTAGCCTGCCAGTGTTTGTGTTTAGTTATAGCTGAAAGAACTTATTGTGAAATTGGTTAGGCCACCCCAAGTTCCACTTGATGCTAGCTAACCTCTTGCTAGAGGCACAGGAAGCATTTTCTGTTGTCCCCTTTATACCTGTGCATAAAGTTTAACATTTTCAAATTTGATATAAGAAAATCATCTAAGTCATAGACATTTTATTTAAAATGTCATAAAACAAATAAACATAGAGAGAAAAATGATTCAGAGCAGCAGTTCTCAAAATTTTTAGATTCATGATACTTTTCTACTCTCAAGGTTAACAAAGACCCCTCCCCAATGTGTTTGTATAGATCTTATCTATACACATTTGAGACTTCTCTGATGGCTCAGACAGTAAAGAATCTGCTTGCAATGCAGGAGACATGGATTTTATCCCTCGGTCAGGAAGATTACCTGGAGAAGGGATTGGTAACCTACTCCAGTATTCTTGACTGGAGAATTCCGTGCACAGAGAAGCCTGGCAGGCTACAGTTCACTGTTTCTCAAAGAGTTGGAAATGACTGAAGCTACTTAGCACGCACATGTACTTTGTAGCTTTTTTACGCTTTTGCAAGTTTCATGTTTACACAGCAGTAGCAGGAGATTCCTATTCTTTCCTCATGCACCAAAGAGCTTCATGTTTTTTACTTACACAGGTAATTCAAGCTAATTCTGAGAAAAATCTGATCTTCTAGACTGCCTGCAGATCAAGTGGTAACAAAAAGATTTTGCCACTTTGATAACTAGATTTGTCTTTAATATCAGGGAAAACTACATTGAATTTCTGTTGCAATTGTATCAGGAATTGGAAGGCCCTAGGCTGTGTTGATGGAGAAGGCAATGGCACCCCACTCCAGTACTCTCGCCTGTAAAATCCCATGGATGAAAGAGCCTCGTAGGCTGCAGTCCATTTGGTCGCTAAGAGTCAGGCACGGCTGAGGGACTTCAGTTTTCACTTTTCACTTTCATGCATTGGAGAAGGAAATGGCAGTCCACTCCAGTGTTCTTGCCTGGAGAATCCCAGGGACAGCGGAGCCTAGTGGGCTGCCATCTATGGGGTCGCACAGAGCTGAAGCGACTTAGCAGCAGCAGCAGCAGGCTGTTTTGAAACATAGTTTCAGGGAGCAAAAGGAAACCAAAAAAATTTAATCTTGTCATAAGAAATACAAATGATGCACACTTTCAAAGATTTTTTTAAATTACTTGATGATTTCTGATAGTTTTTAGTTTCTCATTTAAAATACTCTAAAACACTCTGTATATTAGGCTCCAGTTTCATCGACCTCATTAGAACTGATTGAAATGTATTATTTTTAATGGCTGAGTAATACTCTATTGTGTAAATGTACCACAGCTTTCTTATCCATTCATCTGCTGATGGACATCTAGGTTGTTTCCATGTCCTGGCTATTATAAACCGTGCTGCGATGAACATTGGGGTACATGTGTCTCTTTCAATTCTGGTTTCCTCAGTGTGTATGCCCAGCAGTGGGATTGCTGGGTCATAAGGCACTGAATGACTTATCTTTATAGAGCATTAATTTAAAATATCCTCTAAAATATTGTGATTAAATATCTTAAACAACTCATATTTATTTCTCATATGAGGGCTCCTGATTAGTATTCATTATTTTAAAGCTTCATTTTCATATTTCAAATAAAGTACTCAAGCATTGTCAACTGGCAATTAAGTTTCAATGGTTTTTAAATGTCTAATTTAATTTGAATATTTAAATATTTTATGCTGTCTTCAGGGACTTGTATGTGATATCTATGATGAAGTTCTTTCTAAGACTGAATCATTCACTTAGCACTTTTAAACAGAGAAAAAGCAAAAATTAGATTTTAGTTTATTTAACTTTTAAAGTTAACATAAAAACAAAATACAATTTTGCATATTATACTGAGCATGTTTTTTTTGGTTATAAATTTTATCATACATGATTTTACAGCTGAAGACTTTTTAAAAATGTTTGGTCTTTTATTTTCTATTTCACTTAGCATTCAATGTATGAACTTTTGAGAAACTGGTAACACACAATCATTTGTCTATTACTAAAAGAAATATTTACTGAATTCTAGCCAAATATAAGACTTAAGATAGTGTAAATTAAATAGTGTAAATTAAAAACTCATGGGAGAGAAGGACTTTAACAAATTAAATCACAAATAATCATGTAAGTTCAATCTCTAATGAGTATTATTAAAGAAAAGAACCCAGAATGCTTATTATTTGGTGATCTTTATTTTCAAGTGGATAGGAAATATTTCACAGAAGAATTTTCTTTTTTTTTTTTTTTTGATATCTGACAAGTGAAAAGTTATTCACAAGAAGAGTAGGAGGACTTGAACTATTGATGCAAAGGCCCTAAGTGTGCAATAGTTTGACACTTTCACAGGAAAAATACCAGTGTGGCTGGAGTGCAATGAGCAGTGAGTGAGGAGACAAAATCAAAGCTTTCAAGGGCTTGCCAAAGATTTGGGATATTGTTTTTAAGTCCATATAAAGTTATAGAGGAGTTTACACCAGGGAAGTGATGAGATTTCTGATACATTTAATAAAGAAAGAAAGGAAAATAAGTGAAAATATAAGACAAAAATAAGAGAGAAAAAAAAGGAGAGAGAGAAAGAAGAAAAGAAGGAAAAATCAGCCTGGCTGCTCCATAGAAAATGGAATTGGATGCGGCAGTAGTGATAATTGGCAAAAAAAGTTAAAAGGCTCTTTTGGTATTTTGAAACAGAACATAGAGATGGATAAAATTTACAGTGCATTTTGTAATTCCATCCTAAAGGAAATCAGTCCTGAATATTCATTGGAAGGCCTGATGCTGAAGCTGAAACTGCAATCCTTTGTCCATCTGATGTGAAGAACTGACTCACTGGAAAAGACCCTAATGCTGGGAAAGATTGAGGGAAGGAGGAGAAGGGGATGACAGAGGATGCGATGATTGGATGGCATCAACGGACATGAGTTTGAGTAAACTCCAGAGTTGGTGATGGACAGGGAGGCCTGGCATGCTGCAGTCTATGGGGTTACAAAGAGTCAGACACAACTGAGCAAATGAACTGAACTGAACTGAATTTTTAATAGAAGTGATAGAATGGGGTGATGGCTGTGTAGGACAAGGTGGAGGAGGTGGAGAGATCAAGGTGATTCTACTTTTTTTTTTTTGAGCCACTGAGGATGCTATTTCCTCAAATGAAGGTCTGAGGAGGAGTAGATTTTTAGAAAATGGTTAAGCATTTGATTGTGAATGCATTTTGCTTGAGAAGTGCTGGGAAAACTCTAAAGGTATCTCATATAGGTATCTTGATGTCTGAGAAGATTGCAGGAAGGAGGCCTGGACTTACTTTTAGCACCATAGGATATAGCTGTGAATTCCTACAATACTTGAAGGGGATAAGATTGTCTATAGTAATATGTAAGGTAGACAATAATAGACTAATGATTAAATTCAAGCAGAAAATACTCTATGAATTCTTTACCTCTGTCTCACTTTAAATATTTCATTCATGAATCATGAGCTTTGCACAAAGGATTGTCACATTCACAATGGCTGAGTTATTATTATTTTAGGATCCTTTTTCAAAGGATGTATTAATCTGGTAGAAATAATTATCTATTTAAATTGATATAACATCTATAAAAGCATCTGAGTGCAACTTTCTTTCTGTTATCCTCTTTGACACTTACTTGGCCCTCTTAATCTGAGGACTCAGGACTTTTTTCATTCCTTGGTGATAATCTGGATGATCAAGTCTCCTTTACTGGACCCCACAGTCAATCTCCACTAACATTTCCTCAAGCATGTGCTTGTCATAGGAGTGAGGTCCACCTGCCCACCAGGGTCATGTTCCACCTCCGGACCATAGTTCAGGGTATGAGGCCACCATATAGTTAGTTCAAATAGCCCCAGTTTGCTCTCAGGCCTGTGCTGCTCTCTTGTCCAACCTCCTGGGAGCTGACTGCTCCCTTGGTTTTAATTCTTTCTAGGGTCAAAATTTGGCAAAGGATATCTGCTTTTTTCTTCTCTATCACAGTATTGTTCTATATCCAGTTAGCTAATTCTTGGCTGTGCTCTTGAATTTTTATTTTATAATTCCTATTCGACTATAATAAATCTTCCTTGCAGGAGATTTTACTATGAGATATATACGAGCCTACTTTCAGTGAGACTGGCAAAGGGTGTCAGTTGCTAACAGAGAACATTTGCCTAGTATGGGTATAGATGAAGATTGCCCATTCCTTTCCATCTACTTAGAACAACTCCTTTTCTCTCTACTCAATTTATCACAGTATTCTGCAAAGAGAAAGGTGATGTGTAGGTGACAAGTGGATTAGTCTAGGGATAAAGTGTGAATATCTAGTTGCCCATGTTGTGGCACCCCCACCAACAGTCTTGCTGCTTATCTACAGGCTCCCTCTCATTTCTGACATAATTATATGCTGCTGCTGCTGCTGCTAAGTCACTTCAGTCATGTCCGACTCTGTGCGACCCCATAGACAGCAGCCCACCAGGCTATCCTGTCCCTGGGATTCTCCAGGAAAGAACACTGGAGTGGATTGCCATTTCCTTCTCCAATGCATGAAAGTGAAAAGTGAAAGTGAAGTTGCTCAGTCATGTCCGACTGTTTGCGACCCCATGGACTGCAGCCCACCAGGCTCCTCTGTCCATGGGATTTTCCAGGCAAGAGTACTGGAGTGGGGTGCCATGGCCTTCTCAGTCAACTTCAAATCACTACTCCCTTGTAGTCGATCCTTATGTCAAGTAAAGAAAACTTTCTGTTGTGTTGGATTTTGAATCTACTTGAGTCATGATTTTTATTTTTCTTACCCAGATGTGAAGGGGAAAGCATAACCAATGTTCCTGCACCGTGTACACAAGAGAAAAATCTATGCAGTGTGGGTAACATGGATCTCCATGAAACACATCAGTTACAAGTTAGCAAATGCAATGTGGATTTTTGAACATTGTTTTTCTGTAAGTCAAGATTCTACCACTTGGCATTTAACATGAAATGATTCTTCTCAGAAGAAATTTGCATCAAATAGGTCAGGAAACACCACTGAATATCTTAGAAGGTTTAATTTCTTTACCATAGAAACTCCTTTTAAAGTTTAAATTTTAGTAAAGTCTTTCCCCTGTATGTTTGACCTTCTTGTTTCCTGGACCTCAAAACCATCAGAATGTAAGTAACATGTATCCTCCTTTACAAAGCCAGCTTTTCTTTGATGACTAACTTAAGATTGTCATAGTATCTGATGGTACAGCATTCATCTCTGTGAACATTTTCTCAGTTATTACCTAGAATTTATTTAAATTTTAGTCTAGGGTGAATTATAGTAGTTTTAAGTTTATGAAAATTTTCACATATCTAATTAATATTCAGCTTATTATTCCATCTCACCCATTTCATGTTTCATTTTTCAAGGACTTTCACAGTCTTAATTTTGGCTTTTTTGTTTTTCTTCTCTAGCATGATTATGGATTTAAAATTTTAAATGTTCTTTTTACAATTATGGCATTTGGGACAGAAAGAAGAATCTATAGCATGTGCACAAGTTCCTGATACCTTTTTAAACATAAAAATTTCTCAAAATTCTCCTGCAGATCGTGATTCAGTAGGTCTAGGGTAGGGTTCAAGGATTTCCCATTTATTAAATTTCCAGAATATTTTTATTTAAAAAATACATGAGGGAAACATGATTGTAATGAACACATTCCAATTCAAATCAGAAAACTTTGATTTCAATTCAAGCTCTATCACTTAAAGCAGGTCTCCATTTTTGAACCTCGTAACTTTTACTATAGAGAATGGTTACTATTGTTATGAAGAATAGAATTGATAATAATTCTATTATCAATTGAAACAAACATAGAGTAGCTCCCTACTCCCTTGTAGCTCAGTCAGTAAAGAATCTGCCTGCAGTTTCAGGAGAAACTGGTTTGATTCCTGGGTCAGGAAGATCCCCTGTAGAAGGAAATGGCAACCCACTCCAGTATTCTTGCCTGGAGAATCCTAAGGACTAAGGAGCCTGGCAAACTATTGTCCATGAGGTCACAAGAGTCAGACATGACTTAGAGACTAAACCTCCAAACATAGAGTGCTTGAGCACTAATGTTCTATAAATACAAATTCCTTTTGTTTATTGAGCTGTCTAGATAAAAAGAATGAATCTACTCTGGGAAATAAGTAGACACAAATCCATTATGAGATCACTTGGATCTCAGGTCTTGTATAACCTTTCCTTGGCACTGTCACTTACACAAACAAAATTGTCTGCAATTATGTTAATTTGCCTTCAGTCAGTTCAGTTCAGTTCAGTCGCTCAGTCGTGTCCGACTCTTTGAGACCCCATGAATCACATCACGCCAGGCCTCCCTGTCTATCACCAACTCCCGGAGTTCACGCAGACTCACGTCCATTGCATTGGTGATGCCATCCAGCCATCTCATCCTCTGTCATCCCCTTCTTCTCCTGCCCCCAATCCCTCCCATCATCAGAGTCTTTTCCAGTGACTCAAGTCTTCCCATGAGGTGGACAAAGTACTGGAGTTTCAGCTTTAGCATCATTCCTTCCAAAGAAATCCCAGGGCTGATCTCCTTCAGAATGGACTGGTTGGATCTCCTTGCAGTCCAAGGGACTCTCAAGAGTTTTTTGTCTAATACCTTATGGGTAAGATGCTGCATTAGTTTGAATTTTCTGATTCTGATATGTGATGAGGACTTTCTTGCTCTGTAATGAACACATCTGGGATAAAGTTTCAGACCACACTGAAAACGCCTAGACTTGGATAAAGGAAGGTATTCCAAAAGTAGCTTGAAGACGGAAAACACCACAAATCAAAAGGGACTGAGGGGCATATGATTCTGGCTGTAATTTAACTTTGTTTTATCTGTTTTTCATTCATTTTATTTTATTCCTATATTTCAGAAAAGTTCTGATTTTTAACTCATGGCTTTTTTTTTTTCCTTTGTGTAATCCATGTAATTCACTTCTGTTTTGCTAAACTCTTCAATGCTTTTATAAGAAAGTTGTCCTAGTTTCTCATGGGTAATCTGGAAAGATTACTCTTACTACAGGAAAGATTGAGTACTTGGGGAAAAAATATATGTGTGTGTATATATATATATATATATGCTGCTGCTAAGTCGCTTCAGTCGTGTCCAACTCTGTGCAACCCCATAGATGGCAGCCTACCAGGCTGCCCCATCCCTGGGATTCTCCAGGCAAGAACACTGGAGTGGGTTGCCATTTCCTTCTCCAATGCATAAAAGTGAAACGTGAAAGTGAAGTCGCTCAGTCATGTCTGACTCTTAGCTACCCCATGCACTGCAGCCTACCAGGCTCTTCTGTCCATGGGATTTTCCAGGCAAGAGTACTGGAGTGGGTTGCCATTGCCTTCTCCAATATATATGTATACATACATGTATAAGTACACACATGTATATGCATACATTGAGAGCACAACACTCATATGTAATTGTGCTAACCCAGATAATCTAATATGTAACTCACATCCGTTCACCATATTATAGCTTCGTTTCTCAGGCATTTAGATTCAACAAATATGTTGTTGTAGTTGTTGTTTCACCACTAAGTCATGTCCAACTCTTTTGTGACTTCATAGACTGCAGCCTGCCACCATCCTGTGTCTATGGGATTTTCCAGGCAAGAATACTGGAGTGGCGAGCCATTACCTTTCCCAGGGGATCTTTCTGACCCAGGAATCAAATCCATGATCTTCTGCTGGCAAGCAGATTTTTTACCACTGAGCCACCAGGGAAGCCCAATAAATATGTTAGTTATCACTTATCTCTGAATTCATTAGTTAAATATCATTTATAAATTGGTTAATCTAGAACTTTTTTAGATGACAATTGAGTAATTCTATTTCAGTCTCTCTTTTATGAAACAAACCTTTTAATTCACTTAAAAGAATCACTAAAGATGTTAATGATATTCATTTGCAACATCTCACAAATATGCACTTGTAGAAATAATGTATTGTCTGTTGTTTTCCTATCTAATTTAATAGCTAGTATAAAATTAAGTATTGAGTAATAAGGCCTCCATAATGGTTGCTATGAAAAATTCAACTTTGAAAAAAAGTATTTTGAGTGCTCTAATTAAAAGCTGATGAAGATTAAAATGTTTTTAATTTCAACTTTCAATTATTTGAAGGTCATCCTCCCTCAGAGTGAATATGACTAAATGTTAAAATCAAACTGCCATTTTTAAACAGTGGAGTCATTAAAAAGCAAAGGGACAAAAACATTTTTTAATGCTATTTAACTACTGAAGAGTAAAATAGTTTATACTCTTTGTGTATGGAACACAGTAAAATGAATTCTATGTTGGAGGTATGATAAACACAAAACTGTGGCACATATTTTATTTTTATGAGCTATTATGTGGAAGATTTTATTCCAAGCATAAGTCAGTACAAGTTATAATTATCCAAACAATGCTTGTACATGATTTTAAATTGTAACTCCAGGAAGCTATTTTCTGGAGTTAAAGCTTCAGATTAATTTATGTTATGTGAAAAAAATCAATTACATACAGATTGAAAAAATCTCAATGTAGTTTATCTCCTAATACAAATATATTTTTATGTATTAAAGATACATCTGCCTAGTTAGCAAATACAGATCGATATTTATTCTCTAAAGATACATATTTATTTACTACAGGGTAGATTAAGTACTGTATTCTCTGATACATTTTTATAATGTCAACTTGAATCTATACATTATTCTATATATAAAAATCAATTGCAATAAAAATCAGTTCAACATAGTGAAATTCAAAGGTTCAAATTAAAGAATACTGCAATTCAGTGGAAATCATACTTTGGTAGAAACAGACAATTAAAATATCTGTTGGGGTGAAAAAAACTCTATTAGCTAATGTCAGCAAAATATTGTCAGCAAAATAATGTCACCCATATCAAGTACGCATTTTCCCTTTGGACTCTCTGTAAGTGTTTATAAACATGTGAGCTCTGTCTTTAAAGAATCAATTGTAAAATGTTTCAATTTTCTTTTCTTTCAGGCATCTTTATTTTCTGTTGTGATGGCTAGAGAAAGATGTGAAGAAAAGAGACTTCACTGAATTATTTTCCTTACTCATCATCTGTCTCTTATTTCCTAAGTGTCTCTATAAACTTCATTTCTCTTAACTAGGTGTGGACTTCCTATTCTTAATGGAAGATTTCAAAATTCCTAGTTTTTCATAAAGAATTTAAGCCATCAGAGATGTATTCAGATGATTTTATTGTCTCTTCTTAAACTAACAACAGCAATAACGTTCCTCCTTATTCCCATCCAGAGTCCAGGGTTAAATCCTCCCAATCTAGTCTGGTTTTTTTTGATGGCTTCCTTTTCCCTACCACTTCCTGACTGAATCTAGCTTCTCTCTTCAATATCTACTAATAAGCTCCTTCCTTCCCAAGTACTTCCTTAATCTGTAAAATACAGTTGATCATTGAGCAAGAGAAGTTTAAACTGGGCAGGTACATTATACACGGATCATTTTCACTAGATATATAGTACGATACTACATGATCCCATTGTTGAATCTGTGGGTGCAGAACCATGGCTGACAGAAAAGTTACACGTGGGTTTTTCATTTCATGGAGGGTTGGTACTACAACCTGCATGCTATTCAAGGATCAACTGTATTTCCAAACCTTAGTAAAGAAAAAAAAAAGCAAAAACAAGCAACTTCTCTTGTTCCTTCAGCTACTCACTGGTCCCTCTTCACTCTATCTCAGACTTTTTAGCTGGGATCCCGTGATGTATCATCTGACAACAACTAATTCTCTGATATGAGATGGATGTCCAACAATTCAATTCAGTTTTGACACTAACTACCTGGAATTAGTGTAGACCCTGCAGATTAAGAGCTCAGTCTCATGACTGTCTCAGCTTTAAGTGTCAATTACCACTCTTGAATCACTCATACTTCTGACTGATTGACTATAAATAGCCATTTCTATGAGCCCATTCTTATGGCTCTCAGATCATCAGACAGCACTTTACTTGTGCTTACTGGTTTATTATAGAAACTACAAATGAACTGCCAGGAGAAGAGATACATAGGGCGAGATCTGGCATAATCATTGTGTATGAGAGCTTCTGTCCCTGTGGAGTCAGGGTATGTGGGACAGCCAGCTCTCCAAATAGTGTTGTTGAAGACTTTTTAATATCCACTCTCCAGCTCGCCTTCCATACCTTGAGGTTCAAGTAGGGCCGAGAATTTCCCACTGCTAATCACATATTTGTTGTTTCCCATGGCCAACCTGATTCTGAGGCTTTGTAAGGTTCCCACCCTTTGTCACCTCATTAGCATATACTCAGGAGTGATCAAAGGGACCCTGAAAACAAAAAGGCACTTCTGTCAATAAGGAAATTCCCAGGAAAGTGCCAGCAACCAAAGACAGACCAAACATATTTCTTATTGTGCAGCAGATACCTCACACAACCTATTTCAAATTCTTTACTTCCTTTTTACTTCTTAACTTATTGCAATAGTGCTTCCACTGCCACAATTTCAGCAAAACTAGCTAATAGGTTTCTTAATAAAGTCAATGATATTTTAAATATTTAATTTTATTGGACTTCCTGCATTTGATATTATGGATCATTTTTTCCTTACATGAAGGTTTTTTCCTTCCACAATTTCCATGGTCTTTCTTTCCCCTCCTTTTATATTTCTGCCATTCTCTTCTCACTTGCTTTTCTGATTTTTTTTTCCTTACCCAATATCTCTACCCTTACCTGAAATCAGTGGTTCTCAAGTGCCTATTTGGCACTGTTGTGTGTATTTACTTCTCATTTGTGTTATTACTAATATTAGTACTACTTTTACTTATACCACTCCTATTTGCTACATTGTTTTTTTAGACAAAATATTTCAAATTACAGAAAAGCATGCAGAGTAATGTGAGAAATACTTGACCCATTGTGTACGTGGGTGTGCTAAGTCATGTCCAACTCTTTGCAACTCTTACAGACTGTAGCTTGCCAGGCTTTTATGTCCCTGGGATTCTCCAGTCAAGAATACGGACTGAGTTGCCATGCCATCCTCCGGGGTATCTTCCTGACCCAGGGATCCAACCCATGTCTTTTATGTCTCCTGCATTAGTAGGCAGGTTCTTTACCACTAGCAACACCTGGAAAGCCCCAAACTCATGTCCAATTCTTACTTGTCATTTGAAAGTATCTGTTTGTGCAAATGTATGAAAACTAATCAATGTATACTGATTTCAGATCTCTGTGTTATAATGTATGCACACCTTGAAGTTTATTAAATATTACCTGAATATTTCTCATAGTGATTATATGCAGTACACTTCCTCCTATAGTATCTACAAAGCAGCACCTTTCCTTCATCTACACTGACATTGGTATTGACAATATAGAGTGGTTAAAAACATATGCCTTGGAGATCAGTCTTGGTTCCGATACTTATTGCACTAAAAACTCAGCTGCTCTGTACACCAGTGTCAAATCTAATATTGGAGACCAAGTTTTGAGTGAAGTAGAAAAGAATAGCTTTATTGCTTTGCCAGGCACAGAGAGCATAGCAGGGTCCTGCCTTGCAAAACATCTGTCCCCACCTAGGAGGATTTGATCTGGTAAAGCAGCTGCCTGCAATGGGGGAGATGTGGGTTCAATCCCTGGGTTGGGAAGATCCACTGGCAAAGGGAAAGGCTCCCTGCTCCAGCATTCTGGCCTGGAGAACTCCATGGGCGGTTTAGTCCATGGGGTCACAAAGAGCCAGAGACGACTGAGTGACTTCCACTTTATAGCAATATGTCAGAGATGGGGTTGCAGACAAGATGAGGGTGTGTGTGGGGTCTCGGTTCAGTTCAATTCAGTTGCTCAGTCATGTCTAACTCTTTGTGACTTCATGAATCGCAGCACACCAGGCCTCCCTGTCCATCGCCAACTCCCGGAGTTTACCCAAACTCATGTCCATCGAGTCAGTGATGCCATCCAGCCATCTCATTCTCTGTCGTCCCCTTCACCTCCTGTTCCCAATCCCTCCCAGCACCAGGGTCTTTTCCAGTGATTCACCTCTTCACATGAGATGGCCAAAGCACTGGAGTTTCAGCTTCAGCATCAATCCTTCCAATGAACACCCAGAACTGATCTCGTTTAGGATGGACTGATTGGATTTCCTTGCAGTCCAAGGGACTCTCAAAGTCTTCTCCAACACCAGAGTTCAAAAGCATCAGTTCTTCAGCACTCAGACTTCTTCACAAGTGCTCTACTAATTCTGATGAACTTTTCTGGTCCCTTTAATTTTGCCTCAAGTGGTTTCTCTGCTGCTCCTCCCTTGATTGTTGCTATTCAGTTGCAAAGTCATGTGCAGCTCTTTTTGGACCCCATGAACTGAAGCATTCCAGGCTTCTCTTTCCTTCACCATCTCCTGGATTTTGCTCAAGCTCATGTCCATTGAGTTGATGATGCCATCCAACCATCTCATCCTCTGTCATCCCCTTCTCCCCTCCCTTCAATCTTTCCCAGCATCAGAGTCTTTTCCAATGAGTTGGCTCTTTGCATCAGGTGGCCAAAGTATTGGCACTTCAGCATTAGTTCTTCCCGCTGAATATCAGGGTTGATTTCCTTTAGGAAATCTCCCATGTTATCAGCTTTTCAAATATGGCCTTTGGAATTTCGGGAAGGTCAAGGAAACTGGAGTCTTGCCTACAAGAAATTAGGAATGAAAAGAGACCTTTGTGACTAGTTCAAGCTTGGTTTCCTTATAAGTAATGAACCATTGGGTGGTAATTTAATTTCTCAGTTCTTCAGTTTCCTCTTTTTTTAAAATATCGTTTACTTATTTATTTGGGCTGGTGAGGTCTCAGTTTCAGCACACAGGATCTTTGTTGCATCCTGCAGGATCTTTTGTTGTAGCATTGGGACTCTCTAGTTGTGGCATATGGGCTTAGTTACTCTGTGGCATGTGGAATCTTAGTTCCCCAATCAAGGGTTGAACCTGTGTCTTCTGCGTTGCAAGAAGGATTCTTAACAAGTGGACCTTCAGGAAAGTCCCAATTTCCTCATCTTAAAATGGGAATAGTATAATACTATCAATTGAGGAAAAATGCACAACTTGAAAGTTGCTAATTATGTTTTACTCGGAGACTTTACTGAGGACTATAGTTTGGGATGTAGCCTCTCAGATATCTAAGGAACTGTTCCAAAGAGGTAAGGGAAGAGCCAGAGTATATGGGAGTTTTTGCTGGAAGAAAAAAAAAAAAAATATATATATATAGTTGAACATCAAAAATATATTGCTAGTCACAAAAGAGATATTTCAAATGAATGATTAGTACTTTTCTGTGTATGGAAAGATGAAAGAGTTTGGGCTCATTGGTATTATTCCTTAGATAGGAATCTTAACTATCTAGGGCCAGTATCCTGTTTTCCTCCATCCTGAATACCCCTCAAGGCATGCTTTCCAGTTGTGCAGCTCCAGTGGCTGATGGCTTGATGGCTGGCAACATTCATTGTTTACTAGAATGACAGGCAACATCCTTCATCCCCAATACCTAATTCATAGAGCTATTGTAATGATTACATGGTTTAATAAATACAAAATGATTAGAATGATGTCTAGAGAATAGCTGATAAAGAAGTAAACATTTTACTGTTGTTTCTGTTATGGCTGTCAGGAAAATAGTGAAGATATTAAATGTTCAAGGTTGCATTCCAAAGAGGTTTGAATTCCAGCTTCACCACTTATTCATAACTTTTCTGGCCCTAAGTTTTCTTATCTATAGAAAAGAGATTACAGCAACCTCTAGAACAGAGCTTTTTCACAATCTAATGAATTAATTCATGAGCAAGCATAAAACATCTGGTGCTTATTAAATACTAAATATTCACCACTGGCATCTTTGTCATTGTCATTTTTTAATTGCTGGAATGATAGGTGTGAACTATTTTAATTTGCATTTCTCTGGTTATTGGTAAAGTTGAGTATCTTTGCATATTGACAATTTGGATTTTCTCTTAGATAAATTACTCATTGTAGGATGACTGATATATCTGATATAAGGACTTGTTAGTATTTCTTCCAGAATTATCTGCTTTGACCATATTCAATTCAGAAATAAACATGGGCTAGGCTATGCAAGTCTAACTCAACCACAGTAAACCCCTTGAGGACTGACAGTATATTTCATTTCCTGTTTATCTCCTGCTCTTAGCTCAATGGCAAGTATATAATACATGATATTCATATATACCCATGGATCACAGCCTTGTCATAATGAAGGGACCCGTGTAACTCAATAAAGCTATGAGACATTCTTTGCAGAGTTCTGACAAAACGTGGTTCACTGGAGGAGGGAATGGCAAACCACTCCAATGTTCTTGCCACAAGAACTCCGTGAACTGTATGAAAAGGCAAAAAATATGAAACCAGAAGATGAGTCCTCCAGATTCGAAGATATCTAGTATGCTACTGGGGAAAAACAGAGAGCAATTGCTAGTAGCTCCAGAAAGAATGAAGCAGCTGAGCCAAAGTGGAAATAATGCTCAGCTGTGGATGTGTCCCTTGGTGAAAGTAAAGTCCGATGCTGTAAAGAACAATATTGCATAGGAATGTTAGGTCCATGAATCAAGGTAAATTGAAAGTGATCAAGCAGAAGATGGCAAAAGTGAACACTGACATTTTAGATATCAGTGAATGAAAATGGATGTGAATGAGCGAACTTAATTCAGATGACCATTATATTACTGCAGGCAAGAATCCCTTGGAAGAAATGGAGTAGTCCTCACAGCCAACAAAAGAGTCCAAAGTGCAGTACTTTGGTGCAATCTCATAAATGCCATAATGATCTTGGTTTGTTTCCAAGGCAAACCATTCAAAATCACAGTAATCCTAGTAATTACAGTAATTCTAGTCGAGGCCCAACCACTAATGTTGAAGTAGCTGAAGTTGACCAGTTCTATGAAGACATAAAAGACCTTATAGAACTAACACCCAAAAAAGATGTCCTTTTCATCAAAGGGGACTGGAATGCAAAAGTAGAAAGTCAAGAGTTACCTTTAGTAACAGGTAAATCTGGCCTTGGAGTACAAAATCAAGCAGGGCAAAGACTAACTAATAGTTTAGTCAAGAGAACACATTGGTCATTGCAAACATTGTTTTCCAACAATGCAAGAGACAAGTCTACACATGGACATCACCGAATGGTCAATACTAAAATCAGATTGATTTGAAGATGAAGGAGCTTTATACACTTAGCAAAAATAAGACCTGGAGCTGTCTGTGATTCAAATCATGAGTTTCTTATTGCAAAATTCAGACTTTAAAAAAGTAGGAAAACCACTAGGCCATTCAAATATAATGTAAATCAAATCCTTTATACTTATACACTGGAGGTGACAAATAGATTCAAGGAATTAGATATGGTAGAGTGCCTGAAGAACTGTGGATGGCAGTTCAAGACATTGTACAGGAGGCAGTGATCAAAACCATCCCAAGGTAAAAAAAGAAGGCAAAGTGGTTGTCTGAGGAGGTTTTGCAAGTAACTGAAGAAAGAAGAAAAGAGAAAATCATGGTAGAAAGAGAAAGATATACCCAAACGAATGCAGAGTTCCAGATAGTGGCAGGGAGGGATAAGAACTTCTTTAATGAATGATGCAGAGAAATAGAGGAAAACAATAGAATGAGAAAGACTAGAGGTCTTTTCAAGAAAATTGGAGATATCAAGGGAACATTTCATGTAAGGATGGGTGCAATACAGGACAAAAACACTAAGAACCTTACAGAGGTGGAAGAGATTAAGAAGATGTGCAAGAATACACAGAATAACTACACAAAAAAGGTCAAAATGACCTGGATAATCATGAAGATGTGGTCACTCACCTAGTGCCAGACATCCTGGAATGTGAAATTAACTGGGCCTTAGGAAGCATTATTACAAACAAAACTAGTTTAGAGATGGAATTACAGTTGAACTATTTAAAATTCTGAAAGAGGATGTGGTTAAAGTGCTGCACTCAATATGTCAGCAAACTTGGAAAACTCAGTAGTGGCCACAGGACTAGAAAATATTGGTTTTCATTCCAACCCCAAAGAAAGGCAATGCCAAAGAATGTTCAAACTACCTGAAAATTGTACTCATTTTGCATGGTAGTACGTTTATGCTGAAAATCCTTCAATCTAGGCTTCAGCAGTATGTGAATTGAGAATGTCCAGAGGTACAAGCTGGGTACATCTTAAAAAAGGCAGAGGAACCCGAGATAAAATTTCCAAAATTCGTTGGATCATAGAGAAAGCAAGGGAATTCCAGAAAAAAAAAAAAAATCTACTTCATTGACTACACTAAAGCCTTTGACCATATGGATCACAACAAATTATGGAAAATTCTTAATGCTATTGGAATACCAAATCACCCTACCTGCCTCCTGAGAAACCTATATTCAGATCAAGAAGCAATAGTCAGAACCTTACATGGAACAAAACTGTGTGTGTGTTAGTTACTCAGTCATGTCTGACTCTTTGTGACCCCATAGACTGTAGGCCTATTTGTCCATGGAATTTTCCAGGCAAGAATACTGGAGTGGATTAACATTCCTTTCTTCAGGGGATATTTGAAACCCAGGGATCATTGAATCCTGGTGTCCTGAATTGCAGGCAGATTCTTTCCTATCTGAGCTACAGGGAGTTCCCTGGAATAACTGGTTCAAAATTGGGAAAAGAGTATATTGTCACCCTGTTTATTTAACTTCTATGCAGAGTACACCATACAAAATTTTGGGCTAGATGAATCACAAGTTGAAATCAAGTTTGCCAGGAGAAATATCAATGTCAGATATGAAAATGATGCCACTCTAATGGCAGAAGGTGAAGAGAAACTAAAGAATGTCTTCATGAGGGTGAAACAGGAGAGTGAAAAGCTGGCTTAAAACATAGTATTTAAAAAACTAAGGACATGGCATCTGGTCCCATCACTTCATGGCAACTAGAAGAGGGGAAAAGTGGAAACAGTGGCAGATTTTATTTTGTTGGGCTCCATAATCACTGCAGACTTTGATTGCACCCATGAAATTAAAAGACATTTGCTCCTTGTAAGAAAATCTATGACAAACCTAGTGGACATGTGCTAAGTGGCTTCAGTTGTGTCCAACTCTGTATTACCCTATGGACTGCCACCCACCAGGCTCCTCTGTTCATAGGATTCTCTAGGCAAGAGTACTGGAGTAGACTGCTCTGCCCTCCACCAGGGTATCTTCCTGGACCAGGGATCAAACCTGTGTCCCTTATGTCTTATGTGAAAGGGGAGAGTGAAAAATTTGCCTTGAAACTCAAAATTCTAAAAGCTAAGATCATGACATCTGGTCCCAACACTTTATGACAAATATATGGGGAAAAATGGAAACAGTATCAGATTTCATTTCTTTGGGCTGCAAATTACTGTGGTGGTGATGCAGCCATGAAATTAAAAGACACTTGCTCCTTGCAAAGAATGCTATGCAAAAGGATGCAAAGAAAGCTATGACAAACCTAGACACATATTAAAAAGCAAAGGCATCACTTTAGTGGCAAAGTTCTGCATAGTCAAAGCTATGATTTTTCCAGTAGTCATGTATGGATTGGAGAGTTGGACCATAAAGAAGAATGAGAGCCAAAGAATAGACGTTTTTGTATTGTGTTGCTGGAGAAGACACTTTAGCATCCTTTGGACTGCAAGATCCAACCAGTCCATCCTAAAGGAAATCAACCCTAAGTATTCGTTGGAAGGACTGATGCTGAAGCTGAATTTCCAGTACTTTGACTACCTGATGTTAAGAGCTGACTCATTGGAAAATACCCTGATGCTGGGAAAGATTGAGTGCAGGAGAAGGGGAAGACAAAGGATGAGATGATTGGATGGCATCACTGACTCACTGGACAGGGATTTGAGCAAACTTCAGAAGACAGTAAAGGACAGGGAAGCCTAGTGTGCTGCAGTCCATGGGATCACAAAGAGTTGGACACTACTTAGAAATTGAACAACAACACAGAATTTATGCATGCTAAGTTGTTCAGTTGTGACCGACTCTTTGCAACACCATGCACTGCAGCACAACAGGCTCCTCTGTCCATGGGATTCTCCAGGCAAGAATACTGGAGTGGGTTGGCATTCCCTTCTCCAGGGGATCTTTGCAACCCAGTGATCAAACCCACATCTCTTAATGTCTACTTGCATTGGTGGGCAGGTTATTTACCAATAGCACACATACATAAATATATACATACAGTGCCCAGAGCATGTACGTCTTATGGAAGTGTCGGTTATTCAAGCAGATGCTGTTGGGGTCCTTCACAATGCACCCAAACTTTTGGTGTTCTTCACTTCAGTTCAGTTCAGTTGCTCAGTCTTGTCCAACTCTGTGCAACCCCATGAATCACAGCACACCAGGCCTTCCTGTCCATCATCAACTCCTGGAGTTTACCCAAACTCATGTCCATCAAGTCGGTGGTACCATCCAGCCATCTCATTCTCTGTCGTCCCCTTTTCTTTCTGCCCCCAATAATTCCCAGCATCAGGGTCTTTTCCAATGAGTCAACTCTTCGCATGAGGTGGTCAAAGTATTAGAGTTTCAGCTTCCACATCAGTCCTTCCAATGAAAACGCAGGACTGATCTCCTTTAGGATGAACTAATTGGATCTCCTTGCAGTCCAAGGGACTCTCAAGAGTCTTCTCCAACACACAGTTCAAAAGCATGAATTCTTCAGCACTCAGCTTCCTTCACAGTCCAACTTTCACATCCATATATAACCACTACAAAAACCAGAGCCTTGACTAAATGGACCTTTGTTGGCAAAGTAATGTCTCTGCTTTTGAATATGCTATCTAGGTTGGTCATAACTTTCCTTTCAAGGAGTAAGTGTCTTTTAATTTCATGGCTGCAATCACCATCTGCAGTGATTTTTGAGTGCAGAAAATAAAGTCTGACACTGTTTCCACTGTTTCCCCATTTATTTCCCATGTGATGATGTGGCCTGATGCCATGATCTTAGTTTTCTGAATGTTGAGCTTTAAGCCAACTTTTTCACTGTCCTCTTTCACTTTCATCAAGAAGCTTTTTAGTTCTTCTCCACTTTCTGCCATAAGGGTGGTGTCATCTGCATATCTGAGGTTATTGATATTTCTCCCGGCAGTCTTGATTCCAGCTTGTGCTTCCTCCAGCCCAGCGTTTCTTATGATGTACTCTGCATATAAGTTAAATAAGCAGGGTGACCATATACAGCCTTGATGTACTCCTTTTCCTATTTGGAACCAGTCTGTTCCATGTCCATTTCTAGCTCTCGTTTCCTGACCTGCATATAGGTTTCTCAAGAGGCAGGTCAGGTGGTCTGGTAATCCCATCTTTCTCAGAATTTTCCACAGTTTATTGTGATCCACACAGTCAAAGGCTTTGGCATAGTCAATGAAGCAGAAATAGATGTTTTTCTGGAACTCTCTTGCTTTTTCGATGATCCAATGGATGTTGGCAATTTGAGCCCTCATTCCTCTGCCTTTTCTATAACCAGCTTGAACATCTGGAAGTTCATGGTTCATGTATTGCTGAATCCTGCTTTGGAGAATTTTAAGCATTACTTTACTAGCATGTGAAATGAGTGCAATTGTGTGGTAGTTTGGGCAGTCTTTGGCATTGCCTTTCTTTGTGAATGGAATGAAAACAGACCTTTTCCAGTCCTGTGGCCACTGCTGAGTTTTCCAAATTTGTTGGCATATTGAGTGCAGCACTTTCATGGCATCATCTTTCAGGATTTGAAACAGCTCAACTGGAATTCCATCACCTCCACTAGCTTTGTTCGTAGGGATGCTTTCTAAAGCCCACTTGACTTTTCATTCCATAATGTCTGGCTTTAGGTGCATGATCACCCCATCGATCACACTATTTTCTAACTGCCAGTATCTGCATCATCGTGTCTACCAGCAAAATTGACCAAGCTTGTGGAGGGTCCATGTGCATGCAGTCTATGGCAAGCCAGAAGTACCAGGTGAGGAATCCCCTCTCCCCTCAGAAGAAGCTCTCAAAACATGACTCCATGGAGTTGATTTCTGACTCCTTAGGCCTGTAATTGTTTTTCCATCAATCCACATAGACTGCCAAAAGCTTGGTAGTTTCTTGCATCAGGAGTGGTCTTTGTCTGGGCTTTTTGTATAGCTCTTCAGATTCCTCTCCTGTAGTAGAATAGCCAAATATTCTTAGGTTATTAGAGTCTACAGAGGATCTCCTTAATTTTGTGTTCTCTATCTCTACAGTTTTCCCCCTTTAAGTCCTGTTAACCACAGTACCTGTCCCATGGATTCAACCATGTAACTTTAAATTCTGTGTGGCTTGCCTTGTTATTCTGTCTGTAACAGTTTTCATGCCAGCCTTAGTACTCTCTACCAAAGCAGGAAGCAGATGTCAAAGTTTTTATTTGTATTTTATTATGTGAGTCAAATAATATGAGTTGTAGTCATCTGTAATAATGTAGTAATCTTAGTCATCTGCTTTGTGAAATTATACTATTTGAAAATAAACATCATGTATTTATTTAATAAAGAATAAGCATTTTATTTTTTGTTTCTTTTTCTACTGTATGGCTGAAATGTGCAATAGACCCATGAATTACTCAGAGAGTGGTCAACTCTCTTTGATTGTAGCTTTTAGAACATTATTTAGCAATTCAACCATTTTGATTTTATGCATAATATAAGGTCTTTTGTTATGCCCATGTGGGTTCAGGATTGTTATCTCTTGTTTCTTTAATTAATCAGTAGTGATATGGTATATTTATGTTTATTAAAGAACACCAGTTATTTTGCCATAAAATCTAATTTTGTTATATTAATTGTATCACATTCATATGTTTTATGTACCCTAGGGAATATATTTTATTATTTCTTTACTTTTAATTTTTCCTGTTTGTTATGCTTTTAGTGACCTTTAAAATTAAATGGTGACACATTTGTATATTTGTTAATTTTTGTTGAAATCTTAAAGTCTTTGCCTCATAACTAACAGCTTGGTTCACTATCACTATTCTGGTTACTAACAAATTTGGAATTATTCATTGCATCTTGTTTTCTGCTTTTCAGTACCACAATATCATGACATTTCTTTCCATTTTTCTCTTTTTCAGTTAGTTCTATTTATACTATTTATGTTAGTGCTCTCCCCCCCCCCTTATTTCTAATAATATTTTAGAAAGATTTTATTTTATTTTATTTTTCTCTTCATTTTTCCTTCATCTTTTGCTTTTCTCTTCCCCCTCAACTCCTTTGAAATTTTATTCATTTTTATTCCCACAGTAATGTCCCTTAAGTATTTATAAACTTTTTGGTCAGAAACAGTTTTAAATAACCACAACTTCTATTGTCTTTCTCTATTAAATTTGGATTTAAAATGCTTTAACTCTGGGAATGCCCTCAACCTTTTTTTATGTTATTCTGATTTGCTATAATTTTTGTGCTTGAGTTTAAAGTATTTCTTTGTTTCTGGCATCTGAGGACTGTTTAAACATCTTACTTATACCTTTAAAAGTGTATTATTAGTTTCTGATATGGATGAATCATATAGTCTATCCAGATTAAGTTTAGTTCAGCAGCTCTTCATGTCTGACTCTGTGACCCCATGGGCTGCAGCATGCCAGACCTCCCTGTCCATCACCAACTCTTGGAGTTTACTCAAACTCATGTCCATTGAGTCAGTGATGCCATACAACCATCTCATCCTCTGCCTTCCCCTTCTGCTCCTTGCCTCAATCTTTCCCAGCATCAGGGTCTTCAGTTCAGTTCAGTTCAGTTGCTCCGTCATGTCCGACTCTTTGCGACCCCATGGATCGCAGCACACCAGGCCTCCCAGTCCATCACCAACTGTTGAAATTCACTCAGACTGATGTCCATCGACTCAGTGATGCCATCCAGCCATCTCATCCTTGGTCGTCCCCTTCTCCTCCTACCTCCAATCCCTCCCAGCATCAGAGTCTTTTCCAATGAGTCAACTCTTTGCATGAGGTGGCCAAAGTACTGGAGTTTCAGCTTTAGCATCAGTCCTTCCAAAGAAATCCCAGGGCTGATCTCCTTCAGAATGGACTGGTTGGATCTCCTTGCAGTCCAAGGGACTCTCAAGAGTCTTCTCCAACACCACAGTTCAAAAGCATCAATTCTTCCATGCTCAGCTTTCTTCACAATCCAACTCTCACATCCATACATGACTACTGGAAAAACCATAGCCTTGACTAGACAGACCTTTGTTGGCAAAGTAATGTCTCTGCTTTTCAATATGCTCTCTAGGTTGGTCATAACTTTTCTTCCAAGGAGTGTCTTTTAATTTCATGGCTGCAGTCACCATCTGCAGTGATTTTGGAGCCCCCAAAATAAAATCTGACACTGTTTCCACTGTTTCCCCATCTATTTGCCATGAAGTGATGGGACCGGATGCCATGATCTTCATTTTCTAAATGTTGAGCTTTAAGCCAACTTTTTCACTCTCCACTTTCACTTTTATCAAGAGACTTTTTAGTTCCTCTTCCATGTATATAAATACGCACACCCAAGCATAGGCTCTATTTTATCAATGTATTTCAAGTGGGATGTGAGATCTTACAGTCCTCATTATAGTCTTCCTTATGGCCAAAATTTATGCATTTAGAAAACCTAAAAATTTGTAAACTTAAAAATGTATAAATTTCCCTTATGATTTGAAAAATTTATTTAGTAGTAGAGCTTTACTCAATAACTAGGATTTGCACATGATCTGAAACTGATTTAGTTATGGCATAATTTACAGAATTGCCACTGCTATGTCCTTATTATTAATTGTCATAATGCTTCATATCTTCAAACATATTTGGAAAGATTCAGTAAAATATGAATGTGTTTTATCTGAAAATGACATTTCTCAGGTGTATTAGTATGGAAAATGTTTGAGCATGATATTTTAAACATTGCTCTCATCTGATTCCATCCTTGGGACACATCTTTTTCACACTTTGATAGTCACTTTGGTGTGTTGTCACTCTCATAGCTCAATCATAGTCCATATGTTACCCATTCAACTATTCTTCAAACTGATAGATATTTTCATCTGAACCACTGATACCTCAGACTCATCAAGGCAGAGTGATTCATTTCCACACCAAGCTCTTTGTTTCTCCACAGTGTTTCCACCTTGTCAGTCAGCCAAAATTATTATTTTTAAATACTATGCTTGAATTCATGATTAATAATACTATAATGTAAAGTCATATCAAAATAGTTTACACTTTACATATAATCAAATCATTATTATTAAGGGCAGATTTACTAGTTGAATACTTTTCAGATTTGCAGAATAAGAAAGATACATCTTTTCCTTACCTAGCTATTACAGAATAAAAATACTGAGTTTACATCCATTTTTTAAATATATGAAGTAGTGAATTGAAGGATCTTTGCCATTTTTAACTGGAATATAAATGTTCCTATGGAAAAACAATGTGCAGGAAATATATTGCAAGGACACAAAATCACATACATTATTTAACCATAACTTTAGGTATCTGAACTAAAATTCAGTAAATATTTTAAGTAATATTTGCTGGAGTCTCTTTTAGGAATGTACTTCATTTCTCATTTAGGAATTCCAGATGTTGATCATTGCTATGCCTTAAACTAAATAAAGACAGATTACATTTCTTGACCATATTTTCTAGTGCTCTGATGGATTTTCATATATCCTTGAATATGACAAGGACTAAGATGCAAGCTATTTTGTTAGAAAAGTATTTTTTTCAGATACCCTCACTGTAGTCTCAGCAAACAGATTTGCATACAACAAATACATATTCAATTATAGTGTAAATATGCACTTGGGTGCAGTAGGAATACAGATACACTGCATTTATTATAATAACTGTTCTGTATTTAGTGCTTGGTATGATATGACCTCGAAGTCTTTTATAAAATAATGGTGTGCTTCTCTCTCTTCTCTGGAGAGAAAATTTACAGAATTTACAGTGGAAAAAAATATATTTTGACTAATTATTTCACATTACTTAGATTAAATCAAAGTAGTTGGGGCATTTTTAAATGCATGTAATACAGTAAAAATGTTCTTGATTTTTCTTACCTTTTTGTCTGTGTTTCCTCTCCATCCACACATCTAATAATTTGTCCACTTTGCTGTAACATTCTTTTTTAAATTATTATTATTTTTTAAATTTCTGGCTGTGCCACAAGGTATGTGGGATCTTAATTCCCCAGCCAGGGATTGAACCTGTGTCCCTTGCAGTGGAAACACAGTCTTAACCACTGGATCACCAGGGAAGTCCCTCACATTCTTGACAAAGCTACTATTTATCTTAAAAATATATATCCAGTTTTGAGGTTATTAATGCTTTGAATTCATTCAATGTTGCTTTGAAGAATACATGTTAAACACTGGTTATGTGTCATATGCTATGCTAAGAATGGCATCATGGAAACAAATGACAGAGTTCCTGCTCTCAAGGAGCTCATGTAGTGAAGACTTACATCTAAGAATATTTTATGCAACATTGTAAAGCAGTTAATTCTAATAAAATAAATTTTAAATTAATTCTATTAATTCTAAAGTGGTTGCATGAGAAATAAATATCTTAATACAAATGGGAGGCCATTAGAGACTGGTCAGGGGACCCTCCACAAAAGAGATGATGTTTAAGTGATCCTGAAGAATAAGTGCTGTGCCATCCTGAAGGCATACCTTTTGCACAAGCACTGAGCTATGACAAATACATTTACGGAACATGTCACAGTTTAATGGTGAGGCCATTGGTAAAATTATTTAAGGACATAAGTTAAAAATTCGTTCATCCAACTAAAGTATTACTTCTTTTTTGTATGCTGAAAGTGTTAATTATAAGAACAGCATTGCTTCCAAATGGATCATATTAATTATATGGTAATTGTAAATCAGAGAAACGAGGGTGAGCCAATTATCAGAAAATGACCAGTTTCGAAGTGAACTATTAGTAACAGTCTCTTGAAAATGAGAACGCATGTTGAAACATGTCTCAGAGTGAGACTGGAATTATGTAGCAAAGAGAAATAGATACTATTTATGATAACTGGATATATGAGGTTAGAAACAGGAAAAACGTCACTGCCCACAGGCCATGTGGCTGCCTCTGTGCACCAGAACCAAAACATACAGCAAAAGTGAGATAACTACATTAATTTTAGGCTCCAGTTGGGAGTAGCCAGTAATTAGAGGAGAGTGGTTCAAGACCTGGGCAAGACTAATTCAGTTGCAGCTGGAAAGGAAATTGACAACATAAGGACAGGATTAGAAAACCAACAAAACCAGCTGATCACACTTTAATCAAGCAAGCTAGATGATTTTTGCAGTTCTACAGTTTCTGTATAATTAATCCTCTTTTACTTATGCCACTTCTTTTTCTCGAATGTTCATATAAAACACTGTCCTTCAAAATTGTTTCAAATATCATTTCCTCTCTGAGGTCTTCCCCAGTTTATTACCCTCTTCCACATCCAGGTGATAACTAGTTTCATCTTTAATTCCTCCATATAAATATATACATTTCTTACAGTAAAAGTCATCATGCCATATAATTATTTAGTTTCTGGGACATGTCCTTTTGAAAATGTTAGAGTTCGGATTCATAAAGCTGATGTGATTATTGTTGTTGTTCAGTGGCTAAATTGTGTCTGACTCTCTGCAATGCCATGGTCTGCAGCATACCAATATTCCTTATCCTTCACTGTCTCCTGGAGTTTGCTCAAACTCATGCCCATTGAGGTGATGATGCCATCCAACCATCTCATCCTCTATCACCCTCTTCTCCTGCCCTCAGTCTTATGCAGCATCAGAGTCTTTCCCAGTGAGTCAGCTCTTTGCATCAGGTGGCCAAAGTATTGGACATGATTATATGTTTATTTAAAATAACTGCTTTTGGTAGGGAAAAAAATGAAACAGAGATTAATTAAAAAGAAAATACACCTGTACAACATATTTGATCATAGATATAATGTCTTCAAAATGCTGATGTTCTTTCCAGTACATTTTTCTATGTTATATGTTACAGCTTAGCTTTAGCTGTACTCCCTGTGTGAGGTGTAGAGGGTCTTGAATGATTGGACGTGACTCTCTCTAATTCTGAATCTGTGTAATAACAACCATTCAGTGTATAATTTCTATTCTTTGGAAACTTTAACTTATAATTTGATGACTGAAATTTCCCTTTTTTTGACTTAATATTTATTAAGTTATTATGCCCCCTTCTCACTTTCAATATTGACCTTCATTTGCTTGTTTTCTTCTAGAATAGCAAGTGATGGCCTTTTCAGTCATCTTCACTTTTTTCCAAGATATTTTTGATGTGGACCATTTTAAGTCTTTATTGAATTTGTTACAATATTGCTTCTGTTTTATGTTTTCTTTATTTATTTTGGTCATGAGACGTGTGGGATCTTAGCTCTCCAACCAGGCATTGAAACTGTACCTCCTGTTCTTAACCACTGGACTGCTGGGGAAGTATTATGTCATCTTAACTTTTAAAAGTCATTGTCATGTCTTTTCTCTTAGAGATTTAGGTTACACCCTGTAGAGTGATTGATCATATGTAATAATGAGAATTCTGATGAACCAATAGATATTTACAAACTTTTTGGTTCATAGAAGGAACATTTTTAAAGAAACAAGCATAATATTTCCCACAACATCAATGTTCCTGCATTTTGCATGACATCTTGGATGAACTTTTATTTTATTACAATACATTTTTCCAGATCTAAATGGTACATGCTTCTTTTCACACTCTGAATTTCCTTAGGTTATGCCTTATATATCTTATATAATTAATTTATCCCAAGCATTTTTCATGTCACTGAACATGAAACTGATTGCAAAGAAATCTTCCAGTCCAGATTGCTTTGAATTCTGACTTATTCTCTTGTTCAGATTTCAAGGAGCTGTACAGTGGAGAAGACTCAACACACACATAGTATTTTGATCCCTGTGCACCATGGATCACATTTGAAGAATATTTTACAAAAATGACCTCTTTGTGATTTAAAGGCACATTAGTGTAACAGCTTTAATTATTCATTTTTATTACTAATATGATTTAGTTAATGCTGTCAAGGGCACATTGCTTTCCAGATCTGATTCACAGTAATAGGATTCTATCAGGGTAATACTTCTCTAAGATATATAAATACAACATTATAATTTTTAGTCCATACTGATAATAACCATTTATCATAACATTATTAGAATATATTATAGTAGCATATTTAACCTACTGTTTTAATTTTCTCTGTGAATCTAAAGGAATTTGCATTTATATTCTTATTATTACTATTGCTAATGTTAATTTTGCTTTTCCCCTTTTTGAGAAAGAAAGTTTTTGAATACTTTACACCTGAAGTTAGGCAGGTAAGATGATGTTCAGCAAAAGAGCTTCAGGACCTAGGACATCTCAGATTCATGTCTCTTCAGCTGCACACATCTTTTATGCCCTAAATAAGTTACTTCAACTTTCTGAAACTAGGTACAATTAAAGTGAAAAAAATTTACAGCTTGGGAAAAATTATAGTAAGAGTTAGTCATTTACATGGATGTTTCGATTTACAAAATTCACTTTCCTTTCAGTTCAGTTCAGTTCAGTTCAGTTGCTCAGTTGTGTCCGACTCTTTGCAACCCCATGAATTGCAGCATGCCAGGCCTCCCTGTCCATCACCAACTCCCGGAGTTCACTCAGATTCATGTCCATTGAGTCAGTGATGCCATCCAGCCATCTTATCCTTGGTCATCCCCTTCTCCTCCTGCCCCCAATCCCTCCCAGCATCAAAGTCTTTTTCAATGAGTCAACTCTTCGGATGAGGTGGCCAAAGTACTGGAGTTTCAGCTTTAGCATCATTCCTTCCAAAGAAATCGGGGTGCAAAGATGTCAGAGGTGAGTAGCACACCTGAGATTAGAGAGTACATAGCATGTGATTATTTTGAAGGAAGAAACCATCATCTTAATAATACTTACACATAGTTCTCACCATAGTTCCTTCTCAGGGAGTTCTCCTACAGCCATTCACTTCCCACTCCATTATTGTGCTTGGTTAGTCATACTCATAAATGGTAAATTTCTAGATAATATAGATTATAGTTTATAGACTATATTTATTTCTAATTATGTTTAGTAATGCAAACCATAGTAATATTATTATTTAATTTGGGCCACATTGCATGCAGGATTTTAATTCCCTGACCAGTGATTGAACCATACCCCTTACATTAGAAGACGGAGTCTTAACCAATGAAATGCCAGGGAAGTCTGCAGCAAACCATATATATATAATAATTTACATTAAAACTCATGCATAATATGTTTTATGAGAAATATCAGGAAAGCTTTCCTAGGTAACATTTCTAAAACAACAGGAATTGCAAAAGACACTTAAAAAAATGAAGATAGTAGTACTTGATACCCTTAATACATATTTTCATTGTTCTAAAGAGTTAAGTAGACTAACTTTTAAATAGTATTTGACAATCCTTTCAAACAAACCTTTCCAGAATGTCAAACTCAGGCACTAAATACGTACGATCAGATTCATTTTAAAGGAAAAACAACTTCTTTTGTGTATATGATAGTAATGTACTTTTCAAAGAGTAAATCTGCTGATACCAAGACCTAATTTTTCCCTATTCTAATTCGATGTAAAAGCCAACTGGCCACAGTTATCTGGGTTTTGCTTTAATCATAATATTTATCTCATTACACCCCGAAGACACATACACACACACAAATACTTATCCATCTCAGTAGTAGTGTGTGTCTCTGATGTAAGCAAAATACTCTTGAGTTGTAAATAATTATACTTTTGTTATTCTTGAGTAATTATATACACAGCTGAATCAGAATAACTAGTTCTAATAAATGAAGTGCTAGGTGGACTGTAGTTTTTGGCAAATTGGGGCAGAAGGTGAAGCAGAACTATTGGGGAAAAAAAAAAAAAAGAACTAGCTTAGCACATCATTTAACATGTCTCAACTAGATCAAACCAAATATTTTTTTCCTGTGATGAACTGAATGATGTCAGTTATGTTAACTATACTGTTGCAGGAATGATTCGAGACAAACTGCAGTATGCATTCATTCATCAAAACATTTAGCAATTATGTACCATGCCCTGTTGTAGACATGTGTGACACAGTGTGACAAACCTTCAAAGATTCTTGTCTTTGAGAATAATGAAGTTTAATGATATGATATGAAAGAAAATGCTGTGTTTCTGCATTTGTTACAGTAGAAAGTGTCATGTTCTGACTAAATTGATATTTTTTTAACCAAGTTTTTAGAAAATGAAACTAAAATAAAGGAGAAAATGCTTTTCCAAATTTGCCAAAACGTGGCATATGGGCTATGGAAGGCTGGTCTATTGCTGTTCAGTCATCCTGCCACCCCATGGATTATAGCATGCCAGGTATCTCTGTCCTCTACTATCTTACAGTTTCCTCAAATTCATGTCCATTGTATCGGTGATGCTATCTAACTATCCCATCCTCTGTCATCCCTTTATCCTTTTGTCTTCAATCTTTCACAGCATCAGTCTTTTTCCAGTAAGTCTTCTCTTCACAGCAGGTGAGCAAATATTGGAGTTCAACTTCAGCATCAGTCCTTCCAAAGAATATTTAGGTTTGATTTCCTTTAGGATTAACTAGTTTGAATCCTTGCAGTCTAAGGGAATCTCAAGAGTCTTCTCCATCCTTCTTTATAGTCCAACTCTCACATGTCTACATGACTACTGGAAAATTCATAGTTTGACTGTATGAACTTTTGTCAGAAAAATAACATCTCTGCTTTTTAATACACCTTTTAGGTATATTTCAGCTTTCTTTCTGAGGGGCAGGTGTCTTTTAATTTCATGGCTGCAGCCACCATCTGCAGTGATATTGGAGTCCAAGAAAATAAGATCTGTAATGCTTTCACTTTTCCCCTCTTCTACTTCACATGAAGCAGTGTGGTGGGCAAAGGCTAATAGAGTTTCGCCAAGAGAACACAATGGTCATAACAAACACTCTCTTCCAACAACACAAGAGAAGACTGTACACATGGACATCACCAGACAGTCAACACCAAAATCAGATTGATTATATTATTTGCAGCCAAAGATGGAAAAGCTCTATACAGTCAGCAAACACAAGACTGGGAGCTGACTGTGGCTCAGATCATGAACTCCTTATTGCCAAATTCAGACTTACATAAAAGAAAGTGGGGAAAACCATTAGACCATTCAGGTATGATCTAAATCAAATCCCTTATGATTATACAGTGGAATTGAGAAATAGATTTAAGGGACTAGATCTGATAGACAGTGCCTGATGAACTATGGACGGAGGTTCATGACATTGTACAGGAGACAGGGATCAAGACCTTCCCCATAGAAAAGAAATGCAAAAGAGCAAAATGGCTGTCTGGGGAGGCCTTACAAAGAGCTGTGAAAAGAAGAGAATTGAAAAGCAAAGGATAAAATGAAAGATATAAACATCTGAATGCAGAGTTCCAAAGAATAGTAAGGAGAGATAAGAAAGCCTTCCTCAGCAATCGATGCAAAGAAATAAAGAAGAAAAAAAAAAAAAACAGACTGGGAAAGACTAGAGATCTCTTCAAGAAAATGAGAGATACCAAGGGAATATTTCATGAAAAGATGGGCTCGATAAAGGACAGAAATGGTATGGACCTAACAGAAGTAGAAGATATTAAGAAGAGGTGGCAAGAATACACAGAAGAAATGTACAAAAAAGATCTTCACGACCCAGATAATCATGATGGTGTGATCACTCACCTAGAGCCAGACATCCTGGAATGTGAAGGCAAGTGGAACTTAGGAAGCATCACTACAAACAAACCTAGTGAAGGTGATGGAATTCCAGTTGAGCTATTTCAAATCCTGAAAAATGATGCTGTGAAAGTGCTGCACTCAATATGCCAGCAAATTTGGAAAACTCAGCAGTGGCCACAGGACTGGAAAGGGTCATTTTTCATTCCAATCTCAAAGAACAATGCCAAAGACTGCTCAAACTACCGCACAATTGCACTCATCTCACATGCTAGTAAAGTAATGCTCAAAATTCTCCAAGCCAGGCTTCAGCAGTACATGAACTGTGAACTTCCAGATGTTCAAGCTGGTTATAGAAAAGGCAGAGGAACCAGAGATCAAATTGCCAACATCCGCTGGATCATCAGAAAAACAAGGGAGTTGCAAAAAAACATTTAGTTCTGCTTTATTGACTCTGCCAAAGCTTTGACTGTGTGGATCACAATAAACTGTGGAAAATTGTGGAAGAGATGGGAATACCAGACCACCTGACCTGCCTCTTGAGAAATCTGCATGCAGGCCAGGAAGCAACAGTTAGAACCTGACATGGAACAACAGACGGGCTCTAAATAGGAAAAGGAGGACGTCGAGGCTGTATATTGTCACCCTGCTTGTTTAACTTATATGCTGAGTACATCATGAGTAATGCTGGGCTGGAGGAATCACAAGCTGGAATCAAGTTTGCTGGGAGAAATATCAATAACCACAGATATGCAGATGACACCACCCTTATGGCAGAAAGTGAAGAGGAACTAAAAAGCCTCTTGATGAAAGTGAAAGAGGAGAGTGAAAAAGTTGGCTTAAAGCTCAACATTCAGAAAATGAAGATCATGGCATCTGGTCCCATCACTTCATGGGAAATAGATGGAGAAACAGTGGAAACAGTGTCAGACATTTTTTGGGCTCCAAAATCACTGCAGCCATGAAATTAAAAGACACTTACTCCTTGGAAGGAAAGTTATGACCAACCCAGATAGCATATTGAAAAGCAGAGACATTACTTTGCCAACAAAGGTCCATCTAGTCAAGGCTATGGTTTTTCCAGTAGTCATGTATGGATGTGAGAGTTGGACTGTGAAGAAAGCTGAGCACCGAAGAATTGTTGCCTTTGAACTGTGGTGTTGGAGAAGACTCTTGAGGGTCCCTTGGACTGCAAGGAGATCCAACCAGTCCATCCTAAAGGAGATCAGTCCTGGGTGCTCATTGGAAGGAATGATGCTGAAGCTGAAACTCCAATATTTTGGCCACCTCATACGAAGAGTTCACTCATTGGAATAGACTCTGATGCTGAGAGGGATTGAGGGCAGGAGAAGAAGGAGACAACATAGGATGAGATGGCTGGATGGCATCACCGACTCAATGGACATGAGTTTGAGTGAACTCTGGAAGTTCATGAATGACAGTGAGGTCTGGCATGCTGTGATTCATGGGGTCACAAAGTCAGGCACAACTGAGCATTTGAACTGAACTAAATGGAATCAAATGCCATGATCTAGTTTTTTGCATGTTGACTTTTAAGCCAGCTTTGTCACTCTGCTCTTTCAAACTCTAGAGGCTCTAAAGTTCCTGTTTACTTTCTGCTGTTAGAATGATATGTCCTGCATATCTTAGGTTATTGATATCTCTCCTGGCAGTCTTGATTGCATCAAGTGATTCGTTCAGTCCAGCATTTTGCATGATTTTGTCTGCATAGAATTTAAATAAGCAGGGTGATAAGATACAGCCTTCTCATACTCCTTTCCAAATTAGAACAGTTGTTCCATGCCAGTTATTCCATTTCTGGTTCTGTTGCTTCTTGACCTGCTTACAGGTTTCTCAGGAGACAGGTAAGACAGTCTGGCGCTCTCATCTCTAAGAATTTTTTGCAGTTTATCGTGACCACATAGTCAAAGATTTTAGCATAGTCAATGAAGGAGAAGTATATGTTTTACTGGAATTCCTTTGCTTTCTCCATAATCAAACAAATGTTGGTAATTTTATCTCTGGTTTCCCTGCCTTTTCTTAACCCAGGTTTATATTTGGAAGTTTTCAATTCACATATTACTGAAACTTAGCTTGAAGGATTTTGAGCATGACCTTGCTAGCGTGTAAAATGAGCACATATGAATGACAGTGTGAGCATTCTTTGGTGTTGCCCTTCTTTAGGACTGGGATTAAAAACTGACCTTTTCCAGTTCTGTGACCACTGCTGAGTTTTCCAAATTTGCTAACATGTTGAGTTCAGAATTTTCAGAGTATCTTCCTTTATGATTTTAAATAGCTCAGCTGGAATTCTTTCACCTCCGCTAGCTTTGTTCATATAATGCTTCCAAAGGTGTGCTTGACTTCACACTCTAGAATGTCCAGATCTAGGTGAGTGAACATACCATTGTGGTTAACTGGGTCATTAAGACCTTTTTAGTAGTGTGCTTCTGTGTACTTTTGCCATCTCCTCTTAATTTCCTCTGCTTATGTTTGTTACCTTGTCATTTCTGTCCTGTATCACATCTATCCTTGCATGAAATATTCCCTTGATATCTCCAGTTTACTTGAAGAGATCTCTAGTCTTTCCCATGCTATTGTTTTCCTCTATTTCTTGTCATTATTCATTTAAGAAGACCTTCTCATCTTTCTTTGCTATTCTCTGCAACTCTGTATTAGTTATTTATATCTCTTTCCTTCTCCTTTTTTTCACTTTTCTTCTATACTCAGCTATTTGTAAAACCTCCTCAGACAACCACTTAGCCTTCTTGCATTTTTTTTTTTCTTTGGAATAGTTTTGGTCACTGCCTCCTGTGCAATATTGTGAACTTCTGTCCATGGTTCTTCAGGCACTGTGTCTATTAGATCTAATCCCTTGAATCTATTCATCACCTCCACTATGTGGTGCTAATGGTAAAGAACCTGCCTGTCAATGCAGGAGATAAAAAAAAAAAAAAAAAAAAAAAAAAAAAACAACACACGTTCGATCCCTTGATTAGGAAGATCCCCTGGAGAAGGGAATGGCAAACTTGCCTATTATTCTGGGTATCTCTTGGCTTCCTATTTTCATATTCTAATGCCCTATGATGAATAGGGCTTCTTTGTTTGTGTGTGAATTCTAAAAGATTTTGTCGATCTTCATGGAATCAGTCAACTTCAGCCTCTTCAGCATGAGCGGATGGGGCATAGATTTAGATTACTGTGATGACGAATGGTTTACCTTGGAAATGGACCAAGATCATTCTGTCGTTTTTGATGTTGCACAAAGTACTGCATTTTAATATTTTCTGTTGACTATGAAGACTACTCCATTTCTTCCAAGGGATTATTTACCATATTAGTAAATTCAATTCATCTGTGTCTGTTTGAAACTTCCCTGGTGGCTCAGATGGTAAACATCTACCTACAATGTGGGAGAACTGGGTTCGATCCCTGGGTTGGGAAGATCCTCTGGAGAAGAAAACGGCAACCCACTCCAGTACTCTTGCCTGGAAAGTCCTATGGACTGAAGACCCTGGCAGGCTACAGTCCATGGGGTTGCAAAGAGTCAGACATGACTTACTTCACTTTGATTTTTCATTCCTGTTCATTTTAGTTCACTGATTCCTAAGATGTTAATATTCCTTCTTGCCATCTCCTGCTTGACCACATCCAAATTTCCTTGATTCGTGTTCCTAAGATTCCAGATTCCTATGAAGTATTGTTCTTTACATCTTTGGACTTTCACCACCAGATACATTCACAACTGAGCATCATTTCTACTTTGGCCCAGCTGCTTCATTTTTCTGGAGCTATTAGTATTTGCCCTCTGTTCTTCTCCAGTAACATATTGGACACCTTCCAACCTTGGGGGCTCATCTTCTGATGTATATCTTTTTGCCTTTTCTTATTATTCATGGGGTTCTCCAGGAAAGGATACTGGAGTGGGTTGCCATTTCATTCTACCCTGAAACATATTTTGTCAAAGCTATTCATTATGATTTGTCCATCTTGGGTGGCCCTGCATGGCATGGCTCATAGCTTTACTGAGTTATACAAGCTTCTCCACCATGACAAGACTGTGATCCATGAAGGGTGTATACTCAGTCTTTTATTGTATGAATTAATTAGCATAAAGTCATAATTTTGACTCTTTTGTGAATCTAGTACTGCCTTGTGATTGCCTTGGGCACTAGGTAATTTGGTGCCCCCTACTTTAGGTAACCTTTCTTGACATTTTAAACTCCTTGTCAACTGCCAGTGGCAGGATAGGCCTGACAGAGTCATCCATGCTGGCATCTCATTCAGATGAGTATCCTTTTGGCCCCCAATACTTAATTTTCCATTTCAGGTCACTCTTTGACACTTTACCCCATATTTTGAGTCAACAAAATGTTTCAAATAGCTCAAATGTCACTCCTGTGGTCCTTTTTGGAGGGTGCTCTAGTAGGATAGTCTTATAAGAACATAACTACCACTGACTGGCTTTTATTCACAGGATCAACAGATATCTGGCCATGGTAGTGGCATGTTGTTATGCTGGCATGGTGATTGATAATGTTTATATAAACAGAAAATCTCCAAAAGTATTTTTTGAGGAACATGCACATTCAAGTGGCAACTATGTATGGATTAATTAGCTTTTAAGAATATAATATGCATCCTCATCATTTTTCTTATAAATGAGTTCCACTAATAGCTCCCCTCTTGCTCTCTTCTTTATTATCAAATTATTTTTCTTAATTTCCTTTGTCATAGTTTGTGCTGAGTTCTCCGGAGGTAGAAAAAATAAATGTACATGCCCATTCTGCATTTTAAATGAAAAAATTACCCCTTTATGTGATCAGTAAAATTATACTTTCTACTTAAGTGATTCTTGAATGTATTTTTATTATTTGAGACAACAAAAAAGCTTATTTGAATGTGCTTCATTGCCAGTCTTAAAATATTAGAAATTAGCAATTTTACTGTATTGTTTCTCTAAGTTTAGATTTGTTCTCAGAGTAGACTATAACTCATTAGAATGAGGCACTGATTCTAACATCCAGATAACCATGGGAGTCAGATTCTAGAATAGTCAATGATATATATGGAAAGAATAAAACAAGCAGGTGGAGGAAATATACGCAACATACAATATACTGCCAGCCTTTTCGTAGAATTAACAGCAATGGGCATTAAAACACTTGTGTATGGTAAGAAGTCAAAGGATATGGAATAGGAGTTAAAAGGGGGGGCGGGGGGAAGGACATAGAAACATATCATCTTTATGGGTATGTATTTCATAGCTCCAAGCTGGATGGATATAGATGATGCTTTCCCAGAATACTTTCAGGTGATCCCTAGGACTGGGGGCAATTTTGGGTGGGTATATCTCTTAATACTCCAAATTACTATTTTTTTAAATAAAAGGAATCTATGTGAGTGTGTGCAAACAGGATATTTTGGAGATTACTTAATTGCTTTGGTAACTTGGTTTTACTTGAGCAAGTTGAAGAATGAACTAATAAACTTCACCTAATACTCAATGGAACAAGACTGAAAATAAATGATGATGATTTATAAATAACAATAATAATAAAGGTGAAAATAAATAAATCTTGGTGATGGTGACCACACGTGCTACTGTTGTTTTTCAGTCACTCAGCTGTGTCTGATTCATTGCCACCGCATGGGCTGCAGCACACCAGACGTCCTTGTCCTTAGGCATCTACTGGAGCTTTCCCAGGCATGTCCATTGTATGTTGCTTTCCAGTCCCCTATAATGAAAAGGACATCTTTTGAGTGTTAGTTCTAGAACGTCTTGGAGGTCTTTACAGGACTGGTCAACTTCAGCTTCTTAAGTGTTACTGCTCAGGGCATAGACTTGGATTATCATTATACTGAATGGTTTACCTTGGAAATGAACAGAGATCATTCTGTCATTTTTGAGATTGTATCCAAGACTGCATTTTGGACTCTTTTGTTGACAGTGGTAGCTACTCCATTTCTTCTAAGGGGTTCCTGCCCACAGTAGCAGATATAATGGTCATCTGATTTAAATTCACCCATTCCAGTCCATCTTGGTTCACTGATTCCTAGAATGTCATTGTTCACTCTTTTCATCTCCTGTTTGACCACTTCCAATTTGCCTTGCCTTTGACTCTGTGGATCACAATAAACTGTGGGAAATTCTGAAAGAGATGGGAATACCAGACCACCTGACCTGCCTTTTGAGAAATCTGTATGCAGGTCAGGAAGCAACAGTTAGAACTGGACATGGGACAACAGACTGGTTTCAAATAGGAAAAGGAGTACGTCAAGGCTGTATATTGTCACCCTGCATATTTAACTTATATGCAGAGTACATCATGAGAAACCCTGGACTGGAAGAAGCACAAGCTGGAATCAAGATTGCCGGGAGAAATATCAATAACCTCAGATATGCAGATGACACCACCCTTATGGCAGAAAGTGAAGAGGAACTAAAAAGCCTTTTTTTTTTTTAATTTTTATTTTTACTTTATTTTGCTTTACAATACTGTATTGGTTTTACCAGACATTGACATGAATCAGCCATGGGTGTGCATGAGTTCCCAATCATGAACCCCCCTCCCACTTCCGTCCCGATATCATCTCTCTGGATCATCCCCGTGCACCACCCCCAAGCCTCCTGTATCATGTATCGAACCTAGATTGGCGATTCATTACTTACATGATAGTATACATGTTACAATGCCATTCTCCCAAATCAACTCACCCTCTCCCTCTCCCACAGAGTCCAAAAGTCCGTTCTATACATCTATGTCTCTTTTGCTGTCTCTCATATAGGGTTATCATTACCATCTTTCTAAATTCCATATATATGTGTTAGTACACTGTATTGGTGTTTTTCTTTCTGGCTTACTTCACTCTGTATAACAGGCTTCAGTTTCATCCACGTCACTAGAACTGATTCAAATGTATTCTTTTTAATGGCTGTGTAATTCTCCATTGTGTATATGTATCACAGCTTTCTTATCCATTCATCTGCTGATGGACATCTAGGTTGTTTCCATGTCCTGGCTATTATAAACCATTTTCATGGATTGGAAGAATCAATATAGTGAAAATGAGTATACTACCCAAAGCAATCTGTAGATTCAATGCAATCCTATCAAGCTACCAGCGGTATTTTTCACAGACCTAGAACAAATAATTTCACAATTTGTATGAAAATACAAAAAACCTTGAATAGCCAAAGCAATCTTGAGAAAGAAGAATGGAACTGGAGGAATCAACCTGCCTGACTTCTGGCTCTACTACAAAGCCACAGTCATCAAGACAGTATGGTACTGGCACAAAGACAGAAATATAGATCAATGGAACAAAAGAGAAAGCGCAGAGATAAATCCACACATCTATGGACACCTTATCTTCGACAAAGAAAGCAAGAATTTACAATGGATTAAAGACAATCTCTTTAACAAGTGGTGCTGGGAAAACTGGTCAACCACTTGTAAAAGAATGAAACTACATCACTTTCTAACATTATACACAAAAATATAAACTCAAAAGGGATTAAAGATCTAAATGTAAGACCAGAAACTATAAAACTCCTAGAGGAGAATATAGGCAAAACACTCTCCGACATAAATCACAGTAAGATCCACTATGATCCACCTCCCAGAATACTGGAAATAAAAGCAAAAGTAAACAAATGGGATCTAATTAAAATTAAAAGCTTCTGCACAACAAAGGAAACTATAAGCAGAGTGAAAAGACAGCCTTTGGAATGGGAGAAAACAATAGCATATGAAGCGACTGACAAACAATTAATCTCAAAAATATACAAGCAACTTATGCAGCTCAATTCCAGAAAAATAAATGACCCAATCAAAAAATGGGCCAAAGAACTAAATAGACATTTATCCAAAGAAGACATACGGATGGCTAACAAACACATGAAAAGATGCCCAACATCACTCATTATCAGAGAAATGCAAATCGAAACCAAAATGAGGTACCACTTCACACCAGTCAGAATGGCTGTGATCCAAAAGTCCACAAGCAATAAATGCTGGAGAGAGTGTGGAGAAAAGGGAACCCTCTTACACTGTTAGTGGGAATGCAAACTAGTACAGCCACTATGGAGAACAGTGTGGAGATTTCTTTAAAAAAAATGAAAATAGAACTGCCTTATGACCCAGCAATCCCACTACTGGGCATACACACCAAGGAAACCAGAATTGAAAGAGACATGTGTACCCCAATGTTCATCTCAGCACTGTTTATAGAAAGCCTCTTGGTAAAACTGAAAGTGGAGTGTGAAAAAGTTGGCTTAAAACTCAACATTCAGAAAACGAAGATCATGGCATCCGGTCCAACACTTCATGGGAAATAGATGGGGAAACAGTGGAAACAGTGTCAGACTTTATTTTGGGGGGCTCCAAAATCACTGCAGATGGTGATCACAGCCATGAAATTAAAAGACACTTACTCCTTGGAAGGAAACTTATGACGAACGTAGACAACATATTAAAAAGCAGAGACATTATTTTGCCAACAAAGGTCCATCTAGTCAAGGCTATAGTTTTTCCAGTAGTCATGTATGGATGTGACTGTTGGACTATAAAGAAAGCTGAGTGCCGACATATTGTTGCTTTTGAACTGTGGTGTTGGAGAAGACTCTTGAGAGTCCCTTGGACTGTAAGGAGATCCAACCATCCTAAAGGATCCAATCTTCCTAAAGGAGATCAGTCCTGGATGTTTATTGGAAGGACTGATGTTGAAGCTGAAACTCCAATACTTTTGCCACCTGATGTGAAGAGCTAGCTCATTTGACAAACCTTGATGCTGGGAAGGATTGCGGGCAGGAGGAGAAGGGGACTACAGAGGATGAGATGGTTGGATGGCATTACTGGCTCAATGGACATGGGTTTTGGTGTACTCCGGGTATTGTTGATGCACAGGGCCTGGAGTGCTGTGGTTCATGGGGTTGCAGGGAGTCAGATACGACTGAGCGACTGAACTGCAGTGAAGTTAACATGTTCAGTTGGTAAAGACTCTGCATGCAATACAGGAGACCCTGGTTCAATTCCTGGGTTGGGAAGATTTGCTGAAGAAGGGATAGGCTACCCGTTCCAATATTCTGGCCTGGAGAATTCCATGGACTGTATAGTCCATGCGGTCGCAAGGAGTCAGACAAGACTGAGTTACTTTCACTTTCACTTTTATGTAATTTCTAGTAAGGCTAAAGAGGCCAATTCCAGTTGAGTACCATATTGGAATGTGTGTCCTGTACTTCTCTTCACCCTATTTAGATTCCCTTTCCTACTAATACCATACCTTTCTAAAGATAACACAGTTTATAATGAGAATGAAGCCTACACTTGGAACACTTGTTGTTTATTTGTTCAGTTGTGTCCAATTCTTTGGGACCCCATGGACTTTAGCACACTAGGCTTCCCTGCCTTCACTATCTCCCAGTTTGCTTGAACTCATTCCCATCAATTTGATAATTCCATCAGGACACTTGATTCTCATTATTTGTAAATTCTGTATCTGAGAATTTGCTTGTGGCTAAAATTTATTTATAATCCCAAAATCAATATTCATAACACTTTGGTGGTCATTTGTGAATGTGTACATTCATAGAGAGGTGAAAAATTGAGTATCCCCAGATGAACATTCTCAGATGAATTTGAATAAAATTGTTTTCTTCCTGTTTCATCTCTCATACTGCAAAGAAGTGGTTTTTTTCTTTCTTTCTTTTTTTTTTTTTTGCAGTTTATGTAGTGTCCTATTTTTCTCACTTTTGCTTTTTGTTGATTCTGCTGTTAAAAATGTCCATTAAAACCTAGAACTAAAGTTCTGTCTAGTGTTCTTTAGCACAAGGAATCTGTGATGTGCCTTATGGTGAGAGTACAGGTGTGTCATATAAGTTTTGTTTAGAAGTGACTTACAGTGCTATTGACAGTGGGTTCAGGGTCAATGAATCAACTACATATATATTAACTAAGTTGCCTTTAAACAGAAATACATATAAAATAAAGTTATGTATTGTCCTATCTCTGTATTTCCCCTAAGAGCAATTCCAATTTGGTATTTATAAGTAGTATCCCCAGTTCATTTAACTAACAAACTACTGCAAGTTGACTGTATATTGTTTTCCTACAATTCTCATAACTAACATGCAATTATTCAATAATTGCATTTGATGGTAACTTATAAGCCCTATTTTCTTAAAATTTGTTGAAATTATTAACCCTTTCTCTCACCAGGAAACTCCCTACCCCTTAGCAAGAGCAGGGCTACCTGACTTTGTTTGAGTCTCCCCCTTTTATTTTATTAAGTTACTGATACTTTCGATCCACATTTTCTGGTCTATTTCCCAACTGTCCCATATCCCACCCCACCATGGCTGCTTCCTTATATTGGAAGTACTTATTGCAGAGACATTTGGATTTCTCCTTAGGCAGAATTTCTGTTCATTTATTAAAGTAGTGACTTTATTTCTCAAGTATATGGACTTTATCAATTGTATTTCTATTACTGTCACTATTTCTCTTCTTAATTGCTCTTGCATAATTCACACACACGCTGAAAGTCAAGCAAAAAAAAAAGTTTTTTTGTTCTTATTTAACTTAAACTCTCTCCCTCAAGTTATTTAGCAAAAACATCTATGAATAAACACTTTCACTCTGATGGTAGGAGTATTGTAGATCATTTCAGTTTTAGCCAGGGAGACAAAAAAAAAAGAAAATATTGTTTAGGCTGCAGTCTGGATGATCTTGTGTCATTGTTATTCAAAAATCCTTTATTATAAGATTGTTTCTCATCTCTTCCTATAAATCAACTGGTGGAGATATTATAAAACAAAGGTACAATTCTATAAGAACAGCTGGAAAAATCTAAAATCAGAATAAACTATGGATTATATAAAACTGTAGATACTCTAAAAAGGAGTTTATAAATTTTGTTTATTTGAAGCTATGAATCATATCAATAGCTGAGGAAAATGAGGCCATTTTTTCCCCTTCTGTCAATTATATTGGACATAATTGATTATATCCAATAATCAATTAAAAATACTGATCTGTAAAGAATTTTTTTTTTTAATTTAAGAGGAAACTGAAGTCAAACATAATCCAAATGTAAGGGGGAAGGCTGAATCCCATTAAAATGGTAAAGATTTAGGTCCAGACTTATTACTGCCTCAGGTACTAAAGAGAATATTGGATAAAATCATGAAATAATGTTCTAAGAATCAGGGTCTGAGTACATTTCTGAAACAATAAAATGGTTCAATTTAGAAAATACAGTGTAGAGAAGCATATGATCAAATCATAGAAAAATTCTAAATTATCAAATCTAATAATCTTTAAGAAATTAGATATGGAAGCCAAAGTTACCAAAAGTCAGCATGTGTTATTTATGATAGCTTATAACCAAGTATTTAAACCTATTTGCTGTTTATTAAGCTTAATAATTTATTTGAACTCATTTATTTGTATCCTAACAAAGTCTTTAAAATTTACTCTATATAGGTAGCCTAAAAGAAGAAAGTCAAGAAACACCTGGAGTAACAGGTAAATTTGGCCTTGGAGTTCAGAATAAAGCAGGGCAAAGACTGACAGAGTTCTGTCAAGAGAACACACTGGTCATAGCAAACACCCTCTTACAACAACACAAGAGAAGACTTTACACATGGACATCAACAGATGGTCAACACTGAAATCTGACTGATTAACTTATTTGCAACCAAAGATGGAGAAATACTATACAGTCACCAAAAAAAAAAAAAGACTGGAGCTGATTGTGGCTCAGATCATGAATTCCTTATTTCCAAATTTCAACTGAAATTGAAGACAGTGGAGAAAATCACTAGACCATTCAGGTATGACCTAAATCAAAATCTTTATGACTATACAGTGGAAGTGAGAAATAGATTTAAGGGACTAGATCTGACAGACGGAGTGCCTGATAAACTATGGATGGAGGTTCAAGACATTATACAGGAGAAAGGAACCAACACCATCCCCCAAAAAAAGAAATGCAAAAAGAGCAAAATGGCTGTCTAAAGAGGCCTTACAAATAGCTGTGAAAAGAAGGGAAGAGAAAAACAAAGGAGAAAAGGAAATTCAAATTCACCCATTTGAATGCAGAGTTCCAAAGAACAGCAAAGAGAGAAAAGAAAGACTTCCTCAGAGATCAATGCAAAGAAATAGAGGAAAAAAATAGAATGGGGAAGACTAGAGATCCCTTCAAGAAAATTAGAGATACCAAGGGAATATTTCATGGATACATGGGCTCAATAAAGGACAGAAATTGTATGGACCTAACAGAAGCAGGAGATATTAAGAAGAGGCGGCAAGAATACACAGAAGAACTGTACACACACACACACACACACACACAAAGATCTTAATGACCCAGAAAATCAAAATGGTGTGATCACTCACCTAGAGCCAGGCATCCTGGAATGTGAAGTCAAGTGGACTTTAGGAAGCATCACTATGAACAAAGCTAGTGGAGGTCATGGAATTCCACTTGAGCTGTTTCAAATCCTGAAAGATGGTGCTATGAAAGTGCTGCACTCAATATGCCATCAAATTTGGAAAAATCAGCAGTGGCCACAGGACTATAAAGGGTCAGTTGTCATTGCAATCCCAAAGAAAGGTAATGCCAAAGAATGTTCAAGTTCAATTCAGTTCAGCCACTCAGTCGTGCCCGACTCTTTGTGACCCCATGAATCACAGCACACCAGGCCTCCCTGTCCATCACCGACTCCCAGAGTTCACTCAGACTCACGTCCGTCGAGTCAATGATCCCATCCAGGCATCTCATCCTCTGTCATTCCCTTCTCCTGCCACCAATCCCTCTTAGCAGAAGAATCTTTTCCAATGACTCAACTCTTTGCATGAGGTGGCTAAAGTACTGGAGATTCAGCTTTAGCATCATTCCTTCCAAAGAACACTCAGGGCTGATGTTCAGAATGGACAGGTTGGATCTCCTTGCAGACAAAGGGACTCTCAACAGTCTTCTCCAACACCACAGTTCAAAAGCATCAATTCTTTGGTGCTCAGCTTTCTTCACAGTTCAACTCTCACATCCATACATGACCACTGGAGAAACCATAGCCTTAACCAGAGATCAAATTGCCAACATCCGCTGGATCATGGAATAAGCAAGAGAGTTCGAGAAAAACATCTATTTCTGATTTATTGACTACACCAAAGCTTTTGACTGTGTTGATCACAATAACCTGTGGAAAATTCTGAAAGAGATGGGAATACCAGACCACCTAACCTGCCTCTTGAGAAATCTGTATGCAGGTCAGGAAGAAACAGTTAGAACTGGACATGGAACAACAGACTGGTTCCAAATAGGAAAAGGAGTCCGTCAAGGCTGTATATTGTCACCCTGCTTATTTAACTTATATGCAGAGTACATCATGAGAAATGCTGGGCTGGAAGAAACACAAGCTGGAATCAAGATTGCCGGGAGAAATATCAATAACCTCAGATATGCAGATGACACCACCCTTATGGCAGAAAGTGAAAAAGAGATAAAAAGCCTCTTGATGAAAGTGAAAGAGGAGAGCGAAAAAGATGGCTTAAAGCTCAACATTCAGAAAACAAAGATCATGGCATCCAGTCCCATCACTTCATGGGAAATAGATGGGGAAACAGTGGAAACAGTGTCAGATTTTTTTTTTTGGGGGGGGGCTCCTAAATCACTACAGATGGTGACTGCAGCCATGAAATTAGAAGACGTTTACTCCTTGGAAGAAAAGTTATGACCAACCAGATAATATATTCAAAAGCAGAGACATTACTTTGCCGCCTAAGGTCCGTCTAGTCAAGGCTATGGTTTTTCCTGTGTTCATGTATAGATGTGAGAGTTAGACTGTGAAGAAGGCTGAGCTCCAAATAATTGATGCTTTTGAACTGTGTTGTTGGAGAAGACTCTTGAGAGTCCCTTAGACTGCAAGGAGATCCAACCAGTCCATTCTGAAGGAGATCAACCCTGGGATTTCTTTGGAAGGAATGATGCTAAAGCTGAAACTCCAATACTTTGGCCACTTCATGAGAAGAGTTGACTCATTGGCAAAGACTCTGATGTTAGGAGGGATTGGGGGCAGGAGGAGAAGGGGATGACCAAGGATGAGATGGCTGGATGGCATCACAGACTTGATGGATGTGAGACTGAGTGAACTCCAAGAGACGGTGATGAATACGGAAGCCTGGCGTGCTGTGATTCATGGGGTCGCAAAGAGTCGGACACGAATGAGTGACTGAACTGAACTGAACTGGACTAGATGGACCTGTGTTGGCAAAGTAATGTCTCTACTTTTCAATATGCTATCTAGGTTGGTCATAACTTTTCTTCCAAGGAGTAAGTGTCTTTTAATTTCATGGCTGCAGTCACCATCTGCAGTGATTTGGAGCCCAAAAACATAAAGTCTGACACTGTTTCCACTGTTTCCCCATCAATTTCCCATGAAGTGATGGGACTGGATGCTATGATCTTTGGTTTCTTAATGTTGAGCTTTAAGCCAACATTTTCACTCTCCACTTTCATTTTCATCAAGAGGCTTTTTAATTCCTCTTCACTTTCTGCCATAAGAGTGGTGTCATCTGCATATCTGAGGTCATTGATATTTCTCCCAGCAATCGTGATTCCAGCTTGTGCTTCTTCCAGCCCAGAATTTCTCATGATTCACTCTGCATCTAAGTTAAATAAGCAGGGTGACAATATACAGCCTTGACGGACTCCTTTTCCTATTTGGAACCAGTCTGTTGGTCCATGTCTTGTTCTAACTGTTGCTTCCTGACCTGCACACAGGTTTCTCAAGAGGCAGATCATTTGGTCGGGTATTCCCATCTCTTTCATAATTTTCCAGTTTATTGTGACCCACATAATCAAAGGTTTTGGCAAAGTCAATAAAGCAAAAATATATGTTTTTCTGGAACTCTCTTGCTTTTTCCATGATTTGATCTCTGGTTCCTCTGCCTTTTCTAAAACCAGCTTGAACATCTGGAAGTTCATGCTTTGTGTTTGCTGAAGCCTGGCTTGGAGAATTTTGAGCATAACTTTACTAGCATATGAGATGAGTGCAAGTGTGTGGTAGTTTGAGCATTGTTTGGTATTGCCTTTCGTTGGAAATGGAATGAAAACTGACCTTTTCCAGTCCTGTGGCCACTGCTGGGTTTTCCAGATGTGCTGGCATATTGAGTGCAGCACTTTCACAGCATCATCTTTCAGGATTTGAAACAGCTCGATTGGAATTCCATCACCTCCACTAGCTTTGTTCATAGTGATGCTTTCTAAGGCCCACTTGACTTCACATCCAGGATGTCTGGCTCTAGGGGAGTGATCACACCATCGTGATTATCTTGGACTTGAAGAGCTTTCTTGAACAGTTCTTCCATGTATTCTTGTCACCTCTTCTTAATAGCTTCTGCTTCTCTTAGGTCCATATCATTTCTGTCCTTTATCGTGCCCATCTTTGCATGAAATGTTCCCTTGGTATTTCTAATTTTCTTGAAGGGATCTCTAGTCTTTCCCATTCTGTTGTTTGCCTCTGTTTCTCTGCATTGACACTGAGGAAGGCTTTCTTATCTCTTCTTGCTATTCTTTGGAACTCTGCATTCAGATGCTTGTATCTGTCCTTTTCTCCTTTGGTTTTCTCTTCCCTTCTTTTCACAGCTATTTGTAAGGCCTCACCAGACAGCCATTTTGCTTTTCTGCATTTCTTTTCCATGGGGATGGTCTTGATCCCTGTCGCCTATACAATGTCATGAACCTCAGTACATAGTTCATCAGCCACTCTATCTGTCAGATCTAGTCTCTTAAATCTATTTTTCACTTCCACTGTATAATCATAAGGGACTTGATTTAGGTCATACCTCAATCGTCTAGTGGGTTTTCCCTACTTTCTTCAATTTAAGTGTGAATTTGGCAATAAGGAGTTCATGATCTGAGACACAGTCAGCTCCTGGTCTTGTTTTTGTTGACTGCATAGAGCGTCTCCATCTTTGGCTGCAAAGAATATAATTAAACTGATTTCAGTGTTGACCATCTGGTGATGTCCATGTGTAGAGTGTTTTCTTCTGTTGTTGGAAGAGGGTGTTTGCTATGACCAGTGCATTTTCTTGGCAAAACTCTATTAGTCTTTGCCCTGCTTCATTCTGTAACCAAGGCCAAATCTGCCTGTTACTCCAGGTGTTTCTCGACTTCCTACTTTTGCATTTTAGTCCCCTATAATGAAAAAGACATCTTTTTTGGGTGTTAGTTCTAAAAGGTCTTGTAGGTCTTCATAGAACCATTCAACTTCAGCTTCTTCAGCGTTACTGGTTGGGGCATAGACTTGGATTACTGTGACATTGAATGGTTTGCCTTGGAGACGAACAGAGATCATTCTGTTGTTTTTGAGATTGCCTCCAAGTTCTGCATTTTGAACTGTTTTGTTGGCCATGATGACTACTCCATTTCTTCTGAGGGATTCCTGCCCACAACAGTAGATATAATGGCCATCTGAGTTAAATTCACCCATTCCAGTCCATTTTAGTTTGCTGATTCCTAGAATGTCAACATCCACTCTTGCCATCTCCTGTTGACCACTTCCATTTTGCCTTGATTCATAAACCTGACATTCCAGGTTCCTATGCAATATTGCTGTTTACAGCATCGGACCTTGCTTCTATCACCAGTCACATCCACAACTGCATATTGTTTTTGCTTTGGCTCCACCCCTTCATTCTTTCTGGAGTTATTTATCCACTGACCTCCAGTAGCATATTGGGCACCTACTGACCTGGGGAGTTCCTCTTTCAGTATCCTGTCATTTTGCCTTTTCATACTGTTCATGGGGTTCTCAATGTAAGAATACTGAAGTGGTTTGCCATTCCTTTCTCCAGTGGACGACTTTCTATCAGACTTCTCCACCATGACCCGCCTATCTTGGTTGGCCCCACAGGCATGGCTTAGTTTCTTTGAGTTAGACAAGGCTGTGGTCCTAGTGTGATTAGATTGACTAGTTTTCTGTGAGTATGGTTTCAGTGTGTCTGCTCTCTGATGTTATCTTGCAACACCTACCATCTTACTTGGGTTTTTCTTACCTTGGAAGTGGGTTATCTCTTCACGGCTGCTCCAGCAAAGCACAGTCACTGCTCCTTACCTTGGACAAGGGGTATCTCCTCACTGCCAGCCCTCTTGATCTTGAATGTGGAATAGCTCCTCTAGGCCCTCCTGCACCCATGCAGCCACTGCTCCTTGGACGTGGGGTTTCTCCTCCTGGCCTCCAACCCAGGCCTCTGGCATGGGTTAATTCCTCCCGGCCACCATCCCTGACCTCAGATGTGGAGTAGCTCCTCTCAGCTGCTACTGCACAATTGCATTCATCTCACATGCTAGTAAAATAATGCCCCAAATTCTCCAAGTCAGGCTTCAGCAATACGTGAACCATGAACTTCCAGATGCTCAAGCTGGTTTTTGAAAAGGCAGAGGAACCAGAGATCAAACTGCCAACATCTGCTGGATCATCGAAAAAACAAGACAGTGTCAGAAAAACATCTATTCTGCCTTTATTGACTATGCCAAAGCCTTTGACTGTGTGGATCACAATAAACTGTGGAAAATTCTGAAAGAGATGGGAATACCACACCACCTGACCTGCCTCTTGAGAAACCTGTATGCATGTCAGGAAGCAACAGTTAGAACCGGACATGGAACAAAAGTCTGGTTCCAAATAGGAAAAAGTATGTCAAGGCTGTATATTGCCACCCTGCTCATTTAACTTATATGCAGAGTCCATCATGAGTAATGCTGGGCTGGATGAAGCACAAGCTGGAATCAAGATTGCCGAGAGAAATATCAATAACCTCAGATATGCAGGTGACACCACCCTTATGGCAGAAAGTGATGAAGAACTAAAGAGTCTCTTGATGAAAGTGAAAGTGGAGAGTGAAATAGTTGGCTTAAAGCTCAACATTCAGAAAACTAATATCATGGCATCCGGTCCCATCACTTCATGGGAAATAGATGGGGAAACAGTGGAAACAGTGTCAGACTTTATTTTGTTGGGCTCCAAAATCACTGCAGATGGTGATTGCAGCCATGATATTAAAATACGCTTACTCCTTGGAACGAAAGTTATGACCAACCTTTACAGCATATTACAAAGCAGAGAAATTACTCTGCCAACAAAGGTCCATCTAGTCAAGGCTATGGTTTTTCCAGTGGTCATGTATAGATGTGAGAGTTGGACTATAAAGAAAGTTGAGCACTGAAGAATTGATGCTTTTGAACTGTGGTGTTGGAGAAGACTCTTGAGAGTCCTTTTGACTGCACAGAGATCCAACCAGTCCATCCTAAAGGAGATCAGTCCTGGGTTTTCATTGGTAGAACTGCTGTTGAAGCTGAAACTCCAATACTTTGGCCACCTGATGCATAGAGTTGATTCATTTGAAAAACCCTGATGCTGGGAAAGATTGAGGGCAGGAGGAGAAGGGGACAAAGAGGATGAGATAGTTGGATGGCATTACCAACTCAATGGACATGGTTTTGGGTGAACCCCCAGAGTTGGTGATGGCCAGGGAATCTGGCATATTGCAATTCCTAGGGTCACAAAGAATCAGACACGACTGAACGACTGAACTGAACTGAACTGAACACATCCTTTCATATGGGTTCATTTTGTTTCATATGAAGGAGAAACAGTTGAGTTTGTAGAATTTACTTGTGTTTCCAAGTTGGCTGAGTATTACATTATAACCTTCAAAAATGTTTGTCGTGGGTGGAAATGAGCTACTCTCCCACAAACTGCACAACAGATTTTAACAAAAGTATGTCCCTAATTTCTGCCACCCATACTGACATTTATTAATCATGTGTTTATTAGCAAGCAAGCACAAAATCATTCACACCTTTCATTCTGCCAGCTTGAATGAACAGCTATATCTTATTAGGTGTCCTGACCACATCTTAGAAAATTCATGTAAGTCAGATCCTCAACTTTCCAGAACCAGGCAGGGTTTCATAACCACTGGCGTTGTCATCACAGATTCACATAAACCGAGTGGTTGAACACAGTGTGTTTTAAAAGTCAAGCCTCTAGTGCCATACCCATGTTTCTGTCCTACCTCTCTAGGTTTCTATATACTGCTAATCTGTTTGTGGGAAATGTTTCAAAAAATTTTAGCCATTTCACACAACAAAAACACATTCAAATTTATCAAAAAAAAAAAACATATTTGAAGTATTTATCATGCTCGTCAATGGAACATGATTTTTACCAACAAAAATTCATTTCTGACATTTGCAATATTAATTTTATAAATGTAGGTTGTTGATCAGATTCAGATTAAAAGAACTTGTAAGAGCCATCTCTGACAGACTGTTTTTATGAAATAATGCTAAATAGCTATGCACAGACTATGTATTCTGAATTAGCCTGCTAGCTGTACAAGATTATATTTTAACCAAGATAACACCCACATAATACCACACTGTCTATAATAAAGTATTTAAAAGTTATTGCAAATATTTTAGAAATTAGTCTCATTAAATCACAGAAATATCAAGTTACTTTATTAATATGGAGGAGTGGGAAGAAGTGTGGAGATTAATGGATTAAGATGTTCAAAAATGCAATTTATTATCAAAGTGAAGCTATATTTTGCATCTTAAAAATATATCAAAAACACTATTAAAGTGTGTGACATTTCTGAGATAGTACATTTATTCGGAGGCAATGAAAGAACAGTGAGTACCAGTTAAGTTGCTCAGTCGTGTCCGACTCTTTGCAATCCTATGGACTATAGCCTACCAGGCTTCTCCATCCATGGAATTTTCCAGGCAAGAGTACTGGAGTGGGTAGCCGTTTCCTTCTCCAGGGGATCTTCCTGACCTTGGGATCGAACCAGGTCTCCCGCATTGCAGGCAGACACTTTACCATCTGAGCCACCAGGGAAGACCTAATGAAAGAACATCCTCATTTAATTGACTTGAAGACAACAATATAAGGGAGACAAATATAAAGTATAATTTTAAAATGAGTACTGTTAATGAAATAGGAGGGAAGAGGGCAGGGCACAACCTTTAAGAGAATGACAAAGCTGTCGGGGATATGAGAAACTGGTTAGAACCCACTAGGCCCATGATGGCAGATGTGGCTTTCAATAAACCTTGATCCTGTTTATACTCTCATTGCAATTCATTAGCATCCCAGCTGGCACTAGTGGTAAAGAGCCCTCCTTCCAACACAGGAGCTATAAGAGACACAGGTTCCATCCCTGAGTGGGGACGATCCCCTGGAGAAGGGCATGGCAACCCATTCCAGTGTTCTTCCCTGGAGGATCCCATGCACAGAAGAGCCTGGTGGGCTACCATCCATAGCACTGCAAAGAGTCAGACATGATTGAAGCTACTTAGCCTGTAAACCTTCATCCTCTTTATACACCCACTGTAAATTATTAGCATTTAAATGACACACCCACAGTACCATGACAGTTCTTAAGTGAAAAGTGAAAGCGTTAGTCACTCAGTCCTGTCAGACTCTTTGTGACCTCATGGACCAGAGTCTGTGGAATTCTCCAGGCAGTAATACTAGAATAGGTCACCATGCTCTTCTCCAGGGGATCTTCCTGACCCAGGAATCAAACACAGATCTCTTGCATTGCAGGCATATTCCTTACTATCTGAGTCACCAGGAAAGCAGGACAGTTCTGAGCCAATCATAAAAGGTCAAAGAGTGGGCAATGGCCCAGTTCCTGGAAATCCCCACCACTTCTATAATATAGTTGAAATAATCATCTCACTCATTAACCTATGAAATTATCCAGCCCATAAAAACTAACCGTCTCATATTTCAGGGCCTCTCTGCACATTTTGAGATGGCCCACACTCTGTCTATAGAATATGTTTCTCTCCAAATAGACCCCCTTTTCACCTATCATTTTGTCTCTCACTGAGTCCTTTCTCTGTGGTGAGATACATCAAGAACCTGATCTTCATTAAGTCTTGAGACCAGGTGTGTGTGCTCTCAATTAAAAGACTGCAGGTTCAAGTTCCAACAAGTTGTGCAGTTTCATTATTATCCCCACTTACAGTTGACAAAAAAGTCACATCATTTAATATCAGTTCAGTTCAATATAGTTTTTGATAAATAATTTCAAATATAGTTAATCATATTACCCTTCATAATGTATTCTTTATGTATTGTAGAAGATTGATGTAAATTACTTAGTTTTTAAGTAGTATCTCATACAAATCTAAATGTAAGAAATATTAACAGGGAGGCCTGGCAAGCTACAGTTCCTGGGGTCACAAAGAGTGAGACACGACTGAGCGGCTTGAACTGAACTGAACTGAACAGCTAATACAGTTAAAAATGTTAATACAGTTCAAACTATTGTTGTAGTTCAAATCTAATACTTGAATTGACATTGAGTTTGCAAGAAAAGGATATAAATTGACAGAAAATAACATATCAGTGAGCTGATTTCCAGAGGCAAGTTTATTTTACCTTTGAGAGTAGTATGTCTAACAGTTCACCCTTCTGGAAAAAAAAAAGAGAATCTACTGTATTTACTTTTTCCTGACTTTGTGTAACTTTTGGGAAATCCATTTGGAACTCATTCTCAATAGAATAGTGATAAATATATGTTAAACACTGTAATAAAATTATTACCAACAATATATAACATTTTCAATGCACTTAAAACCTTGTTAACATTTTGATATCTATTAATGATTTTATTAGTATCATTCTGTTGAAAGTGATTCATCATTCTTATTTAACTTTAATATTCACTTTCAAATACAATGTGAAGATTAATAGTTTATGACATAAAAATGTTTAGAATGTAATTTAATTGAATTTCTATACAATAATATACAAAATGGAATAACTAAGATGATAAAACAATATACAATCTAAGTGCCTATGAAATTTATTTTCAAGTGAGTATTTATTTGTTTCCTATTCTAAAATAAATCTGAATTTTAACAGTTCCCCCTACCCCCGACCCTGAAACTTAATGAAATTGCATTCATAGTATAAGAAATGTTTTAGGAAGAAAAAAAAAAAAATCTATCATTCTGTATATTGACAACACAAACTTTGTCCCAGATAAGAAATGTTAGCAAAAATATTTTTTAAAAATGCAGGAAATTTTCTTTGTTTAAGCTGATCACTCTGATAGATACAGAAGAAAGTAGTTTCAGTGCTTAAGAAGCTTAAATGCTAATCACTCCCTCTCTTGAGGGGCTTACTTATTTTCTTTTTTGTGTTGTTTTTCTCCTTCTGCCTAAATCTTTAGAGATTGAAATAGCTTTAAGACAGAAATGATAACTTGAGGGTGTTTTTTAGCACATAATTTAACCATATATATACGGAAAAGGAACAGGATAAGCATGAGGCATACTGTATCTTCAGTTTGAATAAAGTTCAATGACCAGAAGAACACTTCAGAAATAAAATCATATAAAATATTTAAAAGATTTTGATGCTAACAAGGATTGAGAAAGCTGCTGAGGTCAGAATAAGTGCAGAATCATATGGTACAATGCTGTCACTGTGTTATTAACATGCTCAAGGAGGAACCTTGAAGCCTAAAACACACAATGGCATTTTAGTCTCCATGTAATCTGAGTGACCCTTTTCAATTCTAAGTCAAATTAGGTCACTCCTCTAATGGCTTCCTGTCTCCTTCAGAATAAATCTAGGTCCTTCGCTGGGCTTCCATCTGCCCCTCTCCTTCTCTGACTGCTCCCCCCTTCTCCATGCTCTGCCACACTGACCTTCAGATGTGTCTTTGAACATACCACCTCTTCTAAGCCTCAGGGACTTTGCCCCCACTGTTTCCTCTACCAGAAAAATTCTTATGTTGGCCAAATAAAGCCAGATCTCAATTCTTTGCTTCTGTCAGTGCCTAGTCAGGAATACAGAAGCCCCTCTAGATCATTCAAAAAGAGAAATTCAATGATAGTACATGCGTACAAAAGAGAAAGGATGGGAGGATAAAACAGAAAGGATATTACCCAAAGATTAAAACCTGTTGCCATCTGTGTTAGGTAGAATACTGCTCTCATGTCTCTAAAGATATCCATGTCCAAATTTCTGAAAACTGTGAACATGCTATGTGAATAAAGCAATCTGCAGTTCTATTGCAGGTGAAATTGAAAGTACTAAGCAGCTGACCTTAAAACAAGGAGAGTGTCTTCCATTATCCGGTAGGCAGAATATATGTGTGTATGTGTTCAGTCATGTCTGACTCTTTGCAACCCCATTGGGTATAGCCTGCCAGGCTCCTCTGTCCACGGAATTTTCCAGGCAAGAATATTGGAGTGGAAATACACATTTTCCTATTACAGAAGACAGAATGTATACTGAACCCTTGAACAATGTGGGTTTGAACCACATGGGCCCAGTTATAGTGGGATATTTTTCAGTAGTACTGTAGCCCTACATGGTCCCTGGTTGACTGAATCCACAGATGTAGAGGAATTGTGTATATGGATTGCCTACTATAAATTACAAGGGGACTAGCTCCTGAGTTGTTCAAGGGTCAATTGTAATTACACTGGTTGTTATAAGTGGAAGAGGGAGGTAGAAGTGTTGAGAGATTTTAAGATGCTACTCTGCTAGTTTTGAAAATGGAGGAAAGGGTGCTATCAAGATACACAGCAATCTCTCAAGGCTGGAAAAACTGTGGAACCAATTCTGCACTAAAACCCCCAGAAGGAAAATAGCACTGCTAACATCATGCTTTTAGTCTAGAGGGACCTGGTTTGGATTTCTTACCTCCAGAACTGAAAGAAAATACATTTGTGTTGTTTTAAGCCACTTAATGTAGTGATTTGTTACAGTAGCAACTAATACACTATCCTGGAACCTATAAAACCATATGCCTATCTGAGCTGGTGGTAAGGCAAACCATGTAAGTATCACACACACAAACACACAAAATTCAGGACCTGCAATTTCCTTATTTATAATAGTTTTGATTACTTTAGGCTGCTTCATATTTGCTGGGCTTTTATATTCATTTTTAGGGTTTTAACTTCCAACTGTATGTTTATGCTTCTCAGTTCATTCATTTATTCCTGAATGTTCTATAGTGTCAAATTTATATATCTTTTTTTTTCTGGAATTTTTTTTTTTAATGGATGTTCATATTAGGCTTCTCTGGTGTCTCAGACACTAAAAAATTTGCCTGCAATGCAGGAGACCTGGGTTCTATCCCTGGGTTAGGAAGATCCCCTGCAGAAAGAAATGGAAACCTACTCCAGTATTCTTGCCTGGAAAATTTCATGGACAGTGGTGGGCTACAGTCCATGGGGTTGCAAAGAGTTGGACACGACTGAGCAACTAAGACATGGCTAACCCAAACTCAACATGTTCAAAGTAAGACTCAGATTCTAAAAATAAGCCTGTATTTATCCTCCTTACTCCTCAAATTCCCAAGTCTGCTTTCCTTTGTATTCCTTATTTTGTTGAAAGGCCTACTATCACTTGATGTTTTAAATTCAAAAGTGAGATACATATTCCAGCATGTATCAATCATAACCTATGTGCTATTTTATACCCTAACTGTTTTTTTCACTTTTCCCTTCCTCACCATCGAAATCGTGCTAACTCCCACTGTGCTAGCTATTCATGCCTGGACAATTGCTTTTCTTCCTTCTTGTACTGCCTTCCATTTTCAGTAAGTGGTTTTTATTCTTGCCTGCCTCCATCTTTTGAACAATTTTTTTACTTTTACATTTTGACAGGATCTTACCTTATAAGTTCCTCCTTCAAATGATAGAATTTCAGAGCCACTATTTCTTAGTCTCCCGTGCAGTTAGTCTGTAGATTTGTGATGTGGACTGCATCACTTAGACACATAGGGATGCAATTCTAGTTCTGTAGTGAGCGGTGAGGTGGCTGTTATGCTGTTAGAGGTGGTGGCAGCTGTGGTGGCACAGGTTTCAATATCAGGCTGTTCTTTTGCAGAGTCTGGGTTGATTACTGTCACCAGGGGAAGGCTCCTTCATTAACTTAATGTGTAGTGAAGTTCTGAATATTTCCCCAGTAAATTTAATCTCAAACCTGTTTCTCTAGACATCTCAATGATTCTGTGAGCTAATATCCTTTAGCAAATCTTTTGCTGGTTAACTAACCATAGTTAGTGTTAGTCGCTCAGTTGTGTCTGACTCTTTGCATCCCCATGGACTGTAGCCCACCAGTTTCCTCTGTCCATGAGATTCTTCGGGCAAGAATAGTGGAGTGATTGCCATTCCCTTCTCCAGGGGATCTTCCCGACCCAGGAATGGAAACCAAGTCTGCCGCATTGAAGCCCAACTAGCCATAAGTATACAGAATTATTTTACATTCTACATTATGACTAGATGATCTTTAAAAGTGAAAATTGAATTCTACTGCCAAACCTCATCACTGGTGAGTTCCTTCAGTGATACACAACAAGATAAAGTCCTGGCTGCTTTAGATTATATACAGGCTTCTTTGTAACCCCACTTCCATCTTGGCTTCTATTCTCTCTCATCTTGTGCTCCTTCTTAAGTTTTACAAACTTGAGACTCTTGCTCCTGATTCTATCTAAAATTTTCAGCTCCCCTCCTCAATCACTAAGTTCCTGCCAATTTTCTACAACTCAAATCAAGCATAATCTCCTCCAAGCAGCCTACTCAAGAAGTGGTAGGGGAGACACATGGGCACAGAGAATTGTATATAATGAAGAAAATATTATAACAGAGGACATTTCAGGGACCTGTGAAGTCACAGAAGAATGTCACCTTGCCCAAAACAGGATAGTGGAGTTGGGTAAAGAAATGACTACTTCTTGAGTTCCTTGACATAGGTTAAACATATCCTTATCAGTTAAATGTGTGTATTCCCCATACCTAGCTGCACCTGCTATCTAATACATTCATACATGTTTGAGTGATTCTGGTATGAATATGAGTATATGTGACTCAAATTATATTTATAACCAAAACAGGAAGACACAAGGATAAGGAAAATGATTTCTCTCTCAAGGCAGAGGGAACACTCTCTCAAGGAAAGTAAAATAACTTTACTTCTTTTAAGATGGTTTGTGAGAAGGAAAATCTGTGAACAAGCAGGTTTAGAAAATATAGCAGAATGCCTCTCTTCTTGGAGATTTACTATATTCATTGGAATATTAAAGATTCTGATATATCATGCAGTATTAAAAATGTCTAAGTTTATTTCACCATTTTTTAGCACTGCTTACTAACGGGTTAAGGAAAGAGGGTTCTGAGGAATACTGCTAAATGATGGTGTATAGGTAAAAACAGAGCCAACAATATCTCTCACTATCATTTTGTCTGTAATTTTCAGGACAGTGGTAATGGGAGTCTGCTTTATTATTCCATTATTACACCTTTTTTCCAATGTTCAGAAAGCTGTACTTTAAATGTTTTATTTGGGAAAAGAGCATAGTGCTTTTAGCCCTGATCAGAATCAATGATGGCATTGCTAAGCCTCAGCAAAAGATATTTGAAGTAAACTTCTTCCTTCAACCCATTCATTTAAAATTGATCTTTCAAAATTGACCCATGCAGCTGTCAACAATCCTCACTTTAATACAGATTTGACTCAATTTCAAATAAACCAAATAATCAGCCTTCTGAAGCAGGGGAAGGAAAGTTAGCAGACAGTAAAATTGACACTCTTGACGAATAACTTGTTTTAAAATGATGACTATCATAATTTTCACGAGTCTACACATTACATAGAAGCTATATGTCTGTAAGAAACTGATTTCTTACCAACATTGCAGCTAGAACTTTTTTTTCCCCAAAGTAACTATCTATGGAAATGTGGCAACCTTGTTGGAAAATGTACATGGAAAAAAAAGCATGTTTTACATATTAGTAATTACTAATTTTTTTCTCTCATAATAGAGATTTCTTGTTGATTTTTTCCCTATGTATTAATTCTTAGCTTGGAAAAATGACCACCCAAAATAAGACATTTCTGAATTTTTCTTACTGCTAGATGTAAAGATGTGACTACCTTCTAGTCAATGAGACATAAATGGATATTTTCTGTGTAAGTTTTAGTAATTTCCTTAGGAGAGCTCTGGACACACCTTTCCTGTATTCAGAAAACTCTATTAGAGAAGAAACATTGCACCAGGAGAATAAGGGTCCCATTATAGAGGTGGGAAATGAATATACTGGAAGAATCCCAGCTGTAGTATTAATAGATTGTTTTTTCCAAAAATGAGCTAAGTAATACTTTACATCTCAAATAGAGTTCCAGAACCTGTTGCTTGTTGCTGTTGCCACCACCTATAATGAAGAAGAGTGGTTTCCTTTCCACTGGAAACTGGTCAAGACTGTGATGAACTGGAGGGAGAGAGCATGGTAAAAGTAACACTGCAAGACTAGATCACAAAAGGAGATATAGCATCACCTGGGCTCATCCTCACTTATTGTTAGGACCCAGCCCCATGCTGTGAAGAAGCATATGTGAAAAGACAGCATGAGAGAGACACAACCACGAGATTTATGCTAACCACGGTTTCATCTAAATCCAGGCTCCAGTCTTTGAATCTTCTGGCTGATGCTCAACACCAGAGCAAACAAACACAGTCCTGACTATGACCCATTCAAATTCCTCACACACACAGACAGAGCCTGATGTTTGTTTTACATCACTGCATTAGGGGGCACTTTTGCTACAGAGTCAGATAAAATGAAATAATGAATTACTTGGGAAAATTCTCCAAGCCAGGCTTCAACAATATGTGAACCGTGAACTCCTGATGTTCAAGCTGGTTTTAGAAAAGGCAGAGGAACCAGAGATCAAATTGCCAACATCTACTGGATCATCAAAAAAGCAAGAGAGTTCCAGAAAAACATCTATTTCTGCTTTATTGACTATGCCAAAGCCTTTGACTGTGTGGATCACAATAAACTGAGGAAAAGGAGTGCGTCAAGGCTGTATACTGGCACCCTGCATATTTAACTTCTATGCAGAGTACATCATGAGAAACACTGGACTGGAAGAAACACAAGCTGAAATCAAGATTTTGCTGGGAGAAATATCAATAACCTCAGATTTGCAGATGACACCATCCTTATGGTAGAAAGTGAAGAGGAGCTAAAAAGCCTCTTGATGAAAGTGAAAGTGGAGAGTGAAAAAGTTGGCTTAAAGCTCAACATTCAGAAAACGAAGATCATGGCATCCGGTCCCATCACTTTATGGGAAATTGATGGGGAAACAGTGGAAACAGTATCAGACTTTATTTTTTGGGCTCCAAAATCACTTCAGATGGTAATTGCAGGCATGAAATTAAAAGACGCTTACTCCTTGGAAGAAAAATTATGACCAACCTAGATAGTATATTCAAAAGCAGAGACATTACTTTGCCGGCTAAGGTCCATCTAGTCAAGGGTATGGTTTTTCCTGTGGTCATGTATGGATGTGAGAGTTGGACTGTGAAGAAAGCTGAGTGCCAAAGAATTGATGTGTTTGAACTGTGGTGTTGGAAAAGATGCTTGAGAGTCCCTTGGACTGCAAGGAGATCCAACCAGTCCATTCTGAAGGAGATCAGCCCTGGGATTTCTTTGGAAGGAATGATGCTAAGGCTGAAACTCCAGTACTTTGGCCACCTCATGCAAAGAGTTGACTCATTGGAAAAGACCCTGATGCTGGGAGGGATTGGGGACAGGAGGAGAAGGGGACGACCGAGGATGAGATGGCTGGATGGCATCACAGACTCGATGTACGTGAGTCTGAGTGAACTCCGGGTGTTGGTGGTGGACAGGGAGGCCTGGCTTGCTGCGATTCATGGGTTCGCAAAGAGTTGGACATGATTGAGCGACTGAATTGAACTGAACTGAACTGAACTGCCATTACAAAACCTGGAATAAATTTTAAGCTGTTATTCAGTTCAGTTCAGTCATTCAGTCGTGTCCGACTCTTTGCGACCCCATGAATCGCAGCACGCCAGGCCGCCCTGTCCACCACCAACTCCCGGAGTTCACTCAGACTCACGTCCTTCGAGTCCGTGATGTCATCCAGCCATCACATCCTCTGTCGTCCTCTTCTCCTCCTGCCCCCAATCCCTCCCAGCATCAGGGTCTTTTCCAGTGACTCAAGTCTTCCCATGAGGTGGCCAAAGTACTGGAGTTTCAGCTTTAGCATCATTCCTTCCGAAGAAATCCCAGGGCTGATCTCCTTCAGAATGGACTGGTTGGATCTCCTTGCAGTCCAAGGGACTCTCAAGAATCTTCTCCAACACCACAGTTCAAAAACATCAATCCTTCAGTGCTCAGCCTTCTTCACAGTCCAACTCTCACATCCATACATGACCACAGTAAAAACCATAGCCTTGACTACTCGGACTTTAGTTGGCAAAGTAATGTCTCTGCTTTTGAGTATACTATCTAGGTTGGTCATAACTTTTCTTCCAAGGAGTAAGCGTCTCTTAATTTCATGGCTGCAATTATCATCTGCAGTGATTTTGGAGCCCCCAAAATAAAGTCAGCCACTGTTTCCACTGTTTCCCCATCTATTTCCCATGAAGTGATGGGACCGGATACCATGATCTTCATTTTCTGAATATTGAGCTTGAAGCCAACTTTTTCACTCTCCACTTTCACTTTCATCAAGAGGCTTTTTAGTTCCTCTTCACTTTCTGCCATAACGGTGGTGTCATCTGCATATCTGAGGTTATTGATATTTCTCCCAGCAATCTTGATTTCAGCTTGTGTTTCTTCCAGTCCAGCGTTTCTCATGATGTACTCTGCATAGAAGTTAAATAAACAGAGTGACAATATACAGCCTTGACGTACCCTTTTTCCTATTTGCAACCAGTCTGTTGTTCCATGTCCAATTCTAACTGTTGCTTCCTGACCTGCATACAGATTTCTCAAGAGGCAGGGTAGGTGGCCTGATATTCCCATCTCTTGCAGAATTTTCCACAGTTTATTGTGATCCCCACAGTCAAAGGCTTTGGCATAGTCACTAAAGCAGAAATAGATATTTTTCTAGAACTCTCTTGCTTTTTTGATAATCCAGCGGATGTTGGCAATTTGATCTCTGGTTCCTCTGACTTTTCTAAAACCAGCTTGAACATCTGGGAGTTCACGCTTCACCTATTGCTGAAGCCTGGCTTGGAGAATTTTGAGCATTACTTTTCTAGCATGGGAGATGAGTGCAATTGTGTGGTAGTCTGAGCATTCTTTGGCATTGCCTTTCTTTGGGATTGGAATGAAAACTGACCTTTTCCAGTCCCTGGCCACTGCTGAGGTTTCCAAACTTGCTGGCATATTGAGTGCAGCACTTTCACAGCATTATCTTTCAGGATTTTGAAACAGCTCAACAGGGTTTGTTATTTTGACTACTTAGAGTTGAAAGTAACCCAACCTTTGCTTGTGCTCTTCCTTCATGCCATGTGCATGTCCATTACCAATATCTCTATCTTGAATACAGATATGGCCATGAGCTCCAGATTTGTGCAATCAACTGCTTATAGGAAGATCAGATGCAGCATATGTAACTCAACTCAAACTCTTTTACATTTCTCCACAATCTAATCTACTTTTCGTATTCTATACTTTGGTTAAAGACATCATCAAACACTCAGTCAATTAAAACTTGGGTGTTCCTCCTTTCCTCTCTTCCATTCATATAATTGTCCAACTTCAAAACCAAGCTCCACTGATTCTGCTTACTAGGATTTTCCCTTCTTCAGTACACATTTCGTTTCAGTCACTCAGTCATGTCCAGCTCTTTGTGACGCCATGGACTGCAGCATGTCAGGCTTCCCTGTCTATCACTAACTCTGGGAGCTTGCTCAAACTCATGTCCATTTTGTCAGTGATGCCATTCAACCATCTCATCCTCTGTCATCCCCTTCTCCTCCCGCCTTCAATCTTTCCCAGTATCAGGATCTGTTCCAAGGAGTCAGTTCTTCACATCAGGTGGCCAAAGTAGTGGAGTTTCAGCTTCAGAATCAGTCTTTCCAATGAATATTCAGGACTGATTTCCTTTAGGATTGATTGATATGTTTTCTTTGTAGTCTAAGGGACTCTCAAGGGTCTTCTCCAACACCACACAGTTCAAAAGCATCAATGTTTCAGCACTCAGCTTTCTTTATGGACCAACTCCCACATCCATACATGACTACTGGAATGTCATAATTCTATTATTATTTCCTTATTAATATATGCGGTAGCTTCCCTGTTTATCTATATGCTATACTATGTATAGCATATATACCAACCCAGGGATAGAACTCAAGTCTCCTGCATTACAGGCAGATTCTTTAACCTCTGAACCACCAGGGAAACCCCATACATATATAGATAATTTAAACTACCTCACACGAAGAGTTGACTCATTGGAAAAGACTCTGATGCTGGGAGGGATTGGGGTCAGGAGGAGAAGGGGACGACCCAGGATGTGATGGCTGGATGGCATCACAGACTCGATGGACGTTGGTCTGAGTGAACTCCGGGAGTTGGTGATGGACAGGGAGGCCTGGCGTGCTGCGATTCATGGGGTCGCAAAGAGTTGGACACAACTGAGCTACTGAACTGACTGAACTGATTATATTATGCAATAATATCATCAATCCATCCTCCATTGCACAGCTAAACAAAGGCTTTTCCAAAATAAAAATGTCATCATATCAGTTCCCTGATAACAGAGATCTTGCTTACATATCCCATTTGACTTTGCACCCTAATTCTAACTATAGAGAACTGAGACTGATGAAGATAATTCTGTTCTGTATTCTCCCAGTACCATTTTCATGTATTGGTCAGAACTTGTAACTTAGAATTCCGTGTTTCTCCCATTTTAATGTGCTGTCTAGAAGGTATGGAGTGCATTTTTCCCATCTATATTTTCTATCCTAATTCCTGGAGTATTTTACACACTCATAAACATTTTTGGAATCAGTTAACTACTGAACAGTTTATTGGTTTAAATTTTTCACCAACTGTTTCCCTTTCCACTATTTATTCTAACAATGAGAAAAAGTATCCATGGCTTCTTTTGCTTACTTAGTACTATTCTCTATTATAAAATTTACCTTTTTGTAATCATGCAAATATATGGTAATGTGTGCTCAGATGTCTCTGATGCTTCTTGACTCCATGAACTGTAGCCTGCTGAGCTCCTCTATCTTCGAATTTTTCAGGCAAGAATATTGCAGTGGGTTGCTATTTCCTCTTCCAGGGGACCAACCCAGGGATTGAATCTGTGTCTCTTGTGCTTCCTGCATTGTCAGGCAGATTCTTTACCACTGTACCACCTAGGAAGCTCCATATTTATGACAGCATCTGTTTATCCATTCCAGAGCAAAAAAAAAAAAGATTTACTATGAAGTTAATGAGGCTTAAACTGTAGGGCCACTTAATTACATGGCCTCGTCTAAAATCATGTATCTAATTTTTTTCCTTAATTTTTATTCTTCTTCTAAACACAGTTTCCCAAATTATATACATGCCCCACAAAATCTGAAATTTTCCCTGTTACAATTAGAATTTATTAAGTACCTACCATTTGACAGAGACTGTACTACATCTGCACAAATTCAACAAAAAATAAAATGTATTTAATTCTAGATAATAATATTTCTTCAAGACATGCATGAGGTCATGCTCACTATGCATCAGATTATCACAATATCTTTTAATGTATGATCTCTCTATCCTCTTACGTATTCTCCTCATTATTAACAGAATTAATCTCAGACTCTTAGAAATGTAATCTCAACATGCCCTTTTGGGCCACATAGCCTGCAACTTCCCCATTTCCTAAATACTCATTTACTCCACTAACTATATGTTCAAAGTAAACTAAGCTTCTCATTATTATTATATTCATAACATTATATTAATATATTAACAATGCTCTGGTTGTCTCTCTGCTTAAGTTCTTTTTCTCCAGCATCCAGTTTATATACCACGTAAAACATTCTCCAGCTCAAACTGGCAGCCTTAACACTACTTCCTTTGCCTTCTGAGTAATTTGATCATACTTTTTGAATGGTGTTCATCTCACTGTTTCAATTAGGAGATAGTAGTTAGACCTGTATTCACTGATTGAAAGCACAGCATTGACAATAGTGACTCAATTATTTTGTGTGCTCATCTAGACCTTTTCTCTACCCATTTCCCCTCTGCTATTGTCCAGGAAACATGGTTTGTGCAGACTGCTTCATTATACCTCCTTTCCCCTCTAGATTCTGCTTGAGTTCAGCCAAGTGGAGGTACTGTCAGGAAATTAATATTTGAAAGGAGAGGGAGCAGTTGGAGTGCATATTCTCCCTTTATTTTCTGCCTGACCTTGGCAGTGGCTCTATCCTTCTGCCTGTAACCTCATATCCTGGTGAGTGACCTTTCTGCTGATCCCAGCTCTTGCTTCTTGTCAAGTTCTGACATCATCTCCCGCCTTTTGTCATGTCAGGCAAGGGAGAGGTAATGACTTTCTACTCTTGCTGGACCGGGATGCTTCATCATCTTTACTTTAGTTCCTTTAACCTTGACCTCACCATTAAAAATAGTTCCTTTGTTACATTCATTATACTAAAAAAAAAAAAAAAAAAAAAAAGCCCTCTTTGAGGATTTTTGCTCGCTGCAAAGAGTATTGGGTATGAAGTTTGAACTCAGATTACAACCTTAAAAATGCATCTGATTATCTGTCTTTCCTTGTAATGACAAGTACTTTTGACAGAATGAAGAAGGAAAATCACGCCAACATTAAAAATTGAATAGGTACTTTTTTTTTTTCCTGTAGAGCATCCCCTTATTGACAGTTGGCATTAGATTATTTTATATTAGCCCTTGCATATCTATTTATACCTTCATACTATACCATGTTTTTATGAAAGCATGAGATTTTACTGTCCTCTTAGCGAAAAGAGGGAAAAATGATTATGTCCTTCATATAAGAACTTTTTGTCATAAATAGCTCTTTCACTTCAGAAATACCTGTCACAGGGTGGATTTCAGGAGGAAATTAAGTTTTAGAGCAGAGTTGAGGGAAAATAATACTTGACTAGGAGTCAGGAGCTAAGTCATAGTTCTACTTCTAAGAAATCACTTTTGTGACCTTTCTAAACTCTTAGTTTTCTCATTATGAAATGGAAGCTCTAAGGCACCACATCGTTGGTTTCTTTTCAAAAGGTTTACAATTTTGGAATTCTGTGAGAAATTTTTAGTTATAAAGAGTTTTTCCTGGGAAAATTCAATTGATTTTAGGTTCTGAAACTATCACAAATCTCTCCCCATTGGCGTGGCTTGGGGCAAGTCTTTGAAGAAATCATATACCCAGGGGAGATGTCAAAGGTTTAAGGTACTGCCCTTAGAATCACTTCTAGCCTTCTGATGAAGTTACAAACAATGGAAAACCCTAAACTGATTGAAGGCTGCCTTGAAATCCTGAAAGGAAGAGCTAGATGAACTGGAACAACCCCCTTTTAAAGTGACATTTGCTTTTACTTCTCATTGCCTTGAGACCATCATTGCTTGCATTTTGGGTTGAAATGTCATGGCAACAGCCCTAGCTAGATTGTGGTACTGGAAGCCATACTCAAATATCAGAGTGTTCACAGACTCTGTGTCTAAGTTCTCACCCTGCATGAGTAATTGAAAGGCCACTAGATCCGACATAGTGATGCCTCCAGCCCTGTTATTAATGACTTGCAATATTCTCATTTACTGTCACTCATATAATACAAGAATCTGCCTAATAAACTTGAAGGAAAAAATAAAGGGATAAAATTAATTAATATGTGTAAACATTCTTAAAATAGTACTTTTTAAGTGGCAAATACAAAGTTTTTTTACTTTAGTAGTGAAAGTTTTGAAAGAAGTTTGTATTATAATCATTCTTTTTGTTTTTCCCACTAAACAGGAGAACTCATGACTGCTGCTGCTGCTGCTGCTGTCACTTCAGTTGTGTCCGACTCTGTGCCACCCCATAGAGGGCAGCCCACTAGGCTCCTCTGTCCCTCGGATTCTCCAGGCAAGAATACTGGAGTGGGTTACCATTTCCTTCTCCAATGCATGAAAGTGAAAAGTGAAAGTGAAAATGAAAAGTGAAAAGTGAAAGTGAAGTTGCTCAGTCGTGCCCTACTCTTAGTGACCCCATGAACTGCAGCCCACCAGGCTCCTCCATCCATGGGATTTTCCAGGCAAGAGTACTGGAGTGGGTTGCCATTGCCATGACTAGTAGTACTTATATTAGAATAATCAGACCCTGGGCCTCAAAAATGGAACAAAGTAGGCAGTTGCTTCTCAGACTCAATGATGGAGTTGCTGTTATTCTAACTTACTTCCCTTTTCCTGTTAAATGTAATGCCTTGGATATTATGGCTTCTCAGGTGGCACATCGGTAAAGAAAAAGCCTGCCAAGTAAGAGACACAAGTTCAATCCCCAGGTCCAGGATCCCCTGGAGTGGGAAATTGCAACTACTCCAGTATTCTTGCCTGGAAAATTCCATGGACAGATAAGCCTGATGGGCTAGAGTCCATGGGGTCTCAAAAGAGTCAGACACAACTGAATATGCACACACACATGGGTATTATGGTGTATGGATTACAAAGTCCAGTAAGGTATGATATTCTGAGATAGAAAGAAATTATCTTCTCCACAGGGGGGATGGATGCTTAAAACCATGGGAACCCAAGTTCTAGAACATGCTCCTCCATGGTTACACTCTAATATCAACCTTACTTTTGTTTTTCTTTGTTGCCTGCACTCTGTGCTCATAAATAAGATTAAATAATTTATTTCTATTATATGTATAGTGTTGGGTCCAGAGGTTAGACTGTCCAAGTGACCATTTATACTCAGAAAAAAATTTCAGGCATCTTTGTCCCAAGTGTGAGTGTGTATGAAGAATGCGAGATGATCAGGCCAAACTCAAAGAGCACAATTAAAAAAAAAAAAAGTCTATTCATTTGGGGCAGAGATTTGTAATACAACTCATGAAAATACTATAGTACTATTAAGACAAATGTTATACCCAGAAACAATTAGGCCCCATTAGGTTTGCTAAACAGCTTTGCTGACAAAGATAATAACAGCATTTGTGAATAGTAAGAAGGATATCTGTCAATTTTATTCATGTCGCCAATATTTAAGAAAAACTATGATTTATGAGGTCTATTCTAATAAGTTCTAACTATTGCAATCTATTTTATCAAATGAAAAACTAAATGGTAATTGTATTTATAAATTAAAAGATTTAAATTGAAGACTAAATCTATAAAAATAATTTTACCTATTTGAAATGGTTAAAATATTTCAATTTCATTGTCAATTTATGAAAATATGTTATTGCTAATTTGATGTGAACCCAATATTATTTTTAAACATCATAAAGTATAAAATATATTTTGTACCATATATATTTTTTTCTTGCTGTTCAATACCCAAAATACTCATTCCATCTGATAGTTTAAAACTACTTTAAAGAAAGCTTTGTTAAATGCTGTTAAGAATGTGTTGGGGTTGGGGATATTAGGAATAAATTAACTTAGCAAGAGGTAAATATAAAAATGATATAGGAATTAGTGTTTCCATCTCTAGAAAAACAGAGGTAAAAAGAAACATTTAGAGACAGAATCCTCTAAATAGTGAATAAAACACAATATACACAAATCCAAGTGAAACACAAAGAAAACCAGCCAGACATCTATTTTTTGTTAATTTCAGTCCCAAATATTACAAGATGCTTATATTCACATAGTTTCCAACACTAGATATGTCTTCACAGGATATATAGATAGCACTTCAACCAGATGAGAATTAAATGGGTGGGGTTGAGGCAGCCCCAGAGTAGATGTATCTTGAATTTAATTTTGCAAGAAATGAGAAATCTCAGGCAAAAACTGTCAAGATGTTGGCTTGAATCTTTACATACAGTGTTTTGATTCAAAAGCAAGATCTTAATTGGGCAAAAATTGAGGGTCATGACTTTGAGCCTTTCTCTGCTTTACAAACAAACAGCTAATTGTTCCTTGTAATTCATATTCTAACAGAAAACATCAGATCTCTGGATCAGAGAACAGATAGCTTATTACTCAGAGAGCATCTTAGTACCAGTTCCCAGAGGCTAGTCTTCATGGACATGAGATCCTCATGTTGCCATACCTGTGCAGTGCAGGTACAAAACGGAGAGTAATGCTGAAATTATGAGATTCTGAGATGGTATCGGGTTGGGTGGTACAACTCCCCCTTCTGTTTGAGGTATGAGGGGAGATGAAGGGAGGGAGAGAGAGGGAGAAAGAACTCTAAATTCAAGACCCTGGATTTCAAGAAAATGTCTCTGGGAGAGAAAAGTCTTTGATTCTCTCCAGAGGAATTCACTGTATTGTCATCTTTTAACATTTGCCCTTAGCTCATAAAGTCTAGGTTATATGCAGAAATGTGAAAATATTCATGGATAATCTTTTTCCCAGAAGACCTCTAAGCCAAATCTAAAATGGAAATTTCTTAATTTAATCATTTTGGTTAAAACTTCCTAAATCACCACTATTTAAGACCAACCTTCTTTACAGGAAGCCCTTTTTTGTTGATGCATACATACACTCATCACCCATGCTAATGTTGCTATTAAAAGTGACATAATAGTTTAGCTTATCAGATTTATTCTCACAGAAGATATTTCTGCCACTGTGCTTACATTTTAATAGCTCTCTATAGTCTGTGTTTACAATAATCTACCTAGGGTCCTGTTTTTCATCTGAATTTTCACCCTATTCAAGTTTCAACAGTATAGTGGTAGAGTCCTTCATCTAAAAATGAGAATTCTCTACATTTTATCTAGAGGAATAAAGGATAAATAAAACATAACAAATTAATATACAGATGATTTATCACATTTATTTAATAACAGTAATTGCTTATTAAATAAAAGAATTCAACATTTCAGATTTATTTGTTATTTTATTTTGGAAAATATAAAAATATATTAACTACTTACATAAAGATTACTTACATATATTCCTTTACTTAATTTATTACTTATGTAGCATATGGCAATATTTCTTCAACAAAAATTTATTTATATTCCTTTTCTTTGGTTATCTCTTTCACATACTATCATCTGAAATCAGTAATCCTCATAGCATTTTATTACATTATTTAAATGAAGTAGAATTAACAGTGATGCCTTTCTTATATATTTGGTTTAAATGAATGCTCAGATTCATATTTTCTCTTTCTTTCATAGGTCATCCACCTAAGCACATAGGCATTCTTTATTATCCCCAAAGCTAAAAGTAAATTTTAAAAGCAGCAACAACTTTCCAACATTAGTTCTTTTTCTCTGTCATTTTTATTAATAAGCTTACTGAAAATTTTTTCACAAGTTATATTCATTTTTTCACTTATTCACGTTTCATTCCAGTCCATGCCTACCAACCAATTCATGGAAAATATTTTCTGTCAAGTCACTAAAACATATTCTTGTGCTAAATCTAGTAGAAAGCCATAAGCATATTTTTAATATAGTTTTATTCATGGCAAATATTTTGTGTCAAGGTCACTAAACATATCCTTGTGCTAAATCTAGCAGAAAGCCATAAGTATAATTTTTTTAAGCATGTTTTCTATGTATATCAGAAAATCCAGCTGAAAGTCTAAACAATATTTCTTATAGGCATCTGTATGGAAGATGAAGAAAAAGTCTCAAAATATTTATCTAAATTGCAAATTAAATTATGGTTAGCTAAATGTAGACTATCAATCCTAATAACTGGGCTTCCCTGGTGTCTCAGATGATAAAGAATGTGCCTGAAATGGAGAAAGCCAAGATTCAATCCCTGGATTGGGAAGATCCCCTGGAGAAGGGATTTGCTACCTGCTTCAGTATTCTTGCTTGGAGAATCCCGTGGACAGAGGAGTTGTGGAAGAAGTATTCCGAATTTGTATTTCCCCCAAAGCAAAACCAGGGCTTCCCTGGTACCTCAGAGGTTAAAGTGTCTGCCTGCAACGCAGGAGACCAGGGTTTGAGCCCTGAGTTGGGAAGATCCCCTGGAGAAGGAAATGGCAACCCACTCCCTGGTAGGCTACAGTCCATGGGGTCACAAAGGGTCAGACACGACTGAGAGACTTCACTTTCCATCACCAAAGCAAAACAAAAACTATCCACTTAATCAATAGGTACCACTGTACTTTTCTGTTTCACTCAAGTATTTTTTTAACCATACTGACCTAGTTTTTGATGAAATTGACATTTATGTAACTAACCTTTGGAGAGGAAATGAAAAAGCAGATTCTATCCACGTGAGAACTTCCCTTGCTGATAGGCTGTTGAACTTAATCTGGGTTGATCATAAGCGACATTCATTTTGCTCAAAAAATGCATTTACTGATTCTTTCTGGTTCAGTTGATGAGAGCCTTTATTTTTATCTAAAGTTTAAGTAACTACATTTATCATTACTATGTTCAGCACTAGATTATGCAGTATTTCTATAACAGAATACATAGAATATTCACATTATAGATTCCTTCTATACAGATGGCTTTCTCAAATGGTTTTTGCTAAGATATATAAATAGATTATTTTGCCATATTGACATTAAATTATACATAACTATAGCAGTGGTAGGTATTATGTTCAATTCTTTCTGAAAAAACATAAACAGAATTTAATCCCCTTTCAAATATCTACAATTAGAAACTCTTTGTTATTTTGCTCTGATATGGATGAATATGCTCTGAGATAGATAGGATTAATTAAAGATTAATTTTTTTTACCATGGATTCTCTTCTTGTTTTGCTATTAACACATATAAGTATGGAATAATTTTTTTTTTCTTTTCTTCTTGAGAGTAGAAGTCAATTAATCCAGATCTCTTCATCCATAGGGACTTAAGTATGTTTATTTATCCATTCAAAAATTAAATGAACATCTACTATGTTCTAGGGATGACCCTAAGAAAGAGATTCTAATAGTGATCAAAATAACAAAATATCTTTGACTACATAAAGTTTATATATTCTAGTGAAAGATAGATTAGGAATAAAAGAGAACTTATTCACTGAAAAAATTATAATAAAAAATGAGTACAAATTCTTGATTCTTAAAATATCCAATTAATTGATTAATCATATAAATATACTAGTTCAGTTCAGTTCAGTCACTCAGTTGTGTCTGACTCTTTGTGACCCCATGAATCAAAGCACACCAGGCCTCCCTGTCCATCACCAACTCCCAGAGTTCATTCAAATTCTCATCCATCGAGTCGGTGATGCCATCCAGCCATCTCATCCTCTGTCTTCCCTTTCTCCTGCCCCCAATCCCTCCCAGCATCAGAGTCTTTTCCAGTGACTCAACTCTTCCCTTGAGGTGGCCAAAGTACTGGAGTTTCAGCTTTAGCATCATTCCTTCCAAAGAAATCCAAGGGCTGATCTCCTTTAGAATGGACTGGTTGGATCTCCTTGCAGTCCGAGGGACTCTCAAGAGTCTTCTCCAACACCACAGTTCAAAAGCATCAATTCTTCAGTGCTCAGCTTTCTTCATAGTCCAACCCTCACATCCATACATGACCAGTGGAAAAACCATAGCATTGACTAGACGGACTTTTGTTCGCAAAGTAATGTCTCTGCTTTTGAATATGCTATCTAGGTTGATCATAACTTTCTTTTCAAGGAGTAAGCATCTTTTAATTTCATGGCTGCAGTCACCATAGTAATTTCAAACCATGGATTTAAATAATTTTTGGATGAAAATTTCAAAAATTTTTGAAAATGAAAATTTTCATAATGTAATACTAACAAAAATACAGAGTTATTAGAGATTATACACACACACACACACAGAATTACTAGCAGATTTTTTACATGCCTATGGGCTAAATTGTATTTGTAACTAAATCAATACTTCACATGCTTTCTTGATCGTTTCTTGAAGTGTTTATGTGCAGAGTGGTGAACAAATTTAAATGACCTCAGTCAAAAGTTGCCAGTTAGATTAGTCAAGGTGAATCACTGACTTCTTTTGGTTCTTACACTGTAAGTAAGCCTTCTTTCTGCTGTATAATAGGTGTCACATTTTTCCCCCTTTTTTTTTTTTTATTGGTTATTTTGATGTTTAAAATGGTGCCCAAGCATAGTGTTGAAATGTTATCTAGTGTTTCAAACTGCGAGAAAGCTATGATGTCCCTTTTGGAGAAAAATTGTGTGTTAGTTAAGCTTCTTTCCAGCATGAATTATAGTGCTGCAGGGTGTGAGTTTGATTTAATAAATCAACTGTATCAAATAAGTGTTTTAAGACAAAAACATACAAAAAGCAAGGTTACACATTCATCATTTGTGGGAGATGTTGTGACCACAGGTTCACAGGCACTTAACCCTGTGTTTCTTCTAGGGACAGTGATCAGTATTTGCTAATTCAGTGTCTGTGGAGAATTTAAAGAATATTGAGGAAGGAGGTAGATGGGTCCCCACAGGGTAAGGCAATTGGAGATTTACTCTCTATTGACTGAAACTCCAAGAGGAGAATATCATGACAATTAAGGGAAGACGTTGGCCCCTGCCCAGACCACATATCACCCATTCCCCAAACACAGGACTGTGAGCCAGGCAAGTGAAATGATTGGCCAAAGGAAAACTGGAAGTGCCCCATACAAGTGATTTAAACTGCCAGGAAGGCACAACTCAGGGACTCCCGCTCTGAGTCTTCCTGTGTGCCGAACCACATGTTCTGTACCCTTTCCCTCTTAATAAATACTTACTTCACTCCTTTGCATCTTTGTGAAAATTCTTTTCTGCAAAGGCAAAGGGCCAGGGATTGAACCTGGAGGGCCCAGTGATCTGATTGGTCTAGTGGCTAGGATTTGGTGTTTTTACTGCTGTGATCCAGCCTCAATCTCTAGCTGGGAACCCAAGCACTACTCCAAGCTGTTGCAGACTGATGCCATTTGAGATCAATATAACTACCACAAATAACGGTATACATCAACTCTCTCTCTCTCTCTCTCTCTCTCTCTCTCTCTATATATATATATATATATATATATATATATATATACATACATATCAAATCCCTCTGTGAATATTTTCTCCTTAATTTCTTAGTTTTATATCATAAGCATCTTCATTTCCAAAATTATTATTTTGTATAAAATAAAATACATTTTCATACATATATTACTATATATATAACCGGCTTCCCAGGTGGTACATTGGTAAAGAATCCACCTGCCAGTGCAGGAGATGCAAGAGATCCCGTTTTGATCCCTGGGTCAGGAAGATATCCTGGAGCAGGAAATGGCAACTCACTCTAGTATTCTTGCCTGGAAAATTTCATGGACAGAGCCCGGTGAGCTACATTTCATGAGGTTGCAAAGAGTGAGACGAAACTGACCACATAAGCACATGAACATGCATATATATAACTGAATGTTAATTATATATAAGTATATACAAACATATAACTGTGTATGAGGTTGTAGGCTTAGTCTTTGACTATAGTTGTCTGTGTCCAAAGTTTTGCATTGCTCTTGACAGACTTGATGATCTTGGTGAGTTATATAAAATCCTAAGTCTTGGTTTGCTCAACTATTAAATGGTGAAAACAGTAGTACCTTCTTTATAAGTTTCTGAGGTGAAATAAGTTTATGCTTGTATATTAACTTGAAGAATATATTGAATATAAGGAGTAGATAAATTGGTAGCTGTTAGTTGACACATGCCTGTATATAAATCCATAATTCATATTAGTTATTAAGCTGATAAGTGATAATTATTTTTAAAGTAAGTTTTATTACATTCAGGGAATTTAACCCTTTTTAATGCAGAGTTCTAAGAGTTTTAACAGGACATATACTTATATAACCATAGATGTCATTATAAAATATGAATTGTATTACTGGAAGACATTTGTCTGTTTTACTTCTGACTGCATACATACAAACATCTCTATCAATTGATTATACATCCAAGTGACACTATAAAGTATTGGGTCTGTGTTTTCTTCAGGACTTCTAATTAGGATGGTCTTAAAACGTGGCTCATACTGTAAAGAATCTGCCTGAAATGCAGGAGACTTGGGTTTGATCCCTTGGTCAGGAAGATCACCTGGAGAAGGACATGGCAACTCACTCCAGTATTCTTGCCTGGAGAATCCCAAGGACAGAGGAGCCTGGCAGGCTACAGTCCATGGGGTCGCAAAGAGTCAGACACGACTGAGCAACTAACACACACACACACAAAACTGGCATGCTGATGAAAGGAGAGACTGCTGCTGCTGCTGTTAAGTCGCTTCAGTCGTGTCCGACGCTCTGCGACCCCATAGATGGCAGCCCACCAGGCTCCTCCGTCCCTGGGATTCTCCAGGCAAGAATAAGCTCTCTGTTCTTGTTTAGACTGCATTGTATTTAATGTATCTTGCTGCTATACCAATAGCTGTGATAAGAAGAGAAGCGAAAAGCAACGGAGAAAAGGAAAGATATAAGCATCTGAATGCAGAGTTCCAAAGAATAGCAAGAAGAGATGAGTAAGCCTTCTTCAGCGATCAACGCAAAGAAATAGAGGAAAACAACAGAATGGGAAAGACTAGAGATCTTTTCAAGAAAAATAGAGATACCAAGGGAATATTTCATGCAAAGATGGGCTCGAAAAAGGACAGAAATGGTATGGACCTAAGAGAAGCAGAAGATATTAAGAAGAGGTGGCAAGAATACACAGAAGAACTGTACAAAAAAGATCTTCACAACCCAGATAATCACGATGGTGTGATCACTCACCTAGAGCCAGACATCCTGGAATGTGAAGTCAAGTGGGCCCTAGAAAACATCATTGCGAACAAAGCTAGTGGAGGTGATGGCATTCCAGTTGAGCTATTTCAAATCCTGAACGATGATGCTGTGAAAGTGCTGCACTCAATATGCCAGCAAATTTGGAAAACTCAGCAGTGGCCGCAGGACTGGAAAAGATCAGTTTTCATTCCAATCTCAAAGAAAGGCAATGCCAAAGAATGCTCAAAGTATCGCACAATTGCACTCATCTCACATGCTAGTAAAGTAATGCTCAAAATTCTCCAAGCCAAGCTTCAGCAATACGTGACCCATGAACTTCCAGATGTTCAAGCTAGTTTTAGAAAAGGCAGAGGAACCAGAGATCAAATTGCCAACATCCGCTGGATCATCGAAAAAGCAAGAGAGTTCCAGAAAAACATCTATTTCTGCTTCATTGACTATGCCAAAGCCTCTGACTGTGTGGATCACAATAAACTGTAGAAAATTTTGAGAGATGGGAATATCAGACTACCTGACCTGCCTCTTGAGAAATCTGTATGCAGGTCAGGAGGCAACAGTTAGAACTGGACATGGACCAACAGAGTGGTTCCAAATAGGAAAAGGAGTACATCAAGGCTGTATATTGTCACCCTGCTTATTTAACTTATATGCAGAGTACATCATGAGAAATGCTGGGCTGGAAGAAGCACAAGCTGGAATCAAGATTGCCGGGAGAAATATCAATAACCTCAGCTATGCTGATGACACCACCCTTCTGGCAGAAAGTGAAGAGGAACTAGAAAGCCTCTTGATGAAAGTGAAAGAGGAGAGTGAAAAAGTTGGCTTAAAGCTCAACATTCAGAAAACGAAGATCATGTCATCCAGTCCCATCGCTTCATGGGAAATAGATGGGGAAACAGTGGAAACAGTGTCAGACTTTATTTTGGGGGGCTCCAAAATCACTGCAGATGGTGACTGCAGCCATGAAATTAGAAGACGCTTACTCCTTGGAAGAAAAGTTATGACCAAATTAGATTGCATATTCAAAAGCAGAGACATTACTTTGCCGACTAAGGTCCGTCTAGTCAAGGCTATGATTTTTGCAGTAGTCATGTATGGATGTGAGAGTTGGACTGTGAAGAAAGCTGAGTGCCGAAGAACTGATGTGTTTGAACTGTGGTGTTGGAGAAGACTCTTGAGAGTCCCTTGGACTGCAAGGAGATCCAACCAGTCCATTTTGAAGGAGATCAGCCCTGGGATTTCTTTGGAAGAAATGATGCTAAAGTTGAAACTCCAGTACTTTGGCCACCTGATGCGAAGGGTTGACTCATTGGAAAAAACTCATGTTGGGAGGGATTGGGGGCAGGAGAAGGGGATGACAGAGGATGAGATGGCTGGACGGCATCACTGACTCGATGAACTTGAATCTGAGTGAACTCTGGGAGTTGGTGATGGACAGGGAGGCCTGGCGTGCCGTGATTCATGGGGTCTCAAAAAGTCAGACACGACTGAGGGACTGAACTGAACTGAACTGCTAATGTAAGTTGCTTTAGTCGTCCGTCTCTGTGCGACCCCATAGAAAGTAGCCCACCAGGCTCCCCTGTCCCTGGCGTTCTCCAGACAGGAACACTGGAGTGGGTTGCCATTTCCTTCTCCAATGCATGAAAGTGAAAAGTGAAAGTGAAGTCACTCAGTTGTGCCCAACTCTTAGCGACCCCATGGACTGTTGCCTACCAGGCTCCTCCATCCATGGGATTTTCCAGGCAAGAGTTCTGGATTGGGGTGCCATTGCCTTGGAATGGCAATTGTGTGTTTTCTCTTTGATTGGAGATGGCTGGTAGAGTACCATCCATTTCCATCATGTACTCTGAAAATGTGCATCCATTTTCAGAGTACAAAAGCTGTACTCTGAAAGCCAATGGTTAAATTTTAACCATTAAGAATTAACAAAGAATGTAGATTGTCTGTGGACGTTTTGTTTTTTCTAGATCATGTATTGGATGCTATTTAAGTGTTTCCTTCTACTATCCAGAAAAACATGGAAAGAGAAGAAAGTTGAATTCTGAATAGTGTGTTTTATGCTGGAGGAGGATGGTAATAAAAATTTTTATACTGACTTATTAGACAGGCAGTGTATGAAAAATGTTTGAAGAAATAAGCATGTTAATGCCTTTATGCTCCTTGTGTACTGAAATGTCTAAACTGAAGATTTTCTTGATCTCTACCAAGTTCTATTCAGAGTAATGAATAAGCCTCTGGCCATAATAGCTTACAGACATGTACCTGTTTCTTTTACAATAATGTATTTTTATATTCTTATTAACTATTTGGAATGCAGTCACTTTCAGGATAGTAGTAATTAATGTAGTTCTTTGTATACTAAGTAGAGTTATTATTTTTTTTCCAAATCTGTTGCCCTTTTAGATAAATTTTAAAATCTCATTTTGATCTAAAATAATAAGCAGACTAGGGGAAACAGAAACATTCATGACATAAATATCACCACAAAAAATATGTTTTATTTTTGGTAGTTTATTTTAAAATAAGTAGAATTGATATGGTGATTGCTTTAAAATTGTAAAATTTTGGTAAATCTTTGAATATAGATTTTCAAACTAATATTCTGCATCCTGGACATCCCTATGCCCTCCATCTCTTAGCCAGGTGCTAATCTCTAGGTTCAGTTAAGATCAGTTCAGTTGATCAGTCGTGTCCAACTCTTTGCGACCCCATGAATCGCAGCACACCAGGACTCCCTGTGCATCACCACTCCCGGAGTTCACCCAAGTTCATGTCCATCGAGTCAGTGATGCCATCCAGCCATCTCATCCTCTGTTGTCCCCTTCTCCTCCTGCCCTAAATCCCTCCGAGTATCAGGATCTTTTGCAATGAGTAAACTCTTTACATGAGGCGGGCAAAGTATTGGAGTTTAGCCTCAGCATCAGTCCTTCCAAAGAGCACCCACGACTGATCTCCTTTAGAATGGACTGATTCGATCTCCTTGCAGTCCAAGGGACTCTCAAGAGTCTTCACCAACACGACAGTTCAAAAGCATCAACTCTTCGGCACTCAGCCTTCGTCACAGTCCAACTCTCACATCCATATATGACCACTGGAAAAACCATAGCCTTGACTAGATGGAACTTTGTTGATAAAGTAATGTCTCTGCTCTTGAATATGCTATTTAGATTGGTCATAACTTTCCTTTCAAGGAGTAAGCGTCTTTTAATTTCATGGCTGCAACAAACATCTGCAGTGATTTTGGAGCCCCCCAAAATAAAGTCTGACACTGTTTCCACTGTTTCCCCATCTATTTCCCATGAAGTGATGGGACCAGATGCCATGATCTTAGTTTTCTGAATGTTGAGCTATAAGCCAACTTTTCCACTCTCCTCTTTCACTTTCATCAAGAGGCTTTTTAGTTCCTCTTCACTTTCTGCCAGAAGGGTGGTGTCATTTGCATATCTGAGGTTATTGATATTTCTCCCGGCAATCTTGATTCCAGGTATGATTTTTCCAGCCCAGCGTTTCTCATGATGCACTCTGCATATAAGTTAAATAAGCAGGGTGACAATATACAACCTTGACGTACTCCTTTTCCTATTTGGAATCAGTCTGTTGTTCCATGTCCAGTTCTAACTGTTGCTTTCTGGCCTGCATATAGGTTTCTCAAGAGGCAGGTCAGGTGGTCTGGTATTCCCATCTTTCAGAATTTTCCACAGTTTCTTGTGATCCACACAGTCAGAGGCTTTGGCATAGTCAATGAAGCAGAAATAGATGTTTTTCTGGAACTCTCTTGCTTTTTTGATGATCCATGGATGTTGGCAATTTGATCTCTGGTTCCTCTGCCTTTTCTAAAACTTGCTTGAACATCAGGGAGTTCACAGTTCACGTATTGCTGAAGCCTGGCTTGGAGAATGTTGATCATTACTTTACTAGTGTGTGAGATGAGTGCAATTGTGCAGTAGTTTGAGCATTCATTGGCATTGCCTTTCTTTGGGAATGGAATGAAAACTGACCTTTTCCACTTCTGTGGCCACTGCTGAGTTTTCCAAATTTGCTGGCATTTTGAGTGCAGCACTTTCACAGCATCATCTTTTAGAATTTGAAATAGCTCAACTGGAGTCCCAACAGCCCCACTAGTATTGTTTGTAGTGATGCTTTCTAAGGCCCACTTGACTTCATATTCCAGGATGTCTGGCTCTAGGTGAGTGATTACACCATCGTGATTATCTGGGTCATGAAGATCTTTTTTGTACATTTCTTCTGTGCATTCTTGCCACCTCTTCTTAATATCTTCTGCTTCTGTTAGGTCCGTGCAATTTCTGTCCTTTATCATGCCCATCTTTGCATGAAATGTCCCCTTGGTATCTCTAATTTTCTTGAAGAGATCTCTAGTCTTTCCCAATCTGTTTTTTTCCTGTTTCTTTGTATTGATCACTGAAGAAGGCTTTCTTATCTCTCCTTGCTATTCTTTGGAATGCTACATTCAAATGGAAATATGTTTCCTTTTCTCCTTTGCTTTTCTCTTCTTTTCACTGATTTTTGTAATGCTGCCTCAGACAGCCATTTTGCTTTTTTTGCATTTCTTTTCCATGGGGATGGTCTTGATCCTGTCTCCTGCACAATTTCACAAACCTCCATCCATAGTTCATGTGGCACTCTGTCTATCAGATCTAGTCCCTTAATCTATTTCTCACTTCCACTGTATAATCATAAGGGATTTGATTTAGGTCATATCTGAATGGTCTAGTGGTTTTCCCCACTTTATTCAATTTAAGTCTGAATTTGGCAATAAGGTGTTCATTATATGAGCCACAGTCAGCTCCCGGTCTTGTTTTTGCTGACTGTATGGAGCTTCTCCATCTTTGCCTGCAAAGAGTATAATCAATTTGATTTCAGTGTCGACCATCTGGTGATGTTCATGTGTAAAGTCTTCTCTTGTATTGTTGGAAGAGGGTGTTTGTTGTGACCTGTGTGTTAGACAATCTTTATTCCATATAAGTTAACAATTCACTGAAGTCAAATACTTCCTTTTTCGTTTTTTTTTTTTTTTTTTAGAGGCCACCTTAATGGCCTGATTTTAACTTTATTTTCTTTCTTTCTTTTTCATTTTTTTTTTTTTTTTACGTTACAATATTGTATTGGTTTTGACATACATTGACATGAATCCTCCACGGTGTATATGTGTTTCCCATCCTGAATCCACCTTCCACCTCCCTCCCCATCCCATCCCTCTGGGTCATCCCAGTGCATCAGCCCTGAGCATCCTGTATCATGCATCAAACCTGGACTGCTGATTCATTTCACATATGATAATATACATGTTTCAGTGTCATTCTCCCAAATCATCTCACCCTCGCCCTCTCCCACAGAGTCCAAAAGACTGTTCTGTACATCTGTGTCTCTTTTGCTGTCTTGCATACAGGATCTTGTTACCATCTTTCTAAATTCCATATATATGTGCTCCCTGTCCATCACCAACTCCTGAAGTCCACCCAAACCCATGTCCATAGAGTCAGTGAGGCCATCCAGCCATGTTATCCTCTATCAACTTCCAATTAATTTCATTTTATTTTGTAGGCTCATATTACACATATTAGCTGAAAGGAAACCCAATTTTCTTTGAGTAGTTTCTATCTACTTCTCTTTTTCTGGGTACTCTAGGTTATGATACAAGGAAATATATTTTACTGATTCACTCTTTAGGTCACTTACTAACATGTGTGTTTTGAGTGCATGCTATATACAAGACATTATTCTAGGATACTGGAATACAATCCGTTTTATTATGCTTATTTTGAAAATATGAATATATTAAAACACAATTCTTTTATTTGAGAAAGTTTTGAGCATAACAGCTTTGCGTTTGGTTATGTATAGTTTCCTTAGGAAGAAACACTTGGTGACTAGAGAAAACTATACCCTGCTGAACCAAATCTCATAGGAACACACAACATTCACACACATGCAGGCAAGCATGCTCATGTACACACTTCAAACATCACAGTTGATGTGTATTATGAGTGACATTCATCTATATCTAGTGTGCTAACTTGCCATTCGATTCAGATAAATTCTTCCACCACTTTATAATAATGAAACAGGGGTAGCCCTTCTAGAGGTCCCTTGAACAAGCAAACTTCAATTTTCTTCAAGGTAAAGTGCTTTATTTATTGAGAGCTTATATATATCTTGACCATTTCACGTGTAAATCTGTGTTGTGCTAAGTTGCTTCAATTGTGCCTGACTCTGCAACCCTATTGACTGTAGCCTTCCAGGCTCCTCTGTCCATGGGATTCTCCAGACAAGAATACCAGAGTGGGTTGTCGTGCCTTCCTCCAGGTGGTCTTTCCAACCCAGGATCAAACCAAATCTCTTATGTCTCCTCCTTTGGCCAGTGTGTTCTTTAACACTAGCGTCACCTTGTGTGTACGTGCTAAGCACCACCTCATCATTCTTTAAATTCGCCACTGACAAAGTTTGTGTCTTTAATCTCATTTTCTTCACAAACCCCACATCTCTTATTGTGCAACTTTGCATTTTGTGCTGATTTTTATAATACATGCATTGTGTTATAGCAGAACAAAATGTACATCAGTGAGTCAAAAGAAGGAAAAAATGACATACTTATAGTTTATATTCTAAAAAGAGGAAGAAATAGCATAATTTAACAGTGAATTATATAGTATATCAGAAGTATTTTGAAAGAAAATAGCAAAGAAAAGTGACAGGAGGTGTTAGAGACAGGCTGTATGGTGAAATTTTTTAAAAATAAGATGAAAAGTATAGAATTCACTGAGAAGTGATTTTATACAAATATTTGAACAAAATAACATCTCTTAAAAGTATAATTTTAAAACATTCAAGCATGACTCTCATACAAGTATAAAATGTGCATGTACCAAAGATCTTATTCCAATCATTAATTAATGAGGGATAAGTAAGATGGCCTCATCAAAGAGCATTTTGCAAACTTGGGATTTATAGATGATTTAGTAAGGAATGTTAAAATAAAATCCTCAGGTTAAATATAAAACTGGTTAATATCTTCTGAACTGTAAACCATAAATACTGTGGGACTTTTGTTTCTATTGGGGAGAAATTACGTCTCTCTTTACTAGTGATAGGTCTATAGGTCAATATTCAATTTCATTAAATCTTCACTAAATCTTTTTTCAGTCCCCAATAGTAAACACTGAAGCAAACAAAGAATATTCTTTTGAATAATTCTTGGGTGGGCCTGCCAAATAATGCTCTCAAATGACAATGAAGGGACATAATACTCATCTTTTAAATTTTTTTGTCTTACTTCTAAATTTAAGATAACTTTTCATAAGAGGATAAATCGGCAAATTTTAGAAAAGAGCTTTTGTGTCAGAGGAATCCACCAGAGCAAAAACCTCCCAGTAAAAATTTCTCTATACAGTTCTATAATCCACACATAAACTGTGATTGGAGGACTACGTGAGGGGATATAAGGATTTGTAGGGCCTTCTGGGCCATAGAAAGGCTTGTGACTTTTAGGCTGATTAAAAGAGGAGACAAGAAATCTGGTTAAAGCAATGGGCTTATCTGATGTTTCACAAAGTTCATGGGACCTGTTGTAATGAGAATGCCTGTAGGGGTTATGGATGGATGTAAGAGGACCAGTTGTTGGCTATTGCAATTATCCCTGCTTGGGTTAATGTGGTGTCCATGGAGATGAGAGGAGTCAGAATCTAGATATGATTTTGGTAGGACAGAAACAGGTTTCCTGATAAAGTACAGTTAGGGTTTGAGAGAAAAACATATGGACTGTAACCAAATAGAAAGTGTAAAGTTATCATTAACTGAGAAGGTTGTGGTTGGAGCAGGTTTAGCGGGCAAGATCCAAGTATAGATTTAGGCCTGTTAAGTTTGTGCGACATTTTATCTTAACTTCTTAGCCAAAAGTTTGGGTGTTTAACTCAAACTGAAGAAATAGAAGTACCTCTACCAAAAAGAAATACATTTTTTCTTTAATATGAAATATTTATAGGTGCAGATTTTTTAGGTTTAGTTTAGGCATATTTTTTAATGGAGATAAAATAATTGCTTATAAAGGTTATTCAAATTACTTACTGTAATAAAATGATGAACATAGGTATGAAGAAAAAATATAACAGAATTTTGAAGATGCATTCTCTATCTTCTTTGAATGAACATAAATACATGTTGATAAGTTGTAAGTTTTTAGTACACTAGTCCAGATGTAAGTGAAATTTTTTGTCTGAAATCTGACTCTTCCTAAACTAAAGTCATTCAGTCTGACAGAATATTTGACTCAAATCCTTGTGGTTCAATTTAACTAATTGATGAGGGATTAAAGAAGTTTAAATAATTAATTTTCTTATATTTTCACATAAAATGGCATGGAATTACTATTTCCTGAAAGTTTTTATAGGTTCTATTCCAATTGCTTAAAAATTAAAGGTATTCAATTGTAGATACACTATGATACTTATATGAAAATCTTTTACAATTGTGAAAAATAAACATCAGTTACAATCATTGTGCTGTGCTGTGCTGTGCTGTGCTGAGTCGCACAGTCGTGTCTGACTTTTTGTGACCCCATGGACTGTACCCCACCAGGCTCTTCTGTCCATGGGGATTCTCCAGGCAAGAATACTAGAATGGGTTGCCATGCTCTCCTCCAGGGGAACATCCTAATCCAGGTTTCAAACCCACGGTATCCCACACTGTAGGTAGATTCCTTACCTTTGAGCCACCAGAGAAGCCCAATTATTATTATTACTACTTCTGAATTGAAAACCTAAAATCTGGATTTATTCATTTTTTATCTACTAGGATGTAATACTCTAACCATGAATCAAATTTTTAATATCTTCCCTGTCATAAAACTAAACTAAAAGGAAGAAGAAAATAATCACCTGTTTAATCATATTATGTGTGATTTTTACTTTTCTAATAGAAAGATATCTGTATATGTCCAAGCACCAAATGACACAAAATTAGAAATCCATATTTTATAGATATTGTAATATTAAAATTGAGTCCATACATATATAATTACTTGTCAATGTTTTCTTTATATATTTAATGATCTAATTCTAGTGGCATAAGTCAAGTGTTCTCATAAAAGAAGACAAACTGTTTTATACAAAAATGTGTTAATCTTTCCCCTGAATTATTTTAGTAATTCTATTTTAGGTATTACGGAGAATAAGGGGCAGGAATTCTATAAATTCTGTAAAATCATATGTCAAGATATTTGAAGAACCTTCTGGGATTCAAGGATAAAGAACTGTCTTTTTGTCGATCACAAAATAACTGAAGAGATACGGATTTTTCTGTTTTGGAGATTTTTTTTTTTTTAAAGAATATGTTTAAATTCTGGCCATAAATAAAGGAAAAGACTTATTCTTTCTTCTTTTGGTCCAAATATCCAGAGTTTACTGTGCTATATATAGTATTGGTTTTATAATATTCTGTAAACATTACAGATATAGTTCTCCTCTGAAATTACTTGTTGCCATTCTTTCTATGTTCTCAATTTCTTTAGTTGCTTATTTATTATTTACAAATGTAGTATTAATACCAATTCAGTTCAGTTCAGTTCAGTTCATTTCAGTCGCTCAGTGGTGTCCGACTCTCTGCGACCCCATGAGTCGCAGCACGCCAGGCCTCCCTGTCCATCACCAACTCCCGGAGTTCGCTCAGATTCACGTTCGTCGAGTCAGTGATGCCATCCAGCCATCTCATCCTCTATCGTCCCCTTCTCCAGTCTGTATATTATATGATACACAATTTCCCAACTAAATATACTAATTAACAAAATGAAAACTCTCTGGAGGCTGGTGAACAATTAATGCTTACACACAAACTTTATCATAAAGGCCAAGTTCTTCTGAAACATGTACATTCTGTACATGCTCTATTGAAACTACATTGGAAACTATACAGCCCCTCCTTTTTTTGAGCGATGGCTTCCCTTAATATTAACAAAAGTTTATCTTCTGAGGTTGATCACTAAGCCAAGCGACATTTTTAAGTCAAAGTAGCTAAATTCTTACAAGCTCTGAAAAATTGGTTCTTTAGTATCTCAAACTTGAAAAAATAATTAGCTTTACTTTACTATTATCATAGATGTTTGTGATTTGGAATATTCCATTCTGCAAACATGAGCACTAGGTCTTATTTCAATTTTACATAGTTAAGGAAGGAAATGAGATTGAATTTTTTATCATATGGTTTATTTAAAAGGCAATAGGGATTGAATTGCATGGAGTATCTACTTTACTATTTTAATCTGATAAATCAGGGCATATTTTTATTATATCCAAGGATCCTGGGATATCTGCAGGGCATGTAGATAAAAGGGTAAAAATGCAAAATGCTGAGAAGAAAGAGATAAAAGATAAACAACTCTTGGAATGGCTACATAAGGGACTCATGTGTATTAGTTTTATTATGATAAATCTGTTTAAGTTTAGTATTATGAAAATACTTGGATTCATCAACAGAATACTTAGGTATCTGACCGTGATCTGCCATTGTGAGACACAATTAACAGCAAAAGTTTACATAGTATAAAGAAATGAACCCAGATGCTGGAGCCATTTGTAGCAGAATTTGAAATCAATTCTACCACTGTCTAGCATGGGAAATGAGTGTAATTGTGTGGTAGTTTGAGCATTCTTTGGCATTGCCTTTGTTTGAGATTGGAATGAAAACTGACCTTTTCCAGTCCTGTGGCCGCTGCTGAGTTTTCCAAATTTGCTAACATATTGAGTGCAACACCGCACAATTGCACTCATCTCACATTCTAGTAAAGTAATGCTCAAAATTCTCCAAGCCAGGCTTCAGCAATACGTGAAGCGTGAACTCCCAGATGTTCAAGCTGGTTTTAGAAAAGGCAGAAGAACCAGAGTTCAAATTGCCAACATCCACTGGATCATGGAAAAAGCAAGAGAGTTCCAGAAAAACATCTATTTCTGCTTCACTGACTATGCCAAAGCCTTTGACTGTGTGGATCACAGTAAACTGTGGAAAATTCTGAAAGAGATGGGAATACCAGACCACGTGACCTGCCTCTTGAGAAATCTGTATGCAGGTCAGGAAGCAACAGTTAGAACTGGACATGGAACAACAGACTGCTTCCAAATAGGAAACTGATTATGTCAAGGTTGTAAATTATCACCCTGCTGATTTAACTTATGTGCAGAGTACATCATAAGAAATGCTGTGCTGGAAGAAGCATAAGCTGAAATCAAGATTGCCAGGAGAAATATCAATAACCTCAGATATGCAGATGACACCAACCTTACCAAACAGATGGTTTATGGAAGAGATATTTCATGTGTACACTTGCCTTCCAAGCGTGTTTTGATTAAAGTAGATTCAAATAATGTTAAAATGCAGCTCTGTTTATATATATTTCCTGGCTTTGTTCAACTATGCTGCTGCTGCTGCTTTGCCAGTTTAGTCGTGTTCAACTGTACGACTTTATGGACTGTAACCCGCCAGTCTCCTGTGTCCATGGAATTCTCCAGGCAGGAGTACTGGAGTGAGTTGCCATGCATTTCTCCAGGGATCTTTCTGACCCAGGGATTGAACCCAGGTCTCCTGCATTGCAGGCAAATTCTTTACCATTGAGCCACCAGAGAAGTACTTGTTCAACTGTATCTTCTTCCAAATGAGTCAATGTATTTTTCTTCACTTTAAAGATGTTTAGGTTTTGACTAAATCAGAGTATGATCTCAAGAGTGCTCAGTAGCCTTATGGTGCTGCTTTTGTGGGGCTTGTTCAAGTAGAAGAGACATTCTGAACTTGAAATTATGGTTTATTCCTGATTTTAAAATGATACTTTTCTGTGAAAATTGAGTCCACTAAGGTAATGTTTCTACTTTATTAATTTATATATATTCTAGTTCTAAGTTAGGTATTTACCATTAAAAAAAGTCAATCAAGGTATATGTCTAGTAGTGGGATTACTGGGTTATATGATAGTTCTATGTTCAGTTTTTTAAGGAATCTCCATGCTGTTCTCCATAATGACTATATAAATTTACATTCCTGCCAACATTGCAAGAGGGTTCTCTATGTTCCATACCCTCTCCAGCACTTGTTTGTAGATTTTTTTTTTTATATAATGTTCTGTGTGTCCAGTGAAAGGTGATACCTCATTGAAGTTTTGACTTGTATTTCTCTAGTAATTAGTGATGCTGAGTATCTTTTCATGTGCCTCTTGGCATATAGCTGATTCACTGGCATATAGTACAGTAGAAACTATTAATAACACAGCATGGCAAAACAATTACATTTCAATTAAAAAAGGTTGAAAGTCAGTAAAATCATTTTGAACATTTAAAAAAGTCAATCAAGAGAAATATATATTATTCTACATAAGACATGTGTAAGGATAACATAGAAACTAAAAATTGTTTAAAATTATTTTAAACTATATTTAGTGCATTCATGAAAATGCTTAGCAATGTGTTTTCCAGTGTGAGAGCTATAGTGCTGTTCAGCAAATGGTAGTATTTAGAGAGCAAAGCAATACCAGAATTCCTGTGATGGTCATTTCAGTTTCTTACTTCTTTTCATTGCAAATTAATTGCCCGCATAAAGCTAAATGCTTTGAAATAATTTCAAAACCTTATCAAATATTTTTATTATGAAATCAGTTACAAAATAACAACTTTATGGAATGGTGGAAAAAGTTTCACATGGTAATCAAATTTAGTACGTTTTTTTAAAAAGAAGTTAAGTCATGTTTCAGACTACCAATATAGAGATAAAAGCAATAAAGACCCCCCTTTTTGATTGTGAGGACTTAAAAGATCCATTATGTTTCTGTGAGAATACATGTATATATGAACATGCAATTAATTTTGAAGTAGTGATGCAGTGCACACACTATGAGTTCATTAACAGAGGCTTATTTGTCTACTGCAAGACAATATAATATATGAAAAATCATTAGAAGAGAAACATTTATCAAACAGATTTCTTTAGATGGTAGAATGAGTGGGGATGATTGAATTTTTCTTTTACATTTTCCTCCTTGTACTACATATTTCTTAAACATTCACAGGGCATTAAAAATAGAGTGCATTCTAAATAAGGTGTATTTGATGTTTGTGTTTTCAGATACTGATTTCCAATATTAGTGCTTTTCTATGGAAATATTCTTCCCAGAAAAATTTCAGAAAGACGCAAAATCCATGTAATATATGTAAGACATTTATGTTTTTAATATCACTTTGAAAGATAAATATTGAATAATCCAACCCAGTACATATCTTTGTAATAATTTCTGGGAACACATTCATTCCCTTTAGGTAGTCAGGGCTGATTGTGCATTTTCTTCACCAACAGGAATATTTTACAAGACCGTTTTTTGAATGCTATAATCAATTTAAATAAGCAAAGAACATATTAAAATATACTGGAAATATTTGGAAACAAGCTCAGAAGAAGTAAGAAAATACCTAGTTAAAACAATAGGTTTTTGTCAGGAACAAACAGAAATGATGTTAAATTATTAAATCTACACAACAGAAAACTCACAAGTCAAACATTTCTAAGTATAAATAGTATCTGTAAAGATGCACAAGAGGATCTATGCAAGCTGACTGTTGCATAGACAGCTGTGATGATTAGTGATTAAAACTTATACTTTGTACATGTCTAGACATTGATGTCAGAGAAGGCAATGGCACCCCACTCCAGTACTCTTGCCTGGAAAATCCCATGGACAGAGGAGCCTGGTGGGCTGTAGTCCATGAGGTCTCTAAAAGTCGGACACAACTGAGCAACTTCACTTTGACTTTTCACTTTCATGCATTGGAGAAGGAAATGGCAACCCATTCCAGTGTTCTTGTCTGGAGAATCCCAGGGATGGGGGAGCCTGGTGGGCTGCCGTCTATGGGGTCGCACAGTGTCGGACATGACTGAAGCGAGTTAGGAGCAGCAGCTGCAGCAAGCATTGATGTATTACTAACATATGAACATAAATGACTGACTATTCATACTATTTGCTTCAGTATTCCAGTCACATATTTGTGTTGTCTGTGACCATTTTTAAGGAAATGTGTGAAATTGCAACTTGATTCATAAGAACTCTAACAAGTAAATTTGCATATTTACTAGATAAGGTTGTGAGCCCTTTAGGGTCTAGAGCACTTGCAAGAGATTTTTTGAGCAATCAGAAACCCTTGTCACTGGGGATTTCTTTCACACTAGAATAAGGGAAGAAAAAACTTGGAATGTTAGTCAATTAATAAAAGTAACATTGAATTTTGTGGATAAAGGTAATACCCTATTCATCTTGTGTGCTAAGTTTCTAACATATTATCTGTTTTGTAGACTATGGTTACATAAGGTGTCATGGAAATGATGATGACACTGAATTGTGAAAATAATATTGTAGCTCCTATACTAAAAGGAAGCAAGATGTAATTCCTTTATCATGGCTGTAGACCAAATGTTTTTGATGGTTACTGCATTTGAGTTTTGACAGCACCATCACTGAATTGTGAAAATAATATTGTCACTTATATTCTAAAAGAAAGCAGGAAGTAACACCTTTGTCTTTGCTGTAGATCAAGTGTCTTTGATGGTTATTTCATTTGAGTTTTGACAGTCAACACCATTAGGGCAGATAGCTGAAAGTGGGTGAATAGTTAGAGTCATTTTGCTCTTAAGCAAATTGATTACCCTATTTTGATGTGTCATTGACTGTCATTTTGATGTTGCATAGACATGCTCTGAATTTATTTTTGTTTAAAGTAAAATAACAGAAATCAAGTGATGCATGAATAAATTCTCATTGTTGGTGCTCATGTTCTCTCTGGCGCTCTTATTCTTGCTTTTGCTCTCATTCTGTTGCTCACTAGTCCTTGGATTTGCATCAACAACAAAATTTCATTTCACAGAATACAAAACCTTTCTAAAAGTACTCTCCAAGATCCCAAGAGGAAAATTAACGTTTTGGTGCATCAGTGTTTTTTGCATCCCTGGCAGCGCATCGTTTTCACTCTTTAGTGGGAGTTACTACCTCCATCTTTCCATCTACTCTATATTCTACACTACAGCTAACATATACCACTGAGGCAGATGATTAGATATGAAGGGAAGGAGTGCACATGGATCAAATTTTGTACCCCAGGTATAAAAATTTGGTTCCTCCTTCCCTGAATTCTGGGAATTTTTAACTCTGGGAATTGATTTCTTCCTTGTTTTGCAGAGTCTGAAACCAAGTTTTACAGCATCAGTAGCCCCTATTTTCTCTCCAATGTTCCAGCTTTTCTATGCTTGATGACTTCAGATAAACTCTGTTTCTCACAAGATTTCACAATTTTGTTATGTCTTGTAAGGTCCTGGGCTAGGTTGCTGGTCCTAAATCATGTATCCTATTTTCTATTCAAAACCATGTAACTCACATCTCATCACCTAAGTTCAGTTCAGTCGCTCAGTTGTGTCGGACTCTGTGACCCCATGGACTGCAGCAAGCCAGACCTCCTTGTTCATCACCAACTCCCTGAGGTTATTCAAACTCATGTCCTTTGAGTCAATGATGCCATCCAACCATCTCATCTTCTGCCATCCCCTTCTCCTCCCACCTTCAATCTTTCCTAGCATCAGGGTCTATTCAAATGAGTCAGTCCTTCACATCAGAGGGCCACAGTATTGGAGTTTCAGCTACAGCATCAGTCCTTCCAATAAATATTCAGGATTGATCTCCATTAGGATGGACTGGTTGGATCTCTTTACTACCCAAGGGATTCTCAAGAGTCTCCTCCAACACTGCAGTTCAAAAGCATCAGTTCTTTGGAGCTCAGCTTTCTGTATATTCCAGCTCTCTCATCCATACATAACTACTGGAAAAATAATAGCTTTGGTGAGATGGAACTTGTTGGCAAAGCAATGTCTTTGCTTTTTACTATGCTGTCTAGGTTGGTCATAGCTTTTCTTCCAAGGAGCAAGCATCTTTTAATTTCATGGCTTCAGTTACCATCTGAAGTGATTTTGGAGCCCCAACGAGTAAACTCTGTCACCGTTTCCACTGTTTCCCCATGTATTAGTCATGAAGTGATGGGATCAGATGTCATGATCTTAGTTTTCTGATGTTGAGTTTTAAGCCAATTTTTTCACTCTCCTCTTTCACTTTCATCAAGAGACTCTTTAGGTCTTCTTCTCTTTCTGCCATAAGAGTAGTGTCATCTGTATATCTGAGGTTATTGATATTTCTTCCAGCAACCTTGATTCCAGCTTTTGCTTCATCGATCCTGCGTTTCTCATGATGTACTCTACTTATAAGTCAAATAAGCAGGGTGATAGTATACAGCTTTGATGTACTCCTTTCCTGATTTGGAACCAGTCTGTTGTTTCATGTTCACTTCTACCTGTTGTTTCTTGACCTGCACATAGATTTTTCTGGAGGCAGGACAGGTGGTCTGGTAATCCCATCTCTTTTAGAGTTTTTCACAGTTTGTTGTGATCAACACAGTCAAAGGCTTTGGCATAGTCAATAAAGCAGAAGTAGATGTTTTTCTGGAACTATCTTGCTTTTTTGATGATTCAGCACATGTTGGCAATTTGATCTCTGGCTCCTCTGCCTTTTCTAAAACCAGTTTAAATATCAGGAAGTTCACGGTTCACGTATTGCTGAAGACTGGCTTGGAGAATTTTGAGCATTACTTTGCTGGCCCTTGAGATAAGTGCAAATGTGTGGTAGTTTGAACATTATTTAGCATTGCCTTTCCTTGGGATTGGAATGAAAACTGACCTTTTCCACTTCTGTGGCCACTGCTGAGTATTCCACATTTGCTGGCATATTGAGTGCAGCACTTTCACAGCATCATCTTTCAGGATTTGAAATAGCTCAACTGGAATTCCATCATCTCCACTAGCTTTGTTTGTAGTGATGCTTCCTAAGGCCCACTTGACTTCACATTCCAGGATGTCTGGCCTTAGATGTGGGATCACACTATCATCATTATCTGGGTCATGAAGATCTTTTTGTATAGTTCTTCTGTGTATTCTTGCCACCTCTTCTTAATACCTTTCGATTCTGTTAGGTCCATACAATTTCTCTCCTTTATTGTGCTCATCTTTGCTTGAAAACTTCCCTTGGTATCTCTAATTTTCTTAAAGAAATATCTAGTCTTTTGCATTCTATTGTTTTCCTCTATTTCTTTGCATTGATCACTGATGAAAGATTTTTTATGTCTCCTTGCTATTCTTTGGGACTCTGCACTCAGATGGCTATATCTTTCCTTTTCTACTTTGTATTTCACTTCTCTTCTTTTCATAGCTGTTTGCAAGCCCTCCTCAAACAACCATTTTGCTTTTTGCATTTCTTTTTCTTGGGGATGGTCTTGATCACTGCCTCCTTTACAATGTCACAAACCTCTGTCCATAGTTCTTCAGGCACTCTGTCTATCAGATCTAATCCCTTGAATCTATTTGTCACTTCTACTGTATAATTGTCAGGGATTTGATTTAAGTCATATCTGAATGGTTTAGTGGTTTTCCCTACTTTCTTCAATTTAAGTCTGAATTTGGCAATAGGAGATCCTGATTTGAGCCACAGTCAGCTCACAATCTTTTTTTTTTTTTTTTTTTTTTGCTAACACTATAGAGCTTCTCCATTTGGCTGCAAAGAGTATAATCAATCTGATTTCAGTATTGACCATCTGGTGATGTCCATGTGTAGAGTTTTCCCATGTGTTGTTGGAAGAGGGTGTTTGCAATGACCCATGCGTTCTCTTAGCAAAACTGTTTACCTTTGCCCTGCTTCATTTTGTACTCAAAGGCCAAATTTGCCTGTTACTGAAGGTATTTCTTGATTTCCTACTTTTGCATTCCAGTCCCCTATAATGAAAAGGACGTCTTTTGGGGGTATTCGTTCTCTAAGGTCTTGTAGGTCTTCATGGAACCATTCAACTTCAGCTTCTTCAGCATTTCTGGTTGGGGCATAGGCTTGGATTTCTGTGTCATTGTGAGGTTTGCCATGGAAATGAACAGAGATCATTCTGTCATTTTTGAGATTGCATCCAAGTACTGCATTTCAGACTCTTTCATTGACTATGATGATTATTCTATTTCTTCTAAGAGATTCTCGCCCACAGTAATAGATATAATGGTCATCTGAGTTAAATTCACCCATTCCAGTCCATTTTAGTTCACTGATTCCTAAAAGGTCAATGTTCACTCTTGCCATCTCCTGTTTGACCACTTCCAATTTGCCTTGATTCATGGGCCTAACATTCCAGGTTATTATGCAATATTGTTCTTTATATCATTGGCCTTTCTTCCATCACTAGTCACATCCACAATTGGGCATTGTTTTTGCTTTGGCTCCATCTCTTTTTTCTTTCTGGAGTTATTTCTCCACAGTTCTCCAATATCATATCGGGCATCTACCGAAATGGGTAGTTCATCTTTCAGTGTTGTATCTTTTTGCTTTTTCATACTGTTCATCACCTAAAACCCAGTATTATTGACCCATGACCTTTCCCATAGCGTGCAACTTCCTCAGAGGTTGATTTCAGTCTTATTACTCTGGAGCTTCTCAAACATCAGCATGTATCAGATCTAGCAGGAGGGCTTATTAAATCACAGATTACTGGTCCTTCCCTCTAAAATTTATGATTCAGTAGGTCTGGCCAAAGCCACAGACTTTTCATTTCCAACAAGTTACCAAGTGATACTGATGATGCTTGTCCAGTATGAGAACACTGCTCTATTTTAACCCTTGGCTGGTTGGCAAGTGGCTGTCAGATCATTATTTCTTTTCCATTTCTTCCTAGATCTCTAATGGGTAAAAATATATCCATGTTAATCTAATAACAATATCCAGCATTTATTGAACTCTTTCTCTGTGCCAAGTAGCATAGGGATTTCATATGATTTACTTTAATGCCTGAATAAATCTAAAATATCATTCTTGCCTTCTATATGAAGATTGTGTCACAGAGATGTCCAGAAATTTCACCAGGTTGGCACAAATTTTAAGTGGGAAAACTGAGATTCAAAAGTCAGTTTGTCTGAATTGAACCCTCATTTCCTAGAAAAGTTTTTGATATCTATATGTATCTATAAATGCCATTAGAAATTTTCTTTAAACCTAACATTCTGACAGAAATCAGATCTTTTTCAAAAGAAATGGTGGTTGTTATATATTAATTATACTCCAAAAGCAAGTTTCCAAAGGGAGTTATGAATTCCTGATGATCAAGATATAGACTTTAAAATCAACATCACAAGGAAAGACTGGTTGGAAACTGACTCTATATCACCAGGACATAAGAAAAAACTTTATCAATATATATCACAACCAGTAAGATTATCTATAGATAAAATAGTGTGTAGCATAAAGTATGTTCATATTGAAAGTGAAGTCGCTGTCATGTCCGACTCTTTACGACCCCATGGACTGTAGCCTACAATGCCCCTCCATTTTCCAGGCAAGAGTACCGGAGTGGGTTGCCATTTCCTTCTCCAGAGGATCTTTCCAACCCAGGAATCGAACCTGGGTCTCCCATATTGTAGGTAGATGCTTTACCATCTGAGCCACCAGGAAAGTCATGTTCATATTAGAGATTAGTTAATAATGTGTGTTTCCTGATATCTTCAGTTAAATATATTCACATTTTAAAATAGTTACAATCCTAGAATAGGGTTAGATTTTTCAGCAAGAATTTTTTTTATATTTTTCAGAGTTGAATGAAAAATTACATTGTTCCAGTCGTTTGCCCACCAGTCTGTTGACTACTTTGCATTTGCATAATATATTCTCCAAGCCAGGCTTCAGCAATACGTGAACCGTGAACTTCCTGATGTTCAAGCTAGTTTTAGAAAAGGCAGTGGAACCAGAGATCAAATTGCCAACATCCACTGGATCATGGAAAAAGCAAGAGAGTTCCAGAAAAATATATATTTCTGCTTTATGACTGTGTGGATCACAATAAACTGGAAAATTCTGAAAGAGATGGGAATACCAGACCACCTGACCTGCCTCTTGAGAAATCTGTATACAAGTCAGGAAGCAACAGTTAGAACTGGACATGGAACAACAGACTGGTTCCAAATAAGAAAATGAGTATGTCAAGGCTGTATATTGTCACCCTGCTTATTGAACTTCTATGCAGAGTACATCATGAGAAACGCTGGACTGGAAGAAACACAAGCTGGAATCAAGATTGCTGGGAGAAATATCAATAACCTCAGATATGCAGATGGCACCACCCTTCTGGCAGAAAGTGAAGAGGAACTCAAAAGCCTCTTGACGAAAGTGAAAGAGGAGAGTGAAGAAGTTGGCTTAAAGCTCAACATTCAGAAAATGAAGATCATGGCATCCGTTCCCGTCTCTTCATGGGAAATAGATGGGAAACAGTGGAAACAGTGTCAGACTTTATTTTAGGGGGCTCCAAAATCACTGCGGATGGTGATTGCAGCCATGAAATTAAAAGACGCTTACTCCTTGGAAGTGAAGTGAAGTTGCTCTGTCGTGTCCGACTCTTTGCGATCCCATGAACTGTAGCCTACCAGGCTCCTCCCTCCATGGGATTATCCAGGCAAGAGTATTGGAGTGGGTTGCTATTACTTTCCCTAGGGGATCTTCCCGACCCAGGGATTGAACCTGGATCTCCCACATTCCAAGCAAACCCTTAACCTCTGAGCCACCAGGGAAGCCTTGGAAGAAAAGTTATAACCAACCTAGTTAGTATATTCAAAAGCAGAGACATTACTTTGGCGACTAAGGTCCATCTAGTCAAGGCTATGGTTTTTCCTGTGGTCATGTATGGATGTGAGAGTTGGACTGTGAAGAAGGCTGAGTGCTGAAGAATTGATGCGTTTGAACTGTGGTGTTGTAGAAGACTCCTGAGAGTCCCTTGGACTGCAAGGAGATCCAACCAGTCCATTCTGAAGGAGATCAGCCCTGGGATTTCTTTGGAAGGAATGATGCTAAAGCTGAAACTCCAGTACTTTGGATACCTCATGTGAAGAGTTGACTCATTGGAAAAGACTTTGATGCTGGGAGGGGATTGGGGGCAGGAGGAGAAGGGGATGACAGAGTATGAAACAGCTGAATGGCATCACTGACTCGATGGACGTGAGTTTGAGTGAACTCCAGGAGTTGGTGATGGACAGGGAGGCCTGGCGTGCTGCAATTTGCGGGGTCGCAAAGAGTTGGAAACGACTGAGCAACTGAACTGAACTGAAGTGAAGTACACAAAATAGTATTATTGATGTTTCCACTAGAAGCTGGTTTGCCAGCTTGATTCTATTTTATTGCTAAAGATATGCAATTCAAAAAGGATCAATAGACATTTAAATCGTGACGGTGCTAATGCTAGTTGAAGATTTCTTAAAAGTCTTTTTTGAATAACGTTTAGTGACAATAGAGTAGAATACTCTTCTTGATAAATATCAAATGTAGTTGAACACTGTTTATTGGATGAGATGCCAGTTCTAAATAACTCAGGACCTGGGTGATTGAGGCCATTGTTTTTGTTGAAATTAAGCATACTTCACAACTCTTTTCAGTTGAGATCTCAAGATAGTCTGGACTAATCAGAGCAGCAATGTATAAAGAAAATGGACTTGGTGGAATCAATTGTTTAGTTAGAGAAACTCAATGAACATTTCAAGCTCAAGTTAAAAATAGAAATTTGACTTCATTAAGACTGTCTAGGAAGTTAGAAGTAAAGATAAAAAGGGAACTCGAATAACTTTTGAAGGGTAGTTTATATTGCCATTAGTCACTGTGTCAGTTCACTTCAGTTCTGTTGCTCAGAGACTCTCCAAGAATGCAAAATGCTCTTTGCGACCTCATGAACTGCAGCATGCCAGGCCTCCCTGTCCATCACCAAATCCTGGAGTTTACTCAGACTCATGTCCATTGGGTCAATGATGCCATCCACTATCTCATCTGGCATACACTTCTCCTCCTGACCTCAATTTTTCCCAGCATCAGGGTCTTTTCAAATGAGTCAGCTCTTCGCATCAGGTGACCAAAGTATTGGAGTTTCAGCTTTAGCATCAGTCCTTCCAAAGAACATCCAGGACTGATCTCCTTTAGGATGGACTGGTTGGATCTCCTTGCAGTCCAAGGGACTCTCAGGAGTCTTCTCCAACACCGCAGTTCAAAAGCATCAATTCTTCGGTGCTCAGCCTTCTTTATAGTCCAACTCTCACATCCATACATGACCACTGGAAAAACCATAGCCTTGACTAGACAGACCCTTGTTGACAAAGTAATATCTCTGCTTTTTAATATGCTGTCTGCTGCTGCTGCTGCTAAGTCATTTCAGTCGTGTCCAACTATGTGCGACCCCATAGACAACAGACCACCAGGGTCCCCCATCCCTGGGATTCTCCAGGCAAGAACACTGGAGTGGCCTGCCATTTCCTTCTCCAATGCATGAAAGTGAACAGTGAAAGTGAAATTGCTCAGTTGTGTCTGACTCTTAGCGACCCCATGGACTACAGCTTACCAGGCTCCTCCATAATATGCTGTCTAGGTTAGTCATAACTTTCCTTCTAAAGAGATAGTGTGTTTTAATTTCATGGCTGCAATTTCTATCACTGTGTACTAAATATAATTTACATATTTGTTTGAATATATAGATATAGATATATAGTGTATGTATATGTATAGCTCAGATGGTAGCGAACCCACCCACAAGGCAGGAGACCTAAGTTCAGTCCCTGGTTTAGGAAGATCTCCTGGAGAAGGAAATGGCTGCTTTCAGTATTCTTGCCTGGAGAATCCCGTGGACAGAAAAGCGTAGTGGGCTGTAGTCCTTAGGCTGCAAAGAGTGGGACAAAAAGCATCCTTTCATTTGGGGACTAATATTTAACTTATAATACCAAGCTATAGACAAGCATGTAAATGTGGACTCCAAATCAAATTTAAAATAAACAGAGGAGAGCATTTTATATGGAATGATGAAGAATTCATGTAACTGGAAAGTAGCCAAAGCCTTGACTTCCTTGTTTCAGGGATGATGACCTTGAAACACTTGTCCTGAAGTTCTAGTTCTAATTAAAATTGCTCCCTAATTACTGGGTGACAAATAATTGAAAGTGTTACTCTATCTTTTCCAAGTTAAAAATAACTTTTAAGCAGTTATTGTTTCACTAGTAAAGCTTGAAGTCTTATAAGCCTTGGAATAATAGCAGAAATTCTGAAAAGCTGCCTTCTAAATGAACTTGTCATAAATCTTCAAACAGAAACAAAACCTCTTACCTTCAGAAATCTTTTCAGAAGATGGAAAATACTTTCTTAAGCTAAATGCTATAAAGCAAGTATGGGAAACAAAAGAGAAAGCTACAGACTTTTGCTTATAGTAACTTATGAAATAATGTTTAATGTCACCTATCTGTGATTTATCTATATATCTACCCATCCTAAATTTTGACTGGTATAACAAAACACCACAATTTGGAGACTTATTAAATTTATTTTCTTACAGTTATGTAGGCCAGAAGTCTGAACTCAAGCTTTCATCTGGCCCTCTGAAGGTTCTAGAAGACAATGTGTTCCTTGACTCTTCCAGCTTCTGGTGGCTCTTGGCATTCTCTGGCATTTGTTGACTTGTATCCACATCACTCCAAAATCTGTATTTTACATCTTCTTCTCCTTTGTGTCTGTCTTCCTCTCTATGTGTCTCTTACAAACATACTTGTCATTGGATTTAGGACCTACATAAATTATCCAGAATGATCTCT